>NC_133336.1:114573509-115894465 GCF_042186555.1 Aquarana catesbeiana
ATATATATATATATATATATATATATATATATGCTATTTATCTATCTATGTATCTATGTATCTATGTATCTATCTATCTATCTATCTATCTATCTATCTATCTATCTATCTATCTATCTATCTATCTCGATTATATATCTATATAGATATAGAATCTATAGCTATAGATATCTATCTATATATATAGATAGTATAGATATCTAAAGATATGTTTATATATGTGTTGTGTTGTGTGTCTATAATATATAATATAATCCTGTATAATAATAATATCAAAACGTAGGCACACACATACCCACAACACAGTACATATTAATATATAAACAAACACTTGTGTATGTCTATATATTTAAATTACACATACACACACAGGTAACAATTAAAAATACATTTGTGTTCATGTGTTGTGTTTGTGTGTAGTTTGATGTGCTGTATGTATGCGTGATATATGTGTGGCTTGTGTGTAGTGTATGTTTGTGTTTGTGTGTCTATATACACACATAACCAAAACATCAAAACAAGATGACACGTAATTTAATTTGGTTGTTGTGTTGTATGGAAACTTAATTACTGCGTTCCCTTAGTAAGTTTATAGTTTAGTAATAGTATAATAATACAGAAGTTTAGTAATACATCAACTATGTAACTTATGGTTCAGATCCTATGACTAATGATACACAAATAAGCCCTAGCTGTGGTATCAAAGTTATATATATATATATATATATATATATATATATATATATCTGTGTGTATTTGTGGAATATCTATCTATCTATCTATCTATCTATCTATCTATCTATCTATCTATCTATCTATCTATCTATCTATCTATCTATCTATCTATATATATACGAATACAGTCATATAGTGTATGTGTTTGTAGATCAATAGATAGACACACAGTAACTATGTGTGTGTATATATGTGTGTCCATAGTATACTATATATACTATATATATATATCCATAGTATACTATATATACTATATATGTATAAATAGTATACTAATGAAGAAAATATTATGTATTTCTGCGTAGACAGGCGATTTTTTGGCCTGATTGGTTTATGTTCCTTTTGTAGGTGGCAATATTATTATTATTATTATTATTATTATTATTATTATTATTATATGTATGCGCTTTATTCTGGTTTTCTTGTGCTTTGTTCTGGGTTGATATATAATTAATTTGGTATAGATTTTCAGTTATACACAATGTGTATTCTATGGCAGTATAGGTCCTGTATCACATTTGTGTAGAGTCACATTTTAGGCTTGTGTTGCTTGCTTTGTTGTAATGGGGATAAAATTCTCAGACATTATATATTGTTTATTTTCTATATAATTCCTGTTGCAGTCATAATCTCTCGGGAAAAGCCTCTTCTCCGCAGCCCATGGGTGTTGTTACAGCTTCCATTCACCATGGGGAGGACAAAAATAAGAAAAAAAAGTAAAGATGTTCTTTTATGAAGTATATTCCCAGAGATTATTGCCTTACAGTAATTAGAGCTCCGGGGTTTGCGGATGTTCTTTTAACGAATATATATATTACCTTTTTTCTTTACCCCCCCAATAAATTTCTACAAAAGTTTGTTTTTTATGTAAGCTGTGGTTGGCGATTTTATTTTGTACTGAAGTCAATAAAAAAAGAAAAGAACTTATACGTTTTTTAGTTGCCACCATATACTACTTTTATTTTCTGCTTAGACACAAGATTGTGAAATGAATGGTATAATGTGGTGTCAGTATTTTCTGTATCATAAATGGAGGTTTGTTTGGCGCAATATCTGCCCCATTGTGAAAACTGCGTCCTTTTTGCGCCTCGTTGTAAAATGTTCCCCTTCTAGGGAAAACAGCGTTTTGTAGGCAAATGTGCCGCTCTATAGAATAAGCGAATGAGCCATTGTTACCTGGCCCTTCGATATGCTTTATTTGGTTTGGTTTACTGCAGATTGAAATGTATGTGATTTTATGACGTTATTGATTTTGTGGTTCAGAATCTTGCCAAATATTACTGGGATGAGATTGCAGGTTGTCAGCGGTGAGTGTGCTGGAGGGAGAGCCGGGCGCTGTCAGGCAGCAAGTTCATTGATTTATGAAAAGTAAGTTCACTCTTTATACCGGGGCTCCTGACAAGAGCTGAGATATCCAGAGGGGAATATGTTACCCACAGGAAAACCCTTTAGTAAATAGTGCCTAAACTCTCCCCACATCCCACTGTCCGCATATTTCTCATCTCCCCGTACAAGCACACAGGGGACAATTTATTGTAAAAGAAAGTTGTCTCTGGAAGCCGGGGACTCCTTACCGATGCAGTTTTCATTTCAGCATGGACGCTAGTGCCCTATCTATTATCTATCGATCGATCTATCACCCCTGTGCTGCTTTTTTTATCAAGGACATTAGGAAAATGTAGATACTATTTTATACCATCACTTGCCCATTATCTGTCTTTTCCGATTATCTATCTATCTATCTATCTATCTATCTATCTATCTATCTATCTATCTATCTATCTATCTATCTATCTATCTATCTATCTCTATTAATATCTATCCACTTTTTGCAATTCAGCCCACACATATAGAAAATGTACTCATTTGTACCATCCGTCTATCTATCTATATATCTATTTATTTATCGTTCTGCACATAAAAAAAAAAATCTGATAATATTTTATATTTCCTTCCTTCCTTCCTTAAATGTAAATTCTATTTAAAGCAGCCCCCCCCCCAATCTATGTATGCATGTTTGTATGTATGTATGTATGTATGTATGTATGTATGTATGTATCTATCTATCTATCTATCTATCTATCTATCTATCTATCTATCTATCTATCCTTATGTATCTATATCTATCTCTCTCTATTAATATCTATCCACCTTTTGCAATTCAGACCACACATATAGAAAATGCACCATTTTGTATCATCCTTAGGCAGGCAATACATTGTACAATTTTCTTGTACAACCTTCCTTTAGATTTACTAAAACCATATAATATAAGGTCAAACCTAAATACTTTCAAATTTGTATGCAATCAGCAGGCCCTTGCACTACATAGTTGAAGGTAAATCTAAAGGAAATTCAACAAGAAAATGGTGTAATGTATGGCCAGCCTTATTCTATCTATCTATCTATCTATCTATCTATCTATCTATCTATCTATCTATCTATCTATCTATCTATCTATCTATCTATCCTTCCTTCCTTCCTAAAATACTAGTCTATAGCACCCCCCCAATTCTATCCATCTATCTATCTATCTATTTATCTATCTATTTATCTATCTATCTATGAATCAATATTTCTATCTATCTATTTATCTATGAATCAATATTTCTATCTATCTATTTATCTATGAATCAACATTTCTATCTATCTATTTATCTATGAATCAATATTTCTATCTATCTATCTATCTATCTATCTATCTATCTATCTATCTATCTATCTATCTATCTATCTATCTATCTATCTATCTATCTATCTATCTATGAATTAATATTTCTATCTATCTATCTATCTATCTATCTATCTATCTATCTATCTATCTATCTATCTATCTATCTATCTATCTATCTATCTATCTATCTATCTATCTATGTATCTTTCTGCATTTTTAGTCTGCACATAAAGAAAACTCTGATACTATTTTATATTTCTTTCCTTCCTAAAACACTAGTTTATAGCACCCCCCCCCCCCCAATTCCTATCTATCTATCTATCTATCTATCTATCTATCTATCTATCTATCTATCTATCTATCTATCTATCTATCTATCTATCTATCTATCTATCTATCTCTATGCACTTGGTCTTTTCCTGCACATGTAGAGAATACAGAGCCTGTCTTCTCTGATCACGGATAATACAATGTCTAAAAAAAGGACGAGCAAAGTGTGTTTTTATTTAGGGGAATAATTAGGATAGGGCTCATCTAGTGCAGGATTTAATAGCTCTGCCTCTGACACATCTGTGGAAAGTGAGGATAGTGTTTTGTTGGATTCTTTGGCTACACTGTAAGACAATAAGATAGAGAGGGGTCTCAGGGAAAATTCACGTTATTTCAATATGTTTGTCATGCTAGTTTGTAAAAACGGCTACTGGAAGATATAATAGAAATGGAATCCTTTATTGTCACGTTGTAATTAGGGGCACTTTATTTTATCATTCTATTTATGTGCCTTAGGTGAGATAAGTCTGCCATCACCATGGCATGGGCAATACCGAGTCTTCCATACATCCACCTCTGTCCACACACTATAATATTATGGAGTTCAATTTTATTATACCTTTCTTTATTGAGAAAAAAAAATGATTATGCCTTGTGTACTTGTTAGATGCTTTACCAATACTAGAAATTATGGATAAACATTTTGTTCCACCAACCAAGACCCCATAGACTATGATCATTCGTACCAGGAATTAATGTTAAATTTATTCAGGAAAAGGTAACTTTTTGTTTTAGTCATTCTTATTCATCAGGTCCTCAGACCCCAAATGTCAAGCAGAGGAATTAAGTAGCTTGTCATCCAAAGTAAAGGCTCTATTGTGAAGCTCCACTGCATGATGTCATCTATGTGCTGACACAGTGTGGATACCATTTTATCAGTCTATGAGTCTTAAAGCAAAGGGATTCATACAGATGGGAAGAGTAGAGTTTGCAGTGGGAGAGTAATTGTGTATCCCTTGTTGTAACCCCCACCCTTCTAATAAGTGAGCCTCTAAAGAACTGCATCTTTTACTTCTTCCAACCTACATATATAAATAGCCCTGTCATAGGTAGACAGACATATGTATAAATATAGATAGATAGATAGATAGATAGATAGAGAAATATAAAAATCTATCTCTCCATTGCAATTTTTTCAGGTCTGTGATAAAAATTGTTTCCCTAAGGGTTAATATCCTCATATCAGCAGAAATGTAAACACTTTTTTTAATAGTTATTTTTGTAAAAAAAAAAAAAAAAAAAAGAGCGTCCAGTATTTATTTCGGTTGGTAAAAAAAATCAATAGCCTGTCTGCATACTAAATAAATAATTTTTACACTGAATCAGGGAGCAAGTGTTCACCTGAAGGAGCCAAGTGGCCAAAAGTAATGTTCCCTGTGATCTGGGTAAACATCAACACCCAATAAAAAAATAAATCTGTTTGGGTGTCTAAATATAAAAGGGATTGAACAGAAATTTACTATTTTGTAAATAATTCCAAAATACTGCATCTTGGTCTCTTTTTTCTTTTATTTTCTTTTTCATTCTCTTTTTTTCTCTTTAGACATATACTTCTACAGTTGTTTGCTCTTTTTACAAATGGTGTTTTAATTTTATGAGCAGTAGTTTTGTAAGTTCTGCAATAACATTATTATAAATATGAAAATATGGTCAACGTTATACTTTTAGTCCCATCAATAAACATGTACAATATCAAATTCTGGCAATAAAAAAGAAGCAGAAGCATTTTAGCAGATAACATTGGGGCTAGGCAGATAATTTTTTTTTTTTTTTTTACATTTAATTTTTTACACTAAGCCCTTTTTTACTGACTATCACAGTGATCATGTGACCAAGAGCTCCCCTGATTGGCTCCTGGCCATATCGGTCTGGTGACATTGTGATCACAAGTTTCAGGTGCAGACATGAAAGTAACTGGCTTGTTTTGTTGTGTGTATTATGATGGAGTGCTACACCCTGACATGTTTTTTCAAGACCTACTGTGGGCATTTATAAAGCTTTTTTTTTTTTCTTTTAGCAGAAACCAAAGTTGCTGAGTGTAAAAGTTTTTTTTTTTTTTTTTTTTTATGCACTTGCAATATGGTGTATTTTAAATAGTTTTCAGATATGTTTTACATGTTTTAATATTTATCTCAATATGTGCTGTGCTGGAAACTGCACCAATTTTGCCCCCTATCACAATACAAATAAAAACACATAGATGTAAATGTGACCCAATTGTTCTGACAACAAGGAGTAAATTAGGACATTTTATATTGTCCGCATAAATGGAATAAAGTTAGAGAACATTTTGTATAGGGGAGATTTATAAAAAGGGTCACTGGCCCAATAAACTTATGTTCTCCTCAAGAATCACATAATGAAAAAAAATATATAGTTATTTATCATTGTTCTTGTGCCTTTGTAGAAATTGTAAGCACACACATACTTAAAAAAAAAAAAAAAAAAATATATATATATATATATATATATATATATATATAAATTTTCTTTTACCCTTGTAGAATTATTGGAGTACACACAAACATTTTGTTGGCACTTATATTTGCCACTCTGTAGAATAATTTTCCAGTTTCAAATGATCAACTGATTGAAATTTCAGTGGAATCTCCCATTGAAAGCTCAAAAATCACAGTCAGAAAGCATTTCCGGTCTATCTCCATATCTGGGGGGGGGGGGGGGGGGGGGGGTTGCAAGTGAATTGTGGGTGACAAATTTTTCAAAAGCTCCAAAAACAAGAATATGTTGTATGGCCAGCATGTGATTGTTCTAGCATCTCCATCAAGTAATTTTACATTTTAGAAGAAAGACCATTGTTCACAATAGAATTTCCTGTAAACACTATAACACTATTGTTCTCACCAAATCACACCAACATTGGGGTTGTCTGCACATCAAATAAACAGGCACAACTGGGTGATAGGAGTGCGCATGTTTATTTGCATGCCTGGGAAAACATAGCGCAGTATGTACTGTAGATCATGTCTGCCATTTGGCATCTCCTGTTTATGACTAACTCAAGGGCAAGATGTATCCAAGGAGTAACTTAGCCTTTGTTCATCCTAAATTCATAATTGTTCTGTATTTATATTTACCTATTACAGGAACGTATACAACACTGTCAATTTTGACAGCACTTTACATATATATTATACACTCACATCAGACCCTGCCCTTAAGGACCTTACAATCTAAGGTCCCTAACTCACATTCATACACATACTAGAGCCAATGTAGACAGAAGCCAATTAATCTACCAGGATGTCTTTGCAGTTTGGGAGGAAAGAAGAGTAAACCCAGGCAGGCACAGGGAGAAAATGCCAAATCCAGGCAGGTAGTGCTGTGGTTGGGATTCAAAGCCACAACCACAGCCCAGTGCTGCTAGGCAGAAGTGTTAACCACTTAGGCACTGTGCTGCCCCCATTAACTGATTTGATATTTAAGTCTGTGTTTAGGCTTATTCTGAAACAAAAAGTGGAGCTATCAGACCAAAATTATCAATACATAGCAATTAATAAATAAGGGAAGGAAAGCGAATTACATTTCTTCGAGATAATATTTAAAGAAAACTTGTGCTGGAAGAAATAGCTGCTGACCTCCTTCTGAAAATGCAAATTTCCTGGTTTTCTCTGGCTTTATTACGATCTGAGGTTGTAATCTCATCCTTTATTACAGCCAGAGCAGAAACTAAAACAAAGTGCAAAGTGCAAAACACTGACTTTTTTTGTATTTAGTAAAAACCCCCACTTAATAAAAAAAAAAAACTTAGCCAGATTTTAAACAAATGCTAATATTGTACCCATTTTTAAAGGTCCTACATCAACTCTGTACTGGCTGGTGGATGCTATTTAATGTAACAAATACATTGTATATCAGAAATCATAGGATGGGGGCTCCAACTGCTCCCACGCTTAGCCCTATGCAAATACTGACCTTTAAAATATAAAATATAAGTATTTTAGTGTGCTAGCAAGGTGTAGTTAGGTTTGGACACTTACTATGCTTGCTATACAATATACTGTATGTGTTATGTTTATTATTTTGCAGACAGATCAGAATTCCTTTAAATTAATACCAGTGGAGACATTTTAAAGAATTGTGAGAAAGGTGCATTTTCCCCACTATTATTATTTTCCCTGCCTAGTTTCACTTTCGTTAGAAACACCATTATGGGGGTTGATTTACTAAAACTGGAGAATACGAAATCTGGAGCAGCTGTGCATTGCAGTCAATCAGCTTCTAACTCCAGCTTGGTCAATTAAGCTTTGACAATAAAACCTGGAAGCTGATTGGTTACTATGCAGAGCTGATTTGCGCTCTCACAGTTTTAGTAAATCAACCCCTATATAATCCAAAGCTTTCCACCAAGAAATTCCTGCCCATTGCAATTTCCTATTAGTTTTATTGTACAGTAAGTTCTTCTTTCTATTTTTTTCCAACTTTTTTGCTTTTCTTTTGAAATCTCTATGACACTTTGTTGATTCAGATATCCAGTGTAATTATTAATAACCATCTGAATTGAGTCATACTTCCTCTAAGTTTCTTGTTCTATGTTTTCATAATACTTTTGTCTTCAAATTGCTAGTATATTCTGTAGCATCATCAGAGTTAAGCATCTTATTTTATTCTTTATTATTATACAAAAAATCTGTATATTTCCAGGAGATATTTATTTGTACTTGATGCTGAAGATAAGCATCATGTGGAGGTGTAATGTGAATACATGATCTTGAACAATCTATGCGTTAGGTTGCAGAGCTTAGGCATCAGTATGTTTTGCATGAGTACTTAGTTGGTATCAACAATATTGTCTTAGAGAACAATTGTCTGGGGTGTTTACTGAGGCAGCAAGGTGGACATAAACAGCCAGAGCTTCCCCTTTTTTAGCATCAGTAACAATATTTGTATATATGATGGACAATTTATTGTTAAAAGCCTCATATTCAGACTGGATTTATCTAGGAAAGAATGCAAATGCAGTTGTAAGTCTATTATTAATATGGTTGTGCTTTGTTGTGGAACCCCAAGGGAGGTGCCTCAGTATCAAGCAACCAAGAAAAGATGTACTAGTGCCAGATACCTGTGAACAACCAGATAAGAACAGCAGTGTCCACTATGCCAGAAACGATGACTAGTATATATTGTGTACTATTCTGTACCATTGAAGGTACTGATTTTTTTCCTCTCTTTTTCAATACATAAATCAAGAGCCAGAAGAAAATAATTGTACGTAGTTTACATTATTCCAATGGTCAGTGGAGTCTCTAGTGAAGTACTAAGGGGCCATGAGCTGCCTTGATATAAGGGATTTGAGTATCTTAAAGAGTAGCTATAGAGTTTTAAATGTGTTTTTTTTTTTTGTATATAAAGTTGAGGGGGATAATAATAATTTAAATTATTATATCAGTGTGGGTTACTGATTTAAAAACCTTATTTTGATTTATTTATTTTATTTATTTTATTATTTGCAATTGTATGTAATGTATATGGGGTATTTACTCATTAAATATGCATGTTCTGCTTCTTGGTTGAAGGTCTACCATACAGGGTCCCTGAGAATAGTAGACCTTTCTGCAGTCTCTTTTGATGTGAAATATCCACAATGCTCCTGGTAGCCAGAGACCATGTGATCTAAGGGGCTAGGCTGCCTGCATTTCAGGTTTCATGAGGGCGCTTGCAGCAATAGTATATAATGTATAGTATGAAAGAAGTACAGTATTTTTTGTACTCCAAAGAACAATGTGATTTTTTTTTTTTTTTACAAAATAGTTTTTTTATTTGTTTTGATAGAAAGTAGTTTACAGGTTCAGATAGTACAAATGCATCCATAAACAAATCTCTTTTACAAAATATAAAAGAAAGTACAATAGCCCAACGGGGGCCAACTGTTATAGTTATACATCATATTTACCAAATTCCTCAACGGAGGAATGAAGTATACCACTGGTCACATAAGGGTAATGAGTGTGGACCTCGTAGGGCACCACAACCTAAAATCACAATGCTATATACAGCAGGGATATTTCCATGAACACAACATCCACACCATACATGCACCCATCTATACTCATTCACACAAAAAGGCAAACCTTGTCCCACCCCGCCTCCACCACACCGTCCCTGCAGGTACACAAACGACCAACCATCCAAAGGTTACAGCCTCCCCTAGACGTCAAAACAAAAAAAAAAAACAAAAACAAAAAAAAAAAGAAAACCCATCAAGGGGAGGCCGGATATAGTTATTGTTGTGAGAGCGGAGTGTCCTTCCAAAAGGAGTCTGCTATATCAAGCCAGGGCTGCCAGATCTTAGCAAATTTTTTTGGGCAGGCCCTACCCTTAAAAACCAGTTTAAAAATTGGTATAACTTTATTCTTTAGACGATACAAAACTTGAATATCTGGGGCAGTTGCATTCTTCCATTGCATCAAAATTAATTTTCTGGCATAAAACAGTATTATACGGACAAGAGTTCGAGTATGAGTCCTGTGTATGAAATCATTCAGCACACCCAATAGTCCAACCTCCGGGGTGCAGGGCACCTTTATTTGTAGTGTGTTTTCAAAAAAGGAAAATAAGTCCCTCCAAAAGGTGGACATAACAGGGCAGGACCAAAACATATGCATGTATCCAGCTTCTGAGAAGCCACACCTAACACAGGAGGCTGCAGAGTCATATCCCATACGGGCCAGCCTAGCAGGAGTGTAATGCATCTGATGTATAAATTTATATTGTACATATTGGTCATTTGATCCAATAAGGTCCAGAAAGCACACCTCTGAGGCCTCCTCCCACCCCTCCTCTGACAACCCGGGAATTTCCTTTTCCCATTTCCGCTGAGCAATCTGAAAGGGTTTAACGCCCGCCACCTGAAGGCGAGAATATATAGTAGTAACAATTTTCCCAATATCGGGATATGACAATAGCACCTCTAGAGGTGATTCAGTGAGCTCCAGGGACAAACCAGAAAATTGTGCCCTGATGGCATGGCGCAGTGAAAGATACCTAAAATAAAACCTGTTTGTTACACCACACTTAGCCTTCAGATCCGCAAATGAGAAAAAAGAGTCGTTTGAGTAGATCTGAGAGACGTGGGTAATACCAAGTCTTATCCACCACTGAGAATCTGGATGGCCCAGGAGCTCTGGAAAGTTAGGATTATGCCATAGAGGAGCATTGGGGGACACCCCTATCTGGTTAATGATTACTTTATTACCCTCATGCCAGAACAATGTGATTTAGTACACCATTTGTTTGAAATGTAAATTTTAATGATAGATCTGGTTTAACGCTTCAAAGAAGGGCATGACTTGGGTTGCTTTCCATCTTACAGGGGTTGATTTACTTTGAAAACTGGAGAGGGCATAATCTGGTGCAGCTCTGCATAGAAACCAATCAGCTTCCAGTTTTTTTTGTTAAAGCGTAATTAAACAAGCTGAAGTTAGAAGCTGATTGGTGCACAGCTGCACCAGATTTTGCACTCTCCAGTTTTAGTAAATCAACCCCACAGATAGCAAAGGCTCTAAACAATACCAACCATTGAAAAGTGCTAATTTACTAACAATTCAATAGACCAGCAAATACCTGCTACCTTTAAATTGTCCACCAACCAATATATAACATGATCATGTGACTGAAGAAAAATTAGATCAACTGCCATGGTAATCTTTAAAAAATGACAAATTTCATAAGACTTTTCAAAATTTGTAATGCTCGTGTTTTATCATGCACAGACATGAATGAACTATTAAATATCTCCTCTCTGTACTGACTCTCACATTTGAAACTGGTTTGAATTCCAATCTGTCACAATTCAGTCACTTATGTTCTTATTATAATGGAAAAAAATGATGCCAAGATTTGTAGCACAACATGATTATTATACTGTCATAAAGTCAAGGCTAATTTAAAGGGAACCTGTCATGAAATAGATGCTCACTTCTGATAAGGTTAGTTACCATGCTGCCTACCTAATCCTGTGATTGTCCTGCATGGTGACCTGGAACCAGTATGCATTCAGGGATATCAGAACCTATGTGATTAATTTTAGCTGGCCAATTGCTAAATAGTGAGGATCAGAATGTCAGTAAGGCAACTAACCCTTTCATTAGGGGGCCATGAATGGCGGTATGCATATTTTTCTCCAGGCAGGTTTTCTTTAAAGGCAACATGTCTCCGAAAACAATGTTTGGATGTGTTGCAGTCCACATGCCTGCCTTTGCTTCAAAGAGGCAATCAGGTTAAGATTCAGACTAGTAAAAGGGCTTTCTATCCTACTCCCTGTCAATAGAAACAGCTCACACTCCCATTGGGTTGTCATTATATCAGTAATGCATATTCTACCAAAAAACTTTATTTTTTACATTTTGGATAGATTGATGAAGGATTAGAATTTCTATTATATTGAATTGCTGCTTGGGCCTCTGTTGGGAAAATGTATTCACATTGTACTGGTGACCATTTTCAATAAATTGGAAGTGCGGAAACCCCCAACACACAGGCAGCCAAAAAAAACCTCACATCAGTTCTAATTTGTCCCTAATTCTTTTCTAATTCTTCTTTATTACAGTAAAAAGTCATCTGTGCAGTAATGGATTATAATAAAGGCACAATGGGTGGTAGCCCCAAATTCCAGAGATGCTATAAAACTTTTGCACATCGGCACTGTTCATCAGTTTAAGATCATTTATTGATCATGCAAAACATTTACACCTTCTTTGTACCAGGAAGAATAATTATCATTATCTGACATCATGTCAGAGACAAGATACAAACACCTGCATAAAACCATCCTTATGCATGGTTCCATGACAATTCAAAGTATCCTGGGAACCACAATGTACAATTATTCTACCGCTAAATATGTGTCTGCAATGGAGAGATCTCCTGTCTCCATAACTGCTGTCACTAGAAACAAAAACCCCCACCAAAATGGACACCAAATGCAATAAAAACCCTTCCCTAGTCTACCTAAAACATAAAAATAGGTTTGAAGTTTAACTGATTAAACTATTTTACCCAAAATATTCCTAGCAAAAAATAGTTAGGAATGCTCCTAGCCCCTGCTGCATAGCATAAATCTTAACATGACTTTTAAAACTGTATAGATCCTTTGCCTTGGATCTTACTTCTATTTACTAATGTTGGGAGCTGCTAGCACAACAACTGTTACACTAATGCAAGTGCAACTGTTATGTACTAAAAAAAAAAGGCAGGCTACTCCTTAAAAATCAAACTTGGGCAAAGCTGTGCAAAAGTCTGTGTGTAAAATCCACTTATAAAACCTAAACCTCAACGTATAAAACAGGAATTAATTATCAAATATCTAGTTAGCGCTCATTATTGCAAAACCTATGCAAATATATGCAAATATATGCATAAACAAGTGCTTTAAAGTCCAAAAATTTCTCCTTCAACTGTGTATAAGTTCTTATTCTCATATATATAGTGCTCTTCTTCCCAAAATATCCTCCAAATCTTGTACACTGTGCAGTATTAAATCCACCTCTTCCAATATGGTAACAACGTGCTCCTGTGATTGCAGTTATACTATGCACTCACCAGATGTTTATGACCCTCTTACAGTCATAAGTGGGTCTCTACAGGCCTCAATACAACTCTCCTTCCAATCAGCCTTCCAGCCCTCCAACCAGACAGTCCCTCTTGGCTCAAATCTTGTAACAATTCTAAATTACCATCTGCTCTTTTGTTGCAATGTCACAGAAATAGAAGACATCTTGATGAGCATGTTTAATTTTTGAGGGGTTGAACAGCACTTGGCTTATTGCCTTTTTTGTTTAAATCTTAAAGGAAACCTGTGGCAATGATATGTATAGTAAAATATTTCCATATTACCAAAAAGTAGGATGTGTGCTTTTAAAACAAGCTCTTGCTGACCTCTGTAGCTGCAGGCACTGTAGAACAATACATCTCCAAAGTTCACAGCAGAAGCACTGAAGTCATCCAAGTTGCTCTCTCAGTAGCTCAGCTCACCTTGAGGTGTAGCAGAGCTCCTGCTCTAGAATTACAATACAGATTAGTATTAAGCAGACTACTAAGTTATTGCTGGGAGATGATAATAGGGTGATCTCAACTGTTTGTTGACTCCATGATAGCTTGAAGGTCGTCAGTGCTTCTGTTGTGAAATTCGAATATGAATTGCTCCACAGTGCCCCAGCAGCGACAAAGGCCAGTAAGGATTGTTTTAATGCCCAACTCCATGAAAAGTAATAATGCTCTCTTGCAGTTGGGTTGTCTCTGTACTGCAAGGATTAAACACTTGTTTACATCTAGGGAAATGTCCTATATACATCGCCTGGCCACAAGCTCACTTTAAGTAAAACAGTTTGTTAACAATGTAAATTAAACAACTATTCATATAAATTTCATAATTTCCCAACTAGGATTTGTAAATGATCATGATTTGTGTTTGTTGCTGTGTTTTTCCAAAACAGCTGAATTAATCATGAAAGTTTTGTAGAATGACCAATTAAGAACATAAGATAAGCCATCTGATTACCTCAACTGAAAATGTTGATGTCTCTTGCTGCGATTTACAAATTCGCATTTACAATCTTAGTTCACCAGTTTCTATAAATGTTTCCATAATTGCATCGTGCAGTTCACCATCACCACGATCACTTCTGTACCAGTCCTACTTCTCATTAAAAAATCCATAACAAATAAGTAATAAGTAAATAGAAGTGCCTAGGGGGTTGATTTACTAAAAGAATAATTTCAGTTAGTCCAGTGAACCCGTGTTTGCTTTAAAGCCCAATCATGTGCAATGACTGTGCTCCTTATTTATTTATTTTTTTATTTTTTAGACTTCATATGATTGTATGCTTGCAGTAAACTCGATAATCTGAATAATCAATTATGGTTAACAAATACTCACAAAAATACTTTGGTACTTACCATGGTTATTGGATATGTATTTGGCTCTGTCTTTTTGATCTAGAATAGAGAAATAATTAAAAAGCATAGAATAAGAAGATATGTACAGTCATGAGCATGGATGCTATAAGGTGGCTGCGATACCGATTTTCTGAATAATTTTTTTAAAATTCTCATTGCTTTAACTAAAATGTAGTAGAAACAAATATGCAAAGTATTGGAGTGATTTACTAATGCAACAGGAATTTAAGCTGATCTGTGAGGGGTGGGGGTGGGTTAAAAGAATAATCTTTAATGATTAAACTAAAGGAGAAGGGTAATGCAAAATAACCAAATTTACCCCAGTTGTTTATTTTATTATAAAAATGTATTTTAAATAGCTCCATGTTTTGTCTTTATATTATTTATCATACTGTACTTTACTGCACAGTGTGATTCAGAGAGGGGATAGGTAGAACCATAAGCCAATCAGGCTTTACGATATTACACTGTACACAAAGATTAGGCTGATAAGAGAGGAGTGCAAATGTTTGTCCTTATCAGTTTGTTGCTATTCCTTCACCATCCAATCACAGGCTGAAGTGGTCCTTGACCAAGCTGTATTTTTTTAACTGCAGTAACAAAAAGTGAGATCAGGTCCTGGCAGATATATTCTGGATTAGAAAACCTTATAAAGGAAATTACAAATTTTTGGCCAGTAAAATATTTCACATGTAAATATCTCAGATTTAAATTTAGCCATGTACCCTTTATGTCTACTTTAAATCTTGCTCTTGTCACATTTGTCGCAGTGCAAGGTAGCTTTGTTAGAGGCAAGAATACGGTTCACTTTGGGGATCAGCCCCAGGTTTATAGAACGCTTACTGCGCATTGACACCAGATTAGAAGTTTTCAGAGTGATGCGTTGGGGCATTGGGTTGTTAGATGCAGAAAATTCAATGCATTGTCCTTCAGAACTTAGGATTTCGGGCACTATTTTCTGTATGTTGATGACATTTTACTCATAATAATTATTTTTGCATTAACTAATACACATCCCCCCCAAAAAAAAAAAAAAAAAATCTTTCTTGGTGCCTTGCTTACTGGACCTGTTCTTCAGGTTATTTAGGGTGCAGATTCAGAGAATTACATTGGCTGCATTGCATCAGCTCTAGTTTCTTAGATTTGGTCGAATTGATATCATTTTTTGTCAGCTTTTAAAAAGATCTTGCTGATCCATTTTTTTATGTTACCTAATATGTTTTTGTGTACAAGTTGGCAGGTATCATGAGAGCATTTATGTACTTCCAACTGTAATTTTACATTGGAAACACTGGATTATAAAGTGTACGTTAATAACTGTATTATAGTTATGATTGTATAGGAGTGTATATTGTCACTCATATTGTTTAATTTTTGCAGATTGAACACCGTAGAGGTTATGGCTACTTTACAATGGTGCTGCCCGAATCATCCCAACATATTTTGCTATAATTATATCCTAGTTTTTGAAGGGCGAATGAGGAGAGAAATATGGCATTTATGCTGTATCTCAAGAACTAGATAGGGAAAAAGTGTCACATTCGCATATACCCAGGAAAAAGTCTAACATTCGAGGCACCAATATTGTGTTGGCCTGTGTTACTAAAGTAAATCTGTAATTTGGTAGCATGGAGACAATGGTTAGGTTGAATTAAGGATATATTGATAATTTCTTAACACTCACTTTATCCCTACGCTACAGCCATGCATACTGCATGGGCTTCCAGTGCCGGGAGGGCGCCAATAGACATCCTCCCATTTTCGCGCTGCTTGTCAATGACAGCTGATCACAGAAATGAGCTGGTTATAGGTTTTTTTTCTCCTCATCAAGGAAAGGGTATACCCTAAATGGACTTTAACGGGCACTGAAATAGTTTATAGAAAAAGCATATTTTATTAAACATAGTATACACAATAAAGATAAAATGGTTACAGTTACTATGTACTAAGTACAAAATCACCACAACGATTGACAGTAAATTTCTCGTAATTCAACTGATGCATTTCAGAGTATCTATGTCTCCTTCTTCACAGGTGTCTAAAAAGGTCAATCATATATCTACAATGTAGGGATAAAACACAGAGTTAAACACAAGATATATGTGAATGTAAGATTCTTAGCAGCATATATGTTACTATCAAGAGAATATTGTGTATACTCACATATTTTGTGGAGATATCGTAAACAAAACATTCCAATAAAGTTTAGTAAAAACAAGAAATATGAGCGGGACCGTGACTCCAAAAATCTGCCCGTTTCAAATGGCTGATCTTAAGAGCGTATGATGGTATCACATCAAATAGGAACTGAATGTGGCCAGGCTAACCTGGGGGAGCTGGACGCCTGACAATACTGAAACCAAAGGAAGGCGTAGCCCTGTAAATGAGGATGATTAAAAATGATCTTAGTTGGACTATTTCTTATTTTGTTTGTATCTTTATTTTTATATTTTTTATTATTTGTTATGTGTAGGGATTGGAGGAGAGGGTTATGAGACACTGAGCGGTTGGTAAGGTGGATAAGTCTGGCAGCAGCATTCATGATAGACTGAAGAGGGGATAGCCTATGGAGAGGCAGGTCAATGAGAAGGGAGTTGCAATAGTCAAGGTGAGAGATAACAAGGGAATGAATGAGGAGCTTGGTAGTTTCATTTGTTAAAAAGGGGCGAATTTTAGAGATGTTAAGGAGGTGAATTCTACAAACTTTTGACAACGATTGGACTTGAGGCTGAAATGACAAGTCAGAGTCTAGGATTACACCTAGTACCCTGGCGTGAGGGGAGGGACTGATGGTTGCATTGTTGATTTTGATAGAAAAAGTCAGGGAGGAGGGCACGGGCGGGAGGGAATATTAATAGCTCAGTTTTAGAGAAATTTAGTTTAGGGAAGTGGTGTGACATCCATGCTGATATGTCATTTAGTAAGTTAGTAATGCGAGAGGAGACTGAAGGAGTGAGGTGAGGAGTAGACAGATAGATTTGGGAGTCATCAGGGTATAAGTGGTATTGGAAGCCGTGGGCGGTTATCAAGTGACCAAGGGAGGAGGTGTAGATAGAGAAGAGAAGGGGTCCAAGAACAGAGCCTTGGGGGACACCCAAAGAAAGGGGCAATTGAGAGGAGGAGACAGAGTTGTAGGTAACACTGAAGGAGCACTGTGATAGATAGGCAGAGAACTAGGATAGAGCAGAATCTTGCTCGATCTAACTTGCTCTATCCATATGATACTTATTACTCTATAAGACCAGTGTTAACCTCTGTTTTGGCCATTAATATTCTCTGGTGGACAGCTTTAAATTACTTTTTATATTCCTGCATCTTTTCTAGCCCAATGCAAGGGCTTATAGACTGTTGATAAGCCACATATCTAAACGGTGCAATTTATTTTATATATATGGTCCATTTACCTTTATACTCCTCTATAAAATCCTGCCACATTATTTGGAGCGTGCGGTATTTTGTAAGATTTGGTGATATTGAGAACATGAAGGGGTACTCTCTGTATATTTAATCATAAAAAGTGACACCTATACACATATATCAATATAAATGACTGTTTGTTATGCATTTATGATCTTTCAGTTGACATCTACTATATAGTGTGTCATATCAACTTTTCTACAGACTTATTGTTCCCACACAAACAGGTAGGACATATATCTAGATATTGTCTCTACACACCTATAATATTTTTGCATATATTCTTCATATACGCTTTGAAGTAACGAACACATAACAAATAATAAAAAATACAAAAATAAAGATACAAACGAATTAAGAAATGTAAGTTAGTCCAACCAAGATAATTTTTAATCATCCTCACTTACAGGGCTACGCCTTCCTTTGGTTTCAGTATTGTCAGGCGTCCAGCTCCCCCAGGTTAGCCTGGCCACATTCAGTTCCTATTTGATGTGATACCATCATACGCTCTGAAGATCAGCCATTTGAAACTGGCAGATTTTTGGAGACACGGTCCCACTCACATTTCTTGTTTTTACTAAACTTTATCGGAATGTTTCGTTTACGATATCTCCACAAAATATGTGAGTATACACAATATTCTCTTGATAGTAACATATATACTGCTAAAAATCTTACATTACCAATTTACCATATATCTTGTGTTTAACTCTATTTTATCACTACATTGTAGATATATGATTGACCTTTTTTAAAGAATACCTCTAAAGAAGGAGACATAGATACTCTGACACGTTGGGTGAACTACGAGAAATTTACTGTCAATCGTTGTGGTGATTTTGTAACTGAACCATTCCAATACATTTTATATTTATTGTGTATACTATGTTTAATAAAATATGCTTTTTCTATGAACTATTTCAGTGACTTAAAAGTCAATTTAGGGGATACCCTTATCTTGTTTAGTCAATTTGGATGTGACACCTTACAGAGACACCCTCACCAATATATTTATTGCTTTTTACTCCTCATGATCAGTGTGAGGAAAAAAGAAGAAAGCCGGTAACCGGCTTCTGTTACAAGGACATCGGTCCCAATCTGTGCCCACCAGTGCTGCTAATCATTGCCAACCAGTGCCACCTATCAGTGTCCACCAGTGACACCTATTAGTTTCATCAGCGCATCAGAGAAGGAGAAATATTACCTGTTTGCAAAATTTATTTTATTTTTTTTCAAAATTTTCTGTCTTTTTTTGCTTCTTTAGCAAATAATAAAAAACCCAGTGATGATTAAATATAACCAAAAGAAATTTCTATTTGTGTGAAAAAAATGATAAACATTTTGTATGGGTACAGTGTTGCATGACCGCGCAAATATCATTCAAAGTGTGACAACACTAAAAGATGAAAGTTGACCTGGTCAGGAAGTGGGTATAAGTGCCCAGTAAGCAAGTGGTTAACAAACCTTCAGAGCCCCAAAATGACTTGCTTGTATGATTATCCATTTTCTCTTGTGCATTTTGCATTAGTGTTAAAAACAAAAAACAAAAAAAACCAAACAAAAAAAAACATGTTACAATAAATTGACAGTACCACAAATGAATGTACTGCCCTGACACCATTGCATTGTTTAAAGTTGTGACTCCATGAACCACTGAAAACTGCTTGTGGCACATTGCAGGTCCCTGGACCACAGTGCGAGAACCACTGCTATACATGCAGAGGAATTTCAGTGAAAAAAAAAAAAAGCCTTGCTAACCTAGAACTTTAAGGACCCAAAACAGTGAATGCAACTTAAATGAATCTGACTGGAGAATATTTGCTCTCAGACTGGGAAATTAGATCCTAATCCACCTTGACCTAAAGTTTCTGGTGCATCTTTTTGTTATAGGGTCATTTGCAAGTGCAAAGCGCTGCCCTAATCCTTAGCTTCATTGTCATCTGGCTGCTTACCAAAGTCTCTGATGTAACATTCATGTTTTTTTTTGTCTTCCGATTTATCTCTTTTCTCTTAAAAACAGATTAAAAAATATATGTCCATAAGCTTACCAATTTTATGTAAAAGATTTAGCAAAAAGGTACCAAAGCAACAATGAAGGCTTACAGTGTATCTGAAGCCAAAATTCTTTTGGAAACCCAATCAAATTTTTCACTTTCTCTATTTGTCATGGTGACCGCAGTTGTCGAGACTGAAATTTTAGAAAAAGTCAAAATATTGAACACTTGTTGCAGTGACATCTGTCTAAGAGAAGATTTCTCTCATTTTGTCAATATTTCTTTTCCCTTTTTGCCTTGTCTTTGGGACAGGAAGTGAGGATAAATCTCCCCAATGGGGCACAGACAGCAAAATGGCTTTAATATCCTTTAACATTAAATAAATATCTCTTGCAAAGATTTTGAAACAGACTGGAAAATTCTGTGCAAAAAATGGCCAATAATCCCTAAAAATCACATGAATATCATAAGAAAATCATAAAATATAAGCTATATATTTGTTCGCGTATTATCCATTCAGTGTTGTGGAGGAATTTCATCTTTTTATATTTAACAGGAATGAATTGTAGCAGCCTTCACTTATTTGGCACTTTGTCAGAAGAGTTGACTTTGAAAACCCTTTATGGGACTATGAACTGTCCTGAAAGTCCATTATTCCTATAAGAGCAGAAATGTTATGGCTTAACCTGTCATTCTCCTTTCCAGGCTGGGAGGATAGGATATTGCAGTTTGCAACTGAAATTTTGTATATTTGTGTACTATCCTTTTTATTCATCATTCAAATATGTTGACATATTTCTCTACTTAATTCTTAACAATTTATTTTAAATTTTTTGATGTGAAAAATGACAAAGCTGTTAGATGCATGCCTTCCAAATATGACAATCATGAGATTTAATGGAATTTTGATTTTACAAGAACGAAGGGAAAAATGAAGAGGTACAGGTATTTTGTGGATCAGAAAGCTGGAATCTCCATTCTTAGCTCCTTGTTGGATTATCTTGAAGGTTCTTAGTATGAATTAGACTGCTTGTATGGTGACCAAACTCAGCATAAATGGATAATGTGCTAAAAAGAATGTGCTAGGGAGAATGTGATTAGAACCCACATTGGCTCCGGACAGGCCAAATGTGTTTGATCTAGGGCAGCAACATTTTGGGGCAGGTGGTGCTATAAAACACAGTAAGTTCTAGTTCTGTCCAGGAATATAACCTTGTCATTGGCCTATTCTTACCACTTACCACCAGTGCCAAAGGGTTAGTCATGAAGTGCAGGCTTTTGTGCTGTGTATTGCAAAATTATGCACATTTAAGATCTCATATTATTAGAGGCTTGTACAGACTGAACCCTCTGCATGATGCCTGTCATTACATATTACAGTCAACCAACTAGGAATTTAGCATGTATCTGTTTTCATAGTGCACTGCTGCACACACATAGATGTGAATAATAGTAGTATTGCTTGTAATGTGTTGGATCTTCAATGCACCTGGCAGCACATTCATTGGAAAGCACATTTGTATGGACAAGCCTAAAGTAAATAACAACAGAGTTCTGCTAAGTTATATTTTCATCGAAACTGGCCTTATACGATGTCATAAAACTCAAATATTTTTTAAGTGTGTTTTTCTTTAAAATTAAGTGTTCTTGAACTGAAGCTATAAACCTTTTAAGTTCTCTACCTTAAATACCTGGTTGATCCTGCCATTTCCATTAATTTCCCTTTTGTCTGTGGCAACACAATTGCAGCCAATCTTCTGACTGTTGAGTTGCCACCTTTAGACTCAGTTCACACTGGGGCAACTTGTCAGGCGACTTAGCCGCCTGACAAGTCGCACTCCATTCTGTACAATGGAACCATTCTAATAGAAACGACACAAGTCGCTCCGACTTAGGAAAAGATTCCTGTACTACTTTGGGGGTGAATTCAGGCGACTTGCATTGACTTCTATATAGAAGTTGCTTTGCAAGTCGCCGCTAAAGTCGTGTGCAGGTCGCCTGAGGCAGTCGCGCTGCAAGTCGTGCTGCCTCAGTGTGAACCGACTCTAAGTGTGAACTTTAGTGTGCATGATCCGCATATTTACAGCAAGGAACCTGTCTACTTCATCTTTGTTCCTCTGTAAACCTCTCCACTTGACCATTTTTGTCACCTTTAGGGACAGCTCCAGCACTTTGGTTGACATGTCCTACCTCCCTCCTCCTCTTCACCCACATATCACCTTGTCATGTTGCCGGGCACCTTTAGCAGGGATAATTGACAGAGGCTTCTTCCCCCTGCTAGCAGTCCAATATATTTATATATATATTTTTTGTTTTTTTTTTTTGTTTTTTTACACATGACCACAACAGTGCCAATTAGTGCTGTGCAAGCATGGGAAGATTCTGTCTACTAGATGTGTCATTAAATTTGTGCTTGGTCATCCTCTAGATTTAACAGTATAGCTGGGAGCAAGTAGCAAATGTCCCATGACCGTTTTTATAACTAATCTATTTAGAGGTATTTGAGATACTTATTTTGATTTCTAACACATATCATTGATTTCTATATGGTAAATTAGGATGATAGATATGATGAAGTTGCTATGTGTTTAATATCACTTTAACATATTTCAGCACGGTTTAAGAAAACTACAAAATTACTATTTTTCTAATCCTAAGACCTGTGGATAATATGGATAAGTAGGAAACATTAGGATTTTTAGGCCACTCGTTAGCATGCCAATTCATCACAGCTGACCTAGTCTGAAACAGGCAAAAATATCTACATGAAGAAATGGGACCTTTCCTGACTTCTCGCTTTATGTGAGCTGTAAACTAGCACAATGTCATAGATGGGTTGACAGAGGTAGAAAATTTTCAGTATGTCAGGTTCTGGCCTACAAACTGGTTTTCCTACCACTTAAGCCTGGTACACACAATGAGATTATTAGAACAAATGATCGTCCGTTTTTTTTTTTTTTTTTTGCATGCTAGTCTCCATATCGAAATTGAAGAGGTTACTAGAGCTTGAAAATTCTCCAATGACATAATAAAAATTCGGAAGTGATGTAATGTATTTGTATTTTGGATGAAAACTGTACTGATTAAATGAAGATCGTACAATCTGGTATCGTACGAGAATAATTTTTGTGTTTGTCCCTTCAGGTAATTTCGGACAAAAACTGTACTAACAGATACGATTGCTTCAAAAGCAATATTTTTTGTATGATTTTCTGATCGTGTTCGCCTTTACTTAGGAATATTATCGTTTTCTTTTTTTAAAACCATATCTTGCTCTTCCATTTGACTGTCTTTCTTTAATATAGATTTTAGAAAATAATACATTATCTTCAATATGAAGTTAAGA
Organism: Aquarana catesbeiana; assembly: GCF_042186555.1. Classification (NCBI taxonomy): domain Eukaryota; kingdom Metazoa; phylum Chordata; class Amphibia; order Anura; family Ranidae; genus Aquarana; species Aquarana catesbeiana. Next base: position 114,596,920 of record NC_133336.1, read on the forward strand.
CCAAGAACACAGGACATGACCCACAACTAGCAGGAGGAAAGTTCAAAACCCAGCTTAATAAGTGATATTTTACTAAAAGTAGTTGATGCTTGGAATAGACTTCCAGCAGAGGTAATGAGTCAGTTAACAGCAAGTGGATTGAGACATGAAACATGTTTGGGACATACATAGATCTATACATTCATTATATATATATAACCAAAACTAGTAGTAGAGGCACTCACGGGTCTTGCAGAGGAGGTAGAAGCTTCGTCGAAACGTTGACAATAAAAAAACACTGCTGTTTTGATCTACCTCCTCTGCAAGAGTCTTACGTGCCTCTATACTAGTTTTGGATTTGTATGGATTTCTTTGTGGGTGAGCACCTTGGCATTTTTTCCAAGAATAGAGTGAGCTTTGGTTACCAGTATACAGTATATATATTTAATATTATTACAGGTACTTATATAGCGCTGTCAATTTACGCAGCGCTTCACATATTTACTATACATTCACATTGGTCCCTGCCTTCAAGGATCTTACAATCTAAGGTCCCTAACTCACATTTATACATACATATACTAGGGCCAATTTAGACAGGAGTCTATTGACCTACCAGTATGTCTTTGGAGTGTGGGAGGAAACTGGAGTACCCAGAGGAAACCCACACAGGCACAGAGAGAACTTGCAAAATCTGTGTAGATAGTGTCATGGCTGGGATTTGAACCAACAACCCCAGTGCTGCCAGGCGGAAGCGCTAGCCACTGTGCTATATATAATGGGGCAGACTTGATGGACCACGTGGTCTTTTTTCTGCTGCCACTCTTCTGTGTTTCTATTATTTTGAGCAAAGTGATCTGAAGAGGAGGTCACAATTGCAAAACATTTGTAAGCTTCAGGCCATCAAAAAAAATTACCAATTATTCCGATCGAAATATTTCCACCTCCCCCTGTTTTTTGCACAAGTCTTTAAATTCTATCTTTATTTCTAACATTCCTCTTGGGATTCCCCATAAAATTCCTGCGGATGTCATCCTCTGCTGCTTCAGACAAATTTCTTTTCATCTCACGTAGTGTGTACACAGCACCATTTAATAAGTCTAAGCAGGCCTGCACCGTCATGCTTGAAGTTCTACTATAGCTAGGCAATCTACTCATTGCACTGCAGGCCAAGCAAATGAAGCATGAGCGAGAAACCTAACAAAAATATGGCGATACAACAGTCAAAGAGGAATCTGTAGACAGCTGGAACAAACAGGCCTAGAAAAGTGACAGGGAGTAGGAGAAGTTGCCTTGTAACCTGTAGAGAGTGTTCTGGGGGAAGGATCTGATCACAGCAATGCCTGGACTCTGCTTGTCCTGGCTACACTGGTTACCAAGGGCTCAGCTCACAGGGGCTAAGCCTGATCTTTGTGAATGAAGCAAGAAAACACTCGACAGCTCGTGAATAATCGTTTTAATGAGTGTGTAAAGCGTGCGACGGGGTGTTCGGATCTGTCGGGTTAAACAAACAACTTGTACCCAGAGCAAATCCTATTGTTTAAGTGCAAAGTGGTGTCAGTTCAATTTCCCGGCTCTTCCTAAAACCTACAGATCAAACGCAGGGGTGTCTTGTGTTCTCCCATTAAGCAAAAATAACAATATTTTACAAACGTGAATTTGATCTGCTTTCCTGGTCAAGATCCTTCCCCCCTTAATCCTCTCCTTAACCCTCATTGCTCCCTTTTGCCCCCTCTTAACCTCTTTCTACCTCTGTTGCTGCTTCCTATCCCTTAGTCTGCCCATCGTTTACAACTATTACAACCTCTCATCACTTTTCACAACTGCTATATATTTGCTGCAACCTTCCGTGCAGCAATACAACATTTACTACACTGGTTACACAGGTATAAAACAATATTAAAAACTTGGATATGGTATATAATGACAACCTAATTCAATGACATTTTAATTTGAGTTTGCATTAAAAAAAACACTTAAAGACTTCAGCAATCATCAAATCCAAATATACATATGTTTAAAATGAACATTCAGTTGGAAAGGAGTAGAAGAAGCTAATTTGCTGTCTAGAATTCCCATAGAAAACTGACAATTAAAATAAGTTATTATGCACTTCTATACATTTCCAGCTATCTAAAAAATATTCTTTACGGCTGCAAAAATGTCAGATATCTTTTTTTTTTTTTTTACATATACAGTATCTCACAAAAGTGAGTACACCCCTCACATTTTTGAAAAATATGTTATTTAATCATTTCATGTGACAACACTGAAGAAATGACACTTTGCTACAATGTAAAGTAGTGAGTGTACGGCTTGTATACCAGTGTAAATTTGCTGTCCCCTTAAAATAAATCAACACACAACCAGTCTGCCCATACGTGGATCAAAATTCCAACGGTCTTTGCTGAACCAGACAAATTTTGATCCATGTATGGCCAGCTTAACACCTATACTAACTAACCTGTGGAAGAAAGATCTGTATACTTACCTTTTTTTAGGCCACTCTGATCTGGTCATGTGACCTGTGTCAGCCAGCGCCGGCTGCAGGGGGGAGGAGAGAGCTCTTCGACAACAGCTTGTAATGGCTGATTGGTGATGTCACCCATAGACATACTATGGCCCATTTGTTGTTCTTCGCTCTCTCCTCTCCTTTGAATCCACCGTTTGATGACACAAGGGAGCTAGATAACATGACTGGAGCAGACAGGAGTGGCTTGAAAATAGGTATGTATACTATGGGGGCACCCAAGCAGGTATGCTCCTGAGCCACAGCTCTGTGCGTCTATTCACATGCGGAGCCACGGCTTAACCCCACCCCTCCATCTCCTCATTGGTTCACTGGCTGTGATTAACAGCAGCCAGAGCCAATGGCTCATGCTGATGCCAAAAGCCAATCAAGGGTGCAAGTCCCTGGAGAACCAAGGCTCTCTTGGACATCGCTAGATCAAGATGGGGCTCAGGTAAGTATTAGGGGGGCTGCTGCAAACAGAAGGTTTTTTATTTTCATGCATAGAATGCATGAAGGTAAAAAAACCCTGTGCCTTTAAAACAGCTTTTAGGTCAGGGGGAGCAGTTTAAAGGTTAGTTAGATATATCCCAGAATAATACTTTAAGTAGGAATACAATACACATGACTCTTGTATTTAGACATTTGTGTTATTATGGCATGTGGATAGATGTGGTGGTTGATAGTGCCCGGTCTTCAGTTACTGGCTTTGCCCTCTGGCACATCTGCACAAACATGGCAACGTTTTGGAACTACCATAGCAGGCATCATTTGCACATTCGGGGGGGGGGGGGGGCAAGTGTGCACAGATGTCCTTGAAAGCCATACATGCGCAGATGTTCTTCTGGGCAGAATCCTTTGGCACTAATGATGGGTTTGGGCGTGTTCGGATTGAACCCGCGAGGAAGCTGGCACTGCACACTGCCAATCATGTGCAACTTGTGTATGTGCAGCTGCCGGTCGGGAAATGCCTCACTGCCTATGATTGGCAGTGTGCAGTGAAAGCTTCCTGGCAGGTTCGATCCAAACATGCTCTAGCCCATCATTATTTGGCACATAATAACAAAAATGGTGGCATCAGTGGGGGAGGGAGCAGAGCCAAAAGGAAGAGGAGTAAAGTTCCTCTTTAAGGTGATACCTGATAGATATCTCACCTAACAACTAATGACAACAGCATGAAAGAGCACAAGTCTAGAACATAATCCAGGATTGGTGGGGGCGACTTAAAATGTATACCTTAAATCCCAACTTCAGGATGTTAGCAACATCCTTCCATAATACTGATATCCCTATAACTGATGGCTGGTATGAAAAAAAAAAACTATCCAAATGCCCATTTTACTTACCTAAAGTCACGGTCACATGACAATCCCTCTTTCTTCTATTAACTTACTGGGTCCTTCTTCAGGTGTCCATATCACTGCCTGCTTGATGTGCACACCTCCTTCAAACACACCTTCAAATTTGTGGAGGCGACACTGGCCGGGTCCTCTCTCATAGGCTCCAGAGGCAGCAGAACTCATGGGGGTGGAGAAGAGACCAGTATCCAAGAAGATAATGAGCATGGGGGGTAAGGACAGCGGGTGGTGGTGGGGGTGTGTGTTAGTGCCGCGTCGCACGCGAGTAGGGGGGGTTTAGGTGGCAGTTGTACTAGTGCCTCTCCACCGGCGAACTGGGGGGGGGTTGTTTGTCACCCCCCCAAAAAAAAACACCAGCCACCACTGCTGTAAATATGAAAGATGTAGGTACGTACCTATTTTATTCCACTCCAGTCCAGTCACAGGATCCTGCAGCTCTAGCTTACCTGTGTCATTGAGTGAGTGCTGCAAGGGAAAAGATGGAGCTATGATAACTGCTGGGTCATAGGAGCCTTTGAGTGATGTTACACCTTTGTTTTTCCAGCCAATGTTGAGCACTCCCTGATCTTGAGCTGCAGGATCACGTGACCAGCCCAGATTTAAAATGCACAGGTTAGGCAGTGTAAGTAGGAGGAAAGGGGAGGGAATATTTTTAAGAATTGGTAAACTTGTCTTTCCTCCCACTTAAAAGCTGAACTCAATGAATTATGTACAGATTCATGAATCTTTGTTGCATACTTACATTGGTCCAGTTTGGCAGCTATGACTAAGCATTGTTAAATGTGAAACGCGTCAGCTTGTTTGTCCCATTTTTTGCTGTGGCTTGTATTAGTTGGACTTTTTACTAATAAAGGCTATATTCCGGAGTGTGGCTGTCCAGAACTTTCTTTTTGCCTCCAGTTTGGCACAATGTAAGGATGCATATCTTATACCAGATTGGCCACTGGGGAAGCTGAAAATCACTGTGGTAGTTAGTGCTACTACAGTGATAGCTGTGATCTTTTGGGTCCTATGTGAGCAGCTTCCCCTCGGCACATAGACCACGGGGGGCCACATGCTTGGTACCGCTGCCATTCATAGAATGCCTTGTATTTTTTTCAATGACTACAAGGCATTTTCCTATTGAATGAAGTGGATGGGAGGGCCGGTGATGTTTTGCTCTCCACCTTGTGCAATCAGAGAATGCCTAGTATTTATTGAAAAAAGAGCGACCCTCTGTGGTCAATTTGCAGAGGGGATGCTGCCTGAACAGAACCCCAGCAGGACCCAAAAGATTGTGGGTATCACTATAGTAGTGATAACAACTATAGTGATTTCAGCTTCCCCAATGGCTTATCAGGTATGAGATAAGCATTCTTAAAGTGATTGTGAATGATCACCTTGTAAAACAACCCATTCAGTTTAAAATAGAAACGAAAGGCAAAACATTTTTGTATAGATATAAAAAACATAAATACCCTTTTTTATAAGTGACCACATTCCCTCTGTTCTCAGCTGCATAAGAGCTGGGGTAGGAGAAGCAGCAGCACACTGAGCTTGCAAGTGAATGGCTGTGCAGCAGCGGGGGTGTGTGTCAGGACAAGTGTGATTATTGGAGGAGAGCAGTCTGACTTCCCAGCATTGCTAGAGAACTGACTACAGTGTGATCTCCTGCTTAGTGTGGTCAGTTTTAACCACTTAAATACCGCCCACCGCATATATACTGCGGCAGGGCGGCTCTGTTGCGCAAAATAATGTACTTGTACGTTGTTTCATGCAACAGATAGTGTAGGCGCGTGCGCGTCCGCTGCGCGGAGGAGGAGCCGATACGCATGCCCGATGGACCCGATGTCCACCCGCGACCGCTTCACAGAGAGACAGAATGGGGATCTGCCTATGTAAACAAGGCAGATCTCCGTACTGACAGAGGACAACATGGAGATCTGCTGTTCCTAGTGATTAGGAACAGCGATCTCTGCGTTGTTCCTGTCAGCACTTCCCCCACACAGTAAGAAAGCATCAACAGGGAACACATTTAACCCTTTGATCGTCCCTGATGTTAACCCTTCCCTTCCAGTGTCATTTATACAGTAATCAGTGCATTTTTTTAGCACTAATCACTGTATTGGTGTCACTGGTCCCCAAAAAGTGTCAGGGTCAGATTTGTCTGCCGCAAAGTCGCAGTCCTGCTAAAAATCGCTGATTGCTGCCATTACTAGTAAAAATTTTTAAAAAATTAAAACTCCATAAATCTATCCCGTAGTTTGTAGACGCTATAACTTTTGTGCAAACCAATCAGTATTCGCTTATTGGGATTTTTTTTACCAAAAATATGTAGAATACATATTGGCCTAAATTGATGAAGAAATTCATTTTTTTACATTTTTTTTGTGTGTGTGTGTGTGTGTGTGGGGGGGGGGGGGGGGTATGTATTATAGCAGAAAGTAAAAAAATATTGTTTTTTTTCCAAAATTGTCGCTCTTTTTTGGTTTATAGCACACAAAATAAAAACTGCAGAGATGATCAAATACCACCAAAAGAAAGCTCTATTTGTGGAGAAAAAAAGGACATCAATTTTATTCGGGTAACACAGTGCTGTATCGCAAAAAATGGCCTGGTCATTAAGGGGGTAAATCCTTCCGGGGCTGAAGTGGTTAATAGGAAAGCAGAGGGACTGGCAGGAACACCAAGGATTTCATACAAAGGAAGCAATACAAAAAGAACAGGATACTTTCTCATACAAGTACATGTTACAGCAAGCACATATCAGGAATATCATGTGTTGGGGTAACAAAGGCTTTAAATTGTGCCAAACTGGACCAATGTAAGTATGCAATACAGATTTTCCATATGTTGCCATAGGCAATAATGTTACACAGGTTTTTAAAAAAACACACAAAAGGTGCAGCAAGCAGGATTTGTCAAAAAACCAATACACTGCCCTCTAATGTAATGCAGTGATGTGCAGAGCTTCATACTTTAACATGCTGCGATCCTGCATTGTAGCGCACATAAAACACAATGGTGTGATCGGGGGCCTTTATTGTGAACCTTAACCCCAAAACATAACCCTTAGCCTAAGACTAACCCCTAGACTTAACAAAACCTAATAAACCTAAACATGAACTAATACCAAAAAGAGTAATAATGATAATAAATCTTCTTTTAAGCTTATAATAAGGCTAAAATGATCACTAAATATCCTATTGCTTAATGTGTTTGTATATCCAAAACCTTTTTCCTAGGTTTAGTCTGAGTAGGGAAGGGCTAAAAAACAATTATGTTATTTTTTGCCATCTGTGTCCCACTAGAGAGACTTCCCTTCGCTTCCTGGCCTAAAGATGTAATAGGAAATGATAGGAAATCTCCCCAAAGTGAGAGGAATTCTCATCATAGGGAGCTGTCACAGGAACATGTGTTCCTATTGGAAGCTTTTCCTCTAGCCTTTGTTCTGGTGACAATTTTGGATTTTCAATCACTTTTTGTGTCTTTGTGACAATGGTAACCAGTGAAAATAAAGGTATCAATCCCTCAAAGGAGACACAGACTGCAATAAAAACCTGACAAGGGTTCTAATCCTTCCTTATTCTGTACTAAAATAAACTTTGCCTTTACATACAAGTGGAACTAAAGGTAAAAAGTAAAACAATAAGCTCTAGGGTCATTGGTTTAAATCCCAGACATAGCACAACCAGCCTGGAGTTTGCAAGTTCTTCCTGTGCCTTTGTGGTTTTCCTCCCACACTCCAAAGACATGCTGGTAGGTTAATTGTCTCCTGTCTAAATTGGCCCTAGTATGTGTGTGTATGAATGTGAGTTAGGGACCTTAGATTGTAAGCTCCTTGAGAGCAAGGAGGATTTGAATGTATAATATATATGTAAAGCGCTGTGTAAATTGACACGCTATATACATGCTAATAATAAATACATAATAAAACAATAAATACAATTATGAGCAGGTAGGCTCATTATTGCAGAAGAAACATGATATATCTCCTGCAAAAAAAATAACCATACCCACCTGTTCATAATGTTCTTTAGATTGTACATGGAGATGTGCTTGCGCAACTTTGTACACGTTCTTGACACTCCTTAATGCTGTAATGAATGAACTACCATGAGCATGTGTAGGAGTTACATTATCTCAAGCCAGCCAAAGACTTTGTACTCAGAAGATGCCAGGGAGAGGATGTTGGTGCTGCCAAGGGAGCTCATGGACAACACACTGCTGGACAAGCTGTTTCAACATAAAATTACTTATGTGAAGCAAAATCATAGTGCTGTAGAGCAGTGGTCACCAAATTGTGGCCCACAAGTCAGATGTAGCTCTTTGCTTGACTATGTCCAGCCCCTGGGACACTATTTCTCCCACTGATACACAGAACTATTCCTCGTGTTGACACCAATAATGGGGCACACTTCCTTACACTAACAACAATGATTGGGCATTATTCCTTCCACTGATACCAATGATGGGGCATTGTTTTCTCCCACTAATATTGGGGCATTTTCTACTCACACTGGCCACAGTCTGGCCCCCCTAAAGTTTAAAGGACAGTAAAGTGGCCCTTTGTTTAGAAAGATTGGAGACGTCTGTTCTAGAGGATCAAACAATAGTACATTTTGTGGGTCCAAATGAAAAAGGCACCCAAGGGTGATAGATTTAACCATTCTTACCGTGCTATAGTGGGAAGATGGCTTCAGCGTGGCTCTGTTGTTCTGGTAGGGCATTCAAGGACGTCCTCCTGGAACCACAGCCCTCACATGCCCCCCTGGGGCATGCATCTGATAAGCTCTGTGATTGCTGTGTCTTTTGGACATAGCCGATCACAGATCGTGGTAAAGAAACAATCACTGCTGCCCTTTACCACATGATCAGCTGTGTCCAATCACAGCTGATCACAGTGTAAACAGACTTGCTGGTTATTGGCAGTACTATCCTCACACACTGCCACAGCGTGAGGAGAGCTGGTAACCGGCAATCCTGAGAGGAAACATGCACACAGATAATCAGGGCACTCATTACCAGTACCCTGATTATCACTGCAGCCCCATCAGTGCCAATCAGTGTCCATCAATGCTGCCCATCAGTGCTGCCAACCAGTACCTATCAGTGCCACCTATCAGTGCCCATTAGTACCGCCTTTCAGTGCAGCCTCATCAGTGCCGCCTCATCAGTGCTCATCAGTGCCACCTATCAGTAAAGCAAATGCAAAATGCAAAATTTTATAACAAATACTTAAAAAAAGTTCTTTATATTCTAAATTTTTTATCTTTTTTTGCTTGTTTGGTGGTGGTGATTAAATACCACTAAAAGAAATCTCTATTTGTCTCAAAAAAAATTATAAAAATTTCAATTTATGAGTACAGTATTGCATGACTGTGCAAGTGCGACAGTGCTGAAAGCTGAAAAATGACCTGGGCAGGAAGGGGACATAAGTGTCCAGTAAGCAAGTAGTTAATGGAAGACTGTTGCACACAGCACAACACCTTTCTAAAGAATAGGACCTTGAATGTATATGTTCTGATTGCACGCACTCCATACATCTAAATATCATCTGTAGTGGCTAGAAGTGTTTAAATGAAACATTTATTAGTTCATCTGCCGTGGGTAAAGCCCACTGAGTGGGTCTTCCTGTGTTTTTGAGTAAGCCTTTGTAGTGATGGCAGTCTTTGTAGTTTTAAGGATTCTTTACCATACAGTTAGTGTGTTGATATCTTTGTCATAGGAATATGACTATCACTGGTTTACAAAAAGTGCATGCTGGAAATAACTTCTAGGATCTGACCTAAACCATTTAATAAATAGTTACATAGTTAATCAGGTTGAAAAAAGACACAAGTTCATCAAGTTCAACAACAACAAAAAAATACCATATACACAAACCTACTGTACACCCACAGTTGATCCAGAGGAAGGCAAAAAACCCCAGCTTGGCATTGCATGCTCCAATTTGCTACAGCAGGGGAAACAAATTCCTTCCTGATCCCAGAGAGGCAACCGGACATTCCTTGGATCAACCTTACCTATAAATGTTAGTACCCAGTTATATTATGTACATTTAGGAAAGAATCCAGGCCTTTCTTAAAGCAATCTACTGAGCTGGCCAGAACCACCTCTGGAGGGAGTCTATTCCACAATGTCACAGCTCTTACTGTGAAGAAACCTTTCCGTATTTGGAGATGAAATCTCTTTTCCTGTAGCTGTAAAGAGTGCCCCCTTGTCCTCAGTGTTGACCATAAAGTGAATAACTCAACACCAAGTTCACTATATGGACCCCTTTTATATTTGTACATGTTGATCATATCCCCCCTTAATCTCCTCTTCTCAAGAGGGAATAGATTCAGTTCCTCTAATCTTTCCTCATAGCTGAGTCCCTCCATGCCTCTTATCAGTTTGGTTTCCCTTCTCTGCACTTTCTCCAGTTCCCTGATTATCCTCATTGAGAACTGGAGCCCAAAACTGAACTGCATATTCCAGATGGGGTCTTACTAATGATTTGTACAGGGGCAAAATGATATCTCTCTCTCTGGAGTCCATACCTCTCTTAATACAAGAAAGGACTTTGCATGCTTTGAAACCACAGCTTGGTATTACATGCTATTATTAAGCTTATGATCTACCAAAACTCCCAGATCCTTCTCCACCATTGATTCCCCCAGTTGTACTCCCCCTAGTATGTATGATGCATGCATATTCTTAGTCTCCAAGTGCATAACTTTACATTTATCAACATTAAACCTCATCTTCCACGTAGTCGACCAATTAGATGCATTGAGGTCGGCTTGTAAATTATTCCACTGCACAGCTTAGTGTCATCTGCAAAGACAGAAAGGTTACTTTTACTCTCAGACCCTATATCATTTATGAAGGTATTAAAAAGTAAGGGTCCCAACACTGAACCTTGGGGTACACCACTGATAACGTTAGACCATAGTTCAGTTCCTACAGCATATGTAGTGCTCTGCCACGTTCTGATCATGTGACTGGGTCCGTCTATTTTTTGGGTCCAGCTTGAAGAGGTGAACAGGTACAGGGACAGATATGTTATATTTATATTGGGCTTTAACACAGGTTCAACCAAACAATCAGGCTAATATCTTTGGTAAACCAAATAAATTAAAAACAAGCCAATTTGTATTCCATTACACTAAAAAAACAAACAAACAAAGAAAAAAAAACTTCTGACTTTTTGTGCCCACTCCATATTCACTGTATGTGATGACATCAATTAACGTTTACTAGAATTCAGACCAGTATATAGGAACATCGCCGAGTCAAAAACAAGCCAACACATTGTTAAAATTCCCTGAATCCTTGTCTTTTCTGAAATTTGGCTGAGATTCTGATAAATTAGATGTTAGCAGCTGAATGAATCAGGACAGAATTGAGTGGATCTGGGATTAATTTATGTTATTAGTTGATAAATTTTATTTTTTCTTACTGTTGGCTACAAAGGCGTAAGCAGGAACATTTTGAAGGTACCCTGAAAGTTTTAAAAAATATTGTTTGTCTTTTGGCATATAGGGGCAGGCCTCGTGCAAGGATTTTTGACACCCTAGGCAAAACCTAATTTTGCAGCCCCCCCTTGGCTCCGCCCCTGACTCCACCCCCTTTACCCTTCCCTTGTAATACATGTGACCTACTTGACCATTACACTGACCTTCCTGACACATACAGCGACCCACCTACCTGACACATACACCTACCTACCTGACCCCTACACTGACCTACCTGACACATACAGTGGCCCACCTACCTGACCACTACACTGACCTATCTGACACATACAGTGACCCACCTACCTGACACATACACTGACCTACCTACCTGACCCCTACACTGATCTACCTGTCCCATCTACCTGACCACTACACTGACCTATCTGACACACATAGTGACCCACCTACCTGACACATACACTGACCTACCTACCTCACCACCTACACTGACCTACCTGACCCATCTACCTGACCACTACACTGACCTACCTGACCCACCTACCTGACACATACACTGACCACTACACTGACCTACCTGACACATACACTGATCCACGTACATGACACATACAGTGACCCACCTACCTGACCACTACACTGACCTACCTGACCCACCTACCTGACACATACACTGACTCCTACTTCCTGCACTACTCACCCCCCCATCCCCCACACACAGCTCAATGTAGATCAGGGAGGATCCATCCTCCTCCTTACCTCTGCTCTTCATGGCTTGATTGACCATAGCATCAGGGCTCTCCTCAGCAGCGGGTGGGCAGTATGGCTTAGGAGTCCCCGCCAGCGCTGCCATCCAGCTGCTCCATGGTGTCCCCGTCGGTCGGGAGGTCAGACGCTGCACCTCTCTCAATGCTTCCATCTTCACTGAGCCCCGCCCCTCCGCTGCACTTAGAGTTACACAGACACACAGCGCCGCACCAGAGGGACAGGCTGGAGTAAAGGAGTCCCGGAGCTGCACTGTGAGATATTACTGTGTGAGGAGATGTGACAGCAGGGTGCTCAGCGAAACACATCGGGGGATTGACGGTATGTTCCCTGGGCCGCCAGCTCAGCACCAAGTTCACACAGGCCTGGAGCTTCACCGGGACAGAGGCTGTGTTGGTGCCCTAGGTGGTAGTGCGCCCTAGGCGCTAGCGGTAGCCAATCAGCTCGTAACTTCAGCTTGTTCAATTAAGCTTTGATTAAAAAATATGGAAGCTGATTGGTTTATATGCAGAGCTGCACCAGATTATGCACTGTTCAGTTTTAGTAAAATCAACCCCAATGTGTTTTAACAATTATATCACATTATTATTTATTATTCATTCATTATTATTATTCATATATATATATCATTATTATTGTTATTATCACATTTTTAGTTTATTAATTTAAATTTTATTTTATTTTATTTTAAATGTATTTGATTATATTGGACATGTATGTGAATCTTGCAAGATTAGGTAATTTTTTTCTAAACCAGTACAAAGAGAGTTGAAATTGGTAGTAAATGACATAACATCAGAAAGAGATGTGCCTTACAACAGGTATTCCATACGTAAAAAAATAAAAATAAAAGCTGCAAACATTCATAGAAAAAATTTGATGTGACTTTGGTTTAAATATCTTTTTTCAAGTAAACCTGTTCATTCTGATTGTTAAAGATGCCTCCAGTGAATAAACAATCATTAAACTGATGCATGCAAGAAAACTTTCCAAAAAATATAATTTAAGGGGGTTTAATCTTTGCTCAGTAAGTAAGGCCCCTTTCACATGGGTGGTCTGAGGTGGACCTGATTGGAAGATCCACGGAGGTTAGGGTTACCACCAGTTCGGGTTTGGAATCATGCGTCTAGGTTTCAGGTTGCCTGAAACCCGGACACATTATTCAGACTGGACTATGGCTTCCCAGCAGGGTTGCTGGCTGCAGTTGTCTAAGCTGAGAGTGTCTGTTACACTCTCTTTCATGCTGCCCAAAGCCAGCACTAACAACCCCCCCAAACACAGACGGGAGAGGAGAGAGGGCTAGATCTGCACCTCTTCCTCCTGGTCCTACCTGTGTCTGCCCACACTTCTTAGAAAAGGAAAGTGTGGGATGGAAATTTGAAGTCCAGAAGCCTCAGATACATCTGGATGAGAGGTGCTGACTGCCAAGGGGTGAGTGAGCTCACCGTCCATCTCTGTCTGTGACTGAAGTCTCCCCTCTTCTATCTCCTGCCTCTGAGTACACTAAGGTAATTCTGGGTTCACAGAGCACCCCTTACATCAGAGTTCCCCTTTACACCGGAGGCCACAGTGTTCCCCCCTACATCAAAGTCTTCTCCATACATCAGAGTTCTCAGTGTTCCCCCTTAAATCAGGGTTCCCAGAGCATCCTATGTGTTAGAGTCCCCAGAGTTCTCCCTTACATCAGAGTCTGCAGAGTCCTCCCTTACAGTGAAAGGTGTAAAAGGGGAACTCTGTGGACTCTGGTGTAAAGAGGGACTCTTGTTATTAATTTCATATGATTAGAAATGTTATTTAATAGCAAAATATATGTATAGTTTATACTACAAAAAAAATTGTGGTGTGTCTCTAAAGTGTTCGGGTTTGACTTGAAGAAAAGGCGGCAACCCTAATGGAGGTCTATGGGCAGGCCGATGTAAACAGATGGGCATTTGTGTACATCAGTTTACCTCTGAGTCCATACAGGTTAAAAAATAAAAGTGGAAAAGGTCTGCATCCTTCTCCATTTTCCCAGACCTAAATGTGGTGGATCAGAATCTGATAAATCAGATGTTAAAGGACGCAGGTCCGTTTCCATCTGACCACTCATAGATTCAACATGGGTCTGGAAAGTTCCAGTTTTTAAAATGAAGTTAATCACTTACTGGACACAGAAGTCCTGGACCTACATCCTGTTCTGCTCTAATTCACTCAATGGACAAGGCAGCACCTGGGTGAAAGAGGCCTGACCAGTAATGCCGCATACACATGACCGGACTTTCCGGCGGGCTAGGTCCGTCCGTCTTTCTGACGGACTTTCGCCAGAGTTACGGCGGACTTTCAGAATGAACGGACTTGCCCACACACGGACAAGTCCGTTCATTTTGAACGTGACTCAGGTACAACGGGACTAGAAAAGGAAGTCAATCTTGCCGCTTTTATCAGCGAGATTGACACCTTGTGAGCCCCGTCGCGGGTCATACCAGGCCCTTAGGTCTGGTATGGATTATAAAGGGAAGCCCCTACACTGAAAAAATGGCATGGGGTCCCCCCTAGAATCCATACCAGACCCTGATCCGAGCATGCAGCCCGGCCGGTCAGGAAAGGGGGTGGGGACGAGCGAGCGCCCCCCCTCCTGAACCGTACCAGGCCGCATGCCCTCAACATGGGGGGGTGGGTGCTTTGGGGGAGGGGGGGCCCTGCGAGGCCTTGTCCCTATGTTGATGAGGACAAGGGCCTCTTCCCAACAACCCTGGCCGTTGGTTGTCGGGGTCTGCGGGTGGGGGCTTATCAGAATCCGGGAGCCCCCTATAATAAGAGGGTCCCCAGATCCCGGCCCCCCACCCTATGTGAATGAGTATGGGGTACATGGTACCCCTACCCATTCACCTAGGAAAAAAGTGTCAATAATAAAACACACTACACAGGTTTTTAAAATAATTTATTAAACATAAGATAAAATAGCGTTTCACCAGGCCTGCAGAAACTACTACTCAGCGCCAAGCACCCAAAAGAGCCCAAGATGTAGATAGAATTAAAAAGAATAATTAAAAATGGTTACCATAAATAAACATCAGTAAACACTTACAAACTGAAAGTCAATGATTGAACTCTACTGTGTCTGTTTAAGCAGAGAGACAATCTAATAAGCAGCAGCTGTCTCATACCAAAAGAACAGGGTAAAAAATACACATAAAAACAGTGTTATAAAATAATCCACATTTAGACTAAATTAATCCACTAGACAGCGCTAATGTTGAGCAATTGAAACTTGTGGCCAACAACACATAGGGACAAACTTATAACAGAAAAAAGTCCTTTAACAGAAATCCCTTGTAAAGGGAAGTGATGAAAGTCCAGGGTGTAATACAGAAAATCTGCAGGTGATCTTTAAGAGAGAATCCTCCACATGCACCTTCCACCGATCACTTGTAAAATCCACCCGGTGACAAGCACTCACCCCCTAGGGGGTTAAACTCACCAGAAAAGGGGAGTAATAAGGCCTTCAGCGATAGTGTGTTGTCATCATCACAGTAAACAGGGTCACAGGTTAGCAGGGCTCATAATGAATCAAAGAACAAAAAAGAGATGCACATAGCGTAATCCTATTTAATGATTCCAAACCCTTGTATACAGACACAAACCCCCCTTCAATAAATATACGTACATCAAATAAAATAAAACAAGCAATCAAACAGGCAGGTAGTGTGTAACTTCACCCAGAGCCGTCAGCGCCGCTACTCAGGAAGGCAGCGATACTTCCTGGTTGTGCAGATGATCCAGGTGGAGCGCACACGTCACTTCCGGCGTCGTATTGGCCACGCCCTGACGCGTTTCGTCATATCCTTTGACTTCAACAGAGGGCGTGGTCATACGACGTAATGGCCAGTTTATATACACCCCTCACATGTCGCTCAGCCAATCAGAACGAAACTGCGGGGACAGCGAATGCACGTCACCGGCACCAGCCTCACTGACAGCTTAATATAAGCGGCATGCAGGGACACAAACAGCACTGCACTAATCAAATATAGACCATGATTGTGGAGTAAGCACAGATAACCTTGATCAGAATATATTACTCAAATGACGTCCACATATGTATCTCAACATTATGGATCACTAATCATAGGCAGCAAGTGTTCACTCCAAAACCATATTAAATATATAACTTTGATACATGGCACAATCATTGACATAAAATTGAATACCAATTAATATGCACATTAAGAATATAGATGTAAAGGAAAGACCTTAATCAGTTAGATACCTGATCTTCCTATATTTCATGCGCATATATTACAAACTTCTATTAAATAGGTATAAGGCGGGACCATACACACGATCAAAAGCCCCAACTGACACAGATCATGCTAGCCTTAATATTATACCAAGACTAGCGAATATTTAAATTAATATTAAATTAATCAAATAAAAATAAGAATAAAAGAAAAAAATTTTTATATAAATATAAAAATAAAATTAAAATATATAAAGATAGAGAGGCAACAAATCGCACAACACTAAAAATCGCATATAAATTCAGAAATGAATAATTACAGATAAAATAAATCTAAATCTAATTTTTTAGGCGCCAACCTTAAATTAGAAATTCCATTCAAAAACGCAGAGATATGTCGTAAACAGAGTGACTAGGAAATCGCATAAAAATGAAAATAAACCTAATCCCAATCTCCATGTGAGAATCAGATAATTATCCACTCTGCATGACCACATGAAGGCAAAACTTATGTAATAAGGAGAAGCAGGAGAGAGGCCGAGCTATATGAGTCGGTCGAAAAAATCGCATAATGTATAGATCGAATAAATCGCATACTAAAATAGAATGGGATAAACACCAATCTCCCAATAGAGGTCAGGTGGTCATATGAGCTATACAAAGGTAGATCATATAACATAAAGATATAGGCCACTATAACCTCACTAACGCAAAATCAAACTGCTAATAGAACTAAAAAGACAACCGTAAATCACACACATTAGTAGTCGCTTATAAAGCAGTTGATATCCAGGTCCACATTAAGTCCCCGTGGTGCCAAAGTGTCAGACATGAAGATCCACTGGGTCTCTCTTCTTGACAGATCACGGATCAGATTGGACCCTCTCCACTTTGGCTTCAGATGATCTATACCCCAAAACTTGAGGCCTGAGGGATCTTGGTTATGTTTAAGTTTAAAGTGGAGTGATACATTGTGGTCTTTAAAGCCAATCTTTATGTTCGCTATATGTTCTGCAATCCTAACCCTCAGAAGTCTTTTTGTGCGTCCTATATACATAAGGCCGCAGGGGCATTGCATAGCGTATACCACGTAAGCCGTATTGCACGTAATAAATTCATTAATACTGAATTCTCTACCGTTGGAAGGGGATGTGAAACTTTCAAGAGCTCTCATTGGTCTACCCACTTCCCTACATGCCCGACATCTCCTACAGCTATAGAATCCTTTTTTATTCCAGAAGGTTAAAGGTCTGGGAGGGGGGTCAAGCACCTTTCGCACTATCTTATCAGCAAAGCTGTGAGCCCTTCTGTAAATGAATTTCGGTCTACATGGCAGAACAGGGCCTAGAGTTTTGTCCATACATAACACATGCCAATGGGCATTAAAAATGTCTTCCACCTCCCTATATTGGGAGTGGAACCCTGATAGGAAGCTCCATTCATGACCTTCGTTATTTTGGACCTTAGGTCGATCCATCAGAAAGGAGTCTCTAGGCCGTATGGCCAATTCATGAATGGTGGAGTCCAAGGCCTCCCCCGCATAACCTTTTTCCACAAACTTTTTTCTAACAACCTGGGCCTGTCTTAAAAAGTCTGCATCATTGGAACAGTTTCTTTTTACCCTAGTCAGCTGACCCTTGGGTATGTTTTTCAACCACTTAGGGTGATGCCCACTATTAATAGGCAGATAGCTGTTGGAATCTGTAGGTTTAAAATACACTCTAGTGCCCAATCCATCCCCTTGCCTAAAGATGTTTAGATCTAAGAAGTGTATGTCACTTTGGCTAAACTCACTGGTTAGTCTGATGTTGTTGTTATTAGAATTAAGCTCCTGGAGGAATTCATGTAAACTGTCACTAGACCCTTCCCAAATAAAAAACAAATCGTCTATATATCTTTTGTATAGTAGCAGTTGAGTACGGGTAGTGGAGAATATCTTTTTGTCTTCCCATTCCCCCATAAACAAATTTGCTATGCTCGGGGCAAATTTTGCCCCCATCGCAACACCTTTACGCTGGGAGAAAAAATGCCCATTGAACCAGAAGAAGTTATGGCTAAGACAAAAGTCTAATGCATTTCTGATGAACATTTTCTGATTATGTGGCAGGTCATCTCGCTGACTTAAAGCCCAATTAAGGGCTAAAAGAGCATCGTCATGCTGTATGACAGAATAGAGAGATGCCACATCAGCCGTTACAAGGTATAACTCTTGTTTGCCGGTTAAATCCACCTGTTGCAGAATCTGCAAGAGACTCTTAGTGTCTCTTAAATACGCCTTAGTGCGCATAACACTCGCCTGAAGGAAGTGGTCAAGGTATTGTCCCATCCGAGATGTGATGGAACCAATACCATTGACTATGGGTCTCCCTGGAGGTTGGTTCAGATCCTTATGGATCTTGGGCAAGGTATAAATCGTGGGGATTCTACTATCACTTGGTACAAGGTACCTTCTTTCTTTACTAGATAGAACCCCCATCGAAAAACCCATTTCAACCAAGTTCCTAAGATCCTTCTCATACTGTCCTGAGGGGTCTTTAGATAATCTCACATATGTTTGATCATCACTTAGCATCTCAGTGAGCTGATTTACATAAAAGTCCTTATTCAAAATAACTACCCCCCCCCCCCTTATCTGCTGGCCTGATAACAATCTCCTTCCTTTTCTCAAGCAAGGAGATCCCATCCATAATATGCTGTGGATTAACATTCTTTTTTGGTACCAACTGTTCTAGATCCCGCAAAACTAGTCCCTTAAAGACCTCAATATGCTGGTTAGCGCTATTAGGGGGGTTGAACAGGGACCTATTCTTAAGCCCACTGTCCACTGGACCTAACTCATTAATTGTAGACGGCCGTGGTGCTTTGTTAAGAAAATATTTTTTAATATTAACTTTCCTTATGTACTTATGAACATCGATAAATACATCGAACTTGCTAACTGGTCTTTTCAGACCACACTTTAGGCCTAAATGCAAAATATTCGTTTCTTTGTGTGATAAGGTCACATTGCTCAAGTTAAAAATACCTCCTATTCCTGCTCTCTCCTTCTTTTTCTGGGACCTTCTCCCTGCCCTACAGCCCCTTGTTCTTCTCTCCATTGATTGGGGTAATAGGGGTATTCGTCCTCCCGCCATGGGCGCTCCCTCCATGGAGGTGCATGATGATCCTGCCTCCCCCAACCCTGGCCTGGAGGTCTCCCCCTTCGGTAGGAGTTCCCCCGGCCTCGTCTCTGCCAGCCTCTCCCTCTCCCTAAAAAAGGACGGGGTGAGGATTCAGCAGCTCTTCCTCCATTATCTCTCAAAGGGTCAAATCTATTATAAACAGGGACTTGATAATTATTACCACTAGGTAAGTGATTACGTGGCTGATAGGACTCACTTGCCCTGTCTTCCCTTCCAGCGTAAGCAGCCTCCCCCCTAGCGGGAGTGGCAGAGATACCAGTAGGATAACTGGATCTCTCCGACCTCTTATTACCCCCAGCCTGAGTACCAGTGTTGGGCGGTTTAGTTGTGCGACAATTTGATCCTTCCCCAGATACCACATTAGTATTGTTAGATACGCTAGCAGGTATCTTAGCCTGTTGCCAGACATACACAGTGTTGGACCTAAAATCATTAAGGTCCCTATGAAACTTCTTTGATTTTTTCTTCTGTGTATCTCTGTCAATCTTTTCTAGCTTCTTTTTTATGCGAGTATTAAACTCTAATACTTGTTGGGTATCCTTCACATGTTCAAGCTGCATACGAAACTCATTAATTTTACCCTCCAAGATGGACATTTTCTTACGTTTACGAGCCAGAACCAGATCTTGCAATTTAAAACCCATATTGGTAAAAAACTCATACCATTCTTGCATAGATTCCGGGTCATCTAGTCCATCCTGGGGAGCTACCTCCCATCTCAAACTTCTAACTAAAATTTTCTCTTTAATATACTGCTCGAATGTGCAGATGTCCCACCAAGTGCGGACCTGTTTTTCTAGCACATTTCCTAAAGCAGTCAGTATCCCATTGATATTAGATTGTGCAGTAGCCTGCTCATTGATTGCAAAAATGGCATTGATATCAATCGTTCTACTGCTTAGGAACTGGAGGGCATCCATGGCTGCCAAGGAATACAACTAAAGATAAGATAAAATAGCGTTTCACCAGGCCTGCAGAAACTACTACTCAGCGCCAAGCACCCAAAAGAGCCCAAGATGTAGATAGAATTAAAAAGAATAATTAAAAATGGTTACCATAAATAAACATCAGTAAACACTTACAAACTGAAAGTCAATGATTGAACTCTACTGTGTCTGTTTAAGCAGAGAGACAATCTAATAAGCAGCAGCTGTCTCATACCAAAAGAACAGGGTAAAAAATACACATAAAAACAGTGTTATAAAATAATCCACATTTAGACTAAATTAATCCACTAGACAGCGCTAATGTTGAGCAATTGAAACTTGTGGCCAACAACACATAGGGACAAACTTATAACAGAAAAAAGTCCTTTAACAGAAATCCCTTGTAAAGGGAAGTGATGAAAGTCCAGGGTGTAATACAGAAAATCTGCAGGTGATCTTTAAGAGAGAATCCTCCACATGCACCTTCCACCGATCACTTGTAAAATCCACCCGGTGACAAGCACTCACCCCCTAGGGGGTTAAACTCACCAGAAAAGGGGAGTAATAAGGCCTTCAGCGATAGTGTGTTGTCATCATCACAGTAAACAGGGTCACAGGTTAGCAGGGCTCATAATGAATCAAAGAACAAAAAAGAGATGCACATAGCGTAATCCTATTTAATGATTCCAAACCCTTGTATACAGACACAAACCCCCCTTCAATAAATATACGTACATCAAATAAAATAAAACAAGCAATCAAACAGGCAGGTAGTGTGTAACTTCACCCAGAGCCGTCAGCGCCGCTACTCAGGAAGGCAGCGATACTTCCTGGTTGTGCAGATGATCCAGGTGGAGCGCACACGTCACTTCCGGCGTCGTATTGGCCACGCCCTGACGCGTTTCGTCATATCCTTTGACTTCAACAGAGGGCGTGGTCATACGACGTAATGGCCAGTTTATATACACCCCTCACATGTCGCTCAGCCAATCAGAACGAAACTGCGGGGACAGCGAATGCACGTCACCGGCACCAGCCTCACTGACAGCTTAATATAAGCGGCATGCAGGGACACAAACAGCACTGCACTAATCAAATATAGACCATGATTGTGGAGTAAGCACAGATAACCTTGATCAGAATATATTACTCAAATGACGTCCACATATGTATCTCAACATTATGGATCACTAATCATAGGCAGCAAGTGTTCACTCCAAAACCATATTAAATATATAACTTTGATACATGGCACAATCATTGACATAAAATTGAATACCAATTAATATGCACATTAAGAATATAGATGTAAAGGAAAGACCTTAATCAGTTAGATACCTGATCTTCCTATATTTCATGCGCATATATTACAAACTTCTATTAAATAGGTATAAGGCGGGACCATACACACGATCAAAAGCCCCAACTGACACAGATCATGCTAGCCTTAATATTATACCAAGACTAGCGAATATTTAAATTAATATTAAATAGTGGGCATCACCCTAAGTGGTTGAAAAACATACCCAAGGGTCAGCTGACTAGGGTAAAAAGAAACTGTTCCAATGATGCAGACTTTTTAAGACAGGCCCAGGTTGTTAGAAAAAAGTTTGTGGAAAAAGGTTATGCGGGGGAGGCCTTGGACTCCACCATTCATGAATTGGCCATACGGCCTAGAGACTCCTTTCTGATGGATCGACCTAAGGTCCAAAATAACGAAGGTCATGAATGGAGCTTCCTATCAGGGTTCCACTCCCAATATAGGGAGGTGGAAGACATTTTTAATGCCCATTGGCATGTGTTATGTATGGACAAAACTCTAGGCCCTGTTCTGCCATGTAGACCGAAATTCATTTACAGAAGGGCTCACAGCTTTGCTGATAAGATAGTGCGAAAGGTGCTTGACCCCCCTCCCAGACCTTTAACCTTCTGGAATAAAAAAGGATTCTATAGCTGTAGGAGATGTCGGGCATGTAGGGAAGTGGGTAGACCAATGAGAGCTCTTGAAAGTTTCACATCCCCTTCCAACGGTAGAGAATTCAGTATTAATGAATTTATTACGTGCAATACGGCTTACGTGGTATACGCTATGCAATGCCCCTGCGGCCTTATGTATATAGGACGCACAAAAAGACTTCTGAGGGTTAGGATTGCAGAACATATAGCGAACATAAAGATTGGCTTTAAAGACCACAATGTATCACTCCACTTTAAACTTAAACATAACCAAGATCCCTCAGGCCTCAAGTTTTGGGGTATAGATCATCTGAAGCCAAAGTGGAGAGGGTCCAATCTGATCCGTGATCTGTCAAGAAGAGAGACCCAGTGGATCTTCATGTCTGACACTTTGGCACCACGGGGACTTAATGTGGACCTGGATATCAACTGCTTTATAAGCGACTACTAATGTGTGTGATTTACGGTTGTCTTTTTAGTTCTATTAGCAGTTTGATTTTGCGTTAGTGAGGTTATAGTGGCCTATATCTTTATGTTATATGATCTACCTTTGTATAGCTCATATGACCACCTGACCTCTATTGGGAGATTGGTGTTTATCCCATTCTATTTTAGTATGCGATTTATTCGATCTATACATTATGCGATTTTTTCGACCGACTCATATAGCTCGGCCTCTCTCCTGCTTCTCCTTATTACATAAGTTTTGCCTTCATGTGGTCATGCAGAGTGGATAATTATCTGATTCTCACATGGAGATTGGGATTAGGTTTATTTTCATTTTTATGCGATTTCCTAGTCACTCTGTTTACGACATATCTCTGCGTTTTTGAATGGAATTTCTAATTTAAGGTTGGCGCCTAAAAAATTAGATTTAGATTTATTTTATCTGTAATTATTCATTTCTGAATTTATATGCGATTTTTAGTGTTGTGCGATTTGTTGCCTCTCTATCTTTATATATTTTAATTTTATTTTTATATTTATATAAAAATTTTTTTCTTTTATTCTTATTTTTATTTGATTAATTTAATATTAATTTAAATATTCGCTAGTCTTGGTATAATATTAAGGCTAGCATGATCTGTGTCAGTTGGGGCTTTTGATCGTGTGTATGGTCCCGCCTTATACCTATTTAATAGAAGTTTGTAATATATGCGCATGAAATATAGGAAGATCAGGTATCTAACTGATTAAGGTCTTTCCTTTACATCTATATTCTTAATGTGCATATTAATTGGTATTCAATTTTATGTCAATGATTGTGCCATGTATCAAAGTTATATATTTAATATGGTTTTGGAGTGAACACTTGCTGCCTATGATTAGTGATCCATAATGTTGAGATACATATGTGGACGTCATTTGAGTAATATATTCTGATCAAGGTTATCTGTGCTTACTCCACAATCATGGTCTATATTTGATTAGTGCAGTGCTGTTTGTGTCCCTGCATGCCGCTTATATTAAGCTGTCAGTGAGGCTGGTGCCGGTGACGTGCATTCGCTGTCCCCGCAGTTTCGTTCTGATTGGCTGAGCGACATGTGAGGGGTGTATATAAACTGGCCATTACGTCGTATGACCACGCCCTCTGTTGAAGTCAAAGGATATGACGAAACGCGTCAGGGCGTGGCCAATACGACGCCGGAAGTGACGTGTGCGCTCCACCTGGATCATCTGCACAACCAGGAAGTATCGCTGCCTTCCTGAGTAGCGGCGCTGACGGCTCTGGGTGAAGTTACACACTACCTGCCTGTTTGATTGCTTGTTTTATTTTATTTGATGTACGTATATTTATTGAAGGGGGGTTTGTGTCTGTATACAAGGGTTTGGAATCATTAAATAGGATTACGCTATGTGCATCTCTTTTTTGTTCTTTGATTCATTATGAGCCCTGCTAACCTGTGACCCTGTTTACTGTGATGATGACAACACACTATCGCTGAAGGCCTTATTACTCCCCTTTTCTGGTGAGTTTAACCCCCTAGGGGGTGAGTGCTTGTCACCGGGTGGATTTTACAAGTGATCGGTGGAAGGTGCATGTGGAGGATTCTCTCTTAAAGATCACCTGCAGATTTTCTGTATTACACCCTGGACTTTCATCACTTCCCTTTACAAGGGATTTCTGTTAAAGGACTTTTTTCTGTTATAAGTTTGTCCCTATGTGTTGTTGGCCACAAGTTTCAATTGCTCAACATTAGCGCTGTCTAGTGGATTAATTTAGTCTAAATGTGGATTATTTTATAACACTGTTTTTATGTGTATTTTTTACCCTGTTCTTTTGGTATGAGACAGCTGCTGCTTATTAGATTGTCTCTCTGCTTAAACAGACACAGTAGAGTTCAATCATTGACTTTCAGTTTGTAAGTGTTTACTGATGTTTATTTATGGTAACCATTTTTAATTATTCTTTTTAATTCTATCTACATCTTGGGCTCTTTTGGGTGCTTGGCGCTGAGTAGTAGTTTCTGCAGGCCTGGTGAAACGCTATTTTATCTTATCTTTAGTTGTATTCCTTGGCAGCCATGGATGCCCTCCAGTTCCTAAGCAGTAGAACGATTGATATCAATGCCATTTTTGCAATCAATGAGCAGGCTACTGCACAATCTAATATCAATGGGATACTGACTGCTTTAGGAAATGTGCTAGAAAAACAGGTCCGCACTTGGTGGGACATCTGCACATTCGAGCAGTATATTAAAGAGAAAATTTTAGTTAGAAGTTTGAGATGGGAGGTAGCTCCCCAGGATGGACTAGATGACCCGGAATCTATGCAAGAATGGTATGAGTTTTTTACCAATATGGGTTTTAAATTGCAAGATCTGGTTCTGGCTCGTAAACGTAAGAAAATGTCCATCTTGGAGGGTAAAATTAATGAGTTTCGTATGCAGCTTGAACATGTGAAGGATACCCAACAAGTATTAGAGTTTAATACTCGCATAAAAAAGAAGCTAGAAAAGATTGACAGAGATACACAGAAGAAAAAATCAAAGAAGTTTCATAGGGACCTTAATGATTTTAGGTCCAACACTGTGTATGTCTGGCAACAGGCTAAGATACCTGCTAGCGTATCTAACAATACTAATGTGGTATCTGGGGAAGGATCAAATTGTCGCACAACTAAACCGCCCAACACTGGTACTCAGGCTGGGGGTAATAAGAGGTCGGAGAGATCCAGTTATCCTACTGGTATCTCTGCCACTCCCGCTAGGGGGGAGGCTGCTTACGCTGGAAGGGAAGACAGGGCAAGTGAGTCCTATCAGCCACGTAATCACTTACCTAGTGGTAATAATTATCAAGTCCCTGTTTATAATAGATTTGACCCTTTGAGAGATAATGGAGGAAGAGCTGCTGAATCCTCACCCCGTCCTTTTTTAGGGAGAGGGAGAGGCTGGCAGAGACGAGGCCGGGGGAACTCCTACCGAAGGGGGAGACCTCCAGGCCAGGGTTGGGGGAGGCAGGATCATCATGCACCTCCATGGAGGGAGCGCCCATGGCGGGAGGACGAATACCCCTATTACCCCAATCAATGGAGAGAAGAACAAGGGGCTGTAGGGCAGGGAGAAGGTCCCAGAAAAAGAAGGAGAGAGCAGGAATAGGAGGTATTTTTAACTTGAGCAATGTGACCTTATCACACAAAGAAACGAATATTTTGCATTTAGGCCTAAAGTGTGGTCTGAAAAGACCAGTTAGCAAGTTCGATGTATTTATCGATGTTCATAAGTACATAAGGAAAGTTAATATTAAAAAATATTTTCTTAACAAAGCACCACGGCCGTCTACAATTAATGAGTTAGGTCCAGTGGACAGTGGGCTTAAGAATAGGTCCCTGTTCAACCCCCCTAATAGCGCTAACCAGCATATTGAGGTCTTTAAGGGACTAGTTTTGCGGGATCTAGAACAGTTGGTACCAAAAAAGAATGTTAATCCACAGCATATTATGGATGGGATCTCCTTGCTTGAGAAAAGGAAGGAGATTGTTATCAGGCCAGCAGATAAGGGGGGGGGGGTAGTTATTTTGAATAAGGACTTTTATGTAAATCAGCTCACTGAGATGCTAAGTGATGATCAAACATATGTGAGATTATCTAAAGACCCCTCAGGACAGTATGAGAAGGATCTTAGGAACTTGGTTGAAATGGGTTTTTCGATGGGGGTTCTATCTAGTAAAGAAAGAAGGTACCTTGTACCAAGTGATAGTAGAATCCCCACGATTTATACCTTGCCCAAGATCCATAAGGATCTGAACCAACCTCCAGGGAGACCCATAGTCAATGGTATTGGTTCCATCACATCTCGGATGGGACAATACCTTGACCACTTCCTTCAGGCGAGTGTTATGCGCACTAAGGCGTATTTAAGAGACACTAAGAGTCTCTTGCAGATTCTGCAACAGGTGGATTTAACCGGCAAACAAGAGTTATACCTTGTAACGGCTGATGTGGCATCTCTCTATTCTGTCATACAGCATGACGATGCTCTTTTAGCCCTTAATTGGGCTTTAAGTCAGCGAGATGACCTGCCACATAATCAGAAAATGTTCATCAGAAATGCATTAGACTTTTGTCTTAGCCATAACTTCTTCTGGTTCAATGGGCATTTTTTCTCCCAGCGTAAAGGTGTTGCGATGGGGGCAAAATTTGCCCCGAGCATAGCAAATTTGTTTATGGGGGAATGGGAAGACAAAAAGATATTCTCCACTACCCGTACTCAACTGCTACTATACAAAAGATATATAGACGATTTGTTTTTTATTTGGGAAGGGTCTAGTGACAGTTTACATGAATTCCTCCAGGAGCTTAATTCTAATAACAACAACATCAGACTAACCAGTGAGTTTAGCCAAAGTGACATACACTTCTTAGATCTAAACATCTTTAGGCAAGGGGATGGATTGGGCACTAGAGTGTATTTTAAACCTACAGATTCCAACAGCTATCTGCCTATTAATAGTGGGCATCACCCTAAGTGGTTGAAAAACATACCCAAGGGTCAGCTGACTAGGGTAAAAAGAAACTGTTCCAATGATGCAGACTTTTTAAGACAGGCCCAGGTTGTTAGAAAAAAGTTTGTGGAAAAAGGTTATGCGGGGGAGGCCTTGGACTCCACCATTCATGAATTGGCCATACGGCCTAGAGACTCCTTTCTGATGGATCGACCTAAGGTCCAAAATAACGAAGGTCATGAATGGAGCTTCCTATCAGGGTTCCACTCCCAATATAGGGAGGTGGAAGACATTTTTAATGCCCATTGGCATGTGTTATGTATGGACAAAACTCTAGGCCCTGTTCTGCCATGTAGACCGAAATTCATTTACAGAAGGGCTCACAGCTTTGCTGATAAGATAGTGCGAAAGGTGCTTGACCCCCCTCCCAGACCTTTAACCTTCTGGAATAAAAAAGGATTCTATAGCTGTAGGAGATGTCGGGCATGTAGGGAAGTGGGTAGACCAATGAGAGCTCTTGAAAGTTTCACATCCCCTTCCAACGGTAGAGAATTCAGTATTAATGAATTTATTACGTGCAATACGGCTTACGTGGTATACGCTATGCAATGCCCCTGCGGCCTTATGTATATAGGACGCACAAAAAGACTTCTGAGGGTTAGGATTGCAGAACATATAGCGAACATAAAGATTGGCTTTAAAGACCACAATGTATCACTCCACTTTAAACTTAAACATAACCAAGATCCCTCAGGCCTCAAGTTTTGGGGTATAGATCATCTGAAGCCAAAGTGGAGAGGGTCCAATCTGATCCGTGATCTGTCAAGAAGAGAGACCCAGTGGATCTTCATGTCTGACACTTTGGCACCACGGGGACTTAATGTGGACCTGGATATCAACTGCTTTATAAGCGACTACTAATGTGTGTGATTTACGGTTGTCTTTTTAGTTCTATTAGCAGTTTGATTTTGCGTTAGTGAGGTTATAGTGGCCTATATCTTTATGTTATATGATCTACCTTTGTATAGCTCATATGACCACCTGACCTCTATTGGGAGATTGGTGTTTATCCCATTCTATTTTAGTATGCGATTTATTCGATCTATACATTATGCGATTTTTTCGACCGACTCATATAGCTCGGCCTCTCTCCTGCTTCTCCTTATTACATAAGTTTTGCCTTCATGTGGTCATGCAGAGTGGATAATTATCTGATTCTCACATGGAGATTGGGATTAGGTTTATTTTCATTTTTATGCGATTTCCTAGTCACTCTGTTTACGACATATCTCTGCGTTTTTGAATGGAATTTCTAATTTAAGGTTGGCGCCTAAAAAATTAGATTTAGATTTATTTTATCTGTAATTATTCATTTCTGAATTTATATGCGATTTTTAGTGTTGTGCGATTTGTTGCCTCTCTATCTTTATATATTTTAATTTTATTTTTATATTTATATAAAAATTTTTTTCTTTTATTCTTATTTTTATTTGATTAATTTAATATTAATTTAAATATTCGCTAGTCTTGGTATAATATTAAGGCTAGCATGATCTGTGTCAGTTGGGGCTTTTGATCGTGTGTATGGTCCCGCCTTATACCTATTTAATAGAAGTTTGTAATATATGCGCATGAAATATAGGAAGATCAGGTATCTAACTGATTAAGGTCTTTCCTTTACATCTATATTCTTAATGTGCATATTAATTGGTATTCAATTTTATGTCAATGATTGTGCCATGTATCAAAGTTATATATTTAATATGGTTTTGGAGTGAACACTTGCTGCCTATGATTAGTGATCCATAATGTTGAGATACATATGTGGACGTCATTTGAGTAATATATTCTGATCAAGGTTATCTGTGCTTACTCCACAATCATGGTCTATATTTGATTAGTGCAGTGCTGTTTGTGTCCCTGCATGCCGCTTATATTAAGCTGTCAGTGAGGCTGGTGCCGGTGACGTGCATTCGCTGTCCCCGCAGTTTCGTTCTGATTGGCTGAGCGACATGTGAGGGGTGTATATAAACTGGCCATTACGTCGTATGACCACGCCCTCTGTTGAAGTCAAAGGATATGACGAAACGCGTCAGGGCGTGGCCAATACGACGCCGGAAGTGACGTGTGCGCTCCACCTGGATCATCTGCACAACCAGGAAGTATCGCTGCCTTCCTGAGTAGCGGCGCTGACGGCTCTGGGTGAAGTTACACACTACCTGCCTGTTTGATTGCTTGTTTTATTTTATTTGATGTACGTATATTTATTGAAGGGGGGTTTGTGTCTGTATACAAGGGTTTGGAATCATTAAATAGGATTACGCTATGTGCATCTCTTTTTTGTTCTTTGATTCATTATGAGCCCTGCTAACCTGTGACCCTGTTTACTGTGATGATGACAACACACTATCGCTGAAGGCCTTATTACTCCCCTTTTCTGGTGAGTTTAACCCCCTAGGGGGTGAGTGCTTGTCACCGGGTGGATTTTACAAGTGATCGGTGGAAGGTGCATGTGGAGGATTCTCTCTTAAAGATCACCTGCAGATTTTCTGTATTACACCCTGGACTTTCATCACTTCCCTTTACAAGGGATTTCTGTTAAAGGACTTTTTTCTGTTATAAGTTTGTCCCTATGTGTTGTTGGCCACAAGTTTCAATTGCTCAACATTAGCGCTGTCTAGTGGATTAATTTAGTCTAAATGTGGATTATTTTATAACACTGTTTTTATGTAAATTTATTAAACAGTTCCGGGGGGGTCTTCCTCCGGCTTCAGGGGTCTTCCTCCGGCTTCGGGGGTCTTCTTCCGGCTTCGGGGGTCCCTCCGGTTCCTCTTCTCCCGGCGTCCGGTTGGTTCTTCTCTGCTCTCTCTGGCCTCTTCTCCCGGTGTTCCAGTACTTCTGCCGACTCCTCCGCTGTCTTCATGCTGCTCTTTTGCCAGCAGAGGTCCGGACTTCTGGGCTTCTTGTCTTCTTCCCTCTTCTCTTCTTCAGATGTTGACACAACGGTCTCTCAGGCTGGACTGCTCTCTGAGCGCTCCGCTGTGACTTATATAGGCGAAGACCCCGCCCCCTTATGACGCCACAGTCCCTGGGCATGCTGGGACTGTGACGTTTTAGGGGGCGTGGTCACCGGGTGAATATCTTTTCTGTCTACAGATATACAGGGTAGGGCGGTATACAGAAGAGGGAGGTATACAGGGGAGGGCGGTATACAGAATAGGGAGGTATACAGGGGAGGGAGGTATACAGGAGAGGGAGGTATACAGGGGAGGGCGGTATACAGCGGAGGGCGGTATACAGGGGATGGCGGTATAAAGGGGAGGGAGGTATACAGGAGAGGGAGGTATACAGGGGAGGGAGGTATACAGGGGACGGAGGTATACAGGGGACGGAGGTATACAGGAGAGGGAGGTACACTGGGGAGGGAGGTATACAGGAGAGGGAGTTATACAGGGGAGGGAGGTATACAGGAGAGGGCGGTATAAAGGGGAGGGAGGTATACAGGGGAGGGAGGTATACAGGGGAGGGAGATATGCAGGCGAGGGAGGTATACAGGGGAGGGAGGTATACAGGGGTGGGAGGTATACGGGAGAGGGAGGTATACAGGAGAGGGAGGTATACAGGGGAGGGAGATATACAGGGGAGGGTGGTATACAGGAGAGGGAGGTATACAGGGGTGGGAGGTATACAGGAGACGGAGATATACAGGGGAGGTAGGTATACAGGAGAGGGAGGTATACAGGGGAGGGAGGTATACAGGAGAGGGAGATATACAGCGGAGGGAGGTATACAGGAGAGGGAGGTATACAGGGAGGAAGGTATACAGGAGAGGGAGGTATACAGGGGACAGACATATACAGGGGAGGGAGGTATACAGGAGAGGGAGGTATACAGGAGAGGGAGGTATACAGGGGAGGGACGTATACAGGGGAGGGAGGTATACAGGGGAGGGAGCTATACAGGGGAGGGAGGTATACAGGAGAGGGCGGTATACAGGGGAGGGAGGTATACAGGAGAGGGCGGTATACAGGGGAGGGCGGTATACAGGGGAGGGAGGTATACAAGAGAGGGAGGTATATAGGAGATGGAGGTTTACAGGGGAGGGAGGTATACAGGGGAGGACCGTATACAGGAGAGGGCAATATACACTTACTACATACAGCCAGGTCCATAAATATTGGGACATCGACACAATTCTAATCTTTGTTCCAAACAGTTGATTTGACCACACCTAATGTTTTTGCTATGGGTTTGTTTTGTTTTTTCAGCCTAATGATGGCTTGCTTCACTGATAGTGACAGCTCTTTGGATCTCATATTGAGAGTTGACAGCAACAGATTCCAAATGCAAATAGCACACTTGAAATTAACTCTGGACCTTTTATCTGCTCCTTATAAATGGGATAATGAGGGAATAACAAACACCTGGACATGGAACAGGTGAGCAGCCAATTGTCCCATTACTTTTGTTCCCTTAAAAAGTGGGAGGCACATATACAAACTATTGTAATTCCTACACCATTCACCTGATTTGGATGTAAATACCCTCAAATTAAAGCTGCAAGTCTGCAGTTAAAGCACATCTTGTTTGTTTCATTTCAAATCCATTGTGGTGGTGTATAGAGCCAAAAAGATTAGAATTGTGTCGATTTCCCAATATTTATGGACCTGACTGTAGTATACACAGTATATACACACAAATAACAGTCATTTCAAATATAGAATAAATATCACACTCACAATGTTTATATATATATACTGTATATACACATATGTGAGTGTTTCTTCTGTTATTATGAATAATAATAATAATAATAATAATAATTATATATATATATATATATATATATATATATATATATATATATATATATATATATATATATATATATATATATATATATATATATATATATATATCCACAGTATATAAACACAAAAATATTCATAATAAAGATAAAGAGAAGAAACAGACACACATGTTTATTATAGATATTAAACCTAAAAAGTGTTCAAATATCCAATCAGGTTTGGATAATTTAAATAAATTTAAATTTCCCAAACGTGATTGGATATTTTGATGTTAAAATGTATACTTTAATAAACCAGCCTCCATATATACATGCTTAAACAGTTATATCACCATAATCACCATGTTACTACACACAAATAGCTGCTTTCCACTTGCACCCCTATCTATGAAGGTACAGAAAAGTGATAATAATAGTAATAACAATACTGATGATAAGAAAAACAATAAAGCTGATGATAATTTCTTTGATATTATTATTATTATTAAAAATAATAATAATAATAATACTGATGATAGCAAAAACAATAAAGCTAATGATAATTTATATGATAATATTAATAATAATAATCATCATCATATCTCTCCTTCTCTCTCTCCCTCTTTCTATATATATTTATATATAATTATTTTTATGACAATATCTACTACAGGCCTTGATCTATACCCATAATATTTGAACTGTAGTATGGTGTCCCCCTTGGCTCCTGCAGATATCAGTGTATGGGGGGATCACATGTTGCAGTGGCTGATGTGCTCCATCCAGCTTGCCCTGCCCCCCCCCCCGTATCTCTGTGCTGTTTATTGTTGCCACAATGATTTCTTCACCCCTGCCATCCCCTCTTATTAGACACTGATAACACAGTGTAAACTATGCAGAACAAAGACAGGCAATG
Source organism: Aquarana catesbeiana (assembly GCF_042186555.1). Taxonomy (NCBI): domain Eukaryota; kingdom Metazoa; phylum Chordata; class Amphibia; order Anura; family Ranidae; genus Aquarana; species Aquarana catesbeiana. The sequence continues at coordinate 114,629,903 of NC_133336.1, forward strand.
GATAAATCTAATACCAATCACTCCCCCTCCCCTCTGGCCCTTTACATTTGTGTAAAAGAGAAAAGCTTAGAGATATAGAAACATACAGCCAGTAGGTGCCCATTGAGCAGGGATTTTTCCCATAGGCACAGCATGGGAGATACCCTCCGGCTGAATAGCTGTAGGAGTGAGGCAGATAAACTTGGAGAACACCTTTCAGAAACTCCCCAGTGTTGCCTATGTTCTCCACACAGCTCAGACCTCCAGAGCCTTCACTATTGTAGTCATTAGATCTGAGCTGCTGGTCTTCATCAGACATGTACTGAGCAGCTTCCACCAACACTGACATCCCTCCAAAGAGGACTTTCTGAAAACGATTCCCCGTACACACTGCAAAGTCTATCTCATCCAAAAGTTCTGATAGGGGCAAGATCAGCTAAAATGTATCTCGATATCTGATCCTCTACACATCCTTTATACATTACAAGAATAATGGTCATCACTCCAGAATGATGTTCAGATTTCTACCCAATTCTAAAACCACATTTTCTGCAATCTTATCTTCTGGGAAAGTGATTTTTTTTAGAAGACTTATTTTTATAGTACTGGGAAACATCTTAGGACAAAATAAATAGTATATTTCTTTATACGGTGTATACTATTTTAATTAGTTTACAATACATTGTAGGTTACCAGCGTCTAAAGGTCCGCAAGCCCTTCAAAACCACATTTGCTTGAATCACCAAAGTTAATAAACTATTTCTTTTTTTGGTTAATCATCATAATGTGATTTTGTATTTCAAGTGAACAAATGTTGCCTGTAGGTGATCAGCTGTTTAGTGTTTTTTTTCCTTTTAAAGAATCATCTTTGACATATACTTAGTTGTTTTTCCCTGTAAGGTGCATACAATTGTCATTAGTTCTCTATACATGGTAGGGTATCAAATACTAAAGGTCTACAAAACTGCAAAATAAAAGAACCTGTTCAGCTTTTTCTGTTTTTCTCTCTCTTTTTTTTTTGTTTGTTAATCACCATTAAAGTGATAGGGTGTTTCAAGAGAACAAACTTTGCCCGTAGGAAATCAGCTGCTTAATGTTATTTTCCTTTCAAAGAACATTTACAAAATAGGCAAATAAAATAAATAAAACGTAAACAGAGAAAGAAATAAACAATAAAATAATACAAATTGCTAAAAAAAAGACTTTAAACATGGTATTTGTTTTGTGTTGTAGGCTTTTTACATTTGTGAATGAACATACATTTTTTTAATAGCATTTTTGTTGTTTTTCTCTCTGTCTTTCACAGAATGAACTGCTCAAAAAGAAGAAAGGAGACATAAAATGTAATTTTTCATCTGAGAGAAATGTTTGTTTAAAGAGGCTGGCCCCTGTTGATGACAGCAGGAAATTTACATCCAAACGTGGACAGTTTATGTGGATTTATTTATTTAACCAATGGACCTTTTGCTTAAAAGGTTTGTATTCGGTTTGAAGATCTTTCCCACAAGTGACGTGTCACTAAATATAATGCCATTTTCCTGCAATTAAAGAGATTATCTGTAGCTTGAGCCACAGTGACTTATTAATGTGCTCAAGATGTATGGAAAATATTTATTTAGGCTAATTTTAGGCAGTTTGTAGCTTTGAAGACGTAATTTCAAGCTAAGATTAGATCATGTGCTTTAAAAACCACGCAGGAATAATCAGCTTTAGCTTTAGATATACAGATCAGTAGAAGAATATATAATAGTAATAATTTTTATTATTCATTAATATTATACAAGATTTATATAACGCCAAGAGTTTGCACAGCGCGTTACAAAATTAAGGGATACAGTACAGTTACAATCCATCTAATACAGGCAGATTTCAGAAGACTCTGCTCCTCAGAGCTTACAATATATAGATAGCTAGATACAGAGATATGAAAAAGTATCACATGAAATAAGAACATCAGGATCTCAGTGTTATCCCCCACAAATATTCTCTTCCCTACTGACTCTTGAGTTCTGGTGGCAAGCAGGGGATTATAGCAAGCTAATATAAAACATATTTAAAAGACTAATGCTACCTGAATTTTTAAATAAAAAACTAACTTGTTTTAATTATTATACCTTTGGGTTTTTTTTGTTTTTTTTAATAGTTTGAGTTCCATTTATTTAATAAAATTGTGATTTCACATCATGTGTTTACTTCATATAAATAAGAGCAAGGGATTTTAAGAAAAAATATCCTCTAAAGGCAATGGCATATTTAGAACAATCCAGTGTAAAAAAATGTGGTAAATCATTTGGTAAGTCATGGTTCTTAATTATTTCCTTTAAATATGTCCATCAGTTACAGATCATTATGTAAATAAAATACTCAAGCTACTTGTGTGTCTATATTGCATGCATCTGATGGGTCAGCAAGTAAGAGAAAACATTATCTGATGTATATAGCAGTATATACTACTGCCTTGTACAGTGCTTTATGCAATATAACGCTATGTATCATGAATAAGGGCTAAAATACTAAAGTCATTTTCATAAGCCTCTGATAAATTAATGGTGCAACAGGGCTGTTGTGCTAACATATTAGAGGCTGTTTAATTAACAAATCTTCATTAGAATAGAAAATAAAATTAAATGAAACTATGTTCACTTTGAAAGCCCATGTGCAAAGAAAAAAAAAACAAAAACAAAACAGGATTTTTGCTTGTACATAATGAGAAGATTGAACTGAATACAGCTTAACTCCCTCAGCTAAGTGACCAATAGCCTTGCTATGTGAAAATACATTTTGCAAATTGAACAATCTTAATTCATTTAGGAAATCAACCTTTTTAATATGATTTATTAAGTAGCAGAGGCTGTTGTAAAACTCATTGGTCACTTAGCCAAAGGAATATTAGAAAATAAGATAAACTTGGACTCACTTTGAATACCCAATCATGTACAAGTGAAATGTAAACATTTTCTAGCACGTGATTGGTTGATTGAATTGAGTGTTGTTTCACTTTATTTACTACACTTTTTGACATTCGCTTTGCCAAGTGAACAATCTACTCCTTTAGTAAATCAACCCAACAGAGTATGCGGAGACTGGAAAAATAACAGTGAAACAGTCGTGATAAGGCTTTTCAAATATTATCACAGTGATAAGTGCCTACTAAGGTGTTTAATAAATGGTAATAAGTCGGGTAGGAGGTAAAAAACAGGGGATTTTTCAACCCTTCTCTTCACTATGAATTCTCAGAGATAAGTAAAGAAAACGTAAAAAGAATGGACCTGTTTATTGAATGATGAAAAGCACAAAAATACTTTATCATCATGATAAATATGGAGAAAAGTTCCATAGATTTATCACCAAGTCAGACTTAGTTATAAAGGTGTTTTCTGGTGAAAAACTGAGAAAAGAGCCAGGAAAAGACTATTTTAGATATTAATCAGGTATAACTACAGGATTGCTGGTGCTGTAGAACATCCATTGGGCTCTTTTCAGCACAGAGTTCATTATCATCTATAAGGACTGTTTTCTGGTGCACAGATGCATCAGAATAAATACACAATACATTCTGTTTAGCAAGCAGCAAGATGAATGCGCAGGTGCACTTTATGATGCATATAATGGATGCGCTGTTGTGCAATGTAACAATGCATTTCAGTGTTTAAATAGTTTTTCTTTAAAAAAAAAGAGCCAAAATGTATACTTCGACAATTTCTATGCACTACAGCACATTACAACATGCTACCGTGTGGTGGCATGCGGGAGGTGCATTGTGCAGATATGCTGCATTTTACGCAACAAACAATAACACAAAGCACCTTAGCGCAGCATTATAGTGTGAACTGGACACACAGAAAATGATTGTATAGTAACCAATCAGAAACTAATCAGCTTCTAACTTCACCTTGTTCAGTTAAGTCAAAAAATAAAAAATTATAAAATTGTCTGTACAGAAAAAAGTGAAAAAATACAATAAAAATACAATAAAAGAAAATATAAAATACCATCAGATCAAGACAGAAAACAGAAAATCCTTGAAAGAGTTCCAATCACCGTGATGATAGTGCACTAATCACCAACTCCTTCTTATAGTGCTCCACCAATCGTTTGTATAAAATGCACACTCTCCAACCATTTATATAAAACAATCTTTCAGATAATTATCGGCTCCTGCTTCTCCAACAATAACCTGGGACCAGGAGATCTCGTAGCGATAGAAAGGGTTCACCAACCCTGATTCCCCAGATAACTCTCTCTCATAAAAGTATCACAGAAAATACCCAGAGAAAGTGATAAAAAGTATCATAGTGTAGTATTTTTAATGTATTTTTAATGTTTACCATTATAAAAATGACAAATTTAACACTACATTTAATATTACTATAGTTATCGCCAACACAAACAGCCTTCAGTACAATCCACACCGCACGCTCCGAGCCGGCGTGTGTTCTGATGATCAGAAATTGAAGCCGAGGACAAACCGGAAGTGACGTCAACGATAGTTGATTATTAGTGCACTTTCATCACGGTGATTGGAGCTCTTTCAAGGATTTTTTATCCTGATCTGATGGAACTTTATTTTTTCACGTTTTTCTGTACGGACAAATTTATGAATTATTATTGAGCACATAGTAGCGCCTTACTTTTGTCAATTTCACATTGTTCAATTAAGCATTGACAATAAAATCTGGAAGAGCTGCAGCAAACTTTGCGCTCTCCAGTTTTAGTAAATCCCTCTCATGTGTCCTTGCATCAAGTCTGCATTCAATGAAGCCAATGAATTATCCCGTCTTATGGATGCAGAGGTTAATATAAGTGTTTTTTTTTTGTTTTGTTTTGTTTTGTTTTTTTTTTTTTGCTTAGAAAAAACAAACAAAAAAAAATTGAAGCCATTTTGCCTCTTAAAAGTTAGATATAATAATTCTACCATGTAGGGGCTTTATTTATAATACAAATAATACTAAAAAGGGGCTATCTATGGGCGGCACAGTGGTGTAGTGGATAGCACTTTCGCCTAGCAATAAGAATGGTCCCTGGTTAGAATCCCAACCACGACACTACCTGCCTGGAGTTTGCATGTTCTCCCTGCGTGGGTTTCCTCCGGGTACTCCGGTTTCCTCCCACACCCCAAAGACATGCTGTTAGGTTAATTGTATCCTGTCTAAATTGTCCCTAGTATGTATATGTATGAATGTGAGTTAGGGACCTTAGGTTGTAAGCTCCTTGAGGGTAGGGACTGATGTGAATGTACAATGTATATGTAAAGCGCTGCATAAATTGACAGCGCTATATAAGTAACTGAAATAGATAAATAAAAAATAAATCTATGTGTTTTTATTTGTAATTCACATATGTGGGAGTAATAACCTCTGACCCGTTCTATCAGGATTATAGGTTTCCTCTCACAGAAGACTGCATGCATCCTTGAAAAGTCTTCCCCGCCCCTCTCTACAGTCTTTTCTCTGCACATCACGGTGATATTTCACTGCTACTTATCAAGGTTTATCACCATTATAATTCAGCCCCTTAACTTTGCTAAAAATCACAGTGATGTGCAGAGAAAAGGCAAACCATGATAATGCAAGGGTTATCACAGTTTATTAAATAGACACCTATACTTAATTCACTGTCTGCATGCCCCACCCCAAACTGCCATCCTCTCTTGCAGAATCTTAGAGTTCTTCTCTCCACAGGCTCCTATCATTATTTGGAATCAAAGTGGCTGTGTGCGGTTCCATCCGTACAGCCACGCCGTTCATTTACAGGAGACATGATTAAAGTGGTACTAAACCCAGGAGCCTGCATTCACTATATCTGGTCTCCAACAGTACGCAGAACATGGAACTGTATCAGTTTTAGTAAATATAAACTGCTAAATACCTTTTCTAATCAGTAGTATAAAGCAGTCTTGTAACTACTATCAGTGTCTAGTTAAAGCTTGTAGGAGGCGTTTTCATTCTACTCTGACTGTCCTATGGGGCTGCAGGAATCCTGACCCTCTGTCTGGACAAGGCTGATTGGTCCTGTACTGATCAAACTGAAACTGCTGAAACTCTCTAGCAATACACACCAAACTGAGTATGTGCAGAGTGACTCCAAAGCCTCTGTCTTATCAGCAGATAGATTGGGGACAGTGGAAGAAGGGGAGGCTCAGAGAAGACAGGATCAAACAGCCTTTTTTGCACATTGTGCAGGATTAACTCCTTAGGTTCCACAGTGAGTATAACAAGCATGCCTTACTGCATATACAGACTGATTTTACTCTTGTGGGTTTAGTAACACTGTAAGAACTTTCTGGGTTGAGATGCATTGCAGCAGGAAGTGCACAGACAAGACTATTTGTTGTAAATTCTCTACTACTAGTATTAATACTAGTAATGGCATCAGTGTGCAGCCCATTCATTTCTATGATAACATCATTCTTTTACTGAAAGATGTTTGGGATAAACATAGATTTATCAGACAAAAATGTAGACTCAGTGGACCATTTGGTCTTTCTCTGCTGTCAGTCTCCAATGTTTGTATGTTTATATCATTAGAGGTTAGGTTTGAAGGGATCTTTATGTGCAGCATTAGGTGTTGCTGTTTAGTTCAGGTTTTTTCGCAGGGCGCGGCTAAAGTGCAGATATTCTACACTTCCTAGTGTGTCGAATAATTGTCATGGTTCCTTCCTTTGGCTTGTGCGTCCCATAGTGTGTGACAAAAGGGTCACTTTAAAGTTAGGTTTAAGAGTTGGGATTTGGCCTAATATTAGACCAGGATGGTCTCGACTGAAAATCTTGCGATTAATGCCTTCCATAGAAATTAATGGGCTGTGCAATTATTTGCGTATATATACATTCTCCAAGCGATTGTCTGGAGGTTTTTTAGCATCAAATGCCTTTTTTCACCTCTGTGAGATTGCATGTGATTAATCGGTCATAAATTGCACAACGATCTGGCGATCTGGCATAAAGGTGATCTAATCTCTAGCTGATTTTTCACTCTCTTTAATTAAAATCACCTACGTAACTCTAACCTTAGTGATCACCATGAAGAGGATGATTACATCCACATACATATTCAGTCCGGTGTATAATGGGATCAACTCTTCTCACTGACAAACGCTATTGGGTCTTCCTTTATAGAGTCAATATAGGGATATAAAATATATGCATACTGTATATTATTATAGTATATCACATTTTCAAGTGTGGTTATTTCATTTTTTGGATCTTATTATATGTCATATGTGAAATATCCTTCACCAAGTAACATAATATTCTTATTCCAACTAATAATAATGTAGTTTTCAAAAATATTATAGATACATATAGGTCAATTTCATGAACATAACACATGCCAAATATTTAATTTGTTATGCTGGAAATAGAACTGGTGCAATACTTGAGTGATAAAGTAAATAAGTATTGTTATCCTTAAAATCACTGAATTTATATTTGCTTCAAACATATGATTATGTGCAGATAAAGCATTTTAATTTTCTTTCATCCTCAGCAGATGGTTGGGTGTTTAGAGTAAATGCAGATTCACCTGACTAAGTGAAAAAAGAAAAAGAAAAAAAAAAAAAAAGGAAAAACACTTTAACAGTGAAAATGCATTTCTTCACTCCATGTATGCATTTTCTCAGTCTATTTTAAAGTTTAAGATATTATGGGATGAGAGTATTGCAGCAATGGTAAAGGGAACATGAAAAGGAAACCTACTCTACAGTGGGTGTTGCACTGCTTTACCACAGGAGGGAGCCCTGAACACCTGGGCATAAATGTTCTGCAGAAACCACTAAGAATTGCTGTGTTTTAGGGATAAGATAGCTGAGCAGGGTCTGAAATGAATGGTTTGGCCTCTTTATAGATGTACACCAACTCTGTAAACTTTCATTGTTTAAAAGTACGCATAATCGTTAAAATTGTTAAAGAAGCTTGATCAGGCTATTGTAATTTTTCAACCATTTTCAATATTTCAATAAAAAATTACCTGGTAATCCTGCCACGAAGAGCTTCCTGGTATATGTTGACAACTCTCTGTCCCTCTGTTCCAATTGTCCTCCTGTGCTGTCAAACTATCAGATGAGCTTCTAATGGAGACTACAAGTGGCCCCAAGAAATACCATGAAGCCATTAAGGAAGTGCATATAGACAGAAAATTGCTGCAAATAGGTTGCAGAAGATCGGCAGCATTAAGGTGCAAGCAGAAAAAAAAAGTTTAAATAAGGTATTTTGTTAAAACATATCTTAAAAATGGTTTGTGATGCACCTTGCTGTAACAAATTAAATGTCATTCAGTAAGAGTAGTAAAGTAGCAAGGGCAGCACACAAATGTCTATCATGACAGGTGTGCTTGAAAATAATTAGATTAGATAAAAAACATTACCACTAGAGATGAGTAAATCTGTCCAAGTTCCATTCGAGGGGTGTTCATTGAATGCTGAATATCATTTTCTAAACCTGAACTTAGAAGTGAAACCCTTTAAAGTCTATAGGGAATTAATCCTACTCATAAATTCTGGTTATTTTCGAGACTAATAGGAAAGCTATTGTCAAAAATGACATGAAGAGCTGGGCACTGCCTTGGACATTTGACAAAGCTATCATTTTTTTAAACAATATTGTACAGCCGGAAGAAGGCCCCTTTCAGAGACTTTGAGGGCATATGGAAAATCCTTTAAATGAAATGCTTTGGAGATACTTTTAAGCTGGCTTCATGTATTTTGAAGGTGTAATTGAGTTTTTTTACGTTTACAGTTAGCTTACCCTAAATACAGTTACAGCACCTCAATCTAATTCATTGCAACTTGAAAAAAAGGCTTTGTTAAAGTGGAACTTTACCTATAAGAAGTTGATAAAAAAATAATGTTCTTTAGCAAGGAACATACATTTCACATTAATAATTATGTTACCAAAATGAGTGTGTGCTGTAAATTGCTTCCAGCATTACTCCTGTTTCTTCTTGCTGAGGGCTGCAATTTTGTTGAAGCCCAGAGCCACTGAACAGCAGTAAATCCTATAGCAGAACTAAATCCATCGATTTAACTGTTTAAAAAAAAGTTACATTCCTGGAATGCTGGGTTTGCTAACTGTCACATTTGCTTGTGTCCTCAACCAAACTGTCAAATCATCAAATGGCTGGTGTGATAACTGATGACGTGCAGCACCATGGCAGTTGCAGATCAAACAGAAGCAGCTTCCTTATGTGTAAAGGATAGGAGGGTTTCAATGCCAGTTCATACCACATGCAGTCCAGTGCATTTTTTTCTGCGTCAAAAACTTATGGAAAGCAAGTTGTATAGTTTCCAATGACATAGCTCACACCAGTTATTCTTCTTTTAATTTTTTATATATTTTTTTAAGGCCATCCCTGCCCCGACCAAGCAAACAAGGGTAAGGATGGAAAGGCTCTAACTAAAATGCTTACAATAGACTACTGGGTATCAAGGATGTACCACTAGCTGGAACTGGCCAGATATGCACTTGAAGTACTAGGCTGCTCTGCTGCACGTCATATCAGAGATGGCCTTCAACCCTTGGATAGGAATTTGTGACTGAGAACCAGACTTGGATCACAGAAGACTACTAAAGATATAAACAGATGTTACAGATAAAATAATAATTTGGTCCAGCGAGTTTCTGAGCAAATGTAAATTTATCATGTACATGTCTAAATCTGTACCATCCTAGATGATTGGCTTCCATGTTGGATTTCTAGAATCTTGCAGGATATCAAAGAACCCATGTAACGCGCACAGAGTGTTCTGGGCATTGCACAACTTGATCTTTTTAATCTGTTTAACAATTTGAGCATATTAATATTTAGCAAATGCTGTAAATTCACAGTATGCAAATAGACTGCTGGAAAGGAGGACTAGATGAATTCCACCACAACAGTATGTTAGCCAGTGTTTGCACATAGAACAGCATGTAAAATATTTCTTAAGATTATCTTTATCTGAATGGCAAAGGATTATATATAGAGTTCATGACGAAGGAACTCATCCATGATATGTGTAGAACACGGGTTTGTTGGTTTACCTACCTGTTTGACTGGCTAAACATCCTTTTTGCCTGCTTGGAGTTTGCATTCATTTCTAGCTGAGCCAATACATGTATGTAAAGTGAAAATTCTTTATCTTAGCTTTGATATTTTTCTTTACTCTGTACACATTTATTATTGCAAATAGCTGAGCCTGAAAGTGCATATTGACTTTGCTATCAAACAGCCTATATTATATCGGTGTATGTATTAGAGACGCAGGTAACAGTTTAATGTGGGTATATCATGTGATTTACTAGTGGGTATGTGTTTATGGGGTTGATTTACTAAAACTGGAGAGTGCAAAATCTGGTGCAGCTCTGCATAGTAACCAATCAGCTTCTAACGTCAGCTTGTTCAATTAAGCTTTGACAAAAAAAAACCCAGGCAGCTGATTGGTTTCTACACAGAGAATTTTATATGGATATATGTGTAAAATATTTGTTAGCATTATATTTATCTGCATGGTAAAACAAACAAACAAACAAACACAAAATAATATATATATATATATATATATATATATATATATATATTTTTTTTAGAATTACCTTTATCTGCATGCAAAAAACAAAAACAAAACAAAATCAAATTATTTACATAACATGCTATTAAAGGCAATCTCGATCTACTCAGCCTATGAACATGAATCAATGGCACAATTTTGCAAAATGATGGTTATGTTTCACTTCTCTTTAATTCCAATGCATTTCACCCAACCAAAGATCTCAGATTTACCTATCCAACCAGCAGCCATAATTATTTATGCTCAAGACATTTCCAGTAAAGTGTTGTGGAGGCCACTGGAGGTGAAATTCTGGCAAAAGCCAAATCAATTGTATTTTTTATTTCACTGTTCACCCCTACTTATTATATGGGTACAGTCTTTTTTAATTAAATATCTCCAGTATCATGGCAAAGATCATCATTTACTCTTCATATTCTGAGAGTTTTATTTATTAATGGACAGAGCAAAGTGAACAGCCTCTACTCCATAGGGTTGATTTACTATTGGTTGAGCTAGATGGACTTGTGTCTTTTTGTTAACTAGACTAACTATGTAACTATAACTGCAAAGTGCAAAATGTGGTGCAGCTGTGCATGGTAGCCAATCAGCTTCTATCTTCAGCTCATTCAATTAAGCTTTGACAAATATATTTGAAAGCTGATTGGTTTCTAAGCACAGCTGCACTCGATTCTGTGTGCGCAAGTCTTAGTAAATCTCCCCCCAGTGTATCTTTCTATTATAGACTTGGGGATTAAAGTCCTATATTTCACAAGCTTATAATAGTGATAAGCAATAGCAGCATGGATTTTTAAGGGTGTATTTACTAAAAGAATATTTACTTTGAAATGTGAAAGTTTCGCTTAGTAAAGAAGATAAAGAAGAAGCAAATATTCTTTTTTTTGTTTCGCTCTTACACATTGTAATTTGCTTTTCAGGTTTATTAGCTTTACTTTATTTATAGAGAATAAATATCTATTTAGTAAATTAACCACAAAGACTATCTATAGACAGGCCAATACAACCAAGATATGTTAAAATCTATTTAATAGTTTTGTGTACACAAAATGACCAGTAAACTGGTAGAAATCAGACTAAAGACTAACTTCAGCTTTACAGAAAACCATTGTCTCTAATTGATCTATAATGATAGATGTCATCAATGTGAATGACTGAGAGCTGGCCATACACCAGTAGAATTTCGTTTGAACGTTCTTATGAAAATTCTGAAAAAACAGTTTGTCCGAGCATTAAACAGTACCATTATGGACTTAACAAATTTTGTAAAAAAAAAAAAAAAACCTTGAAAATTTTTGTTCCATTGCCATGCCAATGGTCTGTACGTTGGATTTCGGGGTGCACATGCACATTACAATAAGTATAATTCTTACTGCACAAAAAATGTTCATAGTAAGAATTTCATATGTCTGAAAAATATTCCATTCTTTTCCTTCAATTTTCCTTGTCACTATGGGGGAAAACAATTGTTGATTTGACCTCATTAACTAATAGAAAATCAAACACTGAAAACACATCTTTTCCAAATAAATTCTTCTGAGGTTTTGAGATCTCTGGGGTTGATTTACTAAAACTGGAGAGTGCAAAATCTGGTGCAGCTCTGCATAGAAACCAATCAGCTTCCAAGTTTTTTTTTGTCAAAGCTTAATTGAATAAGCTGATTGGTTACCATGCACAGGTGCACCAGATTTTGCTCCGGTTTTAGTATCACCAAATTGAATTTAAATGTATTATTTCTATGAGCATCTTAAATTAATTCTACAATAGCTTCAATTTGACCTTCAACATTAGGATTTTACAGCACATGTGAAAGGTCCACCACCAACTAAATTTATACCACAAGTAAAGAATATTTTGTTTGCCAAACCACTGTGTGCCATATACAATTGCCATTTTTAAATAAAATGTTAGTTTTTCACCTTTTTTTCCCCCATCTCAGTACAGCTGATCTCCTGCAGTTTCTTTACACCCACTTCCTATCTACAGTCACACCAGCAATAGCTGTAGGCTATATCTCAGAGTGGGTTCCCTGTTGGTGACAACAGCCTACGTGTGTAGTCTCCATCAAAGGTCTATGGGATAGGGTTACAACGCAGGAACACCATTGAGAGAAGTACAGACTGTTGTCACCCTGTAATAGGAAGTACCTGGACAAGGATCCATAGGATCAGGATCACCAGGTATTATTTCATTTAAAGCTGCAAATATAAAAATATAATATGTATATAGATATATTTAAAAGTATTGAAATATATAGATAGATAGATCGATAGATCGATAGATAGCTAGATAGATAGATAGATAGATAGATAGATAGATAGATAGATAGATAGATAGATAGATAGATAGATAGATAGATAGATAGATAGATAGATAGATAGATAGATAGATAGATCTATATATCTATCTCTATCTATATAGATAGAGATAGATATAGATATATCTATCTATATCTATCTATATCTACATATAGATATAGATATCTATAGATAGATATATATAATATTATATTTTAAATATCATATATACAGTATATATATATATATATATATATATATATATATATATATATATATATATATATACGTCAACTTGACACATTAAAGCTTATATGAAATTTTAGTGATTAGGTTTTCATTACATTAAGTATTCTATTCATTTGTAAATATTGGCCTGAGCTAAACACCCCACATGTATTTATTTAGCTATACGGTAAGATTATGCCTATTAGGAGACATTAAAACAAAGTCACCCCCCATGCCATGTTTAATTAGGAGTTTTTTCAGCGTATTGTTTCTCATTTCACCCAGGTCTTGGGACAGTCTCAAGTGGCCGGCATATCTGCAGCTGATGACAGCCCAAGGTGTGACTTCCCAGGGGGACCTCTGAATAGGACACTAGGAGAATACACACATTCTTCAACAAGACTCCATGTGCCCTTCTATGGAAAGAGAATGGGAGCCAAACAAGCCCAAGTTGGTTGCCTGGGGTCTAAACATGAGTTTCTCTCCTCTGGAACAGAAAAACCTTCTTTGTCCAACCTGTTAGTGCCTTTGTTCTGGGAATAAAAGCTAAAGACAACTTGCACAGCCTGAGCTGGGAACTCTGCCTTAAATCCGGACCTGACACTATTCACAAGCTCTTGACGAGGACAAAAAAGGGGAAATTAGGCCTAAAATCTAGCAGGCAGATGTCCAGGGTTAAAACAGGTTATTTGTTAATTGCTTTTGTGTTTTTTAAGGGGAGGGAATGGATGGCTGAGGAAGAGACCTGTTTGAAAAATAATAAAATACAAAAAGTTAGCACTCCACATGCGATGTGATTCATTTCAGAGTGATTCATATTTTCAACGATTAATATGGATGAGTTAAACTGGTTGCAAGCTGCATTTGGTTGGCTCGCCAATTAGGGATAATGTGTAGGACAGTGTGAATAGCTGTCTCTCTCAGCAGACCAGACAAAAACATCTACATCCATCGAGACACCACAGCGGAGGACCAAACTGCACGGAAGAATTTTAATCGGCAGCCTTGGTTAACAAATGTCTCATGTGCAGTTGAAATTAACTTGTTAAATTATAGGCAATGGCCAACAAGAGGATAATCTCAGACGACTGAGTGATTAGGGACCTCTTGTGTAGTTTATGTCTTAAAGAGAACCTGTTGACAGACCATTTGTTTCAACAAAAATATTTCCTTAAGATTATACACTGATCAGCCATAACTTTATGACCACTGACAGTTTAAGTGAATAACATTGATTATATTGTCATCTGAAAGTCAGTGAGCTTTTTTAGGCACCAAGTAAACATGTTGTCCATGAAGCTGATGTGTTGAAAGCAGAAAAATAGCATCACAGTTTGTTGTGTATGGGGCTGCGTAACCGCAGACCAATCAGGACGCTTCTAGACCTCTGAAGGTATGCTGTGATATCTGGCCGTCAATAGCGGATTCTTTAACCACTTGCCAACCAGCTGCCGCAGTTTTACTGCGGCAGAATGGCATGGCTGGGCGAAACTACATTATGTTACGTTGCTTCGCCCTGTGGCCATTAGGGGCGCGTGCATGCCACTGCTCGCCCCCAGAGCCGATGCGAGTGGCCGGTGGTCGCAATGACCGCCGAGCTCTCGCGATCGCTCGTGACACACCGAGAACTGGGATCTGTGTGTGTAAACACATAGATCCCGGTTCTCTGAGGGGAGAAGAGACTGATTGTGTGTTCATACAAAGTATGAAAAATGATCTGTCATCTCCCCTAGACAGTCCCATCCCCCCTTCAGTTAGAACACAGAGAGGGAACACAGTTAACCCCTTGATCGCCCCCCAGTGTTAACCCCTTCCCTGCCAGTGACATTTTTACAGTAATCAGTGCATTTTTATAGCTGTATAAATGCCAATGGTCCCAAAAATGTGTCAAAAGTGTCTGATGTGTCCGCCTTAATGTCACAGTCCCATTAAAAATCTCAGATCGCCTCCATTATTAGTAAAAAAAAAATAATAATAATAAAAATGCTATAAATCTATCCCCTATTTTGTAGACGCTATAACTTTTGCGCAAATCAATCAATATACACTTATTGTGATTTTTATTACCAAAAATATGTAGAAGAATACAGATCGGCCTAAACTGAGAAAAAATGTGGTTTTTTTTTTTTTTTTAAATGGGGATATTTATTATAGCAAAAAGTACAAAATATTGTGTTTTTTTCAAAATTGTCACTATTTTTTGTTTATAGCGCAAAAAATAAAAACCGCAGAGATGATAAAATATCACCTAAAGAAAGCTCTATTTGTGGGAAAAAAAAGGACAACAATTTTGTTTGGGTGCAGCTCCGCACAACCGCGCACTTTTCAGTTAAAGTGACGCAGTGCCGAATCGCAAAAAATGGTCTGGTCATTCAGCAGCCAAATCTTCCGGGGCTGAAGCGGTTAAAGCTGAACTCCGGGCAAATTATTATTTTTTGCTCCGAACTGCATGGGTTAACTGCTCGTTTTTGTCTAGGGTTAGGAGAGCTGGGATAAACTCACCTAATCCTCCGATCCTCCCAGCGCAAGACCTGGCCCTTCGGTTCCTGCCCCCCCATGGTCCAGCGGTCTTGTGCAGTGGACTATTCCTGATGTTATCACACCCATAGACCAGCTCTGGATGGGAAGATGTCAGGAATATTCCACCGCTGGAAGTGGGGGAGCACCATTTTCCGGAGGATCTCAAGTGAATGGGAACATAAAATTTTGCCCGAAGTTGGGCTGTAAGTTGTGAGGTGGGGCCTCTATAGATCAGATTTGTTTTTTCCAGCACATCTCACAGATGCTCGAAGGAATAAGATCTGGAGAATTTGGATTCCAATTCAACACCTCAAACTCATGTTCCTCAAAAAATTTTTGAACCATTTTTGCAGCGTGGTAGGGCTCATTATTCTGCTGAAAGAGACCACTGCCATTAGAGAAAACCATTTCCATGATGTTTCCATATGCTTGGCCACCAACAATTTCTAGGTAGGTGATATAGGTCAAGTAACATCCACATGAATGGCAGGACTCAAGGTTTCCCAACAGAACATTGCCCAAAGCATCACACTGCCTCAGCCTGTTTGCCTTCTTCCCATACTGTATCCTGATGCCATCACTTCCCCAGGTAAGCAACACACATACCCGGCTATCCACAAGAGCTAAAAGAAAATGTGATTCGTCACACCAGGCCACCTCCTTCCATTGCTTAGTGGTTCAGTTCTGATGCTCACCTGAGTATTGCAGACACTTTTGGCTGTGGACACGGGTCAGCATGGGCACCCTGACCATAAACAACAAACCGCAATGCCCATTTTTTCTGCTTTTAATGCATCAAATTCAGGGAGAACACGTTTATTTGCTGCCTAATATACGTATCCCACGAATAGTCAGATGACATTGCAATGAGTTAATCATTGTTATTCACTTAACCAGTCAGTGGACATAAAGTTAAGGCTGACCGATGTATAATCATATGGAAAGATTTTTGTTGAAATGAACAGCCTGAGTAGAGGGTCTTTTTAAGCTGATCTCCGTAACTCAAAGAAAAACTTGCCTTCTCACACCCTCCTTTTATCTGATCTGTAGTTTTTTTTTAAAAAGAAAACAAACTAAATAATATAAATAATATATCAAAATAGAAATATAAACAAAACTAAATAAGATAAACTAAAGGTTCTGTTTTATCAAATTAAATTATAAATAAAAACAAATTTTGGCAGATAGGGCTTGCATTTACTATGCACATACTGTATATTGTACATCCTGACAGTTCTCAATGCGTTTGCACCGTACTGATTCATTTCTACTATTGTTAATTTACTTTAGTAATTCAGTCATTCTATCCTGGTCTATCCATCCAGTCTTTGTGAAAAATGATAGCGCTTACAGAAGAGGTTTTTTAATGATATAAAATATATACATTTTTTGTTAGCTCAACTTACCCTACTTTGTACCCTATTAATTCATTTCAAATGTGATTTATTTTTATTTTTTTAATGATAGATCGACTTGATACAGTCATGTGTTATCAGTGCTCAGCCTAAGCCTGTATGTTTTCTATGCTAAAATAGTGAGCACTTAGACTGGGCTTGCTCTTCACCTAGGCAGCAGAACCAGCTTTACACTAAAAGTAGTGATTGACGGGTAAACAGATGGAACAAATGACTCTCCAGTGTGTAAACAATAGTAGTGTGAAGTAGTGATTATTCTTGTACAAGTGCACAATGCTCCACTTGTGTGCGATTGATCACTATTACTTGTTAGTATAGTACATACTACTTGTGAAGCTTATACCTAAAGGAGTCATTTGTTCTATCTACTTCGTGATTCGGGGCTGCTCTTACGGTGTCCATACAATTTGCAATCTATGATCAATTTATATAAAAGAAATTGCAAGCAATCTAACATCAACTGAAATATCAACCATTACAACACTCATGGTATCGTTCCCCATTTTTCAATCGACTGAAAATATTGATCGAAAATATGATAGCTCAGCTTATAAATCCATGCGATCTTTTAAAAATGATCATTTGATTGATCTGCAATAAGAATGGTTCTCCAACACACGTGAATATTTATTTGTTCGATCAGAAGTGATCAACAAAATTCAGCAGCAGTTGATCAACTTGGCAGAGTTGAAATCGATCAAGAGTTTATTAATCGATCGCATGGAGGGACTTTGGTTTGAAATTTTGTATTTCATTCCATAAGCTTAGAAGCATTTATTAATCGATAAGGGCCATTTCACACTGATCAGATTTTTATTCGTTTTTCAGTTAAAAAAAAGCGGAAGAAAAATGCATCCTTTTAAATCCTAAGGAACTCTTCACACTGGTCAGTTGTGTTTCAGTTGCGTTTTTAAAAGTCCTGTTTGCTGCATTTTTGGTGCGCTTTTCAAGACAGCATCAATAATGCAGCCTCCCCTTGAAATGAATAGAAAATGTTGCGTTTTTGGTGCATTTTGTGAGTCACATATCCATGTTTCACAGGTGCATGCTGGGAGTCAGGAAACCAGAAAATGCACCAGAAACTCATCAAAAATGTATCAAAAAACGCATATGCGTTTTTGATGCCTTTTTTCAGCAGAGAAGTGTGAAAGCAGTCTAAATGATCATATATCTACCCCTGCTGTGGCCACAATTGGGTATACATTACTACTGGTTTTTGTGGCACAACTGAGCTGCTAAAATTATAAATTATCATTCAGAAATCTGTATTGAGGAAGTTTGAAAAATGCTGGCGGCCCATCCATATGGGGCACAGGGGGGCGCCGCCCCCTAATCCATGTGCCTGGCACCCAGGGCTGCTGCTAGACTATTTTGCGCCCTAGGCAAGACCAGCTACTAGCACCCCCCCCCGCCCCCCCCCCCCCCCAAAAAAAAGTAAAGGCTGCAAATACATCCTGCACAGGAATGCTTTCTCCCCTCCTTGCCATTGTTAGCTCCGTGTGCAGACTGACTGGGGAGCTGGGAGGAAGTGATGTTGCATGCAGCACGGCTTGCATGGCACCTCATTGGCTGGATACCTCTTCTTCATGGATTGGCTGAAGTTTGCAGGAGACGGCTTCGTTTCTAGCTAACATTCAATCCTGCAGCTGTTTGAGGAACGTCGCCACAGTGTGTGGGGAACAGAGCAGCCATCAGAAATTTTGGGGCCACTTACACAGCCTAGGCCTGGGCCCCCAGGGGGGCCACTTACACAGCCTAGGCCTGGGACCCCCGGGCCTGACCCCTTTTCACCCATTTCATTAGGGTCCCCAGAGTCCCCCCTTACATCAGGGTCCCAAGAGTCCCCTCTCCTTAAATTAGGGTCCTCAGAGTTCCCCCCTTACATCAGAGTCCCCAGAGTTCACCCGTACAACAGAGACCCCACTTTCATTGCGATCTCCAAAGTCTTCCCTTACATTAGAATCCCATAGCCCCCCTTACATCAGGGTCCCCATAGTTCCTCCTTACATCAGGGTCCCCAGAGTCCCCTACTGCACGCTCGGCTGCCTAGTTTGCCTAGTGGAAGCACCGACCCTGCCGGCACTTAATCTACGTGCAGGGGGCTGGACGCATGGATTTCAATGGGGTTTTTTTTTTGTAAGCACGATTAGAGCCTGAGACTCTAGTTGGCTTCAAAAAAGGGTGGGCTTGGGGCACAAAGCACTGACCGACCGACTGACCGACCGACCGGGGGAGGCATAGAGGATTCAGAGGGAGGACAGAACTCCTGGTCCACATATATGTTAAAAGTCAGTAGCTCAGAGACAGTGCTGAATCCAGTGGTGGCTGGTGCTACATTTTTGGGGGGGCAGCAAACAAACCATCCAACACCCACCCAACCCCCCCCACCCAAAAAAAATGGAGCTCCAGCCATCACTGGATTCAGCACTGTCTTTGAGCTACTGACTTGTAACATATATGTGGATCAGGAGTTCTGTGCTCCCTCTGGTTCCTCTATCCCTTTCCCAGCTATGGAACTCAAGCATTGAAATCAGCAAGAGCCAGGCTGTTAGCATTTTCAGAAGCAGGTCAGCAATTACAGCCTCCACATGTCTCTCAGGACAGATTTACTTTAACTGTTTCTATATGAGAAATGAATCCCAATAAAAGCAACAATAAATGACTTATGGCAGCGGCTTTTTTAAGCAGCTAAAGGCTGGAATTGACAGACTTGCATATGTTACTATACACATGCATATGTTAATTATAACCTCTTTCTGATGGTATAACATGCATATGTTAATTATACCCTCTTTCCGATGGTATAATACTATTTTAGTATGTGATTGAAATTTATCTGTCACTATAAGGCAGGTCTGGTACTGATATCTGGCATTTCTGGCATTTGCCAGAAGGACAGATCTATCTGAGAATGCAGAGTATGAAGGTTGCTACGACCTCCTGTGGATGATTCATCCTATAAAATTCAACGTAACCAATATAGCTTCCACATTCTGGTGTCTATAAAGTACTGTGGTGACATTGAGAGGGATTTACTAAAACCAGAGAGTGCAAAATCTGTTGCAGCTCTGTCTAGAAACCAATCAGCTTCCAAGTTTTATTGTCAAAGCTTAATTGAACAAGCTGTTAGAGGATTGGCTACCATGCACAGCTGCACCAAATTCTAAGTGTACCAGTTTTAGTAAATCTCCACCAGTGAGACCAGCAACTAAAGTACATATTTGTACACATATAATGGGATTTTAGCTTTAGGGACCCCCGCCAACTTGCATTTTAGGGCTTCAGGATTTCCTTGCAGAGATTCTGTATATGTAGCCAATGCGCTCCAGCTCAAGGATGCTCCCTTTATCAGGGCTTGATCTAAGTAGAGCATCGATAGATGGACTCTAAATGTTGGTAGGAAATTAATGTATGCTTTATTATTTAAAGCTAAGCATGCACACTCATCAACAGCTGGTTGTTGCAGCAAATAAAAAACCTATTAGGGATGCTAACCCTTCAATACTGTATCCAAAACTGGGGGAAAAAATGTAGATACTCTCTAAACGTAAATTGGTTCTAAAGACTGAAGGTATTTTACCTTTAAGCGTTTTTTCACCCTCCCCACTCCTCTTTTTTTAACACATACCTTAATAGTTGTGAGATCGGTACATTTTTATATACTCAACCACCCAGAGAATCCAGCGCTGTCCAATGTAGATCCTCCTCTCTTTCGGCAGCGCTCAGTCCTGCACCGCCACGTCTTGCTGAGATGTCATTGAGAGGCTGCTGGCTGTTCCGTGTTAGACCGAAACATCTCTCAATGATGTCCCGCTAGGCCCGCTCCATCCTCTTTTAATCATTGAAAAGCTTTGCCTACTGGGATATGTGACGTTCATATCCCGGGAGAAAAAGTGGGAACAGGTGAATGACGTGCAAGGGGGACAGGGCCGGCTTGGGGCACAAAGCACTGACCGACCGACTGACCGACCGACCGGGGGAGGCATAGAGGATTCAGAGGGAGGACAGAACTCCTGGTCCACATATATGTTAAAAGTCAGTAGCTCAGAGACAGTGCTGAATCCAGTGGTGGCTGGTGCTTCATTTTTGGCGGGGCAGCAAACAACCCATCAAATACCCACCCAACCCCCCCCACCCAAAAAAAATTGGAGCTCCAGCCATCACTGGATTCAGCACTGTCTCTGAGCTACTGACTTGTAACATATATGTGGATCAGGAGTTCTGTGCTCCCTCTGGTTTCTCTATCCCCTTCCCAGCTATGGAACTCAAGCATTGAAATCAGCAAGAGCCAGGCTGTTAGCATTTTCAGAAGCAGGTCAGCAATTACAGCCTCCACATGTCTCTCAGGACAGAATTACTTTAACTGTTTCTATATGAGAAATGAATCCCAATAAAAGCAACAATAAATGACTTATGGCAGCGGCTTTTTTAAGCAGCTGAAGGCTGGAATTGACAGACTTGCATATGTTACTATACACATGCATATGTTAATTATAACCTCTTTCTGATGGTATAACATGCATACGTTAATTATAACCTCTTTCCGATGGTATAATACTATTTTAGTATGTGATTGAAATTTATCTGTCACTATAAGGCAGGTCTTGTACTGATATCTGGCATTTCTGGCATTTGCCAGAAGGACAAATCTATCTGAGAATGCAGCGTATGAAGGTTGATACGACCTCCTGTGGATGATTCATCCTATAAAATTCAACGTAACCAATATAGCTTCCACATTCTGGTGTCTATAAAGTACCGTGGTGACATTGAGAGGGATTTACTAAAACCGGAGCGTGCAAAATCTGTTGCAGCTCTGTCTAGAAACCAATCAGCTTCCAAGTTTTATTGTCAAAGCTTAATTGAACAAGCTGTTAGAGGATTGGCTACCATGCACAGCTGCACCAAATTCTAAGTGTACCAGTTTTAGTAAATCTCCACCAGTGAGACCAGCAACTAAAGTACATATTTGTACACATATAATGGGATTTTAGCTTTAGGGACCCCCGCCAACTTGCATTTTAGGGCTTCAGGATTTCCTTGCAGAGATTCTGTATATGTAGCCAATGCGCTCCAGCTCAAGGATGCTCCCTTTATCAGGGCTTGATCTAAGTAGAGCATCGATAGATGGACTCTAAATGTTGGTAGGAAATTAATGTATGCTTTATTATTTAAAGCTAAGCTTGCACACTCATCAACAGCTGGTTGTTGCAGCAAATAAAAAAACTATTAGTGATGCTAACCCTTCAATACTGTATCCAAAACTGGGGGAAAAAACGTAGATACTCTCTAAATGTAAATTGGTTCTAAAGACTGAAGGTATTTTACCTTTAAGTGTTTTTTCACCCTCCCCACTCCTCTTTTTTTTTCAACCCATACCTTAATAGTTGTGAGATCGGCACATTTTAGATACTCACCCACCCAGAGAATCCAGCGCTGTCCAATGTAGATCCTCCTCTCTTTTGGCAGCGCTCAGTCCTGCACCGCCACGTCTTGCTGAGATGTCATTGAGAGGCTGCTGGCTGTTCCGTGTTAGGCCGGAACATCTCTCAATGACGCCCCACTAGGCCCACCCCATCCTCTTTAAATCAATTAAAGGCTTTGCCTACTGGGATATGTGATGTTCACATCCCGGGAGACAAAGTGGGAACAGGGCCTAGGTGAATGACATGCAAGGGGGCAGGACAAATTCATTTAAAAAGAAAGGAAATAAAGGGGAAAAAAATGGTCCCTTATCGGGCAGAGGACCAGAAGAGGGGTGGCGAGGCGGGATGATGACATGAAGGGTGAAAATCCACTTTAATGTGTTCTCTGCATACCTGAGCTCGATCTCGATCCAGCTCTGTGCATGAGAGCAGATACTATCTCGGCTCTCTCCCTCCTCATTGGCTCAGAGAGAGCAGCGGGAGTCACTGGTTCCTGCTGCTATCAATCACAGCCAGTGATGAGGGAGCAGGGAGTGGTGCCAAGCAGTGCTCTGTGCGTCTATGGACACACAGAACCAACTTGGGCACGAGCCCGCAAGAGTGCCCCCCCCCATAGCAAACAGCTTTATATAGAGACACCAGGCAAAGGGTGGAGCCAGAAGTTCCGGCGGGACCCAGAAGAGGAGAACAGGAACTGTTCTGTGCAAAACTATTGCACAGAGCACATAAGTGCAATGTGTTTATTATTTTTATAACATAAAACCTGAGTCTTTTTCAATAACTTTAAGTTAACTGTTTACAACTATAGAATGATGTGGCAGTTGATGAGAGACAACATTATCCAATATGACAGCTGGGAAAAGCACATGCCTAATCCAATTTGTTTTCTACATTCTCCAACTGCTGAGGATTGACAGTTGAAAGTAAGACCAGACTGGGGCGTTTATACATTACATTCTGGAACATGAATTTTCAAAAACACAGCTCAAATAGAATAACAATTCAATATTTCAGGACAAAAGTCATAACATGAGCTCAATAAAACTCTAATATTATTTATTGACTTCACACTGGAAGAATTATATATTTTACATTTTTGCTGCTCTGACCCTCACTTCCACCTATTAGCGCTCTCTGGAGCGCTGTAAATCCTCTGCCTACAAGCCATAAATTTTTCCAAAGCACTTACAAATTAGTCTAAAGTAGAGCAAATCTTCAGAAAGTTGTATAAGCATTACACGGTGTCAGTTCTGTCTCCAAATGACATTTGTCATTTCTATACAAAGCAGCCTTATAGCTACTTAGCTAAGAAATACATCTGTAACAATCTGCAGTAATCCCTTCAGCCCCCTATTTATATTCACTGACACACTTAGTAATTTGATGAATCCTTCTCCTGAAGATGTTCTAGGTATCACTTACTGTACAAACAGCAGCCAGCACACAGCTGCTCAGAACACATTCATCCCGGAAAGCTCTAGAGCTGGGATGACTTACATTGCTAAATAAATATTAGAGAAAATTATCTTTATTAGGAATAGAATAGAATGGATCCTTGTCATAGCGTCTCTCCATGCTGACAACTGGTTACATAGGCTATGACAAATACATTGTACAGATTAGAAAATAGATCTATCTATCTATCTATCTATCTATCTATCTATCTATCTATCTATCTATCTATCTATCTATCTATCTATCTATCTATCTATCTATCTATCTATCTATCTATCTATCTATCTATCTATCTATCTATCTATCTATCTATCCACCCATCCATCCATTATGTATGTATTTATAAATCCATATTTATCTATCCATCTATACCTATTGGCCCAGCTTGGACCAATGTAAGTATGTATGTACCATACCTTTGGGATCCCCATGGAAACTGGAAATAACTGTATTAGGTACCCCTAGTACAGTGATCTCCACTAACTTCCTGGTCCCATGCCGAGTGAGCACACTGCTGCGTAGTGAGTACAGGAGGTTGCTTGTTTGGCACAGGTGCCATTCAGAGAATACTTTGAGGTTTCTCAATTAATGTAAAGTGTAATCTGATTGGACAAGATGGAGATCGTGATGTCACCGCCCCTCCTCTCTACCTCATCCAATCAGAGAAATCTTTGCGTTCAATGAGAAGATGCAAAGTGTGCCCTCTTGTGTTCACATTGCAGCAGGGCAGTCACTGTGGAACCCAGAGCCTAGTGCAGATCACTGGAAATCACAGTGTCTACTAAAGTGATTTACAGCTTCCAGGGGGGATCCCACAGGTAGGGTACATACATAACAAAACCAAAAAGAATTCCCAGCTCAACTTGCCAGCCAATGTGCTACCAACCGAATTATCCTGTCTAACAGTTTGCGTTAAAAACAGGGGTTTAGTTAGCACAAATTTGCAAATACTTGTGTAAGCTACAGAGCCACTCCAAGGCACCCCAATATTACTACACTGTCCTCCATCTATCCATTAAAATGCATGTGCTTCCACAGCGGAGGCTCTTATAAATTTACAAACGTTAGGACTGCAGATAATAATGGGGTGCCTTGGAGCGGCTCTGCAGCTTACGTATGTATTTGCAAATGTGTGCTAACTAAAATCCTGTTTTTAACCACATGCCGACCAGTCGCCGCAGTTGTACTGCGGCAGAATGGCACGGCTGAGCGAAACAACGCTATGTAACGTTGCTTCGCCCTGTGGCCAATAGGGGGCGTGCGCTCCCCGAGCTGATGCTGGTGCTCGGCGGTCTCGATCACCGCCGGGCTCCCACGATCACCACTGAGACACGGAGAACGCAGAATGTTAACACACAGTTTCTGGTTCTCTGAGGGGAGAACTGACAGATCGTTTGTTCATACAGAGTATGAACAGTGATCTGTTAGCTTCCCTGCACAGTCCCCATCCCCTTTCAGTTAGAACACAATCTAGGACACACTAAACCCCTTCACTGCCCCCTAGTGTTAACCCCTTCACTGCCAGTGACATTTTTACAGTAATCAATGCATTTTAATCGCACTGATCGCTGTATTAATGGCAATGGTCCCAAAAATGTGTCAAAATTGTCCGACGTGTCCACCATAATGTCGCAGCCATGATAAAAATCGCAGATCACCACCATTACTAGTCAAAAAAAATAAATAAATAAAAATGCTATAAATCTATCCCCTATTTTGTAGACGCTATAACTTTTGCGCAAACCAATCAATATACACTTATTGTGATTTTTTTTTTACCAAAAATATGTAGAAGAATACATATTGGCCTAAACTGAGGAAAAAAATTAGTTTTTTATATATTTTTGGGGGATATTTATTATAGCAAAAAGTAAAAAATAATGCGTTTTTTTCAAAATTGTCGGTTTTTTTTTGTTTATAGCGCAAAAAATAAGAACCGCAGAGGTGATAAAATACCACCAAAAGAAAGCTCTATTTGTGGGAAAAAGAGGACCTCAATTTTGTTTGGGAGCAACGCCGCACAACCGCGCAATTGTCAGTTAAAGCGGCGCAGTGCCGAATCGCAAAAAGTGCTCTGGTCAGGAAGGGGGTAAAATCTTCTGGGGCTGAAGTGGTTAAAGCAAACTGTTAGACAGGATAATTCAGTTGGTAGCAGATTGGCGCTGTTGCCCTTCCATGTGCTCCTTGCTGTGAAGGCTGGTTTTATTTGGGGGCAGGGGCCAGTTGTTTGTATGGCACATACTGTACATACTTACTTTGGTCCAAGCCAAGCTGGACCAATATAACTATGTAAAAATTGCCATACCTAAACTTCAGGTTTAAAGAATGCTTCTTTTTTGTGCAGTAGCTTTGTACTGTATGTGCACATGGCCAAGCCATCTCTGTATGACAAATGTGACACCTAGACGATGGTGGCATCATACAACAGTAATATGTAAGTGTGATAGAAATCTGGAATGAGGCAAACTCTGTCAGATATATTCTGGAGAGATGAGCAAATCACCATAGTATCACTATATTATAAATGGGTTAAACATGCTTTTAGAGGCATTATATGCCTCCTACAAATGTTCCAGTAAATGCAATCCAGTACAAATAGCTCCATTTTAGCATTGCTATTATTTTGAAAATCCTTTCTTGTCTCTAACATACATATTTTGAAAACAGGACTCCCAAGTGTGTAAAGATCAGACTAGAAAAATCATCTAATCGTAACAACGGTGTCATTGTGAAAGTGTTATGGATGAAAATATATGCACTGTGTGTGAATGTATCTATATATACTGTATATAATATATGTAGACAAAAAGGAAGGTACAGCGTATATAAAACATGCAATCAACTTAATTTCATAAAGAAAGCAACACTGTATTATGAAAAATAAGGACAGAAAAGTATATCCATGTAGCACTGGTACCTTTCATATGAAGACATATTCTATTTTTTTAGCAATTGGTCAAAATGCTCATTTTTGATGCAAACATAACAAATTGTGCATTTACTATGGCATAAGATCAGGGGGCAGATTTGCAAAGAATACCCCATAGTCCATTTTTAAAATGGCGCAACTTTAAAGGGTAGCTGTACCTTTAAAGTGGATCTTTTCCTCCTTTCAGCAAAATCACATCAGCATGCAGTGGTGCATATTGATATGAAATCATCTTACATGCATTAGTTAACCAAACAGTTTTGCTTTTACTTTCAATTACTGTTTGTCCACGTCCTGGTAAAATGGGGCACTGGTGATGTAACCCTGGCCTCACAGATGTATTGTGGGAAGTTCCTGTCATTTATTCCCAGAGGCAAACCCAAAGTCCCATGTAGTAACGGGAGATAGACGATCCTGCCCTTAGTAAAAATGGTCACCATGAGAAGGATATGAGGAAAAAGAAAAATAAGGAAAAATAAGTAAAAACAAGTAAAAAGAAAAAAAAAGAAAAATAAATAAAAAGAAAAATAAGTAAAATGGCAGCATATATATATATATATATATATATATATATATATATATATATATATATATATATATATATATATATATATATGAATCTGCTTATAGATTGTCATTACTAAACATTTCTAAAGGTGTCTGCTGTCAATTTTATGACAAGGGTGAAGTTCCTCTTTAACAAGACTAGTACCCTAAGTTGATATCACAGAATTCATGGATAGATAAAAAGCTCCCCTTTAATGAAAAATAAGTCCAGGAAAATAAGGCATTCTCAATGTGCAGCCATGTGTCTTGCCAGTGTACATACACTGCTGCTATGAAGGAAGCTATTTGTTACTTTCTGCTGAAGACAAGTATGTGGGTCTGCCTTGGGCCAGTGACCATATTCTTTAAGCCAACTCGAGGCAGCTTATCCTTTGTCTGCAGCAAGAAGACACAGGGTATGCAGATTTTTACTGAAACAAGCCAAATATCTATCTGGCAGAGAGTTAAATAGCTGCCTTGACAAGCTATTTAAACTTATTAGATTGTTCATGCAGTAGATAACCCACTGTTAAAATTGTTTTGACAAGCCAAAGTGCTTGTGTGCTATGTGCTTTGTACATGCCCTGGCCTAAAAAGTGCCTAAAGTAACAAGAGGAGTTAAGTGCAGATCTGGGCTGTTTCATGGCCTTGACTTTTCTCCAAGTCAAGATAAAGAAAATTGTGTAAAATAATGGCAAAAAGTACAATATGCTCTTACTTGAAATGTTGCCACCTCGAACAATAAAGAGAATCTGTAATTAGACCAGGGGTCACCAAACTTTCTAAACAAATATCCAATTTACTGTCCTTCAGGCATTAGGAGGGCCGGACTGTGGCCATTGGGAGTAGAAAAACTCCTGACGTCAGTGGGAAAAAAAAACAATGCCCCGTCTTTAATGACAGTGGGAGGAATTGTGCCCCATCAGTGGTGTCATTGGGAGAAATTGTGCCCCGTCATTGGTGTTATTGGTAGGAATTTTGCCCCATTGTTGGTATCAGTAGATGAAATAGCGCCCCAAGGGCCAGATAAAAGCAAGCAAGGGCCCCAAGGGCCAGATAAATGGGCCGTATCTGACCACTGGCCCGCAGTTTGGAGACAACTGAATTAGTTTAATACCAAATAATGGTTACTACCTTCCACACCAACAGGAACAATAAGGCAATGAACCAGAAAGTATAACTAAGGAAGTGGCAAGTTTGAGTCACAAACTGCATCTTTGGTGAAATAAACAAAGTAACACGATGTTATCAAATATCAGAGCACGGGACCATATACATGTCTAGGCACTAGAGGGAGAAGGTTTAGTGTTTGATCCAGTGGAAAAAAGAAGCTGCCATTGGTTTAATAAAGCCTTTCCTGACAATAGCCAAGACATTTAGGAGAGAAGGATAGCCAGAAAAATAATTAAGAGTCCAAATATTTTTAGTATATCAGAGGAAAACAAGCCAACTTGTTTCCAAAGTTCAAAGGGATCCCTTCATTAGAATTGGACTGGAGCAATGCCAGATTTAGGAGATTAAAAGGATCAAAAATTGAGCATGACTATCTGTGAGAAAGCAGGCTACAGCAGCCAACACAAGCAGCCGATTCAAGCTGTAGCACCCCTTAAATGTATTAACATGCTTCTTTCAGAATTAAAATATTAGGACTCTCAACTAGCAGTGTGGCCCGCCTTCTTTCTTAAAACTCTTGGACTTTGTCTAAAGCACCAGAGGCTTCTTCATGCATGAGAGCAACCTACCCTGCACTTCACTCCATATCTTCCGCTCTACACAGGAAAAGAAACTTACTTTGGATTCAGACCCTTTACCTCATTCCTTTCCTGAAAATGGAGTAAGGAATAAGGGTCCTTTCACACGGGACGGATCCGAGATGATCCGCCCCGTGAACATCGCTCCGTGGATCCTCGCTGAGCAGGCAGATGACAGGTCCATCTCTGCACACTGTACAGCGATGGCACTGTCACAGTGCCGCTCTCCCCTATGAGGGATCGGATGATGACGGACTGTAGAGTCCGTTGTCACCCGATCCGATCCGAAAACGGATGGAAAAGTAGGTTTTTCCTCCGTTACACTTTTTCGGATCGGAGCGGGTTGTATGTCAGCGGACATGTCACTGCTGACATCTGACGCTCCATAGAGGTCTATGGAGGGTCCGCTCAGGTCCGCCTAAAAAACTGACAGGCAGACCTGAACGGATCGTTCGTCTGAAAGAGGCCTAACATGGCACTGGATAAAAAATGTTTTGCGATCGGTAGTTGTAGACCCAAAGTTAGGGTACCCCTCTAGGCCCAAGCCTGCCCCAAGCCCTACAGCAAGCACATGGACCACTATGGCTATTGTTACAATCTTGGGTGCAAATGAGCATCTTTTTTGCTAATTTTATTCACTAGTTTTTTAGATACCAAAGTCAATTGCCATCTATCTAAGAATGCATTTGCAGTTCTACCTCCTCTACTGCATACCCATCTCAAATGTAGCACCTCATGTCGATTACCCTGTGAGGAAGACTGGGGTTGATTTAATAAGACTGGAGAGTGCAAAATCTGGTGTAGTTGTGCATGGTAGCCAATCAGCTTCTAACTTCAGCTTGTTCAATTAAGCTTTCACAAAACAACCCGGAAGCTGATTGGTTTCTGTCTGGAAAATACTGGCCATAGCACAGCGGAGGTTCAATGGCAGAGGCGACTACGCATGCATGAGCACAATCCCACAAATACCCTGCCTGTCAGTCACAGACATTTGAATAGGCACATGTGCACAAATATTCGTGTGATTGCGCGGACGCCTATTCACATGCGCGCATATGTGCACGCGAGTGGCACGCCCCATTAACATTGGCGCCCAAATGGCATATATAAGGAGGGCAGCTGCACTAGGGCTTTGTTTTCTGATCTGCAGCTTTCCCCTGTATCGTGTTCCTGTGCCTGTCCTTGATCTTGTTTGACACGGCTTCCTGACCATCCTGATTCTATCCAATGCTGACCCTGGCTTGCCTTGACCCTGATTCTTCTGCCTCTACTGTTGACAAACCTCTGCCTGAACTTTGACCATTCTTTGCTTGATGTCTCTGATGTATCTGTGTATAACCTGGCTTGTTTGACTTTGCACCAGTCTCCTCAGCTTCTAAAAGATTCTACATACCTGCATCCACAGTACACCGACACCTGCAACATACCTGCATCTGCAGCACACCTGCATTCACAATGTGCCTGCATCCACAGCAAACCAGCACCTTCTACTACTGCTGCCATCTGCTTCTCCTACCTACCTGCTAATGGAGAACATCACAGGCACTCCTACCTCACCCTGCTCTCGTGGCCGCTGTTGCAACCTCAGTGGTCCTTGAACCGGGGCTGTACGAGAGGCCTTCCTCTGCTCGTCAGGCTCTGCTCAAAGTTACGTGACAGTTTCTATGGAGAGCTGCACCAGATTTTGCACTCTCCAGTTTTAGTAAACAACCCCACTGTATGCTTACTATAGGTTTTTTTCTAAAGAATGATGGCTGTCTACTCTTGTCTTTTACTGTTCTCTTTATGTATGAAAATCAATGAACCACAAACAGCAAGCTGGAGGTGTCAAGTGCTAATATGTTTATTATCTGCGAGGTCTTAACTCCCATGTTTTCCAAGGGGAACAAAGGCTAGGCAGTAGAAAGATGTCCCTGACAGAATGCAATTCTTGAAGAGTAGATCATTACCTCCATGACAGGAGCTCTACTGTGGTCCATTTATTCAGTCAGGATCCATTCACAAAAATAACCACATTTCACAAGGGCATTGTATGAGTTCGTATGTATAGGTTCAAACTACCTATATAATGTACAGTGCCATTACATTTACATAGCATCTTCTTTTATATTGCCATAAATTGCAGCTGCAGTCTTAATTGTATTTTTGCATGTGAAACAGGATTCAGTTGAAAGAAAAACATGGCTTATTACCTCTTATTAAACAGTGAAAATAATACACAGATTGAAATGAGAAGAAATGTTTGTCTTGAGGCATCAAAGCAGAGTGTGGAAGATTAAGGCTAAATTAAAAAATAAAATAAAAACATGCTGGAAAAGCTCTATTTACTGTCACACCAGAGGCAAAACATTTAGACTCCCACACACTTATTTTTCTCATAAGCTGATCAGGAGTTGAATCATTTTAATTACCTTATTTTAGGAAAATAAGATGAGAACTGGTAAGTAAACAATGTAGTGTTGCTATGAAATTGTGTATATATTCAGTGACTATATGGGGATATTTACATGTATATAAACACATAATTACAATGACATCCACACAGACGATCTCTTTACGAACTGCATACAAAAGGAGGCTGGATTGCAATAATGGAGCTTACACATTTCTAGTTGATATTTTAAAGAACACTCATACAGTATTTGGCAGTCCTGCTCACTCTTTGTTAAGAGAACGTTAGTGACGTGCACCATTAGTGTAGGTGGTTTGTTCTTATTTGTCATTTAGATGGATTGTAGAATGGCCATACCTCCATTCTAAAAAAAATTCTCTGCATTTTGGCTTAAATACCTTCATTCTGAAAATAGAAAGAGGAACACCATTTAGCACAAAGCATGTAGGCCAAGGACAAATTCCTAGCACACCCCAGTTACACATGGGGAATTATCATGCAAACATTTATTGGTTAAACCCACAAGTGCATTTTTGAACCACAACTACCTTTTTATACTGGCTTTTCAAAATTAAAAAATCGAATTATCTTTTTGTAAAGAGTGCATTTTCTAGAGGTCTACCCATGAGACCAAAAAGAGGGATACTAATGAGTAAATAGGTATATATGATTTGGTACTAAAAGAGGGTCAATCCCTCCAAATGAGGAAAAGTAAGGAGCACCAAAAAGTTCTTCCGCTACACTTAATACACATAAAATCCAAAATTAGTGCAGCACTACTGTGAACTTTCCATAACTACCTGTATAGTGCAAATCCTACAACGATATATCTGGTGCAGACCTTATATCCAACAAATACAATTATATTTGCTCTATAGTGCATAATTAAACATAGAACATACATTCAATTGAAATTAATATATAAATAAAGTGCAAAGTGTCCATAAATTAATTCATCTCAATAAAGTGCAAAGTGTCTATAAGTAAATCCGCTTCAATGAGATAACCATTAAATCTTGTTTTTCCACTGTAATGTGAATAAATTAAATCCATTAAGCGCATTTGCCAATCCTCCACCAGTGAGTACTAACTACTCACCTCACATTTTGACCCCTGTTTCACCAGTGGGTCACAATTAGCTGTCCCCCTCTGGGAATAATGCAAGGTCTGTGCAACGATCTATCCCTTCGTGTCTCCATTTTCCTCCTGTCAGCGCTCACAGTCACACATAGAGTGTGGCAATTTTGAATAGGAGAAATAAAACAAAATATCTAGTGTAAACAATTTAATCCCCCAAAAAAGGAAACAATGATACATTCACATAGAAGAGCACTTAACCACTTCAGCCCCGGAAGGATTTACCCCCTTCCTGACTAGAGCACTTTTTACAATTTGGCACTGCATTGCTTTAACTGCTAATTGCGCGGTCATGCAATGCTGTACCCAAACAAAATTTTTGCGTCCTTTTCTTCCCACAAATAGAGCTTTCTTTTGATGGTATTTGATCACCTCTGCCATTTTTATTTTTTGCGCTATAAACGGAAAAAGACCAAAAATTTTGAAAAAAAAAATGATATTTTCTACTTTTTGTTATAAACAAAATCCAATAAACTCAATTTTAGTCATACATTTAGGCCAAAATGTATTCGGCCACATGTCTTTGGTAAAAAAAAATGTCAATAAGCGTATATTTATTGGTTTGCGCAAAAGTTATAGCGTCTACAAACTAGGGTACATTTTCTGGAATTTACACAGCTTTTAGTTTATGACTGCCTATGTAATTTCTTGAGGTGCTAAAATGGCATGGCAGTACAACCCCCCCCCAAATGACCCCATTTTGGAAAGTAGACACCCCAAGGAAATTGCTGAGAGGCATGTTGAGCCCATACAATATTACATTTTTTTGTCCCAAGTGATTGAATAATGATAAAAAAAAAAAATACTAAAAGTTGTCACTAAATGATATATTGCTCACACATGCCATGGTTATATGTGAAATTACACCCCAAAATACATTTAGCTGCTTCTCCTGAGTATAGGGATACCACGTGTGTGGGACTTTTTGGGAGCCTAGCCGCGTACGGGGCCTCAAAAACCAATCACTGCCTTCAGGATTTCTAAGGGCGTAAATTTTTGATTTCACTCCTCACTACCTATCACAGTTTTGAAGGCCATAAAATGCCAAGATGGCACAACCCCCCCCCCCCCCCAAATGACCCTATTTTGGAAAGTAGTAGTAATTTCACATATTCCCATTGCATGTTTGAGCAATATATCATTTAGTGACAACTTTGTGCAAGAAAAAAAAAAAAATTGTCTTTTTTACGCAACTTGTGTCACAATATAAAATATTCCATGGACTCGACATGCCTCTCAGGAAATAGCTTGGGGTGTCTACTTTCCAAAATGGGGCCATTTGGGGGGGTTATGCACAACATTTAGAAGCTTATGTCACACATCACCCACTCTTCTAACCACTTGAAGACAAAGCCCTTTCTGACACTTTTTGTTTACATGAAATTTTTTTTTTTTTTTTTGCAAGAAAATTACTTTGAACCCCCAAACATTATATATTTTTTTAAAGAAAAGGCCCTACAGATTAAAATGGTGGGTGTTTCATTTTTTTTTCACACAGTATTTGCGCAGCGATTTTTCAAATGAATTTTTTTGGGAAAAAACACACTTTTTTAATTTTAATGCACTAAAACACACTATATTGCCCAAATGTTTGATGAAATAAAAAAGATGATCTTAGGCCGAGTACATGGATACCAAACCAAGATTTACAGAGGAGGTCTACTGCTAAAATTACTTCCCTCGATCTGACCTTCGCGGTGATACCTCACATGCATGATGCAATTGCTGTTTACATTTGACGCCAGACCGACGCTTGCGTCTTTATTATTGTTTTGCTTTTTTATCTTATTTTTAAACTGTTACTTTCATTTTTTTTTGTTATCATTTTTATTGTTATCTCATGGAATGTAAATATCCCCTATGATAGCAATAGGTAGTGACAGGTACTCTTTTTTGAAAAAATTGGGGTCTATTAGACCCTAGATCTCTCCTCTGCCCTCAGAGCATCTGACCACACCAAGATTGGTGTGATAAAATGCTTTCCCAATTTTCCAGTGACAATGTTTACATCTGTCGAAATCTAAGTCATGAAATGCTCGTAGCTTCAGGTTTCTTAGGCCATACAGATGATTGGAGCCATTCTGGTCTCTGATCAGCTCTATCGTCAGCTGGCCAAATCACCGGCTGCATTCTAGGGTTCCCTGTTGGGACAGGAGAGCCAGAGCAAACCTTGGAACACGGTGGGGCGGGGACATTCCCTCCCACTGCTTGTAAAAGCAGTCTAGAGGCTAATTAGCCGCTAGGATTGCTTTTACATGAAAGCCGACCACTGGCTGAAAAGAATGATACCAAGATGATACCTAAACCTGCAGGCATCATTCTGGTATAACCACTCAAAGTCCAGCAACATACCAGTACGTTGCTGGTCCTTGTTGGGCATATATTGTAATCTTTTTTTTCATGCATCCTGTGGGCTGAATGAAAAAAAGAGATTGATCAGTGGGTATGCCCACCATTAGAATACCTCCCTTCATCCACCCACTTCTAATGATGGGCATACATGCACCATTTATATATGCTGAAGCATGAGGGCATCCGCCCCAAATGTTAGGAGCAAATCGCTCCTCCGCCCCTGCTGCCCCCACGCTTCAGCATATATGCTCTTTTTTTTAACTGTGGTGGTGAAATCACCTCCGACATCGCTGGAGTCACGGCTTTATGTATCGTGGGAGCAAACGCTGTTGCTGTCAAGATAAATAAATCCACGCTGCAACTGAATGACGTACCTGCTAAGCAAATGATGGTTAACAATAAAACAAAATAACATTACAGTATAACAGTAAGACTTACCATACCTGCAAAGCAAATACAAAAAAAATAGTAAAAAATAAATTTTTTTTAACGCAACCTGTGCCTAAAATATATATATGCCGAAGCATGGGGGGCATCCTCCTGCAAAAGGTAGGAGCAAATCACTCCTCCGCCCCTGCTGCCCCCATGCTTCGGCATATATGCTGACGTATGTAACTGTGGTGGTGAAATCACCTCCGACAGCGCTGGAGTCACGGCTTTATGTATCGCGGGAGCAAACGCTGTTGCTGTTAAGATAAATAAATCCGCGCTGCAGCTGAATTGCGTACCTGAAAAAAAAATGGTTAACAATAAAACACAGTAAACAGTAAAGTATAAAAAAATTGCATATCTGAAAAGCAAACATGATAAAACATAATAACAATAAAACATTGCAGAATAGAATACAGTAAAAAAAGAGCAGAACAATAGAGAGAGAATAGAGAGAGAGAGAACAATAAAACGACAACTATTTTTGTTTTTTTTATTTGATTTTTTTTTGTGGTTTTTTTTTTTTTTTTTACTTTTTTTTTACACTTTTTTTGTAACTTTAACTTTTGTAACTGGTACCAGGTTTGGGTCTCTCAAAATGCGATGGCATCTTGGGAGACCCTGTGAAAGTGTGTCCTAGTCTGTGCAGTGCTGTACCCTACGCTAAAACTCAACTAGTGTATGGTAGCGTTCAAAACATTTACCAACGCAAAGACCAGGATTGTCAGGACAGGAGGGACAATAATAGCCACTGGGGTAAGCCCCGGCGATTAGGTCGCACAGTGCCACATGCTCCAATCTGATGATCAAAAAGGTGACTAAAAAGTGGCACGCTCTTGTAATAATTGTCCACATATAAGTGGTACACCTTTCCAAATAAGGGTGACACCAAGACCCACACAATCTTGCCAGCGCTTCCTATGTACTCAGGGCAGTTTGTTGGCTCTACGTGACTATCTTTTCCCTTGTAAACCATAAAACTACATGTATAGCCTGTGGCCCTGTCACAGAGCTTATACATCTTGACCCCGTATCTGGCACGCTTGCTAGGAAGGTACTGTTTGAATGACAAGCGGCCAGAAAATGTAATCAGGGACTCATCAACGTAGACAACTTGATGGGAAGTAAACAAGTCTGCAAAACGTTGGTTGAAGTGGTTTACGAGGGGCCGAATTTTGTAGAGCCGATCGTATCCAGGATCTCCACGAGGACGACAGAGTTCATTGTCATTGAAGTGCATGAACCGCAAGATCTGCTCATATCGTGCCCTGGCCATGGAAGCAGAGAACACGGGCATATGGTGAATTGGGTCAGTGGACCAATATAACCACAACTCACTCTTTTTGGTTATGCCCATGAGGAGGGAAATGCCCAGAAAGATCTTAAATTCGGAAACCGTAATTGGTTTCCAATCTCTGGCAAGGGAGGACTGGGGAATAGTGGCGATGTGTTGACCAGCGTACAAATTGCTTTGGTCTATAGAGATCTTCGGTGAAAAACAGCGAATAAAAATCAAGTGGCTTAAAATCAACTGTTTCCACATGAATGCCGGGTTGGCCAGTAAATGGGGGAGGTACGGGTGCTGCAGAAGTGGTGGGTTCCCAATTTGGATTGGCGAATGCAGCAGGAAGGGCACTATGGGCACGACGGGCCTGTGTTCGTCTTCTTGGTGGCAGCGGGACACTACTTGTGCTTGCCACCTCGCCAGCTTGAACTGCACTCATGGGACTCACCACGTCACCAAGTGTTACTGCAGTGCTGGATGTATGACCAGGGTGTACTAGGCCGCTGGTGCTTGCCAGTTCACCAGAAGGAATAGCGGCACTAGTACTTCTCTGCTCCATACGAGGGATCTGCGATTCTTGCACCTCAACAGCAGAAGACGTTCAGGATCTGGTACTTGGCAGAGACCACAACTCCGTCGTCAGAGCTATCTGTCATGGAGCCGCTGCTGTCTACAGGTTCGTATTCTGAGCCTGAATCTGACAGATGAGTGACTTCCTCTTCACTATCTGTCATGCTCAGAAACGTGTAGGCCTCTTCACTAGTGTACCTTCGATTTGCCATTTTGGGCTCTAAATTTAGTGATACACTAGTGAGACTCACAGGTAAAAAAGCTCCTGACTGTTAGCGACTGTATCAAAATGCTACCAAAAAACTGTTAGCGATCGCAGGGATCAGGCCTGACTCTGCGAACTCTGCAGTTATGTGTTTAGTTTTTTGTAAGTGACAATGATCGATCGATACTGCACCGAGGGGCAAAACGCAGATGCTAGCAAGTATCTGGGCTGATCCCACTAACACTGCATTTTTGGGAACCCTAAACTGCTGGGGACGCTAGTATAGATCTGATGGGATCAGATATTGATCTGTTCAGATACTATAGCACTAAGGGAGGTGTATGCTGCGTGCGTGGGTGTTAGCGGTACTGGAACTAACCTGACGCTGCCTGTGGCAATGCAGACCGTATCTAACCCTAAAACTTAACTTATATCACCGCCGGGCGATAGGGGGTTAAACCTTTATTAGGTAATAAACGGCGGGTGCCCTGAAACTATAATAGACTAACTAACCAGCGTCACCCGTAACACTTATATGGTGATCACTGGTGAAAGGGTTAACTAGGGGGCAATCAGGGGGTTAAAACCTTTACTAGGTAGTATATATGGCTCCCTGACGCTATAAAACGCTGACGGCGAACCTATATACTTACCTCCCTAACTAGCGTCACCTGTGACACTAATACAGTGATCAGAAAAACGATCGCTTAGTGATACTGGCGATGGGGAGAGATCACGGGGTTAAAACTTTATTAGGGGGGTTTAGGGGGGCACCCTAGACCTAAAGGGGCCTACCACTAATTGCTCTACCACCTATAACTGTCACAAACTGACACCAATGCAATAATCAGAAAAAAAAACTGCTATTGGTGTCACTGTGACAAGGGGTACAGGGGGGTGATCGGGGGGTGACTGGGGGGTGATGGGGGGTGAAAAGTGTGCCTGCGTGTTCTACTGTAAGTGTAGTGTTGGTGCAAACTCACATTGATGTCTTCTCTCCTTGGTGCCGGAACGAAAAGACCGGCTCGAGGAGAGATGACATTACTTCCTCCACTTCTGTTTACATTACAGAAGCCGGGGAAGCATTTCATTCGCCAGGAGCGATCGCGAGGGGGTGGCCACGAATGAGTGGCCTCCCCCTCACCCCTGATCGCTCATGACTAGAATCCGCCGCCACAGGCACCGGGGGGGGGTCCGATCGGACCCCCCGCCCACGGGCAGGCAGGGACGTACAGGTAAGCCCTTATGCCTGCCCGTGCCATTGTGCCGACGTACATCGGCGTGCAGTGGTCGCTAACTGGTTAAGCAGTGCTAGCTTGTAAACACGTATCAATTACAAACTCTGAGATGGCCTTGGGATGACATCCGATCAATAGGCTCCACCCTCCCCCCACATACGTGTTACGTCCCTGGGTGTGGGCTTTCTCAGTAGGGGTGGAACCCGGCCTCATCTTCGCTCTATAAATACATAAACCGGTTGGGAACTAGGCAACTTGCCTGCCTCTATAGGACCAGACATTTGTACTGCAGCTGAATAATCAGCCATTCGCTCCGCTGACTAATCATTAGCATCATATTAGATAACTACCCCCGGGGACACTACACTTACGGGTACTGACCAAATAACATTTAGTAAAAATTATACAAAGTAACTTTCTATCCTCCACTTTCACAGTGAGAGAAAACTATTCATCTAATGTATCACACCGCAGCCACCTTTACAAAAACAATCCTAATACTTTATTACTATTATACCTCAAGACATATTAAAATAATTTAAAAAAATATATAAAATGTATATATATATATATATATATATATATATAGTCAGAGATTAATAGGACAATTGATAATATACAGTAATAGAGAATAGAGAATAAAAATGAATGAAATAAAATAAAACCAAAATTAAAAATATAAGAACAGGACAAGGATCCCATAATCCCCTAATAAACTGGTACATCTTAACGATCACTATTGAAACCGTTGAGATCAAACTCAACATTTAAACTTCTAGGCTTCTGATAAGCTGTCTAATGTAGTTCTCCCCCCTCCAATGCATTCCTACTTTTTCAATCCCCAACTTTTAGAGAGATGGGGCTTTTATCATGGACCAATTTAAAATGTTTGGATAGGCTATGAGTAACCACCCCATTTTTAATATTTTTTGTATGTTTAGCCACCCAAATCTGTATAGTTCTACATGTACCTCCAATATACTGGAGCCCACATCCACATTCCACATTAGTTCTACAATATTAAAAATTCAACACTTTGTTAAAAGGTTATGATCTAAACACCTTATTTTTGGTGTGTTAAAGCCTTCATCATTTCCCACTCTGCCTCACAGTAGTACACTGGGATTTTTTTTTTACCCCAGAGGAATCCTTGCAATAACTTTCTGCCTCAGGGAACCCCTGCTTGAAGTAATTCATCAGAGGTCAGTGGGAAGAATGCCCCCCTTACAGTGGGAATCAGAATTGCACATTTACAGATAGTTAAAATGATCATTAATGCCATGCTGCTGGCTCTGCCAAGTGGCATTGGAGGTCAATTAGCCACAAGTCAAGAAAGCACTGGCAACCTCTGAAGAATCTCTAGAGTTCCATGGAACCCTGGTTGAGAATGACTGCTCTATAGCATTCTCCTGTGAGCCCAAGATTTGGGCCAGAGCCAATAGGAGTTCAGTGAAGGTCTGGGCTGTTAAGTGAAAAAGAGGGGAAGGATGTAGGCGCTTACAGGTTCACAAACACCCAGTACTCAAAAGAAGGGAGAGTGCCTCTAAGTGCAGACTTTCATAATATTTATTTAATATTTATTTAAGTTAAAATGAAGGTTCGCCCAATGGCCACTTAAAAGATATATGTAAATAACAGGCTTATCTTATGGTATGGAAGTCTAGGACGCAGAGCGGGATGAACACTGAGTGCGGCCAGGGACCACTAACACGCTGTGGGTAAAAGCAGGAAGCCAGCCGGAGAGCTCCAATATGGCATTGAACCATCCACGGGACGCAGCGTCAGTGGGACAACGCATTTCAGAGCATGCGTCGTACTGTGTCTGGGCATACACGCTCTTTCATCAGGCTGGAGATATGTGATGATGTACCGCTATTTATTGGGACCTGCCAGCTTGGGACTACAATGCCCAGCTAGGTCTCCAAATGCAAACATACATTAAATTAAACTAATAATAGCATAAACACATTGCCAAATAAATTACAATAATAACACTTATGTGGAATGCGAAAATAAATAAAAATAAACAAATGAATAAATGTCCCACACCGGAATAGTCTCAATAGTTTGACTCCTATCCATTGTCTCCCTAAACCTAATAAGTCCACCATTTTGCCTGTCTCCGATATTACCAATACAATGCTTCATCCAGAGTCCTTATCTCCCCTATGGACTCCCCAGGCGGTACCACCAGAGGCCCCTTCCACTATTTCTCATGACTCACTACTACTCTTATGACTCACTAAGTTCCCTCTACTACACCCAACTGCATCACAGTCTTTTTTAGTAAAAAGCCCCCTTCCAACCCCAACACTATAAAGAAAACACACAGAAGAGGTTGTAGGGGGGACATAAAAGATCCAGATTTACCTCAAAAAGGCAAACTACGGAGACTGTAAAAATATTTAATCTATCCTCCCACATCCTCACCTCTGATGAAATGACCATTATCAGTCGAGGCTTAAATTATACCCAGTCCATTAATCCCAACCCCTTCTTACCGTTGAAAGATCTGAATAGATTTTATCATCTTACTCTAATAAGATTCTATCAAACCCAGTCCAACAAAAAAACAGCCAATCCCCCACCTAGCATGACACTTGAAGGACCAAATGAACAGTCAAATGAGTCCGATCAAGAAACATTTGACATACTCGAACAACTATACTCCCTTAAGCCTAAATTAACCTTCTATTCCACACAAGCAAAAGACCCATATGTGGAATAATTTTATAGAGTTGTATATTCTGATCTTTTACAACTTTGTGATACATCCCATGGTGAAGGTAAATGGTCCCACAGCAACCTCACAAGAGGTTAAAAAAGAGCCACTGAAGGCATCTACCAAAAATCCCAACATCATCATAAATATCAGCTGACAAAGAGGAGATATCGTACTCCATGATAGGTCTGATTATGTTGCAGAAGCCCCAAGATTTCTTCCTGATTCATTCACATACAAATAATTCCTCTTGGATCCCTTACCTGGTTTCAAACTGGAGGCAGATGGTTTAACCCTTTCATGACTAAGCCTATTTTTGAAATTTGGTGTTTACAAGTTAAAATCCATATTTTTTGCTAGAAAATTACTTAGAACCCCCAAACATTATATATATATATATTTTAGCAGAGAATCTAGAGAATAAAATGGAGATTGTTGCAATATTTTATATCACACGGTATTTGTGCAGCGGTGTTTTAAACGCAAATTTTTGGAAAAGGGACACTTCCATGAATTTTAAAAAATCCAAACAGTAACGTTACCCCATTTTTTTTGTATAATGTGAAAGATGATGTTACGCCGAGTAAATAGATACCAAACATGTCACCCTTTATAATTGCACGCACTCGTGTAATGGCGACAAACTATGGTAGCTATGAATTTCCATAGGCGACGCTTCAAATTTTTTTTTTACGGTTACCAGGTTAGAGTTACAGAGGAGGTCTAGGGCTAGAATTATTGCTCTCGCTCTGACGATCACGGCGATACCTCACATGTGTGATGTGAACACCATTTACATATGCGGGCGTGACTTCCATATGCGTTTTCTTCGCTGCGCGAGCTCGCGGGGACGGGGGCGCTTTAAAAAAATTTTTTTTTAATTTATTTTATTTATTTTTATACTAATAAATGGTGTTAAAAAAAAATGTTTTTTTTTTACTTTTATTGCTGTCACAAGGAATGTAAACATCCCTTGTGACAGTAACAGGTGGTGACAGGTACTCTTTATGGAGGGATGGGGGGTCTAAAAGACCCCCCATCCCTCCTTTACACTTAAAAGTATTCAGATCACCGAAAACAGCGATTCTGAATACTGTGTATTTTTTTAAATTCGGCGCCATTGGCAGCCGAGTAAACGGGAAGTGACGTCATGACGTCGCTTCCGCGTTTACATTGAGAAGGCTGGAACGAAGCCGCCCACAGCTTCGTTCCAGCCCGCCCCCAGCTGCCGAAGGTACCCGATTGGACACCGGGCCTCCCGAACGCACGGGAGGCCCAGTAAGAGCGGCGGGAGGGGGGGATGTCCCCTCCTGCTCCTCTGGTATAACAGCCGAGCGGCTTTTAGCCGCATCGGTTGTTATATACGGATAGCCGATCGCCTGCTCTAAACAACGGTACCGGGATGATGCCTGCAGCTGCGGGCATCATCCCGGTATAACCCCCGAAAGCCGAGTATGCAGATATGCGTACGGTCGGCGGGAAGGGTTAATTAATAGAGCACTGGAGGAGGGTGTTACAGATAAAATCAAAGCTAATTTTCTACGGATGGATTTCTACCAGACTCCTTATTTAGATTACTTGCCTAAGATTCATAATAATGCCCAAAACCCCCTAGGGAGCCAAATAGTTGCAGCTGTGAACAGCGTCACCACTGGATTCTCAAAATATATAAACATGTTTTTACTCCCGTCAGCCCAAAACTTACTATTCTGTATCTGTGACGGTAGACATCTATTGGAACTTCTTGCCCTCTACACCAGGGAAGAAAAGTACCTTTGGTTATCTTTATATGTGAATTCTTTGTACACATCATATCACATCCATACAAAGTTGAGATATCCACCTTTCGATACTTTTTGTTTTTAGATTCACTATCCAGCCCTAGACAAGCCAACTTCATTCTGGAAGCCACTACCTTCAGCCTTACTCATAATTATTTTAATTTTGATGATGACTATTATCTGCAGGTACAAGGTACTGTGATGGGGGGCAACTTTACGCCTTCGTATGCCATTACCAACCTGACCATGGGGCATTGGGAAACACTGTACATATGACAGAACAACCCCTTCCCAGCAAATCTAGTTCTTTATGGTCGTTACATAGACAACATCATTATCATCTGGAATGGCCCCATTTCCCTTTTTGATGACTTTGTTTTCCATCTCAACAACAATTCCCTTGGTCTCTGCTTCACCTCAGTCAAATACCATCATAATCTAGCTTTTTTAGATCTGGAGATGGGCCATAGAGGTCACAAGATCTATGCTAGAAACTATACCAAACCTACAGCTGGCAACTATTTCTTACGGTACAACGGTTGTCATCTACCACAGAGGATGAAAAATATACCTAAAGGTCAATTCTGTC
Source organism: Aquarana catesbeiana (assembly GCF_042186555.1). Taxonomy (NCBI): domain Eukaryota; kingdom Metazoa; phylum Chordata; class Amphibia; order Anura; family Ranidae; genus Aquarana; species Aquarana catesbeiana. The sequence continues at coordinate 114,673,689 of NC_133336.1, forward strand.
TCCTCAGACAGAAATATACCAGGGATTCCGACTACATATCCCAGAGTGCTTCTCTAAAATGGAAATTCTTTGATAAAGGCTACCCAGAACCTATCGTTGACCAGCCATTTGCTTCCGCAGCTGTCAATCACAGCCAGTGAGCCAATAAGGGGAGAGAGGGGCGGGGCCAAGCCGTGGCTCTGTGAGTGAATAGATACGCACGGCAGTGGCTCGGGATTGAGCCTACTTGGATGCCCCCACAGCAAGCTGCTTGCTCTTGGGGCACTCGACATAAGGGAGGGGCCAGGAGTGCCAGTGGAGGACCCAAGAAGAGGAGGATCAGGGCTGCTCTGTGCAAAACCATTACACAGAGCAGGTAAGTATAACATGTTCGTTACTTTAAAAAATTAAAAAAACCCTCTCTCATCAATAGATCCCTCCCAGCAACAATTGGCCCCCAGCAACGATAGATCCCCCAGCAGCCAGCATCAATAAACCCTCCAGCAGCCAACAACAATAGACCCTTCCCTCAACAGTAGATTCCGCCCATCAACAATAGATCTCCCAGCCCCCAGCACACCCCAGCACCCTTTGCCATTACATACATTCATTGCAGGAGGTGCAGGAACTGCGTTGGTTATTATTGATAAATAATGTATTTAGCAATTATTTTATGCTATTATTAGCTTAATTTAACATGTACTTGCATTTGGAGACCTAGCTGGGAGTCCCACGCTGGCAGGTCCCGATAAATAGCGGCACATCATCACGTATCCCCAGCCTGATGAAGGATCAGCCAGTTATAGATTTGGTCAGTGGCCATTTGTACTGCTCGAATACTGATGAGGGGATGCACTAGACGCCTTTGCTGCCATTGTGCTACATGCTGGGTGTCCAGTGTGCCCCTGTGCCTTAAAGAGGAGTGGGCTCCCTCCAGGCTTAACTGCTCTCTGCCTATCCATTATAGTGCATGTGCTTCCACTGTGGAGGCTCTCAAAATTTAGTTAGGACAGCAGATAATATTGGGGTGTTGTGATGAGGCTCTGCAGCTAATGCATGTATTTGCAAATGTGTGCAAACTAAACCCCCTTTTTTTAAAGCATACTGTTAGCCAGGATAATTAATTTGGTTGCAGGCTGGTCGGTAAGTAGAGCTGGGAATTTTCTATGGTTTTGTTTGACATGCATCGCCCTTCCATGTGCTCTTTGCTGCAAAGGCCAGTTATAGGTGGGGCAGTGCCAATTTGTTTTACTGATGAAAGAGTGCATATGTCCAGACACGGTACAGCACAGCCTCTGAAATGCGTCGTCCTTTCCGGTGACATCATCCTGCTGATGCTGCGGGCCACGCGTGTGGTTCAACTTCATCTTGGAGCTCCCCAGCCAGGTTCCTCCTTCTACCCACAGTGTGTTAGCGGTCTCTGGCAGCCCCCCAGCATCTATCCTGCTCTGCGTCCCAGAATTCCATACTATAAGATGAGCCTGTTATTTACATATATCTTGTAAGTGGCCATTTGGCGAACCTGCCTTTCAACAATAAATATGATTAAGGTCTGCTCTTAGAGGCGCTTTCCCTTCTTTTCTTTTCATGGCCTTGACTTCTCTCCATGTCAAGATAAAGCCCTACTCTTGATCTGGAGACAAAAGCAGTGAATTGTATGACCCACTTAACAAAAAATTGTGTAAAATAATGACAAAACGTACAGCATGCCCCTACTTGAATTATTGCCATCTTAAACAATAGAGAGTATATGTAATCAGGCTAATATCAAATATTGGTTACTACCCCCCACACCATTAGGATCAACACACTCCAGAGAGGGAATGAACCAGGAAGTATAACTGAGAAAGTTTGAGATATGAACCACGTCTTTGGTGAAATAAATTAACTTGATGTTGTCAAACATAATGATGCTGACCCATCTTTAGACACACCAAACTGCGCATTCCACTCTTTGCCTCTGCCATTAGAATCACTAACGGGTTTTTACTTTTCCCAAGCAAAAAGTACAGCATGTACAGCATGCCCTTACTTGAAATGTCACCTCAAGCAATAAAGAGAAACTGTATACGGACTAATATCAAATATTGATTATTAACCCCCACACCATTAGCAGCAATACTTAGGGGTAAATGTGTACGGGGGCTAGTTAGATATTATCCTTCCTTGTTTATCTAATAAAAGGATTCAGGTCCCCACCCTGATAAATGTCTGAGCCCCAGCTACAGCAACTGAGAGATTCCATGCCCTAGTGCCAATAATTATTAGATGTTAATACATCCACAAACCCCCAACTCCTATTACCACATCCATAAGGATACCAGTCTGTATGCTTGGTACATAAAACTAGTATCCTAGGGAGAATCAACAATCACACATTTATTTTCTACCAAAAAATTAAAACTCTCGTAAGAACCACCCCCTATCTTGGCACCTTAACCATGCTTCCTCACACTCTTCCATTCCTTTATTGGAGCTGGGAGTCAAAATTTGAATAAGTTCTGTGTCAGAGCTTACATAGGATTACCCTTAAATATACAGACATCTATTTTTCTATAAAGTTAGTCTACCTATAAAGGTCCACTTTGCCTTCTTGCTCAAAAAGAGTGGCTATTAATGGACCACAAGACGGCAAAAGATAAATTAAGGTTTTCAGCTGGAAGGTGGAAAAGGTCTGGCCTGGCTCTGATATGGACTGAGCGTTTCCAACACATAGGGGAAGAATGTGTCAGTATTTACAGAATATGAGTAAGCTCTATAGCTGGTTTTACAGGTAATTGCTCTGCCACTACAATAGGGCTAGATAATAATATACTTATATTTAAACCTAGCTGCAAGTTGAAATGTAGACTGTACTAGGGACACAGAGAGGTCTGAAGTAAAGTACATGATCTTAATATTTCCATGCTGTTAAAAATGAATTGCTCCTAAAATACTACTTGCTGTTACACAGTTGCTGATCTTGTGGCCAAGCTGTTTTTTGTTTTTTTTTTGTGTGTGTGTAAATATTCTGATTTATTTTCTTGCTTAAAGGGTAATTCCATTTTCACAAATAAAATATAGCAAATAAAAAAAATATAGCAAATATAATTGCTCTACAAGCCATATTGTAATTTAATGTTCATAAAAAACACCTTTCCTTTTCAATCTGCAGCCACTGTAATTTTCTGTAAAATTCAATGTAACTTGGCAACTTGGAAGAGGTCTGTACGCTGTCAGTGGACGGAACACCCCCAGGAATATCATTTCTTGCTTTTGTGATTGGCTCAGTGATTTTCCCAGTAATCTGCACTATACAAATCAGATACAAATCATATTTTAGGTACCCCCTGCTATAGAAATTTTAGTTTTGATGAGATATTGTACAAGGATAACACATTCTAAAGGCAATGACAATTGCGTGGTCATGCAGCACTGTACTCATATGACATTTTTATAATTTTTTTCACACAAATAGAGCTTTCTTCTGGTGCTATTTAATCACCTTTGGGTTTTTTTTATTATTTGCTAAACAAACAAAAAAAAGACCAAAAATGATGAAAAAAACCCAAAACGTTTTTCTTAGTTTCTGTTATAAAATTTTGCAAACGGGTAGTTTTTCTCCTTCACCGATGTGCGCTGATAAGGCTATACTGATTGTCACTGATGTACTGATGTGGTTGCACTGATAGGCAGCACTAATGGGCACTGATGAGGCGGCACTGATGGGCACTGATTAGGCTGCACTTATATGCGGCACTTATGGGCGCTGATAGGCAATGATAGGCGGCACTGATGGGCACTAATAGGCAGCACTGAAGGGCACTGATAGATGGCACTGAAGGGCACTGACAGGCGGCACTGATGGGCATTGATTGGCGGCACTGATTGGCAGCAATGATGGGCACTGATTAGCAGCAATGATGGGCACTTATTGGCAGCACTGATGGGCACTGATAGGCTGCACTGATAATCAAGACACTAATGATCAGTGCCCTGATTATCAGTGTAGATGTCCCCTTTCACACTTGAGGGTTACCGCACAGCTGTGACAGCGTGAGGAAAGGAATGCCGATAACTGGCAAGTGTGTTTACATCATGATCAGCTGTGATTGGACACAGCTGATCATGTGGTAAAGGGCTGCTGCAAATGGCCATTTACCCAGATCTGTGATCAGTTGTGTCCGGAGGATGATGTCCTCCCAGAACTGGACAGCTGTGCTGTAGCCGTCATTCGGCTATAGAGAGGTCAACAAGTGGTTAAAACAATACCTGCTGGTCTGGCTATAAAGATCGTTGTTCAGGCACTTCCTGTTATGGGGTGACAGCTACAGTCAGGTCCATAAATATTGGAACAGCGACACAATTCTAATCTATTTGGTTCTATACACCACAACAATGGATTTGAAATGAAACAAACAAGATGTGCTTTAACTGCAGACTTTCAACTTTAATTTGAGGGTATTTACATCCAAATCAGGTGAACGGTGTAGGAATTACAACAGTTTGTATATGTGCCTTCCACTTTTTAAGGGACCAAAAGTAATGGGACAGATTAACAATCATCCATAAAACTTTTACTTTTTAATAATTCGTTACAAATCCTTTGCAGTCAATTACAACCTGAAGTCTGGAATGCATAGACATCACCAGACGCTGGGTTTTATCCCTGGTGATGCTCTGCCAGGCCTCTACTGCATCTGTCTTCAGTTCCTGCTTGTTCTTAGGGCATTTTCCCTTCAGTTTTGCCTTCAGCGAAATGCATGCGCATCGGATTCAGGTCAGGTGATTGACTAGGCCATTGCATAACATTCCACTTCTTTCCCTTAAAAAAGTCTTTGATTGCTTTCGCAGTATGCTTCGGGTCATTGTCCATCTGCACTGTGAAGCGCCGTCCAATGAGTTCTGAAGAATTTTGCTGAATGTGAGCAGATAATATGGGACGAAACACTTCAGAATTCATCCAGCTGCTTTTGTCAGCAGTCACATCATCAATAAATACAAGAGAACCAGTTCCACTGGCAGCCATACATGCCCACGCCATGACACTACCACCACCATGCTTCACTGATGAGGTGGTATGCTTTGGATCATGAGTAGTTCCTTTCCTTCTCAATACTCTTCTCTTCCCATCACTCTGGTACAAGTTGATCTTGGTCTCATCTGTCCATAGGATGTTGTTCCAGAACTGTGAAGGGTTTTTTAGATGTTGTTTGGCAAACTCTAATCTGGCCTTCCTGTTTTTGAGGCTCACCAATGGTTTACATCTTGTGATGAACCTTCTGTATTCACTCTGGTGAAGTCTTCTTCTTGATTGTTGACTTTGACAAACATACACCTACCTCCTGGAGAGTGTTCTTGATCTGGCCAACTGTGGTGAAGGGTGTTTTCTTCACCAGGGAAATAATTCTTCGGTCATCCACCACAGTTGTTTTCCGTGGTCTTCCGGGTCTTTTGGTGTTGCTGAGCTCACCAGTGTGTTCTTTCTTTTTAAGGATGTTGCAAACAGTTGATTTTGCCACACCTAATGTTTTTGCTATCTCTCTGATGGGTTAGTTTTGTTTTTTTAGCCTAATGATGGCTTGCTTCACTGATAACGACAGCTCTTTGGATCTCATATTGAGAGTTGACAGCAACAGATTCCAAATGCAAATAGCACACTTGAAATGAACTCTAGACATTTTATCTGCTCCTTGTAAATGGGTAAATGAGGGAATAACACACACCTGGCCATGGAACAGATGAGCAGTCAATTGTCCCATAGATTTTTGTCCCTAAAAAGTGGGAGGCACATAGACAAACTGTTGTAATTCCTACACCGTTCACCTGATTTGGATGTAAATACCCTCAAATTAAAGCTGAAAGTCTGCTGTTAAAGCACATCTTGTTCGTTTCATTTCAAATCCATTGTGGTGGTGTATAGAGCCAAGAAGATTAGAATTGTGTCGATGTCCCAATATTTACGGACCTGACTGTATCTCATCTCCTGCCTTGTCACTCTGTCACATGCGCCCCTAGAAGTGTGTCAACACACATTTCACAGACATGATCCACCGTAACCATAAAGAGGCCAGAACAAAGCAATAATGTGCAGCCAAAGCTAGAGCAAGTGTAGTGAGACAGAAAGCAGCTAAAAGATGCTGGAGAAGAACAGCAGCCTTCAAATGCAAAAAAGTTAAAATATGTTAAAAACAAGTATTTCATTGGAAAAAGACATGAACATTGTTTATGATACACAGTGTTAAGCAAACTAAATGTCAGACAGTTACTTTGAGTGTAACTTGAAGGTTAGGCCAAAAAACTGTGTATTGAAACACTCTTCAATGTTATTGCAGCTCCAAGCAATTTCTATATTTCTCAGAGACTCCAGAAGGAAAGTGAGTTAAACTTAGTTACCACCTGCTGAGGCCTATAATGGGAAAATTCACCTAGGCCGCTGGCAACTTGGGTGGTTTCAATCAGTAGGGTGGCCTTATAGACTATAACAATATTGGATAAAATCAGAGTCCCTTGGCATGTACGTTGTGTCCCTTAAAAGCATTTCAAGGTTTGTTTCTATGTTAGTTTCAGCTGGATAACCTCTGAAAACTGCTTGTCAAAATGCTCATTATAGGCAGCTGAAGTTATATGCAAATGCTTTTATTTTAAAAATGAACCCTGTCCTCCACATATCAAACCTCACCATTGGACAATGAGGATTGCACTGGGATTAAAATAGTTGATATGAGAGTGGAAGAGGGCAAGCTTAAAGTGTAACTAAAGGCAAAACTTTTTTTTTAGTTTTGGACAAAGTGTAGATCAGTGTTTCTCAACTCCAGTCCTCAAGGCGCCCCAACAGGTCATGTTTTCAGGATTTCCCTCAGATTTGAAAAGGCTGTGGTAATTACTAAGGCAGTGCAACTGATCAAATCACCTATGCAAAATAATGGAAATCTTGAAAACGTGACCTGGAAACACTGGTGTAGATGGATTAGTACACACATCAGTTTTTATCAGTCTGTTTCCCCTTTAAGGAGAGTCACCCTCTCTATTTGTCCTGTTTACCATTATCATTGAAAGTGAAAGAAAATCACAAATTTTGGTTGTACCCAGAAAAAAGTAAGAGGGGAAACCTTTCAATGGGGACACTAGTTCTAATGACCTGGGGGTACCCAAGGAATTCCCCTAATTTGCAGGGATTTCCTCTCACTTCCTTACATAGTTACATAGTTAGTCAGGTTGAAAAAAGACATAAGTCCACCCAGTTCAACCATAAAAAAAAAAAAAAATATAGTACAATCCAATAGACCCAATTCTATACCCACAGTTGATCCAGAGGAAGGCAAAAAACCCCAGCAGAGCATGCTCCAATTTGCTACAGCAGGGGGAAAAATTCCTTCCTGATCCCCCAAGAGGCACTCTGATTTTCCCTGGATCAACTTTACCTATAATTGCTAGTACCCAATTATATTATGTACACTTAGGAAAGTATCTAGGCCTTTCTTAAAGCAATCTACTGAGTTGGCCAGAACCACCTCTGACGGGAGTCTTTTCCACATTTTCACAGCTCTTACTGTGAAGAAACCTTTCCGTATTTGGAGATGAAATCTCTTTTCCTCCAGTCGTAAAGAGTGCCCATGTGTCCTCTGTGTTGACCGTAAAGTGAATAACTCAACACCAAGTTCACTATATGAACCCCTTATATATTTGAACATGTTGATTATATCCCCTCTTATTCTCCTCTTCTCAAGAGTGAATAAATTCAGTTCCTCTAATCTTTCCTCATAGCTGAGCTCCTCCATGCCTCTTATCAGTTTGGTTGCCCTTCTCTGCACTTTCTCCAGTTCCCCGATATCCTTTTTGAGAACTGGAGCCCAAAACTGAACTGCATATTCCAGATGAGGTCTTACTGTCTTCCTGTTTGGTTATGGGACAGGAAGTAAAGGGAAAGCTCTGCAATGGGACACAGATGGTAAACAAAAAAATCTGACAGAGGTTATAACACTGCTTTGTTTTATCCCAAATGGAAAAAAATGTTTTGCCTATATTTCTAAGTAAAATCTAAGATTTGCACAGCTGCCAATATCACTAGATCTCCTGAATGTTTTAACATGGGGTTTTCACTGGAGGTAACCTCTGTCTATACATTGTTGTTTCCTCATTTCCAAATTGCCCAGCTTTGTTGTCAGGTTTAGGAATGTCATTCTTGTATGTGTGCGCTGTAAAATATTTTGTACTGTTTGTAGGTCTTATAGCAGCACCATCTTGAATTTAAATGCATTGTAGGGTGTGCCCCCCAAATATGTACTTGTATATTGGAATAGACCCTGACCAGGTTTTTTTGGGCTGGAGCACCCCTCCCCCTCCTCATTACCTCTTATTTAGTTGCCACCAGTGTATAGGATGTATGCCCTTCAGTTCTCCCACATAGAGGAGTTTAGCTCCCATGGTTGAGACAAAGAATCTTCCATTCTATTACTAGAGTAGGACCCACTAATTCGGGGTACTTTGTCGCAGTAAGTGGGCTTAGCACTATATGACCATATAGTGTGACCAAACCCCCGTATTTTTTTAATATGTTCAGGTGTTTTTAACTAGCCTTGCAGGAAATGTCATTCTTGTATGTGTGCGCTGTAAAATATTTTGTAAGGTTTAGGAATGAGCTTCGGGTTCAGTCTGATAATGAGTTCTACCCAAACTCTAGCAAATGGGTGAAATAAATGGACAGATTTTGCCAGTTCACCCATCCAAACCTCAAATTGCAACTGGAAGTCATTAATTTAGTGGCAATATGACTATCTCCACTAAATGAATGACTTCCCATTGCTGGCTTTTTTTCATAGTGGAAACAAGCCAGCAGGCTTCTTGGGTGACTTAATTGACCAAATATGGCAAAGAGAGAGGTGACAGGAAGAGTGAGCTGCCAACTCCCACTCACCCCCCCTTCCCCATCCTGAACCATATCAGATAACATTCGTTAATAAAAAACAAAACAAAAACAAATTAAATAAAAACATTGTGGAGTTAATGTTCTTAAAAGTTAAAGTTCTTAAAATCTATACCAGGACTGGACCTTTACTTTTCCTGGCTAGTGAGGCTACATGCTCAAGAGTCTAATATCGATTTCCGTTTTTTGTTTTTCTGATTTTGGGGGTGATGCATACCAATCTAAATTCCAGCCCCCTGTCCTGGAAACAAACAGAACAAAGCCAAGTCAGAAATGTATTTTAGTTTCAATATTGTTTGCTTTTTCCCGAGTATACCCTACAGGTGTGCCACTTCACGTGCATGTTTAAAGTATCCCCCCCAGCATGCGTTTTGAAAGGAATTTGATATTTTATTGTTGCTCTGTAAGCTTTTTTAAAAAAAAAATAATGGTATTTTGCATGTGCACATGTTCTCAATGACAGTGCCCAGCTACCAGTGGCGGCCCGTCCATTAGGGGTGCACGAGCAGTGCCCCCCCATCCATGCGTTCGGCCCCTTAATTTACATGTGGGGTGTCGGGTGCATGGATTCCAGTGGGGTTTTTTTTTTAAGCAAGTGATTAGAGCCAGAGGCTCTAATAGGCTTCAAAAAAGGGTGGTCTTGGGCGCAGAACATGTGCCCTGAGCCCACCCAGTTGTATGACAATAGCGAATGAATATTCGCTAATGTCACACTGATTCTCATCCCAGCCAATCAGGAAGTGGGTCCTGAGACCCATCACCCAATTGGCTGAAAGGACAGACAATCCTATTGGCCGCCTAGGAGGAGGAGGGAGAAGGAGCGAGGGGACGCAGAGCCGCCGTGGGGAGATTCACGAAAAGCCATCACTCATCTCCCGGAGGGAAGCGCTGCCCACTTGATGGGGTAAGTGCGGGGCCGACTGACCGACGGGCCCCCCCCTCAAAAAAAAAAAAAAACACCAGCCATCACTGCCAGCTACCTATGCCTTTTTTGCCTAAAAGCTTGCAAAGTGCCTTGAAAAATGTGGTTGCCATAGACTTTAATTAGATTTGGGTGCAGAGTTCAGTGAACCTCCAGGGAACTGTACCCAAGCCAGTTTGCTCATTACTAGTCTCATTCACTTTATGCCGATTTCCAAATATGTTAAAAATGAACCTTTGCTTTGCCTATGCAGTGTAAAATAAAATGTTCACTTGGCTTTTTGCCTTCCCAGTAGTACATGGTAACTTTTCCTGAGTCCTGCACTTCTCCCTTTAGTAATTGGGACTGAGAAAAAAAAAACTTTGTGTAGCTTCAAGCCAAGTGGCTATAGTTCACCCTTGGCTCTGGACTCCTTCCTGGGCTCCATGTGACAGTTTTGGGCCAGTCGGGCCAGTCTGGAGGTATCTAGTGCTTTTAAATAGGAGGGGGGGAGTGAGTTAGATGCTGGCCCACACCTGGAAGTGGCAGGTATTTCACAATGAGCATAGTGATGTGTTAGCAGGTGCAGTAGCTAGCCTGACACTAGGTGACTCTTTTCCAAAATAGTGTGGTAAAGGGAATTATGTAATTGGGCCTCTACAAAACCTTCCTGTAGTGATGTAGTGAGTGAAGTTAGTGCCCATATAAATGTCAGGATGGGAGGAGCCTAGCGAGTTGGGGAATGGGAGCCAAACAAATGGGAGCTATTCAGACGCAGTCAGGTCCTGCCAAGGGCCCTTCAAAGGTCTGAAACTCCAAGTAAGGAGGTTCAACACCCAGAAGGACCAGCTGTAGTCACCCTGATTCTTTTACAGTCTGACATGGACTGTGAGCATGATTCAAAGGGCCTTTTTGGCCAGGCTAAGTGTTCTCTGAAGTGAGCACTAGTATAATTGGGTATGAGTGTGTCATTGGTGTGCCAGGCTGTACAGAACTATAGAATGGGACATAGAGATAGAAACTGGTATATTAAAGAAATGCAACTTGATCAGACTCGCTGACATAGGATGAATGCTTTGAACTTAGTATACATGGAGAAGTGGTCCCAGCTCTGTGTTGCTCGCAAGGAGAGAGGAGGTAAAAAGGGACGATGGCTTACAAATTATGTGCTGGCTTTCTGTGCCCTAATGACAGCTACAGAATGTTTGCTCCTCTCTGTGTGCCGTTCTGTGCTCAAGAGTTCTATCAGTATGTCAATGTGATGTTATAAGTCATGGTCATCTCTAAAAGCCACTGCAGCACCCTCCCACAAGAGATTGCTAGAGAGACTCAGGTAAATGTAGTCTTTTTTCCTCCTATGCAAACATTGGAGCGATGTATGATTATTTTTGGCTGTTTTGGGTCTCACTGACTGCAGGATCAACTACTTCTACCTGAGTTCTAGTGGTTTCTATTATTATTATTATTATTATTATTATACAGGATTTATATAGCGCCAACAGTTTACGCAGCGCTTTACAACATTAGGGAGGACAGTACAATGTAAATGTAAGTGTAAGTGGCTGGAAGAGGCCGATCTTGGACCTACATGTTTATGTGGTTTCAGTCAATCCTTGTTAAGAAGGAGAAGATCCCAGCCTGAAGGGCTGTGGTTGGCTGAAGCTTGCAGAGAGTTCATCTAGGTCCCAGCTCAGTGGGAGCTGGGGGCCTATTGCAGAAGTTCACTGATGTTCTAGCTCACTGAGAGCTGGGGAGCCTATTATCTGAAAGCAATTGGATCCAAATCAAGGGGTTCACCAAGGATCTGGCCTGGAGATTCACAGAAGTGTCTGGACAGGAGGTGAGCAGAGGCCTGGAAGTAGGATCCTAGTGACTGGTTGCTGTATTACCCATGCTGGGAGTTCCAGAATTACTTGTGGTTCTAGTCTCTGCCAAAAGAGAGATTTCCCTGAAGATAGATCAGAAAGTGTCCTCCAGTTACTTTGCGCAGCAAATATGGAGTATCCCAAAGCTTCCCTTCACCCCAACCAAGTTCGACCAGCATTAAAGCATAAAAACGACACCCTCTGGCCTGATCATTGAACAGTGAGGCTGTTCAAGTGGTCATGTGTCTGGCTGCATGTATACCTGAATGGGAAGAGAACCTAGGACAAAGCAGTGAGGCCTGTCAGGGGTCTGTGCTACACTACAGTAAGGTGCAAAAAACATAATACTTGTGTGGACATTCCATTATTATAAATATTAAGCTAGGGTAGTTGTGAGTGGGGCTACGGCCAGGAGTTTGACACAATATGGCGAAGACAACCAGTAGGTAGGTAGCTGTCTTATCCAAGAAGAGGCAGGGTGGGCAATCTAGCAAATTGGTGCCAACAATTAACCAATCATAGTCCCACTTATAGAAGGGAGAGCAAAAAATTAGTATATCTTTGTGGAAATGGGGGTTAAAAATTTAGCTTTTTCCTTTTCCTTGCATGGGCAAAGGAAAAGTTCACTTTAATTCTCACTCAGGCTGTGGACTGTTTGAGAATTGTATTTATTTTGTTATTATTTCATTGCATCTAACAAGTAGTATGTTGTTCTTCTAAGTTTAATCTAATCAGGAGTTTTTCCACTCCTGAAATCTATTATATTACTTATTATATGTATTTTCTTAGTGTAGAAATACAACTCTAAATCAATTATTTAGTGTATGGTTGGGAAAGATATTTAGCAATATCCAGATCTGCTGTTAAAATGTTATATTTCTATTTTTTTATTTTCCCTAGGCTGCATACTTTGCTTGTTCTTAGAGGATGTTGTGTTCCTGTACATCTATTTACCTCTTTGCCTAATCAATATACTATGGAAACATAATGAAAACACTTGCAGATGCAGGTTGTTGGATTAACAGCTCTGAAAAAAAGAATCGGCAGGAGTTTACTTTTAAAGTCCACTTTTTTAAGCAAACTCATTCAGGATCCAGCAGCACACCAGCATGTATGCTTCAGTATAGAAGTCAAACTGAAAAATATAGAGCAATGTCTGGGATAATTGAAAACAGATTAACAAAACTGTGGCACGTATAACGTAAAATACCTAAATCACAGTGATAAACTTTGGAAGATGTACGTGGGCAGCTTTGGGTACCCTAAAGAGATTAATAATGCAGTGTGTGTGTGGCAAGCCATGGTGAATAGTGGGTTTGCAAAGTTGTGTTACCAGTGGGAGGGGCTTAAGTGGACAAGGTTAAAGTAAGCCTGAGCCTCCTTGTACCCATAAAATATACTTTTTTTTTGTTTCATAAAGTTTTATTCAAACATAACGATGCCAGTACATTTTAAAAGTGTACAAAGGTACATTAGTAGTTAACAATTTTGAAAATTACAGAAAAACATCAGATGACTTATATGCTTATTCGTGAATCAATTAAAACGTATATTAATAAGTACTTTGAAGTTCAGGTCACCTTGAATATACTAAAGCTAGCATAATAAACATAGAGTTGTCTAAGGACAAAACATAGTAACTGGGGTAGGTGCTTTAAGGGTGCATCTATTGATGGCGTGTGGACCTGGGCAAAGCCGCTCCTTTCCCAAGCACCCCTAACGGGATCAGACTGTGCGAGGGGGGATGGCAGTATTTACTTAACGTATGGGGTTAGTACTGATGGTCCAGTATGAGTAGCAAAGTATTCTTAAAGTCTTGTATGACATTCAGAGTAATTACGTGTGTGCTATATTTAGGTTTTAAAGTGGAATGGGAACTAAGTAGGCATCAATAAAAGGTAGGCATCAATAAAAGGTAATTCATGGGCAAAGTAAGGTATAACTAAAGGTAGGAAGGTATGGACATGGCGGGTAAGGACATGGCGGGTAAGGACATGGCGGACACTCCAGCCCCCGGCCAGGGCATTCTTCCACTGTGTGGGTTATTTATTTCATAGTATGAGTCTTGATTATTTGTCAAGTATTAATGTCTTAAACTCTGAGGAGTCTCTAAAGTGTATCCAGCAAGCCCAAGTATTTCGATATGTTGTTGGGTTGTCTTTGGCTTGATGTATTAAGTCCTCCATCTCTGCTGTTTTTTCAACCCGTTTCAGCCAATCGGATAATGTGGGTGGGGCAGCGCTTCTCCAATGTAATGGGATACATTGTTTAGCCGTGTCTTTTAGCAGAAGTCTTTGAGGACGAAACGCGTCGGGTTTCTGTGGATTTTACCCTCACCATCACCTACTGTGCAAATTTTTAATCTTGGGACTCTTTACAATATTTTGAGCCTAGTTTTTACCGCCCAACTTTTTTTGTATCTTATTGCAAAAAGCTTATTTTAATAAACGTCGCCACGTTTAAGAAAGATTTACACTATGTGGAAGTTTTTTTCTTTTTTTCTTGTTTCACCTACAAAAATGGTGCTGGCTGCTGAGAAATAGGTTGCCTTTACCTGAAGATTTTGGTTGACCCCGGCTTCCAGCTGCGCCCTGCCAAGGACGCACCATTAGATGACATCTGGGAAAATTTATCGAGCCAGAGGCGTGCCTTCTGGTGACACCAGGGAAATCCTATCCAGGAACGACATACGGCTTTACAGCCCCACACCGCTTGACGGTACAAAGCTCGTTTGACTCACCGCCAAGGGCCTGTGAGTCCACCTGATCTGGTAAGGGCACTATATACCTGTTCCTTTTGGGCCAAAGTCACCACTCTAAGGGAAGAACCTACCTCTGAACAGGGATACGTCCAACAGTCCCTGTTTACCACAGCCTATTGAACTTTTTATACCTAGATTGACATCTAGTAATCCCATATCTAAGATGGTGGACTTTAAATATGTTTGCATCTATGTACTTACCACTTTGATGGACTTTTGATTATATATTCACTTATTTTAGCCCCCCTCTCCTTTGGGAGGCATAGTACTTGGTATACATCATTGTATTAGCTTTAACAATACTTTTTCCTTTAGCTTCCTCCTTCTGTTTGATTAGAACCTGGAGTTGAACCTCCAGGTACCAGTCTGATAGGTGTTCCCTATCTATCAGGATACGGAACATCTACCTTCTAATACCTTCACTTACTTAGCATACAGATACAGACATATCTTTGCACGTATTTCCTATTAATGTTGAACTCACCTATGGGGAAGTACGGGTGGGGAAGGTGATATCTCCCTCACTCCAACTCCTCCCTTTTTCCTTTCTTCTTTTTTATACACACCTGATAAGGTTAACACTACCCACTGTGGGTGGGGCAGTGCTTCTCCAATGTAATGGGATACATTGTTTAGCCGCGTTTATGAGGTGAAGCATGAGAGATTTTCTATAAGTACAAGTGAGAGTTTTACAGACATGCATAAACCAGATGCTTTTGTGCACATGAAAAGAGAGAACCTTACTTGAATAACATGATAAAGAGCTCTGTAGCATAAAACGTGTTGGCAGTCTCATCTCTCCTGTTGTGCTGTATTGTTTTATAAACATATTGCAATAAAGAAATGTTCTTATTGAGTGCAATCATCCACCTATGTTCTACTGATGCTTCAGTGAGGAGCTGGACTGGCACCCCCTTATGGGCGGAGAAATGTGAACCAACCTAGTAAACCTGGTATTTAAACCTGGTAATTTTTTTTGGTTTAATTTATTATTAAAACAAGAGAGAGCTAATTTTTTTGTGAACCTACCCTAACCACTTGCCTACTGGGCACTTTCATCCCCTTCCTGCCCAGGCCAATTTGCAGCTTTCAGTGCTGTTGCACTTTGAATGACAATAGATGCAACACTGCACCCAGAAAATGCATCATCATTTTTTTGAGACAGATAGAGCTTTCCTTTGGTGATATTTAATTGCCACTGGGCTTTTTTATTTTTTTGCTAAACAAATGAAAAAATACAGAGGAAAAAAAAAAAATGTTTTCTTAGTTTCTGTTTTAAAATTTTGTAAGTAAGTAATTTTTCTCCTTCACTGATGTATGCTGAAGAGGCTGCACTGATGAGGCTGCACTGATATGCAGCACTGATGGGCAGCACTGATGGGCACTGATAGACAGCACTGATGGGCACTGATGAGTCTACACTGATATGCGGCACTGATGAGTACTGATAGGCTGCACTAATGGGCACAGATGAGGCGGCACTGATAAGGCGGCACTGAAATGTGGCACTGATAGGCTGCACTGATGGGCATTGATAAGGCAGCACTGATGAGCAATGATGAATCGGCATTGATGGACAATGATGTGGTGGCACTAATGAGGAGGCACTGATGAGGCTGCACTAATATGCTGCACTGATGGGCACTGAAAGGCTGCACTGATAGGTGGCACTGATGAGGCTGCACTGATATGCGGCACTGGTGGCCACTGATGAGGCAGCACTGATGTGCACTGATGAGGAGGCACTGACATGTGGCACTGATAGTCACTGATAGGCAGCACTAATGGGCATTGACGGCACTGATGGGCACTGATAGGTACAAACACCACAATACAATCCCCTGCACTCTGGAGCTTAGTCAATGTGTAAGTGGTGTAGCCAACCCTTTGAATAGAATATGGAATGTCAGCAGTCTTGCTGCCCTCCTCAGAACAATGGGTATCCTTAGAGTTGGAACATATAGAAAGAGAAGGAGGGCGCACCGACCTTGTGCATTACCACAGATAAAATTTATTTAAATAGAAAAAGCAAGAGTGATACTCACAAACAAACATTTAAAAAAGGCTTAGCAGTCCTCCAACAATTCGGAACCGTGTCTGTAGACACCTGCAACCTGGACCAGATGTTAGGAGGAACCAGATGGCATTGCAAACGGCTTTTTTAAACGTTTGTTTGTGAGTATCACTCTTGCTTTTTCTATTTAAATACATTTTATCTGTGGTAATGCACAAGGTCGGTGTGCCCTCCTTCTGTTTCTATATGGGCACTGATAGGTGGAACAGATAGGCAGCACTGATAGGCTCTCCTCTCCTTACGCGCTGTAAGTGCGAGGAGAAGATTGCTGATAACTGGCAAATTATGTTACACTGTGATCAGCTGTGATTGGACACAGCTGGTCACATGGTAAAGAGCTGCTGTGATTGGCTCCTTAACCCAATCTGTGATCAGCTGTGTTTGAAGGACGCAGTGATCACAGATCACTGTTGATGCATGCTGGAAGAGAGAGCATGGCAGGACACCATATGATGACCTCCCAGCAATGTGCGACCACATTGTAACCTTCATTCGGCTATAGCGTGGTCATGAAAGGGTTAAAGAAGAGCTTCATTAAAATAGTCAGCGGCTGCTTGGCAACCAGCAACTGTTGACAATAAACACTTTTGTCAGAGGTAAGCATGTAATGTACAATATAATGTTTATAGTGCAGGAGTCTGTAAGAGTTGAGATGAAACTATTATCTCAAAATGAAAGAAAAACAGTTGTTGTAACTGCTTAACCCCTTCCTGCATCCGCCCCTGGCTCTTTAGGAGAACCTAAATGTAGGGCATTCCGATCATGTGACTGCTGTGATTTGCTGTCACAGCAGTCACGTGATCAGATGCTCCCAATTGCAAGTGTGCATCGGGAGCTTACAGTGACATTTTAGTTACTATGATGGGATCAGGCAGTGAGCAGGCTCTCAGCACAGAAACTGTCACGTAAGGCCATGTAAATCTACTAGTCCATCTTTCACTCCCCTCTCCAGACAGTGCCGCTGTCCAAGAGTGTCTCCGTTGATCCTTTATAAACGCTCGCTGCGATACCCGCAACCACCCGCAGTGAAAACACGCTGCTGTGAGTAAACACATTTCATTCATTCTGAATGGCACCCCCATGCATGTAAAAATGCAGCATGTTTGCAAGTGCAGGAACCGCAGGGAAACTGCATGGTCAAAAAAAAATGCCATTTTTTTGAGGGGTGCGTTTTGAAAAAGGTGCATGTACCTTTTTCTGCGGAAGACACAGGCACGAGCAAATGCAGCCGGCATTGGTTTGATCCAAGCCAGAGAGAGGAGTCACCCTAAGACAAGACATGTATTACTGGTTGAATCACAAGGTGAAAATAAAGGAACAAAGGTCCAAAAACAGAACTACTAATGCAGCCACTGCATCTAAGTATTATTAAGCTGCAATATATTACATTTACCCTTTTGGGTTTAGATACGTGTTACACCTCATCGTTATTATCCATATTCATGTTACATTAAGATACAACTAGCTGGTTCAAAACATTTTCCTTTATTAAAGAGTGAGTAGATTTAGTAGCAACAAAGAATAGAGTTGTTCTAGCCCTGTTCAGTTTTCGTACAATAAAAATTATAAAAATTCCTTGCCCTTTGGAGACCACTTTCATCATCTCTACCCAATTGTCTTATGAAAGCATCACAATAATTTGTATTGGACAAAAATACCTGTAGAGATAATAAAGGCATGCAGAGCCTAGAGTTGAAATTGTTAAACATTGTCAAAGCCAAAGTATACTAATTGCAATATAACAGGTAACAAAAGCTAACACATGCTGAGAATGTGATTTGTCATTAGTAAGTACTGACCAGAACTAACAAGTGACTAACAGCTGGAACTAGATCTTATAGTATGAATTCCCTTCACAGGTCAATATTTAGTAGCTTTGTAATAATCTTGCAGCGTCCAAGATTGTAGAGGTGGTCCTAGGCAAGGTAATTAAATAAAAAAAATGTTTAGCGTTGCTAGGTAACCTATTACATTTTTCCAAAGGTCTACATTGAAGTTAATAAATTTGTTTAAAATCTCAGTTTTTATTTTAAAGTAAATCAATGTAAGTGGAACAAAAGGGAGATGTCAGGAAATAATTGCTTCACCTTTTGCACCCTTGTATTAAAATACATTTGTCTTATTTTCTTCTGTAACCTACGTCACGTCTCTTCTCTTCTTCTAAGTCTGCAAAGTTTACTTCATAAAGCAGTTTTTCACTGAAGATTCATATTTGTTTTTTGCTAGACTACAGCTTGTACTTAAAAAGATATTAAGAAAATGTTGTTCCCCCAGACCAGCCTATCTCAACATTTTTAACCTAGAGGAAATCTTGAAACAAATGTCAGGTCTCAGGGAACCCCTGAAGTTTAGTCCATTGCATGCCATTGGTAAAATGCCCCTTTACATTGATGGTTGGGTCAGTGGGAAGAATGCTCCACTTACAGTGGTGGCCAAAATATCAACCTTGTTAGCTCTGCCAAGTGCTATTAGACCTGGAACTATGAAGATACTCAGATAATCAGATGAGAGGTCAGTTAGCCACAGCTCTGGAGGAACCCTGGTTGGGAATGGCTGCCTTAGATACACACAAACATTTATTTTACTAGAACTAGGTTTTCCATATGTAAGTCTAATTTGGGCAGCACAGTGGTGTAGTGGTTAGCACTCTCACCTAGCAGTAAAAAGGGTCGCTGGTTCGAATCCCAACCACGACACTACCTGCCTGGAGTTTGCAAGTTCTCCCTGTGCCTGCGTGGGTTTCCTCCGGGTACTCCGGTTTCCTCCCACACTCCAAAGACATGCTGATAGGTTAATTGGCTTCTGTTCAAAGTTGGCCCTAGTATATGAACGTGAGTTGGGGACCTTGGATTGTGGGCTCCTTGAGGGTAGGGACCGATGTGGGTGTACGATGTATGTGCAGAGTGCTGCGTAAATTGGCGGCGCCATATGGGTACCTTAAATAAAAATAGGGATGATTGTAGACACGCACCCACACTCACTCAGGTTGAACTGGATGGACTGGTGTCTTTATTCAACCTTACTAACTATGTAACTATGTCTACAAAATAATGGCCTGCCATTGCTCTAATTGTGAGTTTGGCTGTTTCCATTTGTCAACCTCAATCTGGCATTTTCACCACTTGCTACCAGAAAAATTAGAGGATACAGTACAAAATCTGATTTGTTTTGTACAGATCAAAATATCTGGTACCTCCCTAAAACCTCTTGCTGATTTCTAGGTATTCGTCTCAAACCAAATCTTCACTTCCAATGTGTCCAATGCCATATGCATTCTCTCTAACTGGTCACTTATGAAACTTGTATCCAAGATTTCTCAATCTGGCAGTTTCACCACTTGCTACTAGTAAATTAGAAGATACAGTACACAATCTGAATTGTTTTGTACAGATCCAAATATCTGGTACCTCCCTGAAGCTGCTTTCTGATTTCTAGGTATTTCCCTCAAACTAAATCTTCACTTTCCATGTGTCCTATGCCATATGGGTTCTCTCCAACTGGTCACTGGGGGGGGGGGGGGGGTCCCTTTAGTCTGCCTGTAAAGTGGTGCATCTTTCTCATGTTTTTTTTCTGTGCTGCAGCAAAATTACATTTCCAAAGGAAAAAATGTAATTTAAAATTGCTTGTGGATGTAATGTATTGCCAGATGCCGGTAATATAGATAAAAATCAATGAAAAAATTGGCGTGGGTCCCCCTCCAGTCCATATCAGGCCCTTCAGATCTGGTGTGGATTTTAAGAGGAACTCCATGCCAAAATTTAAAAAAAAATGGCGTGGGGTCCCCCTAAAATCCATACCAGACTCTATCCGAGCAAGCAGCCATGGCAGGCCAGGAAAGGGGGGGCGAGCAAGGGCCCCCCTCCTGAACCATATCAGGCTGCTTGCCCTCCCCCATGTTGATGGGGACAAGGGCCTCATCCCCACAACCCTTGCCCAGTGGTTGGGAGGGTCTGTGGGCTGGGGGCTTATCGGAATTTGGAAGCCCCCTTTAACAAGGTGGCCCCAGATTCTGGCCCCAATCACCCTCATCATGTTGAGGGCAAGCAGCCTGGTAGGGTTCAGGAGGGGGGGCACTCGCTTATCCCCCCCCTTTCCTGGCCTGCCATGGCTGCTCATTTGAAAAAAAATTCACTTGGGGTTTCCCTTAAAATCCATATCAGACCTGAAAGGCCTGGTATGGATTTTGGGGGGGGGGCCACGTCATTTTTTTTTTTTTTTTTTTTACATTTTGGTGCGGGGTTCCCCTTAAAATCAATACCAGACCTGAAGGGCCTGGTATTGATTTTGGGGGCACCCCCACACTATTGTTTTTTTAAATTTTGGCACGGGGTTCCCCTTAACCACTTCAATACATTGTGTTATATATACTACATTGCTTGTACTGACTGAATGTAGAGTCTACACTGAATATCTAGTCTACACTAAATGCAGAGTATATACATATATCTATCTATCTATCTATCTATCTATCTATCTATCTATCTATCTATCTATCTATCTATCTATCTATCTATCTATCTATCTATCTATCTATCTATCTATCTATCTATCTATCTATCTATCTATCTATCTATCTATCTATCTATCTATCTATCTATCTATCTATCTATCTATCTATCTATATATATACACAGTGGGGCAAAAAAGTATTTAGTCAGCCACCAATTGTGCAAGTTCTCCCACTTAAAAAGATGAGAGAGGCCTGTATTTGTCATCATAGGTATACCTCAACTATGAGAGACATAATGTGGGAACAAATCCAGACAATCACATTGTCTGATTTTTGAAAGAATTTATTTGCAAATTATGGTGGAAAATAAGTATTTGGTCACCTACAAACAAGCAAGATTTCTGGCAATGTGATTGCCTGGATTGGTTTCCACATTTTGTCTCTCATAGTTGAGGTATACCTATGATGACAAATACAGGCCTCTCTCATCTTTTTAAGTGGGAGAACTTGCACAATTGGTGGCTGACTAAATACCGTATTTATCGGCGTATAACACGCACTTTTTTCCCCTTAAAATCAGGGGAAAGTCGCAGGTGCGTGTTATACGCCGATCCCCTGCGATCCCGAGCTGTCAAAATCGCCGACCGCGATTTGAAAATGGCGCCGCCGGCGCCGAAATACACAGAGCCGGTCCTCGGCTCTTTCCGGCGGCTCTCGTTTACTTTCGGCTCCACTCGTAGTCCCGAGCGGAGCTATCCGAACCTACTCGGATAGCTCTGCTCGGGACTACGAGTGGAACCGAAAGTGAACGAGAGCCGCCGGAAAGAGCCGAGGACCGGCTCTGTGTATTTCGGCGCCGGCGGCGCCATTTTCAAATCGCGGTCGGCGATTTTGAAGCCCACAAAGCAGGGACAGGGGATCGAAGCTTGCACTGGGGACAAGGCTGCACTGGGGAAGGCTGCACTGGGGCAAGGCTGCACTGGGGCAAGGCTGCACTGGGGAAGGCTGCACTGAGAAGGCTGCACTGAGAAGGCTGCACTGACATGGCTGCACTGACAAGGCTGCACTGGGGAAGGCTGCACTGACATGGCTGCACTGACAAGGCTGCACTGGGCAAGGCTGCACTGACAAGGCTGCACTGGGGAAGGCTGCACTGACATGGCTGCACTGACAAGGCTGCACTGGGGAAGGCTGCACTGACATGGCTGCACTGACAAGGCTGCACTGGGGAAGGCTGCACTGACATGGCTGCACTGACATGGCTGCACTGACATGGCTGCACTGGGGCAAGGCTGCACTGGGGCAAGGCTGCACTGAGAAGGCTGCAATGATCGGCATTTAAATGTAAGTTTTTTTCCCTTCAACTTCCCTCCTAAAAGTTTTTTTTTTCCTTAAAATTCCCTCCTAAATTGGGGTGCGTGTTATACGCCGGTGCGTGTTATACACCGATAAATACGGTACTTTCTTGCCCCACTGTGTATATATATATATATATATATATATATATATATATATATATATTAAATACACTGCCACTAACTAACTAACCTGCCTGCCTAATCTAGCTCAATATATCTCCGCCCAGTGTCACACACTATACACGGCCGCTATGTAAGAAACCTTATATAGTGTGGGGTGTGAACTTAGTCCCCCTAAGCCATGATTTGCCAAAGGCACCCTGCCTTTGGCAAATTATGGCTCTTGCAGCAGAGCGCGCTGTGATTGGCCAAGGCATGCAGGTCAGGTGCATGCTTTGGACACTCATCAGACATTAATGCACTGCGATCTCGCAGTGAATTATGGGGCGTTCCGTGGCACTCTAATTTGCTGCAAACTCCCAATAATATTTGCTGTTCAGCGAACGGGTGAACACACGATTTTTTGAGTCGAACTTATTTTTGACTCGAACATCGAGATCATCCCTAATAGGGAAGCATGGTAATGAGGTATTAGGGTTATGACATTACAGGTAATAGGGAATACCACCCCATAACTGCTCATTACTCTCTGCCAGTCAATAAAAGCTAGATTTCCTGTGAATCCTGCTCACTTTGATAGTTAAGGGAGAAGAAACTGTGCTTCAGGACAGAACACATGCTGCTTTTTCATAAAATGAAAAAGGGTGCAAACATCCTCTTTGCCAATCCACAAAGCAGATTGGTTTGTCCACCAGTTTGTTAATCTTGAGCAAATATTTACACAAATCATACCGCCTTTTTCAGGTGATTTGACCACTGCACCAATACGTTCGAGCATGTTTGGACAAGATGCACATTCATTTTTTTTTCTTGTGCTTAGTTTAAATGTTTTAAAATGTAAATCTATGTAAACAGTGTTAATATCTTTGTTACAATTGTGCTAATTACTCTAAATTGCAATTGTATCAATTACCCCATTTTTGTCATACTTACACTGTAGGTGATGATGACACTACATAAACCAGTAATAATAATAATAGGACATCAGTTGTTTGGTAAAAGATGTTTTAGTTGTAGAACCACTTGTACCTTGAATGGTTTTATTATGATTTAAATTACGGATATCAAAATTTAGCACAATTCACACCTTTTAATGTCGAAATTAAACCCTTTTTAAACCTTTTTTAGCTTAACATATTGAACACAATAAAATATATTCCCTGTAAATGGTTTGTTAAAATTCTTACCCCAGAACTTGCAGTTTATAACTTTCAATGCTGCTGGCTCCTGCTCTTTCAATGCTGCTTCCCTGAACTTTTAGTCTTCATAGGAGGGCGTTAGCAGTGGACAGTGCAATCTTCAGTTAGTCTGTTAACCACTTAAACCCCAGAGGATTTGGCTGCTCAACGACCAGAACACTTTGTACAATTTGGCACTGTGCTGATTTAACTGGTAATTGCGTGGTCATGCAATGCTGTACCTAAACGAAATTTGTGTCCTTTTTTCCCCACAAATAGAGCTTTCTTTTGATGGTATTTGATTGCCTCTGCCATTTTTATTTTTTGCGATATAAACGGATAAAAATGAAAATTTTGAAAAAAAATCTTATATTCTACCTTTTGTTATAAAAAAATTTAATAAACTCAATTTTAGTCATACATTTAGGCCAAAAAATGTCAATAAGCATATATTTATTGGTTATAGCGTCTACAAACTAGGGCACATTTTCTGGATTTTACGCAGCGTTTAGTTTATGACTACCTATCTCATTTCTTGAGGTTCTAAAATGGCAGGGCAGTACAACCCCCCCCCCCATGACCCCATTTTGGAAAGTAGACACCCCAAGGAAATTGCTAAGAGGCATGTTGAGCCCATTGAATATTTTATTTTTTTGTCACAAGTGAATGAAAAATGACAAAAAAAATGACATAAAGTTGTCACTAAATGATATATTGCTCACACATGCCATGGTTATATGTGGAATTACACCCCAAAATACATTCTGCTTCTTCTCCTGAGCATGGTGATACCTCATACCGCCTTCAGGATTTCTAAGGGCGTAATTTTTGATTTCACTCCTCACTACCTATCACAGTTTCGAAGGCCATAAAATGCCAAGATAGCACAACCCCCCCCCCTCCCCCCCCAAATGACCCCATTTTGGAAAGTAGACACCCAAGCTTTTTGCTGATAGGCATGTTGAGTCCATGGAATATTTTATATTTTGCCACAAGTTGCGGGAAAATGAAAAAAAAAAATGTTTGCACAAAGTTGTGACTAAATGATATATTGCTCAAACATGCCATGGGCATATGTGGAATGTCACCCCAAAATACATTTTGCTGGTTCTCCTGAGTATGGGGATACCACATGTGTGAGACTTTTTGGGAGCCTAGCCGTGTACAGGACCCCAAAAACAAATCACTGCCTTCAGGCTTTCTAAGGGTGTACATTTTTGATTTCATTCCTCACTGCCTATCACATTTTTGGAGGCCATGAAATGCCCAGGTAGCACAACACCCCCCCCAAATGACCCCATTTTGGAAAGTAGACACCCCAAGCTATCTGCTGAGAGGCATGTTGAGTATTTTGCAGATCCTGCTTTTTGTCGCAAAGTTTTGAAAATTGAAAAAAGAAAAAAAAAAACATTTTTCTTTTCTTTCTTCATTTTCAAAAATAAATGAGATCTGCAAAATACACACCATGGCTCTTAGCAAATACCTTGGGGTGTCTACTTTCCAAAATGGGGACATTGGGGGGGGGGTTGTGCTATCTGGACATTTCAGGGCCTCTGTAACTGTGATAGGTAGTGAGGAGTAAAATCACAATTTTACGCCTTAAGAAATCCTGAAGAAGGTGATTGGTTTTTGGGGTCCTGTACGCAGCTAGGCTCCCAAAAAGTCCCACACATGTGGTATCCCCATACACAGGAGAAGCAACAGATTGTATTTTGGGGTGTAATTCCACATATAACCATGCCATGTTTGAACAATATATAATTTAGTGACAACTTTGTGTAAAAAATAAAAAAATAAAAAAAATTGTAATTTTCACAAAACTTGTGGCAAAATATCAAATATTCCATGGAAACAACATGCCTCTCAGCAAAAAGCTTGAAGTGTCTTCTTTCCAAAATGGGGTAATTTGGGGGGTTTTTGCGCTATCTTGACATTTCATGGCCTCCGAAACTGTGATAGGTAGTGAGGAAGTGAAATCACCATTTTACGCCTTTAGAAAGCCTGAAGGCGGTGATTGGTTTTCGGGTCCTGTATATGGCTAGGCTCCCAAAAAGTCTCACACATGAGGTATCCCTGTACTCAGAAGAAGCAGCAGAATGCCCATGGCATGTCTGAGCAATAGATCATTTAGTGACAACTTTGTGCAACTTTTGTTTAAATTTCCCGCAACGTGTGGCAAAATATAAAATATTCCATGGACTCAACACGCCTCTCATCAAATAGCTTGGGGTGTCTACTTTCCAAAATGGGGTCATTTTGGGGGGTTTTGTGCTATTTTGGCATTTTAAAACTGTGATAGGTAGTGAGGAGTGAAATCAAAAATTTACACCTTTAGAAATCCTGAAGGCGGTGATTGGTTTTTTTGGGTCCTGTACACGGCTAGGCTCCCAAAAAATCTCACACATGAGGTATCTCCGTACTCAGAAGAAGCAGCAGAATGCATTTTTGGGTGTAATTCCACATATCACCATGCCATGTTTGAACAATATATCATTTTGTGACAACTTTGTGCAAAAAAAAAAAAAAAAAGTGTAATTTTCCCGAAATGTGTAACAAAATATAAAATATTCCATGGACTCAACATGCCTATCAGCAAATAGCTTTGGGTGTCTACTTTCCAAAAAAGGGGTAATTTGGGGGGGTTTTGAACTGTCCTGGCATTTTATGCACAACATTTAGACGCTTGTGTCACACATCACTCATTTTTCTAACCATTTGAAGACAAAGCCTTTTCTGACACTTTTTGTTTACATGAAAAAATATTTTTTTTTGCAGGAAAATTACTTTGAACCCCCAAACATTATATATTTTTTAAAGCAAAGGCCATACAGATTAAAATGGTGGGTGTTGCAATTTTTTTTCACACAGTATTTGCGCAGCGATTTTTCAAACGCATTTTTTTGGGAAAAAATACACTTTTTAAAATTTTAATGCACTAAAACACACTATATTGCCCAAATGTTTGATGAAATAAAAAAAGATGATCTTATGCCGATACGAAACACGACATGCTTTAAAATTAAGCACAAACGTGCAGTGGTGACAAACTACATACATTTTTAAAAGCCTTTAAAAGCCTTTACAGGTTACCATTTTAGATTTACAGAGGAGTTCTACTGCTAAAATTATTGCCCTCGATCTGACCTTTGCAGTGATACCTCACATGCATGGTGCAATTGCTGTTTACATTTGACGCCAGACCAACGCTTGCGTTTGCCTTTGCCCGTGAGCACGGGGGGACAGGGGTGCTTTTTATTTTTTTAATTATTTATTTTGCTTTTTTATTATATTTTTAAACTGTTCCTTTCATTCATCCTATTAGACCCTAGATCTCTCCTCTGCCCTCAAAGCATCTGACCACACCAAGATCGGTGTGATAAAATGCTTTGCCAATTTCCCAATGGCGCTGTTTATATCCTGACAAAACCTAAGTCATGAAATGCTCGTAGCTTCCGGTTTCTTAGGCCATAGAGATGTTTGAAGCCGTTCTGGTCACTGATCAGCTGTATGGTCAGCTCTATGGTCAACCACCGGCTGCATTCTCGTGTTCCCTATTGGGACAGGAGAGCCTGAGAAAACCATGGAAGACGGTGGGGGGGGGGACATTCTCTCCCACTGCTTATAAAAGCAGTCTAGAGGCTAATTAGCTGCTAGGATTGCTTTTACATGAAAGCCGACCGCTGGCTGAAAAGAATGATACTAAGATGATACCTAAACCTGCAGGCATCATTCTGGTATAACCACTCAAAGTCCAGCAACATATCAGTACGTTGCTGGTCCTTGTTGGGCATACATTGTTACGTTCTTTTTTTCATGTAGCCTGTGGGCTGAACGAAAAAAAGAGATTGATCAGTGGGTATGCCCACCATTAGAATACCGCCCTTCATCCACCCACTTCTAATGATGGGCATACATGCATCATTTTTTTTTAACTGTGGTGGTGAAATCACCTCCGACAGCGCTGGAGTCACGGCTTTACGTATCGTGGGAGCAAACAATGTGCCTCAAAAAATATATGCCGAAGCATGGGGGCAATCCGCCCCTAATGTTAGGAGAAAATCGTTCCTCCACCCCTGCCCACCCCTGCCCACCCCTACGGCATATATGCTCTTTTTTTTAACTGTGGTGGTGAAATCACCTTTGACAGAGCTGGAGTCACGGCTTTATATATCGTGGGAGCAAACGCTGTTGCTGTCAAGATAAATAAACCCGTGCTGCAGCTGAATTGCATACCTGCTAAGCAAATGATGGTTAACAATAAAACAGTAAGTGCCGATTCACACAGGGGCATCACGACTTCAGCGCGACTTTGCAAGGCAAATTCAACGCGACTTCAACACGACTTCAACGTGACTTGTAGCGATTTACAAAATGACTTCAAGTCGCCCCCAGTAAAGGCGACTTTGCCTGTGGCCAATCAGAGCTAATCAGCTCTTGTGAAGCCGCCACTATTTCTCCTTTGAACCTGGGTTGGACCTATGGGTGTATGGATAGAGCTCTCTGATCGATCGGGTAATCAAGACACACACATGGGATGGTGAATCGAAATTACAATGATTTACTGGGTTTGCATATATCTTATACACTTACAGAGAGAGAGAGAGAAACCTCCCTCTTATTATCAGCCAATGAGATTGAAGCATAGACTTTATGAAAAAATAAGCATAAAACGTCATATATTGCATATTCTGCCTATAGATATCCCTCAGGCTATATCTAAATATAAGTTTATATATATATGTGGCCACGTATGGTAGGCAATCTGCCAATGTTCCAGACACCCAACTTCTAACATGTTATAACTTTGTTATTCATTGTCTATATTAAAATGCCAGGCTTATCACACGTACATCCTGTTCAAGTACATAGCTCGCAAATAATCTTTGCACTTCTAATTTTCTGCATAAGAAAGCAAAATACATTTCTTCTTGTATAACATATCTTAAAGCAGCACTCTAACATCCTTACAATCCCTCCTTTGATCATAACAGACGAAAAGTCTGTATTGATCACCAATATTATTCATTATACCATCTCTGTTTTGTGTAAAGCATAGAAACAAAAAAACATATTTTACATGTCATTGAAAAAGCTGATAGGCAGATTGATAAGTTTCTTTTAGGGGGGAAAGGGGGAAAAAGAATCTGGAAAGTCACTTCACCCATTTGGGGAACAGGGGCAGAACCAAAGTCTGTAGGAGGTTCCTGTTATTGAGAGAATTAGAGTTCCATTGTTTCATCTGTGGTCATGTATAGTTTTCAGTGATCAGGGGCTTTCTTTATCCTTGATTTTTGGCTTTCTTTATCCTTGATTTGTGGATCCATTGTGGGCTCTGGTCAGTCAGGACTGCTGTTCTTGCAACTTTCAATACTTCAAAAGATCCTTGGAAGATCTTCTTGCTGCTAATTGCTTGACCAACACCCTGTCTCTGGGTATAAAAAGATGTGTTGGTTCTGTGGAGAGAGGAGGAAAGGTGACAGCTACCTTGTCATAATTTTCTGTAAAGCTACTTACCAGGTTTTTCACGTACTCTTCCTGTAAAGAATATAGATTAGGTTCCTCTCCTATTTCTATCTATTTCCTCTGTGTTGGTTTTCCCATTAATATCTCATAAGGGGATAAGCCGTTTCTGGAATGGGGTGTGGTACGGATTTGGAAAAGTATTGTGGGAAGAAAATCTAACTAGTTTCTCAAAGTTCCTCCTGTCGCTTTCTTTAGTTTATCTTTAATATTTCTGTTCATCTTTTCTACTACTCCTCCTGCACTTTGGGGATGATAAGGGATGTGTAGTTTCCATTGAATACCTATCAAATCAACCTATCAGCGAGTGCATTCCCTTTTGCTATTTCTGTTTTATCATATGAGTGCCCGCGAATCTTAATTACATTAATGTGGCAAGGAAGAAGGAGCGTTTCAATAAAGCGTCCACATGCTATCTGTGTAAACATTCACATCCTGTCCTTCAAAGAGGAGTTGCGCTGAAGTTACTCGCAGTGGTTTACTTTCTAAGATATTGTCTGGGAGCCTGACAACTGAGTAACCAGTCTTGTATGTGTGATCGTCAGGACGTGTACAGCTATCGTCTACAAACACATGTAGGTAATCAGAGTTGGGGGTGTCTTTTAAATCAGAACGTGGAGAAGTAGATTCTAAAAGCTGTTGATTACAATCATGTTGAGGAATAGGATCAGTTTCTGAAAGATGCAAGAGAGAGTGTAGAAACCTGACTTGTGGTGTGGTCTCTGAACATGATTTGATGTCAAGATGTTGTGTGTTAAAGAGTATAACTTCATAGCCACTTGTACGTTGTGCTGTCATGTGCTGAGTACTCATGTTCTGCATAAGGTGAACTACCAAATGTGTTGTGTATAATGTTGTCTGCCCTCCCAATGTTAATTTGGATGCCTCCTTTACAGCCATTGCACAAGCCCCGAGAGCTTGAAGGCAAGAGAGCATCCCCTGAACCTGCATGGGTAAGACCCAATGCAGGTGCCCTTGAGAGGGACGCAGTGAGGGTGGTAAATGCTTGTAGCATTTCCTCAGTCCAATTAATCATTTTCGGAGAGCCCAACAACGTAGCTGCTCTAAGGATCAAATCCCAGTGTGAGCAATCAGGTATCTATTGTCTGCAGTAGACAATCGAGCCGAGGAAGGAGAGAAGCGCGGCCTTCTCCTTCAGGGGACTGAGGCATGTAAGTACTTTGACCCGAGCCGGTGACACCAAACGTTTCCCTTGTTTGATTATACACCCCAAATACTCAACCTGCGACCTGCACCACCGGATCTCTTTGCAAGACACCTAGTGACCTTCTGAGGCAAGGCGATGCTCAGAGTTGGACTCACAGCATCCCTGGCTCTCACTACACAGCAGTAGGTCATCTACATATTGAAGCAGTATGGAACCCTGAGGAGGTGTCCAGTCATCAAGGGATTGTTTCAATACCATAGAGAAGGCTGCTGGGCTGTCAACAAATTCTTGTGGGAGCCATGTCCAATTGACCCGGCCCCAAACAAAACCAAAGATCCTTTGTGCGTCCTCCCCAACCGGTACACTAAAAAAAAAAAAAATGTGTTCCATGGACTAACTATTTCCTTTAGTATGCCTTCCTTTTTGTATTCTTCAATCAATGGTGAAATGCCCTGCAGTTTTTCTTCTGTAAGGGGATATTGTTTTTGGAAGTGTGATATTGTGTTGGGTTTGAAAGTAAGAGAGTAAGGTGTACCATTAAGATGTCCTACAGAGGTTTTGTCCTTAGCCCAAATTGGGTGATTTTCTAGCGTTTTAGGTAGAAGCATGTAATGTCCCCTGAAGTCGTGATATTTAGGATTAGTCAAGTCACATAGTGGAACTTTGCTGTCAATCCACCTTCTTGGTCAAATCTTATATTGATTGTTAAAGCAGACATTAAGTGTCTTTCCATTAAGGAAAGGTCAGTCAGTCAAAACAGCAAAACACATAGTTGTAAGAAGTTCGTCCTGTAATGTACTAACTTGTAATGTAGGAGTCACTTTATGTTGGACATCAGTTCCATTAATACCCATTGAACAACCCTCTGTACATTCTGAAGTGATAAACCTACAATCAGCGAGTGATATATTTTATGTAGACAAACCAAAAATGAGTAAAAATCTTCCCCTGGATTTTGTTTGCAAGACAACATAGTGTGTACACTTGTGTCCCCTTTGTATGCTTTCTGCCAAGTTAGTCCTAGTTGGCCCCAAAAAATATCCCACCCTTCAGGTTTGTCATAGGGATCTGCCGTGATAAAAGCTGCCACTACATCAAATTTAACCGTGGTTTCAGGGTCTACTGCTTGAATAATGATTTGGAGATCTTCTGCACTCATCCTAGCTCCTGTACAATACCTTTTTTAGAAAAGCTGCAGCAGCTCTGGGATCCTTTCTAGGTTTAGGGCAGGTGTCCCTTATATCTTTAATTAGCCGACGGGGAGGGGGATCTGAACCTGAGTATTACCTATCGTGATCAAAGGAAGGGCCTTAAAGGGTTCCTTCTCTTTGTTTGCAGAACGAAGGATTATCTGACCCGCAGACTCTACTTCTTGTAACGCTATAGCTAGTTCTTCTGATTTTTTTTTTTTTCTAGCCTCTTTGCTTCCCTCACTTCTTTCTCCCTGTCTTTCCCTTAGTACATTTTACAACATTTCATCATATATTTACAATCCCAGTGTCACCCGGGGGGTAATTGTGTCGATTATGCGTCCCACAAATTTTCATTACCTCCTCCCAATCTTCCAGGGAACACGGTCCCAATGACCCCAAGCCTGAAAGATACAACTGATGTGCACAATTTGCCCCACAAGTGCCTTTTACAAAATCATAGGGGGAAGGTTGGTCCCGCTCACCTTCGGGAGCTTCCTTCCCTAATTTATTTCCCATAATTATTACACAATATCCTTAATGTCACAATGATACTTATAATACTTATTACTCCTCTTACTGTTAAACCTTCTTCAAATACAAAATTATTTTGTATATTGAATCTCAACATTTGAACCCTTGGAGTACCTTCTCTTAATAAAAGTCCCTTTCTCAGTTTAAGATGGTAATACACTCAGAACACCTTTGTGACATTTGTTTAACACACAACAAACACAATAACACTGATATAACTCTATAACTCTATGTATATCACTTATCAAGATCAAACCAAATAGTAAATCAATTCCCTTATGTCGAAGTATATATTCACACATGCATATGATCACAACAAAATACAGAGCAATATATTCACAAAGAAACCGTTAAATTGTGTGCACACAATTTCCCCTTCTTTTTTTTTAGAGCTCCAAACACCCGTCCTGTATTTTAAGAAAGCATCAAATGCTCTCTATAATCCTATAAGTCCGGCCAGCCTAGCGGGACATCATTTAACCATTAAAACTATGCGACTTCTTTATCCCAGGAGAGCCAACCTAGCAATCCTCGAGATTATGATACCTCTTTATCCCAGGAGAGCCAACCTAGCAATCCTCGAGATTATAAAATTTAAAAAAAACAATAGGGGTCAATCGTGCTAGGATAAGTGAAAAGGCTTCGTAAAATAAATTTACAAAGTTTCCACTCACCTTGCAGTCGATCGCCACCACTTCTGGTACCATTTCTGTTAAGCCGCCCCTATTTCTCCTTTGAACCCGGGTTGGACCTATGGGTGTATGGATAGAACTCTCTGATCGATCGGGTAATCAAGACACACACATGGGATGGTGAATCGAAATTACAATGATTTACTGGGTTTGCATATATCTTATACACTTACAGAGAGAGAGAGAGAGAGAAAAACCTCCCTCTTATTATCAGCCAATGGGATTGAAGCGTAGACTTTATGAAAAAATAAGCATAAAACATCATAAATTGCATATTCTGCCTATAGATATCCCTCAGGCTATATCTAAATATAAGTTTATATATATATGTGACCACGTATGGTAGGCAATCTGCCAATGTTCCAGACACCCAACTTCTAACATGTTATAAGTTTGTTATTTATTGTCTATATTAAAATGTCAGGCTAACCACACGTACATCCTGTTCAAGTACATAGCTCGCAAATAATCTTTGCACTTCTAATTTTCTGCATAAGAAAGCAAAATACATTTCTTCTTGTATAACATATCTTAAAGCAGCACTCTAACATCCTTACAATAATTCTTGTTCCTGTTCTTCTCTTCCTGGTTCCAAAGCCCCTGTGTACTGTGACGACAATGTTCTCTTTGCGTTCTTTAATGACAGCTGTCATAACAGCTGGTGTAGCAGTATTGATGGAAGAGGAAGAGGAAGAAAGGAAGCGGAGGACTAGGATGAGAAGAAGACATCGTTACTGGATACATCCAATCATTGTAAATAGAGATACCAGAGGCCAGTTCTGGGCCATGTTTGATAATTTGCATGCTTATGATGACAAGTTTTTCAATTATACCAAAATGTCTATCGCAAGGTAAGTAAATATGCTATATGTGGATATGCATATATTTAAAAAAAACAAAAAAAAAACATGTTTCATAGTTCGTTATAAAATTTAGCAAAAGGTTAATTTTTCTCATTCAAAAAGATTCGCTGATGAGGCTGAACTGATGGGCTGCACTGATGGTCATTGATGGGCACAGATAAGGCGAGACTGAAGGGCACAGATAAGGTGACACTGATAGGAACAGATAAGGCGGCACTGATAAGACAGCATGATGGTTGGCACTCATGAGTGGCACTGATGGTGGCATTAATGGGTGTCACTGATGGGCAATGATAGGTGGCTGTCACTGATGGGCAATGATAGGTGGCACTGATGGACACTGATAGGTGGCACTGTGAGGTGACACTGTAGGCACGGATGGGTGGTACTGTGGGCACTGGTAGGTGGCACTGGTGGGCACTGGTAGGCGCTGGTATTTGCCTTCACGATCTTGACCGATGTCCCTCTCGCCACCGCCGGTGAACGGCTTTTTTTTCTCCTTGCGCTATCAGCATTACCGGCTTTGTTTAAATCACATGATCAGCTGTCATTGGTTGACAGCTGATCATGTGGTAAGGGGTCCGATCTGTGATCAGCTGAGTCTCATAGACTTGCTGATGACAGAGTGCGCCGCGTGCACCTGCAGGGGGCTTGCAGGCCGCTCGAGCATGGGAGGATGTCCAGGGATGTCCTCCTGGCAATTGGCGTCTGCGCTGTAGCCGTCTTTCGGCTATAGTGCGAGCGGCCGGGAAGTAGTTAACTACATTTTTATTCATATATTTGTTTTTTACTCTGTATCTTTTAATAGATAAAGTCTTTCTGAGCCCCAAATCTTAGATATCTGTTTTTTTTATCATTGACCCTAGAGAATAGGGGTTAATGTGTGTGTTTCAATATAGTAAATTACCTCCTTTTTTATTAACAGTTTTGACGAATTGCTTGGTCTGCTTTCCATCCATCTGGAGCGACAGAACATATAATTTCGGAGGAGTATCTCACCTACTGAAAGACTGATCATTACACTAAGGTAATCTATATTTTATTGGATGTACAACATTAGCACAACAGTAGCTGTGCTTCTCCAATGGGTCACATGAGTGCAATTCTTTTGCACTCCTGTGACCCCTTTTCAGCATACAGTGGTCAGAAGTCAGCTCTGCGCTGACATCACCAAGATGAGTTCAGGCAGCGCATCATCTTGACTTCCAAACTTCTTTATCCACCAGCTGCCTGAACTCCTCTTAGAAAGCCGCTCCATGCTACTCCACAGTTCAGCGCTCCTAGGAGTGTGGAGGAGCAGAGCAGGAGACCTGCTGACTGGAAGTCAGCAGCTCTCTGCTAAGGGAGGGTAGAGAACAGAGCCATCGACAATGTTTGTTGACTCAGTTCTGTGTGAAGAAGCGGCAGTGGACAGATGCAACATCGGTGCGATGCTGCATCCACCTAGGTAAGTATCATTCTTCCAAAAAACAAAAAAGTAATGTGGACCATATATTGTAGAATGTAGCACACAAACATCCATAGAATTTAGTAAAACTTTTTAATATAACAATAATCAAATATAATAAACTTTTTACAATAATCAAAGAATAATAAACCTTTTTTTAATTTTTACAAAGTATCTGCAAAGAATAATAAACTTTTTTTTAATTTTACATATTATCTGTATACGTATTATCTGTATAATCAAAGAATAAGAACCATTTTTTAAATTGTTATAATAACTTATAATTGCTGGTATGAGGGTTGACACTCTGAATGGGAGGTTGCAGTGCTGGTGGAAGGGCTTTGGGATTGTGTTCCTTGGAAACATGGTGCACCAATGGTGGAGGGAATTGGGGACGGGGGTGGATACGGGATTTGCATATTGCCATACTCATCCGAGTATGGCCGGAAGCGAGAGGAATAGTAGTGTTGGGTTCTGGGTGGTAGAGGGTTGGAGTAAGAATAATAAGGACCGGATGGTGGCGGCGGTCCAAAAATTGGTGAGGAGCAAATAGATTTCTCATTTCGAATACTGGAATCAAGTAGATCCATCATCACTTTTTTGACCTGGTTTCTTCTGTCCTGTGGAATTTTTTTCAACATTCCAGCCATGATTATCCCGAAACCATGCTCCTCAGACTCAAGATCGTCCAATTTTTGATTGAGACGATCCGTTTTTGATTGAGACGATCCATGAGGTCTGCAAACCTTTCCTGCATCCATGAGGTCTGCAAATGTTTTCGACATGCCTTCCACATGGTCTATTAGTAAGCACTGTTCTTGCTTGAATTGGCCCAGGCCTTTGGACCTGACTAGGGCCAGCTGTCTCCTGCGTATTAAATGAATTGTCAGAGGGGTTAATCTCCTGAGTCGTATTTTCATCCAAGAAACACTGATCCTGCGACCCTTGAGGTTCTGGAGGTGCCTCGTGACCTTCCCCACCCACTTCTCAACTGGATTGCTTTCTGTAATAAAGATATAATACTTTTAATTCTTTTATAACAGTCTCTCAATCCCTTCCATCTTATTTGTATTGCAGACACTGCAAAAAAGAAATAGAAAAATAATCAATTATGTATTTTGTCTTTCAGGTACCTGGCAACCGGTCATTCCCTAGTTAGCCTACATTATCAGTTCTTGGTGGGCAGGTCGACAATCAGCTACATCATCCGAGAAACCTGCCAAATTATATGGGACGTGCTTAACTCCATCGTTATGAAGAGACCGACACAAGATAAATGGCAGGATATTGCAAGACTATTTTGGAGTCGTTGCAATTTCCCAAATTGCATTGGAGCTATAGATGGCAAGCACATACGTGTCATTAAGCCTGTTGGTGGCGGAAGTATGTTCTTCAATTACAAAAAATATTGCTCTTTTGTACTGCTTGCCGTGGGCGATGCAAACTACTGCTTCACCTATATAGATATAGGATCCTATAGAAGTAGCTGCAATTCACATATTTTTGCAAATTCCTCTTTTGGTCAAAGGCTACGAAATAATCAACTAGATATTCCTGAGAACTGTCCACTTCCTGGCACTAGTGAACCCCCACTACCCTATGTGTTCATAGCCGATGAGGCTTTTGCATTGGGGCAACACCTAAAGAGGCCTTACTCCAACAGGAATCTGAGTACACCTTAGAAAGTCTTTAACTATCGTCTAACAAGGGCAAGAAGGGTGATTGAGTGCAGTTTTGGAATTCTTGCCAATAAATGGCGTTTGTTACACACGCCTAGTGCCCTAAACCTTGAAAACGCAATTATTGCTGTCAAAGCAGCATGCGTGCTCCACAATTATGTTTGGGTACGTGATGGGTACTGTTTCGAGGATTCCCTTATGCGTGACCTGGAGAGTGCTACCCAGGGGATCCAGCTATGGTAACAGTGTTCGCGAGCAATTTACTTCATATTTCCTTTCACTGGCTGGTGAAGTAGAATGGCAATTGGATGCTATTTCCTAACTGCATTGCTAAGTTATTTTAATATATATTTTTCTGCTCTTGCTGTTTGATGAAAGCCTGTATAGGTATTGAGTTTAATTTTGTAATACTATGCTATACTTTGGTTAATGTATCGCATACTATTATTTGGCTTCATATAAATAAACTGTTATAATAAACTAAACCATACTTTTTTTAGGGCTGTATTGATATTGATCATTAATTATCTACATATATTAACAAAGATATTTAATTCTACAACATAAAGCTAACATGATTCCTATTCTGCAAAAGGAATACAGATGAGTGCACCAGGGGTTAGACTAGGTTTACACTTGTGTGACTTGTCATGCGATCTGGGCCTGAAAAGTCGCATGACATGTCGTACACTTTGATTATAGTCACATGACAAGTCACACCCCATGATTTGGCTAGGTTTCCACTTGTGCGACTTGTCATGCGATCTGGGCCTGAAAAGTCGCATGACAAGTCGTACACCATGATTATAGTCACATGACAAGTCGTACCCCATGATTTGGCTAGGTTTCCACTTGTGCGACTTTTCAGGCGATCTAGGCCTGAAAAGTCGCATGATAAGTCCTACACCATGATTATAGTCACATGACAAGTCGTACCCCATGATTTGGTTAGGTTTCCACTTGTGCGACTTTTCATGCGATCTGGGCCTGAAAAGTCGCATTGAAAAGTCTTACCCCAAGTCATTCTCCATGATTTCCAATGAGTACCGTTCATATCTGTGCGACCTCAAATTGCAGCGACTTCAAAGTATGTCCCTGCACTACTGCGACTTGAGGTGCAACATTACACAGGCATTGCTTCAGGTTGAGGGAAAAAAAAATGCTGGAAAATTGCGCAAGTTTGGGGAAGCAGTAGTGGAAACATAGTCGTCCATAGTCTGGCCTTCCAGTTGTTCATGAACTACAAGTACCATCATGCCTAATGCCTCATGGGATGTTTATTTGCGCAACACCCGCATAACAAACAGACATAACTAAAAGAAAGTTGTTAACTTACATTTCTCACTACATTAGTTGATGATCATCATGTCCCAATTTTCAAACGATCCATGGCAGATCTCCAGCCACGCACTGTCCCTCTTCACTTGATCTTTATAATGTATATCAGATTTGTCATAAAGACATGCCGCTGTCTCACAAGCCTTATGAGACTTTCGTTGTCTATGGGCCCTCGGTGCACTACCTCCCTGGCTCTGGTAGATATTCTGCTAACTACTTTAGATTCACAATTGGCAAGACAGAGATAATGGCATTCAGTTCAAGGAAGTGCTATGTGACGGAGTGATGGAGGAAGGGAGGGGGCAGCATGTGTACTGGTGACCTTTTTTTTTTCTACTTCCTGTAAAGTCACTTCAATATAGATGGGGATCCGACTTGGAGGCGACTTCCATTGAATTCTATGGGTAAAAGTCACCTACAAGTCGGATTAAAGTAGTACAGGAACCTTTTCTGAAGTCAGAGCGACTTCAGTAGTGTACATTAACCACTTCCCGACCGCCGCACGACTATGTACGTCCTAATTTTGAACGGGGATATCGTTGTTATGGCAGCAGCTAGCTGCCATAACCCCGGTATCCCCGTTTTCGTGCGGCGGCCGGCTTTCAGATAAAAGTGGTCCCTGCGGCGGATTCACCGCGAGATCACTTTTATCGGTGGCGGGAGAGGGGGCCCCCCCCTCCCGCCGCGATCTGGTGCCCTCCGCCGCTTACCGGAGCCGTCGGTAGCGGCGGAGGCGATCGCGTCCTGTTCTCTGGTGTGTCTGGAGACGAGTGAGGCCAAGATGGCGCTCACTCGTCCCTATGACACTGCTGGGCGGAAGCGACGTCAAAACGTCACTTCCGTCCACGCCTCTTAAAGGCATATTTTTTCAAATGTCATTTTTCTAAATGACTTTTTTTTTTTTTTTTTAATTGCATTTTAGTGTAAATATGAGATCTGAGGTCTTTTTGACCCCAGATCTCATATTTAAGAGGTCCTGCCATGCTTTTTTCTATTACAAGGGATGTTTACATTCCTTGTAATAGGAATAAAAGTGACACAATTTTTTTTTTTTTTTAAACAGTGTAAAAATTAATAAAATATTGTAAAATAAATAATAAAAATAAAAAAAAAATTTTTTAAAACCCCCCAGTCCCGACAAGCTCGCGCGCAGAAGAGAACGCATACGCGAGTAGCGCCCGCATATGAAAACGGTGGTCAAACCACACATGTGAGGTATCACAGCGACCGGTAGAGCGAGAGCAATAATTCTAGCCCTAGACCTCCTCTGTAGCGCAAAATATGCAACCTGTAGAATTTTTTAAACGTCGCCTATGGAGATTTTTGAGGGTAAAAGTTTGACGCCATTCCACGAGCGGGCGCAATTTTCGAGCATGACATGTTGGGTATCAATTTACTTGGCGTAACATTATATTTCACAATATAAAAAAAAATTGGGATAACTTTACTGTTGTTTTATTTTTTTATTCAAAAAAGTGAATTTTTTCCAAAAAAAGTGCGCTTATAAGACCGCTGCGCAAATACGGTGCAAAAAAAAGTATTGCAATGACCGCCATTGTATTCTCTAGGGTGTTAGAAGAAAAACCATATATAATGTTTGGGGGTTCTAAGTAATTTTCTAGCAGAAAAACCTGTTTTAAACATGTAAACACCTAAAATCCAAAACGAGGCTGGTCCTTAAGTGGGTAAGACCCTCTCATTGACTATAATGCATTTCTAAAAGTAAAGCGACTTGGGGCGACTTGAGGGCTGACAAGTCGGATCCCAAGTCGTGGTAGTGTGAACCGACCCTAAGACTTACCATACCTGCAAAGCAAATACAATAAAACATAGTAACAATAAAACAGAGAGAGAACAATAGATATAGAACAATAGTGAGCGAACAGTAGAGCAGACACTAGAGAGCGAACATAAGAGAGAGAACAATAGAGAGAGAAGAAAAATACAACCACCAACTATTTTTGGCTTTTTTTTTTTTTTTGTTTTTTTTTGTGTTTTTGTGTGTGTGTGTTTTTTTTTCCCACTTTTTTTACTTTTATAAAAACTGTAAAAAAAAACTGTAAACTGAACGGAGTAGGGTCTCTCAAAATGTGATGGCCATCACATCTTTCGAGACCCCAAGACCCTGTGTACGTGTGCCTAGGACTGTGTGGTGCTGTACCACACACTCAACTAGTGTGTGGTAGCGTTCAAAACAGTCACCAATGCAAAGACCATGTTGATCAGGACAGGAGGGACAATAATAGCGGGTGTCACGCCTATATCCGCGCTTTCTACAGACACAACATCTTCTTTGGGGGTTTCTTTGGGTAGGGATACCAGAGGGGACATGCGGAAAATGCCTCTCATGCAGCCGGCTTACTGCATTTGCGTTGGGAAGTTGGGCCAAAGCACCGTCTGGAAACAGAAGGGCTCTGATGATCTCTTCCTGAAATTTAAGGAAGGATTCAGTTTGTCCTGAAGCTTTGTATAGTACAAAAGCATTCAGCAAAGCCAATTGAAATAAATAAACGGACACTTTTTTGTACCAGCGTCTGGCCTTATGGGTAATTAAGTACGGCGTCAACAACAGGTCGTTGAGGTCCACCCCTCCCATATTAAGGTTATATTCGTGGACACAGAGGGGTTTCTCCACAACACCAGTAGCGGTAGGAATTTGGATCGTCGTGTCTGCGTGAAGGGAGGACAGAACAAAAACATTCTTATTATCCCTCCACTTCACAGCGAGCAAATTATTACATCTCAAGCAGGCTCTCTTCCCGAGCCTAAGATGGCAGGTATCTGGGCTGATCCCGCTAACACTGCGTTTTTGGGAACCCTAAACTGCTGGGGACGCTAATATATTTCTGATCAGATATTGATCCGTTCAGACACTATAATACTAAGGGAGACGTATGGTGCGTGTGTTAGCACTACTGGCACTAATCTGATGCTGCCTGGGGTGACACAGACCCTATCTAACGCTAAAACCTAACTTTAATCACCTGCCAGGTGATCAGGGGGTTAAACCTTAATTGGGTAAAATACGGTGGGTGCCCTGACACTATAAAAAATAAACTAGCTAAACCTTGTCACCTTTTAAATAAACTTCCATGTAGAGATGAGCTTTGTGTTCGAGTCAAACCCATGTCCGACTCGAACATCGTGTGTTCGGATATTCGCCGAATTACAAACGATATGGGCCATTCGCGCCAAATTCGAGTGGCACGTTACGGCCCATAATTCACTGCGGCATCGCAGTGCATTGCTGGCTGATGATTGGCCAAGCATGCACTATGACCCGCATGCTTGGCTAATCACAGCGCCGTCTGTACAGAAAGCCATATTTGGCCAAAGCCAGGGTGGCTTTGGCCAATTATGGCTCAGGGGGTTTAGTACTGCACGGCGGCCCTGTATAGTGTGTTCCGGCGTTAAGAGAGAGATAGATAGACAGAGAGACAGTGTCATTTGATTTAAGTTAGATAGAGTAGGCAGGCGAGTCAGTTAGCTGCACTTACAGATACACTGTAACTTATATATACACTGTATTCAGTTTAGCTAGATCCGTTCCTGTTATTCTCTTCCTACTACTGACAGGCAGGCAGGAGTTTTTACAGTATTTACAGCTACCTGAAGAAAATTGCTGGTGTTCTTCTGATCCTGTTAGTCCTTTTAGCTACAGTATTTACAGTTAGTGCATCCTCTGAACAGTGTGCACCTAAAGCTACCTGAAGAAAATTAGTGGTGTTCTTCTGATCCTATTAGTACAGTACCGCAGTCAACTGCAGTATTTATAAGTTAGTGTAGGGCATCCTCTGCACAGTGTGCACCTAAAGCTACCTGAAGAAAATTAGTGGTGTTCTTCTGATCCTATTAGTATCGCAAGCAGCTGTAGTATTTACAAGTTAGTGTAGTGCGTCCTCTGCACAGTGTGCACCTAAAGCTACCTGAAGAAGGCTCTGATGATGGTACCCAGCTAGAGGAAGGCAGTAATGTGAGCCCAGAGAGAGGGGGTGCCCAAGAAGGACAGCAATCTGACAGTCATGTTTCCCCAGCTGCAGCATACTGCCAGCTTTGCTCCAGTGATGAGGAGGGAGGGGATTATGAGGTTTCTGACTCCACGTGGGTGCCTGATAGGAGAGAGGAAGAGGAGGAGACACATCACCATGAGGCAGGATGCCCTCCAGGGGCCAGCTTAAGGGCAGCACACCAACTGCATCACACCGCAGAGCTCGGCATGTGCAGGGCGCTGCTGTCTCTGCACGTTATTCCAAAAGTTCTTTGGTGTGGGCCTTTTTTGAGACGAGTGCATCAGATCCCACTGCTGCTATTTGCAACATATGTCTCAAGCGTATCTCGCGTGGTCAAAACATCTCCCTCTTGGGCACCACATGCTTGACCAGACATATATTGATCTGCCATGCAGTTCGTTTTTTCAAGCGTACCTAAAAAACCCACACCAAAGAACAAAGAGGACCTCTCCTTACTCCTCATCAGCTGGGATCTCCAACCCCACTATACCTTTAGTCCTCTCTGAGACCTGCACTGAGAGGAATGAAGGTGTAGAATTAGGTATGTCACAGCCAAGTACTTGGGGGCAATCTGCTATCGGTACACCAACGTCAGTTTGTACCAGGCAAATTTCCCTGCCCCAGCTGCTGTACCACTGAAAGAAGTTCGCTCCCAGCCATCCACATGCCCAGCGGTTGAATGCTAGCTTGGCTAAATTGCTTGGACAGGGACGTTACCTATCTTTCACCATGCACTGGGTGACTCTGCTGGCAGATGGGAAGGATGCAGGACAGGGTGCAGTAGTGTTGGAGGTTGTTCCGCCACCACGCCTCCAAAATACTACTAGTGGTGATTCTACCAAACCTCTCTCCTCCACCCCCTCCTCTTCTTCTACCTCCATGGCCTCTTCCTGTGCTGATTTGTCTGGCTCCGTAGGCGTTCAAGGGGCTACGCAAGCACGCTGGCCAAAAGATGCCATGCGGTGCTTGAGCTGGTGTGCTTGGGGGACAGGAGCCACACTGGGGCAGAGATTTTGTCAGCTCTGCAGGGGCAGGTTCATAGGTGGTTGACGCCATGCCAGCTTAAGGCAGGTATGGTGGTTTGCGACAATGGCACCAACCCCCTCTCTGCCCTCCGACAGGGACAACTGACCCATGTGCCCTGTTTGGCTCACGTCCTTAACTTGGTGGTGCAGCGATTCTTGGGCAGGTACCCGGGCTTACAGGACGTCCTGAGGC
The DNA here is from genome assembly GCF_042186555.1 of Aquarana catesbeiana. Classification (NCBI taxonomy): domain Eukaryota; kingdom Metazoa; phylum Chordata; class Amphibia; order Anura; family Ranidae; genus Aquarana; species Aquarana catesbeiana. The sequence continues at coordinate 114,716,939 of NC_133336.1, forward strand.
AGGCCAGGAAAGTCTGTGTGCATTTCCGCAGGTCATATAATGCCAGTGTTCGGCTAGCTGACCTCCAAAAGGAATTTAACCTGCCCAAGAACCGCCTAATCTGTGACATGCCCACCAGGTGGAACTCAACGTTGGCCATGCTGCAGTGGCTGCACAAGCAGCAGAGGGCCATCAATGAGGACCTGTGTGACTATGGCACCAGGACAGGGTCAGGGGAGCTTGTTTTTTTTCCCCACGCCAGTGGGCCATGATCAGGGATGCATGCACTGTCCTGTCACCATTTGAGGAGGCCATGAGGATGGTGAGCAGTGACAGTGCATGCATCGGTGATACTGTCCCCCTTGTCCACCTGTTGGAGCACATGCTGCGTGAAATAATGGACAGGACACTTGAGGCAGAACAGAGGCAGGAAGAGGAGGACTTCCTTAGCTCTCAAGGCCCCCTTTATCCAGACAGTGTTCCTGCATGCCCGCTGATCACACAGGAAGAGGACGAGGAGGAGGAGGAGGAAGAGGAGGATTGTGTCAGCATGGAGGTGGAGCCTGGCACTCAGCATCAGCAGCAGTCTTTAAGGGATCATTTACAATCCTAAGAAACCCATGGACTTGTACGTGGCTGGGAGGAGGTGGCTGCGGATCATGTCGTCCTTAGTGGCCCAGAGGACTCCAGACCAAATGCCTCAGCAAACCTACGCTGCATGGCCTCCCTGATCCTGCAAAACCTGCAGGTCGTATTCGTGGTATCAAGCAGAGGGATCAATACTGGCTGGCAACCCTCCTTGATTCACATTACAAGGGTAAGGTTGCGGATCTTATCTTGCCGTCGCAGAGGGAGCAGAGGATGAAACATCTTCGGGAGGCCTTGCAGAAAGGTCTGTGCAACGCGTTCCCAAAGTCTGGGAGGTTACAAACTCCTGTTCCTGGACAACGTGTTGCTGAGGCTTCGGTCAGTCAAAGAAGGAGCGGTGGAGAAGGTGGCCGTCTGACCGATGCATTCAGACAATTTTTTAGTCCGCAGCCCCAAGGTATGATCGGTTCCAGCAACCATCGCCAGCGTCTGTTTTACATGGTGCAGGAATACCTAGGGGCAAGATCTGACTTGGACACCTTTCCCACCGAAAATCCTCTGGGTTACTGGGTCTTGAGGATGGATCACTGGCCAGAGCTTGCACAGTATGCAATTGAGCTACTGGCCCGTCCTGCATCCAGCGTTCTTTCGAAACGCACATTCAGTGCTGCTGGAGGCTTTGTAACCGATCACAGGGTGCGCCTGTCCACCGACTCGGTCGATCGACCGACCTTCATAAAAATGAATCATTCTTGGATCACCACCAGCTACCAAGCACCTGATGCTAATATAAGCGAATAATTTTTTTTGAAATGTCAGATCCCTTCAAGACTGCCTATGCTGATGCTGAGTGACTATCCTGTTATGCTGAGCGACTATCCTCTTCCTCCTCAATGATCATGCTGATAGCTTGTAAGAATATTTTTGGTTCTGGGCGCCGCCACCAGTGGCTAAGTCCCAATTTTTCAGCCACCATTTAACAGGGGCGTGTAATTACAATTTTTGATGCAATATTTTGCAAGGAGGGTTCATTGCTGCGCTCAACTAGAGTATTTGTGAGGGGTTGCAGTGTTGTGGCACCCGCACCAGTGTCTAAGGCCCAATTTTTCAACCCCTGTTTAACAGGGGCGTGTAATTACAATTTTTGATGCAATACTTTGCAGCAGGGCTTGTTCCTGCGCTCCAACTAGAGTATCTGTGAGGGGTTGCAGTGTTGTGGCACCCGCACCAGTGCCTAAGGCCCAATTTTTCAGCCCCTGTTTAACAGGGGCATGTAATTATAATTTTTGATGCAATACTTTGCAGCAGGGCTCGTTCCTGCGCTCCAACTAGAGTATCTGTGAGGGGTTGCAGTGTTGTGGCACCAGCACCAGTGCCTAAGTCCCAATTTTTCAGCCCCTGTTCAACAGTTTCATGTAATTACAATTCTTGATCTAATATTTCACAGCAGGGCCCGTTCCAGCTCCCACCAAGAGTAACTGTGAGGACTTACAGTGTTGTGGCAACACCACCACCACCAAAGGCCCAATTTTTCTGCCCCTGTTCAACAAGTACATGTAATTACAATTCTTGATCTAATATTTCACAGCAGGGCCCGTTTCTGCGCCCACCAAGAGTAACTGTGAGGACTTACAGTGTTGTGGCACCAGCACCACCACCACCAAAGGCCCAATTTTTCTGACCCTGTTTAACAGGGGCATGTAATTACAATTCTTGATCTAATATTTCACAGCAGAGCCCGTTCCTGCGCCCACCAAGAGTAACTGTGAGGGCTTACAGTGTTGTGGCAACACCAACACCTAAGGCCGCAATTTCTGCATATTATATATGGCAGGCCCCTACTTACGAACATCCAACTTACAAACGACTCCTACTTGCAAACGGAAGGCGACAACAGGAAGTGAGATGAAATCTACCCCTAGGAAGGGAAATTCTCTCCTGTAAGAGTTAACATGGGAAAAATGTGTCTCCTCTCCACTGATGCTTTATCACCAATCCTTGTTTCACTAAAAACCCCAAATTGTCAAAAAACATTTGTCATTGGGACAGAAAGTGAGGTGAAATCTTCTGAAGAGGTGCACAGACAGCAAAACAAATGTTACAGGGGTGATAACCCTTCCCTATGTTTTCCAAAAAGCTTAAAAATAGATTTTTTGGCTGGAGCTACACTTTAAAAATGTAACAGTTCAAAATTACAAACAGATTCTACTTAACAACAAACCTACAGTCCCTGTCTTGTTTGCACCGCCTGTATACTGCTGTTCAGAGTATATAGGGCCTTTTTTTAATTTGGGTTCCCCTTAATATCCATACAAGACTCAAAGGGCCTGGTAATGAACTGGGGGGGGGGGGTACCCATGCCATTTGTCTCACTGATTTTCATCCATCTTGCCGGGACCCGACATTACATTAAAGCCGCAAGCAGTTTTAAATGACTTTTGTTCCTTTAAAAATGTCATTTTGTGCAGGGACTGTTCTAAGCACGGAAACACGCGCCACTTTACAGGCTTACTATAGACACCCCCTAGGTACGATATTTAAGGAATATTTCACTTTTTTTTCACTTTAAGCATCATTAAAATCACTGCTCCCGCAAAAACAGCCATTTTTAAAACTTTTTTTGCATTGATACATGTTCCCTGGGGAAGGACCCGGGTCCCCAAACCCCTTTTAGGACAATACCATGCAAATGAGCCTTTAAATTTAGCATTTTTGATTTCGAACGTTCGAGTCCCATAGACTTCAATGGGGTTCTATAGTTTGCGCAAATTTTCGGTCTGTTCGTGGGTTCTGGTGTGAACCGAACCGGGGAGTGTTCGGCTCATCCCTACTTCCAAGCCTCATCGGATCATCACCACCTACATAAACTTAAAAAATACCCGTATCCTATGCCTAAGATCCATTCTGATGCCAACTTTGCAAACAGAGACTATTAAAATAATAGATATAATATTTGGTTTTCCTTTTATTTAACATTAGCATACTTGATTGCCAAAAATAACATTGAAAATAACAAGTGATACATTTGCTTATTTCACACTTATTAACTTGCATCTGTTAAGAGCTACTTGTTACAAAACACATTAGGCCTATTGTCCATTGTGCTAAAAGAATATGTTGAATGTTTGTCGAGCTACTGATACTTGTTTAGTGAGAAAAACACAGCACACATAATCTTCTATTTATGTGAAAATGTATACGCAATAAACATTATGTTTGCTTACAGATAAAATTTGATCTTCAACATTCATTTATTCTGAGATGTGATGCTGCTGACTAAAAATACACATTTAAAGGAAAACTCCAGATAAGGAATATATAATTGCAACGGAAGTCATTTCGTAATGAAATATTATCAGAAATGACCTTTCTCAATTTGCTTCCCACTATGATTTTCTAAAACAGACAAAAAAAAATCAAATTTTGCTTAACTAGAACCTGAGTTTTGCACATTGTGTACAGGATGTCCTCAAAAATAAAAATAGCTGTGATTGGCTGATTGCTTTTCCCAGAAGACTAGTACATGTAGCCAATACAACTCAATTTTGTGGTGATATTCTCAAATGATATACTGTGACAAGTTGGGGAAATTGTAGCTTATTGGTAGTGCCAAACAGTGAGTTTACTCCACCCTAGAAATATGTCTTAGGACTTTTTCTGCCCACTTTTATTTAAAAGTAACACAAAAGTTCACAAAGGATGTCTTCCCACACAGTGGGTTCTCACCATCAATACGATAAGGAAAAGTAACATTCTGCCTCATGGCTCTTTATGCAGCTTTACTGCTTAGCTTAGGTGTTTTGGGTCTTCCTGACCATCAAACACATCCAGTGCTCGTGCACACACGCTGTACCTCAGCTTTGTGTCTTTTGTGCAGCATCCCAGCTGCTCGGTGTCTCTCTCACAGGCTCCTGCCTCAGTCTGTCCTGGACAATATGGTGCAATGTGCTCCTCTCATGGCTCCGTTGCAATCACTGACCCTCCTCGGGAAGGTGGGGCCCTGAGCTCTAACTCTGGCTCTAAGATGAATGCAGCACACACCTGCATCATTAGTGTGCCTACTTCCAGCAAAAACTGGCCCAGGCTGCCATTTTAAACAGTGGCATGGGTGCTCCCTGCCACAATACATAAAGAGATATGGTGACTGCAGGATTTTTTTTGTTAAAAGTGCATCGCAACCGATTAATAAAACCTTATTGCAATGTGTATTAATGTGTATTGTCCTTTAAATAAAGTCCAAAAAAAAAACAGTCCAAAGAACAGTGTATCTGTGTTCTACGTGTATTAGCATTTTTTTCCTTTTATTGTGATCACCACTAGGGATGAGCTTTATGTTCGGGTCGAACATGAGTTCAACTCGAACATTGGCTGTTCGCCCGTTCGCAGAAAACCGAACATTTTGGGGCGTTTGTGCCAAATTCGAGCGCCCACCCTCCAACAGGGACACTTGACCCATGTTCCCTGTTTGGCTCATGTCCTGAATTTGGTGGTGCAGCAGTTCTTGAGCAAGTACCCGGGCTTACAGGATCTCCTGAGGCAGGCCAGGAAAGTCTATGGTCATTTCCGCCGGTCATATAATGCCAGTGCTCGGCTGGCTGACATTCAAAGGGAATGCAACCTGCCCAGGAACCGCCTCATTTGTGACATGCCCACCAGGTGGAACTCAACATTGTTGGAAATGCTGCAGTGGCTGCACATGCTGCAGAGGGCCATCAATGAGTACTGACAAGGCTATGTTTACCTACCTCACTTATATAGTTAATGATACATAACATAAATGATTAAAACCTTTTATCTGTATGAATCAACCCATGGAATTAAGAACGAATGATACCTGTGCGAAAAGGATAACAATCTAATTTATTTAAACTTACTATTGTGCAAAAAAGAGACTTGTATTAATCCGAGGTTTGCAACTATAACATAAATGATACAACCTTAAAACAACGATGTCACCAATGATACAAAATATTGTTATTATGGTCATACACATGCTATCAAGAGATTAATAATATATTAAGGCAAAATCCTACTATGGAAAAGGTTAGAGAAAAAGTAAAGAGAGATAAGAGAATACTTTACACAGACATTCTTACGTGTGGCCATGTTGTGTCCAGCCCATGAGGTTAAGAGAGATTTAGCATCTCTAGGCTTTGGTTTTTATGTTGTTAGAATAACCCATTCCTACCAATCAAAACTCAGGATCACTTCATTGGTTCAGATGTGGCATTGAATTCTGTCCAGTCAAGTCCAGTTGGCCATCATGCTTAAACATTAAACTTTCTTTGGTGCCTCTGTGTCTGCCTTAAAACAGTTAGCACTCTTTGATCTTAATATAACCAGTTCCAAAATTAGCATATCAAGCCTCCAAAACCAAGTGGAGACACAACGTTTGATAGGGCCATCTCTTCAAACAATAGGGTAACTTAGTTATCAACTGACCATTGAAGACATCAAACAGCTTTTGAGAGGCAGTGAAAAGAAAAAAGCTGGGCCATAAAATATTAAGTACACACGTTCCTATAAAATAGATACAAATACACATATACCTTAACATATGTAGCGGGCACCTACTTTCATGTAGGTGACCTTTTCTGAGTTTAAATGATAAAGTACAGTTTCAGGTAAAATATAGGCAGGCTTGTACTATTATATCAGGCCTGGTTGTTTACTTTTGGGAACTGGGAGTGTCAGTATAGTGCAGGGTGTGGCCACCTGTGCTTGGACCCAGAGATGCCCCCTCTTGCTTTAAATTAAATGATTTTGGAAGAGAGGTTGGACTTGGGATCTGAGTGACAGGCAGCATGTAGGGGAGTTCTGGCCAATCATTAATTTGTTCGGCAGGAGGCGGGACTCTCATAAAAGCTGGGGTCACATGACAGAAGGGGTGGAGTGGTGTTGGAGTTCCAGAAAGGGAGAGACCACAGAGAGAGGTTCCCCTGCGGGGAGCCAAGCGGAGCCCCCTCCCCCCCCACGGGGAAGGGGGGGGGACCGGGACACACGGAGGAGAGGAGTTGATGACACAGGACAGCATGTAGTCGCGGGTGTCACCGAACACCCCTGTGGGAAAGGGAGCGTGCCAGACTGGAGAGAAGGGACAGAGAAACACTTATGGAAGAAGGAGCAACTAAGCGGACTACATCTGGGTAGTCGATTGTTTGTGAGTGGAACATGGACTATTGATCAAGTGAGCGAAAGCCCAGGGGAAGGGTACTATCAGAGGCCAAGGGATGTTGGTACGCAAGTCAGCGAAACAGGTGGTGATGGCCTGTGACTTTGGGTTCAACAATGCCCCGGGATTCCAATCAGTCAGGCGGGAGTAATTATTCAGAGTAATCTCTTCTTTAGCTCAACTTGGAAGTACCATGCAGACGGGAAGTAGTGGTAAAAAGGTGGCGGTAAAGCTCCAATCACAAATAGAGATACAGACAGTTCTAAAAAGTTCTGCAGGTGAAGAAGTTATTCAGAGTGACTCTTTACCATATATTCTCTAGTAAATCTACTTCCGTCTTTCCCACTAAAGAAATAATTCAGAGTGATTTCTTATAGTCCGCATTGTTCTAAGTCTTTGCATGAAACAGGCAAAGGAAAAAATTACAAAGCAGGATAAGAGCATCTCAGAAAACCCTTCTCCTATCCCAGTTCACGTTATATCAATAAAAGCAAGGGAAAATTACAATATGGACTGTTTTGTATTTCTATGGGCTGCGATGGGCTAGATGGCAAATGTGAATTACAGATAGAACACACAAATTGCAGCTCCTTCAGGGGTAGTGCGCTATATATATATATATATATATATATATATATATATATATATATATATATATATATATATATATATATATATATATATATATATATATATATATATACACATAAAATGGGGCATGGTAATTTAATTAGAGTCCTTGCAATGTTTCCCTTGAAGCTCCATTATATAAATATGATACATACATTACATCAATACATTTTCTAAATCTCCACCACAGTATCTGTGTGAGTATGGCACCAGGACAGGGTCAGGGGAGCTTGGCTTTTTTTTGACACGCCCGTGGCTACTGATCAAAGATGCATGCTCTGTCCTGTCACCATTCGAGGAGGCCATGAGGATGGTGAGCAGTGACAGTGCATGCATCAGTGACACTGTCCCTCTTTTCTTCCTGTTGGAGCACATGCTTCGTGGCATAATGGACAGGGCACTTGAGGCAGAACAGAGGGAGGAAGAGGAGGACTTCCTTACCTCTCAAGACCCCCTTTATCCAGATAGTATTCCTGCGGGCCCGCCAATCACACAGGAAGAAGAAGAGGAGGAGGAGGAGGAGGATTGTGTCAGCATAGAGGTGGAGGATAACACTCAGCATCAGCAGCAGTCTTCAAGGGATTGTTTTCAGTCCCCAGAAACCCATGGAGTTGTACGTGGCTGGGAGGAGGTGGTTGAGGATCATGTGATCCTTAGTGACCCAGAGGACTCAGGATCGAATGCCTCTGCAAACTTACGCTACATGGCCTCCCTGATCCTGCAAAGCCTGCGAAAGGACCCTAGGATTTGTGGTATTAAGGAGAGGGATCATTATGGCTGGCGTCCCTTCTTGATCCACATTACAAGGGTAAGGTTGCAGAACTTATCCAGCCTTTGCAGAGGGAGCAGAGGATGAAACATCTTTGGGAGGCCTTGCAGAAAGGTTTGTGCAATGCATTTCCAGAGCCTGGGAGGTTACAATTTCCTGGCTTATCGGAATCTGGAAACTCTCTTTAAAAAGGGGCAGAACTTTTCCCCTGTTCGGGAGTTCTACTGTGAACTGAACAGGGGGGTGTTCAGCCCATCTCTTTTGGTAAACTATTTTTCCAATCTCTCTATATCTTTGTGTTTCTGAAATAATGGAAATGTTTGGATGGTGTATAAGGTAAACAGTAATAATCTTTTATTAGGTTGTCCTAGACTTCCCCAGAGTTCCAGAAAAAAAATAGTTATAAAATTCAGGGTTCATCTAAATCAACTGGCACATTGTACTATTACCAAAGTACACTGCTATCTAGAATACAAAACTACCTAGTTCTTGCTGTGAATAAAAAAATCTCTGCTCCCAAATTCCCTCAGGTGCACTTTAAATAATACAGATTTGTTTTAAGATATACGTCCATTATACATACTATTTATGTAAAGTAAAAAACTCACAAAGACACTGAAACTATATTTGACCTGTGCCAGTATCTGTATTTAATGTTGAAAATGTCAGCAGAGTTCTTCCTAACCCTCTAAGATAATGTTATACTTTAACAAATGCACATACACTAATTTTACTTTATTTCTTAGAAGTGATCTTACATTTATGTTTTGACAGGCACTGACATTTCACGAAATAGTATAAACTGCTGTGAAGAATTTGTTCAAAGTCTAACCCAAATATTGTATTATCAGTTGACACAATTCAGAGGTCTTTCTTGACCCAAAGCAAATCAGCAATCACTATCAGTGCATGGTTTCGCTTTAGGGTTGGTATTTGGCCTAATGTTTTTAATTGGATTTGACATTCAGCTTAATCCTATAAAGAGTGGATTTTTTTCTATGGCATAAAATAAGAAAAAAAAATGTTCCTCAAACGTTAGATAACACATGGATAACATATATGGCATTTATTTTTAAGACATTACTGGCACACCATTGTTTGTTATTTTGGTTAATTTGTAGCCAATATATATTTTAGACAGTTTGCTGCAATGTTCAAGCTGTAAACAGTTTTAAGCAGACCAGAAAATAGTGTCTGGGAAATTATACCAAGTTATGATGCTGACGACCTGCTCTGGAAAGATGGCAATAGAGTTAATTCTGTTCTAAGTTCTATTATGTACTAAAATCTTCCAAGTTTGTTGATTGGGTAAATGTGCCTTTAGTGCTAATGAGGAAGCACCTACACCATTGGCACCTTTCACCGTATCACTTTTTCACTCAATTCTCTCTTCTAGTTTGTAAGCTCTCAGTGTTAGATTGTAACAAAACAAAAATTGAAGTGCCACACCACTGTTTTAAGGTCCAGATTCAATATTATTCCAATGAAAGTCAGGGGGCCAATCCAAAGAGTATCTCTAGTGTGTATCGGGGGTTCAAAAGTCAAATTAACATATGTGACATTTACTTTTAAGACATTACTGGCACACCATCATTTGTAATTTTGGTTTATTTGTAGTCAATATATATTTTAGACAGTTTACTACAATGGCCAAGCTGTAAATAGTTTTGCATATAACAGAAAATAGTGTCTGGAAAATGATACCAAGTTATGATGCTGACTACCTGCTTTGGAAAGATGGCAGTAGAGTTAATTCTGTTCTACGTTTTATTATGTAGTAAAATCTTGCAAGTGTGATCATTTTATTTCTATAAAATTCAGGGGCACAATTCAAGGAGTATTCAATGTGTTTTGAGAGTCCAAAAGCCCCCTTCATCAGGGAGGCATGTACCTGGTCAGAGGCCGAAGAGCTGAGAGGGCTTTCCTTGTGGTTGAGTGCAGAAAACCCCTAAGACTGGGTTCACACTGCTGTGCGGAGCGGCTCACAGCAGGGGTCCGATGCATCCCTGTTCTCCATTTCAGGTCCGAATGTTTGGCTGAATTCAGACCTGAAATGGACCAGAAGATGCACAGGACTCCTGTGCAATTTGCTCTGCATCCGTCCCGGAGCTTTGTGAACCGGCTCCATTGAGAGCGAATAGTAGTAATAGTGTGAACCCGGCCTGAAGGTGGTGACAGGAGGTGCTGCACTGAAAGAAGCACAGGTTGCCAGCTGTGTGGTAGCCTGAAAAGCTGAGATGATGACCCCATAGTGAGGGCAGGTCAGAACAGGGGTGACTTGCAGGGCAAGTGTCCCTCAGGAGTTGCAGGTGGGTCTTGACAGCAGGGCAAGGCGGAAGGCAAAGTCAAGAGCCAGGCCAAGGGTCATGCACAGACGGTCAGTCAGGAACAGGCTTGCAGGGTCAGATCAAAGCCACAGTTATGCACAAGAAATCAGGAAGCAGCAAAGTCAGTAGAACAAGCCCCAGTCAGAGCCAGGAGAGGTAACACAAGACAAATCCAAAGGCAAGCTGAGTCAGTAACAGGAAATCCAAATAACAGCATACACAGGAGCACATGAACACAGGGGCTGACGATCATCCAACAACCAGTGAGCTGTGCTGCCATCCTGGAAAAGGCCAATAGGCACCAGAAACTATCATGCCCTGCATGTGCCACTGTACACACGCATGCATCAGTGTGCCCTGCGTGCGACAATGTGTGTGCTGATGCACACGGGCACGCGCACAGTCCGGCCACGCTGGGTATTAGTGCCAGTCTTCTCCGGTTTGTCCCCTGACACAGGGCTTGATTGAGAACAGTGTGAATGGATTAAAGGGGTTGTAAAGGTAAAAATTTTTTCACCTTAATGCATTCTATGCATTAAGGTGAAAAAACTTCTGACAATACCGCCGCCCCCAGCCCCCCGTTTTACTTACCTGACGCCTCGAAAGTCAGCTTCTCGTTCCCGACATCTATTCCTCCGCTCACCCTGGCCGCTGATTGGCTACAGTGGATGGATTGGAAGCAGCGCAGCCATTGGCTCGCGCTGCTGTCAATCACACCCAATGACGCGGCGCGCTGGGGGGGGCGGGGCCGAGTGATACAGTGAGCGGCTATAGCCGCCGGCTGTATCACGGGAGCGCGCCCACAAGCACTAACCACCATGCGAGGGAGCTCACATTAAGGTGGTTAATGCTTGCGGGGAGGAGCTGAAACAGCCGCCGAGGGACCCCAGAAGACCAGGTTCGGGGCCACTCTGTGCAGAACGAGCTGCACAGTGAAGGTAAGTATAACATGTTTGTTATTTTAAAAAAAAAAAAATTGTACCTTTACAACCCCTTTAAAAGTAAACGGGACCTTTAATGATATTTCTTTTAGTGATTACAAGCACAAGTTTTGTCAACAGCTGCTCTTTGGATTGCACCCCGGACTTTTATTGGAATAAAGTTGAATATGGAGCTTTTAGCAATGGTGTGGCACTTCAATTTACATTTTTGTTTTATTGCATTACAAGAAAAAGAGACTGTGGAGACTTTCTTGGGTGCAGAAGCTGCCAACCTGGAAACCAGATTACTTACATCAACATCAATACTTTAAGATAGCATTATCAATAAGATACATTTATGGGCCCAGATTTATTTTTCTACTTCCGGGTGTTAGAATGACAGTGCAGAGCAAAAATTTTGAGCTCTGGATGGCTCACATTGATGCCCCTTTCTCCCAGTGTGAAAGCTGTAAAGGGGATTGGAAGAAATGGGTATGCCAAATCCATAATAGCTGTATATAAAAATACTTTTTTTAGACTTGATTTAATAAATACATAATTTAAAGAACATTTTATATATCCATGACATTTGCTTTTGAACAAGCTTGTTTCTATATCCCTAAGCCACTCATATAGCTGGCTTTTGTCTATTCCATGTATTTTTAAAGCAATTTTTGGCTTCATTATTGGAAGAAAAAAGCAAACCAGTACCAATTTTTCTGCTGGAGGAGGGTACAACTGTCAATGAACAAACTCTTTAGTTTTCTTTTATGAAATCCTGACAGCACCTTTGTTATATGACAGAATTTGAGTGTCTGTTATCAGCTCTGAGCTCAGGCGGGGAATAGGTTGGCCTTACAGCCTGACACTTCTTCTCTGACAGGGAAATAATACAAGTAAATAATCAGAAATCAAGTAGAAGATAAAGCTGTACTGTTACAACAATTCAAGCTCGGAGATTCAGATTATTACAAAATGGACATTCTATTATCCAAATCCAAATTATTTTTGGGGAATATTATTATTTGGTATTAGCAAGTTTACCAATTCACTGCGTGGTAAAATGTAGAGGAGAAACAATTGCTTATACAATATGTAAAAAAAAAAATCACCTACACATTGATGTTTTGCATTTTGCACACATTTGTTCTGTTCTGCGTGTCCCTGTGTCCTCATTTCTGGATCAGCAGTGAATCTCTGATGATCATTGCTCCCTTCATCCTAACTCAACACCGCTAGTCATTAGAAATGTCTTTGTGTCTCCATTCTCCATTGTTACTGGAAATATTACTCTTCATATCCTTGGAAAAAAAGGAAGTGGAAAAATATTTGTTTGACAAGAACATCTGTCCTTTTTTCAAACCAGCTAACAATGTAACTCTTTGTTATCATTGCAACAAATAACACCTAACAGATATGGACAATATATAGCCCTAAAGCAAACCCTTATGGATGCACACAGCCTGGCATGTATGTGTGCTTCTTAAGCATATAAATTACTGAAGGGAAACTTGTAAGAAGAAGGAGCAGACAGTGCAAGTGGGGGACTCCAGTAGAGCAGATAATAATTACATCTTTGTTTTATTTTAAATAAAAAAACTCACTTTAACAGGCCTTTTTAACTTCTGATGAGACTTTATATTTAAAGTGTATCTAAACCCAAGCCATAAGGTTCAGGCACACATGTTTGTGGGCTTAGGTGCTTAACTTTTACTGTGACACGTACGCACATAGGAATGCATGCATCATGCTGTGCACATGAATGTACAAGCATGTCCACTACAGATGCTGGCACGTAGCTGGGTTCTGCATGGCATCATCACTGAATGTTTTTTTCTGTATGAGTTCCTGCAATTCCTATTCCAGAACCTCATCCTTGACCTTGTTATAGACCCAGCTTTCACCTGAACTGCTTCTGGATTATGCTAATCTGCCTAGGTTTGCTGCCCATGTTCTCTGTTACCGATCTCAGCCAGGACTACTGACCAATATTTTGCATACTGACTCTGCTCCTTGCTGCCTGCTCATTGCCAATCCTAGGTGTAGAAAGAAAAGATATTCTCCTGCGCTCGTGCTGGCGGTTTTAGTAAAAAATGGTAGTATTTTCAAATGATATAATATATTATATGACGAGAACATGCGTGCCCCGCTGCCTGAACTGACTGGGGGAAGTCTGGACAAGCTGGGTGATAAGGGAGAAAGGAGGACCGTGACCTAACGCATGAATCAAGTTGATAAGTAAAGTTTTTTCTAAACAAATGAATACAACGAAAATGACTATGTGTTCATAAATATTGGAACCTGTTTTTATGAATATGTAATCATTTTAGTTGTATTCATTTATTTGTTTAGAATAAACTTGACTTAACTTGATTCATGCGTTAGGTCACGCGCCTCCTTTCTCCCTTATGACCCTCATTGCCAATCCTGCCTGACCTTGATTTTGCCTATGATTTGGTGCCTTCCCATTTGACTGTTACTGAACTCAGCTTGTTACCTGACTCCACTTTAAATGAACATGATGTATTCTTGGTACCCTATCTGCTGTACCACTTTTTGTCTGATACCAGCGCTCCCAAATTCCAGTGTTAAGTTCCAACTCCCTGGCACCTGTGCCCTTCTATTACCCTTGCAACCCTGTCTCAACTTCCAGGGTACTTGGATGGGAATTTTTCAAGAGGCCACCCTTTTAATCCCAGGTTCCTCATACAGGTACATGACACCAGTCCTTAGATGTAGTGGCCACAATTATTATCACTCTTTAGGCTAAGAACATTTTTTAGTACAGAAAATTCATATTTTTGCAATTTTTTGTGCTAAAATAAATCATTATCCTTATTTTATGAACTTGCAGTCCCGTCAATTTTCCATGTAATTTTCCATTTTCCCCCAGTATTCTTAAAGAGAAAGTCAAAACGTCAGCATTAAATACAGTTTCTCACAAAAGTGAGTACACCCCTCACATTTTTGTAAATATTTTATTATATCTTTTCATGTGACAACACTGAAGAAATTACAATTTGCTACAATGTAAAATAGTGAGTGTACAGCTAAAAAGTGAGTACACCCCTAAGTGAAAATGTCCAAATTGGGCCCAAAGTGTCAATATTTTGTGTAGCCACCGTTATTTTGCAGCACTGCCTTAACCCTCTTGGGCATGGAGTTCACCAGAGCTTCACAGGTTGCCACTGGAGTCTTCTTCCACTCCTCCATGACGACATCATGGAGCTGGTGGATGTTAGAGACCTTGCGCTCCTCCACCTTCCGTTTGAGGATGCCCTACAGATGCTCAATAGGATTTAGGTCTGAAGACATTCTTGGCCAGTACATCAACTTTACCCTCATCTTCTTTAGCAAGGCATTGGTCATCTTTGAGGTGTTTGGGGTCGTTATCATGTTGGAATACTGTCCTGCGGCCCAGTCTCCGAAAGGGAGGGGATCATGCTTTGCTTCAGTATGTTACAGTACATGTTGGCATTCATGGTTCCCTCAATGATCTGTAGCTCCCCAGTGTCGGCAGCACTCATGCAGCCCCAGACCATGACATTCCCACCACCATGCTTGACTGTAGGCAAGACACACTTGTCTTTGTACTCCTCACCTGGTTACCACCACACATGCTTGACACCATCTGAACCAATTAAGTTTACCTTCCAGTAAATCATGTCCTTAGTCTGCTTGTCTTCAGCAAATTGTTTGCTTGTTTTTTTTTGCTTGTTGGTTTTCTTGTGCATCATCTTTAGAAGAGACTTCCTTCTGGGATGATAGCCATGCAGACCAATTTGATGCAGTATGTGGCGTATGGTCTGGGCACTGACAGGCTGACCCCCCCACCCCTTCAACCTCTGGAGCAATGCTGGCAGCACTCATATGTCTATTTCACAAAGACAACCTCTGGATATGATGCTGAGCACATGCATTCACTTCTTTGGTCGACCATGGCGAGGCCTGTTCTGAGTGGAACCTGTCCTGCTAAACCACTGTAATCGTCTTGGCCACCATGGTGCAGCTGAGGCTCAGGGTCTTGGCAATCTTCTTATAGCCTAGGCCATCTTTATGTAGAGAACCAATTCTTTTTTTCAGATCCTCAGAGAGTTATTTGCCATGAGGTGCCATTTTGAACTTCCAGTGACCAATATGAGAGAGTGAGAGCGATAACACCAAATTTAATACACCTGCTCCCCATTCACACCTGAGACTTTGTAACACTAATAAGTCACATGACATCGGGAAGGGAAAATGGCTAATTGGGCCCGATTTGGACATTTTCACTTAGGGGTGTACTCACTTTTGTTGCCAGCGGTTTAGACATTAATGGCTGTTTGTTGAGTTATTTTGAGGGGACAGCAAATTTACACTGTTATACAAGCTGTACACTCACTACTTTACATTGTAGCAAAGTGTCATTTCTTCAGTGTTGTCACATGAAAAGATATAATAAAATATTTACAAAAATGTGAGGGGTGTACTTACTTTTGTGAGATACTGTATATCCTAAATATCACTGTCACATAGTGAATCTAAAGCTACTACTTCAGTCACACGTAGCTTACACAGGAACTTTCTTGACTCCCTTTGGCTGAACAGAGCAGCAGGGGAGTACAGGGATGGTTAGCATATGCTGCTGGGGAGGACTATGTTAAAGTGAAACTATTTCTTTACCCTGTATGTGCAAAACACCTGTTCTCTTTAACCAAGTCAGAGAACAATTATATAGGGCATGCTCTAAAGCAACTTATGAGCTAAGGGGGGCTCAAATGCAGCCCCTGATATCACCATATGACTGTCAGAAACTGAAGGCCAAACAGAGAAATCTAGGGCCATGCTACATTTTAGGCTGGGGATATGCTGCAGAAGAAAATGTGAAACTGGGAACATGTTATATGAGGCTAGTAGAGATTAATGCTATTACCTTAATCAATTTTCCAATATAGACTGCAGAGATCCAGGGGCTGCATATCATATACCAAAGGGCCACAGGTTGGGAACCAGAGCTTTAAAGGAACCAGGGCTTTAAAGGAACCTGTCTATATTTAAAAAACTTTTAAAACTAAAAGTCTCCCACTGCCTTTTTTAGCTACAAAGTCATTAATTGTACACCCCTCTGATCTTGAGTGAGCTTGTGTGAAATTACCATTTCATGCTCAACGTCCTTTTACTTGGATGTGCCTGCAGACTTGATGCTTGACTACCCTAAAAAATAACCTTCAGCGTATCTTGAATTATAATGTAAGTTTCTATCAGACCAACGCTTCTCTGAAGAAGTGACCATTGTGCCTAGTCAATAAGTACAGCATTTCAGGGGATTTAAATCTGAAGAAAAACCACATATGGTAAGTGGCTTAATTTAATTATTTATTTTTCATTTCATAATTAATTTCTGTCTGTTAATGGCCTGGGGGTTGGGCAGTCTTTTAGGACATGTACCCTGGAGGTTTCCTCCATAAGGTTTTTCTTTTCCCTCCTGGGTACTGAAGGACAATTCTTTGAGTCATGGAAAATAAGGTCCTTGTTTTGCTATGCAGAGTAGACAAATACAGTATATAAACAATAAAGTTGTAGACAGTTAGTGAATGTAAATATTAACTATAAAATATATTTATCTTGTCATTGCTTTGAAAACAGGAGGACAATGAGTGAGTAGGATAATGGATGGTGCTGTAATTATAAAGGATTTAAAGTTCAGTTTTCAGTGCAAAATTATACTGATTACTATATATTGCTGCATGTCAGGGTACAATGACAGATCTGCTTTAAGATACTACCCTTCCTTACATTAAGTAATTTGACTTTGTGTCACTGTACTGTAAGCATGTACACCCTTTATAAAACCTGTTGTTTACCAAATACCCTCTAGAATCATGGTGTCCTACTTTCTAGATACATAGGAGTTGATTTACTAAAGGCAATAGACTGTGCACTTTGCAAAGTGCAGTTGCTCCACAGCTCAGTAAATGAGGCAAAGCTTCACTTTGCAAAGAGCACTCAATCATGTGCAAGGAAAAAAAAACAGCATTTTTGCTTTCACATGATTGGATGATGGAAGTCAGCAGAGTTTCTGCTCCTTTACTAAGCTCTGGACCAACTGCACTTGCAGAGTTCAATTGCAGTTTGCAAAGTGCACAGTCTTTTTACCTTTAGTAAATCAACCCCATAGGGTCTGGTTCGGGCCCCTGACATCACAAAAGTGCTGCCCATAACATTCAGTTTATATTCAGTATAGTAGTGGCTGCCTTATGCTGTTTAAATCATTTTTTTAGCTCTTATTTTTTAACAAATGGCATTTTTTACACTATGGGACATCACCATAGCTGTGAGCCGTGTGTTTAGCTCTCAGTTGCGATACAGCTTTGGGGGCTCCATTGCAGCCATGGTATGGATCCCTAGTAGGTTACATGCCCTTATTTATATATATAAATATATATTATCTCCTATGCTTCCCTATTCGCTAGCTGTATGGGACAGATATTGGACAAGGCTGTTCATCACTCATGCCTCTATCTCCCCTGCTAAATAACTGAGTTTTCCCAGGGACTCTCCCCACACCTTTTCTAATGATGCATATAGGAGATACTTATCTGGAGAAATTGCACTCTTTGGAATATTATAAAACTATGCTGCAAATAACTCCCTCACAATTGTTTTGATATAACCAGATCACTTCTTATCTGGGGACAAACTTAAAAAGATTAATCGGTCCTTATCAATGTTACCATTGAGTTCTTGTAAAACTAGAAACCCAGTAAAGGGCTGAATCTCAATAGTATGTAGTTATATAACTGATCCGGATCATAGACTCTTACATGGAACATTGGGAGACCTCAACATCTCTAGGAAAATACCAGAGTGGCATGAAAAAAATCAATAATTTTTCTAAAATGTCTTTATTTAATTTTAATCTAAAATTTTTAATACAGCCCTGGTAAAATCCTATTACAAGACACCATTGAAATGGTTAAAATAAAATAGAAGAAGCAGCGCTGTAAACCAAAATGTGATAAATAAATGTCACAATAGTGATAAATAATGCATAAAGTCCATAATCTGATCAATTGAGTCAGTACAGTTCTAACAGTGACAATCTTCAAAGGTGAAACGGATGAGGAACCCCAGCATGGGTCTCTTCCAGAAATAATTAGCGAATGAAACTGGATACCTTCACCGCACCACTGTGATATGAGTAAAATACACGCTTACCAACTGGCAAGCTTAAGAAAGCTTGTGACCTTAACCTGGTCGGGGCCTTTCTTGAGATGGAGACAGCACTGAACCGCTCCTTAGACTGTGACTGGACCACTAGCCTCCATAAAAAGGGGAACCTGGATGCGGGAGATGCTAAACTCCTATCCAGGAGTTGTTCTCACAGACCGTGCGGCTGCTGTGCACACACCGGCATCTGCAACCTCCCCGCTCCCCGGCTATACATGCTATACATGTCTATACATTGAAATGGTATATGGTCCCATGGTAAGATGAACCTGCAGGCCTCCTCTCAGTGTTTCAGACATTGTGGTCAGGAAGACACAATGGCACATATTTGGTGCCCCGTGATAAGCAGGTTCTGGATAAGAGTTTATTCTAATTACCATTAAGTTACAGGTGAATCTTATCAGAACACCGGAGATTGCCCTCTTGCAAAAATTGGATAAAGGTCTTCCTAAAAACAGTTCATGCTTGATTTCTAATATGATTCTAGATGCCAGGATAGCCATTGCATGCTGTTGGAACCAGTTGATAGTAACATATGACCACATCGAACAAAAATTAAACTGGATTTGAATTTATGACAAATTGACTTGCACCCTCCACAATAACCACTTGTTGAAGTTGAATAAGACATGGCAATTATAGATACAGTATTTGTTGGTAGACGAATGAAGCCTGGGGGGAATTACCCTGACTGCCTTTGACTTTATCTTCCCCCCAGTGGTGTATTTAGGTTTTGTGCTGCCCTAGGCCTGACTGAGCTTGTGCACCCCCTAATTTAAATATGACCCACCCCTTCCTGTCAAGGCCACACCCCTTTTTTTTAAAGATCCGCCCTGTCATCTTCATTGGAGGAGGACAGAGGGACGCCGCGGGAAGAGGACAGAGAGGCATGCAACATCTTTTCATTTGGTGGGTAAGGGGATATGTGCTGGTTGCTTTGGGAGGGGAGGATCAGACCCCTCCCAAAGCACCCAGCACATATCCCCTTACCCCCCCTCCCCTCATCCATGTGTGCATTTGTTATCTGCCCCCTTCCTGGTTACTGTGTCCCCCTCCACTGTAAACTATACACAGACCTCAGAGCAGAAGCGCGGCTCTTGCACTGAAGTCGTGTCCCTCCTCTGTGGCTCCTTCTCCTCCTGGCTGTGTACTCTAGAACATAGGAGCTGAGAAGGAGGAGGAGCTGAGGAGTGTGTGTGGCTGACAGTGGGGAGAGAGGTGGCGGCTGCTACGGAAAGCCGATCGCTGCTTGTGGGACCCCGGGAGGCAGATGTCCTGGGTGCCCACGCTAGCGCACTCTGGCTGCCAGTTATCGAAGCTCAGTGCCGGAACTTGTTGTGGGCTCCGGGACAGTGGCATCACTAGGTTTGGTGTCACCTGGAGCTGTAAAAATTGTGTCATCCCCCTTAATTTTTTGACTGGAGGCCCAGCGTTGGAGTTCATTATGGCGGTCAACAAGGCCTAGAGGATATCAGGTTAGGCACTTCCTAATGGCTCAGTCCCTGGGAACAGTAATGAATAATGGCCAACAGGCTCTTACCAGACCCGGTGAAACCGCAACAGTGATCCCTCCGGCTGGACATTTGCTCACTCTGGGTTGCCCAGGCTGACTCTGGTCAGTAGTGTAGCATGTCTGTACCCTGGCAGTGGCTTTATCTTTCTCCCCCTCTGGTGGTGCGGGTACAGCGTGGCTCTCTGGTGGTGCGGGTACAGCGTGGCTCTCTGGTGGTGCGGGTACAGCGTGGCTCTCTGGTGGTGCGGGTACAGCGTGGCTCTCTGGTGGTGCGGGTACAGCGTGGCTCTTTGGTGGTGCGGGTACAGCGTGGCTCTATGGTGGTGCGGGTACAGCGTGGCTCTCTGGTGGTGCGGGTACAGCGTGGCTCTCTGGTGGTGCGGGTACAGCGTGGCTCCCTCTTTGGCTTCCCCCAGTACAGTACTCTCTTATTCTCCTCTAACACCCCCCCTCAGCAGAGTGCATGCATGCTGGGGGCTGTAGCATGTCTGTGGACACACAGGGGCCGCCACTCTTCAGGGACTACTTTTCCCATGATGCCCCCCAGAGTCTTCTGATTGGCCCTCTGCTTTGGCCAATCATGGGGAGGAAAACAGCGGTCAGGAAGCTGGGCGATGGCACAGGGAAACCAATTAGAGCCGCTCTCTCTCTCTCTTCTCCCTTAGGCTGACAGAAAGGGGAGGGGGGGCGAGCGGGGGAGTTCTCTGGTAAATGGAGCAGCAGATCTGTGACAGGGAGAGGAGAGATGCGGGTTGTCAGGGGAGGGGGGGCGAGCGGGGGAGATACACAGACAGCCCACATCTCTCCTCTCCCTGTCACAGCGCTGCTGCTCAATTTGCCAGAGAACTCCCCCCGCTCGCCCCCCCTCCCCTTTCTGTCAGCCGAAGGGAGAAGAGAGAGAGAGTGGCTCTAATTGGTTTTACCGTGCCGCCGCCCAGATTCCTGACCGCTGTTTTCCTCCCCATGATTGGCCACAGCAGAGGGCCAATCAGAGACAGAATCACAGCTTTACGGAGGGGCGGCTTGACGGCACCCGGGACGCCACTGCACTGCATTGCTAAGCTGTACTCCCTGCTGTGCGGGAGTCGGGAAGAGGGCGCTGCTGCCATTTTCGGGGGGGGGGGGCGGCTTTTTGCCGCCCCCCCGCACAGTGCCGCCCTAGGCCTGGGCCTTGTTGGCCTAGGCCAAGACACAGCACTGCTTCCCCCTTTTTCTTATTCTTTTGCTTTTCTATCTCCTTTTCACTATTTAATTGACCGGTTTTCAAACACCTTAGTCATACTGTTCTTAGCCTCTTTGTGACTTATCTGTACACTACACCATGCCTCATTTAATATAACAACTCACCGACAGTTTGAACCTGGTGTGAGAACTGTGATGTTACCGTAAGCTGCCTGTTCATCACTCTACTACTAACAGTACTCCTGCATTATAAAAAAATGATATCTCTTATTAATAGTCATATTAATGTAACTTTTGTCTCTGTGTGTCACTCAGTTCAAATATGCCTTTTTGAATGACTTATTAACAGTATAATGTATGTACGCCTATTTTTTGTCACTTTTGCAATATGTACAGTATTAAAAAAGAAAAAACTGATTTAAAAGTATAGTACAAAAGGAGAAAATGGACGGACAGAACCTAAAAGGGAAAGGTAGTGTAGAAGAAATAAAACAAACTATTTAACTACTGGAACAAAGTCTAAAGAATTTGTTTCACTAGCCTGAATAAAGGTGGCCATGCATGGTTAGATTTTTGTTCAAACATTCGTAGAAAATTTGTTTATCAGAAGATTCTTTTTTGCCATCATTGAGTCAACTAATTTCTTTCCCCCTTAAAATTTCATCCAGACCTGCTACTTAAATGGAATCCCAGAAGTGGTAAACAGGTTTCATTACAATAGGTATGATTTTTCTTGAATGTTAACCACATTCACACTTAGATATATGTTCATAAGACACAAATTTCCATCCCGTTTCTTCAAATTTCCTTATCGCTGCATTAGAAAAGAAATGTTTATTGGACACCACTAACCATTAGAAAAACAAACAAACATTCCAAAATTCTACTGGTGTGTGGCCAGCTTTAGCATCTAGGTAAGGAAAACACAGACAATTATCTGCAGGGGTTCCTGGAACCGTATGCAGCCTTTGATTTGCAGGTTGGGCACCAGGCTCTAGTATGTGTCATGTTGTCTAATGTCTGTTTGAAATTGGTATGAAGTATGAGCTCATTAACAGTCTTAATTACATACTCTCTGTGATGGTAAACCCAGTAGCAGTTTTCATGTGGGTTTACGTCAAATACCACCTTTTCCTCTAAAAAAAAAGGTCCTGTCTATAAGAATTATGGTTTTAGCTGACCTACAATCCAAGTAGATGGCATTACAGAAAACATTTCTGTAACATGCAACCTACAACACATATGACAACATGACATCTAACCGAAATAGCTATACACATAGATGCTGCAGCTTTAACAGTTTCTCTGCCTCTTCCCGAAATGTTTTGTTCAGGAAGGGTTAAGTAAATCTGTCTTACAGGCTGCAGTCAAAGTACTTTCTTTAAACTGAACATATCAAGTGCTTTTTATCAGCCACTAATTACACTCTTTGTGGAAAGAATTTTCCCCTAACACCCTTCAGTGCTTGTACACCCTTTAATCAGATCTTATTACATCCACATAATCCTATGCTTTTTCGACTTGCCAGACCTCATTAACAGTTTTATTAAACTTGTACCTATGTAAAATCAGTAACGGAAATATTGGCAATATTCTAGTGTTTTGCAGACGAGAGTCGTACAACAGCAAATTGGTCTCTCCCTACCTTGAACATTCTTAACCCTTTGATATCAGAAAAAGCCATTATTGGCCTGAATTTGGATCAACTAATCCTCTTTAAAAACCTTCAGAATTCTAAGTTGCTTGACTTGAAAGGCACGGATTACTGGATGTAGAAATTATGAGCCTATGTATGAAGAGCGGATCAGTTTGTGTTCAACCTTTTCTTTTGGAATATGGATGTAAATGATTCATTTTCAAGAAGTATTTTTCCACATCAAATTGGCCTTAATGCTTATGTGGCATGAATATATATTAGCAAAACAATTTTAGCAATGAACACTTATCTTTATGAAAAAATGACCATGAATTAGGCAAACATGGATAGGCATAGAGATGGCTAGGAAAGCTCATAACATTATAACATTTTTTTTTAGATATTTGTTCAGTACACATGAAGTTAGAAGGACACTGATATGCTGACAGGTTTTAACGTGTATTTTTCTTTACCTGCAGAAAATGTACTTAGCATGAAAAAAGATATAAGTATATATATATACAGTATATACAGTATACAGTGTCTCACAAAAGTGAGTACAACCCTCACATTTTTGTAAATATTTTATTATATCTTTTCCACACTGAAAATGTAAAGTATTGAATGTACAGCTTGTATAACAGTGTATATTTGCTGTCCCCTCAAAATAACTCAACACACAGCCATTAATGTCTAAACCGCTGGTAAGAAAAGTGAGTACATCCCTCAGTGAAAATGTCCAAATTGGGCCCAATTAGCCATTTTCCCTCCCCGGTGTCATGTGACTCGTTAGCGTTACAAGGTCTCAGGTGTGAATGGGGAGCAAGTGTTAAATTTGGTGTTATCGCTCTCACTCTCTCATATTGGTCACTGGAAGTTCAACATGGCACCTCATGTCAAAGAACTCTCTGAGGATCTGAAAAAAAGAATCATTGCTCTACATTAATACTTGTTGCAAAGTGTCATTTCTTCAGTGTTGTCACACGAAAAGATATAATAAAATATTTACAAAAATGTGAGGGGTGTACTCACTTTTGTAAGATAATATATATGTTATATATAGTCTGAGTAATAAGGAAAGGATATTGCGATGTATATGTCGCCTTGATGAAATGATGCAGAAAAGCCCAGGACCCTCCTTGCCTTATTGATGTTGTGCTTTGATCATTTATTAGATACATTGTGAGGACATCTTCTTATGTGGCTGATTCGTGTTCAATAGAGGGTAATGAATGATCAATCGCCGACCGGCCCATAGTAAAAATATGTCATTACTTTGATGTTTAATACCGGGGTTATGGCAGCAGCTAGCTGCCATATCATTTTTTACTATGGGCGATTCCGCATCGGATAAAAGTGGGTGGTTCCGCAGGCACATTTGCTGCGGGATCACTTTTAGAGGCGGCGGGAGAGGTGCACCCCCTCTCCCCAGTCGTTTCTAGGCTTACCGTTTGCTGGGCAGGAAGTCGAGTGATGGCATGATGGCCCCCACTCGGCTGTATGCCCTTGGAGGCCTGGACCGACTTCTGACGTCACTTCCAGTCCTCGGGCATAAACAAATGTTTTTGTTTTTTTTTTAAAGCCAAAAACATTTTTTTTTGCTTTTAAAGGGAAATTAGAGATCTGGGATCTTTTTGACCCCATATCTCTTAATAAATAGGACATGTCATGCTTACTTCTATTACAAGGGATGTTTACATTCCTTGTAATAGGAATAAAAGTGATAAAAAAGAAAAAAAAAAGGTACAGAGTAAAAATAAAAATAAATAATAAATAAGACTTTTTTTTTAACCACTTCAGCCCCGGAAGATTTTGCTCAATGACCAGGCCATTTTTTACGATACGGCACAGCATAGCTTTAACTGACAATTGCGCAGTCATGCAACACTGTACCCAAACAAAATTGACATCCTTTTTTCCCCACAAATAGAGCTTTCTTTTGGTGGTATTTGATCACCTTTGCAGTTTTTATTTTTTGTGCTATAAACAAAAGAAGATTGACAATTTTGAAAAAAAACACAATATCTTTTACTATAATAAATATCCCCAATTTTTTTTTTTTTAAAAACACATTATTTCCTCAGTTTAGGACGATATGTATTCTTCTACAAATTTTTGGTAAAGAAAAAAATTGCATTAAGCGTATATTGATTGGTTTGCGCAAAAGTTATAGCATCTACAAAACAGGGGATAGGTTTATGGCATTTTTATTATTATTTTTTTTAATAGTAATGGCGGTGATCTGCGATTTTTATCATGACTGCGATATTGCAGCGGACAAATTGGACACTTTTGACACATTTTTGAGACCATTGACAATTATACAGTGATCAGTGCTATAAAAATGCACTGATTACTTTATAAATTTCACTGGCAGGGAAGGAGTTAACACTAGGGGGGCGATCAAGGGGTTAACTGTGTTCCCTAGGTGTGTTCTAACTGTAGGGGGATGAAACTGACTAGGGGAGGAGAGAGATCGGTGTTCATACTTAGTATGAACACATGATCTGTCTCCTCTCATCTGAGAGAACCGGGATTTGTGTGTTTACAGCATCTTAAAGGGCCGGCGTAGGGTAACGACGGCTTGCCCATGGGAGCCAACCTGCTGCAGTACAACTGCAGCGGCCGGTCGGGAACTCGTTATAAGCACCCCATCCCTCCGTGCTCGCGCGCAGAAGCGACCACTTGCGCAAGTCGCGCCCGCATATGTAAACGGTGTTCAAACTAGAGCAATAATTCTACCACAAGACCTCCTCTGTAACTCTAAACAGGTAACCTGTAAAAATGTTTAAAGTGTAGCCTATGGAGATTTTTATGTACCATAGTTTGTCGCCCCTCCAGGAGCGTGCGTAGTTTTAAGGCATGACATGTTAGGTATCTATTTACTCGGCATAACATTATCTTTCACATTATACAAAAAATTTGGGGTAACTTATGTATTTTTTCTTTTTATTCCTTAAAGTGTATTTTTTCCCAAAAAATATGTTTGAAAGACTGCTGCGCAAATACAATGTGACATAAAATATTGGAAAGATCACCATTTTATTTTCTAGGGTCTCTGCTAGAAAAAACATACATTTTCCAGAATAGGCCTGGTCAAAAAGTGGTTAATATACCCTGAAGTTTTCCTATGCATGCCATTTGTACTATAAAGAAATAGTCTACCTGCCCCCCCAAATTGGAGAAAGACATCTTACACTCTGTGTTTTCCAGCTGATCTATGTTTTTACCAAAATAATTATGGGTTCCATCATACTGAGATTCTTCACAAGTACTCCTGAGGAAGAACATTAAAAACACATCTACATATGGATTACATTGGCTCCAAATATTTGTGTGAACCCCAAAATAAACAAGTTATCATGTGCTTCTTAAATTGTGTGTCTTGTAATTTACTTGATGTACAAATAAACTTTATGATTTTATATATGCAGTATTTTTCTCACTTCTATATGTCCCTCAAAAAAGTCTATGGCTACTTATATAGTTGTTTGTATATGCTGAAAATAGGCATAAGGGCATCTAGCACACAATATACTGGATAACCCATTTGCATATTGGTATTGATAGTGAACTTTTGGAGTCATTTGTACATACTGCAGCTCAGTTTAACCCCATAGGTAATTAATAACTGATGTCAACATCCATTCCTCTAAAGGCAGTTAGCAATGACACTACGGAGGAACTTATGCTAAAGCTCTGTGTTTTCCAATTCTTATGCAGAGAAATCACACTCTTTTAGGGTGGGGATAATTGTAGATCTAAGTGTAAAGAGTGCATTACATTTTAAAGACTAGCGACGCAGTTACTGAGTTAGGAAAAGGTAAATCCCGCAGAAGTTCATAATGACACAGTGTGAATGTTATTATAGTTTACGTATATATGTCATTAACACATATCTAAAACTTCTGAGTTCAGCATATATCAGAAGGCATTGCGTTACATCGATTATTTGAGCGTCATGCTGTGCATCAACTGCCAAACTATTTAGCATCTTAGAGAAAAGAAAAATGCCACATACTTGTACAGTATGTAATTCCTGCAAATGCTCCCCATAATTACTTATATTTACACCTCCGTGTCTCCTCTATGACTTCATCCAGAACTCTCACAACTTCTACTTTTTATGTAATTATTTTTTCTCTAGCTTTGCACAAAACATACTTGTAAATGTTGATCTAATATAGACATAAAATACTTAAATTGGAAAAAAATATTAAGCACTAAATTACAGGGAAGGGTTCACACAGTCTATAGCAGAGAAACATACTTTTAAGACCTTTTCTGGTAATGATAGCCTTATGTATGGACTGCTAATAATTTTATATATCTTGTAATACATTTAATACTTGTGGGGAAGATACAGGTATATGGTCCTAGTCGCATGTGACTCTACATAATTTGTATGCACCTGGTACAATAATACACATTTTTTAGTCTTGGCCATCAAAACGAATGACCAAACTTGTGCAGCATTTGAGTCTCTTACCCTCAGGATTTGTTGGGCAGTCAACCTTCTGTATGCTTCTAATGCCGTGTACACACGGTCCGACTTGCCAACGGGATAACCTCCGTCGGCATTTCCGACTGAAAAATTTAGAACATGTTCTCTATCTAAGTCCGTTGGAAATGCCGACAGAAAAAGTCCGATGGGGCATACACTCGGTCGGAATATCCGACCAACAGCTCCCATCGGACTTTTTCTGTCGAAAATTCCGACTGTGTGTACGGGGCATTATAGTTTCCTTTCGCTTTAGTCATTTGGAGTCCCTATATAGACATGAGAACACAGAAACCTGGGGATATTTTAAGAACAAAGTACTAATCTGGACACATGACTTGCCAACCATGCCAATACAACTTTATTAAACAGTATTAAATGATTTCTCAAAGTGGCATGTGTCTCCTATATGGTTACTTATATTATTTTTATGTGTCCGGTGTAAAAATCCATATTTTTCAGTTGCTGAATTGGATCAACTCACCCTCAAGATAAAGAAATGTTGGGCAGTCAAAGTTCTCTTGTATCCTTTTAATATTCTCCCTTGGTTTGTTAAACAGTGTTAAATGATATTCAAGCATCTTTACATTCTTGCTAAGCTTTGTCGGTTTGGCACTATGCTATATTTACTGTTTATGTTTACATAAATGTACAGTATTCTGTATTGCTGACTCTGTATACAAATGGTGTTATTTTTGCAGTGCGGTGGGAAGGTGTAGTTTCAATGCATACATATGCATAAGGTATATATATATATATCTATATATAGATATATATATCTATATATAGATATATATAGATATATATATCTATATATAGATATATATATCTATATATAGATATATAGCTATATAGGTACATATATATATATATATATATATTTATATATAGATTGATAGATATATCTATATATATAGAGATATATATAGATATATCTCTCTCTTCTCTCTCTCTCTCTCTATATATATCTATATATATATATATAGCTCTATATATATCTCTCTATATATATACATATATATATGTAGCACTGGTAGATTTTACAATCTACCGCTTATAGGTAAATTTAGTGGGTCAAATGTTTTGTACATAGTTCAGATTTAGTTTATTGTCAGATTTGGCCTCTGTTCCAGTTTTTCTGTGTTGCGTGTAGTTTCACACTGTGCCTGTGGGTGTCGTTGTCACCATGGGTCGGTGTTGGAAAGGCAACATGCTGAAGTGTATGAGTGCTCTTCTGTCTCGGAGATAACTCGGCGGAGGTGGTCCTCCGGGTTGCATTCTGGGAGAGGGTATTTATGGGGCAGACACCATGTTTCGGAGAGCTTTTTGCCTCGTGGCCCTCCTGGCCTAGAGGTATGTGTCAGTGAGTGCTATCTCGTAGCCCTCCGGCTTGGAGGGTTACGGAGCTGCAGCCGTGCAGGTGGACCCAGAAGCCTGTCTGGGGCCTGCTATCGTTGGGATGGTCCTGTGCTGTCTGTCCTGCTGGAAGAAGCTGGACAATCGGGAAGATCCAGGGGAGGACCCATCTTGGAAGGGGCCATGCAAGGCTGGTCTTAAGAAGGGCCTGGTGACTTGGTTGGAGGACGTATCCTAAACTATCCTTCCGCACAAGTACTGTCGGGTTGGCTTAAAGGTTCTGGTACTGTGTTTGCTGTTCATCGAAAACCTCTACATCCTGTGGCAGAGGATCGTACGGGTTTTGTTTCACTCAAGTCTGTGGCAGAGACTTTTTGTTCGTGCTGCGTACCAGCTGCTAGGTTAGTGAGAGAGACCTATCCAGGCGGGCAAAGATTTAGCTTTGAAAGGAAAATATATTCATCCCTCAATTTCCAATTATTCAGTGCTACACCAAGAAAAGGTATTTGAACTTCCCTGCAACTCTTCTTCTACCTCTTTCCTGCTACTTCTTCCAGTTATATCCCATTAAAGCATTGGAAAAAATATTCAAGTGACTGGTGCCTACATTGTCTGATAGTAAGCTCAACGGGACCCTAGACCTGGTGTTGGTGAAATCACAGGTAAAAAAGGTAACGGAGACAGCCCGCAACAAACCAGCAGCTCCGTGAGTTAGTGCTACATATATAGATCTATATATATATATATATATATATATATATATATATATATATATATATATAGGGGTAGGTATCAAGTAAACCCAATTTTTACTTACAACTGAAAAGATGAAAAGGTTAGCTAAAACTATAATTGTTTTTGAAGAGGAAACCTGTAATTCTATCTATTCTTCTTGTCTTAGATTTAGAAGGTACAGTGTTGCGATATTTAAAGGTCAAAACTCTGAGAGACTTTTCCAGAATTAAGTGACTCTATGTTGCTCACATATGCACTTCTAGGGTTCCAGAGCAATGGTCCACTGACAACTGGGGCCCCATGTATAACATTTGTTTAGTATTGAGTTTAATCTGATTAACCAATTTCTCTAGGAATTATTCAACCACTTAAGGACAGAGCCTCTTTCTGAGATTTGTTGTTTACGAGTTAAAAACGTTTTTTTTTTGCTAGAAAATTACTTAGAACCCCCAAACATTATACATTTTTTTCTAACACCTTAGAGAATAAAATGGCGGTCGTTGCAATACTTTCTGTCACACCGCATTTGCTCAGCGGTCTTACAAGCGCACTTTTTTGGAAAAAATACACTTTTTTGAATTAACCGCTTCCCGACCAACTGCCGCAGTTATACTGTGGCAGGTTGGCTTCCCTGCGCGAGCCGTCGTAGCTATACGTCGCCTCGCGGGGTCTGCATCCTCTGCACAGCGGGGGTGCTGATGCTTGTGGCTGATGGTCGCGATGACCGCCGGCCACTAGCGATCGTGAGCAGGAGACACAGAACAGGGATGAATGTGTGTAAACACACACTTCCCTGTTCTGTTCTGACAGGAGGGACAGATTGTATGTTCCTATTAGCTAGGAACCACGATCTGTCACTTCCTCTAGTCAGTCCCCTCCCCCTTCAGTTAGAGTCACCTCCCAGGGAACACAATTAACCCCTTGATCACCCCCTAGTGTTAACCCCTTCACTGCTAGTGACATTTTTTACCGTAATCAATGTATTTTTATAGTATTGATCGCTGTATTAATGCCAGTGGTCCCAGAAATGTGTCAAAATTGTCAGATGTGTCCGCCATAATGTCGCAGTCATGATACAAATCGCAGATCGCCTCCATTACTAGTAAAAAAAATAATAAAAATGCTATAAATCTATCCCCTATTTTGTAGACGCTATAACTTTTGCGCAAACCAATCAATGTACACTTATTGTGATTTTTTTTTTAACCAAAAATATGTAGAAGAATACATAACGGCCTAAACTGAGAAACGTCACACGACCGCGCAATTGTCAGTTAAAGCGATGTAGTGCCGAATTGGAAAAAGTGCTCTGGTCAGGAAGGGGGTAAATTCTTCTGGGGCTAAAGTTGTTAAAAAATAAGACAACAGTAAAGTTAGCCCAATTTTTTTTATATTGTGAAAGATAATGTTACCCCGAGTAAATTGATACCCAAAATGTCATGTTTCAAAGTTGCACCCCCTTGTGGAATGGCAAAAAATGTTTAACCTTAAAAATGTCCATAGGCAACGTTTAAAAAATTCTGTAGGTTTCATGTTTTGAGTTACAGAGGAGTTCTAGGGCTAGAATTATATTCCTCGCTCTAACGATCACGGTGATACCTCACATGTGTGTTTTGAACACTGTTTTCATATGCGGGCGCTACTCACATATGCGTTTGCTTCTGCACGCAAACTCGTCGGGACAGAGCGCGTTTAAAAAAAAAATATTTCTTATTTATTTTACCTTTTATTTTTTATTTTTACACAGTTTACACAGCTCACAGCAGGGGTGAGCCTGGAATTGGGTTTTAAAAACAAACTTCACATTGTCTGAAGAGTGGACCCACTAGAATCAGGAGTTAGAGTGATCAACCAAGTCGGTAGGACACTGGACTATCAGAACACATTTATTGGTTAAGCCAATGAAAGTGCTACCGACAATTGTATAATAATCTTATAAGTCTGGCACTGTACAGATTTAAAATAACAAAATACAGACCCCCTTGTCTGCTAGATTAGACATTAAAGCAATAGTAGTGAGAAACAACGTACTTCTTTGTACAACAAATATCCTTTTTTATCTGGTTTGCTTATAAAACAACATCTGGCAGTAAAAAATGTACCCATTTGAGGCTTTTGACCTTTGACTGTTAGTTGATTTAAGTCAGAGCTACCAATTAATAAAAGATTATCAGTACAAAAAATTAACCTCTAAAGTCTTGCATTAGGTTTTTCTGATTGAAAAGTTTACTGTTAACTTAGGCCTCATGTACGCTGCTGCTGGCAAACGGACGTTTAGGAGCAGTTTGGTGGGTTTTTTGAGCAGCCCCTGAACTCTCCTCTATGTTATCTTATCAGTACATGTACACATGGTCGTTTATAGTTGTTTCCAGGCTGTTGAGGTTAGAAGCATTTTTTGGAAAGCAAAAGGACGGATGTTCAGAGGCCTTTGAAACGCCAAATGCCTGTAACAGCTTGTAAATACGGTAACTCACATTTACCCGCATTTCGTTTATAGGCATTTTTAATGGAGATACATTTTTGACCATTTTCAATGCAAAAAACGCTTCTAAACGCAAACGCAGCTAAACGCGGCATGTAAACATGGCACAACGGACGTTTGAAGCCTTCGTTTATTCACTCTGCATCTGAACACCTAAGCCGGCCATAGATGGTTTGAATTTCGAATTACAGATGAACTGGCCAAAATTTGAACCATGTATGGGCAGGCTGATTGTACTCAAGTTGATTGATCGATCACCTTGGGTAAAACTAGCCTGTCTTTTTTTAATATGATAGCTGCTGGCAATAATCACCGTGTGTTCTCCTTGCTGGGATGGCTCCCTGCTCCCCCTGCCAGGAGAACACAATAGCTCCACAGTAGGGTTTCCCCCATCAACACTGACTGTGTTCATGAGGAAACCAAGTGATTTATTTTTTGCAACCCATGGTTTCTGGAAAGAAAGTTGCACGGTCTATGACCGGCTTTAGAATCAATCTCTAGGGCCCCTTTCACACAGGCAGACCCATTGAATCCGCCTGTCAGTTTTTTAGGTGGACCCGATCAGACCATCCATTACCATCTATGGCGGGTGTCAACAAACATGTGTCCATTGACACCTGCCTAATCCTATCTGCTAAAAACACCTAATCCTATCTGCTAAAAACAGACAGATGGCCGTTCTGCACAAGCAGAGTGCCCATCTCAGCAGAGATCAGCAGACAGATGCCCTGCTGACCAGGTAGACTCCTGGCTGAGTCAGGCCCATGTGAAAGGAGGCTTTAACATAGTCCATAGGCATTTTGCGAGTAGAAAATGAGGGCTGGCGAGCGTAGGCTGCCTGGGAGCGGGGGGGGGGGTGGGGCGAGCACTGCCAGCAGGCGGGGTTGAATGGGAGCTCTTCTCCCAGTGATCTCCCAGAGAAAAAGAGAAGTAAGATCCGGCCGGATCATCAGAGCATCGAGGAACAATTGGTGTGTGTTCCCCACACTCGCTGTCACATACAGCCCCACCTCCTGGTCCGGATACTTTGATAGACAGAACGCCCATTCAATCCCGCTACGTGAGATGTATATCAAAGTCCCCGGGCCAGAAGGCGGGACTGTATGTGACAGTGAGCGAGGGGAACACACGACAATTGAAATCAAAGCTGTTACAGCGATGTTTCTCGGTGCTCTGATGATCTGGCTGGCAATCCTCTTCCTCTCCTCTCTTCCCCCGCACAGGTAGGCTGCATTATGGGACACAGGTAAGCTGCGTTGATGGACACAGGTTGGCTAAATTGTTGGGCACATTTAGGCTAAATTGTTGGACACAGGTAGGCTGCATTGATGGACACAGGTAGGCTGCATTGATGGACACAGGTGAAGCAGCATTGATGGACACAGGTAGGCTGCATTGATGGACACAGGTAGGCGGCATTGTTGGACACAGGTAGGCTGCATTGTTGGACACAGTTAAGTTGCATTGATGGACACAGGTAGGCTGCATTGATGGACACAGGTAGGCTGCATTGATGGGTTACAGGTAGGCCGCATTGATGGACACAGATAGGCTGCATTGATGGACACAGGTAGGCTGCATTGATAGGCACAGGTGAAGCGGCATTGATGGACACAGGTAGGCTACATTGATGGACACAGGTAGGCTGCATTGAAGAACACAGGTAAAGCAGCACTGATGGACACATGTAGGCAGCATTGTTTGGCACAGGTGAGGCAGCATTGATGGACACAGGTAGGCTGCATTGACGGACACAGGTGAAGCAGCATTGATGGACACAGGTAGGCTGCATTGATGAACACAGGTAGGCGGCATTTTGGACACAGGTAGGCTGCATTGTTGGACACAGGTAGGTTGCATTGATGGACACAGTTAGGCTGCATTGGTGGGTTACAGGTAGGCCGCATTGTTGGACACAGGTAGGCTGCATTGATGGACACAGGTAGGCTACATTGATAGGCACAGGTAGGCTGCTTTGATGGACACAGGTAAAGCAGCATTGATGGACACAGGTAGGCTGCATTGTTTGGCACAGGTAAGGCAGCATTAATGGACACAGGTGAAGCGGCATTGATGGACACAGGTAGGCTGCATTGTTTGGCATGGGTGAGGCAGCATTGATGGACACAGGTAGGCTGTATTGTTGGGCACAGGTGAGGTAGCATTGATGGACACAGGTGAAGCAGCATTGATGGACACAGGTAGGCTGCATTGTTGGACACAGGTAGGTTGAATTGATGGACACAGGTAGGCTGCATTGGTGGGTTACAGGTAGGCCGCATTGTTGGACACAGGTAGGCTGCATTGATGGACACAGATAGGCTGCATTGATGGACACAGGTAGGCTGCATTGATGGGCACAGGTGAAGCAGCATTGATGGACACAGGTAGGCTACATTGATGGACACAGGTAGACTGCATTGATGGACACAGGTAGGCTACATTGATGGACACAGGTAGGCTGCTTTGATGGACACAGGTAAAGCAACATTGATGGACACAGGTAGGCTGCATTGTTTGGCATGGGTGAGGCAGCATTGATGGACACAGGTGAAGCGGCATTGATGGACACAGGTAGGCTGCATTGTTTGGCATGGGTGAGGCAGCATTGATGGACACAGGTAGGCTGTATTGTTGGGCACAGGTGAGGTAGCATTGATGGACACAGGTAGGCTGCAATGATGGACACAGGTGAGGCTGCATTGATGGACACAGGTGAAGCAGCATTGATGGACACAGGTAGGCTGCATTGATGGACACAGGTAGGCTGCATTGATGGACACAGGTGAAGCAGCATTGGTGGACACAAGTAGGCTGCATTGATGGACACAGTTAGGCTGCATTGGTGAACACAGGTAGGCTGCATTGATGGACACAGGTGAAGCGGCATTGATGGACACAGGTAGGCTGCATTGATGGACACAGGTGAAGCAGCATTGATGGACACAGGTAGGCTGCATTGATGGACACAGGTAGGCTGCATTGATGGACACAGGTGAAGCAGCATTGATGGACACAAGTAGGCTGCATTGATGGACACAGGTAGGCTGCATTGGTGAAGACAGGTAGGCTTCATTGATGGACACAGGTGAAGCAGCATTGATGGACACAGGTAGGCTGCATTGATGGACACAGGTGAAGCAGCATTGATGGACACAGGTAGGCTGCGTTGATGGACACAGGTAGGCTGCATTGGTGGACACAAGTAGGCTGCTTTGATGGACACAGGTAGGCTGCATTGATGGACACAGGTGAAGTTGCATTAATGGACACAGGTAGGCTGCATTGATGGACACAGGTAGGCTGCATTGGTGGACAAGGGTAGGCTGCATTGATGGACACAGGTAGGCTTGCATTGATGGACACAGGTAGGCAACATTGATGGACACAGGTAGGCTGCAATGATGGACAAAGGGGAGGCTGCATTGATGGACACAGGTGAAGCAGCATTGATGGACACAGGTAGGCTGCATTGATGGACACAGGTAGGCTGCATTGGTGGACACAAGTAGGCTGCATTGATGGACACAGGTAGGCTTGCATTGATGGACACAGGTAGGCTGCATTGATGGACACAGGTAAGCTGCATTGTTGGGCACAGGTGAAGCGCCATTGATGGATACACATAGGCTGCCTTGTTGGGCACAGGTGAGGCTAAACTGATAGGCACTGATAAAGTTGTTGTTAATATTTATTTTTATAACTTAATTCTGCATAAAACATTTAAGTGTCATTTCATGAGATAATTTATGAGGGTGTGTTTTGGGGTGGAATTAGGGGCAGAACAGGGTATGGGTTGGGTGGGGCAACTGGCGGCGAGTAACCCTTGAGGCCTGGGTAGTAGCTCAGGACTTGACATTTTGAGCCCTGCTTTAACAGACAGTTTGATCCAAACTTTTAGACCCCTTTCACACCGAGGGCGTTTTGCAGGCGCTATAGCGTTAAAAATATCGCCTGCAATCTGCCCTCAAACAGCTGCTCCATTGTATCCAGTGTGAAAGCTCGAGGGCTTTCACACTGGATCGGTACGCTGGCAGGACGTCAGGAAAAGTCCTGCCAACAGCTTCTTCGGAGCGGTGAAGGAGCGGTGTGTTTACCGCTCCTCCACCGCTGCTCCCCATTGAAATCAATGGGGCAGCGCTGCAATACCGCTGGCAAAACGCCGATATTGCGGCGCATTGCGGGTGGTTTTAACCCTTTCTCGGCCGCTAGCAGGGGGTAAATGCGCCCCGCTAGCGGTCGAAATGCACCGTAAATCCGACGGTAAAACGCCGCTAAAAATAGCGGCGTTTTACCGCCGACGCTATGGGCAGCTCGGTGTGAAAGGGGTCTTAGGCATTTAATCTAGTTGTACTGAAACAAAGCAGACAAGTTGCCTTTTTTAGCCTCCCATCCCCAGCTTGGGTGCACCTTGTACAGATATACAATGTGATAAGGATTACAAAGCTAGCCAGTACACTAGGGCAATATTGGATAGCACAAGAGCTAAAGGCCTGAGGGAGCAGAAAGTATTAATTTAACCCTGTATACAGATTCTTTGTGCTTAGAAAAAGGAATATGTAAGAAATTAATTTTAGTTTTCTTATTTATTAACCATCCTTAAAGATTCTAAAATATATACTAACATTCATATTAGTTTCTGAGAGAAGGGAAAGTTACGTAGAGGCTTTGGATAATAGTTCTGAGAAAAGACAGAATGGCCACTCACATCGCTTGAATTGGGAGAAAATTACCCATGGTAGAAAACAACTGATTGTAATCAGACAATATTATAGCCAGATCTTCAGTGAGCAGAACACAATTAGCATTAATCTAAAATTAATACGCGCATTCTTCGTACAAACACACCCTGGAGACCCAGAAAATAAAACATTGTATAAACAGGATGTTTCTTTCTCTCTCTCTCATATTGTCATGACAAATGAACAGGAAAATCAAAGCACCATTTCCTCCTCAAAGTGACAGTTTTACTAAAAATATTAACTCACAGCTATGTATGACACGACAAAATGTCTGCACATTCAGTTCAACCCCAAACACATGAATAGAAGAGAACAAGAAATAAATGTCATGTCTTCAAAGTTGTGAGTATATTAATCTGCTCTGCATACTAAACATAGCCGGTTCATTTATGAGGGGAAATGATATTCCTGGCATGGGATTTTTATACATTACCAAACGAGAAAGTCCATTATTAGAGATGAGATCCTGAGATCTTCAGTGCATTCTTGAACTAAATAGAATTCTTAAAATAGCTGAGGCTACAATTCTGCCAAATGACGTAACTACGTCGGCAAGGAGTGCCGCGAGGTTTAAAGGTGCCCAATCCTTTACTCCCTCCCTAGAAAATCTGGAGTGCCCATTTGCCATTTCTGTTCTAGAAGCCTTATGGTAAGCAATTTTGGACCAAGGTGCATGCGCTCTATGATATCATCTATATTCCTTTTAAGTATAACCGAAATGATGATGAAAAAAGACTGCTATGTACATTTACTGAATTTATTGAATTTGCTCATGGCAAAAATGGAAACTCAAAGAGTTTCTCAAATAGATAATATAAAGATGAAAAAAGGAAAAACCACAAACTCTGAACCATGTAAGACAGAGTGCCCTGTCAGCTTTTGATGAGCATGAGGGCTGATTGCCAGTCAATCTAAAAACAACAATAGATGTGTTAGTGTAATTGTAATTAACCACTTGACCACTGGGCACTTAAGCCCCCTTCCAAAGCAAACCAATTTTCAGCTTTCGGTGCTCACACATTTTGAATTACTTAGTCATGCAACACTGTACCTATATGAAGTTTTTGTCCTTTTTTTTCCACACAAATAGAGCTTTCTTTTGGTGGTATTTAATGACCGCTGGGTTTTTTATTTTTTGCGTTATAAAAGAAAAATGACAGAAAATTCTGTAAAAAAATGCATTTTTCTTTGTTTCTGTTATAAAATTTTTTAAATTAGTAATTTTTTTTTCATATATTTTGGCCAAAATTTATACTGCCACATATCTTTGGTAAAAAATAACCCAAATCGGTGTATATTATTTGGTCTTACAAGCTATGGTGCCAATCTCTGAAAATTGATCACACCTGAAGTACTGACGGCCTATCTCATTTCTTGAGACCCCAACAAGCCAGGAAAGTACAAATACCCCCAAATGCCCCTTTTTTGGAAAGTAGACATTCCAAGATATTTAGTAAGAGGCATGGTGAGTTTTTTGAAGTTGTATTTTTTTCCCACAATTCTTTGCAAAATCAAGATTTTTTTTCTTTTTTTTTTCACAAAATTGTTATACACAGCATATGCATAGCACAAATTACACCCCAAAACACATTCTGCTACTCCTCCTGAGTATGGAGATACCACACGTGTGAGACTTTTACACAGCGTGGTCACATACAGAGGCCCAACATGCAGGGAGCACCATCATGCGTTCTTGGAGCATAAATTACACATATAATTTCTTGACTACCTCTTACACATTTTGAAGGCCCTGGAGAACCAGGACAATGGAAACGCCCCAAAAATGACCCCATTTTGGAAAGAAAACAACCCAATGTATAATCTATGAGGCATATCGAGTCTTTTGAACATGTCATTTTTTTCTACAAGTTTTTGGAAAATGTGTAAAGAAAATGAAAATGCATTTTTTTCTACACAACGGTGTCTATTTACACAATATTTCTAACACATAGCATGTACATACCTAAAATTACACCCCAAAATAGATTCTCCTACTCCTCCTGAGTATTGCAATACCACATGTGTGAGACTTTTCCACAGCGTGGCCACATACAGAGGACCAACATGCAGGGAGCACCATCAGGTGTTCTAGGGACATAAGTTTCAAATCTAATTTGACTACCTATTACACTTTTGTGAGGCACTGTAGTGGCATGGATGTGGCATGGATAATAACCGTTGCATGGATGAGCATGAATGGGGATGGATAAGCCGTGGATGGGGGTGGCTGAGCATGAATGAGTATGGCCAGGTACGGCTGAGTACGGATGGGTACGGCTGAGTATGGCTGGGTATAGATGGGATGGCTGGGTACGGCTGGGTACGACCGAGTACGACTGAGTACGGCTGGGTATGGCTGAGTATGGCTGGGTACGGCTGAGTATGGCTGGGTATGGCTGAGTATGGATGGGTATGGCTAATTATGGATGGATGGATGGATGGATGAGTATTGCTGAAGATGGATGGATGACTGAGCATGGATGGATGGATGAGTATGCTGAGTATGGATGAGGATGGATGGATGAGTATGCTGAGTATGGATGGGTGAGCATGGAGGGATGGATGTGTATGCTGAGTATGGATGGATGAGTATGCCGAGTATGGATGGGTGAGCATGGATGGATGGATGAGTATGCTGAGTATGGATGGATGAGTATGCTGAGTATGGATGGGTGAGCATGGAAGAATGGACGAGTATGCTAAGTATGGATGGGTGAGCATGGATGGATGGATGAGTATGCTGAGTATAGGTGGATGAGCATGGATGGATGGATGGGTATACTGAGTATGGATGGGTATGCAGAGTATGGATTGGTATGCAGAGTATGGATGGGTATGCAGAGTATGGATGGATGGATGAGTATGCAGAGTATGGATGGGTATGCAGAGGATGGATGGATGAGTATGCAGAGTATGGATGGGTACGCAGAGTATGGATAGGTATGCAGAGTATGGATGGGTATGTATGGCTGGATGGATGGATTTGTCACATATCAGCGCTGTGGGCACTACACATCCAGCCCACAGTGCTGCTGCCACCGATCTCTCCCCTCTCCGCTCACACTGGATGGAGAGGGGAAAGAGGAACCGGATATCACGCCGGTTTGTTTACATGTGATCGCTCCGTCATTTGACAGAGTGATCATGTGGTAAACAGCCGCTATTAGCAGTCGTTTACCATGATCTGTGATGAGGACCCGGCGGATTCTGGGAGGACATCATAGTACGCCCTCCCAGAGTTATGCAACCGCCCTGTAGCCGTCATTCAGCTATGGGCCGGTTGTTAAGTGGTTAAGTTACACAGTAATTAGCCCTGATGAAGGGAGTGCATGATGCCAGAAATGTGGCGACCTTACCATTCTGTTTTTCTATAAAAGACCAACTAACTTACCGCTTCCTGTCCTCCTCATGAAAGACCCAAATAGCAATAAAAGACACTATAAAACTATACTTTTTTCTTTCCCTTAAAAAAAAAAAACTGGTAGAAAGAGACCTACGGTGTTTTTGTAAATGAAAACACTTGGATATGATATACTTGTACAAAAATGTAAGATTTGCGATTAATGATTGCTTCTGTGCTGCTACATTCTTAATGCCAGAAGCATGTATGTATGTTTGGCACTTTTTGGGGTGGGAGAACTATATATATGGCCGCTTTAGGTTTGGGGGGTTATCCTTCCTTGGACCACGTGTTATAGGTCCTGACTACTTCAGACTGGGAACATCCCACAAGAGCTGCAGTTTTAGAGTTGCTCAGCTTCATGGACAACATGTTTACTTGCTGCCTAATATATCCCACCCACTTTTAGGTGTCATTGTCATGAGATAATCAATGAGATAATCAATGTTATTCAAGTGATTGTAAAGTCTCATTTAAAAAAAAAGAAAAAAACAAACGTGTCATACTTACCTGCTCTATGAAGTTGGTTTTGGACAGGGCAGCCTGGATCCTTCTCTTCTCAGGTGACTCTTTGCTGCTCCTGGCCCCTCCCTCCAATCGATTGCCCCCACAGCAAGCAGCTTGCTATGAGGGCACCCGAAGCGAGCTGCAGCTCCTTGTGTTCATTCAGACACGGAGCTGCCATTAGGCCCCGCCCTCACTCACTCCTGATTGGCTGAATTTGATTAACAGCCATAGGAGCCAATGGCGCTGCTGTTATGTCTCAGCCAATCAGGAGGGAGACGGCCAAACGACTCATGGATATCGCTGGACAGAGATGGGGCTCAGGTAAGTATTAGGGGGTGCTGGGAGGGCTGCTACACACTGAAGGCTTTTTATCTTAATGCATTCTATGCATTAAGATAAAAAAAAAAAAAAAACTACCTTTACTACTTCTTTCACTTTACCTGTCAGTGGTCATAATGTTATAGCTGATTGGTGTAAGTCGATAAAGGAGCAACATACATTATTTGCCATTGAATGCACATCTATATTTCCCATCTTTTAAATTAAATAAACATGCATTCCACAGATATGAATATTGAAACAACTGGAATATTAAAATCAGGGCCAGTCCAAGGATTTTCATCTACACAGGTGTAGATGCGTGTTGCTGCCCCCCAACCCCGCAACCTCACTGGCTACGGGCAGTTGGCAGGTGAGGCAAACTAAAACTTCTACTCTTCACCCGGTAGGAGAGAGGGTGTAGCGTTGGGGAATGGAAGACAGGTATTTTGGAAATCGGAATCCCCAAATTGTATTTTTCTGACCCTTCTGAGAACATAAATGTAAGTCCTGCATGCATATGTTAATGGTCATCGCACCACACATGTCACGTATTGCTGGGAACATCAGAGCAAGAACAATAATTCTAGTGCCAGACCTCTTGTGTAACTCTACACTGATAACCTGAAAAGACTTTTAAAGCATTGCTTATGGATATTTTTAGGTACTGTAGTTTGCAGCTGTTCCAAGCGCATGCTGTATGCAGGTTTAAAGCATGTTAGGATTTACTCAGCGTAACATCACCTATTATTTTTTACTAAAAATTGGGTAATGTGTTTGTGCACACTAAAAGTGTAATCTTTACTTAAAATTTGCATTTTAAGAAAGGTTTGCAAATATTGTGCATCATACAAATATAGCACCCCATGGTGTGCTAGGTGTGAAAGTTAGTTTTTTTTTTGCCAGTATAGGCAAATTTATGCAGGCTTGGCTGGCAGCCAAGCCTGCTTGTTTTGTTTCCTGGGTTGGAAGAAATCCAGGGAGAGCTGGATGACTCACAGGCAGCATCAGTAAGACCTCCCACTTATTTCCAGAACAAGCTGGAATCTTCTGGAAATAAAGGAGGAGAGGTGAGGTGAAGCTGCCTGGAGTATTCTGAGGGCCCTGACCAATCCCCAACTTGGATTGGCAGGGGGCAGGCCTCCTCAAATACTCAAGTTCAGCCCAGCTGGGGAGGAGTTGTTCGGGTGGAAGCTGGAGAGGGAGTGTTAGACTGTCGGTGGCCTTTGAGGGAGCTCCCCAGTCTGGGGGGGTGAACCTGGGCCTGGGCTCGGGTGTGGACAAGACCTTCCTACAACCAACTGTGCCCACTCATCAAAGCCCACCCCCTGTGGTCAGTGTCTGGAGCCAGTTCTGGGGCCAGCGTAATTTTTACTTCTGGTATCAATGTCCTCAAACTAGAGAAGAAGTAGAGAGGTGGGTGAAGTGACTCATTACTGACTCTTTTACCAGACTGGAGCTGCACAAACATGGACTCTTCACAGTGATGTTTCTGTGAATCAACCAGGGTAACATGTGACTGCATAGCATATCCTCTTTAGAACCCTATAACAACAGAGCATTAAGCTAAAAAAACACTACTTCAGTAAAAGAGTTCAGAAATAGCTACTTGCAATTATTCTCATAAATAGCTTCCCTCCAAGAGATGTCTAGGGTTGCTCTGGTAACACAGATGAGCAGCTAGAGGGATCCAAGGCCACTCCACTGCAACTGGAGTACTTTGGTAGCAATCAGGGAGGGAATCCCCACAGTGGGTGGGTCTCCCGGAGAAGCTGCTTGCAGGCCCCACTGCCCGCATGCCAGTTCTGACAGTCTAGGGCCTCTCACTTGGCTACAGATCACTGGTTCACCTACCTCTTCCTCATCAGGTTTAGTCTCTCTGAACTCCTGAGTGAGGGAAGCAGAATAATTTATACTTTTTGTGCATCTCCAGGAAACCAGGGAGCCTAAGGAAATGGATTTAAAGGGGTCCGTGCCTGCATCTGAACATTGTGAATAAATAGGCACTCCACTCCTCAAGACACATACTTGGTTGGCTCAGA
Organism: Aquarana catesbeiana; assembly: GCF_042186555.1. Classification (NCBI taxonomy): domain Eukaryota; kingdom Metazoa; phylum Chordata; class Amphibia; order Anura; family Ranidae; genus Aquarana; species Aquarana catesbeiana. Next base: position 114,759,947 of record NC_133336.1, read on the forward strand.
TGTCATCTCATGTGCTCCAATCCTGTTTTTGCTAGCTTTGGATCTACATGAGGCGAGTAGCATGCTGTTGAAGGTTAGTTTTGTACATTGCTGTCACTGACAGTCAAACTAATTTCATAGCAGATCATCTATAGCCTCTAAACTACAGATGACAATATCTCAGTAAAAAAAATATAACTAAATTCTATTTTTTTTTAGGCACTGTTTTTTTCTAAATTTTTCTAAATTTCAAAATATGCCTTAATGAAAGTATTACTTAAAACTAGAAGTCAATATGAAACATCAACAGATCCCTGTTATTAACATTTTAGTAGGGTTGGGTGGTAATACACCTAAATTAACACATTTTGGGATTAGAGAGGAATTACTCTGTCCCATCTGCATACCTCAGTAATGAGCAGCAGATTACTTAAACACATTAATGTGCTGCTCACTACCATTTACTGATGTTTTTGGTTAACATAAGAATCCAGCTGTAGAGTCTAAATTTGTAAGGACCCCAGTTCTCATTTAAAAAGAGATCATATTCTCTATAGGATTAGACATCTACATTTTAGGTTTATAAAAGAAGACTCCAGGGACAGCTTAATAAAATACAAAACAAAATTTCCAGCTGCTGTGAACAGGAATTAAATTAGATAGATGGCTCTGTAATATATTCAATTACCCCATTAGACACATGCATGGGTCACCTCAGTTATCTACTTCCCCTCCCTTCACTCCATTAAACTAAGCCCAGGACATTACAGTTTTCTAAAAACATGTCTGCATATGCATCTATATATACATAAAACAACATATTCACTCCTTGGTTATTTCCCATCTTGACTACTGTAACTCTCTCCTCACTGGCCTACCCTTACACAGGCTATCCCCCTTCAATCTTTTATGAATGCTGCTGCTAGACTAATACACCTTACTAACAAATCCGTTAGGGAGAACAGGCATCTCCATATATCCATCAGAGAAACTTTATGCTGTATCCCCCTGCCATGTGCGAATGATCTGATACACCAGGAGGAGAAGTATTTAGGCTGGGTTCACACTTAAGCACTGAGCGTCTCACAGCAGGGGTTCGGTGCGCCCCTGTTCACCATTTCAGGTCCGATTTAAGGCACAATTTTGGCTGAATTCGGACCTGAAATGCACTAGAAGATGCACAGGACTCCTTTGCAATTAACACCAGATCCATTCTGAAGATGTGTGAACTGGCTCCATAGAGAGCCGATCACAATCTCCTGACATGTGAATTGGATGCGGTGTAGCACGCATCCAATTCGCAATAGTGTGAACCCAGCCTAAAGCTTGCTTGCTTTTTATAAATTATTTTTGTTACCAGCAGAGCTCTGGCCAGGACACTTTAGAACTATCCCCTCCAAAGATTTGTATGTGTCTGTTAGACTCTGGCTTCTGGCATAGTAATTGAAGCATGTTTTGTGGGGACAAGACCTGTGCCATATGTAACTTGATGTGCATTTTTGTCACACCCACAAGTTGCTGTCCACGCTACCTCAATTTTCTCATCTGCGTCCCTTATGCCCCGTACACACGATCAGATTTTCCAACAACAAATGTTGGATGTGAGCTTGTTGTCTGAAAGTCCGACCATGTGTATGCTCCATCGAACATTTGTTGTCAGACTTTCCGCCAACAAATGTTGGCTAGCAGGTTCTCAAATTTTCCGCCAACAAAACTTTGTTGTCAGAATTTCTGATCAAGTGTACACAAGTCTGACGCACAAAAGTTCACGCATGCTCGGAATCAAGCAGGAGGAGCCGCACTAGCTATTGAACTTCCTTTTTCTCGGTTCGTCGTACGTCTTGTACATCACCACGTTCCCACGTTCGTAATTGTTGGCCAACATTTATGTGACTGTGTGTATGCAAGACAAGTTGGAGCCAACATCCTTTGAACAAAAATCCATGATTTTGTTGTCGGAAAGTCTGATCGTGTGTACGGGGCATTAGACTTACCCTCCCCAGGAAAACAGCATGCAGATGGGGGCAGTTTTTTTCTGCTCTCTGAAGAAAATAAACTGACACTTTGCTTACCTCTTGTTTTGCTGTACCTAGAATGTATTTAGCTGAATTTTCCTTTTATTATTTCCCCCCGTACGTACCTACCTCCCTATTCTAACGTTTCTTAATGTTTTATTCTAATGTTATTCTAATGGGTTTTTTTTTACAGGCCTGTCCAGTGCTCTACACTTATCACAAAGGAAATCTCAAGCTGGCCCCTCTTTATACCGCACATGTGCACTGTAGCTCCTTCTATTGGGACAACCATACTCACCGTGGTCTCCAGCAGTCCTATGGCGTATACCTGTCCCAAGGGAATGAAGGGTACAATAGAACGCAGTATGATGAACAAATGACCAGAGGTTGCATGAGAAGGCTGAACAGTGCCAGATGCATAACACAACCTTTTTCAACCAGGCACCCCGGGGTGCCTTGGCAAAATGCCTAAAAATTGCCCAAAAAGGTGGCGGGTGGATGAAACCCGCATTTTAGTTACACAAAGCCACAGGTTTTCATTGTGCAGCATTACAACCTTCAAGATGCCGACCTCCTAATGACCAATGACAATCATCAGTTGATAAGGAGGCTTTCAGTCACCTGTATTGCATCCTTGTTTGACCCTCCCCTGCCTCTCTCCATCAGCTTTGGGGTCACATTAGCTGAGTGATGGAGAAGAACTGAGGAAGAAGAGAAACATTGGAATACTAGTCAGTACAAATTTGCATCTCTAACACTGTGTCTCGTACGTGTGTGAATGTTGCTGCGTTATGTAAAACTATTAGTTTTTACATTTTAGGATGGGGTGCCTCAAGACTGTCCATTATTTTAAAGGGTGCTTTGAGACTGTCCATAATTTTGGAGGTTGCCTCAAGACTGTCCATAATTTTAAAGGGTGTCTTGACCGAAACAAGGTTGAGAAACACTGGCATAAAATATATAAAAGAACATCATGATAAAGTCACGTGACATGTGACGCAACACGTCGGGAGGAGCCAGTGACATCATCCGATGTGCCTGTTCGGTACACAGAGTACGGTGCGAGGAGAGAGATTGCGGTGAGCGACTGACTGCCTTATGCGCTGATGTTGTGTAACACAAAGTGAGTGCACTTATTTACATGCAGCAAGGAGATTGATATAATGCTATGGTTCATTGCACAATGATATCTTTTCTTTTGGTTGCATGAACGAAACTTACCACCGGAGATCTGTATAACAAATAGGCTGACTATAAAGCGAAACCCTGAACAAAACCCAGGGTGAAGTTATAACATCTATTGAATTAAGTTTATTGAGGAAGATAAGCACTCTGGAATTGTGACATTTTTTTCATTTATTTCATTTCAATTTTGTTTTGTAATAATAATCTCTGGACTTGGTTTATATATCCATCTAGGACTATCATATGCCCCATATTATTATCTATATACTATTGCTTAAGGTTTATATGGTGTGGCCCTGCTATCTGCCTTATATATTAGCACACATTAGGAAGTTTAATTTAGCACACTTATTTCATTAATAATATTATAATTTCATCTGAGTGGTATCAGAACACTTACACTTAGGTGCAGCTTAATTATTTTAGTATCTCCTTGAATATTTTTCATTATTATTTCTTTGAATATTATTTATGATTTTTTAGTATAATTTCACAGCAATTGAATCCTCATATCTATCATATTAGCGCTTTAGTACACTATTGTGGTTTAAAATAAACCTTTCCTAAATCGGAGCTAAAACCATCAAATTAACTGTTTCCCAAAACAGTTACATTCATGGTATGTCGTGAATGACAACTGTCATATTTGCTTGTGCTCTCAACTGAAGTGTTGAACCATCAAAGCACCATGCACCATGACAACTACAGATCAAAGACAGGCTAAGAGGGTAGCTTTCTTGGCTGTAAAGGATAGGAGGGCTTTGTTCCACTTTAAGACAAATATGGGGCTGCCAAAAGTGCTTCTGTGCATACCTGTTTCAGGTTAGTGGCTCAAAGTGACTCAAAGCATTCAAGTCAGAGGGTTGGCATGACAACTAGCATTTGAAGAATTAACGATATTAATGGCATCCTAGATGTTTCTCTCATGACACGTCTCCTTTAATTAATATAAAATGAAAAGCAATATCATTTTGATAAAATATTTGTGAGTACATACAATGTGACCAGAGCAATCGTTATACATAAGCCACGATGTTGATGCTAATTATTATTCATCTACATGACATTTAAATTTTTCTGTAGGTTGGTTTCTAGGGATCGTCTCTGGTAACAGTTGTTAGCGGGTTTTGTTCCCCACTCCGTGGTAAGATTTGTGCTTTTGAGTTTGACATGTTTTCTCAACGAGCGACATCTCATGAAAACATGAGGTATTTTGGGGGAAGCGGTGTGATAAAAGCAGAAAAAAGGGACTTGAAAAATGGAGCTGAGTTCTGCTAGATAAGTAAGTGACAGAAATGAAATGTCACATCTGGATGGAAAAAAAAAAGATGCAGAAAAAAATAGTTTCATCTCCATAGCTCTATAAACAAATCTAAACACAGATAATTAGGTACATAACAGAAAGCTCGTTCAGATCACAGCTTACTGCATCTCTTTAATGGGTTCATCTGTGCTGCTTCTCCTGCTATTTACTCATGTGCTCTGAAAAACGTGTTTCACAGGGTGATATCTAGAGACGTGCGCTGTGTTCAGAGGATGGCTCAGTAGTCGATGTTACATTTATAAATACAAATGTACTCAGGAGATAGGGCAGAAGATGTGTCCTTGTACTTGCATTAATAAACAGTTTGTACAAATTGAAAAGATTTGTGACTTTGAAGTTCAAAAAAACTGCAACTTGGATGTATGAACTTTGTTTTTTTTTAATTGAAATATAATTCACACATACACATGAAGCATTTTATTTACCACTTTATGAATTTAAATCAGGCCATATTAACCGAGGGCCAAACCGGGGTTCAACGCAACGACAGACAGAAACCAATGGAACCTTAATAAATAAGACTAGAAGGGATCTTATGTCTCTGCTTCATGGTCCCTAATGTAAAGGAAAGCCTAGAGACCCCTTGTTGTAAAGAGGAGGACCTCTATTTCAGGGAATCAATTCTCATTACAACCAATCACATTCTCTCTTTCATCTTTTTCATCTGCCAAAGCTATAAGAAGTGAAGTAGCTGTTTGCTTGAAAGGAGGAGGCAACATGGATATTTCTCCAATTATATGTTATCAGACACACCTTTTTAGTCCCCCTATAGAGTGCACATGGTTAATGACTATACTGTGGTGTGGCATTCAATTAACGCTCCACTAGTAATAAAACAACTCGGCCACTTTAGACAAAAAAAAAAGCTGGAAGCATATATAAAGTGAAGGAATCCAGGGGTACCTATATAAACCCGTACTAGGTTTTTGTCCCCGTGCTGTCCTCAAATGCTGAGAAATTCTGATCTTGCAAAGCACCAAGGCTTTCTGGTGGTGTCAAGGTTAGTTCCTCCAAACCATTGCTATTAGTCATTGAGGTGGCCCATCATAATGGCAGGCCAATAGACATGTGTGTGTGGGGGTAAATTAGGCAAGCTTAGACACTACCCAGGAGTGTAATGCCCCATACACATGGTCGGACATTGATCGGACATTCCGACAACAAAATGCATGGATTTTTTCCGACGGATGTTGGCTCAAACTTGTCTTGCATACACACGGTCACACAAAGTTGTCGGAAAATCCAGTCGTTCTGAACGTGGTGACGTAAAACACGTACGTCGGGTCTATAAACGGGGCAGTAGCCAATAGCTTTCGTCTCTTAATTTATTCTGAGCATGCGTGGTACTTTGTGCGTCGGATTTGTGTACACACGATTGGAATTTCCAACAACGGATTTTGTTGTCGGAAAATTTTATAGCCTGCTCTCAAACTTTGTGTGTCGGAAATTCCGATGGAAAATGTGTGATGGAGCCCACACACGGTCGGATTTTCCGACAACAAGGTTCTATCACACATTTTCCGTGGGAAAATCCGACCGTGCGTGTGTACAGGGCATTAGAGAATTGACCAGCATTTGGGATAGGTGGGTATGCTGAAAGCTCCTGCAGGTATGTGGGGTTACTTTCCAGCTGTTTGTAGAGAGGCAGACAATGTCCTGATATCAATAGGTGTGGAAATATATCTGCTGATACTTACTCCTAAAAATTATGTATGGGTTGTACTTAGGGTTTTTTTGGTCTTCTACATAAAAGTATGATGGATCAGAACCCACACACAGGGAGCTTCTGAAAGAAGTTTGAAAGCTTACTGTGCAGTTATGTGTGCCAATGGCTGCTTGAATCACTCATCATTGCCCTCTCGCAGTGCAGAAATAAGCAGTTAATAGCAAGCAACTTTTAAAATTAGAAGTATCTCTTGCTTTTATCAATCCATTGCACTTTTCCACAATAATGGAACAGCAGAGACCAAACAATGTGTTTCTAGTCTTCAAATGTACAGTTTTGATTATCCACTGTAGCCTGATTTAATTTTACTGTTTATAGCTGACAGGAGTGCAACCCAAAAATCACAAAACAATTCTCCTGCGCTTGGGCGCTCAGTCTAGAGATGTGTGGTGCAGTCAACCCTTTTTATAAAATGTTAATGGCCTTGCTGCCCTTCTCAGCACAATCAGTGTCCTTGGAACTGTAAAATATAAGAAAAAAGGAGGGCGCACCGACCTAGGGCATTACCAAAAATTAATTTTAACATAGGTAAAAATAGTAATGGTTATACTCATATAAAAACTTTGTATACATGCATTTCATGGCAACAGCAATAGTGAGTGATTTCTTTTGAGTCTATAGTTGGAACCAGAGATCCCGGAAGACCAGATGTTATTTCAGAGTGGCCTAAGTGTTTTGAGGGAGGACCCTCTTCCTCAGAGCCATCGCTTTGGCTCTGAGGAAGAGGGTCCTCCCTCGAATAGATTTGATTTTTGTAAAGGAATTTTACAGGGGCTCCTCATCAATTGCAGCGGAAGACAGACAGAAGTATGGTGCCCAATGTATAGCAGAGGATATGTTTGTTTTTTTTTGTTTTTTTTTACAGGTTTGCTTCAATATGATTCTTGAGACTTCATTAACCTTTAACCTCCATGGTGTCATCCTTGCCATTTTTGCCTAAAAGTCTTTACCAGCTATGAGATCTCACCACCGAACATTATGTTTAATATATCGTAACAAATACATTTTTGGTACAGTTATTCTGTATTTTGCACAAAAACTATTTCTCCATTAGTTTCCAGTACAAAAGCTTCCATATGGCATGACTCTTCTTCAGTATTTTGTAAAGTCTAACTATGGCAAAGACATAACTGAGAAGTATGGAATGGCACGAAAAAAGCTTGCCTGATTGGCTAAAACCACAAATCTACAAGTAATTAACTAAGATTCTATAGGATCCTGCAGACTCTCATAAACCTTTTAGCAGTTCAATAAATTATTTTTTAATTTTTTATCATTAGTTTTCTGGCATTATCTTGTTCTAGAACATGCACTCTCCCACCAAACACACAGCTTAGTTTTGTACAAGCACTATGGAAAAAACAAATTTTATAGAAGAAGATAAAGTGAAGAAGTAGCCCACAAGAGTATGCAAACCTATGATGCAGAGTGGCTGAATGGAGACCTTCCTGTTTTTTTTCCTCAACCATACCAAGCAAGAACATCCATACCCTCCTTTATTTTATGCTATCCCTCAGTTCATTGCTAGGGTGCCTTGTACATTTCCACTGGGGTACATTTGGCTATGCCTTATGATACCTATTGCCCCTTCTTGTACCATGAAATGTTCAGAGCCCTATGATCAGTCAAAGCTCCATGAAAGTACCTCTCATGTATGAATCTTGATCTTGAATCTTGATCATAATCACAAATAATGATAGGAGACCCATTACTGAAAGGAGAACTCCTATAAAGCACAGACATTGGGATTGATTTACTAACGCGGGAGCACTCAGAATCTAACTGGCTATCATGCACATTTGCATCAGATTCTAAATTAAGCTTGCTCAATTGAGCTTTGACAATAAAACCTGGAAGCTGATTGGTTTCTATGCAGAACTGCACCTGGTTTGGCACACTCCAGTTTTAGTAAATCTCCCCTATTATGTCTTCCCCTACAAAAGTACAAGATATGAGGTGTATATTTTGCTTAAAGAGAACCAAATAGAGTCTGGGAATATGGAAATACCCACTCTTTTTTCTCTTTTATTTGCAGCACTTCCAGGACGAATCGCAGTGATTCTGATTGGTCAGTGCTGGCACAGAGCATCACTCTGATCCATCCCAGAAACGCTGCAGAGAAAAGAGGGAAAAGAGCAGGGATTTAAAATCCATGGATTGCTGCATCAGCAGCTTGAACACTGACATCTCACCAACCACAGAAGTAAGTACATTGTGTGGGGAGGGTGAATGGTGTTAGCTTACCTTTTTTCTGAAGGGTTCACTAACCCCCTAAGATCCCACAGAGGATATCTTATCTACTGCTTCAACTGTAAGAACACTTTTTTTAAGTCTGTGCAGAAGGGTAAAACTGTCAATTAGTAAAGGCCTTTTTAATTTTTGTATCTACAGTTGTATGCGTATCTGTCAGGTGGAAGGGGGGAGATTACAATCTGATCAGAGAGGGAAACATTATAAGTATACAACAATACAAACTATCCCTGAAAAGTAAAGCTGCATATAACAATTTAAGATTAATGATTAAGATGGTTCCCAGTGCCAACTGGCAAGTTATTCTCTTTAGGAATAACCAATAGAAATATAGATGTCCTTCCTTTGTGCCCTTGTGGTTACCTTAGACTATTCTTTGCAGCATAAATATAGCGTATTGTATATTTTGCACGCACACATTGCCTTTGTGAAGTTTTAATATAGCTTCTTCAAACCTGAAAGCAATACCCATTGAAAGTTATGAGAACCATGGGGAGAATCGTAAAAGTTATGATGAAGTTTCTGCAAGATCAGTCTTTGTGGCACTGAAGAGTAGTTTTCAGAAGTACAAGATTAACAGAACACAAGTTGGGATTGTGGGGGAGAGGCAAGGGGCTAAAGGAAGAAGTCTTGGTACTTGCACTAGGACCCAGGAGATGGATGAAAAGCTCCTGTGCTCTTGCATGTGTAAATCTACATACATTATCCTTTCTTACCTGTATGTTATAGGAAGATTCATGAAAATGTATTCAGTTATTTAAAGAAATCAGCATCGTGGTTTGGCCTAAAACTACTGTAGACCACACATCTATATTCAACATATTTATAAACTCTATGCTGTTCATGTAATGAAAAAACCTGCAAGACTGATTTCCAGCATTGAAAGTTTTCCTACCCATACACATAATTATGTATTTGGTTAATTTAGACTATGCAGTTTATGTAAATTATATGTAATTGCTATAAATTAGTGCCATTTTATTGACTGCAGCTCACTTGAAGTAAAGAGTGAAACTGTCACACTGGACAGATTCATCCGAAAACATTTTTTTTCTCTGTGTCAATGAATGCAAAAGGGCATATTCTCTTTTAGCAATATTGCAACTTTCAAGATGTTTACCCAAAACAAATTCACTTGTGTTATTTTGATACCTAGTATTCTACATAAAATCTTAGATGGACGTTTAGTAATTGATCAACCAGTATGGTGGATATCTGTAAAACATACCTGTATTTCACCATTGGAAACTAAAATTAGTAGAATGGTCAGGTGCAAACTTCATAGATCCTTCTTTCCACCACAGTCTTGGTTAGAAATTTGGTGTAGAATTGAAAAAAAATGTCCTCTCCCTCTGAAGTTTCCAATGCAGGTACATTGTACATCCTTCCTTGTGGGATTGAGCCATGACATGAGCAAAGGACAAAGCTTAAAATCCTGTGTGGCGGGGGACAGGAGGCGGAGCCTAGCGGAGCAGACATGCATTGTTAGAGCTCCGCACCGCTGAGGAGAGAAGAGAAGGACAAAGCGGAGCCTGCAGGCTCAAAAGGTATCCATTTGAACCTTTTTGCCCCAGGGAACAAACTGTGAAAGTTTGGGCAGGAAATATGGTACTGGGAGGAAGCCGTGGCAGAAATAATAATCACCTCACAAAGAGCTCACAGGCACTCACTGCAGCTGAAGCAGCTCCAGTCACCTCACAATATACAGCATCAGGGCGCTCTCACAGACAGAAAATGTCACAGCAAGACTCTCTATTTGAGTCAGACACAGAACAAATCCTCTCACAAACTTCTCCACAAGCCTCCTCAGCATTCCCAGTAATATTATTACAATTTGAAAAGATGCTTCATAAGGCTTTAAAACAAACCTCAGACCAAATAACAAACAGCCTAACCAAAGAAATAAGAGAGCTGGGAAACCGCACCGCAGCCTTAGAAATAAAAATTGATGAATTTGAAATTACAACCCAAGAAAATATAACAGAATTGGAACAATTAAAAGAAGAGAATTTAATACTTCAAACTAAGCTCGAAGATTATGAAAATAGAGCCAGACGTTCAAACTTGCGCATAAGGGGAATACCTGAAACTGTGACAGACCTGCAATCTACTATTACTGCTCTATTACAAGAACTAAAGCCAGATATCCCTATTGAACGTTTAGAACTGGACAGAGTACACAGAGCCCTCACAGCCAAAAAGAAAGATGGACCCCCACGTGATATAATCACAAAATTTCATTATTACAGTACGCAAGAACAAATATTAATTGCTGCAAGAGAAAAAAAGGAACTTAATTTTCAAGGACACAATTATCAAATTTTTGCTGACCTATCCCAACTTACTATTACTAAAAGACGATCCATGAAACCCCAACTAATGGAACTGCAACGCCACAACATTATGTATCAATGGGGCTTCCCCTTTTCAGTCAGATTTAACTACCAAGGTACAATTTACAGAAGCAGATCAGCAGATGAACTACAACAAACCCTTTTAAAATTAAATCTGACAGAACCCACAAGCAGCAACACTCCCACACGCAGAAGAATGGCATCATCTTCACCTTCAGGCAGCACCCAGAAAATTTCAGAACAGAATGGGAATCATCATTCTCACAAAAGAGGCCGTTATGCCACATCATCCATGGACCAAGAAGATTCAATGGACTGACATCCTAATTCCTGATATCTCTTCATTTATTATACTAAGAGATGGTTCTCTATAAAAAAACCTGTATTTATAACTGAATGTAACTGCATTCTGATAGTCACACACTGTATGGGATCAAGTTACATTCCAGTTATATTTCTTATTACTTCTGATTCATATAGCCTTAGAATATATAAGTGAAATAAGGAAATTCTTGTTCAGTTATATATTTTCAGGTAATAACAATAGATTTATTACTTTTTAGGACAAATATGTTCAATAATCCAGAAGTAATGGAAGCTTTTTCTTTCTTTTCTTAAAACAAATATATTAGTACCTAACTAGTTCCTAGAACTATGTTTTTGTTTATTCTAATCTGAAGCAATACAACCTCAATTTTATGAGTTAACATATCTAAACAGTTACATATGAATAAAATATGTAATTGTTTACTCTAAAAGGGTTAAAATCCCAAAATAATTCAAACTATCTTCATCAATACCAAAGTTATTAACAGTACCTTTCTAACTGAATTATTTAGCCTAGGGCAAGACTAACCATATACAACCACCCTGGAATAAATAATTTCAACAAAAACTACATTCTGCACTCCAAATAATGAATCATCATTTTGATGTCTTTTGACATAGCACTTCTCTCCTGTAAGCGGAAGATCCGTGTACCCCCATTAGCCCTCCTCATTCTCCCAACCATATTATGTGGGAGTGTGACGAAGGCACTTATTCCCCTGAGAGAGATATTTATTCTCTTTCACGGGTAAATTGTGATTACTTGCAAAAAATAATTTATACAATGTATCATCTAATCTCATATGTTTTTTGTTTACTCTTTACTCCAGAATTCACTGGTTTCTTTTCTATCTTTTCATCTCTTCAGTCCACACAGGTTGATCTGCGCAGTCAGCTCTGCATAACAAAAAGTAAGTCAAAACTATTTGATCTGTTGCCATGGCACCACTGAATATACTTTCCCTGAATGTTCAGGGAATAAATTTCCCTCAAAAAAGGACCAAAGCCTTCCGTACTTTCTATAACAAGAAGGCTCACATAGTATGCCTCCACGAAACACACTTCACCAAAGATTCTACTCCAAAATATATTTCTCCTTTTTATCAACAAATTTACACGGCTTCTGCCTGTACCAAACAAAGGGGTACTCTAATTGCATTTCACCGATCCACACCATTCACCTTATCATCAGAAATTAAAGACCCAGAAGGTAGATACCTGATACTCATGGGTTATATAATGGATACAGCAATCACGGTGATTTCCTACTACGCTCCTAACAAACAACCTACACCATTCCTCTCACATATATTACAAGTGATTAATACACACAAAATAGGAACAGTGATAATGTGTGGGGATTCGAACCAGGTCCTCCTCCCATTTCTAGATAAATCACCTTTTACACCATCCAAAATAACCTCTAGATTACCTTTTTCTCAACTTCTTTCCAAATACAATCTGGTAGATTCGTGGAGAGAAAGTAACCCAATGAAAAAGAAATTCACTTATTTCTCGCACCCTCATCAAACCTTCACCAGAATAGATCATATTTTTCTAACAATAGGAATGATACCAGAAATTATTGCATCAGATATAATTCCGATTCCGTGGTCTGACCATAATGCAGCATACACTACTATAGCCTCAGCCATACCAAAAGCGCATGACCCAACGTGGTACTTACCGGACATAATGCTCAAACACCCACTGCATCAGATGGCCATTGAACAAGCTTTAAAGGAATACATATCAATTAATAATACAACAGACATTTCCCCAATAACACTGTGGGAAGCTCATAAGCCTGTCTTGCGTGGTACAATACAAAGACAAATGGCACTATTTAAACGGGAACGCAAAAATCTAGCAAAAAAAATAGAACTCAATTTTAATGCAGCCTACATATCATTCCAAGATAATCCATCTCAGAGTACAAAATCTCATCTGGAAAAATCTAGATTGGAATACGATCTATTTCTCACTGAGTCAGTTGATAAATCCCTTAAACGCTCCAAACACAATTTCTACATGAATACAAACAAACCAGGTACATATTTGGCTCGGGCATTAAATTCAACTAACAAATCTTTCAAACCAATACGTTTGAAATTATCAAAAAATGTTTATACTTGTAATCCAGTTAAAATAGTCCATAAATTTCACTCACATCTCGCAACTTTATACAAGACAAACAATGAATTTAATCCTACAGAGGCTGAATCCTTCTTCTCAAAAATAACCTTACCTGAGTTGTCTCAGAATCAAAAAAGCAGTTTGGATGAGCCTATAACTATAGATGAAGTTGCTAACGCCATAAAAGACCTAAAACTTAACAAAAGACCAGGCCCAGACGGCTACTCGGCTTTATACTATAAAACATTCTCAGAAATACTCTCTCCCATTCTCACTGAAACTTTTAACAAACTTCTAGAAGGACATTCTTTTCGGCAAGAAACACTAATGGCAATTGTTTGTATGATCCCAAAACCCCTTTCTGATGATACTTCCTGTGTGAATTATCGGCCTATCTCTCTGTTAAACCTTGATATTAAATTATTAGCAAAAATAATAGCAAAACGCCTCAATAGCATTATAGGAAAATTAATACATAGAGATCAAGTAGGCTTCATGCCAAATAGACAGGCAGGCGATAATATACGCAGGGCAGTGTTATTGGCACATATTGCTAAAAAACGGAAAATCCCTTTATGTTTTCTATCTCTCGATATTAAGAGGGCATTTGACACAGTATCCTGGCAATATATGCAATATTCATTACAAAAATGGGGTTTTGGACCCCACTTTTTAACATGGATCAAAGCATTATATAATAAACCCAAAGCCTATATAAAATACGCTGGATACAAATCTGATGCCTTTAATATCGAAAGAGGTACCCGACAGGGTTGCCCATTATCTCCCTTATTATTTGCCCTTATACTCGAACCCATGGCCCAATACATCAGAACAAACCAAACTATAACTGGCATTGAAGTAGGAGGTATTACACACAAATTATGTATATTTGCAGACGATATATTACTTTTTCTATCATCACCACAGGTCTCTGGTCCTAACTTAATACCAGCTCTTGATGGATTTGCAGCCCTATCCGGCCTTATGATTAATCCTAAGAAATGCCTAGTGCTTAATATTTCACTCACAAACATGGAATTGATCAATGCTAGGGCTGCACTCCCATTCACATGGGCAGAAAAATCAATCCCATATCTTGGAATTCATTTAACAGCATCTCATTCTGACTTATTCTCAACCAATTATCCTCCTGTATTAAGACAGATCACAAATCTAATAAAACAATGGTCGCAACTTCCTTTATCCTGGATAGGGAAGATTAATGCAATCAAAATGACTATTCTACCCAAATTGCTTTATCTATTCAGAGTCCTCCCTATTCCAATTCCTTCCTATTTTTTGAGAATAGTACAAAAAAGAGCAACTTCATTTATATGGGGCTCTTCTAAACCACGTATACCTATACACACACTACATCTTCCCAAAAATAAAGGAGGCCTGGGATACCCTAAATTTTACTAACTACTACAGAGCAGCACATTTGGCCAGTCTGTCCAAATACCATGCAAAACAGGAAATCCCATTATGGGTATTTATAGAGGCTTCAGAAAATGACCCTCTATTAATATCAAACTTGTTATGGCTTGATCCTAAAGACCGCTTTAAAATTCATAATCCCATAACTAAACACTTCTTATCTCTCTGGGATAAACTAAAAACCAAATATCAGTTACAATCTCCACACAATCCTCTCCTTTCTTTTATCAGAAATCCGGCCTTTTATCCGGCATGGATCTACCCAAATTCTTTTAAAGCTTGGACAACATCAGGCATTCAGACACTAAATGACTTCATAGCATCTAAATCATTCCTTTCATTCCCATCGCTTAGAGAAAAATATGATCTACCAAACTCTGAGATATTTAGATATCTCCAAATCAAAAATTTCTATACACCATTCCTAAAGGGGGATACACCATTATCCCAATTATCCATTTTTGAATCAATCTGTACAAAAGATCCATTTGCTAAAGGTACAATTTCATCACTTTATAATCAATTATATGGAGTAGTAAATCTTAATAGACCCTCTTACGTTCAGAGGTGGGAGGAGGACCTGGGACGAACTTTAGAAGACACGGACTGGTCTAACATATGGCTCACATCTAAGTCATCTTCACCCAACATCTTAGCACTGGAGACAAATTATAAAGTCCTAACTCGCTGGTACCTTGTACCCGCTAGAGTGGCAAAATATTCACCTAATACCTCAGCTCTTTGTTTTCGAGGATGCCCAGAAATAGGCACACATTTACACATATGGTGGACGTGCCCAGTAATCCAAACCTTCTGGAAGGAAGTCTTCGTGATTGCATCTAAAATATTTAAAAAAATAATACAACCAGATCCATATATAACTTTACTTAATCTAAAACCGGAATGGTTAACACTCTCTCAATTCAAACTTATGATCCAACTAATAACGGCTGCAAAACAAACAGTGGCCAAAGCATGGAAATCTCCTACGTTGGTACTAGCAGAAACAATTCACAGAATGAATAATACAATGTCCCATGCTAAGATGGTAGCCATCGATCAAAATCAAATTCCAAAATTTGAAAAACTTTGGCATCCTTGGATAAAACAACAGTTCCTGTCAAATTTCAATGACTCTGTCCTGTTGCCATGGTAACAGATTAAATGACTTACAGAGACACCCATTCTAAGGCTTCAAAGAGAACTAAAAAGAATAATAAACTGACGAGCGGGACAACCTTGTGGACCATACCTCTGCCTTTCTACCCTTTTTCTTCTTTCTCTTTCCTTTTCTCCACCTTACGATTAAAGCTCATTATCAGAATTTATTTGACCTATATACACTCTACCTGTAAACAATATGTATAGTAGGTATAAATCATTTAAATACCTACAAAAGTAACTAAGGAAATGATATATATCTTTAATTTAGGTTTACGTGAACCCAATGTTTAATATTTGAAATTTCATGATATTTACCTATATAATCCCTACTGTAAAACAATGAGCTTACTTTATAGATCCTTGTAAACTTACTTTATGTATCTTTATAATATTGTATACTCAATAAACTTCTTTTGACAAGGAAAATCCTGTGGGGCAATGGCTTGCTGCTCATCTTACATAAAATACATGCTAGACAGTGCACTGTAAAGTATAAATGGCTAGAGTTATTATTATCCAGGCCAAATAATGCCAGAAGACCAGATATTAAAAAAGGAAATAAAAAACACAAGGAGATATGGGTTGGAAGTGGAGGATAATGGCTGGTAAACCCCTTCCTGACCAGCCGCTGCAGTTATACTGCGGCAGGTTGGCTCCCCTGGGTGAACCATCATAACTATATGTCGGCTTGCCTTTTGACCTTTAGGGGGCGCGTTTGCGATTCCGTAGGTGATCGCAAGCTCGCGGCACAACATCGGAGCTGATGCGCATGCCCGGTGGTCACGATGACCGCCGGGCACCCGCAATCGCTCCACACAGAGACAGAACGGAGATCTGTCAATGTAAAAAGACAGATCTCCGTGCTGTCAGGGGTGAGGAGAGCGATCCATTGTTCATACTAAGAATGAACAACAGATCGCTCTCCTCACCCAGGCAGTCCCATCCCCAGCAGTTAGAATAACTTCCTAGGTAACACATTTAACCCCTTGATTGCCCCCTACTGTTAACCCCTTCCCTGCCAATGTCATTTACACAGTAATCAGTGCATTTTTATAGCACTGATCGCTGTATAAATACCAATGGTCCCAAAAATGTGTCAAAGGTGTCCGATCTGTCCACCATAATGTTGCAGTCCTGATAAAAATCGCTGATCACCGCCATTACTAGTAAAAAAAAAAAATAATAATAAAAATGCAATAAATTTTTCCCCTATTTTGTAGACGCTATAACTTTTGTGCAAACCAATCAATATACGCTTATTGCGATTTTTATTACCAAAAATATATAGAAGAATACATATCGGTCTAAACTGAGGAAAAAATGAGCTTTTTTTAAAAAAAAATTGGGGGTATTTATTATAGCAAAAAGTACAAAACATTTCATTTTTTTCAAAATTGATGTTCTTTTTTTGTTTATAGCGCAGAAAAAAAAAACGCAGAGATGATCAAATATCACCAAAAGAAAACTCTATTTGTGGGAAAAAAAGGACGTTGGGTACAAAGTTGCACGACCGTGCAATTGTCAGTTAAAGCGTCGCAGTGCCGTATTGCAAAAAATGGCCTGGTCATTGAGCAGCCAAATCTTCTGGGGCTGAAGTGGTTAAAGAAAGAAGCACAAGTATAGCTAGAATTGAAGGAGAATGGCTAGGAGGAAAAATGGATACAAATGGAGGACAACAGATAATTTAAGTATGTAATAGATGTAAAAACAGTTAGTTCTAAATTAACCACTTCAGCCCCGGAAAGGATATGCCCCCTTCCTGACCAGGCCATTTTTTGATTTACGGCATTGCGTCACTTTAACTGACATTGTATCCAAACAAAATTGATGTCCTTTTTTCCCCCACAAATAGAGATTTCTTTTGGTGGTATTTGATCACCTCTGCGTTTTTTATTTTTTGCGCTATAAATAAAAAAAGAGCGACAATTTAAAGAAAACACAATATTTTGTAATCTTTGATAAAATAAATATCACACAAAAAATGTAAAAAAACAAATCTCTTCATCAGTTTAGGCCGATATGTAGTCTTCCACATATTTTTGGTAAAAAAAATCGCAACAAAAAAATCACAATAATCATATATTGATTGGCTTGCGTAAAAGCGTTTACAAAATAGGGGATAGATTTATGTCATTTTTATCATTATTTTATTTTTTTTACTAGTAATGGCGGCGATCTGTGATTTTTATCGGGACTGCGACATTGCGGCGGACAGATCAGACACTTTGGACACTTTTTTGGGACCATTGACATTAATACAGCAATCAAAACTAAAAATAGCCACTGATTACTGTATAAATGTCACTGGCAGTGAAGGGCTTAACACTAGGGGGCGATCAAGGGGTTAACTGTGTTACCTAGGTGTATTTCTAACTGTGGGGGGATAAGACTGACTGGGGGAGGCGACATATCGTTGTTCCTACATAGGAACACACGATCTGTCTCTACACCCCTGACAGAACTGGGATTTGTGTGTTTACACTCAGAGATCCCCATTCTCATTCTGTCAGGAGTGATCGCGGGTGCCCGGCAAACATCGTGCCCATCGGGCAGGCGCATCGGCTCCGGGGATACGCTGCAGGCGGGTGCGCACCTGCTATAGTGTCTTAAAGAGCCGACGTATAGCTACGGCGATATGCGCAGCAGTGCCAACCTGCCGCAGTATAACTGGTCGGCAAGCGTTTAACGGGGAAAGCAGTCATTAAAAATAGGTATTTTCATAAAGAAGTAAAATGTGTGATGATAGAGTAGTAAGGTGAGATCAAGCTAGAGAGGAAAATCTGGAGGGCATGATACGTGATAAAGAGGAATCAATTATATTTTATATACTTTTTCTGCTGATGAGTGCAGAAGTGGTAAATTTTCAATGCTAGCAACTACACAGATAGATATTAAAAGAGAAGTTTTTTTTTTAAAGCTTACTTACCTCAGTGGATGCAACATCAATCTGATGCTGCACCTGTCCCCCCACTGGTTCTAAGACTGAGAACTGAGCGATCAAAGACCATTGATCGCTCAGTTCTAAGTGCTCTGTTAGCAGAGAGCTAGTGACTGTCAGTCACCGGCTCTCTGCTTTACCCCGGGTGCCGGCCCAGGCATCTGGCTGGATTCTGACCATATGGTTTCGATTTTTCCCCAGCCTGGACTAGCTCTGGGACTTCAGCTGACAGCGGGCTTCAGGTCGCAGGAGTGCAGAACAGGCTGCACTCCTGTAAACCACAGGACAGTACATGAACCATATTTTTCAGAAGGAAGGATGTGAAATTTTAAGAGACTCGTATGAATGAGTTTTCCAACATATTACTTGTGCTGGATAGCTTGGCCCCATTACAGTTGCTGCAGACTGCTTGAACCACAGGAAAGTTCTTCGAACATTTGCAAGTTTGCAGCCAAAAAGAGTATAGAATTTCTGAGACAATTCAGTTATTTATGGTAACCGCAATGGTAGGCAATCAAGGAAACACACCTCTTTTTAGATACAGAAGCTTACACTTTAAATGGGATTTTAAATGTGCCGAATAATCAACAACCACGTGTATAAAAAATACATATACAGTATATTATTTTATTTCTTCCAACTTTTTTTTAATTTAAATTAAAACAGTGAAACAAATCTGTCCTCCTGTTTGCATGACATACAGGTGATACTCGAAAAATTAGAATATCGTGCAAAAGTTTATTTATTTCACTAATGCAACTTAAAAGGTGAAACTAATATATGAGATAGACTCATTACATGCAAAGCAAGATAGTTCAAGTCGTGATTTGTCATAATTGTGATGATTATGGCTTACAGCTCATGAAAACCCCAAATCCACAATTTCAGAAAATTAGAATATTGTGAAAAGGTGCAATATTCTAGGCTCAAAGTGTCCCACTCTAATCAGCTAATTAAGCCATAACACCTGCAAAGGGTTCCTGAGCCTTTAAATGGTCTCTCAGCCTGGTTCAGTAGGAATCACAATCAAGGGTAAGACTGCCGACCTGACAGTTGTGCAGAAAACCATCATTGACACCCTCCATAAGGAGGGAAAGCCTCAAAAGGTAATTGCAAAAGAAGTTGGATGTTCCCAAAGTGCTGTATCACAGCACATTAATAGAAAGTTATGTGGAAGGGAAAAGTGTGGAAGAAAAAGGTGCACAAGCAGCAGGGATGACCGCAGCCTGGAGAGGATTGTCAGGAAAAGGCCATTCAAAAGAGTTGGGGACTTTCACAAGGAGTGGACTGAGGCTGGAGTCAGTGCATCAAAAGCCACCACACACAGACGGATCCTGGACATGGGCTTCAAATGTCATATTCCTCTTGTCGATCAACTCCTGAACAACAAACAACGTCAGAAGCGTCTTACCTGGGCTAAAGAAAAACAGACCTGGTCTGTTGCTCAGTGGTCCAAAGTCCTCTTTTCTGATGATAGCAAATTTTGCATCTCATTTAGAAACCAGAGACCCAGAGTATGGAGGAAGAATGGAGAGGCACACACTGCAAGATGCTTAAAGTCCAGTGTGAAGTTTCCACAGTCTGTTTTGATTTGGGGAGCCATGTCATCTGCTGGTGTTGGTGCACTGTGCTTCATTAAGTCCAGGGTCAACGCAGCCATCTACCAGGAGATTTTGGAGCTCTCATGCTTCCTTCCGCAGACGAGCTCTTTGGGGATGCTGACTTCATTTTCCAGTAGGACTTGGCACCTGCCCACACTGCCAAAAGCACCAAAACCTGGTTCAATGACCGTGGGATTACTGTGCTTGATTGGCCAGCAAACTCGCCTGACCTGAACCCCATAGAGAATCTATGGGGCATTGCCAAGAGAAAGATGAGAGGCATTAGACCAAACAATGCAGATGAGCTGAAGGCAGCTATTGAAGCATCCTGGTCTTCCATAACACCTCAGCAGTGCCACAGGCTGATAGCTTCCATGCCACACCGCATTGAGGCAGTAATTGCTGCAAAAGGGGCCCAAACCAAGTACTGAGTACATATGCATGCTTATACTTTTCAGAGGTCAGATATTGTTCTATGTACAATCCTTGTTTTATTGATTGCAAGTAATATTCTTTTTTTCTGAGATCACGGCTTGAACTATCTTGCTTTGCATGTAATGAGTCTATCTCATATATTAGTTTCACCTTTTAAGTTGCATTAGTGAAATAAATGAGCTTTTGCACGGTATTCAAATTTTTGGAGTATCACCTGTAGATCACATATCATAAAAAACCTTCATAACCACCCTGAATAGACATACTGCTTATCTAGTTATTTATATCGTAAACAGTTCAACACTAATACAGGTAGATAGAACCCACTGATAGCAAGTATAGGCAAACAAAATTTCCTTATTAGACAGAAGCTGATTTATGAAGTAGAGCCTCTAAACATGTTACTCTATTGATCTGCTTCATCAGGAGATGCATGGAAGTAAATACCAATTATGAGATATCATATATGTCTAAATCATGCCATGGACTGAAAAGCAAAAAATTTCCTTGGGGGGCATAAAAGGGCAGATGGAACACCAATAAGTAAAGATTAATACCAGGCATCTGCCGTTTATATTCCATTCAACAATGGCTACATGGCACAGGAGGCTGTATAACAAAATGCTACACCAATCCCACTGTCAGAAGAGTCTCACCTAAAAAATCATAATTTACTCAATTTCTTGTAATATAAATGCAGAATATAACATTGCCCTTTGCCCAATTTAAGCATAACTAAACCCAAAAACCAAACTGTAATATATTTCAATTTTACTAGTCCTTAGATTTGATGGCTGCAGTTTTAGCCTATTTTGCTCAGTAACCCTTGGAGTACCACACTTCATGTGTGGCATGTATGTATGGAGGGCGCCATGGTTGCCACCCAGGCTGGACTTCAACCATGTCTGCCTTTGTTCATCTCAATTACATTATGGATGAGGATATTCGTAGTTTACACAAGAAGATAACATTTCTTTAAGCTTTCAGGTCATTGACAAGGGCATAGAATTTCTGGCAAGATCGACAGACTTCTTCTGTAGCTGTAGAAAATGTTTTCAGCCCAAAAAAGAAAAACAATTCCAGCTACCAAAGCTATGGACTGTCAAGCTGCAGTATATTATTTTTTTTGTTCTTGGTTTTAGATATCCTTTAACATTAATTTCCTTCCAAATCAAGTGAGTTTTTAATGCCTTTGTTTGATGAAACTGATAAACTCTAAATGGCAGGGTCACATCACAAAATATACAAACAAAGCATGTATTACTTCAGACTACTTCAACTTCATCCTCCTAGTTCTCCAAAAGTGAGTAAAATGTCTTACAGGACTGGGCAAGTTTGTCCTGTAATCTATGAAGAGGTCACCTGCTTGTCCTGATGTATATCGGCATTGTGAGGAATGAGAATCAGCGCTCATTTCCGCCAGACAAGCGCACTGCCTAGGCCTCCTCTGTAACCAGTTTCTTTCTATCTCTCTCGCTGTTACAAGAATGTAATTAAGCTGTCAGACTGAAACTTTTGATATCAATCTTGATCTGCTCTCTCAGACAAGTATTCCTGAAACATTATATCATAAACAAGCAGCATGTTTAATTAAACAACTGCTGAAGTGCGACAGAGAATGTGGGTCTTAATGGAATAATAGACACAAGTTTCAGAATTAGCAGAAAGTGATTTTCAAAATCATTTTCAAAATTGGAAGACATCTGTTTAAAAGATCCCCTCATTTATTAAGTTTGCTTTTCAAATGTGGAAAAGTATGAATATGTCATGTCTGAATATTTGAATTTTTTAAATAATAACCTAACAGAGGACTACATTAGTAAATAGGTTTAAACTAGGCATGGAATTTTAGTGCTTAGCATGAGATTATCCCTTTGCTGAAACCTGTCCAAATTTTCATCATAGTAAAGTCAATGTTTGCAGTTAAGGTAGTTGTTAACAAAGGGTTAATTTAATGTTATTAGGCTTCTATCAGATAATGCCTACTCTTGTCCAAGAATCATGGAATAAATTGCAGCTGGAAGAAACTAGTCACTGTCCCTTTGCCATAGATTCAAAAACACTTAAGCTGGCCATACACTATTAGATTTGTGTTTGTAATTTTTCATTTTAGGAATATTCAATAGATTGATTTTTCATTTGGGAAAATCCATTGCCGAATGGGGGTTTTCATTCCCAGTGTTAAAAGCAAACTTTGTGATGTAGAAGTGCTGAACCTAATGGAGATGGGTTATAACAGAATGGGTGGTTTGTGTTCCTAGAGGCTGCTCACCAACAACTATGGGGTATTGCTGGACCCCAAGAGAAGTTAACTAAAGTTTAAAGTTTACTAAAGTTTTGAAAGCATAGGAGTGCCACTTCAGCTTATATAGTCCCTTAAATGATTTTATTTTGCAATAGTCAATGCTTTTCTGGGTGAGAAGCAGGGGGAGGTGAGCTGCTAAATGAATGATGTGAACAAGTCTAGTGCTTAAGCTTTGAGCTATAAGGATGATTTCTTCTAAAATACCTGCACCTACAAAGGTCAATGGAGGCTTGTTTTAAAGCACATTAAGGCTCCATTCACACTAGCGCGTTTTTTGATGCATTTTGCATTTTGCAGAAATGCACGGGAATTTTTTAACATGGGTTCCTATGGAACATGTTCACATCAATGCCTTTTTGTTTCTCTGCATTTTTGGAAAGGGTCAGGGACTTTTTTTCATGCAAAATGCAGCGTTTTGCATGTAATAGAATTCAATGGGCAAGCATCAAAAACGCAAGTGCACCGTTTTTGCAGCGTTTTTGATGCGTTTTTGATGCGTTTTTGCCGTTTTTTTTTAAATTTTTTTTAAGACTGTAAAAAAAAACTGTAAAAAAAAAAAAAAAAAAAAAAACGCAAAACGCAAATCGCGGCAAAATCGCGGCAAAAACGCGGCAAAAACGCTGCTCAAAAACGTGGCAAGCATGAAAAAAAAACCTCCAAAAACGCTCAAAAGCAACATGCATAGGTGTGAATCGAGCCTTACTGCTTGTTAGGGATACTTGAATGTCCATATCCTGTCCACAGTTTTCTGTAGAGCTGAAATCTGTTCTATTATATTTCAGTAATGCAGAGGGATACTTGAAGGGAAATTCCCTGGGGTTACCATAATTATTCAGATTTCAGGTAGGATTTTGTTGGCCCTACTGGAAAAATAACAGATATTATTGGTGTTTAGACACTATTGTACACATTTTTTTTTTTTTAATTCAACCTAATGGAAACAGGGGTTTAGAGGCAGAACCACATACTGATTACTAGGAAACACAATTTCTACACACACAAAGATCATTTAAGCTGTATTTTTTAAAAAGCTTTATCTTGCCCTCTGCAGCCCAGAGGATATATGTTGAAGTGCATACAATGTAGTAAGATGTACAATGCAGAATGTCATTTCTTCCAGGTAAGAAACATGAGTGTTTTTGGGAGCCTGGCTCAGTTTAACCTTGTGCACTGGTGCATTGAGGGTAATGAACAGCGTTCCCTAAATGGCTTTGTACAATGCAATCGTTCTCAGGAAACACAGAGACTAAGATTTAACTGCATGTTTGTTACATGAGGCTACTGGGGAAAAGCGTGTAGAACTAATATATCACTAAGAAAGAATAAACAGATATCACTGTTGTAAAGAGGCTAGTCTCTAAAGAAAATTCTAGGTACTAGTAAAATATATTATAAATTAGCAAATCCTGTTCTAATTTATGTTCTCTGAACATAATGCTCTGCATTCATTCAAAATAGTTAAAGGGGACATATATTATTTTTCATTTTTTTAGATAAACATTCAAATGCCTTTAGCCAAAAGTCCAACTGAGCATTTAGCTTAAAAGAGCTAATTCAATTCCAGGAGCATCAAAAAGAAAAAACAATGTGTACAAAATCTTCAAATTCTTTTTTTTTTCCTTTAGAAAGCAGCCACAACCTGAAAAGTAAAGCTCATCCCCTGCCAGCTGGCTGTAGAGATGGATTCTTGCTCTCTGGAAGCAGAAATCAAAACTATAGCTCTGCCACCAGCAAAGCACATACTCCCTGCTAATTGGGATGCTCTATCTCTCCAACCAGTACAAAAGTCAAATCATTTATGATTCATTACAGTCATTTTTCCCATGTCAAAACATCTGCGTACTGTCAGAAAAACATTGATACAAATGCACTACCTCCATGAAATCCTCAGTGAAATCTTCAATGATTAGGGTCTCATTCACATTGCCGTACCACAGCCATGAAAAAACTGACTGATGATTAGGCAAAGAACAAAAGTTCCTGTGTAAATGATCAGTAAATAGATCAGTCTTTTAATGTGTAACATCTTTCTTTCCATGGTATATGTGTGCATAAAAGTCCCCAGATGCAGATTTTTGGATTTTGTTTTACAATCGGAACATAGTGCCTGTTTTTCCGAACATGTGTGAATGATTCTATTGAAAACAATGCTGCTGCATTCAGATACTGTACGTAAGTAAAAAATGGTTGTAAAAAGGTTTTTTAATAAGCCTTGTGAATGAGACCTGAGGTAATTTTTACTGATTTGAAACACAAATATGTTGATGTCTATGAAACAATGCACACAACTGCATGTACATAATATAACTGGGTACTGAAATTTATAGGTACAGTTGATCCAGAGAAAATCTGATTGCCTCTCAGGGGATCAGAAAGCAATTTTTTTCCCTGCTGGAGCAAATTGGAGCATGCTTTGCTGGGGTTTTTCCCCTTCCTCTGGAACAATGGTGGGTGAGGGATAGTGTATATGGGATTGTATTTATTTATTTTTTTTGGTTCAATTAGTTGGACTTGTGTCTTTTTTCAACCTGACTAACTATGTAATTATGTAAAGATCAGTAATACTGTACATCGATGAGTACGCAGCTATATGTTTAAAAATAGAAAATTTTACATTTGAGTGTATCAATTTACACGCATAAATGTGTATATGCTTGTATATACATGTACATGTGCGTTAATTGAAACTGTGGCAATTAGAAGAGGGCAAAGAATTTTAATGCAAATTTACATGCCTTTACGCATGGTCTTTACAGAACATTTTACTCAGGATCTTTCTATTAGTAAATTAACATGTCCATGTGCCTAATAGGCCAAAGGCTTCATTTACACTGCAATAAAAATACTCATTTACAACATATACTGTGTTCAGATCCATAACACAAAATCCACAAACCTGTGTCTGCGGACATACATATGCAGAAAAACCATATGGGGGGCAGTGTTGCCAACCTACCAGATTGAAATTTACTGACACCACACCCAAAATTTACTGGCACAGCCACGTTTTTACTGGCTTTTTCAAAAGTTACAAAATTTTAAGTGCAAATTTCAGTATTTAGGCTACAAACAAGGACAATATGCAATTAGCAATGTGATTTAAGGTAGATATTAAGACAAAAAACATATTTCTTATTTTTTTTTTCCAACATAGTAAGTAAGCAGCTCAGGGACAGGATTTAGGAGGGCAAGCAAATACAATGGGCAGGCATACATACGTGAAATTGACTCTCACAGTGACCTTGCCAGCAGTGTACAGCAGCACAGATGATGACACCTCACCAACATAACACTTCCCCTCCTGAGTCACAGTGACAGTCGCTCTCCACCCAAGTGCTCCGTTCAGTCCACTTTAGTCCAAACAGCACTGACAGTCCCGCTCCTGTTTGCCTTGCTCCCATCCCGCAGATTCGCACACAAGGCTCTGGCCACTTCACTCAGGTCCCTTGCACCATGACATTACACAACATGCCCAGGCAGAGACACTTGGATGATCTCAGGTGGCTCCAGACCAAAACTGAAAATGCGCAGTTCTGAGCTGAGCGTCACAGACATATTTTTTACTGGCAACCTATTCCTGTCACTGGCATTTACTGGCAGGAGAAAAGTACCCATTTTTTACTGGCAGCCAGTAAAAATACTGACGGTTGCCAACACTGATGGGGGGAAAAAAACAGGACAATGAAACACAAGAAGCTCAAACTATAGGAATACAGAAAGGAGCACCAGAACAAAACCTGATAAAAGAGTCCAAGATCATATTAATTGTTGATGAGGAGAGTTCAGGGAGAGTCAATCCAAGTTTTACCCAGTTTTGAGCCCTGGCGAAGGGGAAATTATATTGTTCCTAAAACGTGTTGGATGTTTTTATATGACTTTTTTTAAATCAATGTTTACAATTATCTTAGACTCTTTTATCCAGTTATGGTCCTTTCTAAATTTCTATAGATTTTTTTTGTTTTAATCCAGCAGGAGACTTGAAAAAAATTGATTTATTACCTGTTAAATGTAAGCACACAGCTCCTAATGTAAAGTTTGGAGACATTATGATCGATTCCCCTGTTCATTTGGATCTAATAACACTGGTCTGCAAGGAGAAAGCCCCAGAAATGAAAGTAGCTAAATTTTACCAGAATAGGGTGAATTGCATCAAAATAATCCAAAAAGAGAAGGGGGGTGCGCAGTTATGCTCCATAACCTTTCAGCAAAATCTTATATAGCATTGAGAATGGTGCCACACCAAATCATTATAAATGTATATTTTTATTAATACTAATAACATAACTTTCCATTCATTTATTGTTTTTTTATGCAACATTTTCATGCTCCCTCCACATCATTGGGACTGTGAAAGGCACAGACTTTTTCTTCTTGTTTAGCCAATGATAACAGATAAGTTGCACATGCAATGCAACAATAATGATGGGCCCAACTCTTGTCCTGATCCCCTATTTTGCATCTAAAATATAGGTGTATGTCACCTGATTTGGATGTAAATACCCTTAAATTAAAGCTGGAAGTCTGCAGTTAAAGCACATCTTGTTCGTTTCATTTCAAATCCATTGTGGTGGTGTATAGAGCCAAAAAGATTAGAATTGTGTCATTGTCCCAATATTTATTCATATTTATAAATCTTCATTGTGAAATATCTTGAAAACTTCAGCCAACCAGCACCTGTTTTCTAATTCATCTAATTAAAATATGTAAGAATTAACACATTTTATCTCGGAGGATGAAAATTTTCCAAAACTTGTGGACGATTGTAATAGTATCTTTTTCTTCAACCGTGGTACACCTTAGACTGGTACATCTAAACCATATAGATTTAGAAACATGTATATATGGCCAATGCAATTTGGAGATCTAATCTAGCTAGAGAATACAATTACATAACTGATTGATAAGATGAGCTTGACTACCACTTTCCCAGATAATGTCAAGTAAAACGTTTCAAAGAGTCTTGCACATTGTCTCTCCATCGATCTTCTTCATGATGCTTGAGCTATACATTTTATTATATTCATCTGTACTGGGGAAATGATTGTATTTGTTATTGGTACAGAACTGTCAATAAACAAAAAGCTCCACAATAACTGCTGCACTATTGATCAGTGACAGTCTCTCTTGTTTTCAGTAGTGGAATGGGGACAGTTTCAATGACCAATGATTACAATAAGACACTGGATTCTAGTACTAACGTATGTTTGTGATAATTATGTACATATTTCTCATTTCGTGTCACAGAAAATACGTTTTTCATCCCTATTGTACCAAGACGAGTGTATTTACTTTAATTCTGTTCTCTTTATCTGCTACTGATACGCTCCCTGTAATCACAGTGACAATCAAAAACAAAGTGAGTGGGTTGTCACAGTAGTTTCAGATTGCAAATATCTTATAACTAGAAAATACCATTTCTGTTTTAACATGGTCACCCAGACAAATTCTTATTCAATATATTAGAGGCAGCATTGTGGCTTATTCAAGGATTACAGGTTTCACATTCATCTATATGGGCTGATTGAAGTTTCCCTTCCAGGAGCCTTGACAAAAGGAAACTAACTTTAGAAATAGCTGTACATGTTTTATGCTGTGGAGTCTGCCAAAAGAAATGCATTGGAAAAAGGAATGAAGGAAGTTCTTACCTAAGCAAAAAAGAAAAGAAAATTTTCTAAATTGTATTAAAAGTCTTCTGGTAGCCGTGTAAAAAAAAAAAAAAAAAAAAAAAAAAGCAAATCAGTACTGCATAATATTTCTCATTATTACAGCATAACTCCAGTCAAAACTTTTCGGTGGGAAGAGTAAAGAAGGGTCAGAAATACAATATTATTGCTGTCCGTATCTGAGTTTGGAGCATTTCCTTGATACTTGCTATGGCTATTTCATGACTGTCAGACTGAAAAAGAAATAAAGCTGGCCATACAACAGTAGAATTTAATTTGAACATTCGTACAGAAATGCTAAAAAATCATTTGTTAGAGCAATTGATCTTGCCATCAAGTCAACTAATTTGGTTCAAAAGCTCTGAAAATTTCATCCAGGCATGCTACTTGACTGGAATCCCAGATACCTGTATATTAAATGGGTTTCTTTTATGCCTAAAACATCCACAATACAACATTTTCTAACCTGCTGCTTCAAATTTTCTTACCATTACGGTCAAATATGAACTTCGATTTGACCCCACTTACCATTAAAAAATGAAACAAATGTTCTAGATATAAAAAAATTCTGAATGGAATCCTACTGGTGTATAGCCAGCTTAAGGGAAAAGTCCCCCCACTTTCTGCTTATTTGACTAGTGCCAGAAAGAACAGGAGGTCAGGGACCATGTCCTCTATGGGGACACAGGCTGCAATAAAAATAGATTCTATATTATTATTTTCCCTCATGTCCAGATAATAGGTGAAGAATTTAAAAAAAGTAATGAGAAATTTTCCTTTATGGGGCAACAGAAGTTGTGACCCTTATGCACTGAACTTTACCATACCTTCCATAAAGGCAAAAGGCTCTAATATTTTTAACAAAAAATTGTATTAAAGTGTCTTATTGCTAATAAACATTCCATGATGATGGCTATGTTGACCACCAGGTGCAGTGAGAGGGAGAGAGTCTTCATTCCTCAAATGGGGAGGGGGGGTATGAGGGTTACAAGTGAGCACCATGGACCCCGACTAGTTACTACCTTTCCCCTGCTAAATGGGCTTCACCCATATTCATGATAATGCACTCCATTAGCTCCTGTGAAATTCTAATGGAAAGAAGCATAAATTTAATGCTTTGTCTGCTATATAAGCAAGTCACAATGAACTAAAATCTATTGCAGTCATACTGATATAAATTATGCAATGTAGAAGGTCTGAATTCTCTATATTACCAGTGAATCCTCTAGTGCTCATAGTATACTTTTACAATGATAAGAAATCCATGCATACATGCATTATATATTTGTATTCTGTTAAATTTATGTTGTGCATGTTTAGTTATATAATTGTCTTCAGGTGCAATAGTAGGCTACCTTTGTAGTGATACAACTGAATTGGTAGAATATAGAAGGAAAAGTGCAAGAGAGAATTTTTTCTCCACTATGCTCTGCCTTGGGGGAGCCTAAGTCCAGGGCTGTCTTAATGCATGGACACCCCTGGGCACTGCCCATGGGCCCCAGGTGCATAGGGGCCCCATGATAATCTTGCATTACATTGTACTTGAAAACTGTCCTGGATTTGCTGGGGCGGTCACACATTTAACTAAGCTATCCCAGGATGGTCATGTCCCAGGCAGGGTCATGGGACCTTCAAATAAACAAACAAAAATGTGCGCTAAAAATAGTATATATGTGTAAAAGCAAATCAAATAGAAGCAATCCACATTAATATAGATCATAAATTATTATATTATTATATTAGAATAGCCAACAATCAAAAAGGCTAATGATAATAAAGTGCAAAATGTGTTATAGTGTTAGCAAACATAAATGAATGAAGCAGCTTACATATAAAGTGCAAAGTGTACTGGAAAGCAGCCAAACTTCAACAAATGGACAGCTTAAATTATCCCACATTAAATGCAGGGTAACCCTAAACAGTCCTGTAAAGCATGAACCTCCTCAGCAGTGAGAAGAAAAAATAGTCCATAATTGGATGTCAGAAAGAAGAAAAGGGAAGTTCCATGCACAAAGCACCACTTCAAGAGGACACCTGAAAGTTTCCACAGTCAGTCAGGTCACACAGCCAAAAGGTACATGAAGAGGAAGGAGATGAAAGTTTCCCCGTGCTCCAAAGATGTAACAGATGGACTCTTACCCGAACTGATGGACCTCCCTTCTGGCGAGGTCGTACTAGCAGGCAGACTTAGCCCTCTGCAGGGACTGTGGATGGCTCCAAGTCCTCCGGTGTATCCTCCGTCTGCGATCTGGAACAAACCAATGCTTCCTCCTGCGGGGGGGTGACAGACCCACTCAGCCCGGAGGGGAGTGGGTAAAAAGTAGAGAAAGAGCTCCGATAGTGTAGTATATAAAAAAATGTATTTGTTTATTACAAACAACATGGCCACAACAAATGGGCTCTGTGACAATTAAAAAACAAACGTAAAAATCGCCGGCATAAAAAATAGCATACACCCGTGCAGGTCATGGGGCAGGCTGAGAGATCATGGGTCATGGGACCTGTCCTGTGCCTTTCTGATCTCAGTATTGTGTCCTCCTGACCCCCCCCCCGTGTACTGTGCCTTTTTGCCTCTCCACCTGTACTGTACCCTTTGTGTTGTTTAGCCTTTGATTTATAGCATGTTTTCATACTGTTTAAAATTGATTTTATTGAAAGTACTAATAAGTATACTATATGTTTAATTCTATAAGCTATTTATACTTTAATTCTTGAGAGTAGGTGCGTAAATTGGGGCATGCTGGTAGGGGCCCGAGTGCGTTACTTTGCCCGGGGGCCCATGATGCTATTAAGACGGCCCTGCCTATGTCAGAAGTTTTTTTTTCTGGAAGAGATAATGCTGGATCACTTTTCTCTGTTGGGATGTTGTCCAGAGGGAGCCATGCCGATGTTACAGCTGGATTATTAACAAATGCATTGCAGCAAGAGGAAAACACCTATGGTTTCCCACACAGAATGGGTAGAGCTGAACTGGCCACAAGAAGGAGCAGACACAAGAACCTCTGCTGACATACAGATATAATAATCAGAGGATTCTGACTCTGTCTAGCTATACTGTGTGTACTCCTGGGGCTTACAGGTAAGAAGGTGCTTGAATGTCTTAAGTGTTCTGTTCCCTCTCCCTCTCTCTTGTGTATTCAGCAATAAATCTACAAAAACCTACTAAAGTGACTGGTGCCCACCTAGTGTTCAATTCACTTCATACCAGGGATCTAATGGTAAGGGTCGAATGTGTCTGGCCACTTAAATCAAGTAAGTGGACAGGGGCATTCAGAGAGTACACCTACAAGGCCACTTTGGGATTATCTAACATTACCCTAAGAGTAGTGGTAGCATTAAATGGCAATTATTTATTATTACATTAACGGTGCAGATGCTTCCTACTGAACTGAGAAACTAAATTCATGCAGCTGTAGCTTCAAATATATATGTTGTACATACAGTATGTATGTTCTAGGCATACACTTCTCACTGACAAGGGCTAACCCCTTTTTCTGATCTGCCAAACCTAACAGTGTTTTTGTGGATTTTTGACCCTTGATTTTAACCTGTCATCCCAATTTTTTGTTTTTGTTTTTAGTCTTCTTTGAATTAGACATTTTTTACAGCAATGGTACATGAATAGAGAGTCAGTCAAGAGATCCAGAACAGGATGAAGCAAGACATAGAGAAGAACAAAAATTGTCCTACTACAGCGATTTCTACTTTTCAGGGGGTTCCCACAGATATGGCATATATATGTATATATATATAGATATAGATAGATATATAGATATATCTATCTATATCTATATATATATATATATATATTTATGTTTGGAGCCCTATGTCCGATATGGACGTAGATAATCATTTATAGTTAACATAAGACTTACCATCGGAAATAGACCTGGAAGTGTGGACTTAACATATGAAATGGACCTGAAAGTGTGCCTTGGTCTAATGGCCAGTATGCCAAAATAAGGGGGCATACCCTGGTTTAAGAAATGATTATTCTGTAAAGAGAAATGAATAGTTGAGAAATGCTCTGAAATGGGGATGGGAGGGTGGGTATCGCGCACAGGAAACCGACAAGCACCACAGGTGAGCGGGCTGCTTAAATACCCCCCGGGCTCCTCCCATAAATTCAGGCCACCATACTGGTCTTCCTACTTATGCTTGGAGCCCTATGTCCGATATGGACGTAGATAATCATTTATAGTTAACATAAGACTTACCATCGGAAATAGACCTGGAAATGTGGACTTACCATATGAAATGGACCTGAAAGTGTGCCTTGGTCTAATGGCCGGTATGCCAAAATAAGGGGGCAAAAACATTCAGGTAGGGGTATAATATTTTATTGGTTTTCAGTTATTCATTGAGCCAATTTGGAAAATGCCTGTGCCATCTCTACTTGGGGATTGGGGATATACCGGGTGAAGCAGGCTGACTTCCACCTGCCTAGTCTTTTAATGACGTGGTCTGGGACCCCACGGCGGGATGCTGCGGAGGCTGCTCCAATGCGAAAGGAGTGTCCGGAGTACTGACTAGTGTTAAGGTGAAGATTGCGGAGAAGTATCTTTATGTGTTTCACAAACTGACAGGCACTTAAGGGTTTAACTGGGAATGGTAGAAGAGGACTGGTGTCCGGCTGTTCAGGCAGGAGTGATAGAAGACGGTTGAGTACGGTGACTGGACACCAGCTGTTATTGGTTTTGTAAAGGTGAATGTCCACTCCAGAGCCTGTTTGCTGGGTTTTAGAAACCTCAAGGTGAAGGACAAAATGGTCTTGGTAGCGAATCAAGTGCCGTCTGCGTAGTACTTGGTCTGCGGGGTTGTTACAGGTGAACTCGCCAGGTCGCAAGAACCCATAGTAGGCCAAATATATGGCTGCTTGTAGGACCGTACTGGGGAGAAGACCGAATGGAGAAGTAGCCAGAATGGTCGACATATCCCTGAAGATGGGCCCCGTAATGGGTAAGCGCTTGGTGCTGATCACTGATTGGTGTTTCTGAATGCAATGTAGGATGGCTCGTATAGCGTGTGATGAGAACAGTGAAGACTTTGCGGGGTCTTGAAAAGTCAAGAAATGTTGTATGCCGGCTAGGTATAGCCGAATGGTATTATAAGATAAGGCCAGCTGAGTGTGGCAGTATGAAATGAAGGCCAGTACCTGTTTGACATCTGTTGGTCCTTTGCAGCAGGGTGTCAAGAATTTATTGAACGCCTTCCAAGCTGTCTGGTAGGCTTTGAGTGTGTTATGGGAGAGTGAGTGATTGATGAGCTGCGTTGCTCCTTGTAAATGTTGAACTAGTCCAGGGTCAGCTGTGACCAGACAGGGATAGGGGCCGACACTGGATCGGCTCCGGGAACCTGTTTGAAAAAGGAGGTGTAATTAAAATGTGACAGTGCGTCAGCAGCTAAATTGTATTTGCCTGGAATAAATGAACAGTGGATGTTAAACTGATGTTGTAAAGACAGTTGTACCAATCTGCGCAGGAAGGACATGACTGCTAGGGACTTGGACCTGCCTTTGTTGACAATGTCTACCGTGGCCTGATTGTCGGTGGTGAAGACCACGGTTTGCCCTGTCCAATGGTGACCCCAGAGCTGTGCGGCTGCCACTATAGGATAGAGCTTGAAGAGGGAACATGTTCGGGTAAAGCCGGGTATCAACAGTATCTGTTGAGGCCAGGGTCCTGAAAACCATTGGTGGCCAAAAATTGCTGCAAAGCCTGTAGAATCTGCAGCGTCTGTCACCACCTGGGGTGAAAGGGCCAAAACCATGGGTATAAATAGGGATATGCCACTCCAGGCGGACAGGAATTCCTCCCACATAGATAGGTCCGCTATTGCTGCGGAGTCTAGATTTAGGATCTGATCGGGGTCTTGTGTTTCTGACAGGAATCTCAGCAGACGTGACACAAAGGTGCGGCCTTGTGGAATAATTCGCATGGCGAAATTAAGCATTCCCAGGAGAGATTGCAACTGCTTTTTGATACACCCCCTAGTATGGGTGAATTTGTGAAGGACCACCCTAATGCGGGTTAGTTTGTCGAGGGGGAGACTGGCCTGCATGGTGCAGGTGTCTAAATTAACCCCGAGAAAGGTGATGTTGTGTGCTGGGCCACCGACTTTGTGCTCGGCGATGGGAACATTGAGATTTCCAAATACAACTCTGAGTTTGTCGAGGTCTCCTGGGGGCCTGCTGGGTGGTTCTATTAGTAGGAAGTCGTCTAGGTAATGGATGACTTCTTGGCACTGAGCCTTGTGTAAGAGTATCCAAGCAAGGGACTGAGCGAATGTGTCGAAGAGCCAAGGGCTACTCTTCGAACCGAACGTGAGTTTTGTGGCAAAGTAGTATGCCTCCTTCCACTTGATGCCATGCCAGCACCAAAGGGATGGGTGGATAGGCAGGAGCTTGAAGGCATCCGAGATGTCGGCTTTGGAGAGCCAGGTGCCTGTACCTGCTTTGATGATTGCTTGGATTGCCATGTCCACGGAGGAATATTTTAGAGAGAATTCTTCGGAGGGGATCAGGGAATTGAGACTGGGAATGTGGGAAGAATGAGGCGCAGACAGGTCGTACACCAAACATAATTTATTTGAGAACTTGCCCTTGACAAGCCCAATAGGGCTGACTCTCCAAGTGCTGAAAGGGGGCTGAGTGAAGGGGCCTATAACGAACTCTCGGTCTACTTCTGTCTGTAAGAGCCGATCTATGGCCTGTTCGTCAATGGTCGCTGAACGAAGACTCCTACATTCGTAGGTGCTGTGGGGTAGTGAAATGAGGCTGGTGTGAAACCCTGCTGTGAACCCCTGGATAAGGTAGGTGGCCAGGGAGGGGGTGGGGTGTGAGGTAAGGTAGAGTCCTAGCCACAAGACGTTGATCTGGCTTAGTCATGCCCTCTTTTGTTGTTTGACTTCGCACAAGTTTCTTGGGTGCGCTCTTTGGCATAAGGTGCAGATGTGGAGTAGGCGGCACTGACTGAAGTTCAAGGACCCATAGTTGTAATTATTGCAGATGGCTGCCCCTCCCACGGTTCGGACTGGGCGTCCGAATTTGTCCACCTGAGGCGTTTGTTCAGGGGCCGACTGACCCTGAAGTGCACCGGAGGTAGAGGGAAATTCGAAGGGACGTCTGATTGTCACATTGGCGCACCAGGTGGCAGTGTACGTGGAGGACTGGCAAATCGCACACAGGGGTGAGCGTAAGCCGGCAAAATGGCGGCAGAACAGCTCTGTGTTCATGAGACTTTGTTGTCGTTTGAAACTGTGTGAGTCTGGCTGCCGCCTTTGCAGAAAAGGAACGGTGGTAGTCGTAAAAAGAAAATCCTTCATACTTGTAGCCCAAGTCTACTACCGTATGGAGGTACAAGTCCAGCTCTTCCTTTCTGCTGGGAGTGGCTGAACATAGGACATCTCTCAGCATGCCAAAGGCCAAGGTGAACTCTGGGACAGATAACTTCCGATTCAGTCTGGGGTCTTTAAGGACCACCGATATGTCACCCCAGGTATAGGCCTTATTTTCTGCCAGAGCGTGAACAGAAATCAGGAGAGAGGCCAGGTTGACATCCCAGCCGTCCAAGATGTCCTTCCTGATGCTGGTTGGAACCAAATGGGAGGGGTAGACAATGGGGCTCCACCCTGTGGTACCTGCAGGAAGGGGTGTTAAAGCTTGGGTTGCGGTTGGGTCGGGAATAGCCGCGGCCGGCCGAGCCTCCAGGAGTGCCACCCTGGTTTGTACGTCCGTGACCGAGGAAGACAAGGACGACACCATAGTGTGAAGTTGTGAGATGGTGGAGGATATCGACTGGAGAGATGCCTGTTGGGTACTGGGTTCTGCTGCAGCTGGTGGGGGAAAGAGGAGTTTGAAGAGCTCGCCTTTCCTAGCTGTAGCGGAGAAGGGCACTTCTCTGCGTCTTAGCTCTGCCGTCAATTTGGGGATAGTCCATCCCTCTGAGACCGGAGAAGGTGACAGAGGGGCCGTGAGGTCTTCGCTGCTGGCCTGGGACATGGTTAATCTGGTAAAGATATTCTGTCCTTGAGATCGTGTTTTTGGTAGACTGTAACCTATTGGGGGTGACATGAATTTCAAGTTTGCTTTGTTCTCCCTGAGCCATACTTACCCAACTTGTTTTCTCCCTTTGTTTTTTTTTTGTTTTTTTTTTTTTTACCTGGGGGGATATCGTCCAACCTGGTGCAGGGTGGACCTACTGAACTTTGACTGACCTGGAGGAAAAATGAAAGGTGATAATTCGTGAAGGGTTTGCTGGCTAACTTGAAGCAGTAACTTGTATGGTGATTTGCAATCTAGTGACAACAAAATGATTTGAAATGTTTGCCTTGATTATGAAATGAGTGAAATCTCTTGCCATGACAGAGGTCCGGCTCGGACGTGCCGTGACTGCGACCGACCGCGAACCGGGCTCTGGAGCATGTACTGAAATGAGGCAACCGAAAAACATTGGTGCACACTGGGACGAATCGGTGCATGTTTGATGCATCTGGATTCGAATCGGAGAGGAGTATGAAACCACGAAATGACAGAAATGTTTTTTACCTTGACCGAGGCTCGAATTGGTTGTGCCGCATTTGCGACTGGCAACAAACCGAGCTTTGTTATAGGTATGGATATGGCTGAAACAACTGGGGCATTCCGTGGTGCATCTCGGATGCGACTGGTTTTGAAACGGTGATGCGATATGTGGGAGTGAAATGAATTCCCATGACAGAGATGCGGATCGGTCGCCCGATGTTTGCGACTAGCTACGATCCGGACTCTGGAGCATGTTCAGAATTGAGGCCGAGCCCTGGGGCACGCCATAAGGAATCGGTGCATCGAAGATGCGACTGGATTCGAACCGGAGCGCGGTAAGTGCAGGTGTAACAGTTTGTTGCCATGACAGAGGCGCCAATCGTTCATGCCGCTGTTGCGGCTGACTGCGAATCGGAGTCTGGAGCATGTACTGAAATGTGGCCAATACCTAGGGGAACGCTGAGACGAATCGGTGCATTTCCATGCGACTAAATTCGTATCGGAACGTGATACGTGGCAGTGAAATGATAACCATGACAGAGGTACGTATTGGTGAGTCGTGACGAGCGACTGACAATGAACGTGACTCTGGAGCATGTACTGAAATGAGTCCGTAACTACTGGGGCACACCGGAGCGAATCGGTGCATCTCTAGATGCGACTGGATTCGAATCGGAGCGCGGTACGTGACTGAAATGAATGAAATGATTCTAAATGGCTTGAAATGTTAGAAATGTTTAGAAATGTTCTGAAATGAGAAATGACTTGGTATCGAACTGACGTCGATAAGAAATTGCGAATTGCGAATCACAACGGTTGTCTACTGACGCATGGTAACAATTTAGACATGCCTGAAATGAAGTGACGTCTACGTCGCGGTGGTTTTTCAAATAACGAGAAATGGTAAAATAACGATGGTGCGAGTGGTATGCATTGCGGTTACGTTGTGAAATTTGCGAGTGATTCGTAAGTTTGATATCACGGTTTAGTGACATGATATCTAACAATGCGTGAAAACAAAAGTCCGACGGGACCCTACCTGCGACAGCCGAGCCAGACGCGTGGTACAAACTACGAATCGGTAACACGGACTTCGAAACTCTCGAGCACGATTGCGAATGCGGAAACTTGCGAGACAAGAACTTGCGGACGCTGGTATTCGAATTGTCGGCCTAGTGACGTATATCGCGCACAGGAAACCGACAAGCACCACAGGTGAGCGGGCTGCTTAAATACCCCCCTGGGCTCCTCCCATAAATTCAGGCCACCATACTGGCCTTCGTACATATACAGTATATACTTATCATTACTCCAAGCTGGACCAATGTGTCTATGTAAAAAGTGGCATACCTGGAATTCATCTTAGTCTGTATGTGGTGTTACAGTTACAGAACAGTACGATTATATGGTGTCAGTGACATCATTTTATGGCATCACGCATTTTTGTACATGCAGTTGATTGTTTCACTGTTACAATATTGCTTGGCTCAAGTACAGCAGAAGCACCCTAGTCTTAAGTTTTGGTTACAACACTTGATTTTTTAAATAAGTGGTAATTGTCCAACTTTAACGGTGGAAGTAAGAGCCACAACAGATCTAAAATCTATGGTAAAATTTACTCCTAAAAACATAAAAACAAAGCCTCTAAACTTTGTTCAAATTGGCCAGTAGCACAACAGTTTGAAAAAAAGAAGCATACAAACTTACTATTACAATACCACATGCATCATCTTAAAGTGATATTAAAGGTTACATTTAGTTTTTAAATAACAAACATCTTACCTGCTTTGTGCAATTGTTTTGCACAGAGCAGCCTGAATCTTTCTCTTCTCGGGTCCCCTGCCAGTGCTCCTCCTCTTCTCCGAGTGCCTCAATAGCAAGCTGCTTGCTACAGGGGCACTAATGCGTGCTCGCTCCAGAGCCCTGCTCTGTGTGTCCCAAGGCACACAGAATGGGGCTCGGCCCCACCCCCACTCTCTCCTCATTGGCTTACTGGATGGGATTGACAGCAGTGGGAGTCATTGGCCTGGCTGTATCTCGGCCAGGAGGCAGAGACCCAGGAGAGCAGCTGCTCTTGTGCACATTGCTGAATTAGGATTAGACTTGGGTAAGTATTAAAGGCGGGCTGAGGGGGGAGTTGCATACTGGAGGTTTTTTACCTTCATGTATAGAAAGCATAAAGGTAAAAACCTTAAACCTTTACAATCACTTTAAAGTGTAATAAAATGTCAAAACAAAATACATAAAAAAATTTTTCAAAACGACAACCCCAATCCCTATATCCCCAATTATTCCCAAAATATTAAAAATGCAGGGTTCATGAGTATGTGAACTATGTACATAGTGTAAAGGTCAGAAGTATGTAATGTACCAAATAGTTCATAAAGTGTAGAAGTCAGGAGTAAGAAGTGCACAGGGTGCAGGGATCAGAAGTACCTAGCGCACAAGACACAAGTGTCAGGAGTAGGGATGAGCCGAACACCCCCCTGTTCGGTTCGCACCAGAATATGCGAACAGGAAAAAAGTTCGTTCGAACATGCGAACACCGTTAAAGTCTATGGGACACGAACATGAATAATCAAAAGTGCTAATTTTAAAGGCTTATATGCAAGTTATTGTCATAAAAAGTGTTTGGGGACCTGGGTCCTGCCCCAGGGGACATGGATCAATGCAAAAAAAAGTTTTAAAAACGGCCGTTTTTTCAGGAGCAGTGATTTTAATAATGCTTAAAGTCAAACAATAAAAGTGTAATATCCCTTTAAATTTCGTACCTGGGGGGTGTCTATAGTATGCCTGTAAAGGGGCGCATGTTTCCTGTGTTTAGAACAGTCTGACAGCAAAATGACATTTTGAAGGAAAAAACTCATTTAAAACTACCCGCGGCTATTGCATTGCCGACAATACACATAGAAGTTCATTGATAAAAACGGCATGGGAATTCCCCAAAGGGGAACCCCGAACCAAAATTAAAAAAAAAAAATGACGTGGGAGTCCTCCTAAATTCCATACCAGGCCCTTCAGGTCTGGTATGAATATTAAGGGGAACCCCGGCCAAAATTAAAAAAAAAAAATGACGTGGGGTTCCCCCTAAATTCCATACCAGACCCTTCAGGTCTGGTATGGATTTTAAGGGGAACCCCGCGCCAAAAAAAAAAAAAAAAACGGCGTGGGGTCCCCCCAAAAATCCATACCAGACCCTTATCCGAGCACGCAACCTGGCAGGCCGCAGGAAAAGAGGGGGGACGAGAGTGCGGCCCCCCCTCCCTCCTGAACCGTACCAGGCCACATGCCCTCAACATTGGGAGGGTGCTTTGGGGTAGCCCCCCAAAACACCTTGTCCCCATGTTGATGAGGACAAGGGCCTCATCCCCACAACCCTGGCCGGTGGTTGTGGGGGTCTGCGGGCGGGGGGCTTATCGGAATCTGGAAGCCCCCTTTAACAAGGTGACCCCCAGATCCCGGCCCCCCCCCCCTGTGTGAAATGGTAAGGGGGTACATAAGTACCCCTACCATTTCACGAAAAAAGTGTCAAAAATGTTAAAAATGACAAGAGACAGTTTTTGACAATTCCTTTATTTAAATGCTTCTTCTTTCTTCTATCTTCCTTCATCTTCTGGTTCTTCTGGCTCTTCTGGTTCTTCTGGTTCTTCCTCCGGCGTTCTCGTCCAGCATCTCCTCCGCGGCGTCTTCTGTCTTCTTCTCCTCGGGCCGCTCCGCACCCATGGCATGGGGGGGAGGCTCCCGCTCTTCTCTTCTTCTCTTCTTCTTTTCTTCTCTTCTTCTCTTCTTCTCTTCTTCATTTTCTTCTCCGGGCCGCTCCGCAATCCATGCTGGCATGGAGGGAGGCTCCCGCTGTGTGACGGCGCTCCTCGTCTGACAGTTCTTAAATAACGGGGGGGCGGGGCCACCCGGTGACCCCGCCCCCCTCTGACGCACGGTGACTTGACGGGACTTCCCTGTGGCATTCCCCGTGACGTCACAGGGAAGTCCCGTCAAGTCACCGTGCGTCAGAGGGGGGCG
Source organism: Aquarana catesbeiana (assembly GCF_042186555.1). Lineage (NCBI taxonomy): Eukaryota > Metazoa > Chordata > Amphibia > Anura > Ranidae > Aquarana > Aquarana catesbeiana. The sequence continues at coordinate 114,801,330 of NC_133336.1, forward strand.
GGGTCACCGGGTGGCCCCGCCCCCCCGTTATTTAAGAACTGTCAGACGAGGAGCGCCGTCACACAGCGGGAGCCTCCCTCCATGCCAGCATGGATTGCGGAGCGGCCCGGAGAAGAAAATGAAGAAGAGAAGAAGAGAAGAAAAGAAGAAGAGAAGAAGAGAAGAGCGGGAGCCTCCCCCCCATGCCATGGGTGCGGAGCGGCCCGAGGAGAAGAAGATAGAAGACGCCGCGGAGGAGATGCTGGACGAGAACGCCGGAGGAAGAACCAGAAGAGCCAGAAGAGCCAGAAGAGCCAGAAGAACCAGAAGATGAAGGAAGATAGAAGAAGCATTTAAATAAAGGAATTGTCAAAAACTGTCTCTTGTCATTTTTAACATTTTTGACACTTTTTTCGTGAAATGGTAGGGGTACTTATGTACCCCCTTACCATTTCACACAGGGGGGGGGCCGGGATCTGGGGGTCACCTTGTTAAAGGGGGCTTCCAGATTCCGATAAGCCCCCCGCCCGCAGACCCCCACAACCACCGGCCAGGGTTGTGGGGATGAGGCCCTTGTCCTCATCAACATGGGGACAAGGTGTTTTGGGGGGCTACCCCAAAGCACCCTCCCAATGTTGAGGGCATGTGGCCTGGTACGGTTCAGGAGGGAGGGGGGGCCGCACTCTCGTCCCCCCCTCTTTTCCTGCGGCCTGCCAGGTTGCATGCTCGGATAAGGGTCTGGTATGGATTTTTGGGGGGACCCCACGCCGTTTTTTTTTTTTTTTTTGGCGCGGGGTTCCCCTTAAAATCCATACCAGACCTGAAGGGTCTGGTATGGAATTTAGGGGGAACCCCACGTCATTTTTTTTTTAAAATTTTGGCCGGGGTTCCCCTTAATATCCATACCAGACCTGAAGGGCCTGGTATGGAATTTAGGGGGACCCCCACGTCATTTTTTTTTTTTTAATTTTGGTTCGGGGTTCCCCTTTGGGGAATTCCCATGCCGTTTTTATCAATGAACTTCTATGTGTATTGTCGGCAATGCAATAGCCGCGGGTAGTTTTAAATGAGTTTTTTCCTTCAAAATGTCATTTTGCTGTCAGACTGTTCTAAACACAGGAAACATGCGCCCCTTTACAGGCACACTATAGACACCCCCCAGGTACGAAATTTAAAGGGATATTACACTTTTATTGATTGACTTTAAGCATTATTAAAATCACTGCTCCTGAAAAAACGGCCGTTTTTAAAACTTTTTTTTGCATTGATCCATGTCCCCTGGGGCAGGACCCAGGTCCCCAAACACTTTTTATGACAATAACTTGCATATTAGCCTTTAAAATTAGCACTTTTGATTTCTCCCATAGACTTTTAAAGGGTGTTCCGCGGCATTCGAATTTGCCGCGAACACCCCAAATTGTTCGCTGTTCGGTGAACTTGCGAACAGCCAATGTTCGAGTCAAACATGAGTTCGACTCAAACTCGAAGCTCATCCCTAGTCAGGAGTATGTAAGGCCTCATACACACAGTATGAAAACCAGAAGGGAAAAGTCTGAAAACGAGCTGTCTGCGGATTTTCAGATCGTTAGTTTGGTGTTTTCGACAGCCGATTTGACTTTTTCATCAGACAAAAGCTGGGTGTGCAGGCTATAAAATTTTTGTTGGATGTGAACTCAACATCTGATTTTTGGATGGTCAGTACAGAAATCCATCATACAAAAGTCGAAAGTACAAATACGCATACCCAGAATCAAGGAACGAGCTGGAAGAGTTCAGTCTTGTAAACTACCGCTCATAATCTAGAATTAACATTCGTGACACGGCAGCTGATGAAATGTCGAAATGCAGCGCACATTTTCATCTTCTTTAATGGGATAATAATGAAGCTGCTTTGCTGGTGATACTGATGTAGTTATGCCAAACAAGTTTTAAAAGGCATTTGTTTTATACGATCTGAAAATCGCGAATCAACGCTCACCAGAATTCTACTAACTTCTACTAACATGAAATTAGCATAAGGGGCCCAAAGGGTGGCGCTTGAGAAATTAACTTTCTCTTTATACTCTCATAGTACGTCACTAGGTTCGTGTTTGTCAAGCGACAATTTGCCGATAGCTAGTATGCTAGACAAAATCCTGCACACATGCTTTTGACAAAAATCAGACTCTCGGTCATCCAACAATCAAACCGTGTGTATGAGGCTTAAAGCTCAGACTTCTAGAATTAAAAGTATGCAAAGCAGAGAGTTCAAGAGCCAGGAGTGCATAATGCACATAGAACAGGGGTCAGATCTACATAATACAAAGAGCACAGGTATCAGGATTATGTAATGTATAGAGTGCAGACGTCAGGAGTATGTATTGCATTGTCCAGAATACAGTTGGCAGGGGATGGACAATCTAATGTACTGCCCAGTGTACAGAGGACAAGAATCAGGATATGCAATATACAGAATGCAGCAGCCACATGTACTTTAAAGCCCATCGTACAGAGTACGGCAATCAGGGTTATGTAGGATACAACACAGCACAGAGTACAGTGGTGAGGAGTATATAACAAACAGCACAGTATACAATGTATGGTGGTTAGGAACATGTAATCTACACTGTACACAGTGTATTTATGACTGCTGCACTTTGTATGTTATCTCTTATTATACTCTTACCAACTGCACTCTGTGCCACATATTGCATACTTCTGACTGTTGTACACCCAGCCTACAGAGTGTAATGGTCAGCTATCTAACACACAGCAAAATACAGAATTCAGGCATGCTAAACATACAGCTCCATTAAATTCTTACACTATTAGGAGTACTCCCCACACCTATACAGCCATCCCACAAGCAAAAATGTATCTCTTCCACCTACACCAGACCAAACATTGTAACCTCCAGAGGCTAAGTCACAATTCAACAGACAGCATTTGAAGCCTATGCACATATTTTTAATCTGCAGACACCTCAGGGACCCTGTCCCTTTCCCACACTTCCTCTGTATTACTGTGGTGTACTCACTTAGGTTTTTGTCCAACCTCAGACCAGTTCTAGCTCCTCCTTGTCTCTTCTTGCTCTGAGCAGCTCAGCAAGCAGCAGCCAAATATTGGGTGGCGGGAAGGGAGGGGGGGGGGCGTTGTAGTGGTCAAGTCACAGAAACAGGAAGTGCCTTTGCTTTATAGCAGTGGCACCCACCCTTAGTGTGACCAGTGTCTGAACATTTTCTTCCAAAAATTTCCATGCCCTAGAAGTAAGGGCCCATTTACTTCTTTGCAGTGCATTAGCGTTCGCTCATTAACATGCTGCATGTTAAGGCAACCCATTCAAAATGCAATAAAAGTAGATGAATACATATTTTGCATTCTCATACTTTCATTTATATTTATACATTATACTTTTATTGTATGAGTGTAAACTTTTTCCAACTGCCTAGTGCCTGATATATATATTTCTATTGGCTGCAAGGTAAGAGGATGGAGCAAGGTAGATCAATAAACATATATAGCAGGTCTTAGACATGCTATACATCTTTCCAGCCCATGCAGTGTTAGGTGTGTGTCATTCAGTGTAAGTCTACTTCACTACCCATGCTGATGCTGTTTCTCCTGGTCTCTCAACAGTTCAGAACTCAGCTTCCAAGAAACAGAAAGCGCACACCATTAGCACGGACATTGATCCCTGCACCCCTTTTCCAACCCTGAAACCCTCTTCCAATGCTGTTCACTTTTGCACCCTCTGCTAACTCTGCTAAACTCTGCATTCCCTGTCACTGTCTTCAAACCCTGCTTACCTATGACTCCCCTGCCATTCTTTTCCAGAAATGCTCACCCCTGCATCCCTTGCCACCGACTTCCAACTTTGCTCACCTCTGCATCTAGTGCCACTGTCATACAACACTGTTTACATCTGCCCCCCCCCCTGCCATTATCTTCCAGAAATGGTCACCTTTGCATCCCTAGCAATGCTCTTCAAGCACTACTCACCTTTTTATCACCTGGCATCCTCTTCCAGAAATGCTCACCTCTGCATCCCCTGTCACTATTTTCCAACTCTTCTCATCTCTGAATCTACTGCCACCCTATTCCCATACTGCTCACCACTGCATTCTGTCATTGTCTTCCAATTCTGCATCACCTGTAGGGATGAGCTTCGTGTTCGAGTCGAACCCATGTTCGACTCGACCATCGGCTGTTCGATCGTTCGTTGAATTGCAAACGATATGGGCTGTTCGCGCCAAATTCGTGTGGCGCGTCACGGCCCATAATTCACTGCGGCATCGCAGTGCATTGCTGGCTGATGATTGGCCAAGCATGCACTATGACCCGCATGCTTGGCCAATCACAGCACCGCCTGAACAGAGAGCCGTAATTGGCCAAAGCCAAGGAGGCTTTGGCCAATTATGGCTCAGGGGATTTAGTACACGCCCCACACTATATAAGGCCGCCTGCACGGCGGCCCTGTGTAGTGTGTGTTCCGGCGTTCATTGAGAGAGAGAGAGAGACAGACAGTGACATTTGATTTGAGTTAGATAGATTAGGCAGAACAGTCAGTCAGTTAGCTGCACTTACAGTGTATTGTGTATATATATGCATCCCAGGTGTTGCATATATATATATATATACACTGTATTCAGTTTAGCTAGATCCGTTCTTGTTATCTTCCTACTGACAGGCAGGCTTGTCTTGTTACAGTATATACAGCTACCTGAAGAAAATTACTGGTGTTTGATCCTATTAGTACCACAGTCAGGCAGCTAGACTATTTACAGTTAGTGCAGTGCGTCCTGCTCACAGTGTTCAGCTAAACCTACAAGTTAGTGGGGTGCGTCCTGCTCACAGTGTTCAGCTAAACCTACAAGTTAGTGTGGTGCGTCCACCTCACAGTGTTCAGCTAAACCTACAAGTTAGTGCAGTGCGTCCTGCTCACAGTGTTCAGCTAGATCCGTTCCTGTTATCTTCCTACTGACAGGCAGGCTTGTCTTGTTACAGTATATACAGCTACCTGAAGAAAATTACTGGTGTTCTTTTGATCCTATTAGTACCACAGTCAGGCAGCTAGACTATTTACAGTTAGTGCAGTGCATCCTGCTCACAGTGTTCAGCTAAACCTACAAAAGTTAGTGGGGTGCGTCCTGCTCAGTGTTCAGCTAAACCTTCAAGTTTACCCCCTCCTCTTCTTCTTCCTCCATGGCCTCTTCCTGTGCTTTGTCCTCGGAACCAGCGGTGCTCCGTAGCCATTCAAGGGGCTACGCAAGTACGCAGGCCAAAAGATGCCATGCGGTGCTTGAGCTGGTGTGCTTGGGGGACAGGAGCCACACTGGGGCAGAGGTTCTGTCAGCTCTGCAGGGGCAGGTTCAGAGGTGGTTGACGCCACGCCAACTTAAGGCAGGAATGGTGGTTTGCGACAATGGCACCAACCTCCTCTCTGCCCTCCGACAGGGACAAATGACCCATGTGCCCTGTTTGGCTCACGTCCTTAACTTGGTGGTGCAGCGGTTCTTGGGCAGGTACCCGGGCTTACAGGATGTCCTGAGGCAGGCCAGGAAAGTCTGTGTGCATTTCCGCCGGTCATATAATGCCAGTGCTCGGCTGACGGACCTCCAAAAGGAGTTTAACCTGCCCAAGAACCGCCTAATCTGTGACATGCCCACCAGGTGGAACTCAACGTTGGCCATGCTGCAGCGGCTGCACACGCAGCAGAGGGCCATCAATGAGTACCTGTGCGACTATGGCACCAGGACAGGGTCAGGGGAGCTTGGTTTTTTTCCCCATGCCAGTGGGCCATGATCAGGGATGCATGCACTGTCCTGTCACCATTTGAGGAGGCCACGAGGATGGTGAGCAGTGACAGTGCATGCATCAGTGACACTGTCCCCCTTGTCCACCTGTTGGAGCACACGCTGCGTGGAATAATGGACAGGGCACTTGAGGCAGAACAGAGGCAGGAAGAGGAGGACTTCCTTAGCTCTCAAGGCCCCCTTTATCCAGACAGTGTTTCTGCATGCCTGCCGATCACACAGGAAGAGGACGAGGAGGAGGAGGAGGAGGAGGAGGAAGATTGTGTCAGTATGGAGGTGGAGCCTGGCACTCAGCATCAGCAGCAGTCTTTAAGGGATCAGTCCCAAGAAACACATGGACTTGTACGTGGCTGGGAGGAGGTGGCTGCGGACCATGTCGTCCTTAGTGACCCAGAGGACTCCGGACCGAATGCCTCAGCAAACCTACGCTGCATGGCCTCCCTGATCCTGCAAAGCCTGCGTAAGGATCCTCGTATTCGTGGTATCAAGGAGAAGGACCAATACTGGCTGGCAACCCTCCTTGATCCACATTACAAGGGTAAGGTTGCGGACCTTATCTTGCCATCGCAGAGGGAGCAGAGGATGAAACATCTTTGGGAGGCCTTGCAGAAAGGTCTGTGCAACGCGTTCCCAGAGACTGGGAGGTTACAAACTCCTGTTTCTGGACAACGTGTTGCTGAGGCTTCGGTCAGTCAAAGAAGGAGCGGTGGAGAAGGTGGCCGTCTGACCGATGCGTTCAGACAATTTTTTGGTCCGCAGCCCCAAGGTATGATCGGTTCCAGCAACCATCGCCAGCGTCTGTTTTACATGGTGCAGGAATACCTAGGGGCAAGATCAGACTTGGACACCTTTCCCACCGAAAATCCTCTGGGTTACTGGGTCTTGAGGATGGATCACTGGCCAGAGCTTGCACAGTATGCAATTGAGCTACTGGCCTGTCCTGCATCCAGCGTTCTTTCGGAATGCACATTCAGTGCTGCTGGAGGCTTTGTAACCGATCACAGGGTGCGTCTGTCCACCGACTCGGTCGATCGACTGACCTTCATAAAAATGAATCAGTCTTGGATCACCACCAGCTACCAAGCACCTGATGCTGATGTAACCGAATAATTTTTTTTAAAATCTCAGATCCCTTCAAAGACTGCCTATGCTGATGCTGAGTGACTATCCCTGAGTAATTATCCTCTTCCTCCTCAATCATCACGCTGATAGCTTGAAAGAACATTTTTGGTTCTGGGCGCCACCACCAATGCCTAAGGCACAATTTTTCAGCCCCTGTTTAACAGGGGCATGTGATTACAATTTTTGATGCAATACTTTGCAGCAGGGCTCGTTCCTGCGTTCCAACTAGAGTGTCTGTGAGGGGTTGCAGTGTTGTGGCACCAGCACCAGTGCCTAAGGCCCAATTTTTCTGCCCCTGTTTAACAGGGGCATGTAATTACAATTTTTGATGCAATACTTTGCAGCAGGGCTCGTTCCTGCGTTCCAACTAGAGTGTCTGTGAGGGGTTGCAGTGTTGTAGCACCAGCACCAGTGCCTAAGGCCCAATTTTTCTGCCCCTGTTTAACAGGGGCGTGTAATTACAATTTTTGATGCAATACTTTGCAGCAGGGCTCGTTCCTGCGTTCCAACTAGAGTGTCTGTGAGGGGTTGCAGTGTTGTAGCACCAGCACCAGTGCCTAAGGCCCAATTTTTCTGCCCCTGTTTAACAGGGGCATGTAATTACAATTTTTGATGCAATACTTTGCAGCAAGGCTCGTTCCTGCGTTCCAACTAGAGTGTCTGTGAGGGGTTGCAGTGTTGTAGCACCAGCACCAGTGCCTAAGGCCCAATTTTTCTGCCCCTGTTTAACTGGGGCATGTAATTACAATTTTTGATGCAATACTTTGCAGCAGGGCTCGTTCCTGCGTTCCAACTAGAGTGTCTGTGAGGGGTTGCAGTGTTGTAGCACCAGCACCAGTGCCTAAGGCCCAATTTTTCTGCCCCTGTTTAACAGGGGCGTGTAATTACAATATTTGATGCAATACTTTGCAGCAGGGCTCGTTCCTGCGTTCCAACTAGAGTGTCTGTGAGGGGTTGCAGTGTTGTGGCACCAGCACCACCACCACCACCACCAAAGGCCCAATTTTTCTGCCCCTGTTCAACAGGGGCATGTAATTACAATTCTTGATCTAATATTTCACAGCAGGGCCCATTTCTGCACCCACCAAGTGCGAGTGAGGACTTACAGTGTTGTGGCACCAGCACCACCACCACCACCACCACCAAAGGCCCAGTTTTTCTGCCCCTGTTCAACAGGGGCATGTAATTACAATTCTTGATCTAATATTTCACAGCAGGGCCCTGTGAGGGCTTACGTTGTTGTGGCCACAACAACACCTAAGGGCCAAATTTATGCTGAGTATATAGGGCAGGCCCCCTACTTTCAAACATCTAACTTACAAACGACTCCTACTTGCAAACTGAAGGAGACAACAGGAAGTGAGATGAAATCTACCCCTAGGAAGGGAAATTCTCTCCTGTAAGAGTTAATATGGGAAAAACATTTCTCCTTTCCACTGATGCTTTCCAATCCTTGTTCCACAAAAAAACCCAAATTTTCAAAAAACATTTGTCATTGGGACAAAAAGTGAGGTGAAATCTTCTAAAGAGGAGGAAAGACAGCAAAACAAATGTCACAGGGGTGATAACCCTTCTCTATGTTTTCCAAAAAGCTTAAAAAAGATTTTTTGGCTGGAGCTAAACACGTTAAAAATGTACCCGTTCAAAATGACAAACAGATTCTACTTAACAACAAACCTACAGTCCCTGTCTTGTTTGCACCGCCTGTATACTGCTGTTCAGAGTATATAGAGCCTTGTGGCCCCACACCTTTCCTTATTTTAATTTGGGTGCGGGGTTCCCCTTAATATCCATACAAGACCCAAAGGGCCTGGTAATGGACTGGGGGGTACCCATGCCGTTTGTCTCACTGATTTTCATCCATATTGCCAGGACCCGACATTACATTAAACCCGCAAGCAGTTTTAAATGAGATTTTTTCCTTTAAAAATGACATTTGGTGCAGGGACTGTTCTAAACACGGGAAACACGCGCCACTTTACAGGCATACTATAGACACCCCCCAGGTACGATATTTAAAGGAATATTTCACTTTTTTTTTTTTTACTTTAACCATCATTAAAATCACTGCTCCCGAAAAAACGGCCGTTTTTAAAAGTTTTTTTTGCATTGATACATGTCCCCTGGGGTAGGACCCGGGTCCCCAAATCCTTTTTAGGACAATACCATGCAAATTAGCCTTTAAAATGAGCACTTTTGATTTCGAACGTTCGAGTCCCATAGACGTCAATGGGGTTCTAACGTTCGTGCGAATTTTCGGTCCGTTCGCAGGTTCTGGTGCGAACCGAACCGGGGGGTGTTCGGCTCATCCCTAATCACCTGTCACTGTCTTCCAACACTTTTCACCTCTTCATCCCCTGGCTTCCTGTTCCAGAAATGCTCATCTCTGCATCCCCTGCCACTGATCTGCAGACTGCAGTTCTATTCAAATATTGCTTGACCTAATATGACGGTGTTCAGTCCTGTAGCTTGGATGCTTAGTTCAAGGCAGAGCATCCTGGGAGGAAATCACATGTTTACCTATACCTGGAAGCATGTTATTTTGCCAGGGCTCCAAAGAGAGAGTTGAGAAAGGGGAGTTTAGGTGGGTCGAGCGGTGAGCTTCCAACAGGAATCTAAGAAGGTAAAATGAGAGATTCTCTTTAATGTTAACACTGTACACTTCCTAGTTCAGCTTATCAAGGAAGTTCACATTTAAGTGCACTATGTGTTCACCAAGATTCATGCTTACTGTCTATAGTATATCATATTTATGTGTTATACAATGTTATTAGGTTGCATGACATTAAAAATTAGACAATTTTCTATAATCAAGAAAAAACAAAACAGAAATGTGTTTAAAAAATTGATTGTGGGTTTATCATGTTGAGTAATTGAAGGTTATAAGATATATGTGCTGTTTCTCCAGTGCTGTTTATTAGACATGTGTTCTCCAGTGTCAAGTGCTATTGCTACGACTGTGAGAAGTGATATGTGTGTGTCTTCTCCATGTGTAGGTCTAACAAACAAGTAATAATAGCTAATACCTAACAATATCTCAAGCAAATCTTAAAAGAACCTCATTAAAAAAAATGCCATCAGTTTCACCACAAATAAAAAGAAATGGTCTTATTCTATACTTCAAGATAGTTAGCAGAGTGATGCAACCAATTCCTTTATGTCCATTGGCAACCATTAGATCCAGAACTGCTGGTTTGTAGCCCAGATACAGCCAAATATTTTACAGAGCTATTCATTTCACACTTCAGGCTACTTGGCCAACATCAGTGGAGCGGCTTTTATGGAGTAGAGTTGGAAAGCAGCAATAGAACAGATCTAAATTGGTTATGGTGATTGGTGAGGTGTGGTGAGCAGGGCTTTTTTTCAGGGGGAACTTGGTGGAACTCAGTTCCACCACCTCTGGCTCAGACCCTTTGGTGCCTGCTCACCACAATCACTTGTAAACACAGAAGTTTGGTTTCTGTGTTTACAAGTGACAGCTCTGCACTCCGTATGTAATGCAATCCTGGTATTTAATGCTCCTTTAAGACCCTCCTACTGTTTTCATGAAATTTGACTGAACACACCCACTATTTGATGTGATTTGGAGGGTGTGTGTAGGGGGAGGGGTTTTGGGGGGCCATGGTTAAGTTCCAACACCTATTGTTTGAGAAAAAAAGCCCTGGTGGTGAGGAACCAAAAACCTTTCCACCAATCTATTATCTAAACATAACATTATTACACAACAAAATTTGCTACACTGCAAGTACATTGTTGCTAATGGTGAAACTCCAGCTATTTAAAAAGTCAAAGTATTCTTCAAATATTACAATGATTTGTGCAAACTTGTGTATTCCAACCCACTTTTTCAACATTTTTTCCTTTGAACCACTGAAATAGTTAAAAATTAGGGATGAGCCAGTGGTTCGAGTGGAACGTAAGTTCCACACGAACAGCGGGTGTTCGTTTGTTCTAAACCAAACGGAACATATGGGGCGTTCGTGGGAAATTCGAGTGTCGCAGAACGCCCCACAATGCACTGCGAGATCACAGTGCATTGCTGTATGATGATTGCACCTGACCTGCATGCTTTGGCCAATCACAGCGCTCTCTGATGAGAGAGCCATAATTAGCCAAAGGCAGGGTGCCTTTGGCCAATCATGGCTCAGGGAGACTAAGTCCACGCCCCACACTATATAAGGGTGCTTACATAGCGGCCGCGTGTAGTGTTGTTGGCATGGACAGAGAGTTTGCTTGAGTTAGATTAAGCAGGCAGGTTATTCAGTTGGTGAAAGTGTATTTGATATATATACAGTCAGTCTAATATATATATATATATATATATATATATATATATATATATATACTCTGCAATCAGTGTAGCCTATATCTACAGTGCATTCGGTGGTGTACTGTTTCTAATACCCTTTAAGCCGTGTATATATATATATATATATATATATATATATGCAGTCTAATATATATACAGTATACCCCTCACATTTTTGTAAATATTTTATTCTATCTTTTCATGTGACAACACTGAAGAAATTACACTTTGCTACAATGTAAAGTAGTGAGTGTACAGCGTGTAATGTAAATTAGCTGTCCCCTCAAAATAACTCAACACACAGCCATTCATGTCTAAACCGCTGGCAACAAAAGTAAGTACACCCTAAGTGAAAATGTCCAAATTGGGCCCAAAGTATCAATATTTTGTGTGGCCACCATTATTTTCCAGCACTGCCTTAACCCTCTTGGGCATGGAGTTCACCAGAGCTTCACAGGTTGCAACTGGAGTCCTCTTCCTCTCCCCCATGACGACATCACGGAGCTGGTGGATGTTAGAGACCTTGCGCTCCTCCACCTTCCATTTGAGGATGCCCCACAGATGCTCAATAGGGTTTCGGTCTGGAGACATGCTTGGCCAGTCCATCACCTTTACCCTTACCTACTTTAGCAAGGCAGTGTTCGTCTTGGAGGTGTGTTTGAGGTCGTTATCATGTTGGAATACTGCCCTGCGGCCCTGTCACTGAAGGGAGGGGATCATGCTTTGCTTCAGTATGTCACAGTACATGTTGGCATTCATGGTTCCCTCAATGAACTGTAGCTAACCAGTGCTGGCAGCACTCATGCAGCCCCAGACCATGACACTCCCACCACCATGCTAGACTGTAGCCAAGGCACACTTGTCTTTGTACTCCTCACCTGGTTGCCACCACAGACGTTTGACACAAATACGTTTATCTTGGTCTCATCAGACCACAGAACATGGTTAATATAATCCATGTCCTTAGTCTTCTTGTCTTCAGCAAACTGTTTGCAGACAATCTTGTGCATCATCATTAGACAAGGCTTCCTTCTGGGACGACAGCCATGCAGACCAATCTGATGCAGCGTGCGGCGTATGGTCTGAGCACTGACAGGCTGAACCCCCACCCCTTCAACCTCTGCAGCAATGCTGGCAGAACTCATACATTTATTTTCCAAAGACAACCTCTGAATATGATGCTGAGCACGTGCACTCAACTCCTTTGGTCAAACATGGCGAGGCCTGTTCTGAGTGGAGCCTGTGCTGTTAAACCGCTGTATGTTCTTGGCCACTGTGCTGCAGCTCAGTTTCAGGGTCTTGGCAATCTTCTTATAGCTTAGGCCATCTTTATATAGAGCAACAATTCTTTTTTTCAGATTCTCAGAGAGTTTTTTGCCATGAGGTGCCATGTTGAACTTCCAGTGACCAGTATGAGAGAGTCAGAGCGATGACGCCAAATTTTACTCACCTGTTCCCCATTCACACCTGAGACCTTGTAACATCAATGAGTCACATGACACCGGGGAGGGAAAATGGCTAATTGGGCCCAATTTGAACATTTTCACTTAGGGGTGTACTCACTTTTGTTGCCAGCGGTTTAGACATTAATGGCTGTGTGTTGAGTTATTTTGAGGGGACAGCAAATTTACACTGGTATACAAGCTGTACACTTACTACTTTACATTGTAGCAAAGTGTAATTTCTTCAGTGTTGTCACATGAGAAATAGTTACAAAAATTTCAGGGGTTTACTCACTTTTGTGAGATACTGTATATAGATGGATATAGATATATATTTCTATCTATCTATCTATCTATCTATCTATCTATCTATCTATCTATCTACTCTGCATTCAGTGTAGCCTATATCTACAGTGCATTCGGTGGTGTACAGTTTCTAATACACTTCAAGTGATGTACACAGTATAGTGTACAGTGTACAGTATAATACAGTGTAGTGTGGGTTGCAAAACAAAAAATACATCATGTCCGGAAGGCCACCAAGGAGAGGCAGATGCTCACGGGCCACTAAAAGAGGGCAAGCAGCCTCTGTGTCCACAGTCAATAGTGGTGGTCTTGGACATGGTGCATCCTCTGCAGGTGGCCGTGGGGCACACTTGTCCTTTTTTTCTGTTGCCGGCTGTGTTATTGAGCCACAACATGCAGAAGAGTTGGTGGAGTGGATAACGAAGCCCTCCTCATCCTCCTCATCCTCTGTCACCCAGGCTCAGAGTAGTTTGCCTTCCAACGCAGCTGCCAAAGCGGCCTATTCCACCGGCTCCTTGTCCACAGTCACTCCTTCCGTAGCCCCACCTCATGCATGGACGATTCCCCAGAATTATTCGACCACAGTGTCAGTTATATGCTGCTGGAGGATGCGCAGTGAGTTGAAGGCTCCGATGTTGGTTTATGGGCAGCTTAAGGGCAGCCACCCTATTGCATCACACCACAGAGCCCCGCAGGTGCAGGGCGCTGCTAACTCCCCGCTGACTTTTAAAAGTTCCTTGGTGTAGGCCTTTTTGGACACGTGTCTGCTACGTGTGCAGCAGATCACATTGTTGCTGTTTGCAACCTATGTCTGAAGTGGATCAAGCGTGGCCAGAATCGCAGCCGCTTGGGCACCACATGCTTGACCAGACATATGATGACCTGCCATGCAGTCCGTTGGCAACAGCACTTGAAAGACCCACATCATAGAAAAAGGTGGACTTCTCCTTGCTTCTCATCTGGGATCTCCTACCCTACTATACCTCCCGTCCTCTCAAAAACCTGCACTGAGAGGAATCAAGGTATAGCAATAGGTGTCCCAAGTATTTGCTGCTAGCAGTACATCACCGATTGATTTTAGCAAGTAAGGTTCATATTACCTCTGACTCATGGTCCAACAAGCATGGACAGGGATGTTACCTTTCCTTCACGGAGCACTGGGTAACTCTGCTGGCAGCTTGGAAGGATGCAGGACAGGGTTCACTGTTGGAGCATGTTCTGCCACCACGCCACCAAAATGCTAGTGGTGATTCTGCCACAGCTCTCTCCTCCATCTCCTCTTCTTCTTCTTCTTCCACTATGGCCTCTTTTGCAGATTTGTCCTCTGAACCAGCAGTGCTCCATAAGTGTTCAAAGGGCTACGCAAGCCGCCAGGCTAAAAGATGCCATGCGGTGCTTGAGTTGGTCTGCCTAGGGGACAGGAGCCACACTGGGACAGAGATTCTGTCAGCTCTGCAGGGGCAGGCTCAGAGGTGGTTGACGCCATGCCAGCTTCAGCCAGGAATGGTTGTATGCTACAATGGCACCAATCATCTCTCTGCTCTCCGACGGGGATACTTGACCCATGTTCCATGTTTGGCACACGTCCTGAATTTGGTGGTGCAGCGGTTCTTGACCAGGTACCCAGGCTCACAAGATCTCCTGAGGCAGGCCAGTAGAGTCTGTGGTCATTTCCACCGGTCATACAATGCCAGTGCTCGGCTGGCTGACATTCAAAGGGAATGCAACCTGCCCACTAGGGATGAGCTTCGTGTTCGAGTCGAACCCATGTTCGACTCGCACATCGGCTGTTCGATCGTTTGCCGAATTGCGAACGATATGGGCCGTTCGCGCCAAATTCGTGTGGCGCGTCACGGCCCATAATTCACTGCGGCATCGCAGTGCATTGCTGGCTGATGATTGGCCAAGCATGCACTATGACCCGCATGCTTGGCCAATCAGAGCGCCGTCGGTAGAGAGAGCTGTAATTGGTCAAAGCCAGGGTGGCTTTGGCAAATTATGACTCAGGGGGTTTAGAACACGCCCCACACTATATAAGGCCGCCTGCACGGCGGCCCTGTGTAGTGTGTTCCGGCGTGCTGAGAGATAGAGAGAGGGACAGTGTCATTTCATTTGAGTTAGCTAGATTAGGCAAGACAATCAGTGAGTTAGCTGCACTTATAGTGTATTGTTTATATATATGCATCCCAGGTGTTGCATATATATATATATATATATATATATATATATATATATATATATATATATATATACACTGTATTCAGTTTAGCTAGATCCGTTCCTGTTATCTTCCTACTGACAGGCAGGCTTGTCTTGTTACAGTATTTACAGCTACCTGAAGAAAATTGCTGGTGTTCTTTTGATCCTATTAGTACCACAGTCAGGCAGCTAGACGATTTACAGTTAGTGTAGTGTGTTCTCCTCACAGTGTTCAGCTAAAGCTACAAGTTGCTGTAGTGCGTCCTGCTCACAGTGTTCAGCTAAAACTACAAGTTAGTGTAGTGAGACCTCTGCACAGTGTTCAGCTAAAGCTACAAGTTAGTGTAGTGCGTCCTGCTCACAGTGTTCAGCTAAAGCTACAAGTTCGTGTAGTTTGTCCTGCTCACAGTGTTCAGCTAAAACTACAAGTTAGTGTAGTGAGACCTCTGCACAGTGTTCAGCTAAAGCTACAAGTTAGTGTAGTGCGTCCTGCTCACAGTGTTCAGCTAAAGCTACAAGTTAGTGTAGTGCGTCCTGCTCACAGTGTTCAGCTAAAACTACAAGTTAGTGTAGTGAGACCTCTGTACAGTGTTCAGCTAAAGCTACAAGTTAGTGTAGTGCGTCCTGCTCACAGTGTTCAGCTAAAACTACAAGTTAGTGTAGTGAGACCTCTGCACAGTGTTCAGCTAAAGCTACAAGTTAGTGTAGTGCGTCCTGCTCACAGTGTTCAGCTAAAATTACAAGTTAGTGTAGTGAGACCTCTGCACAGTATTCAGCTAAAGGTACAAGTTAGTGTAGTGCGTCCTCCTCACAGTGTTCAGCTAAAACTACAAGTTAGTGTAGTGAGACCTCTGCACAGTGTTCAGCTAAAGCTACAAGTTAGTGTAGTGCGTCCTGCTCACAGTGTTCAGCTAAAACTACAAGTTAGTGTAGTGAGACCTCTGCACAGTGTTCAGCTAAAGCTACAAGTTAGTGTAGTGCGTCCTGCTCACAGTGTTCAGCTAAAACTACAAGTTAGTGTAGTGAGACCTCTGCACAGTGTTCAGCTAAAGCTACAAGTTAGTGTAGTGCGTCCTGCTCACAGTGTTCAGCTAAAGCTACAAGTTAGTGTAGTGCGTCCTGCTCACAGTGTTCAGCTAAAACTACAAGTTAGTGTAGTGAGACCTCTGCACAGTGTTCAGCTAAAGCTACAAGTTAGTGTAGTGCGTCCTGCTCACAGTGTTCAGCTAAAACTACAAGTTAGTGTAGTGAGACCTCTGCACAGTGTTCAGCTAAAGCTACAAGTTAGTGTAGTGCGTCCTGCTCACAGTGTTCAGCTAAAACTACAAGTTAGTGTAGTGCGTCCTCCTCACAGTGTTCAGCTAAAACTACAAGTTAGTGTAGTGAGACCTCTGCACAGTGTTCAGCTAAAGCTACAAGTTAGTGTAGTGCGTCCTGCTCACAGTGTTCAGCTAAAACTACAAGTTAGTGTAGTGGGTCCTGCTCACAGTGTTCAGCTAAACCTACAAGTTAGTGTAGTGCGCCCTGCTCACAGTGTTCAGCTAAAACTACAAGTTAGTGTAGTGAGACCTCTGCACAGTGTTCAGCTAAAGCTTAGTGCAGCTACAGGCCATTAGTATGTCTGGAAGGCCAACAAGGAGAGGCAGACAGTCACAAGCCAATGAAAGAGGGCAAGCAGGCTCTGTGTCTAGAGGCAACAGTGCTGGTCGTGGAGACGGTGCATCCTCATCAGCACGTGGCCTTGGGACACGCTTGGCCTTTTTTTCGGCAGCTGGCCGTGTTGAGCCGCAACATACGGAAGACTTGGTCGAGTGGATGACCAAGCCGTCCTCATCCTCCTCATCCTCTCCCACCCATGCTCAGGGTACTTTGTCTGGCAAAGCAGCGGCCTCTTCCCTCAGCTCAATGTTATCAGTGACTCCTTCCCTAGCCCCACCATGTCCTCCTGAGGAGTCCCTCAAACTGTTTGACCACAGTGTTGGGTACATGCTCCAGGAGAATGCCCAGCGTTTGGAAGGCTCTGATGATGATACTGAGATAGATGAAGGCAGTAACGTGAGCACAGACAGAGGGGGTGCCCAAGAAGGACAGCAATCTGGCAGTCATGCTCCCCCTGCTGCAGCATACTGCCATGTTTGCTTCAGTGATGAGGAGGGAAGGGATGATGAGGTCACTGACTCAACGTGGGTGCCTGATAGGAGCGAGGAGGAGGAGGCGGCACATCACCAACGAGGCAGGATACCCTCCAGGGGCCAGCCTAAGGGCAGCACACTGACTGCATCACACCCCAAAGCTCCGCATGTGCAGGGCGCTGCAGTCTCTGCGCATTATTCAAAAAGTTCTTTGGTGTGGGCCTTTTTTGAGACGAGTGCATCAGATTGCACCGCTGCTATTTGCAACATATGTCTCAAGCGTATCTCGCGTGGCCAAAACATCTCCTGCTTGGGCACCACATGCTTGACCAGACATATGTTGACCTGCCATGCAGTTCGTTGGCAAGCGTATTTAAAAGACCCACACCAAAGAACAAAGAGGACCTCTCCTTGCTCCTCATCAGCTGAGATCTCCAACCCCACTATACCTTCTGTCCTCTCTGAGACCTGCACTGAGAGGAATGAAGGTGTAGAATTAGGTGCGTCACAGCCAAGTACTTGTGGGCAATCTGCTTTCAGTACACCGACGTCAGATTGTACTAGGCAAATTTCCCTGCCCCAGCTGCTGCACCGCCGAAAGAAGTTTGCTCCCAGCCATCCACATGCCCAGCGGTTGAATGCTAGCTTGGCAAAATTGCTAGCACTTCAACTGCTGCCTTTTCATTTGGTAGACTCTGTCCCCTTCCATGAGTTTGTGGAATGTGTGGTTCCTCAGTGGCAGGTACCCAAACTCAACTTTTACTCACGGAAGGCGATTCCGGCTCTCTACCGGCATGTGGAAGGCAATGTCTTGGCCTAGCTGGACAGGGCGGTCAGCGGTAAGGTGCATATTACCACTGACTCATGGTCCAACAGGCATGGACAGGGACGTTACCTAAGTTTCACTGTGCATTGGGTGACTCTGCTGGCAGCTGGGAAGGATGCAGGACAAGGTGCAGTAGTGTTGGAGGTTGTTCCACCACCACGCCTTCAAAATGCCACTACTAATAATTGTGACACACCTCTCTCCTCCACCCCCTCCTCTTCTTCTTCCTCCATGGCCTCTTCCTGTGCTTTGTCCTCGGAACCAGCGGTGCTCCGTAGCCGTTCAAGGGGCTACGCAAGTATGCAGCCCAAAAGATGCCATGCGGTGCTTTAGCTGGTGTGCTTGGGGGACAGGAGCCACATTGGGGCAGAGGTTCTGTCAGCTCTGCAGGGGCAGGTTCAGAGGTGGTTGACGCCACGCCAACTTATGGCAGGAATGGTGGTTTGCGACAATGGCACCAACCTCCTCTCTGCCCTCCGACAGGGACAAATGACCCATGTGCCCTGTTTGGCTCATGTCCTTAACTTGGTGGTGCAGCAGTTCTTGGGCAGGTACCCGGGCTTACAGGATGTCCTGAGGCAGGCCAGGAAAGTCTGTGTGCATTTCCGCCGGTCATATAATGCCAGTGCTCGGCTGGCAGACCTCCAAAAGGAGTTTAACCTGCCCAAGAACTGCCTAATCTGTGACATGCCCACCAGGTGAAACTCAAAGTTGGCCAAGCTGCAGCAGCTGCACACGCATCAGAGGGCCATCAATGAGTACCTGTGCGACTATGGCACCAGGACAGGGTCAGGGGAGCTTGTTTTTTTTCCCCACGCCAGTGGGCCATGATCAGGGATGCATGCACTGTCCTGTCACCATTTGAGGAGGCCACGAGGATGGTGAGCAGTGACAGTGCATGCATCAGTGACACTGTCCCCCTTGTCCACCTGTTGGAGCACACGCTGTGTGGAATAATGGACAGGGCACTTGAGGCAGAACAGAGGCAGGAAGAAGAGGACTTCCTTAGCTCTCTAGGCCCCCTTTATCCAGAGTGTTCCAGCGTGCCCACCGATCACACAGGAAGAGGACGAGGAGGAGGATTGTGTCAGTATGGAGGTGGAGCCTGGCACTCAGCATCAGCAGCAGTCTTTAAGGGATCAGTCCCAAGAAACACATGGACTTGTACGTGGCTGGGAGGAGGTGGCTGCGGACCATGTCGTCCTTAGTGACCCAGAGGACTCCGGACCGAATGCCTCAGCAAACCTACGCTGCATGGCCTCCCTGATCCTGCAAAGCCTGCGTAAGGATCCTCGTATTCGTGGTATCAAGGAGAAGGACCAATACTGGCTGGCAACCCTCCTTGATCCACGTTACAAGGGTAAGGTTGCGGACCTTATCTTGCCATTGCAGAGGGAGCAGAGGATGAAACATCTTCGGGAGGCCTTGCAGAAAGGTCTGTGCAACGAGTTCCCAGAGACTGGGAGGTTACAAACTCCTGTTTCTGGACAACGTGTTGCTGAGGCTTCGGTCAGTCAAAGAAAGAGCGGTGGAGAAGGTGGCCGTCTGACCGATGCATTCAGACAATTTTTTGGTCCGCAGCAGCAAGGTATGATCGGTTCCAGCAACCATCGCCAGCATCTGTTTTACATGGTGCAGGAATACCTAGGGGCAAGATCTGACTTGACACCTTTCCCACCGAAAATCCTCTGTGTTACTGGGTCTTGAGGATGGATCACTGGCCAGAGCTTGCACAGTATGCAATTGAGCTACTGGCCTGTCCTGCATCCAGCGTTCTTTCGGAATGCACATTCAGTGCTGCTGGAGGCTTTGTAACCGATCACAGGGTGCGTCTGTCCACCGACTCGACTGACCTTCATAAAAATGAATCAGTCTTGGATCACCACCAGCTACCAAGCACCTGATGCTGATGTAACCGAATAATATTTTTTGAAATCTCAGATCCCTTCTAAGACTGCCTATGCTGATACTGAGTGACTATCCTGAGTAATTATCCTCTTCCTCCTCAATGATCACGCTGATAGCTTGTAAGAACATTTTTGGTTCTGGGCGCCAGCACCAGTGCCTAAGGCCCAATTTTTCAGCCCCTGTTTAACAGGGGCATGTAATTACAATTTTTGATGCAATACTTTGCAGCAGGGCTCGTTTCTGCGTTCCAACTAGAGTATCTGTGAGGGGTTGCAGTGTTGTGGCACCAGCACCAGAGCCTAAGGCCCAATTTTTCAGCCCCTGTTCAACAGGGGCATGTAATTACAATTCTTGATCTAATATTTCACAGCAGGGCCCGTTTCTGCGCCCACCAAGAGCGAGTGAGGACTTGCAGTGTTGTGGCACTAGCACCACTACCACCAAAGGCCCAATTTTTCTGCCCCTGTTCAACAGGGGCATGTAATTTCAATTACAATTCTTGATCTAATATTTCACAGCAGGGCCCTGTGAGGGCTTACAGAGTTGTGGCCACAACAACACCTAAGGCCCAAATTTCTGCTGAGTATATAGGGCAGGCCCCTACTTTCAAACATCCAACTTACAAACGACTCCTACTTGCAAACGGAAGGAGACAACAGGAAGTGAGATGAAATCTACCCCTAGGAAGGGAAATTCTCTCCTGTATAAGTTAATATGGGAAAAACGTTTCTCCTTTCCACTGATGCTTTATCACCAATCCTTGTTTCACAAAAAACCCCACATTTTCAAAAAACATTTGTCATTGGGACAAAAAATGAGGTGAAATCTTCTGAAGAGGAGCACAGACAGCAAAACAAATGTCACAGGGGTGATAACCCTTCCCTATGTTTTCCAAAAAGCTTAAAATAGATTTTTTGGCATGTTAAAAATGTACCAGTTCAAAATTACAAACAGATTCTACTTAACAACAAACCTACAGTCCCTGTCTTGTTTGCATCGCCTGTATACTGCTGTTCAGAGTATATAGGGCCTGGTGGCCCCACGCCTTTCCTTTTTTTAATTTAGGTGCGGGGTTCCCCTTAATATCCATACAAGACCCAAAGGGCCTGCTAATGGACTGGGGGGTACCCATGCCATTTGTCTCACTGATTTTCATCCATATTGCCAGAACCCAACATTACATTAAAGCCGCAAGCAGTTTTAAAGAACTTTTTTTCCTTTAAAAATGACATTTTGTGCAGGGACTGTTCTAAGCACGGGAAACATGCACCACTTTACAGGCATATTATAGACACCCCCCAGGTACGATATTTAAAGGAATATTTCACTTTTTTTTTTTTTTTTTTAACTTTAAGCATCATTAAAATCACTGCTCCCGAAAAAACGGACGTTTTTAAAAGTTTTTTTTGCATTGATACATGTCCCCTGGGGCAGGACCCGGGTCCCCAAACCCTTTTTAGGACATCACCATGCAAATTAGCCTTTAAAATTAGCACTTTTGATTTCGAACGTTCGAGTCCCATAGACGTCAATGGGGTTCTAAAGTTCGTGCGAATTTTCGGTCTGTTCACAGGTTCTGGTGCAAACCGAACCAGGGGGTGTTCGGCTCATCCCTACTGCCCACCAACCGCCTCATTTGTGACATGCCCACTAGGTGGAACTCAATGTTGGCAATGCTGCAATGGCTGCACACACAGCAGAGGGCCATCAATGAGTACCTGTGTGAATATGGCACCAGGACAGGGTCAGGGGAGCTTGGCTTCTTTTCGCCATGCAAGTGGCTACTGATTAAGGATGCATGCACTGTCCTGTCACAATTTGAGGAGCCCACAAGGATGGTGAGCAGCAACAATGCATGCATCAGTGACACTGTCCATCTAGTCTTCCTGCTGGAGCACACACTTCGTAGAATCATGGACAGGGCACTTGAGGCAAAACAGCAGGAGGAAGAGGAGGACTTCCTTTCTTCTCAAGGCCCCCTTTATCCAGATAGCATTCCTGCGGGCCTGTCAAACACACATGAAGAAAGGGAGGAGGTGGAGGATTGTGTCAGCATGGATGTAGAGGATAACACTCAGCAGCAATCTTCAAGGGATGGTTTTCAGTCCCCAGAAACCCAAGGAGTTGTATGTGGCTGGAAAGATGGTAGCTACGGATAATGTGATCTTTAGTTACCCAGAGGAATCGAATGCCTCTGCAAACTTATGCTGCATGGCCTCCCTGATTCTGCAAAGCTTGCAAAAGGACCCTAGGATTTGTGGTATAAGGGAGAGGGATCATTACTGGCTGGCAACCCTTCTTGATCCATGTTACAAGGGTAAAGTTGCAGAACTCATCCTGCTTTCGCAGAGGGAGCAGAGGATGAAACATCTTCAGGAGGCCTTGAAGAAAGGTTTGTGTAGCGCATTTCCAGACCCTGGGAGGTTACCATTTCCTGGTGCTGGACAACATGTTGCTGAGGCTTCGTTCAGTCAGAGGAAGGTGACCGGCTGATCGATGCAAACAATTTTTCAGTCCTGGGTGCCAAGGTCTGATTGGTTCAAGCAACCATCGCCAGCGTCTGCATTATATGGTGCAGGAATATCTAGGGGCAGGAGTAGACTTGGAGACCTTTCCAACAGAGCATCCACTGGGTTACTGGGTCTTGAGGATGGACCACTGGCCAGAACTTGCTCAATATTCAATTGAGCCACTGGCCTGTCCTGCATCCAGCGTGCTTTCTGAATGCACATTCAGTGCTGCTGGAGGGTTTGTAATGGATCAAAGAATGCACCTGTCCACTGACTTTATTGATAGGCTCACATTCATAAAAATGAATCAGTCTTGTATCAGCAGCTATCAAGCACCTGATGTTAATGTAATTGAATTACTTAATTAATGTGATTAAATTTGCTATGGATGTGGGATCCCTTGAAGACTGCCTATGCTGACTATCCTATTCCTCCTCAATCTTGATGATGCTAGCTTCCAACAATATTTTTGGTTTAGGGCACCCCCACCACCAACCAAGGCCCAATTTTTCTGCCCCTGTTTAACGAGGGCATATAATTACAATTTTTGATAAAATATTTCACAGCAGGGCCCGTTCTTGTGCCCAACAAGAGTATCTGTGAGGGGTTACAGTGTTGTGGCACCACCACTATCACCCAAGGCACAATTTTTCTGCCCCTGTTTAACAGGGGCATGTAATTACAATTTTTGATATAATATTTCAACGCAGGGCCCGTTCTTGCACCCAACAAGAGTAACTGTAAGGGCTTACAGTGTTCTGGTGCCACCAAAACCAAAGGCCCAATTTTTCTGCCCCAGTTTAACAGGGCCATGTAATTACAATTTTTGATAGGATATTTCACAGCAGGGCCCAATCCTGCGCCCAACAAGAATAACTGGGAGGGGTTACAGTGTTCTGGCACCACCAACACCTAAAGCCCAAATATTCTGCAGAGTATATAGGCCGTATAGTATATATACTGCTGTTCAGAGTATATAGTGCCTAGGGGCCTGGGAGACCCCCACGCCAGTTTTAAATGACATTTTTTCCTTTAGAAATGTCATTTTGCTGTGGTACTGTTATAAATATGGGAAAGATGCGCTACTTTATACGCAGACTAAGGAGACCCCCCCAGGCACGATATTTAACCACATTAATACCCGAATATAGACAAATGACATCCGCAGGTGGGATCCTCCATCCTGGGCGGGTGTCATATGACGCCCTCGGCTTCCCGGTGGTATAGGGGGCGCGTGCGCGTCACTTGGGAGCCGATGCACATGCCTGGCAGCCGCAATGTCCGCCAGGCACTGTGATTGCTGGTGACAGAGCATGAACGTGAACCTGTATAAACACACAGATCCATGTCCTGTCAGGGGAGAGGAGACAGATCGTGTGTTCCTAGTATATAGGAACACCGATCAGTCTCCTGCCATAGTCAGTCCCATCCCCCCACAGTTAGAATCACTCCCTAGGTAACACATTTAACCCCTTGATCGCCCCCTAGTGTTAACTCCTTCCCTGCCAGTGTCATTTATACAGTAATCAGTGCCTATTTATAGCACTGATCGCTGTATAAATGTCAATGGTCCCAAGACAGTGTCAAAAGTGTCCAATCTGTCTGCCACAATGTCGCAGTCACGATAAAAATCGTAGATCACCGCCATTGCTAGTAATAAAAAATAATAATAAAAATGGCATAAATCTATCCCCTATTTTGTAGGCGCTATAACTTTTGCGCAAACCAATCAATATACGCTTATTGCAAATTTTTTTTACCAAAAATATGTAAAAGAATACATATCGGCCTAAACAGAAATTTTTTTTTTTTTTAAATTTGGATATTTATTATAGCAAAATTGAATAATATTGTGTTTTTTTCAAAATTGTTGCTATTTGTTTGTTTATAGCGCTAAAAATAAAAACCGCAAAGGTGATCAAATACCACTAAAAGAAAGCTCTATTTGTGGGGGAAAAATGATAAAAAATGTATTTGGGTACAGTGTTGCATGACCACGCAATTGTCATCCAAAATGTTACAGCGCTGAAAACTGAAAATTGGCCTGGGCAGGAAGGGGGTATTGAAGTGGTTAAAGGAATACTTAATTTTTATTGTTTTACTTTAATTCAAGACCGCCGCACGACGATGTGCGTCCAAACTTTGAACGGGGATATCGTTGTTATGGCAGCAGCTAGCTGCCATAACCCCGGTATCCCCGTTTTCGCGCGGCGGCCGGCTGTCAGATAAAAGTGGCCCCTGCGGCGGATTCGCCGCGAGATCACTTTTATCGGTGGCGGTAGAGGGGACCCCCCTCCCGCCACGATCCGGTGCCCTCCGCCGCTTACCAGAGCCGTCGGTAGCGGCGGAGGCGATCGCGTCCTATCCTGTGGTGTGTCTGGAGACAAGTGAGGCCAAGATGGCGCTCACTCGTCTCCAATACACTGCTGGGTGGAAGCGAAGTCAATACGTCACTTCTGTCCACGCCTCTTAAAGGCAAATTTTTTCAAATGTCATTTTTCTAAATGACTTTTTTTTTTTTTAATTGCATTTTAGTGTAAATATGAGATCTGAGATCTTTTTGACCCCAGATCTCATATTTAAGAGGTCCTGCCATGCTTTTTTCTATTACAAGGGATGTTTACATTTCTTGTAATAGGAATAAAAGTGACACCGTTTTTTTTTTTTAAAACAGTGTAAAAATAAATAAAATATTGTAAAATAAATAATAAAAATTAAAAAAAAAATTTAAAACCCCCCTTTCCCGACGAGCTCGCGCGCAGAAGCGAACGCATACGTGAGTAGTGCCCGCATATGAAAACTGTGGTCAAACCACACATGTGAGGTATCGCCACGACCGGTAGAGCGAGAGCAATAATTCTAGCCCTAGACCTCCTCTGTACTGCAAAATATGCAACCTGTAGAATTTTTTAAACGTCGCCTATGGAGATTTTTGAGGGTAAAAGTTTGATGCCATTCCATGAGTGGGCGCAATTTTTAAGCGTGACATGTTGGTATCAATTTACTTGGCGTAACATTATATTTCACAATATAAAAAAAAATTGGGCTAACTTTACTGTTGTCTTATTTTTTTATTCAAAAAAGTGAATTTTTTCCAAAAAAAGTGCGCTTTTAAGACCGCTGCGCAAATACGGTGCAAGAAAAAGTATTGCAATGACCGCCATTTTATTCTCTAGGGTGTTAGAAGAAAAACCATATATAATGTTTGGGGGTTCTAAGTAATTTTCTAGCAGAAAAACCTGTATTAAACATATAAACACCTAAAATCCAAAACGAGGCTGGTCCTTAAGTGGTTATGCATTATTAAAATCACTGCTCCCGAAAAAACTTGAGTTTTTAAAACTTTTTTTGCATTGCTACATGTCCCCTGGGGCAGGACCCGAGTCCCCAAACACTTTTTATGGCAATAACTTGCATATAAGCCCTTAAAATGAACGCTTTTGATTTTTCATGTTTACGTCCCATAGACTTTAACGGTGTTCGCATGTTCGCACAAATTTTTTGCCTGTTCGCATGTTCTGCTGAATCGGGGGGTGTTTGGCTCATCCCTATTGAAAATTATAACTAAATATAAGGTTCTCCAAGGAGGATGACATCATTAAGCTACGAGTTTTAAACTACATGCTCTGTTACATTGAATATGTTCTTGTCAGGGTGTATATGTGCCATACTCATGTAGCAACCCATTTGTGTGTTGGTTACCTCCACTGATGTCTTGCACAAGAAGCTGCTGCTCCTCTATGTATGCACATAGCTCCAGTGAAACCATCCTATTCCTTGACCCAGGTAAGCTGTTTTTTTGGGTTCCTATGTTTATTGTTGTCTTGCATAAGAAACTGTAGCCATCATAGACATATTTCAGTGTGCCTGTGATGTCACCAGGCCAGGCTTAGAGACGTAAACTCATTAATTAAAATCTCATTTAAACATTTTCACTGCTATTTTTAAAATCTTTAAAACTGCAGATTGCATTTATTTATTTTCTATTTACTCAAAATTACTGGACAGACTGTTTATTGGATGCAATAAACTCCACATTTTATCTCCAACTCAAAAGGACTTCCTCTTAGCCCATAACTTTGGAGGAGGTCTTACTGGCAATTAGAACTTTGAAACCTAAAAAGAAACCAGGCCCCTGATGGCTTCCCTGCAACATATAAGACTTTTGCAGATCTTTTAGTACCTCTTCTGGTGACTGCCTTTTATAGTCTTCTGAAAGGTAAGGTATTCCATTAGTAGACACTTAACAGCTATCATTTCCATGCTTCCAAAACCCAATACTGATAAAATTTCTTGTTCAAATTACAGGCCCATCTCTTTGTTGAACCTCAATATTAAATCACTGGCCAAGATCCTCACGACCCATTTGAATCCTATCATATGTTCTCTGATACACAAAGATCAGATAGAATTTACCCCCCTCTGCCAAGTGAGTGCCATTACTTGTCAGGCCACTGTTCTCATAGAGATGCTACAGAGGCGATGTGTCCCAGAATACTTACTGTCATTAGACATTAGGCCTTAAATTCCGTCTTGTTGCCTTGTTGTTGGGGTCTCTTATCTCTACACTTTATCAAATACTCTGGATGCAGGTCTGACCCCTTTTCCATAGCTTGGGGCACGAGGCAGGGTTGCCCCCTCTGGACCCTTTTATTTGCCCTTTGTATTGAACCCCTGGCCCAAATAATCCATTCTTCTTCTACAGATATTAAAGGTGTCGAACAAGCAGCACCATCACAAACTTAGCTTGTTTGCCAATGATGTCCAGCTTTTCATAACTTTTTACCACCCCCAAACTACTGCAGATGCATCAACTTTTTGCTACCATCTCCAGTCTGGAAGTCAATCTAGCCAAATCAAAGGCACTTAATCTGACTCTCTCTCTCTCGCAGGACTTCATTTCTCTACAAGCCTTGTTGGCTTTCCTTTGGTCCACAGATTCTTTTCCATACCTGGGCCTACACTTGACAGCCACATACGACTCATTATGTTGGAACAACTACTCCTCCATGCTCACCAAGCTTACCTCCCTGATGACTCAATGGTCATTCCTACATACCTCATGGCTGGGTAAAATGATTCCGGTCAAAATGACCCTGCTCAATGTACCCTTATATTACCTGCTTATACTATAACAACTCTTTTTTCAGTTTATCTGGGGAAGGGTACACCCGAGACTCCCACACCAGTCAGATGATTCAGTTGACTGAACATGGAGAAGAGCAATCCATTTGCAATTACTAAACTCCTCTGCTTAGCCCCAAAACCACGTTGACCAATCATGAACCCACTTTACATTCCCTTACCCTACAGGACCAAATTAAACAGCATGCAGGCCTTCTCTCTCCTCGGTTCCCTATGTTACCTTTTGTACAGAATCCTTTATTATACCCAGTTTATACCTCTCCAGCCTCTTTCCGTACATAGGTCAACTTTAAACGAACTAGATTAGCAAGCCCTGACGGGATCCTCCCTTTTCCAAACCTATTCCTGCGCTTTCAATTGCTACCATCATAACTTTTTCATTACCTTCAAATTAAGCACTTCTTTCTCTCCAATTCCCCATTCCACTCATCTATGTACCAGCTTACCATGTTTGAGCATCTTTGTGAAAAAGACTCCCACGTCCTGGGACAGATCACCACTCCGTATCCCATGATACTTTCTAAGCTCTTCCCAGGGCCCCCATCATATGATAGTAAATGGGAGACTGACTTGGGAGCCACTGTTGAACCAGAAGATTGGACTGATATATGCAGCGCTGGAATCATAAATCCCAACAACATTCACCATGTCTAACTAAAGACAATCCACTGTGAAAACAAACAAAATTATACATAAATGAACATATAATATCAGTCCTAAGTGTGAAATAATTCAAAATGAATAGTCCACATGCATGAAGTTCCAAATATTTGATAATAGATAAAAACCTAATCAAGAGCATAAGCAAAAGGCTTGCAACTGAGAGACACAGCCTAGTTGAATAGGGGATTCGGTTGTCATCATCCTGTGTGGGCTTTCATCATTATTCTTTAAGTAGCCAGCATTCTTTATGTACACAGTCCAAATCCCTTTTCAATCCACCCTTATGGTACTGGCACTCATCCATTTCATAGGCGACTGATATAAGGCAGGCTACCACGTCCTGATCAGTGAATGTTACACAGAAACATTCAAGGTCCTCTCCTGATGGGACCTGGTCCCATCTCGCAGTCCTAAATATGTACTGCACTATCCAGCTGAGTGCTTTCAGGGCTGCAGGTATTTGGGGATGCACCTACATGTCTAATTTACATGCTCTATAGTTCGCAGGTTTTGGACTGAGGTTTTCTATCTCCTCTCTACTGCATTGAGAAAAACTATTGCTCTAGATCCTATTAACGCTATGCTAAATTTAACTGCCCAGTTCAAGCTTCTTCTACAAATTATTACAACAGCTACACAGGCAGTAGCGGCTACCTGGAAAACCCACCCTTAGCTTGATGGAAATTAAGAATCAAGTCACATGCGTCATGATTCATGGCAAGATTGACGCCACCCTACACGACTGTATTCCAACAATTACTAAAATCTGGAAACCATGAATAAACAAGTGTCTTCCTGCTAATTTTGATCTCACCTTGCTCGAACTTTAAAGTGGTTCTAAAGGCAGAAGGTTTTCACCTTAATGCATTTTATGCATTAAGGCAAAAAAACTTTCTGCATGTAGCTTCACCCCCAGCCCCCCATACTTACTCGATCCAGCAATGTGCACAAGAACATAGGCTCTTTCTGCTCTCTCTCTCCTCATTGGCTCAGACACAGCAGTGGAAGCCATTGAAGGGGCCAGGAGTGCTGGCGGGAAACCTAGAAGAGAAAGATTGGGGCTGCTTTGTGCAAAACCATAGCAGGTAAGTATAACATGTTTGTTAGTTACAAAACTTGGCTTTAGTATAACTTTAAAGTTGTACTGCCATTGGTTGGTAATACTAATGGCCTAACCCTTGGAACACGCCCCCTCCCCACCCTTCCTTCCCTTCCCCTCCACCTACTTATTTCTCTCTTCTTTCTCCTCCTATTTCCTAATGTTTTGCATGGCATGTTTTAAAATCTGTATAGTCCAACCTCACTTTACTAAGTGAGTAAAAATGTACAGGTTTAGAGTTGCCTTGCATGCTTATTCACCCTGGATCTAGAGGCCTTAGCCTTGTGGTTAAGGTTATGGCCAATACTTTCAAATGCGAGTCCCTACTTTCTTGCTTGATGTACAGTATCTTACAAAAATGAGTACACCCCTCACATTTTTGTAAATATTTTATCATATCTTTTTATGTGATAACACTGAAGAAATGACACTTTGCTACAATGTAAAGTAATGAGTGTACAGCTTGTATAACAGTGTAAATTTGCTGTCCCCTTAAAATAACTCAACACACAGCTATTAATGTCTAAACCGCTGGCAACAAAAGTGAGTACACCCCTAAGTGAAAATGTCCAAATTGGGCCCAATTAGCCATTTTCTCTCCCTGGTGTCATGTGACTCGCTAGTGTTACAAGGTCTCAGCTGTGAATGGGGAGCAGGTGTGTTAAATTTGGTGTTATCGCTCTCACTCTCTCATACAGATCACTGGAAGTTCAACATGGCACCAACATGGCACAACATGGCCTCATTTGCTGTCCCCTTAAAATAACTCAACACACAGTTATTAATGTCTAAACCACTGGCAACAAAAGTGAGTACACCCCTAAGTGAAAATGTCCAAATTGGGACCAATTAGCCATTTTCTCTCCCTGGTGTCATGTGACTCGCTAGTGTTACAAAGTCTCAGGTGTGAATGGGGAGCAGGTGTGTTAAATTTGGTGTTATTACTCTCACTCTCTCATACAGGTCACTGGAAGTTCAACATGGCACCTCATGGCAAAGAACTCTCTGAGGAGCTGAAAAAAAGAATTGTTGCTCTACATAAAGATGGCCTAGGATATAAGAAGATTGCCAAAGAAGTTGAGTGCATGTGCTCAGCATCATATCCAGAGGTTGTCTTTGGGAAATATATGTATGAGTGCTGCCAGCATTGCTGCAGAGGTTGAAGGGGTGGGGGGGGGGGGGGGCAGCCTGTCTGTGCTCAGACCATATGCCGCACTCTACATCTAATTGGTCTGCATGACTGTCATCCTAGAAGGAAGCCTCTTCTAAAGATGATGCACAAGAAAGCCTGCAAACAGTATGCTGAAGACAAGCAGACTAAGGACATGAATTACTGGAACCATGTCCTGTGGTCTGATGAGACCAATATAAACTTATTTGGTTCAGATGGTGTCAAGCGTGTGTGTCGGCAACCAGGTGAAGAGTACAAAGACAAGTGTGTCTTGCCTACAGTCAAGCATGATGGTGGAACTGTCATGGTCTTGGGTTGCATGAGTGCTGCCGGCACTGGGGAGCTACAGTTCATTGAGGAAATCATGAATGCCAACATGTACTGTGACATACTGAAGCAGAGCATGATCCCCTCTCTTCAGAGACTGGGCCGCAGGGCAGTATTCCAACATGATAACAACCAAAAACACACCTTCAAGACGACCACTGCCTTGCTAAAGAAGCTGAGGGTAAAGGTGATGGACTGGCCAGGCATGTCTCCAGACCTAAACCCTATTGAGTATCTGTGGGGCATCCTCAAACGGAAGGTGGAGAAGAGCAAGGTCTCTAACATCCACCAGCTCGGTGATGTCGTCATGGAGGAGTGGAAGAGGACTCCAGTGGCAACCTGAGAATCTCTGGTGAACTCCATGCCCAAGTGGGTTAAGGCAGTGATGATCCCCTCTCTTCAGAGACTGGGCCGCAGGGCAGTATTCCAACATGATAACAACCAAAAACACACCTTCAAGACGACCACTGCCTTGCTAAAGAAGCTGAGGGTAAAGGTGATGGACTGGCCAGGCATGTCTCCAGACCTAAACCCTATTGAGTATCTGTGGGGCATCCTCAAACGGAAGGTGGAGAAGAGCAAGGTCTCTAACATCCACCAGCTCGGTGATGTCGTCATGGAGGAGTGGAAGAGGACTCCAGTGGCAACCTGAGAATCTCTGGTGAACTCCATGCCCAAGTGGGTTAAGGCAGTGATGTAAAATAATGGTGGCCGCACAAAATATTGACACTTTGGGCCCAATTTGGACATTTTCACTTAGGGGTGTACTCACTTTTGTTGCCGGCAGTTTAGACATTAATGCCTGTGTGTTAAGTTATTTTGAGGGGACAGCAAAATTTACACTGTTATACAAGCTGTACACTCACTACTTTACATGTTAGCAAAGTGTAATTTCTTCAATGTTGTCACATGAAAAGATATAATAAAAGATTTACAAAAATGTGAGGGGTGTACTTACTTTTTTGAGATACTGTATATAAACATTGAAAAATTGCATAATAACTTTTGAACAGGAAAAAAATATCTGGTGATCCTGCCATAAGGGTCTTTGCTCAGACATTTCATGTAATAGGGTGACAATGCTCTATTTCTGTCTCCCAGTTGTGCTCCTACATTGTCACCTTGCCACACACCTTGGCTTCTGAAACAAATGTCAGTTACTACACACATTATGCAGGCATGGTCAACTGCTGTTACCACGAAGAAAGCCACCCTAAGAAATTAAATGAAGCCACTGATTGAGTGCACGTGTGTATACAGTGTAGTGCACTGAGATGAAATAAATGGTGAAAGAAAGATGAAAACAAGTATTTTGTTTAAAAGGATAACCCGATTCTTTATTATATTATATTTAACAAATTAAATGAAACAGCACAGTGGCTTTGTGGTAAGCTTTTCTGACTTGCGGTACCAGGGTCCTGAGTAGGGATGAGCCGAACACCCCCCGGTTCAGTTCGTGGCAGAACATGTAAACAGACCAAAAATTTGTGTGAACACGCGAACTCCGTTAAAGTCTATGGGACTCGAACGTGAAAAATCAAAAGTGCTAATTTTAAAGGCTAATATGCAAGTTATTGTCATAAAAAGTGTTTGGGGACCCGGGTCTAGCCCCAGGGGACATGAATCAATGAAAAAAAAAGGTTTAAAAATGGCCGTTTTTTCGGGAGCAGTGATTTTAATAATGCTTAAAGTGAAACAATAAAAGTGAAATATTTCTTTAAATATCGTGCTTGGGGGGTGTCTACAGTATGCCTGTAAAGTGGTGCATTTTCCCTTGTTTAGAACAGTCCCTTCACAAAATGACATTTCTAAAGAATAAAAGTCATTTGAAACTGCTTGCGGCTGTAATGTAATGTTGCCCCCCCCCCCCAGCCCATTACCAGGCCCTTTGGGTTTGGTATGGATATTAAGGTGAACCCCGCACCCAAGTAAAAAAAAAAAAGGCGTGGGGCCCACCGGCCCTATATACTCTGAACAGCAGCAGTGTACAAGCGATCCCCAGGTTACAAAGAAGTTAGGGACTGTAGGTTTGTTCTTAAGTTGAATCTGTTTGTAATTTGGAACAGGTACATTTTGTAAGTGTAGCTCCAGCCAAAAAATATATTTTTAAGCTTTTTGGATAAGATAGGGAAGGGTTATCATCACCCCTGTAACATTTGTTTTGCTGTCTGTGCCCCTGTTCATAAGATTTCACCTCACTTTCTGTCCCAATGACAATTGGATTTTGAAAATTTGGGGTTATTAGGGAAACAAGGATTGGTGAGAAAGCATCAGTGGAGAGACACCTTTAACCCATATTAACTCGTACAGGAGAGAATTTCCCTTCCTAGGGGTAGATTTCTTCTCACCTCCTGTTGTCTTCCTCCGTTTGTAAGTAGGAGTCGTTTGTAAGTCGGATGTTTAAAAATAGAGGACCGCCTGTATATACTATATGGCCTGTCCTATACACTCTGCAGAAAATTGGGCCTCAGGTGTTGGTGGTACCAGAACATTGTAAGCCCTCACAGTTACTCTTGGTGGGTGCTGGAACGGGACCCGCTGTGAAATATTATATCAAGAATTGTAATTACTTGCCCCTGTTAAACAGGGTCAGAAAAATTGGGCCTTAGGCAGTGGTGGTGGCACAACACTGTAAAGCCTCACAAATACTTTTGTTGAGCGCAGGAACAGGCCATGCTGTGAAATATCATAAATGAAAATTGTAATTACGCGCTCCTGTTAAACAGGGGCAGAAAAATTGGGCCTTAGGCGGTGGTGGTGGTGGTGGCAAAACACTGTAAAGCCTCACAGATACTTTTGTTGAGCGCAGGAACAGGCCCTGCTGTGAAATAATAGATAAAAAAATGTAATTACGCGCCCTGTTACACAGGGCAGAAAAATAGGGCCTTAGTCAGTGGCGGTGGTGGTGGTGGTGGTGGCACAAGACTGTAAAGCCTCACAGATACTTTTGTTGAGCATAGGAACAGGCCCTGCTGTGAAATATTGGATCAAAAATTGTAATTATGTGCCCCTGTTAAACAGGGGCAGAAAAATTGGGCTTTAGGCGGTGGTGGTGGTGGCACAACACTGTAAAGCCTCGCAGATACTTTTGTTGAGCACAGGAACAGGCCCTGCTGTGAAATAATAGATAAAAAAATGTAATTACGCGCCCTGTTACACAGGGCAGAAAAATTGGGCCTTAGTCAGTGGCGGTGGTGGTGGTGGTGGTGGCACAAGACTGTAAAGCCTCACAGATACTTTTGTTGAGCATAGGAACAGGCCCTGCTGTGAAATATTGGATCAAAAATTGTAATTATGTGCCCCTGTTAAACAGGGGCAGAAAAATTGGGCTTTAGGCGGTGGTGGTGGTGGCACAACACTGTAAAGCCTCACAGATACTTTTGTTGAGCGCAGGAACAGGCCCTGCTGTGAAATATTAGATCAAAAATTGTAATTACGTGCCCCTGTTAAACAGGGGCAGAAAAATTGGGCCATAGGCAGTGGTGGTGGTGTCACAACACTGCAACCCCTCACAGATACTCTTGTTGAGCGCAGGAACGAGCCCTGCTGTTCAATATTTGATCAAAAATTGTAATTAGATGCCCCTGTTAAACAGGGGCAGAAAAATTGGGCCTTAGGTAGTGGTGGTGGTGCACTGAACTGAAAATATTCTTAGAAGCTATCATCATGAAAATTGAGGAGGAATAGGATAGTCACTCAGCATAATAGGATAGTCACTCAGCATATGCAGTCTTCAAGGGATCCCACATCCAGGAAAAAATCAATCGGTTACATCAGCATCAGGTGCTTGGTATCTGGTGATCCAAGACTGATTCATTTTTAAGAAGATCAACAGAGTCTGTGGACAGGCGCACTCTGTGATCGGTTACAAAGCCTCCAGCAGCACTGAATGTGTGTTCAGAAAGAACGCTGGATGCAGGACAGGCCAGTAGCTCAATTGCATATTGAGCAAGCTCTGGCCAGTGGTCCAGCCTCAAGACCCAGTAACCCAGTGGATGTTCTGTTGGAAAGGTCTCCAAGTCTGATCTTGCCACTAGATATTCCCGCACCATGGAATTCAGACACTGGCGATGGTTGCTGGAACCGATCAGACCTGGGCGCTGAGGACTGAAGAATTGCCTGAAGGCATTGGTCAGCCAGCCACCTTCTCCATCGCTCTTTCTATGACTGAACGAAGCCTCAGCAAAACGTTGTCCAGCACCAGGAAATTGTAACCTCCCAGGCTCTGGAAACGCACAAACCTTTCTTCAAGGCCTCCCGGAGATATTTCATCCTCTTCTCCCTCTGCGAAGGCTGGATAAGTTCTGCAACCTTACCCTTGTAACGTGGATCAAGAAGGGTTGCCAGCCAGTAAT
Source organism: Aquarana catesbeiana (assembly GCF_042186555.1). Classification (NCBI taxonomy): domain Eukaryota; kingdom Metazoa; phylum Chordata; class Amphibia; order Anura; family Ranidae; genus Aquarana; species Aquarana catesbeiana. The sequence continues at coordinate 114,836,615 of NC_133336.1, forward strand.
GATCCCTCTCCTTGATACCTATCCTAGGGTCCTTTCGCAGGCTTTGCAGGATCAGGGAGGCCATGCAGCATAGGTTTGCAGAGGCATTCGATCCTGAGTCCTCTGGGTCACTAAGGATCACATGATCCTTAACCACCTCCTCCCAGCCACATACAACTCCATGGGTTTCTGGGGACTGCAAACGAACCCTTGAAGACTGCTGCTGATGCTGAGCGTTAGCCTCCACCTCCATGCTGACACAATCCTCCTCCTCCTTTTCTTCTTCCTGTGTGATCGGCGGGCCTGCAGGAATACTAGTATCTGGATAAAGGGGGCCTTGAGAAGTAAGGAAGTCCTCCTCTTCCTCCCGCTGTCCTGCCTCAAGTGCCCTGTCCATTATTCCACGAAGCGTGTGCTCCAACAGGAAGACAAGAGGGACAGTATCACTGATTCATGCACTGTCACTGCTCACCATCCTTGTGGCCTCCTCAAATGGTGACAGGAAGACTAGATGAACAGTGTCACTGATGCATGCATTGTTGCTGCTCACCATTCTTGTGGGCTCCTCAAATGGTGACAAGACAGTGCATGCATCGTTGATCAGTAGCCACTGGCGTGGTGAAAAAAGCCAAGCTCCCCTGACCCTGTCCTAGTGCCATACTCACACAGGTACTCATTGATGGCCCTCTGCTGCATGTGCAGCCGCTGCAGCATTGCCAACGTTGAGTTCCACCTGAAGGGCATGTCACAAATGAGGAGGTTCTTGGGCAGGTTGCATTCTCTTTGAATGTCAGCCAGCCAAGCACTGGCATTATATGACCGGCGGAAATGACCACAGACTTTCCTGGCCTGCCTCAGGAGATCCTGTAAGCCCGGGTATCTGCTCAAGAACTGCTGCACCACCAAATTCAGTATGTGAGCCAAACAGGGAACATGGGTGAAGTGTCCCTGATGGAGGGCGGAGAGGAGGTTGGTGCCATTGTCGCATACAACCATTCCTGGCTGAAGCTGGCATGGCGTCAACCACCTCTGAGCCTGCCCCTGCAGAGCTGAAAGAATCTCTGCCCCCAATGTGGCTCCTGTCCCCTAAGCAGACCAACCCAAGCACCGCATGGCATATTTTTGCCTGAGTGCTTGCGTAACCCTTTGAACGCCTACGGAGCACCGCTGGTTCAGAGGAGAAATCTGCAGAGGAAGAGGCCATAGAGGAAGAAGAAGAGGAGGGGGTGGAGGAAAGAGCTGTGGCAGAATCACCATTAGCATTTTGGAGGCATGGTGGCGGAACAAGCTCCAACAATACTGAACCCTGTCCTGCATCCTTCCCAGCTGCCAGCAGAGTTACCCAGTGCACCGTGAAAGAAAGGTAACGTCCCTGTTCATGCCTGCTGGACCATGAGTCAGCAGTAATATGCAGCTTACTGCTGACCGCCCTGTCCAACGAGGCCAAGACATTGCCTTCCACATGCTGGTAGAGAGCCAGAATGGGCTTCCGTGAAAAGAAATGGCGTTTGGGAACCTGCCACTGAGGTACCGCATATTCCACAAATTCACGAAAGGGGGCAGAGTCTACCAGCTGAAAAGGCAGCAGTTGCAGTGCTAGCAATTTGGCCAAGCTAGCATTCAGATGCTGAGCAAGTGGATGGCTGGGACCGAATTTCTTTCGATGGTTTAGCAACTGGGGTAGGGAAATTTGCCTGCTAAAATCAGATGGAGGTGTACTGATAGCAGATTGGCTGCAAGTACTTGGGACACCTATTGCTATATCTTCATTCTTCTCAGTGCAGGTTTCTGAGAAGACTGGAGGTATAGTGGGGTTGGAGAACCCAGCTGATGAGGAGCAAGGAGAGGTCCACCTTGTTCTTTGATGTGGGTCTTTTAAGTGCTGTTGCCAACGGACTGCATGGGAGGTTGTCATATGGTGCCCAAGCATGTGGTGCCCAAGCGGCTGCTATTTTGGCTACGCTTGAAATGCTTCAGACATATGTTGCAAACAGCAACGGTGTGATCTGCTGCACGTGTCAAAAAAGGCCCACACCAAATAACTTTTCAAAATATGTGGGGAGTCAGCAGTGCCCTGCACCTGCTTAGCTCTGCGGTGTGATGCAATAGGGTGGCTGCCCTTAAGCTGCCCCCTGGAGGGCATCCTACCTCGTTGGAGATGTGCCTCCTCCTCCTCTCTTCTATCAGGTACCCAAGTTGAGTCAGTGACCTCATCATCCCCTCCCTCCTCAGCACTGGAGCAAACTTGGCAGTATGCTGCAGCTGGGGGAACATGACTGCCAGTTTCTTGACCTTCTTGGGAACCCCTCTCTCTAGGCTGACATTACTCCCTTCCTCAACCTGGGTACCATTATCGGAGCCTTCAAATCCCTGCGCATCCACCTGCAGCATGTACCCGACACTGTGGTCGAATAGTTCAGGGGACTACTCCATGATGGTGGGGCTAGGGAAAGAGTGACTGTTGACATGGAGCCGATGGAATAGGCCGTTTTGGCAGCTGCATTGGCAAGCAAACTACTCTGAGCCTGGGCGACAGAGGATGAGGACGGCTTTGTTATCCATTCAACCAACTCTTCTGCATGTTGTGGCTCAATAACATGGCCAGCTGCAGGAAAAAAGGACAAGCGTGCCCCACGGCCACATGCTGAGGATGCACTGTGTCCACGACCAGCACTGTCGACTGTAGACACAGAGCCTGCTTGCCCTCTTTTAGTGGCCTGTGAGCATCTGCCTCTCCTTGGTGACCTTCCGGACATGCTGTAATTTTTGTTTAGCAAAAAAACACTACACTGTATTATGTACTGTGTACACCACCAGGAAAGTAGTAGCAACTGCACTAGGGGTACACGGTACTATGTACACCAACAGAAGTGAAATAACAACTATGGGTGTACTGTATGTATTGTGTACTGTGTACACCACCAGAAAAGTAGTAGCACTAGCAACTGCACTATGGGTGCACGGTAAGTTTAATAACAACTATGGGTGCACTGTATGTATTGTGTACACCACCAGGAAAGTAGTAGCAACTGCACTAGGGGTGCACAGTACTGTGTACACCAACATAAGTGTAAGAACAACTATGGGTGCACTGTATGTATTGTGTACACCACCAGGAAAGTAGTAGCAACTGCACTAGGGGTGCACGGTACTATGTACACCAACAGAAGTGAAATAACAACTATGGGTGCACTGTATGTATTGTGTACTGTGTACACCACAGAAAAGTAGTAGCACTAGCAACTGCACTAGGGGTGCACGGTACTGTGTACACCAACAGAAGTTTAATAACAACTATGGGTGCACTGTATGTATTGTGTACACCACCAGGAAAGTAGTAGCAACTGAACTAGGGGTGCACGGTACTGTGTACACCAACATAAGTGTAAGAACAACTATGAGTGCACTGTATGTATTGTGTACACCACCAGGAAAGTAGTAGCAACTGCACTATGGGTGCAGGGTACTGTGTACACCAACAGAAGTATAATAACAACTATAGGTACACTGTATGTATTGTGTACACCACCAGGAAAGTAGTAGCAACTGCACTATGGGTGCACTGTACTGTGTACACCAACAGAAGTTTAATAACAAATATGGGTGCACTGTATGTATTGTGTACACCACCAGGAAAGTAGTAGCAACTGCACTATGGGTGCACGGTACTGTGTACACCAACAGAAGTATAATAACAACTATAGGTACACTGTATGTATTGTGTACACCACCAGGAAAGTAGTAGCAACTGCACTAGGGGTGCACAGTACTGTGTACACCAACAGAAGTATAATAACAACTATAGGTACACTGTATGTATTGTGTACACCACCAGGAAAGTAGTAGCAACTGCACTAGGGGTGCACGGTACTGTGTACACCAACAAAAGTGTAATAACAACTATAGGTGTACTGTATTGACCACCAGAAAAGTATGAGCAACTGCACTATAGGTGCACAGCCCTGTATACTGTGTACACCGCCTGAAGTATATTAGAAACAGTACACCAGGAACGGCCTGCAGTCAGATATAGCTAAACTGGATACAGTGGATATATGTATATATATACGAGAGTTGTATATATATATTAAATACACTGCAGCTAACTGAATCACCTGCCTACCAGAAGTATATTAGAAACAGTACACCAGGAACTGCCTGCAGTGAGACCTAGCTAAACTGGATACAGTGGATATATATATATATATATACACAATACTATCTGTATATATATATATATATATATATATATATATATATTAAATACACTGCAGCTAACTGAATAATCTGCTTGCCTGCTCAATATAAATATATCTCCATCCACGCCAACAACACACTACACAATACCGACGTGCAGGCAGCCTTATATAGTGTGGGCTGTGGACTTAGTCCCCCTGAGCCATGATTGGCGAAAGGCACCCTGCCTTTGGCCAATTATGGCTCTCTTAGCTGAGGGCGCTGTGATTGGCCAAAGCATGCAGGTCATGGTGCATGATCTGGCCAATCATCATACATGACGCGCCGCTTAAATTTGGCACGAATGGCTCATAATGTTCAGTTTTCGGCGAACAGGCGACCAGCCAATGTTCGAGTCAAACTCATGTTCGACCCGAACATAAAGCTCATCCCTAGTCCTGAGATCAGATCTCAACCAGGAGACCCTAGGGAGAAAAGTACTCTAGAAATATAAAAGGTTCCTATTGGCTGTTGGTTGTATTTTGGTATAAATTCTACTAGCTACCTTGGTTAGAGCTCCAACTTGTACTGGTATAACTGCTGCCTATTTATCAGCCACTTACCTTGACTTCTGCCTAATCAACTCCTGCCTGTTAAGTTTGTTCTTGGCCTGAGCCACCTGCCAATTCAACTACTATCTCCAATGGGACAAACCTCAGGCAGTGGCGGAACTACCAGGGTTGCAAAAGTCTTACTTGTGACCAGGCCCTGGCATTCCGCCACTGTGTGTCTAGTTAGAGAGAACGATCATGGGAGTGCGGACATAGTAGTACACTGTGGCTGAGTGAGCACTCACAGGCACAGCGCACCGCCCACCTCTCCTCTCTGCCCATTTTTCCAAGCAGATCCATATCAGGAGGAGAAAACCGGAGTGCAGGACAAAGTCAATTGATCAGCTGACATGCCAGTTGAGTGAAGGGGGAGGAGCTCTCCCCTTTTTGAGGAGATGTGGAGACAGGGTCTCCATGCGGGAAAGGTGTTACTGAAGGCACTGAGAATCCAGACTGAAAGAGCACCAAGCAAGTGTGGGAAATCGACACTAAGAGCAAGTGAGTGCTAGTATCACCATCCCATCCCCCACCACCACCACCACTGATCCCATCCCCCCTCACTGCCGCTAATCCCACCACCACTGATCCCATGACCCCCACCACCTCCACCACTGATCCCACCCTCACCACCACTACTGCCACTGATTCCACTCCCCCACCACTGTCACTGATCCTATGCCCCACCACCACCACTGATCTAATTCCCTCCCTCACCACCGCCACTGATCCCATCCCCCCACTGCCACTGGTCCCATACCCATCACACCACCACCACTACTGCCACTGATTGCACCCCCCCTCCACCACTGATCCCACCCCTCCCACCACCACCACTGGCATTGATCCCAAGGGGGCACATATGAGGATGTAAGGGGGCACTCTGAAGGAACTCTGGAGGCATTAAGGAGGCACTCTGGAGGGAGATATAGGGGGGCACTCTGGAGGCACTAAAACAGTACCTCCAGAATGCCCCCTTATATCTTTCAGAGTGCTCCCTTACATCCTCCAAAATGCTCCCTAGTAATAGTAAGGTCAGAGGCAGAGCTTCCAGGGTCTCAAAGGTCGCACTTGTGACTGGGCCCTGGCGTTCCACCACCATGTGGGGGCCCCAAGACAGCAGGGAGGGGGGTCCACTGCACAACATGAGAAAGGGCCATGGAACAGGAGGGCCCTTCATGGTTTCTTTCAACGGGGCCCTGAAGGTTCTAGTTATGCCTCTGACCTCAGAGGTGGGACTTGTCATGCTGCAGGACTCAAACCACCTTGGTGAAGACTAAGTATTCTTTAGACACTAGGTCCCATGTGAAGGCCATTAGAGACACAAGAGAGAGTTTACGCCATTTCATGAAATTAGTAACATATTCATATGCCATTTGGGAATTCAATCCAAGTTGAAGTCCATGTTTGTTTTTGAAAGAATTATCTTTTCCAGGTTACCTGATATAAAATCTAAAACTAAGAGTATCTACACACTCAAGCACCAAGGTGTTAGTATTAGGAACCTTCCTAATTTCCTAACTTTCACCATTTAAATAATACATGAACCTGACCTTGCCTATTTGCCCCCCCCCCCCGGGCACAGCAACATGTCCACTCAAATATAAACTTTTACGTTATGCATATTCTTACCTTCCCTTTGGAAATGAGAAAAAGAAACTCTGTACATTTTTAATCATTCTTCCCATCACCATGTGACAGCACCAGTGCCCAATGACAGCTTTATTAGTAAAAGCACAGCACCTAAAGTGCTATTTCTCTTTGAAAACCTGTTGCATTGCCCTTTTGTAAGGTTATCTGTGCCCTGAATCAAATTTGATTTCAATTGTCCCCTTGACTTTTATTTAAAGTCAAATATGGACCTTTTAGTAGTGGCCTGGTGCTTCATATTACATTTTAAAGGAGCAGATCACCCACATCATCCTTTATACTTTAAGATAAGATAGCAATATCAATAAGGTAACCTTACAGGTCCAGCTCTATTTTTCCACAGTAAGCCCTGTACTACCACTTTTACCTACAGGTAAGCCTATACTAATGCTGTGTACACATGAGCAGACTTTTCTGGTCCGACGGACCGAATTCAGCAGACAGTCCATCTGTGTGTGGGTCCATTGGACCTGCAGCGGACTTTTTCGGTCAAAAATCTGACAGCCTTTAGATTTGGAACATGTTTCAAATTTGTCCGACGGACTCGAGTCCGGACAAAAAATCCGCTCGTCTGTATGCTAGCCCGACGAACGAAAATCCACACTAGGGCAGCTATTGGCTACCGGCTATCAACTTCTTTATTTAGTCCGGTCATACGTCATCACGTACGAATCCATCGAACTTTGGTGTGATCATGTGTAGGCAGGTCCATTCATTCAGAAGTCCATCGGAAGTCCGTCAAAAGTTCGTTGAAAGTCCGTCGGAAAGTCCGTCGGACCATTTCGGTCGAAAAGTCCGCCCGTGTGTACGCAGCATAAGGCTTACCTGTAGATACCATGAATATTTCCTAAACTTGCACCGTTTAGGTGATATTCACTGTATCCGCATGTGCCGACGTCATAGGCAAATGCGCACTGAAGAAAGGGCTTGCTCATGATGTTTCTTCAGTAGCTGTGCTGTGCTATGACTGGTGGCTCCTGCACGTATGCACGGGAGTGACGTCATTGCGGCTCTGGCCAATCACAGCGCCGGAGCCCATGAACCCAGAAATAACTCCGGGAGACATGTCGCCGGTCACATCGGTGTACGGGGACCGCTGCAACAGCTTTGATCTAAGGTAAGTATTTTATAATGAGCTAGTATGTGATGCATTTTTCCTTGAGAGTTTACAACCACTTTATCTGAATCTGATTTGAGGCTGGGGAATAATAATGACAGTTGTCTGTACTGACCTCACACATTCATATGCGAAGCCTAGTGATTTACATGTATCTGCTTTTTATTGTCAGATCGATTTTTTCTGATGAATAGCATATCTAAACAAACAATGGACATTCAGTTCATATAAGGAACGATTAATTTTTATTATTTACTAGGCACACACCTGCTTAGAACTAGTTTTTACTGTACTGAGATTTCCGAAGCAAAGAAAAGAAAAAAAGAAAAACAAATGTGTGCATATAAAGCAATAGGCTCCATTTACAAAGATAACACCAGGATAAGGACAGTTATTTTCAGCTGAGACCAATGAGGTTTGAAGACTACAGTCACATGGGTAAAATAAAAAGCTCCTTATCTTTGTTTTAAATCTTTGAGAATTCATCCTAATGCAAATTGATGTTATTTTTTTCATCCTGCAAAGAGTTCCCCTTTAAAAAACATACAGCAATGATTGTTTGGGATATTCAGTCAGTGTGCGGCAAGCTTGGATTTAATTGCAATCTAATTGCAGTCCAATGTTCATGCCTCCCTTGCAATGGGGGATTTTAAAGAATACGCGGCAAAGCCCAGACATTCCTTCAAAATCCACCACTGAACCGCAAAGAATGAAGATGGGCCTTGCTTATTTATTATTTTTTTTTTTACTCCTCCTTCTCTCTTTCTGGGTGAAACAGGTTCCCTATCAGTTGGTTAGAGGCGACAGTCTGTCTGCTGGTGGTAAACCGATACGCTCAGTGTTAGAGTGAGGCCGACAAGATTCCTGGCTTGAAAAGCACAGATATTGATCTGACTCAGGCACCTAAACAATACCTCACCTGTTTGCCTTGTCCATACCTTATTTTGCGCAGTTAAATGCTTGTTTTGTTTAACTTTTCTTTTATTTCTGTGGATCTGAGCTTTGATACACTTTGGGGAGTAGGTAAACAGAGAGTCGTGTATGGACATCCTCATAGCGTGGAGGTTTTTTTGACCTCCCCTCCCTGCCGCCAGAGAACAGCGCTCTTATTGAAAATTATAAGCGACACAGAGAATAAGAAACCATATACAGACGTTTGATGTTCTCCTCTAGTGTCCAATAACAGCGAAAGTGAGAGGCAAGCTAATTACACCTCTGTATGCCTCAGTTAAAATATCTTAAGCTAGAACACGCCAAAGTCTTTTTTTAAAAACATTATTCATTTTAAATCTTTTTTTTTTTTTTTTTTTTGGTATTTGCAGGAAAAAGCGCCCGTACCACAGCAGATGCTTTGCCTTTAAGGATTAAAAAAATATATTTACTTATCCCCACTGCAATCAACAAAACAATAATCAGGTGGATCTTTCATCGCACGGCGCTCCAAGCACACACATTTCAAATTGTATTTACCTTTTAAAGGCAAACATGAAATTGATGCTTCTCTATTTCTCTATAAGGTGTTGATTTGCAAAGAATTTTGGTCAAAAGACAAAAAATAGATCAACATGCTTAAATCATTCTTTAACCTCAAATTTTCATTTCCTTTTTTTTTAAACTCTTGGTTACCACCTGCTAGCAGATTTGGAACACACTTTTCAATAGATTGATAGTGCAGCACAAAGGACATTGATGATGTGCAAAGTGCCATAACCCAAAGTGACCAGTCACTTTCCACTTTACTGGAGCAAGGTGATTTAACCATTTTATGACCAGAGGTCATTGATGCCTAGTTGTAATTGTTTGACAAATAATAATAATTTTTACATGTCAGGCTTTTATTTGGTACAATGTTTCAATGCAGGGGTGCCCCAACCTTTTGAGGAGCGAGGGCCACTTTATCAACTTGGTAACCGGTTGCGGGCCACAATGAGCGTAAAGGGGCGATGGCAGGTCTGTGTCCACTCTGCATATGTAGAGCAGACACGGATGCAACCCGCTCTACCCTAAGGGCCCTCTTATCCGTCCAGACAGAAGGGGACAGGTCCCCTTCTGTTTTTTTTAAAGGAAATCGGATTGCAGATAGGCTTGTGTAAATGTACACAAGTCCATTTACATCTGCCGCTCTATAGAGGTGAATGGAGAGTCCTTTGAGTCTACTTGAAAAACAGACAGGCGGAACCGATCGGACCGATCATGTGAAAGGGGCCTAAGGCTGCTTTTACACTGATGCACAGCGGTTTACCTGCTCCTCAACTGACCTCAATCTTCACTTCTTCCTCAGGATTCCTGCAGCTGGCCGGTACTGCCGGTGGGTACTGCTGACAGGTGCTGGTACTGCTGGCGGTTACTGTTGGCTGGTACTGGTATTGCTGACTGGTACTGCTGGCTACTAATGCTGGCGGGTACTGGTACTGCTGGCTGGTACTGGTACTGCTGGCGGGTACTGGTACTGCTGGCTGGTACAGGTACTGCTGGTGGGTACTGCTGGCTAGTACTGCTGGTGGGTACTGGTACTGCTGGCGGGTACTGGTACTGATGACTGGTACTGCTGGCGGGTACTGGTACTGCTGGCTGGTACTGATACTGGTGGCTGGTATGGGTACTGCTGGCTGGTACTGGTACTGCTGGTTTATACTGCTGGCTGGTACTGATGACTGGTACAGATGGTGGGTACTGGTACTGCTAGCAGGTACTTCTGGCTGGTATTGGTACTGCTGGTTTATACTGCTGGCTGGTACTGATGACTGGTACGCATGGTGGGTACTGGTACTGATGGCAGGTACTTCTGGCTGGTACTGGTACTGCTGGTTTTTACTACTGGCTGGTACTGATGACTGGTATGGATGGTGGGTACTGGTACTGCTGGCGTGTACTTCTGGCGGGTACTGGTACTGATGACTGGTACTACTGGCTGGTACTGGTACTGCTGGTTGGTACTGGTACTGTTGGTACTGGTACTGCTGGTTGGTATTGGTACTGTTGGTTGGTACTAGTACTGCTGACTGGTACTGGTACTGCTGCTTGGTACTGGTACTGTTGGTTGGTACTGGTACTGCTGGCTGGTTCTTATACTGATGACTGGTACTGCTGGCGGGCACTGGTACTGCTGGCTGGTACTGATACTGGTGGCTGGTACTGGTACAGCTGGCGGGTACTGCTGTCTGGTACTGGTACTGCTGGTTTATACTGCTGGCTGTTATGGATAGTGGGTACTGGTACTGCTGGCGGTTACTTCTGGCTGGTACTGGTACTGCTGGTTTATACTGCTGGCTGGTACTGAGCACTGGTACGGATGGTGGGTACTGGTACTTCTGGCAGGTACTTCTGGCGGGTACTGGTACTGATGGTTGGTACTGTTGGTACTGGTACTGCTGGTTGGTACTGGTACTGCTGGCTGGTACTGTTATTGCTGGTTGGTACTGGTACTGTTGGTTGGTACTGCTGACTGGTACTGGTACTGATGCTGGTGGCTGGCACTGATACTGGTGGCTGGTACTGGTGGCTGCTGTCCCAGATCGTGGGTTCCTGTGTCCCGACCCGCCATTCCTGAGCATAATTGTGACAGAAGCACGCAGCTGCAGTAGAGAGCAGAGCCGATGCCTCCTGTCACAGGAGGGGTACATTTGGCATCACTCAGCCTGTAAAGGAGCCGCCGCTATACAGGAAGCATCGGCTCTGCTTCCTCTAGCGGCGGCTCCTTTCTTCACACTAATGCCCGGAGATGGTGGGTCGGGAACCCACGATCTGGGCTTGCTGTCTCCCAATCTCAGAGCAAGACATGGCGGGCCACATTGGTTGGGCACCCCTGTTTTAATGTGTGTTTAATAAGATTTCCTATTATAGCCTGACAAATGAAATAAATGTAAAAAAATATATATTTAATTTCTTTCAGACTTTAACTGTTTATTGTCTTCTTTAAAAAAATGCATTTCTTTCTAGGTGCACATTCAGTGCATCTTGTAAAAAATCCAATGACAACAGTCATTGGCATGGCTTTATTTATAAACAAAGCATATGCTGGCCATGTCAAACAATAGCTGAAATGCTAATCACCTGATTGGCAGCCATGCTAAATGTTTCTCAGTGGCGGCCTCTAATCTACATGTGGGGCGACAGATGCATTAATTCCAATGGTTTTTATTTATTTAATTTTTTTAGAAGCATCTGATTAGAGCCCGAGGCTCTAATAGGCTTCAAAAAAGGGTGGGCTTGGAGAGCAGAGCACTCCTCCCATCCCATTAGGAAGCGGGTCCTAAAACCGTCACCAATTGACCGAGAGGAGAAGCGATCCTATTGGTCGCTGAGGAGGAGAAGGGAGGAGACGCAGGGGAAGCCGCCTTGAAGCACCAGTAGAAGGAGATGCCGCCTGCCGCCCGGAGGAAGCACTGCCCATGACCTAGATAGGGTAAGTGCGGGGCTGGTGACTGACCGACTGGGGGGGTAGGGGTTGCCTGTGACCTAAACGTGGGGGGGGGCCTGACTGTGTGGTGACCTGATTGGATTGTTTGCCGCCCCCCCAAAAAAAATATACAACCAGCTGCCACTGATGTTTCCTGATTAGAAGTGGAGTCCTACAGCTATGAATATGCAGAGCTACATACTCCGAGTCCTAGCTGCAAGGCGGAGTGTAGATTAAGCATCCCCATGAATGAGGTATTGTACATAGGAGCAATAACCTACAGCTTGTACAGAAGATAATAAAAGGTTAAACTGATATTAAACCCTCAGTTTTTTTAGCACTTTCAGCAGCTGAGGGATTCACTTACTGAATATATAGCTTCATTAGGCTGCTTTCACACTGAGGGGTTTTTCAAGCGCTTTTGCGTAAAAAAAAAAACGCATGAAAAGCTCAAGAAGAATGCTTCCCTTTAAAATCAGTGAATGTGTTCACACTGGGGTGGCACGCTTCCTATGCAATGAAAAAAAATTCGGCTTGCAGGATTTTTAGAGCATGTTTGGGGAGGTAAAAAAAGACACCCCAAAAACACTCCTTCCCATTGAAATGACATCAAAAGGCATAAAAGGCTTATAAAATGCCTCAAAAACACCCCCACTAAGAATTTTTGGTGCAGTTTTTGAGTCACATGTCCTTTAAAAGCTGCACCGCAAGCACTGCAAAAGCACAGCAAAAATGCTCCATTAATGCATACGCTTTTAACTGGTAGTTTCGAAGCGAACCAGCGTGCAAGTGACCTTATGGCTGTGCCATGACCGCTGATCCAGGACTCTAGTTACAGGGCGGCTCCTTTCTCTTGCAGTGTCCTATGGAGCCACTCTTGCATGCAGAGACTAGAGTTGTGTCTTCCTACACTGCGGGAATTAATGAAAAAACACACAGCCCCATAGCCTAGGATGGCAAGGCACTTCCCTACTCCTCCCTCTTCCCCCCATCACTTCTCCAAGCTAACGGACTGACTGTTGACTGCACTTTCCACTGTTAACACTTTTTTGTGAATACTATAAGTTCAGGGAAGCAGCACTGGGACACAGCCATTCCCCGATGCGGGTAATGAGCGGGTGGCGGAGTCTGGAAAGTAGCGTGACCGGCTGTATCCAATCACAGCCGTCACTATGCAGAGCCCCTGGGAACGCGTAGCGGACAAAGCCCAGCCCCGATCAGGGTAAAGAGACAATGAAATGGCTATTTACCACGTGGCCGGCTGTGTCCAATCACAGCCGGTCACAAATGTAAACAAGCCGCAGTGTAAAGGCTGTTGCTGGGCTCTCCTCCTCACACACTGATCCAGTGTGAGGAGGAGAGCGAGCTAACAGTGAGTTACACATTTACTGTGATTTTACTGTGCCCAGATTGCCCCCCGTGAATAAAGAGTACCTGGCATCAGTTCCCATCAGAGTACCTGGCATCAGTACCCATCAGAGTACCTGGCATCAGTACCCATCAGAGTACCTGCCATCAGTACCCATCAGAGTACTTGTCATCAGTAGGGATGAGCCGAACACCCCCCTGTTTGGTTCGCACCAGAACATGCAAAAAAATTGTTCGAACACGCGAACACCGTTAAAGTCTATGGGACACGAACATGAATAATCAAAAGTGCTAATTTTAAAGGCTTATATGCAAGTTATTGTCATAAAAAGTGTTTGGGGACCCGGGTCCTGCCCCGGGGGACATGTATCAATGCAAATAAAAGTTTTAAAAACGGACGTTTTTCAGGAGCAGTGATTTTAATAATGCTTAAAGTGAAACAATAAAAGTGTAATATTCCTTTAAATTTCGTACCTGGGGGGTGTCTATAGTATGCCTGTAAAGGGGCGCATGTTTCCCTTGTTTAAAACAGTCTGACAGCAAAATGACATTTCAAAGGAAAAAAAGTCATTTAAAACTACTCGCGGCTATTAATGAATTGCCGGTCCGACAATACACGTATAAGTTCATTGATAAAAACGGCATGGAAATTCCCCACAGGGGAACCCCGAACCAAGATTAAAAAAAAAATGAAGTGGGGGTCCCCCTAAATTCCATACCAGGCCCTTCAGGTCTGGTATGTATTTTAAGGGGAACCCCATGCCAAAATTTTTTAAAAAAATGGCGTGGGGTCCCCCCAAAAATCCATACCAGACCCTTATCCGAGCACGCAACCTGGCAGGCCGCAGGAAAAGAGGGGGGGACAAGAGAGCGCCCCCCCTGAACTGTACCAGGCCACATGCCCTCAACATTGGGAGGGTGCTTTGGGGTAGCCCCCCAAAACACCTTGTCCCCATGTTGATGGGGACAAGGGCCTCATCCCCACAGCCCTTGCCCAGTGGTTGTGGGGGTCTGCGGGCAGGGGGCTTATCGGAATCTGGAAGCCCCCTTTAACAAGGGGACCCCCAGATCCTGGCCCTCCCCCCTGTGTGAAATGGTAAGGGGGTACAAAAGTACCCCTACCATTTCACAAAAAAAGTGTCAAAAATGTTAAAAATGACAAGAGACAGTTTTTGACAATTCCTTTATTTAAATGCTTCTTCTTTCTTCTATCTTCTATCTTCTTTCTTCTATCTTCTATTCCTTCGGTTTCTTCCTCCATCTTCTTCTTCTTCTGGTTCTTCTGGTTCTTCCTCCAGTGTTCTCGTCCGGCATCTTCCTCCGCGACGTCTTCTTCCCTTCGTCTTCTCGGGCCGCTCCGCATCCACCATGATGGGAGGCTCCCGCTGTGTGACGCTTCTCCTCTTCTGACGGTTCTTAAATAACGGAGGTCGGGCCACCCGGTGACCCCGCCCCACTCTGACGCACGGGGACTTGATGGAGACTTTCCTGTGGCATTCCCCGTGATGTCAGAGGGGGGCGGGGTCACCCGTTACGTACAAATTGTTTGCTGTTCGGAGAACTGTCGAACAGCCGATGATCGAGTCGAACATGAGTTTGAATCGAACCCGAAGCTCATCCCTAGTCATCAGTACCCGTCAAAGTACCTGCCATCAGTACCTGTCAGAGTGCCTGTCATCAGTACCCGTCAGAGTACCTGTCATCAGTACCCATCAGAGTACCTGTCATCAGTACCTGCCATCAGTACCTGTCAGAGTACCTGTCATCAGTACCCATCAGAGTACCTGTCATCAGTACCCATCAGAGTACCTGTCATCAGTATCCATCAGAATACCTGTCATCAGTACCCATCAGAGTACCTGTCATCAGTACCCATCAGAGTACCTGCCATCAGTTAATGTCACCAGTACCTGTCTGAGCTCATCAGAGTACCTGTCCACCCATCCCGTCAGAGTACCTGTCATCCCATCTGGGTACCTGTCCCGTAAGCCTATCAGAGTACCTGTCCTGTGAGCCCATCAGAGTACTTGTCCCGTAAGCCAATCAGAGTACCTGTCCCATGAGCCCATCAGAGTACTTGTCCCGTGAGCCCATCAAAGTACCTGTCTGCAGCCAATTACTACCAAGGTGCAGCCCATTAGTCCCTGACGTTCAGCCCATTAGTCCCTGACGTTCAGCCCATTAGTCCCTGACGTGCAGCCCATCAGTGTCACCCGTCATACATCCACTATGTCCAGAAAGGTATACACGCCAGAAGAGGCATACCAAATACTGAGTCTGACCGATGAGAGCAACGGAGAGCTCTCATCGCCCAGTTCAGTTCTGATTCCGATTCTGGTTCAGAATATGAGCCCGTTGAAGGCAGCACAGCAGGAACAGAATCAGAGGAGGAATAAGTCCGTCCAAAAAGAAGACAGTCTGAACACCAGGCAGCTACCAGCAGTGGCAACGGTGCTAGACCCCAGGAGGAGAAGCCCAGTACAAGTGCTGCTAGACCCCAGGAGGAAATGCCCAGTACAAGTGCGGGAATTGCCTGCCAAAGAATTAGGGCCTAAACCCAGCTACCAGATGCCTTGGCAAACCTATTGTGGCTGCCTTCTAGCCTTCTCCACACTGAAGGTTTTTCCTAAATTGATTTTTTTTAAAATTGATTTTTTAAATTTATTTTTCCTTGACAAATAAGTTCAAGGCATCGTGGACCAAACCAATCTTTTTGCCCAACAATTTATTGAAAACAACCCCAGTTCAAGCTATACCCGCCCTTTTGAATGGAGACCCCTAACAGTGCTGGAGCTTAAATTGTTCTTAGGCCTAATGCTCAATATGGGGGCTTACAAAAAAAAAAATGAAGTGCATGCATATTGGTCTATCAACCATATCCACCACATGCCAATTTTTTCCTCTGTCATGCCCAGGTCCCGATACGAAATTATAATGCGCTTCCTGCATTTCAGTGATAACTCACAATGCCCCCCTTGAAATCACCCAAACTTTGATAAGTTATATAAAATTCGCCCCCTAATTGATTTTTTTCTCCAAGAGGTTTGCCGAACTTTATATCCCTGACAAGAACATCTCTGTGGACGAATCCCTAGTCCATTTCACAGGCCAGCTGGGAATCAAGCAATATATCCCCAGTAAGAGGGCGAGGTACGGGCTGAAGCTCAACAAGCTCTGTGAAAGCTCCACCGGATATGTGCATTCATTCCGCATGTACAAAGGCAAAGACTTCCAGCTCCAGCCCCCTTAGTGTCCATTGTACATGGGAATAAGTGGAAAAATTGTCTGGGAGTTGGCATTCCCACTCCTCTAAAAGGAGTATCACATTTACATGGACAACTACTATACCAGTTTGCCCCTTTTCCGCCACCTATACCTAAAAAACTTTGGCCTGCGGTACAGTAAGGAAAAAGAGACAGGGCTTTCCACAGAGTCTAGTCACCACAAGGCTACAAAGGGGGGAATTGACAAGCTTGAGGAATGAGGAAGTGTTGGCTGTGAAGTGAAGGGATAGGAAAGATGTGTACATCATGTCCACCGTTCATGATGACACCTCGGTGTAACTTCGTAGAAGACGCGGTCCCATTCGAAAGCCTTCCTGTATCCTTGAGTACAATAAATTAATGGGGGGGGGGGTGGATTTAAATGATCAAATGTTGCAGCCCTATCTATCAACACGAAAATCCCTCTTCTGGTACAAAAAAGTCGCAATTTACTTTTTTCATTCCATGTATAATTCTTTCATAATCTACCAAAAATTGACGGAAACACCCAACACCTTCTTTAAAGTTTATTGAAGCCATTGTCACTGCCCTGATCTATCAACAAAGTATCCACCTCAGAAAGCTTTCGCTCCAATTGTGTCAGCAGACTACATGAGCGCCATTTTCCTGACCATATTCCACCATCAGGATCTGGAAGAGGATGCCAAAAAAATTTTTGGGTGTGCACCAAAAGAGGAGTTAGGAAAGACACCAGTTTCCATTGTCCCCATTGTCCCTCCCAACCTGGCCTTTGCATCGGAGAATGCTTCAAACACTATCACACACTTGTAAACTATTAGCCCATATTTCTAATAGACTGCCATTTCCCCCGTTTTCGATTTCTGTACTGAATATTTCCCTGGTACCTCAACCAACCATATCATTGTCTTCCATTAGAACTGACACTGGCCCATTTCTCGACTATGCCTCTGCCTGCCGTCTGCATTGTTTATCCGCCATGTTTCTGCCGAACTGACCCTGGACTGTATCGACTATGCTTCTGCCTACAGTCTATTTCTGCCTTTTCAGAACAGGGTCTGGTTGTCCGGAGGCTTCAAAGCGATTTGGGTGGGAGAAGCCTCTACCCCTATCCCCATTCTTTGCTGACCGTTGCCCTAAGCTTGATGGTCCTGCCTGCTCCCTGGACAAATACTTTGGCTATACTGATATCTCTGCCTGCTGCATGTACTAACTATGGACAGTATTCCTGCCTGCTGCATGGACGATCCTTTTGATGCTACTGACCACATCCCTGCCTGCTATCTGGACCAATGCTTTGGCTGTGCTGACAACATCTCTACCAGTACTGACTGATCCTGCCTGCTGCCTGTTTTACTGTCGCTGTCCACGTTCTTGCCTGCTGCCTGGGCCGATGCTCTCCTCTGTGAATCACTGCACTACTAAAACCGCAGGTAATCTTTTCTTTACCCTTTTCTCAGCAGAATGTATTTTGGTTTGTAATTGGTAAGTACAGTACATGCTATGTGTTAGATATATGAAGGGCCTTCAACAATGTGATAGGTTGGCAGGAATTTTTGTGTGTAATTTATGCTCCTAGAACGCCTGATGGTGCTACTTCAATGTTGGGCCTCTGTATGTGGCCAGGCTGTGTAAAAGTCTCACACATGTGGTATCACAATACTCAGGAGGAGTAGCAGAATGTATTTTGGGGTGTCATTTTTGCTATGTACATGCTGTGTGTTGGAAACATCTCATAAATTGACAACTTTGTGTAAAAAAAATGCAATTTAATTTTTTTCCCCACATTTTCCAAAAACTTCTGGAAAAAAATGAACCGTTCAAAAGACTCATTATGCCACATAGATTATATGTTGGGGTGTTAGCTTTCCAAAATGGGGTAATTTTGTGGGAGTTTCCATTGTCCTGGTGCTCCAGGGTCTTCAAAAGTGTAATAGGTGGTTGAGAAATTAGATGTGTAATTTATGCTTGTAGAATACCTGAAGGTGCTACTTCAATGTTGGGCTGCTGTATGTGGCCAGGCAGTGTAAAAGTCTCACACATGTGGTATCGCCATACTCGGGTGGAATAGCAGAATGTATTTTGGGGTGTCATTTTTGCTATGTACATGCTATGTGTTGGAAAAATCTTATAAATGGACAACTTTGTATAAAAAAATGGATTTTCATTTTTTTTCCCACATTTTCCAAAAACTTCTGGAAAAAAATGAACCATTCAAAAGACTCATTATGCCTCATAGATTATACATTGGGGTGTTATCTTTCCAAAATTGGGTCATTTTGTGGGCATTTCCATTGTCCTGGTGCTCCAGGGTTTCAAAAGTGTAATAGGTGGTTGAAAACTGAGATGTGTACTTTATGCTTGTAGAACGCCTGAAGGTGTTACTTCATTGTTGGGCCTCTGTATGTGGCCAGGCTGTGTAAAAGTCTCACACATGTGGTATTGGCATACTTGGGAGGAGTAGCAGAATGTATTTTGGGGTGTTATTTTTGCTATGTGCATGCTATGTGTTGGAAAAATCTTATAAATGGACAACTTTGTATAAAAAAATGCATTTTCATTTTTTTTCCCACATTTTCCAAAAACTTCTGGAAAAAAATGAACCGTTCAAAAGACTCATTATGCCTCATAGATTATACATTGGGGTGTTATCTTTCCAAAATGGGGTCATTTTGTGGGCATTTCCATTGTCCTTGTGCTCCAGGGTTTCAAAAGTGTAATAGGTGGTTGAAAACTGAGATGTGTACTTTATGCTTGTAGAACGCCTGAAGGTGTTACTTCATTGTTGGGCCTCTGTATGTGGCCAGGCTGTGTAAAAGTCTCACACATGTGGTATTGGCATACTTGGGAGGAGTAGCAGAATGTATTTTGGGGTGTTACTTTTGCTATGTGCATGCTATGTGTTGGAAATATCTTATAAATGGACAACTTGGTGTGAAAAAATGCGTTTTCATTTTTTTTCCCACATTTTCCAAAAACTTCTGGAAAAAAATGAACCTTTCAAGAGACTCATTATGCCTCATAGATTATACGTTGGGGTGTTAGCTTTCCAAAATGGGGTCATTTTGTGGGGGTTTCCATTGACCTGGTGCTCCATGGCCTTCAAAAGTGTGATAGGTTGTCACCAAATAAGATGTGCAATTTATGCTTGTAGAATGCCTGGAGGTTCTGCTTGGATGTTGGACCTCTGTATATGGCCAGGCTGTGTAAAAGTCTTACACATGTTGTATTGCTATACTCAGGAGGAGTAGCAGAATCTATTTTGGGGTGTCAATGCAAGTATGCATGTGCTGTGTGAGAGAAATAACTTGTTATTATGACAATTTTGTGTAAAAAAAAAAAAAAATTCCCAAGAATTGTGGGAAAAAATTACAACTTCAAAAAACTCACCATGCCTCTTATTAAATACCTTGGAATGTCTGCTTTCCAAAAAGGGGTCATTTGGGGGTATTTGTAATTTCCTGGCTTGTTAGGCCCCTTTCACACGAGGCGGACTCCACTTCCACGGAGTCCGCCTCGGTCCGACGGCTCAGAGGGAGATCTCTCCGTTGATCTCCGCTGAGGCGGCGGATGACAGATCCCTCTCTGCTCACTGAGCGGGGAGGGGTTTGTCAGGCGCTGCTGCCACCTATGGAGGGATTGGATGAAAATGGACAGCATGTCTGCTTTCATCAGATCTAACCCGATCCGCCAGCGACGGACCTGGACATAGGGCCATCCATCTGCTTTTAGCGGATCGGACCGGGTCGGATGTCAGCGGACATGTCTCCGCTGACATCCGTCGCTCCATAGGCTAACATGGAGTGTCCGTTCAGGTCCGCCGTCAAAACTGACAGGCGGACCTGAACGGTCCGATCGTATGAAAGGGGCCTTAGGGTCTCAAGAAATGAGATAGGCCATCAGTACATCAGTTGTGTGATCAGGTGTGATCAATTTTCAATGATTTGCACCATAGCTTGTAAACTCTATAACTTTCACAGAGACCAAATAATATACACTGATTTGGGTTATTTTTTACTAAAGATATGTAGCAGTATACATTTTGGCCCAAATTTATGAAGAAAAATTACTTATTTGCAAAATTTTACAATAGAAACTAAAAAAAGGTTTTTTTTTTCAAAATGTTCTCTCTTTTTTGCCTATATAAAATAAAAACCCCAGCGGTGATTAAATACCACCAAAAAAAAGCTCTGTTTGTGAGAAAAAAATGATAACAATTTTGTTTGGGTGCAGTTTAGCATGACTGAGTAATTGTCATTCAAAGTGTGAGATTGCTGAAAGCTAAAAATTGGTCTGGGCAGGAAGGGTGTATAAATGTCCTGTATTGAAGTGATTAAAAATGACCTTTCCTGTTCAAACCACAGCCGCTGTAATTTTCTGAAAATGCATTGCAATATGGCTACCTGGAAGTGTTCTGTACACAGAATTGTACAGAATGCCCCCCCCCCCCCCCAACATAATTTTCAGCTTGTGTGATTGGCTCACAGCTTTTCCCAGAAGTCTGCCTAAGATACAAGTCAGATTTCAGGCATCCCCTAGAACAAAAAAGTAACTTTTGGTGAGATACTCCCAATAGGAAATCACATCTAAAGGCCCGTACAAGCGATCCGAATATCGTACAAAAAATACTGTTTTCGAAACGATTGTACGATAATCAGATCGTTAGTACAGAGGTTTTGAGAGCCAATCACAACAGTTCATCCGATATTATCCGATTGGACAAGCACGGAAATTTTTCTCCTACGATACCAGATCATATGTCTTTCGTTAAATCAACACAGTTGTCAAAGTACAATACAAATACATTAGCACACATGACATCACTTCCGATTTTTTATTCTGTCAACGAGAATTTTGGTAACTCTAGTAAACTCTTCATGTTCGATTTGCGACTAGCATGCAAAAAAATCTGGACGATCTGTTGTTTGATTTTCGGATTGTGTGTACGGGCCTTTAAGGGATGCAAGCCCAGCATCTTTACTCATTAGAGCCCTGCAGGTGCAAAGCTGATTGATAATTAAGAAACCACTCCTTCTAGACTCAGTTTCCCATATGGGCACAGCAGGGACGTGCGGTGAGGTCAGTGGCTGGTGAGGCACTGGCTAGTATCAGAGTCAGATACACACAGATTACATACGCCACAATCGTTAGAGTGAGAGCAATAATTCTAGCACTAGACCTCCTCTGTAACTCTAAACATGTAATCTGGAAAAAAATGTAAAGCATTGCCTATGGAGATTTTTAAGTACTAAAGTATGGCGCCATTCCACAAGTGTGCGCAATTTTAAAGCGTGACATGTTAGGTATCTATTTACCTGGCGTAACATCATCTTTCACATTATACAAAAAAATTATGCTGCTTACACATGACCGGACTTTCCTGGCATATGGGAAAGAGGATTTGTGCTGGGAAGGATGGGGGGGCGGATTTGACCCAGGATGGGGGTGGGGGGGTTCTGCTGGAAGGGAGGACCTGGAGGAGAGGATCTGTGCTAGAGATGGGGAGAGGATTTTTGCTGAAAGGGGGATTGAGTGGGGATGGATTTGTCCTGGTAGGATTTGAAGAGACGTCCTTCACGTTGCACCCCATCACAAACACAGGCATAATGTGAAGGAGGTCCCAGCATGGCTGTGGACAGTAGGGGTGGGGGTTGCATTGTGGAGGGGAGAGGGGTGGCAGGTGGATAGTGGAGTGGAAGAGCATCAAAAATCGAAATGCACCTTTGCCTGTGTAGACAAAAATTCTTGCACTGGCTCTGCTGTTAGACCCCTTTCACACTGCTGACACCCAGGCGTCAGCGGTAAAGTGGCGCTATTTTTAGCGGAGCGCGGGTGACGTCACGATCCAGTCACGTTCGAATGCCGTACGCTCGCATCCTTCGCACTGGGGCACAGTGCATCATATTGTAAGTGTTTCCACTACTTTTTAATAAAGGTTTTAGCAGTATTCAGAGAGCACTAGATTTTTTCATATCTCTTTCATGTGACTACTGCCCACGTACCCGCTGTTGATGTCTGATCAAATCCTGTATGCATCTCCTCCTGCCATTATCCCTGTGAGGGAATTGCTGATTTGACCTGACTGATTGACTCAGGGGTCCATCTATAGAGGTGAGCGGCTTGTGTCACTGAAGGTGGAGGTCCATATTTCACTACAGTCACTCTGCAAGCTTTTTTCATGTCACCTGTGTCACCGGAGGAATTGCTGGATTTGTCTGCATTTCACCATTCATACATGGACATTTATTGATTTCTTTTATTATTTAATATATGCGCTGTACTGCTTTTTATGTGTATCTTTTTGGGATTTGATAAATTTACTCTCAGTACCACAGCTGCTTTCAGTAAGGGTTTATGGTCCGCGCTGGTTGATTCTGTTTACATAAAGTTACCACAACACCATTATCTCGTAGTTTTTAAGATCAAAGATACAACTATGTTGGTGTCCCTTGTTAATTTTACTAATGTAACTTCCTACTCCCAAACTGTCATTTGAAGTAAAACACATAGCCAAGTATTATTCTCCACAATTTTTTTTATTGTGCATTAAAAAAGGAAACAAAAAAATAAATAAATATGCTATCTGCCAATAGAACTTAAACAAAAAGTGCATTCTATGCATCCAAAAATATAGAAAATATGTCAAATCGAATCATAATTCAAGCAAAAAAATAAAATAAAAGCCTCATGCATGTGTCCTGCTTCTTAATATAGGGGGTCAAAAATGCCAAGAGTTGGTAAAAGCAGGGGTCTGTCATCCAGAGATAATATCGAAAAACATCTGGATTATTCTCCTGGAGCTCCCGCAGCAAAGACATGTGACTTAATTGGTCACGATTAATAAAGCAACCAATTTTTGGTCCAAGAAATCCTCCTCCTCCTGTTCCTGGACTGGTCTTGGGTCAAAGCAATAACTCCAAGGCCAATAATAAATAACACATTATCTCCTCCGATTCTGCAACATGGCTGGTTGACGAACGGCAGTTCAGAAACGAAAAAAGCACGGAATGAAAAGCACGAAATGAAAAGCGCCAAATGAAAAGCGCTAAATGAAAAGCGGGAATCAACACTCACCAAACTTCTACTAACACGAAATTAGCAGAAGGAGCCCAAAGGGTGGCGCTAAAGAGCTGAAAAACCACGTAGTACGTCACTACGTTCGTGTTTGTTGGCCGACATTTCCTTGCCGTTTGTATGCAAGACAAGTTCCTGGCCAACGCCCTTCGGAAAAAAGTCTGAGGTTTTGTCTGCTGAAAATCTGATCTTGTGTATGAGGCTTAAGTGTGCGCATATCCCAGTCCTCAGACCACAGAGAAGAAAATTCGCTGTTTAAAATTCGACTTGCTCAATAGAGGACAATGAGTTACTGTGGCAGCAAGAGCCTGCGTGCATTCATTTTACCCAGCAAATTATTGTATAAATACATTTCTAGTCTTTATTATTAGCTAAAGGTTCCTGCTGACAATGCATGCAAATCTCGCCAGCAGGCCCTGGGATTTATAATTGCGTTATGTTTGAAACTAATAACCATAAACAGAAATTCTAACAAAACAAATGAACATTTTGCCACCCCAACACTACTGGATATGAGGCAGGCTTGTGTATATAGTCTGACACTTGCTGTTGCATAATTTGCATACACGGTAGTGTGTTTCCACGTAGGTGACAAGCAAAGAAAGTGAGATATTAGGTCCTCTGCTGTCAGGGAGAGATGCAACTGGTTGCTTAGCAACCCATCACTGGCCCCTCCAGTCGCAAAATAGATATAGAGCCACGGCTTAAAACAATTCTATTCCGGAACACAGCCGCGCTGCACCCCAGACTCTCCAGTGCAGGGCTGTAGCATGTTACTAATGAATGCGTTTTATCAAGAGGTGCTTAAATATATGTTTGTTTATGTGATCATTAAGATGCCTAGTGCTATACAGAATACACATAAGCAAGTGCATATATTTTTATATTGTTAGGAACTGCGCAAACCATTGGAGCTATATAATTCCTGTATAATAAAAATATCAATTGCGATAATAAAAATAATAATACAAATGAAGAGGCTTATTAAGGGCATGGTGCGGTAAGCCACGGTTCACAAAATAAATAAATAAATAAATACTAAATAAAATTGTATTGATTGCTATAGGTTACATGCACATCATTCCTCTATGTATTGGAAAAACATACATCATTTCAAATACTAAGCTCCATTATCGTCATATAATGATTTATACTGTAGTATACATAGTACATTTCTATAGATTGCAACACAGTAATTGCAGTCGCTAACAATATGAGTCACAATAGCATCGCTTGGTATAAAAAAATGCTAGTTTTTACCGAAAAGTGGGAAAATATTATGCACGATTGTAGCTAATATGTCTTATGTAAATTAAAACCTAATCCACTAGAGCATCAATCTCTTTCCTCTGCTGCATCTGGCACTCTTTCTGTGTAATTGTATAGAAATAATGCAGCTATTTCTGTCTCTGTTTACATGTTCCAGTTTCACAACACATATATGAGAGAAAGCTGTCGAGCAATGAATGGAGTAACGTTCGCTTTGGAGGCAATTGATCCGATATTTCATTTCTCAAAACAGCAGTCCTATTATATACCGCATGACACGGACAATGGTAAACCAGCTATTGCTTTAACACCCATCATTTCTATGCGCGTCTTATATGTTATTATGAATACTAGGGGAAAAAAATGATATTTCAATATAGCTGAAAGCTATGTTTTGATATCAATGATGTGCAACAATATAGAGCCATGAAAAGCTGCATATGAATTTAATTAAAAAAATAATAAGGATAAAAGTGATCAGTAGATTATTATTGTGATTGCAATAATAACATTGTCATTGTAGATATAAAAAGGCATAAGGGTCTAGGATTAAATATTAGAGCACCACATATCAAAATTTTATGAAACAACCAAAACTAAGTAGGCAGGACATTTAAAGAAGAACTCCAGGATGGTGTTAAAACCTGTGCAAAGATCATGTGTGGAGAGTCAAAATGTTACTAAACCCAGGACCCTGCATTCACTATATCTGGCCTCCCACAGTACACAAAACATTTAAATGCAATTATTTTAGTAAATATAAACTGCTAAATACCTTTTCTCATCAGCAGTTAGAGCAGTCTTGTGACTTCTGTGAGTGTCTGGTTAAAGCTTGTAGGAGGAGTTTTCATTCTGCACTGACTGTCCTATCCCTCTGTCTGGACAACACTGATTGGCCTTGTTCTGATCACATGCACCCTCCCAGGAAAAAAAATAACTCTCTAGCAATACACACCAAACTGAGCATGTGCAGCCTGTCCCCTGGCTCGGTATTATCCGGAAATATATTGGGGACAGTGGAAAGAGGAGAGGATCAGAGGAGACAGGATCAAAGAGCCTTTTTACACAATGCAGAGGATTAACCCCTTAGGTTCCACAGTGAGTATAACAAGCATGCTTTACTGCAGATACAGACTGATTTTACTGTTGTGGGTTTAGTACCACTTTAAGCAAAACCGTTAATGTGATTTTTATTAAAAGTGCACACTTTGTGTAAAACTCACTGTTTTAAAAATCAGTGACGTAATTTCTTATACAGCTTTTTCTTCAATCCCCAGGCTTTGGGAGGAAGTATCTCAGAAGTGGAGATATAACTTCCTGTTGGGGTTTGTCAGTGCTCACTGAGACTACAAATCCCATCATGCCATGGGATTTAAAGTCTTGAGTGGGTGGGACCATAGGTGTGTGTGCGGTGGATAAGTAGTGCTCTACTTATAAGGCTATGAAATCACCCACCCACATTGCTGCGCCCTCTTCTTCTACTTTCCTTAGCCTGTAGATTGTCCCCTAATGTCGCATGGATGTAATGAGATTTGCACAACCTGCAGTCATGGAGACTCCTGGTCTGTCAGTGAAAGTGTGAAGTTATAGGAGGCGAGACGGACCAGGAGTCTTGTGACCCAACAATTTAGCTATGCATCACGTTGTGCGAATCAGACTGGGTAGTCTGAGACTCCCAGGTCTGCCCACTTCTGCGAGTGGTGACATACTTACATCACCCCTTGCTTTATAAAGGACTATAGTGGGGAATGTACAACACTGGTGGTCGGGGGGGAAAGAGGGCATATCGGCCACTGGTCTCGTGAACAGGATAAGAGGGGGATAGAGGGCTTTTAATGCAATAAAAAAATGCTGGATTTCTAGCTGACAATAGGATTCTGTACAATAACAGAACAAAAAGTGGCAACCACCCCAATCTATAATTGGCCTTTGCAGCAAGGTTGCACATGGAAGGGCAACACACATCACAAACAAAATATTTCCCAGCTCACTTACAATCAGCCTGCAAAACAACCATATTGGCCCTGTCTAACATTTTAAACTGGGGTGGTTGGCAGGGACGCATGGAATGCCTTCGCTGCCATTGTGCTCTTGCTGGGCATCATATGCGTCTCTGTGCCTTTAAAGTCTATTACACATGGGCCGAATGTTGGAGGGCATTGGCCTGTGTGTACTGCAGACGGTCCGACAGAAGCCGGCAGAATGAAGGGGCATGGCCAAAAAAGGTCTGCCGATCGGCTCTCGATCAGCGCTCTCAGCCAATGGGTTCTGGTGGAGGGGGGAGACAGCAATTGAAGAGCAGGGGAGATCACTGTACTAGCATCGCATAGTTAGTACAGCGGCTATGACCTGAGCTATCAGGTTTTTTTTTTGTTCAGCCTGCTGGGTTGAATGAAAAAACTAGTAGTGTGTACTAGGCTTATACAAACGTCCTTTGCCACAACTAGTTGACTAAACTGATTGTGGACCACATACCTGATACATACAGTAAAAAATAGGTTCCTCAGGTTGAGACTTTAAACGGACCACAAACAATTATATAGTAAAAAAAAATATAATTTATTTAGCATTG
Source organism: Aquarana catesbeiana (assembly GCF_042186555.1). Taxonomy (NCBI): domain Eukaryota; kingdom Metazoa; phylum Chordata; class Amphibia; order Anura; family Ranidae; genus Aquarana; species Aquarana catesbeiana. The sequence goes on from NC_133336.1 coordinate 114,864,069, forward strand.
ATGCTACTCAACAACATAGACATGGGAATAAAAGCAGTAACCACATATATTGGGAACAGAAATGGAAACAGCTGCAAAAAAAACCCAGAACTTGTCGGACAGACAGGACGTCCAACGCGTTTCAAAAAATAAAATGCAGATCTTCTTCAGGGACAGAGGGCTTACGGGTTCCAAATCTGTAGCTTATAACCCAAATGTTAATGCTCCACCCATGCAGAGAGAGACCATAACTCAATAATGAAAAGAGAGCTATGTCCATCAGAGCAACTCACATACACCAGACCAGGGAAATGTTGACAGCCAATGATCCACATAGGACAGAGTGGTCCTACTGCAGAGTTTGTGGTGTATCTACATTGACCATGATTTTAGAGGAGAGAAAGTAGTGCCTACTCCCCATAAACACTGGTCAAATCGATAGAGGGTAGAATCTGGGTCTTGGATACAAAGGTTGAGAATCACGTGATTCACCTGGCAGACTCAAACAGCTACACCATTTCATCTCAGCTATAAGATCAGCAAGGCCCATCCAGTTATCAGGTTGTTTCATATACCCAATCTCAACCTATGATGATCTGGATGTTTGGATCCAAGACCCAAATTCTACCCTCTATAGCAGCTCTGGAAGCATTCAATGCACAAGACAAAATAGCCGTTTCAATGAATGCTTAGTTTATTGGCAGCATGGGCTGAACCTTTATACAAAATATGGACCAAGAATATTGCACAACTTAAAGAGAAAGGAGGGAGGAAGGAAGGACAAAGTTCATCACATGAGACATAACATTTCAGACATAATTTAAATTATTTAATGCTGATGTTTTGAGTTTGTCTGAAGACATAATTTCAAAACCAGTTCTTACCAGACCTTATCTGTCCTGTGGTCATTGTGACAAACAGGACCCTAAAATAAAGACATTCCTCTTTCAGCTATTTTAAAGTTTTATTCATGTTAACTCTTTCTCACCCTTCAATCCCTCTTAGATCACAAAGTGATTTCACCATGATCACTTAATGTTATTTTGTTGCATTGTATAGTTGTATAGATACATTGAATAAGCTTGAACAATATATATATATAACAAGGATAAAAACCAGTCACATTAAAATTAACATTCCTGCCTGTCGGAACCAAGAGAAAATGGAACCAAAAAAATCACTAAAACTTCCTAGTCCCTTAAAGGCGTTCCACCCATCTTTGGCAATATCTCTGGCTTCAGATTGGAGGTTTGACACCTCCTTTCGGTATTTATCAATTATATCATAATAATTGTGTATTTCAATACTGGTATTATGAATCCATGTGCAGCACTCATAGTTATAATTAAAGGAGGAGTACCATTTAGAAACAAAGTTATGTGCACTGGGATTGCTAACAGAGGAATTTGAAGTGTGCTTGGGTGCAATTTACTTCATACCCAACATTTGTCATAACCTGACTTTTGAGCATAAGAATACTTATACTGAAGTAACAACATTTTATCAGTTGGGGGGTATGAGTCCATTGGACCCACCACGTTGGATTCCCTCCTTTGTCTAGTTACTGTTCCATTAGAAGGGGGGCTGCATATGGCCTTTAGGGTGCCCAAGTCCTCAGGGTGATGAATACAGTTAGTGATGATCCATATGAGCAGAAATACTATAAAGCCCCATACACACTATCAGATTTTCTGCTGATTTTTTCCTTCAGATTTACCAAAACCATATAATATGAGGTCAAACCTTAGAAGTTTCAATTTGTATGCAATCAGGCAGGCCCTTGCACTACATGGTTTTGGTAAATCTGAAGACAAAAATCAGCAGAAAATCTGATAGTGTGTATGGGGCTTCAGTGTCAGCATAGGCACAATGCTTTCCCAAAAGTCTGTGATGAGAGAAGTGAGGTAATCTTTTTCAGAGTCTTTTACCACCTGTTTCCTTAGCTCTTCGATGATTTGCATCACCTGCTTGATCTCATTTATCTGTGTCTTGCTTCTGGGTCCTTTGTGGTACTTGCTTTATCCTCTCATCGTGGATCCCAGCTCTGATTTGTTCCGTAAGGACAGCGGTTCTGGTCACTACGACTATGCTTTAGGGGCGAGGCAAAAGTGTAATCTTGCTTCTTGGGCCGGTTCAGATGGTGAATTACAACCACATCTCCAGGTTGGAACTTGTGTGTTGGTTCCTGTGAGGGTGATGGAAAAGAAGAGAATACTTTACTGTAGATGCCATTCAGCTTCATAATCAAGTTTCTACAATATTCTTCCTGTATAAAATGTAGATTTCCCTGCTCTATTATCAAGGATTTCTTAATCCAGGGCATGGGAAAAGGTTGACCCATCGGGATCTCAAAAGGGTACAAGTGATTGGTCTTGGAAGGGGTCATTCTTATTTCTGCTAAAACCGCAGGCAGCACAATTTTCCATTTGGCAAATGTGCCACCCGTAGCCTTCCTTTTTTTATCTTTAATCGTTCAGTTCATTTTTTCCACTATACCTGAACTCTGTGGGTGATATGGAATGTGGAATTTCCACTCTATTTGTAAAGTCTTGTGTTAACATTTCACCTGTAGCTTTCCATCCTTTATGTCCTATGCCATGGTACTGTGATATGAATAAAGGTGCACTTGCTTTTGGTATGCCTGGTTTCCCCTCTTTGGCAATGAGTGCAGTCTCAGGACTCATTGTCAGACCCTGTGTATGGCAATAGGCCAGATCTTCTGGTAAAGCCATAGCCTGTAGGTCCTGCAAAACCTGTTCCCAGGGCAAAGTTAGGGGTGTAAGAGGGGGCATTTGGATAAAAGCTGGGACCATCAATGCAGCTTGTTTAGCAGTGGCGTCAGCCAGTGCATTTCCCTTTGAAATGTCATCAGTACTGGGTGTGTGTGCTTCCGTAGGGTGACCTAATGTAAATGATGTAGCCATTTCTACAGACATGGCACAAGAGGTCAAAGCTCTCAGACGCGCCAGCATGCCTTGTACCGGAACTGGGACTACTGTAGAAAAAAAAGGGTACAGGTCTCAACTTTCCACAGGCAAGGACCCCAGCCATGGTTTTACAGTTGTTCCTTGCACACAAATGAAGCACTTTACAATAATCATGTAATCCCAAACCAGGAGCTGTTACCCTAGCAGTTTTAAGATACACAAAAGCATTAACCATTTCATCATTCCATTTCACAAGGTCAGGACTGTCAGGTAGAGCAGCTTGACTCATATTATCATATTAGGAGCAATCAGGTATCAATTGGCAGCAGTAATCAATCACACCTAAGAAGGTTAACACTTCCTTCTTGGTATGTGGGCGGGGCGGACCCACGAGAGCCACAGCTCTCTTGTGACTGATTATCCTTTCACCATGGGACAGAGTAAAACCAAGACACTCAGCAGTTTCCTGACACCATTGCAGCTTTTTTCTTAGACACTTTGTGACCTGTCTATGCTAAATGTTCTAACAGTAAAACAGAGTCTTTCTGACAGGCTTCCTGGGAGGCACTACACAACAGTAGGTCATAGACATACTGAATAAGGACAGAACCATGGCTAGGCACCCAAGACTTTAAGGTGGCCTGGAGAGCTATTGAATAGACTGCAGGTAAGTCTATATAGCCATGGCAAGCAATTCCAGGTTATATGGCGCCCTCCATAGGAAAAAGCTAGTATTAGTTGTGTCTCTCCGTCAACAGGGACGGAGAAAAAAACATTACTTAAATCAATAACTGAAAAACACAATGCCGAGGCAGGTATGGAGGTAATGAGAGATGGCACATCAGGCACAACCGGGCCAATTGAAATCACAAGGTTATTTATGGCTCGGAGATCCTGCACAAACCTGTATGATCCATCACTCTTTTTGACTGGGTTTATTTATTTATTTATTTTTTTTATTTTAGTGTTATACGGTGATATGATGGGTCTTAAAATTCCTTGTTTCAGGAATTGCTCAATAATGGGTCTGATGCCTTCCTCCTTCTCTTTGGAGAGATGGTACTGCTTGTGGTAAACTGGGGATACTCCTTGTTTTAATCTGGCCTTGTAAGGGGTGCATGAATATATATCCTACATCAAGACTCTCTTTAGCCCAGAGGGGTTGGTCCTGTGGAAATGGGGGAGGCACTTCAGTTTGAAAGAACAGTGGTGATGCTATGGCTACTCCCCCTCTTTGAGTCAAGAAAATTTCAATTTCTAAGACTCCTATTAAATCTCTTCCCAAAAGATTTACTGGGCATGAAGGTATTATCCTGAATGAATGATGTAAGAGTACAGTTCCAGTGATAAAGTCACTCACTATCAAGGATCGTATCTGCCGGAGAGATGGCTTCCTCTTGGCTTATTTGAGTGGTGGGGGGTCCCTGTTTCTTTTTAGTTAGTTTTTGTTTTTCTGCAATCTTTGTCGCTCTCTGTCTAATGTCACCCTTTCTCTCTGCGGTTGGACTACTCCCTGGGCCACTCTGTTTCTGTTGTAATTCAGTACCTTGGTCTGAGATATTTTCCAATTTTTTAACATTCTCTTTTTTTAACAATTATTTCTGAGCCTGCCTCGCTTTCTATATCAGAATCTCCGGAGCCTGAGCCACCACTTGCCTGTTCTTGTATAAGTACCTGTTGTTGAGGCAAGAGTGGTGGTGCTGCGGGCGGGTATGGGGGTTCCAGATAGCAAGGGCGGCTATTTGAATTATTTCCTTGTCATCCCCTGAAACCTTGAAAACAGGTATGCTAGGATACAGGGGTGTGTAAGCGGGTGGTAGAGGAAGTGGAGGCACACTAACTGTTGTTGGGAAGAACGGTTTGGTAGGTGAGAGGTCAGAAACGTTAAGTTTAAGATTGTATGGGGGATCGTTTTACCTTAGCCTCTAACAGGTGCAGTTCTTCTGCAGTAAAAGTCAAGGAAAAGGTTTTTTATTTTCACTTTTCCTGACCCATTTTATTCTCTTCCTACCATTCCCCTTCCTATCCTCAGATTCCGTGTCATACCAGTAAACAGCTATAATTAGCAAGTTTTTTCCCTGCCTCCTTCATATGCTTCATGTCCCACTCGGGGTCTCCATGATAAAGTTTTCTTATCCCCCAAACAGAGTCCCCTGACCATATCCATATGGAATCGGTCATTTGTGCCTGTGCGCAGGAAGGGTGAGCTACTGTACAAAATTTCTGTCTATCCGGCTAGATCATCTATGAAAGGATTTATCAAAAAAAAAAATCTGTTCCACATACTCTGACCACCTAGTCTTTACATGTCTCTCCGGGATTAGGTATGGGGTATTCTTTACTTCCTCCCTCACCCATTCTTAATTTGGTTACAAACAACTCATACAAACAGAGGGTCGTTGTAGTACCTTACAAGACCCTTTTGCAATGTACAACAATAATATGAGCTCTAAACAATATACTCTATACAGTGATAGAAAGGAAAAGCAAAAAGGTTTGGTAGAATCCCACTGATTGTGTGTCTGGCTCTTTAATTAAGAGCCTCTATTTTACTATTTTCAAATCAGTCTCCCAAAGGCTATTACTTTAACAGCTGCCGACCACAGTTTTACTGCAGCAGAATGGCACGGCTGGGTGTTACCTTACGTCGCTTTGTCTTTTGGCCACTAGGGGTGCCTGCAGCACGTGCCCGACCTCGATGCGAGTGCCCGGCAAAATCGCCAGGCTCCCGCGATTGCTCATGAGTTTACACACACAGATCCCGATTTTTTCAGGGGAAAGGAGACAGATCGTGTGTTCCTACTATGTATGAACACGATCTCTCTCTCCTTCTAGATAGTCCCATCCCCCCATAGTTAGAAACACACATAGGGAACACAGTTAACCCCTTCATCACCCCCTAGTGTTAACCACTTCCCTGCCAGTGACATTTACACAGTAATCAGTGCATTTTTATAGCACTGATCGCTGTATAATTGTCAATAGTTTCAAAAATGTGTCAAAAGTGTCCGCCATAATGTCGCAATCCCGATAAAAATCGCAGATCACTGCCATTACTAGTAAAAAAATAATAATAAAAATGCCATAAATCTATCCCCTATTTTGTAGACGCTATGACTTTTGCGCAAACCAATCAATGTATGCTTATTGCGATTTTTTTACCAAAAATATGTAGAAGAATACATATTGACCTAAACTGAGAAAAAAAATGCTTTTTTGATAAAAAAGTGGGATATTTATTATAGCAAAAAGTAAAAGATATTGTGTTATTTTCAAAATTTTTGCTCTTCTTTTCTTTATAGCGCAAAAAATAAAAACCGCAGAGGCGATCAAATACCACCAAAAGAAAGCTCTATTTGTGGGAAAAAAAGGACGTCAATTTTGTTTGGGTACAGCATCGCACGATCGCGCAATTATCAGTTAAAGCGACTTAGTGCCGAATCGCAAAAAATGGGCTGGTTATTGAGCAGCCAAATCTTCTGGGCCTGAAGCGGTTCCCAAAAGCACGGCAGTTTACAATTAACCTCTCTACAATTTTGCACTATCAGTCTCTCAAAGACTATTGCTTTAATGTGCTTGCCAAAAGCATGTCAGTTTGCAATTTTGCACTATACAAGGATGCGGTATTGTCAGAGCCAAAGCAAGAAGAACAGCGTCAACAAAGCAGACACATTCTACATACTTCAGATGAACACCGTATCTCACACGCTGCCACTAGTGACTGTAAGGGTTAAATCTGCTTAGACCTGGACATTTCATTGAGAAATTCTGTCAGAGCTCTGGAAACATTCAATGCACAAGACAAAATAGCAGTTTCAATGAATGCTTAGTTTATTGGCAGCGTGAGATGTACCTTTATACAAAATATGGACAAAGAATATTGCACAACTTAAAGAGAAAGGAGGGAGGGAGGAAGGACAAAGTTCATCACATGAGACATAACATTTCAGACATAATTTAAACTACAGTATCTCACAAAAGTGAGTACACCCCTCACATTTTTGTAAATATTTTATTCTATCTTTTTATGTGACAACACTGAAGAAATGACACTTTGCTACAATGTAAAGTAGTGAGCTTGTATATCAGTGTAAATTTGCTGTCCCTTCAAAATAACTCAACACACAGTTATTACTGTCTAACCGCTGGCAACAAAAGTGAGTACACCCCTAAGTGAAAATGTCTAAATTGGGCCCAAAGTGTCAATATTTTGTGTGTCCACCATTATTTTCCAGCTCTGCCTTAACCCTCTTGGGCATGGAATTCACCAGATCTTCACAGGTTGCCACTGGAATCCTCTTCTACTCCTCCATGACGACATCACAGAGCTAGTGGATGTTAGAGACCTTGCACTCCTCCACCTTCTGTTTGAGGATGCCCCACAGATGCTCAATAGGGTTTAGGTTTGGAGAAATGCTTGGCCAGACCATCACCTTTACCCCCAGCTTCTTTAGCAAGGCAGTGGTCATCTTGGAGGTGTGTTTGGGGTCATTATCATGTTGGAATACTGCCCTGCGGCCCAGTCTCCGAACGTTGGGGATCATGCTCTGCTTCAGTATGTCACAGTACATGTTGACATTCATGGTTCCTCAATGAACTGTAGCTCCCCAGTGCCGGCAGCACCCATGCAGCCCCAGACCATGACACTCCCACCACCATGCTTGACTGTAGGCAAGACACACATGTCTTTGTACTCCTCACCTGGTTGCCACCACACATGCTTGACACCCTCTAAACCAAATAAGTTTATCTTGGTCTCATCAGACCACAAGACATGGTTACGGTAATCCATGAACCTAGTTTGCTTGTCTTCAGCAAACTGTTTGCGGGCTTTCTTGTGCATCATCTTTAGAAGAGGCTTCCTTCTGGGACGACAGCCATGCAGACCAATTTGATGCAGTTTGTGGCATATGGTCTGAGCATTTACAGGCTGACCCCCCACCCCTTCAACCTCTGCAGCAATGCTGTCTATTTCCCAAAGACAACCTCTGGATATGACGCTGAGCACATGCACTCAGCTTCTTTGGTCCACTATGGCGAGGTCTGTTCTGAGTGGAACCTGTCCTGTTAAACCGCTTTATGGTCTTGGCCACTGTGCTGCAGCTCAGTTTCAAGATATTAGAAATCTTCTTATAGCCTAGGCCATCTTTATGTAGAGCAACAATTCTTTTTTTCATATCCTCAGAGAGTTATTTGCCATGAGGTGCCAAGTTGAACTTCCAGTGACCAGTATGAGAGAGTGAGAGTGATAACACCAAATTTACCACACCTGCTTCCCATTCACACCTGAGACCTGGTAACACAAATGAGTCACATGACATCGGGGAGGGAAAATGGCTAATTGGGCCCAATTTGGACATTTTCACTTAGGGGTGTACTCACTTTTGTTGCTAGCGGTTTAGACATTAATGGCTGTGTGTTGAGTTATTTTGAGGGGACAGCAAATTTACACTGTTACACAAGCTGTACACTCACTACTTTACATTGTAGCAAAGTGTCATTTCTTCAGTGTTGTCACATGAAAAGATATAATAAAATATTTACAAAAATGTGAGGGGTGTACTCACTTTTGTCAGATACTGTATTTAGTGCTGACGTTTTGACTTTGTCTGAAGACATCATTTCAAAACCAGTTCTTACTAGACCTTATCTATCCTGTGGTCATTGTGACAAACAGGACCCTAAAATAAAGATATTCCTCTGTCAGCTATTTTAAAGTTTTAGTCATGTTAACTCTTTCTCACCCTTCACCACCCAACACACAGGTGAGGAGCTCCATGGAATCTGAAGACATTTTATGACATAGAACATAGATCAAGCTAAAGTAAATTAACTTTCTATTTACTGCAGTGTTTCCTGGTGACCATTAACAGATCACTGATTGATTCCACTTGTTGCCTAGAACAGCTTTATCAAAGCAGCCATACTGCACAAGCATCACAGCCCTATTATCATTTATATATGAAACAATATATATCCTAAGATCAATTTTCAATTGTTGTAATAGCTATTATAGGCAGGTTAGCATGCTGCAGAGAAATGCATTAGGAATTATTGTTGCTCAAAATATGATGCAACCAGATAAGATTTTTTTTTTCTGAAAGTATAACAGTACTACAAAATTGCCAAGATGTAGTACTGAAACGAGCACACTTATACACATGATGTGGCATTGCCCTAAACTGCATCGATATTGGGAGTATATATTTGATACCTTAAACACTCCATGCTCTACACATCATCCTGATCCAAAAATAGTTCAGTTAGGGATTATATCGGAAGATATTCTTCCATCTGGAATGCATATGATGTGATTGCGGACTATGTATATAGCCCATAAACTCATATTGCAGAAATGGATATCAAACTCCCCATCAACAATTGGTCAATGGTCTGATGCAATTAATTTTAATTTAAGAAGTGAGGAATTGATATATAAACACAGGAAATGCCTCAAAAAATTCTGGAAAATTTGTTCTCGATGGCTAGACTCCAATTTGTCCATGTAAATATGTTGAGCCTACTGATGAATTTGTTAAAAGTTAGCAGAGGGATACATCCCTGGTATGGGATAGCAGTACATATAAGCCATTAAGGTATAATCGTTAAACTGAACATAATGGCTTGTCCTATATTGCTGCTAATTTTATATATGAAGAATAGGGATGAGCTTCGTGTTCGAGTCGAACCCATGTTCGACTCGAACATCGGCTGTTCGATCGTTCGTCGAATTGCGAACGATATGGGCCGTTCGCGCCAAATTCGTGTGGCGCGTCACGGCCCATAATTCACTGCGGCATCGCAGTGCATTGCTTGCTGATGATTTGCCAAGCATGCACAAGGAGGCTTTGGCCAATTATGGCTCAGGGGATTTAGTACACGCCCCACGCTATATAAGGCCGCCTACACGGCGGCCCTGTGCAGTGTGTTCCGGTGTGCTGAGAAATAGAGAGAGAGAGAGACAGTGTCATTTCATTTGAGTTAGCTAGATTAGGCAGGACAGTCAGTCAGTTAGCTGCACTTAAAGTGTATTGTCTATATATATGCATCCCAGGTGTTGCATATATATATATATACACTGTATTCAGTTTAGCTAGATCCGTTCCTGTTATCTTCTATTTACATTTAGTGCAGTGCGTCCTGCTCACAGTGTTCAGCTAGATCCGTTCCTGTTATCTTCTTACTGACAGACAGGCTTGTCTTGTTACAGTATTTTGAAGAAAATTACTGGTGTTCTTTTGATCCTATTAGTACCACAGTCAGGCAGCTAGACTATTTACATTTAGTGCAGTGCGTCCTGCTCACAGTGTTCAGCTAGATCCGTTCCTGTTATCTTCTTACTGACAGGCAGGCTTGTCTTGTTACAGTATTTTGAAGAAAATTACTGGTGTTCTTTTGATCCTATTAGTACCACAGTCAGGCAGCTAGACTATTTACATTTAGTGCAGTGCTTCCTGCTCACAGTGTTCAGCTAGATCCGTTCCTGTTCTCTTCTTACTGACAGGCAGGCTTGTCTTGTTACAGTATATAAAGCTACCTGAAGAAAATTACTGGTGTTCTTTTGATCCTATTAGTACCACAGTCAGGCAGCTAGACTATTTACATTTAGTGCAGAGTGTCCTGCTCACAGTGTTCTGCTAAACCTACAAGTTAGTGGGGTGCGTCCTGCTCACAGTGTTCAGCTAGATCCATTTCTGTTATCTTCTTACTGACAGGCAGGCTTGTCTTGTTACAGTAAATACAGCTACCTGAAGAAAATTGCTTGTGTTCTTTTGATCCTATTAGTACCACAGTCAGGCAGCTAGACTATTTACAGTTAGTGCAGTGCGTCCTGCTCACAGTGTTCTGCTAAACCTACAAGTTAGTGGGGTGCGTCCTGCTCACAGTGTTCAGCTAAACCTACAAGTTAGTGGGGTGCGTCCACCTCACAGTGTTCAGCTAAACCTACAAGCTAGTGGGGTGCGTCCTGCTCACAGTGTTCAGCTAGATCCGTTTCTGTTATCTTCTTACTAACAGGCAGGCTTGTCTTGTTACAGTAAATACAGCTACCTGAAGAAAATTGCTTGTGTTCTTTTGATCCTATTAGTACCACAGTCAGGCAGCTAGACTATTTACAGTTAGTGCAGTGCGTCCTGCTCACAGTGTTCTGCTAAACCTACAAGTTAGTGGGGTGCGTCCTGCTCACAGTGTTCAGCTAAACCTACAAGTTAGTGGGGTGCGTCCACCTCACAGTGTTCAGCTAAACCTACAAGCTAGTGGGGTGCGTCCTGCTCACAGTGTTCAGCTAGATCCGTTTCTGTTATCTTCTTACTGACAGGCAGGCTTGTCTTGTTACAGTAAATACAGCTACCTGAAGAAAATTGCTGGTGTTCTTTTGATCCTATTAGTACCACAGTCAGGCAGCTAGACTATTTACAGTTAGTGCAGTGCGTCCTGCTCACAGTGTTCTGCTAAACCTACAAGTTAGTGGGGTGCGTCCTGCTCACAGTGTTCAGCTAAACCTACAAGTTAGTGGGGTGCGTCCACCTCACAGTGTTCAGCTAAACCTACAAGCTAGTGGGGTGCGTCCTGCTCACAGTGTTCAGCTAGATCCGTTTCTGTTATCTTCTTACTGACAGGCAGGCTTGTCTTGTTACAGTAAATACAGCTACCTGAAGAAAATTGCTGGTGTTCTTTTGATCCTATTAGTACCACAGTCAGGCAGCTAGACTATTTACAGTTAGTGCAGTGCGTCCTGCTCACAGTGTTCTGCTAAACCTACAAGTTAGTGGGGTGCATCCTGCTCACAGTGTTCAGCTAAACCTACAAGTTAGTGGGGTGCGTCCACCTCACAGTGTTCAGCTAAACCTACAAGCTAGTGGGGTGCGTCCTGCTCACAGTGTTCAGCTAGATCCGTTTCTGTTATCTTCTTACTGACAGGCAGGCTTGTCTTGTTACAGTAAATACAGCTACCTGAAGAAAATTGCTGGTGTTCTTTTGATCCTATTAGTACCACAGTCAGGCAGCTAGACTATTTACAGTAAGTGCAGTGCGTCCTGCTCACAGTGTTCAGCTAAACCTACAAGTTAGTGGGGTGCGTCCACCTCACAGTGTTCAGCTAAAGCTACCTGTAGAAGGTTGGTGGTGTTCTCATACTACAGGCAGGCAGTTGATTTTGCTAGCTGCAGTATCAGTACATATATATATATATATATATATATATATATATATATATATATATATATATCCCAGCTTAGTGCAGCTACAGGCCATTAGTATGTCTGGAAGGCCAAGAAGGAGAGGCAGACAGTCACAAGCCAATAAGAGAGGGCAAGCAGGCTCTGTGTCTAGTGCTGGTCGTGGAGACGGTGCATCCTCATCAGCACGTGGCCATGGGACACGCTTGGCATTTTTTTCGGCAGCTGGCCGTGTTGAGCTGCAACATGCGGAAGACTTGGTCGAGTGGATGACCAAGCCGTCCTCATCCTCCTCATCCTCTCTCACCCATGCCCAGGGTACTTTGTCTGGCAAAGCAGCGGCCTCTTCCCTCGGCTCAATGTCATCAGTGACTCCGTCCCTATCCCCACCATGTCCTCCTGAGGAGTCCTTCGAACTGTTTGACCACAGTGTTGGGTACATGCTCCAGGAGGATGCCCAGCGTTTGGAAGGCTCTGATGACGATACTGAGCTCGATGAAGGCAGTAACATGAGCACGGACAGAGGGGGTGCCCAAGAAGGACAGCAATCTGGCAGTCATGCTCCCCCTGCTGCAGCATACTGCCAGGTTTGCTCCAGTGATGAGGAGGGAGGGGATGATGAGGTCACTGACTCAACGTGGGTGCCTGATAGGAGAGAGGAGGAGGAGGCGGCACATCACCAACGAGGCAGGATGCCCTCCAGGGGCCAGCCTAAGGGCAGCACATTGACTGCATCACACCCCAAAGCTCCACATGTGCAGGGCGCTGCAGTCTCTGCGCGTTATTCAAAAAGTTCTTTGGTGTGGGCCTTTTTTGAGACGAGTGCATCAGATCGCACCGCTGCTATTTGCAACATATGTCTCAAGCATATCTCGCGTGGCCAAAACATCTCCCGCTTGGGTACCACATGCTTGACCAGACATATGTTGACCTGCCATGCAGTTCGTTGGCAAGCGTATCTAAAAGACCCACACCAAAGAACAAAGAGGACCTCTCCTTGCTCCTCATCAGCTGAGATTTCCAACCCCACTAGATCTTCAGTCCTCTCTGAGACCTGCACTGAGAGGAATGAAGGTGTAGAATTAGGTGTGTCACAGCCAAGTACTTGTGGGCAATCTGATTTTGGTACACCGACGTCAGATTGTACCAGGCAAATTTCCCTGCCCCAGCTGCTGCACCGCCGAAAGAAGTTTGCTCCCAGCCATCCACATGCCCAGCGGTTGAATGCTAGCTTGGCAAAATTGCTAGCACTTCAACTGCTGCCTTTTCAGTTGGTAGACTCTGCCCCCTTCCGTGAGTTTGTGGAATGTGCGGTTCCTCAGTGGCAGGTACCCAAACGCCACTTTTTCTCACGGAAGGCGATTCCGGCTCTCTACCAGCATGTGGAAGGCAATGTCCATGCCTCGCTGGACAGGGCGGTCAGCGGTAAGGTGCATATTACCGCTGACTCATGGTCCAGCAGGCATGGACAGGGACGTTACCTAAGTTTCACGGCGCATTGGGTGACTCTGCTGGCAGCTGGGAAGGATGCAGGACAAGGTGCAGTAGTGTTGGAGGTTGTTTCGCCACCACGCCTCCAAAATGCTAATGATTGTGACACACCTCTCTCCTCCACCCCCTCCTCTTCTTCTTCCTCCATGGCCTCTTCCTCGGAACCAGCGGTGCTCCGTAGTCGTTCAAGGGGCTACGCAAGTACGCAGGCCAAAAGATGCCATGCGGTGCTTGAGCTGGTGTGCTTGGGGGACAGGAGCCACACTGGGGCAGAGGTTCTGTCAGCTCTGCAGGGGCAGGTTCAGAGGTGGTTGACGCCACGCCAACTTAAGGCAGGAATGGTGGTTTGCGACAATGGCACCAACCTCCTCTCTGCCCTCAAACAGGGACAAATGACCCATGTGCCCTGTTTGGCTCACGTCCTTAACTTGGTGGTGCAGCGGTTCTTGGGCAGGTACCCGGGCTTACAAGATGTCCTGAGGCAGGCCAGGAAAGTCTGTGTGCATTTCCGCCGGTCATATAATGCCAGTGCTCGGCTGACGGACCTCCAAAAGGAGTTTAACCTGCCCAAGAACCGCCTAATCTGTGACATGCCCACCAGGTGGAACTCAACGTTGGCCATGCTGCAGCGGCTGCACACGCAGCAGAGGGCCATCAATGAGTACCTGTGCGACTATGGCACCAGGACAGGGTCAGGGGAGCTTGTTTTTTTTTCCCCACGCCAGTGGGCCATGATCAGGGATGTATGCACTGTCCTGTCACCATTTGAGGAGGCCACGAGGATGGTGAGCAGTGACAGTGCATGCATCAGTGACACTGTCCCCCTTGTCCACCTGTTGGAGCACACGCTGCGTGGAATAATGGACAGGGCACTTGAGGCAGAACAGAGGCAGGAAGAGGAGGACTTTCTTAGCTCTCAAGGCCCCCTTTATCCAGACAGTGTTCCTGCGTGCCCGCCGATCACACAGGAAGAGGACGAGGAGGAGGAGGAGGAGGAGGAAGATTGTGTCAGTATGGAGGTGGAGCCTGGCACTCAGCATCAGCAGCAGTCTTTAAGGGATCAGTCCCAAGAAACACATGGACTTGTACGTGGCTGGGAGGAGGTGGCTGCGGACCATGTCGTCCTTAGTGACCCAGAGGACTCCGGACCGAATGCCTCAGCAAACCTACGCTGCATGGCCTCCCTGATCCTGCAAAGCCTGCGTAAGGATCCTCGTATTCGTGGTATCAAGGAGAAGGACCAATACTGGCTGGCAACCCTCCTTGATCCACTTTACAAGGGTAAGGTTGCGGACCTTATCTTGCCATCGCAGAGGGAGCAGAGGATGAAACATCTTCGGGAGGCCTTGCAGAAAGGTCTGTGCAACGCGTTCCCAGAGACTGGGAGGTTACAAACTCCTGTTTCTGGGCAACGTGTTGCTGAGGCTTCGGTCAGTCAAAGAAGGAGCGGTGGAGAAGGTGGCCGTCTGACCGATGCGTTCAGACAATTTTTTGGTCCGCAGCCCCAAGGTATGATCGGTTCCAGCAACCATCGCCAGCGTCTGTTTTACATGGTGCAGGAATACCTAGGGGCAAGATCAGACTTGGACACCTTTCCCACCGAAAATCCTCTGGGTTACTGGGTCTTGAGGATGGATCACTGGCCAGAGCTTGCACAGTATGCAATTGAGCTACTGGCCTGTCCTGCATCCAGCGTTCTTTCGGAACGCACATTCAGTGCTGCTGGAGGCGTGGTAACCGATCACAGGGTGCGTCTGTCCACTGACTCGGTCGATCGACTGACCTTCATAAAAATGAATCAGTCTTGGATCACCACCAGCTACCAAGCACCTGATGCTGATGTAACCGAATAATTTTTTTTTAAATCTCAGATCCCTTCAAAGACTGCCTATGCTGATGCTGAGTGACTATCCCTGAGTAATTATCCTCTTCCTCCTCAATCATCACGCTGATAGCTTGTAAGAACATTTTTGGTTCTGGGCGCCACCACCAGTGCCTAAGGCACAATTTTTCAGCCCCTGTTTAACAGGGGCGTGTAATTACAATTTTTGATGTAATACTTTGCAGCAGGGCTCGTTCCTGCATTCCAACTAGAGTGTCTGTGAGGGGTTGCAGTGTTGTGGCACCAGCACCAGTGCCTAAGGCCCATTTTTTCTGCCCCTGTTTAACAGGGGCGTGTAATTACAATTTTTGATGCAATACTTTGCAGCAGGGCTCGTTCCTGCGTTCCAACTAGAGTGTCTGTGAGGGGTTGCAGTGTTGTGGCACCAGCACCAGTGCCTAAGGCCCATTTTTTCTGCCCCTGTTTAACAGGGGCGTGTAATTACAATTTTTGATGCAATACTTTGCAGCAGGGCTCGTTCCTGCGTTCCAACTAGAGTGTCTGTGAGGGGTTGCAGTGTTGTGGCACCAGCACCAGTGCCTAAGGCCCATTTTTTCTGCCCCTGTTTAACAGGGGCGTGTAATTACAATTTTTGATGAAATACTTTGCAGCAGGGCTCGTTCCTGCATTCCAACTAGAGTGTCTGTGAGGGGTTGCAGTGTTGTGGCACCAGCACCAGTGCCTAAGGCCCATTTTTTCTGCCCCTGTTTAACAGGGGCGTGTAATTACAATTTTTGATGCAATACTTTGCAGCAGGGCTCGTTCCTGCGTTCCAACTAGAGTGTCTGTGAGGGGTTGCAGTGTTGTGGCACCAGCACCAGTGCCTAAGGCCCATTTTTTCTGCCCCTGTTTAACAGGGGCGTGTAATTACAATTTTTGATGCAATACTTTGCAGCAGGGCTCGTTCCTGCATTCCAACTAGAGTGTCTGTGAGGGGTTGCAGTGTTGTGGCACCAGCACCAGTGCCTAAGGCCCAATTTTTCAGCCCTTGTTTAACAGGGGCGTGTAATTACAATTTTTGATGCAATACTTTGCAGCAGGGCTCGTTCCTGCGTTCCAGCTAGAGTGTCTGTGAGGGGTTGCAGTGTTGTGGCACCAGCACCAGTGCCTAAGGCCTAATTTTTCAGCTCCTGTTCAACAGGGGCATGTAATTACAATTCTTGATCTAATATTTCACAGCAGGGCCCTGTGAGGGCTTACAGTGTTGTGGCCACAGCAACACCTAAGGCCCAAATTTCTGCTGAGTATATAGGGCAGGACCCTACTTTCAAACAACTAACTTACAAACGACTCCTACTTGCAAACGGAAGGAGACAACAGGAAGTGAGATGAAATCTACCCCTAGGAAGGGAAATTCTCTCCTGTAAGAGTTAATATGGGAAAAACATTTCTCCTTTCCACTGATGCTTTCCAATCCATTGGGACAAAAAGTGAGGTGAAATCTTCTGAAGAGGAGGAAAGACAGCAAAACAAATGTCACAGGGGTGATAACCCTTCCCTATGTTTTCCAAAAAGCTTAAAAAAGATTTTTTGGCTGGAGCTAAACACGTTAAAAATGTACCCGTTCAAAATTACAAACAGATTCTACTTAACAACAAACCTACAGTCCCTGTCTTGTTTGCACCGCATGTATACTGCTGTTCAGAGTATATAGGGCCTGGTGGCCCCACACCTTTCCTTATTTTAATTTGGGTGTGGGGTTCCCCTTAATATCCATACAAGACCCAAAGGGCCTGGTAATGGACTGGGGGGTACCCATGCCGTTTGTCTCACTGATTTTCATCCATATTGCCAGGACCCGACATTACATTAAACCCGCAAGCAGTTTTAAATAAGATTTTTTCCTTTAAAAATGACATTTGGTGCAGGGACTGTTCTAAACACGGGAAACACGCGTCACTTTACAGGCATACTATAGACACCCCTCAGGTACGATATTTAAAGGAATATTTCACTTTTTTTTTTTTTACTTTAAGCATCATTAAAATCACTGCTCCCGAAAAAACGGCCGTTTTTAAAAGTTTTTTTTGCATTGATACATGTCCCCTGGGGTAGGACCCGGGTCCCCAAACCCTTTTTAGGACAATACCATGCAAATTAGTTTTTAAAATGAGCACTTTTGATTTCGAACGTTCGAGTCCCATAGACATCAATGGGGTTCTAACGTTCGTGCGAACTTTTGGTCCGTTCGCAGGTTCTGGTGCGAACCGAACCGGGGGGTGTTCGGCTCATCCCTAATGAAGAATGTAATCATTAACCCATTGTTATATTGAAAGGTCTTAAGTTACAATGATTGTAAAATCAGAAAGTTGCATAGTCTATTTTTTTTTGTTTTTGTTATAATAATTTTATATGTTCAGTGGGAATGTTTTGTATGTATTTGTTTTGTTGTAAACTGCAAACATGTTTTCAAAATAAAAAGTACCTGATTTAAAAAAATGAAAATAAATTTGCAGTAAGTTTTTAGGTAGATTTAAATCATGGGAGTGAAAGGTGACTGACATATGCACTGGCAGTGTTATAACGTGTCCTAATCCTTGTTACCACCAGTTTTGCTGTATTTCAGCAGCATTGCCATTTTGAGTGGATGGTTATGTGTGGGGGGGCTTGGTTTACTACTTATTGTAATGTTTGGAATTACTGCCACTGAGTTTGAAGGCAGGCAACCACTTGAGATTCCTTGTCAAAAGAAGTTTATTGAGTAAACAATGTTATAAAGATACATAAAGTAAGTTTACAAGGATCTATAAAGTAAGCTCATTGTTTTACAGTAGGGTTTATATAGGTAAATATCATGAAATTTCAAATATTAAACATTGGGTTCACGTAAACCTAAATTAAAGATATATATCATTTCCTTAGTTACTTTTGTAGGTATTTAAATGATTTATACCTACTATACATATTGTTTACAAGTAGAGTGTATATAGGTCAAATAAATTCTGATAATGAGCTTTAATCGTAAGGTGGAGAAAAGGAAAGAGAAAGAACAAAAACGGTTGAAAGGTAGAGGTATGGTCCACAAGGTTGTCCCGCTCGTCAGTTTATTATTCTTTTTAGTTCTCTTTGAAGCCTTAGAATGGGTGTCTCTGTAAGTCATTTAATCTGTTACCATGGCAACAGGACAGAGTCATTGAAGTTTGACAGGAACTGTTGTTTTATCCAAGGATGCCAAAGTTTTTCAAATTTTGGAATTTGATTTTGATCGATGGCTACCATCTTAGCATGGGACATTGTATTATTCATTCTGTGAATTGTTTCTGCTAGTACCAATGTAGGAGATTTCCATGCCTTGGCCACTGTTTGTTTTGCAGCCGTTATCCACTTGAGATTCCTACACCCTCATAAGAACAGAGGTTTTCACTGCTTCATTGAAGGGTTTTATGTTGGTTGTTGGTTATTGTTATCCAAATAAAGTGCAATTGCACTGGGGCTGCCTAGATTTGCATTTTCTTGTCATAAATCTTTCTAGATAGACCGGCACATAGGTTCTGAAATCCTATTTTTAGACAAGTACAAGGGGCCCGGGTGATCTGGCTAGTGATATCTCATTGTATGGGGTACAAGTGAGTTTAAGACTGGAAGAGAGCTAATTAATGGGGGTGCTTTGATGTAAGCCAAAAGTGCAGATACATTTTCAGGCCTTGTTTACACTTATGGTTGGAGGCAAAAACCCTCCGCCCCCTAACCATTTCCCCTTATGCTGCAAAAACAGTGGACGTGGGTAGAGATGGGCCGAACATCCCCCTGTCCAGTTCGCAGCAGAACTCCCTAACAGGGGAAAAGTTCTGACCCAAACAGCAAACCCTATTGAAGTCTATGGGTGGTGAACAAGAAAAATCAAAAATGCCCATTTTGAAGGCTTATATGCAAGTAATTCGCCATAAAAGGGGTATGGGGGTATGGATACTGCCTTAGAGGACATGTAGCAATGCAAAAACAAGTTTTAAAAATGATAGTTTTTTTCAGAAGCAGTGATTTTAATGATGCTTAAAGTGCAACAATAAAAATGAAAAAATCATTTAAATATAGTGCCGGGGAGAGGGAGGGGAGGTCCCCTTAGTCTGCCTTTAAAATGGTACATCTTTAGCATGCATAGAAGATGCTGCAGCAAAAATAACATTTCTGAAGAAAAGAAAACAAGTCAAATTACATTTAAATTGACATTAAAAAAAAAAAAAAGGCATGAGGTTACCCTCAAAATCCATACCAGACCCTTGTCCGAGCATGCAGCCTGGCAGGTCAGGAAAGAGGGGTGGGGGAATGAGCGAGAACCCCCCTCCTGAACCATACCAGACCACATGTCCTCAACATGGGGGGCAAGGGTCTCTTCCCCACAACCCTGGGCTGTGATTGTGGGGGTCTGCGAGCAGGGGGCTTATCGGAATCTGGAAGCCCCCTTTAAGAATGAAGTGATTGACAATGGATTTACATCGGCAGACAATGTTTTTTATTTTTTATTTTGTATTAAAGGAATTATCAAAAACTATCTCTGTGTTTTTGTTACTTTTTGACACTTTTTTGGTGAATGGCCATACTCATTCAAATAGAGGGGCAGGATCTGGGGGCCCTCTTCTTAAAGGAGGCTTCCAGATTCTGATAAGCCCCCTACCTGCAGACCCCCATGACCACAGCCCAGGATTGTGGGGAAAAGCCCCGTGTCCCCATCAACATGGGGACAAGGTGCTTTGGGGTGTGGGGACAGAGCCCCCCGCCCCAAAGCAGCCGCCCATGTTGAGGGCATGTGGTCTGGTATGGTTCAGGAGGGCGGGTGCTCGCTCAGCCCCCTTTCCTGACCTGCCAGGCTCCATGCTCAGATATGGGTCTGGGATATTATTGGGGGGGACCAAAGGGTCTGGTATGGACTGGGGGGGGCCCCACGCCTTTTTATTTTTTTACAATTTTTTTTACTGTTTTTTTTATTCAGCTGTCAGCGGGGAAGCCCATTGACAGCTGATGATTTATCGGTTGTTAAGGACGCCACTTTCTGGCTCCGCTCCTTAACAACCAGCTTTTATTGCACCCTGATTGGGCAAAGCTTTGCTCAATCGGGGTGCATAATGCACTGTGCAATGCGCAGTACATTGCAGGGCCTTCAGTGGGGCGAACACCCGCTGAACACCCTGCTTATTCGGGTGTTCCCCAAACGGGGCAAACAGCCAATGTTCGACCTGAACTCATGCTCGGGCCGAAACGTTTGCCCAACTCTGAATGGGTTCACACTACTACTGCCGGCCACCAGTTGCAATGTGGTGCTGTGGGTTTTTAGGGGTTACAACAGGTAGTGAGGAGGCACATTACAATGGCATCTAAAAGTCAGCGGGCTATATTAGGCAACAGTTAAACATGTTGTCCCTGATGATGTGTTGAAAGCAGAAAAATGGGTATTGCAGCTTGTTGAGTATGCAGCTGCGTAGCCCCAAATTGGTTAGAGTGCCCATTTTGACCCGAATCCACTTCCAAAAGCACCTACAATGGGCACATGAGCATTAGAATTTGACAACGCAGCAACGGAAGAAGTTGCAATGGTCCAATAAATTATGTTTTCTTTTACATCATGTGAATGCACCATGTGTGTCGCTTACTTAGGAAGGAGATAGCACCAGGATGCAGTATGGGAAGAAGGCAAGCTGGCAGAGGCAGTATGAAGCTTTGTGCAATGTTTTGCTTGAAAACCTTGTGTCCTGCAATTGATGTGTATGTTACTTGACATGTACCACCTACCTAAACATTGTAGTTGACCAAGTACACCCTTCATAGAAACGTTATTCCCCAATGGCAGTGGCCTCTTTCAGCAGGATAATGTGCCCTGCCATACTGCAAAAATGGTTCAAGAATGGTTTGAGAACACAACAACAACTTTGAAGTGTTGACTTGGTCTCCAAATTATATAGATCTCAATCCAATCAAGCATATGTGGGATGTGCTGATAAAACAAGTCCAATCCATGGAGGCCCCACCTCACAACTTACAGGACTTAAAGAATGTGGTACTGGCAGCTTGGTGCCAAATACCACAGAATACCTTCAGAGGACTAGTGGCGTCCATGCCTAAATTGGTCAGGGCTGTTTTGGCAGCAAAAGAAGGACCTACTCAATAGTAGGTGTGGGGGTCATAAAGATATGGCTGATCGGTGTAAGTGGAACTCCCGGCAAAGGTGCAGTTATGCTTTCAGGCCTTGTTAACACTTGTGGTTAGGGGGCAGTAATAACACGTGGCAAATGGTCCCCCTTAAGCTGCAAAGGCAGCGGGCGTGGGTGTTCATATACTGCATCCGCAACGCAAGGCAAAGATTATACATTCACTATTCTTTTTTTTCCACATTTAGTCAAATGCCTGTTCAGTAGTCCTGTAGACATTTAGACTATTGTTCACCTATGTGTAAAAGGTGGTCACAGTCTATTTGTGACTGACAAAGGTTTTAATTTACTGGTAGTACATTAATATAAACATGCACTACCTCAATAAAGCTGTGACCTTGCCCGTATACCAATAAAATCTTGCTTCTGTGAAGTTTGTGGGCACGTGCAACGTGAGCATTATGTTGAATGCATATGCTTCTCAGCAGTGAAGCTTGTTCCATATTAAGCTAAGGAGGGAGGCTGGACAGATTAGGGAAAGAAAACATTTTTCCCAAGTGCCATCTGGAAGGTAGGGCGTTGCTCAAGTACCTAGGGACAGGGAAGTGCTAAATATCCCATTTTATTATATTTTAAGTTGTAATGTAAGATTCACATGTACAGTCTATTGTATTTTTGGCTATGTTGTAGGGACACCACCATAAGGGCTGCATTGATTCACTTTGGACTTTAGGTTTGCTTTAACCACTTAAGGACCGAGCCTCTTTCTGAGATTTGTTGTTTACAAGTTAAAAACAGTTTTTTTTTGCTAGAAAATTACTTAGAACCCCCAAACATTATACATTTTTTCCTAACACCCTAGAGAACAAAATGGCGGTTGTTGCAATACTTTCTGTCACACCGTATTTGCGCAGTGGTCTTACAAGCGCACTTTTTTACACTAAAATGCAAAAAATAAATAAAAAATGGCCCTTTAAGAGCTATGGCCGGGAGTGATGTTTTGACCTCGTTTCCGCCCTACAATGATATGGAGATGGGTGGGGGCCATCTTCCCCTCACTCGTCTCCTTACCCAGCAAGGGATAACATGCGATCGCCTTCGCCGCTACCGATGGCTCCGGTAAGCGGAGGGCACCGGAGCGCGGCGGGAGGGAGGCCCCTCTCCCGCCGCCGATAAAAGTGATATTGCTGCCATAACAACGATACTCCTCTTCAAAGTACCGACATATAATGAAGGTGGGCGGTCCGGAAGTGGTTAATAAAAGCCCCACTTAAATTGACAGCTGCAGTGCAGCCCACCTGTCCTTGGTCATAACTTCTCCTTCTCTTGGAATATATGGTGGTGCCCATATAGCATAAAATTTATGCTAGATTATATATGTACAGTATCTCACAAAAGTGAGTACATCCCTCACATAGGGGTGTACTCACTTTTGTTGCCAGCGGTTTAGACATTAATGTGTTAATGTCTCACCATGTGTTGAGCTATTTTGAGGGGACAGAAAATTTACACTGTTATACAAGCTGTACACTCACTACTTTACATTGTAACAAAGTGTCATTTGTTCAGAGTTGTCACATGAAAAGATATAATAAAATATTTTTAAAAATGTGAGCGGTGTACTCACTTTTGTGAGATACTGTATATATAGGTATAGGAGAGTATAAGAGAGTATGAGGTTTTTTTATTTATTGATTTTTTTAAATTAGCTGAACTAGATGGACTTGTGTCTTTTTTTCAACCTGGCTAACTATGTAACTACAGTACAGTTTTTATAAGGTGAGTGTTGTAGCAACCGCCAGCTGGGAATTGATTAAGGTATATATTGCCAGCAGTGGAATTTTGAAATAGCATCCAAAATCTTATTCAAGCAATCACATCACAGAATAGAATTGCAAAATTTCAGGGCCATGGAGGACCACTCTATCAACCCTGAAATGTTTTAATTCTATCAGTGTTAATTTTAGTCTTAGGACTAAAATGGCATTTTAGTTTTAGTCCCATTTTAGTCTTCTGCAATTGTTTTAGTTTTAGTCGTATTTAGTCGACCAAATCTCCAGTACATTTTAGTTAACTAAAATGTCCTACATTTTAGTCAACTAAAATCTCCAGTTTATTTCAGTAATTGCAATTTAGTTTTGGTCATAGTCTTTTGACTAAAATGGCATTTAAGTTTTAGTCTCATTTTAGTCTTAGGACTAAAATGGCATTTTAGTTTTAGTCTCATTTTAGTCTTTTGACTAAAATGGCTTATAGTTTTAGTCGTATTTTAGTAATCTCAATTGTTTTAGTTTTAGTCGTATTAGTCGACTAAATTAACACTGATTCTATGCTGCGATATGATGACTTGAATAAACTTTGGAGCGCTATTTCAAAGTAAGCTGGCAATATATGCTTTAACCTTATACTGATTTAGAACATGCAAATGATCTACCCTGCATCATATTGTTACAATCTGCATTTTAGAAGACTTAGAACCTTAGCAACAGGTTTCCTTCAAAGCAGCCCTGGCTGAATTTGGCAAATAAAAGTTGCACATTTGCTGATGTTAAGCCAGTAAAAAAAGGAAAGAAGAAATTGCCACACCTAGACAGAAGAAAGGAGCATTTTGGCATCTGCAGTGGTAACTTTGCTCATGTCACCACCAGAACAATGCAAGATCAATTTGTGAGCAGAGATAGGACCAGACCTATAACAATAGGGAACACGAGTCTCAGATTATAAGGCAATAGAAATTCAATTTCTGGAGGCTATGCATGACCAAAAAAGAAGGTCTGATGGTGGTGAGAGTTTGAAACCTGAGAGAAGAAAAGCAATTGACTGAAGTTTGCAAGGGGTGTTGAGTGATCCCCATGTAGGAGAGAAACTGATGAAAGGCCGTTGCAAATCTGAATCACTGGGGTATATTTTATACTGAACAAAACTTGGGAGAACAAAGAAGATATGATTGCATCAGAGGTTGGAAGTGGACAAAACAAAGAAAACCACAATTATGACTTTATAAACCAAAAATCCTTGTTTCTACAGAAGAACAAATTGGATATCAGGTTCATATCCAAACTACAGTGTCTTTTAGGGACACAGCTATATAATCTGCACTTGTGACCAGACACTATAAAGTATGTACTAGTACATTTCTATTGCCTTATAATCTTAAAACTAGTGAGTGCATACTTTCAGGTAAAGTGGTTATAAGGCCCAATTTTTTTTTTTACCTTTATGAATTCCTTGCATTAAGGTAAAAAAATGTTCAGGTATCAGTATTGCCCCCTCCCCCTTTACTTACCTGAGCCCTCATTCGATCCAGTGCTGTGCCCCTCTGCAGCTCTTCTTTCCCCTCACTTCCTGGTTTCACAGGTGTTGTTGAGGCAGCAGGAGCCATTGCACAGAGCAGGTAAGTATAAACCTCTTTGTTATTTAAAAAACAAAAAAAAAAAAACAAAAAAAACAAATGCATTTACAATCACTTTAATCTGGCAGCATTCACTTTAAATATGTTTTGCTTTGAATTTTGCATTTAACTGCTTAAAGTAGGTCTATAGACAAAACATTTTTTTTTTCATTTTGGATAGAGCAAGGGAGGCTTATAATCCCTGTCAGATTTTTTTTTCTCCATCTGTGTGCCATTCTGGAGATTTCCCTTCACTTCCTGTCCCATAGCCAAAACAAGAAGTGTGAGGAAATCCTTGCAAATTAAGGGAATATCTTGGGGACCCACATGTCAGTTTTTCCTTAAGTTATACTCGGTGAAGCCCGAGTGCTTTCACACCAGGAGGTGTGCTTGTCGGATGGGAAAAAAGTCCTGCAAGCAGCATCTTTGGGGTGGTTTGGGAGCTCTGTATACATCTCTCCTACACCGCCCCTGCCCATTGGAATGAATGCCGCAACATGGACGCTTTTAACCCCTTCTTCGGCTAGTGGGGGTAAAGCGCCGCTAAAACTAGCGGCGCTTTGCCGCTAACGGATCCGCTGCCCCAGTGTGAAAGCAGCCTTATACTGCTTTCTATATAATATTTTCACTACAGTCCATCACCCTTTCTGCTTACATAAAAGCCATTTCTCATTATTTGATTACAATCTACTGTATATTAGACAGATAAACATTTATTGAAGGATGATTCTTTTAAAATATGTTTGTAGATCATGTTGGGCTTTCTAATAGGAAAGCCTAGCGCTAGATCTCTATTTGTTTACTGCTATTATTGACTGAAAATCCAGATGATCTGCCTCTGCTAGGAGAAGCAGAGGGTATGTATTTCAGCTATGCATGTAATTTAAGGCTTTTTAACACTCATGATACAGTGCTCCTGGAAATTATTTTCAGCACTTCACTTTTTCCACATTTTGTTATGTTACAGCTTTATTCCAAAATAAATTCATTATTTTCCTCAAAAATTTACAAACAATACCCCATAATGACAAGGTGAAAGAAGTTTGTTTGAAATCGTTGCAAATTTATTAAAAATAAAAAACAAAAAATAATCCCATCTACATAAGTATTCACAGCCTTTGCCCAATACTTTGTTGAAGCAGCTTTGGTATCAATTACAGCCTCAAGTCTTTTTGAGTATGATGCTACAAGCTTGGCAAACCTATTTTTGGGCAGTTTCTCCCATTCTTCTTTGCAGGACCTCTCAAGCTCCATTAGGTTGTATGGGGAGCGTCAGTGCACAGCCATTTTCAGATCCATCCAATGATGTTTAATCAGGTTCAAGTCTGGGTTCTGGCTGGGCCACTCAAAGACATTCACAGAGTTGTTCCGGAGCCACTCCTTTGTTATCTTGTCTGTGTACTTAGGGTCGTTGTCCTGTCGGAAGATTAATCTTCCCCCCAGTCTGAGGTCCAGAGCGTTCCGGAGCAGGTTTTCAACAAGGATGTCTCTGTATGTTGCTGTATTCATCTTTCCCTCAATCCCAGTTCCTGCCACTGAAACACATCCCCACAGTATTAGGATACCACCACCATGGCTCACTGTAGTGATAGTATTGGCCAGGTGATGCGGTGCCTGGTTTCCTCCAGATATAACGCTTGCCATTCAGGCCACAGAGTTCAATCTTTGTTTTATCAGGCCAGAGAACTTTGTTTCTCATGGTCTGAGAGTCCTTCAGGTGCCTTTTGGCAAACTCCTTTTACTTAAGAGTGGCTTCCGTCTGGCCACTGTAGGGGCCTGATTAATGGAGTGCTGCAGAGATGATTGTTCTTCTGGAAGGTTCTCCTCTCTCCACAGAGAAATGCTGGAGCTCTGTCAGAGTGACCATTGGGTTCATGGTCACCTCCCTGACTAAGACCCCTTTCCCCCGATCGCTCAGTTTGGCCAGGCTGCCCGCTCTAGAAAGAGTCCTGGTGGTTCCAAACTTCTTCCATTTATGGGTGATGGAGGGCACTGTGCTCATTGGGACCTACAATGCTGCAGAAATTTTTCTGTACCCCTCCCCAGATCTGTGCCATGATACAATCCTGTCTCTGAGGTATACAGACAATTCCTTGGACTTCATGGCTCGGTTTGTGCTCTGACATGCACTGTTAACTGTGGGACCTTATATAGACAGGTGTGTGCCTTTCCAAATCATGTGCAATCAACTGAATTTACCGCAGATGGACTTCAATCAAGCTGTATAAACCTTCCAAGGATGATCAGTGGAAACAGGATGCACCTAAGCTCAATTTTGCGTGTCATGGCAAAGGCTGTAAATACCTATGTACATGTGATTTTTTCATTTTTATATTTTTAATACATTTGCAAGGATTTCAAACAATTGTTTTTCACATTTTCACTATGGGGTATTGTTTGTAGAATTTGGGGGATAATAATGAATTTAATCCATTTTGCAATAAGGCTGTAACATAACAAATGTGGAAAAAGTGAAGCGCTGTGAATACTTTCTGAATGCACTGTATAGATTTTTTTATTAAGCAGAATATTTTCACTTATGTAGCAAAATAATAAAATGACTTTGTTTTAACGATAAAAGACTCTATTGTGTTTGTATATACAAAGTAAAAGAGAAATCCTACGAGCCACACTAAACCTGATGCTAGGTGTAAGCACTACTCAGCTGCGTGCGTGAAACACGTCTCGTATTGCGTGTAGATAGTGAAAATAATGAAGGATAACGCTGCGCTAAAGTGTGCTGGATGTGCCCCTGGTGTGACACAAAAACTGTTGTGCGTATATAAAACACATATAAGATGTGTAGGAGTGTATACCCCACTAAAATATTGTGAAATGAACTAAATAAACATAATCACATAAAGCTGATTAGATAGATATATATATATAAGTAAACAGTACAAAATGCACATGTACTATCAATCAAATAAAACCACATAATGCTGATAAGTTTATAAGTGCAAACAGATAACAAAAAGTGCCATGTGCCAAACAAACTGCAAAAGTGCTTAGTGTCACACAATCCATGTAAATAATAGTCCTTATCGAACTACATAAACATAATAAGCATATAGACTAAAAGTCCTGCACACAAATAATGAAAGTGCTTATGCGTGATCTTCAATATATATATATATATATATATATATATATATATATATATATATATATATATATATCTCTCCACGTACCACAGGTCATGCAAAGGTGCAATACAGGTGACCCCCCCAAGGTAATGCACTAACCTCAGAGCGTATGACTAAGTCGCTAAACAAAATCAAAAACGCTTTTGAGCCACCCCGGGCTCTGTGCAGATCGCAGGATCCCAGGCTCCAATATGGGAAAGATCAATGGATAAGAAGAAAGAACCATATAGTGTAATAACGTTTAAAATTTTATTTCAAAGTCAAATAAAAAGACCCCCCCTCCAAAACAGGGTACTCACATTCTCAAGGTGCGCCAGTGCACCACTCTAAATCTACCATCTGAACAAGTTTTTCAGTGAGGATATGGCATCCGTCCCAGCAACTAACAGCTACCGCTGCCTTACGCTCCGTCCAGTACCTTGCAAAAGTATTCACCCCCTTGGCATTTTTTGTGTTTTGTTGCCTCACAACCTGGAATTAATTTGCATCATTTAATTTACAGAACATGCCCACAACTTTGAAGTTGTTTTTTTTTTATTGTGAAGCAAACAACAAATAGGACAAAATAACAGAAAAAGTCAATGTGCATAACTATTCACCCCCCTAAAGTCAATACTTTGTAGAGCCACCTTTTGCGGCTATCACAGCTCCAAGTCACTTTGGATAAGTCTCTATGAGCTTGCCACATCTTACCACTGGGATTTTTGCCCATTCCTCCTTGCAAAACTGCTCCAACTCCTTCAAGTTGGATGGTTTGCTCTTGTGAACAGCAATCTTTAAGTCTGACCACAGATTTTTTATTGGATTGAGGTCTGGGCTTTGACTAGGCCATTCCAACACATTTACATGTTTCCCCTTGAACCACTCAAGTGTTGCTTTAGCAGTGTGTTTGGGGTCATTGTCCTGCTGGAAGGTGAACCTCTGTCCTAGTCTCAAATCACACACAGAGTGGTACAGGTTTTGCTCAAGAATATCCCTGTATTTAGCACCATCCATCTTTACCTCAACTCTGAGCAGTTTCCCAGTCCCAGCTGCTGAAAAATATACCCACAGCATGATGCTGCCACCATCATGTTTTCTGGCCACTCTGCCATAAAGCCCAACTCTATGGAGCGTATGGCTTTTTGTCGTCCTATGCACAGGTACTCCCGTCTCTGCTGTGGAACTCTTCAGCTCCTCAGGGTTACCTTAGGTCTCTGTGCTGCCTCTCTGATTAATGCCCTCCTTGCCCGGTCTGTGAGTTCTGGTGTGCGGCCGTCTCTTGACAGGTTTGCTGTTGTGCCATGTTCTTTCCATTTGGTTATGATAGATTTGATGGTGCTCCTAGGGATCATCAAAGATTTGGATATTTTTTTATAACCTAACCCTGACTTGTACTTCTCAACAACATTGTCCCTTACTTGTTAGGAGAGTTCCTTGGTCTTCATGGCAGTGTTTGGTTAGTGGTGCCTCTTGCTTAGGTGTTGCAGCCTCTGGGGGCCTTTCAAAAAGGTGTGTATATGCAATGACAGATCATGTGACACTTATGCCGCGTACACACGAGTTGACTTTTTGACCGGACTGGTCCGACGGTCTATCCGACGGACTTTCGGAGGACTTCCGATAGACTTTCCTAATGAACAAACTTGCCTACGCATGATCACACCAAAGTCCGACGGATTCGTACATGATGACGTACGACCGGACTAAAATAAGGAAGTTGATTGGCCAGTAGCCAATAGCTGCCCTAGCGTCGGTTTTCGTCCATCGGACTAGCATACAGACGAGCGGATTTTTCAACTGGACTCGAGTCCGTCGGAAAGATTTGAAACATGTTTTATTTCTAGGTCCGTCTGACTTTTGGGGAAAAAAGTCAGCTGGAGCCCACACACGATCGAATTATCCGACGGAGTCCGGTCCGCCGGACCAAGTCTGCCGGAAAGTCCGCTTGTGTGTACGCGGCATTAGATTGCACACAGGTGGACATCAGTTCACTAATTATGTGACTTCTGAAGGTAATTGGTTGCACCAGAGCTTTTTATGGGCTTCATAATAAAGGGGGTGAATACATACACACATGCCAATTATCATTTTTTTATTTCTGAAAAACAGTTTTATGTATATATTTTTCTAATTTTACTTCACCAACTTAGACTATTGTGTTCTGATCCATTACATATAATTCAGATTAAAACAACATTGAACTAAAGGCTGTATTGTAACAAAATAGGTAAAAAGCCAAGGGGGGTGAATACTTTTGCAAGGCACTGTATTAGTAATAAGTAGAGATGCAGTCCATCTCACACTGCCTTTTCCTAGACTGCTCGGAATCAAAGGCTTTTTGATTTTAAAAGGTTCGCTCATCAATATGAATACCTACTTTGTTGTGATAGCTCCACGAACCTGATAATTTGGATCACTTATAAAAATGGTAGCCGGACCATATATACAGATAGCAGATAACTGCTGTATGCCAAAGTTAAACGACTTCCTCTGTATCAGTGAATTATCTGTTTTTTTTTCACTTATATATTTTTGTCTTGATTGACTCAATGCTTTCAAAGACACTAGATAATCAGCCAACAAAATCAGAGTAGGAAATCCCTGTGGCATTTAGTATATGTCACTTGTGCCACAAAAGTCACACTCTTCCTTCTCCAAAGATTTTATGTTACAAATCACATCTCCTGTGTTCGGAATGCTAAGCTGCATACATTTAAGATTCAATGTAAGATAAAATATTGCAGCTTCCCCTTTTAGGGATTTTAAAACTGATCTATTACCTGGAAGCAATACATATAAATCATGGACATACATCTATATGTGTTAAATATAATAGAGGAGACTTATAAAAATTGGCGTTAGAAGATGAAATGCTGTTGATAGAAACAAAATGAATTATACAGTATGTCTCATTTTCTATGTAGAGATTAGTGAATAGAAATAAAAATATGATTGCTTCAAATAAAATTATGTTAAACCAACTTGCAGGTCGAATGCAGTTTAGAGGGTGGTCAGCTGAAGGTCAATGGAGCATTCATGTACCTGTCAATGAATCCTAAATGATCTCAGAGCCGTCTCAAACAAAAGCCTAGAACCCATCCACATAGGGTTACCACCTCATCTCTTTAAACCCGAACACATATACTGTAATTGACACAGGTCCTGTTTAAAGTGGTTGTAAACCCTTACCCTAGATTAAGGCTTACCTGTAGGTCCAAGAAATATCTCCTAAACCTACACGGAAATAAAGAGGAAATAAACCCATTAGGTGGTAATTAAACTCAGTTGGTGCCCCTATCTGCATTAAATTAGGCTCAGAACCTGTGTAATTTATATGTGTTCAGGTTTAAAGGGATGAGGTGGCAACCCTACATCCACATGAGACCTATTTTATCTTTACATACAGTTTAAGGCACCAAGATCAAGACAGATCTAGATCTAGGTAAGCAATGCAACTGCAAACAACATTAGTGACTGATTGCAATGCTGGACAACAGCATGGAAGCCCAAAACAATTATTATTATTATTACTTTTCTATTATTATTATTACCCACGATTCATATAGCACCAACAAAGAAAAGGTAGATAGTACAGTTATAATACAATTCAAGTCAAGAGAGGGTTAGGAGGGCCCTGCTCATGAGGGGTTACAGTTTACACTTACTGTGTGTTACTATAAAGTGTGAATAATACATTCTTATACGTATTTAAGATCCATTTCACAATATTTATTTCTATCATTATGATTATAATACTGAAAGTACAGTGATGGTTTTATACACAGTCAATTAGTATTTATTAGGGTTTGCATTGAGCTATAATTTTTCCACAGATATTGTCAGGGTTGTCCTGAAGTTAAAAAAGTCATAACTAAAAAACTTTTTGTCCCATCAGACTTTATTGCAGCCAAACCAAAATTTTGCATAAAATACATGTAACAAATGTATTGCTTTGCTGTGAAAAATATTTCATAGCATACTAGCAGCTCACTATTTTGTTATTCTGATTTTCACTAGAGAGGTTACTTTTTTTTGGAGAATAATTTACATAAAATATGCCATGAATTAAAAATGTCACATCCTAAAAATACATCAATGCTCTGATACATATGATATATTTTTTTCCCTTAAATCAAGTAAATTCATATAAATCATTTTTAAGTAGAATTTCTTCTAAAGGTTTATCCTGCCAGGAAAGCCCCACCATGTTTCAATATGGTCTCTTAGAAAAACTTCATCAGGGGACAAATGGACAAGGAAAGGTATCTACATTCAAGAAAAAAGGTCCCACTGTATATAATGAGCACATCCACTTAATAGACATTCCAAATTTGGGATATCAATAAAGATATTCACTTACGTCACAATTATATTGCCATTAAACATAGATCAGAGCATACTTAAAATGCAGATGCTATTACCCCAAACCCCTGAACACCAAAAGTTTTTTGGTAGGAAGAATATCTGTGTAAACAATTTTTTTTTATTTATAGACGTTCAAAAGTTTTTTTATTGTGGAAAATTACAGTGCCTTGCAAAAGTATTCACCCCCCTTGGCATTTTTCGTGTTTTGTTGCTTCACAACCTGGAATTAACATGGATTGTTTGAGGATTTGCATCATTTAATTTACAGAACATGCCCACAACTTTGAAGATTTTTTTTTTTCATTGTGAAGCACACAACATACACAGCAGGTGCCGGCAGAGGCCAGCATAGAGGCGGGTGGAGACAAAGAGGTGCAGGCGCTAGCAAAGAGTAGATGGGTGACAGTCAGGAGGGGTAGAGGGGAAGTGCCAGGGAGGCCGATCCTGGGCTGGAGCATCCCAATAAGTATGCCCCATTGAGTGACATTGGTGAAACCAGTCAGGAACCAGCACTGCTGGAGCTAAGGGACTCTCCTAGCTGCCGGGGGAAGAACTCCAGTGAGAGTAGGGGGGAAGCGAAGGGAAAGGAAAGACAGATTCTGGTGCTAGGGGACTCAATTCTTAGAAGGACAGAGAGGCCAATCTGTAACAAAGACATGAAGCGCCAAACAGTATGTTGTCTACTGGGTGCTCGGGTTCGGCACATCACAGATCTGGTGGACAGATTACTGGGAGGGGCTGGGGAAGACCCAGCTGTCATGGTGCACGTTGGCACCAATGACAAAGTCAGAGGCAGATGGAGTGTCTTAAAGAATGATTTTAGGGACTTAGGAGCTAAATTGAGGAAAAGGACCTCCAAGGTAGTATTCTCAGGAATACTACCAGTACATCAAGCCACACCAGAAAGGCAGCGGGAGATTAGGGAAGTAAACAAGTGTCTAAAGAGCTGGTGTAGTAAGGAGGGGTTTGGGTTCCTGGAGGACTGGGCCGACTTCTCAGACGATAACCGGTACTATAGATGGGACGGACTGCACCTAAATGAGGAGGGTGCAGATCAGCTGGGAATGAAGATGGCCAAAAAGTTATAGGGGGTTTTTAAACTAGGCGATGGGGGGGAGGGTCCAGAGGTAGAGATAGTCAGTGTGGAACATATTCCAGAGGGTAGTATTGGGGGCATTAGTGGTAGGTTTACCAAAGCACATAAACCCATAAGTATAGTAGCAAGTCCTAGTTGCAATCTCTGAACACCCAATAAGAGGATAATATGCGACCGGTCTAAACTACGTGGCATGTTCACCAATGTTGGGAGCCTGGCGGACAAGATGGGTGAACTAGAGATACTGTTGTATGAGGAGGATTTGGATTTTGTGGGAATTTCAGAGACCTCGTTCAACAGCTCTCATGATTGGCTGGCAAACATTCAAGGGTATACCCTTTATCGCAAGGATAGAGAGGGTAAAAAAGGGGGAGGGGTATGCCTGTATATCAAGAATAATGTACAAGTGAATATGAGAGATGACATCACTAAGGGATCTAGGGAGGAGGTGGAATCCTTATGGGTAGAGCTTCAAAGGGATGAAGCTAAGGGAAAAATAATACTGGGAGTATGCTATAGGCCCCCTAACCTGAGGGAGGAAGGGGAGACAGATCTCCTATCAAAATTTGGATTAGCAGCAAGGATAGGAAGTGTTATCGTAATGGGGTATTTTAAGTATCCAGACATAGACTGGGTGGAAGGAACCGCACATAAGGCTCGCCAGTTCCTAAATGTCTTGCAGGACAATTTTATGGGTCAGATGGTAGACGCACCAACTAGAAATAAAGCGTTACTGGATCTACTGATTACCAACAATACAGACCTGATCACGGATGTGGAAATACGGGGCAATTTAGGTAACAGCGATCACAGGTCAATTGGCTTCAGTATAAATCACACAAATAGGAAACATAAGGGGAATACAAAGACACTAAATTCCAAAAGAGCCAACTTCCCTAAACTATGAGCCTTGCTAGAAGGCATACATTAGGATAAAATCTTAGGAACAAAGAACACGGAGGAGAGATGGGTTTGCATATTAAATAAGGGCATTAGCCAATGCATCCCATTGGGAAATAAATTTAAAAGAGCGAACAAAAGTCCTGGATGGCTTAACTCCAATCATGAGAGCTGTTGAACGAGGTCTCTGAAATTCCCACAAAATCCAAATCCTCCTCATACAACAGTATCTCTAGTTCACCCATCTTGTCCGCATATAAAAGCAAAGGAGAAGGCCTTCAAAAAATACATGGTTGAGGGATCATCGTAGGCATTCAGACTTTATAAAGAATGCAACAAGAAATGTAAGGGTGCAATAAGGACGGCTAATATAGAACATGAAAGACACATAGCGGAGGAAAGCAAAAAAATTCCCAAGAAATTCTTTAAGTATGTAAACAGTAAAAAAGGGAGGACAGACCATATTGGCCCCATAAAGAATGAGGAAGGACATCTGGTTACAAAGGATGGGGAGATAGCAAAGGTATTGAATTTCTTCTTCTCCTTGGTCTTCACGAGGGAATCGGGGGGGGCTTCAGTAACCAAAACTGCAGTGTTTATCCTCATGACATATCACAGGAAGCACCTCCATGGTTAACAGGGGACAGAATTAAAATTAGACTTGAGAAACTTAACATTAATAAATCACCAGATGGCTTGCACCCAAGGGTACTTAGGGAACTCAGTCAAGTAATTGCCAGACCATTGTTCCTAATTTTTACTGACAGTCTACTGACTGGAATGGTACCAGCTGATTGGAGAAAAACCAATGTAGCACCAATATTTAAAAAGGGCCCAAAATACATCCCTGGGAATTACAGGCCAGTTAGCCTAACATCAATAGTATGTAAACTCTTGGAGGGGATGATAAGGAAATATATACAAGATTTTAGTAATGAGAACTGTATTATTAGCAGTAATCAGCATGGATTCATGAAGAATCGTTCTTGCCAAAGCAATCTATTAACCTTCTATGAGGAGGTGGGTTGCCATCTAAATAAAGGAAGGCCTGCAGACGTGGTGTATCTGTATTTTGCAGAAGCATTTGACACAGTTCCCCATAAAAGTTTACTATACAAAATAAGGTCGGTTGGCATGGACCATAGGGTGAGTACATGGATTGAAAACTGGCTACAAGAGCGAGTTCAGAGGGTGGTGATAAATGGGGAGTACTCGGAATGGTCAGGGGTGGGTAGTAGGGTCCCCCGGGGTTCTGTGCTGGGACCAATCCTATTTAATTTGTTGATAAACGACCTGGAGGATGGGGTAAACAGTTCAATCTCTGTATTTGTGGAAGATACTACGCTAAGCAGGGCAATAACTTCTCCGCAGGATGTGGAACAAATTAATGGGGTGGGCAACTACATGGCAAATGAGGTTCAATGTAGAAAAATGTAAAATAATGCATTTGGGTGGCAAAAATATGAATGCAATCTATACACTGGGGGGAGAACCTCTGGGGGAATCTAGGATGGAAAAGGACCTGGGGGTCCTATTAGATGATAGGCTCAGCAATGGCATGCAATGCCAAGCTGCTGCTAATAAGGCAAACAGAATATTGGCATGCATTAAAAAGGGGATCAACTCCAGAGATAAAACGATAATTCTCCCGCTCTACAAGACTCTGGTCCGAGTATGCTGTCCAGTTCTGGGGACCAGTCCTCAGGAAGGATGTACTGGTAATGGAGCGAGTACAAAGAAGGGCCATAAAGCTAATAAAGGGTCTGGAGGATATTAGTTATGAGGAAAGGTTGCGAGCACTGAACTTATTCTCTCTGGAGAAGAGACGCTTGAGAGGGGATATGATTTCAATAAACAAATACCATACTAGTAACCCCAGAATAGGGATAAAACTTTTTCACAGAAGGGAGTTTAACAAGACTCGTGGCCACTCATTAAAATTAGAAGAAAAGAGGTTTAACCTTTAACTACGTAGAGGGTTCTTTACTGTAAGAGCGGCAAGGATGTGGAATTCCCTTCCACAGGCGGTGGTCTCAGCGGGGGGCATTGATATTTTCAATAAACTATTAGATAAGCACCTGAACGACCGAAACATACAGGGACATACAATCTAATACTGACATATAATCACACACATGGGTTGGACTTGATGGACTTGTGTCTTTTTTCAACCTCACCTACTATGTAACTATACAACAAATAGGACAAAATAACAGAAAAAGTCAATGTGCATAACTATTCACCCCCCTAAAGTCAATACTTTGTAGAGCCACCTTTTGCGGCTATCACAGCTCCAAGTCACTTCGGATAAGTCTCTATGAGCTTGCCACATCTTACCACTGGGATTTTTGCCCATTCCTCCTTGCAAAACTGCTCCAGCTCCTTTAAGTTGGATGGTTTGCGCTTGTGAACAGAAATCTTTTGAACACGAAGTCTGACCACAGATTTTCTATTGGATTGAGGTCTGGGCTTTGACTAGGCCATTCCAGCACATTTACATGTTTCCCTTTAAACCACTCAAGTGTTGTTTTAGCGGTGTGTTTGGGGTCATTGTCCTGCTGGAAGGTGAACCTCCATCCTAGCCTCAAATCACACACACAGTGGTACAGGTATTGCCCAAGAATATCCCTGTATTTAGCACCATCTATCTTTACTGCAACTCTGACCAGTTTCCCAGTCCCAACTGCTGAAAAACATCCCCACAGCATTACGCTGCCACCACTACGTTTCACTGTGGGAATGGTGTTTTTTGGGTGATGTGATGTGTTGGGTTTGCGCCAGACATAGCGTTTTCTTTGATGGCCAAAAAGTTAAATTTTAGTCTCATCAGACCAGAGCACCTTCCTCCATACATTTTGGGAGTCTCCCACATGCCTTTTCGCAAACTCAAAACGTGCCATTTTGTTTTTTGCTGAAAGTAATGGATTTCTTCTGGCCACTCTGCCATAAAGCCCAACTCTATGGAGCATACGGCTTATTGTCGTCCTATGTACAGATACTCCAGTCTCTGCTGTGGAACTCTGAAGCTCCTCCAGGGTTACCTTAGGTCTCTGTGCTGCCTCTCTGATTAATGCCCTTCTTGCCTGGTCAGTGAGTTTTGGTGTGCAGCCGTCTCTTGGCAGATTTTCTGTTGTGCCATGTTCTTTCCATTTGGTTATGATAGATTTGATGGTGCTCCTAGGGATCATCAAAGATTTGGATATTTTTTTATAACCTAACCCTGACTTGTACTTCTCAACAACATTGTCCCTTATTTGTTTGGAGAGTACCTTGGTCTCCATGACAGTGTTTGGTTAGTGATGCCTTTTGCTTAGGTGTTGCAGCCTCTGGGGACCTTCAAAAAGGTGTGTATACGTAATGACAGATCATGTGACACTTAGATTGCACACAGGTGGACATCATTTCACTAATTATGTGACTTCTGAAGGTAGTTGGTTGCACCAGAGCTTTTTATGGGAAGACTCTGGATGGCTCTGGACTGAGGATGGGTCTGCCCTGTAGGGCAATGAGGTTTCTGGACAGAGCTGAGGTCTATCCAGGAGGGCACTGTGGACACTGTTTGAGGCTGGGGACACTCTGGGAGGCTGGAGAATATGCAGCAGGTGAGGGGCATTGTGGGAGGCTGGGTGACACTGTAGGAGGTTGGGGGCCGCTGTAGGAGGTTGGGGACACTGTAGGGGCTGAGGGCTCTGCAAGCATTTATAGGAGATTGGGGGGACTATGAGAACTTGGAGCAGGGCCGCTGATAGGCCAGTACAACCAGCCCTGTATTACCAGGCCTGGTGTCCTCAGCTCAGCAGGGGGGGCCCAGGCAGCCTCACAGACAGTCAGCGCAGAATTTAAAAAATGGGCTTTCTAAATTACAGCCCTGCTAAGCCGCTCCTACTAGCTTAGGGGGGTGTATTATTGCTATTTTCCGGGCCCCTCTCTGATGATATGTGCTGGTGGGAGTGAGGGACTTTTTTCTCATTTTTGGGCGCATGCGCAGTGCATTCCGTGCCGCGCTACATGTCCCTGCCACCTGCTGTGGCTGCCAATTTCCTTCCCTGTTGGAGTGATCTTCCTCCACTCAGGAGTAGTTGGCCCCAGAGAACCGGAGAGTGAGAGGCTGTGAGGTGGGAGGCGGTGGTGGCAGACAGATGACAGGGTCCAGGAGGAGAGGGGAAGCCAGAATTCATCTTGGCTGCTGCGGCACCCCTGTAGGTGTGTGAAAGATATACACTGCACATTACTATGTCACCTTCTATAATACACAGGCAGCAGGTTTTCTGTGACAGTGTGTCACATGACATGGCTGTTAGGTGCTGATTTTGTTAACCTATTGGTAATAAGTTAACAAGGGCACCCAAAAGCCATGTCATAGGACACACTGTGACAGAGCACCTGCTGCCTGTGTGTTATATAATGCTGATGATCTTAACCTGCCTGGGTTGCTGTCTGTTATAAAGGCTTCTTTCACACGGAGTGGAATCTGTGTGTTCAGTCGGGGATCTGTCCGCTGATCCCCCACTAAGCAGAGTGGGCAGATGACAGGTCCGTTTCCACTCAGCTTATGTAGAGAGGACACGGACACAGCCAGCTCTGCTCTGAGGGCGGCTGGTGTAAAGAAACCGGCTGTCCGTTTACACCTGACTGAACTCCAACCTGATCCGCTAGACGAAGGAAAACAGATCCCTTTCTGTTTTGTTTAGCGGAGTGGATTGGGGATGCGCATGCCTGCGCCTGCTGCTAACCCACTCTGTTACTGGCTACAGCAAGATTTTGCAGGCTGTCTGATTTTTAAATGCAATACATTTTTCAAGGCGGGGCCAGGGAAGGGGCCATGGGTGGAGTTGAGGGTGGAGCTGAAGGGGGCTGTACAGGGCCCCATGATTTCTATCAAAGGCCCTGACTGGGAGGCAGTGTGGTAGGTTAGGGAATCTGCAGATGACTGAAAGCCCTAGAGGAGGGGTCTCGTGGCCTGGCAGCAGACCATGGCCCGGTGGATGAGGACCACTGCAGTAGATGGCATGCTCTATTTCCTAGGACATGGCTCAGCCAAAGGATCCTTTGGTTACAATGATATTGGACAGCTGCCTCTGAATGGTAACATGCAGGCTAGTGTAATAGTTCATACCATGGCTATATACCTAGAAATGTGGGTATAAGTTATGAGCTGCTTGTCTTTATCACAAACTACCTGAAATGATTGTGACTGTACATTGCAATGTAGCATTTATTCAGTATGCAATGTTATGATACATTTTTCAGACAGTTTACCAGTGGTGATATACATAAATAGATAGATAGATAGATAGATAGATAGATAGATAGATAGATAGATAGATAGATAGATAGATAGATAGATAGATAGATAAATAGATAGATAAATAGATAGATAGATATCCAGAAATAATTGTTTTAATAATGCCAGATCTTATAAAATGATATCTTACAGTAAGGTAACAGGCGATTCTCCCAGAGGTTCAGAAGCGAAAGAATTGCTTATTTATGTGTTTCCTTTACCTCCTCCTGATGATGCTTGTAACAATCTCTCTGTGATTGTTTTGTTCTAAATGAGTTGTTAAGAAACAGAGTGTCTCCCTCTGAGAGAACTTTGCAGTCAGTGAAAATTCAGTGTGAAAACACATTCCCTTTTTAATATTTCATTAAGCGATACAATGAGCCAGATATTTTAATTAATAGTTATATTGTACATGGCTCTCTGCTGGAGATTTCACTCTGTCAGCATTTTATGCAGGTAGGCAGTCTCTGACCGCTGATTTAATCAAACTTCACATCTACTGGTACAGGAATTTTAAACCCTAAAATGTCCCCCTATTCATTTAGAAAAAAATTGAAATAGTAACTAAAGACACACACTTTTTGACAAGTCCTTATAAAAAAAAAAAGTCCCACAATGTACATCCATTGTCAACCACATCATCCTCCAATGCAGATTCTTGCCAATCACAATAAATGACGCTGGTCCAAAAAAAAATGTTGACCCATCCATGGCCGACTACCACATGCTAATGACAGTGGGCTCCATTCACAAAGTGGGATCTATCACTTTAGGAAATGCAGTAAAATACCACAAAAAAAAAAAAAACACAACATTTTCTTGCCATTCACAAAAAAAACACTTTTAAAAAACTGCATGTGCCATTATATGAAGTGAAGCTGTATTTTAGTAGTGAAAGCTTGTGGTAATTTAATGTCAGCAGTAGCCGGCATTCTTAAAGAGCAATTCCACCCAAAAGTAGAACCTCCGCTTATTTGCCTTATCTCCCCTTCCGGTGCCACATTTGGCACCTTTCGGGGGGGGGGGGCGAACAGGGACATGTTTTTGAAAGGTCCCCATCCCCACTTCCAGAAGACAGCACCACGGCACTGTCCCTCAGAAGTTCAGCCCCCCTCTTCCTTCCTCCGCCGCCAAGCCAATTAGAAAGCACAGCGCACTTCACGCACTCACGGTAGGGAACTGGCTGTGAAGCTGAAAGGCTTCACTGCCGGTTTCCCTAAGTGGAGTTGGCGGCGGCAGCACCCGACGGCTGATCAGAAAATCGGCTGGGGTGCTGACATTGCGGGCTCCCTGGACAGGTAAGTGTCCATATATTAAAAGTCAGCAGCTACAGTATTTGTAGCTGCTGACTTTTAATTTTTTTTTCCCCAGGTGGAACTCCTCTAAAACAACCATAAGTAAATAGCTGGGTTTCCCGCTGGCAGCTGAATGTAAAGAAAAGAATTGCTGGCATTAAAAAATCACGGAAAAAAGTGCCCCCACCTTCGGGGCTCGTATGGATTTTGAGGGGAACCCCCACAATAAAATGTTTTTAAAAATGGGGTGAGGTCCACTCCAAAATCCATACCAGACCCTTATCGAATCATGCAGCCTGGCAGGTCAGGAAAGGGGGGCGACCCCCCCCCCACCCTCCTGAACCATACCACAGAAGAAGCTGTCATATATAGTAGCAGTAGAAAAGCCACTACTATATATGACGTTAAGAAAGGCTAAATTGGCTAAAAGTTCGGTATTTGGAACAATGCCAAAACAAGCAAACTTTGGTCCGAACGTGGTTTTGGACCAAACCAAAAGCTCATTCCAAGATATTATTTTTGAGCTTACCCTTGGTTTCTGGAGCTACTATGATAAAAAAAATATCCTATTCTGATAACTGTTCAATAATTATATTCTCTTTTTTGAAGTGAAGCTTTCCATACCTTCTTTATAAACTCTTTCAAATGCATGCCCTCTTTGTCCAAAATATGTAATCTAAGCTGATTAAACGGTATTGTTATCGATATGCAAATTTCAAACTTGTTATCAAAAGTCAGTAGCTGAGCCCACATCTCCAGCTCTACTCATACCACCTGGATGCTGCCTTTTAGTGACAATTGGCCGTCAGAGGCTGTGGTGTCCTTCATGTGCCTGCTATGATTGACAGCCTAGCTTCACCTCATCTATGCTGAGTGAAAGGCAAAATGGAAGAAACTAATGAGGAAAAAAGAACCCGTTCATATCTGCACATTTAAGGTAATATGCATTGTATGTGTTTTGTGTATTTACATGCATTTCCCATGCCTTATCATTGAACTCTACATTCTTTGATTCCTCTTGCCCCAAAGCATATCCAAAGTTCACATTTTTTAGGTAGACTTTGGATAGACTAGTGAGGGGTTAAAGCCGCTGTCTGTTTTTTTTTGTTTTCTGTTTGTGTCCACACCAGGGATATTCACTTTCTCTATCTGTTCAGGTGGCTATCTTCACTGGGAAGGAAAGGAAGAACAAAAATCTAAAAATTGGAGTTGTCATTTGAACAGGAATACAGGGAAAATCATCCAGTGGGGACACTTGTTCCAGTGACGGCTGTCTAAGGGGGGTTTCCCCACACTTTGGAGAGATTTACTCTCACTTCTGGTTGTGTCTACAGAATATGAAATGATGGAAATCTCCCCAATGGCACACAGTGGGCAAAAAACTAATATTTAAATTCACTTTAAAGTGTATTTTTTCTTTTGCAGTGAAATTTGGGAAAACATCCATTAGATGTGTGCTATGTTTTCCCATTCACACAGCATCCCTTTTTTTAAATATGTCTTACCTTTTAGATGTTTCTTAGGAGAAAGTGTCATGACTGCTGAGAAGCATAGGCTCATTTATGACCAACTAATGAAACAATACATTGCGCCCCCCCCCCCCAAAAAAAAAAAAAGACATA
This sequence comes from Aquarana catesbeiana, assembly GCF_042186555.1. Lineage (NCBI taxonomy): Eukaryota > Metazoa > Chordata > Amphibia > Anura > Ranidae > Aquarana > Aquarana catesbeiana. The sequence goes on from NC_133336.1 coordinate 114,906,685, forward strand.
GAGACAAGGCCACAGCTTAACTGAGCACCCATTAAACAATAAAACATAGTCAGGTTCAGAAAGGAAACAAAGATATTTTCAGTGCTAGAGTTTCCAAAAAGGAGCACCTAAAAAAGATAATAAAATGGCACAGTGGTGTAGTGGGTAGCACTCTCACCTAGCAGTGACTGGTTCAAATCCCAACCATGACACTACCTGCCTGGAGTTTGCATGTTCTCCCTGTGCCTGCGTGGGTTTCCTCCAACACTCCAAAGACATGCTGGTAGGTTAATTGGATCCTATCTAAATTGTCCCTAGTATGTATGAATGTGAGTTAGGGACCTTAGGTTGTAAGCTCCTTGAGGGTAGGGACTAATGTGAATGTACAATGTATATGTAAAGCACTGTGTAAATTGATGGCGCTATATAAGTACCTACAACAAAAAAATAAAATAAAATAATATTTTAAATGAATGCTATGTGAATGGAAACATGTAACAAATATAAAGCAGGTCCCAATCTGGCTGCAGAAGTAAAAATACAAGTGGAAATATTTTTTTACATGCAGATCAAGCTGTCCAGAAAAAGTGAAAGGGTTTGGAACAAACCGCAAATGTTTTAACTCATTTTTTTAAGAACCAATTGAATAAAAGGTGACCATTGGAAGACACTCTCACAATGTATTAAATCCATTCCCTACTAGAAAACCAACCATAATTGTAATGTTATAACAAGTAATAACATTATCCTTTCCAGACTCCAAAATGCATTACCTAATGACTTACTATTGTACTAAATTACTTTTAATAATGGCATCTGGATTTTCCACCAACCAGAAATCTACATACCTCTCAATCATCCTATCATCACAATGCATAGTGTTTCCATTTAACATCTCCCTGCTCTGCTATCTGTGACATTGCTAAAATTGTAAAGTATAAGTGGCCAATTTATGTCATAGCTGTATCATTCTATAACATTTAGCCAACTTGCTATTTAAAACAGCACGTCATTTGTACATTCATCCCTAGTGTGTTTTACAACTTTGTCTGGCACAAACCTTATCTTTAGTTGTATAACAAACTGCTTCAGCTTCCAGACAAGGGGGTTAAGTGATTACATGTCATAGTGTGTAGCTTTTACATTGACACTTCCCAGATTCTGACATCTCCTAGCAAAGAAATCACTTGTCTGTTAAAATTACTTTTAAAAAGCTGTCAAAATTGGAAGGCCTGCTGTCAGGAATAGCAGGAGAAAAACAGTAAAAAATATTATCTCCTGGTGTTGCCCTCCCAGGAGTACAAGCAGAGGTGCCGAATGAGATGGCTGGAATTGGCACACAACTGAGGATGGCTTGTCACTGATCTCTTTCAGGAGAGTAGGACAGAAAATATTACTATAGCCATGGCAGATCAAGCAACAGCTTACGAGTATGTATAGAAAGCTGGAACCCATAAATGGCTACAGATTGGGCAACAATCCTATGTTGGTGGGCCATCTCTGACCCAGATTGACCCAGCTTGGGGGCAAAATAAATTGCTTGAGTTTAACCCTTACCTGCTTGCGCTATTGTCGAGTTACGGCTACAGCGTGGGCTTTTCTTGCCAGGAGAGCGTCTATTGACGTCCTCCCGTAAACGAGCTTCCTACCGGCCCCCTGCGGCACGCTCTGTGATTGCCGAGTTATTCGGATGGGGTAAGGGCCAATCACAACGACCCTTTGGCACCTAATCAGCTGTGTTCAACGACAGCTGATCACAGATGTCAACACAAGCCAGTTATTGGCTTTTCTTTCCTCACACTGACAGTGTGAGGAGAGAAGAAGGGAGCCAATAATTAACAGTGTCCTGATTATCAGTGCCCATCAGTGCCTCTCCATCAGTGTCACCTATCAGTGCCCATCAGTGCCATCTATCAGTGCCCATCAGCGCCACCTATCAGTGGCACTTATAAGTACCCATCAGTGCCACCTATCAGTGCATCTTCATCAGTGCCTCCCCATCAGTGCCTATCAATGTCACCTATCAGTGCTCATCAGTGCCCATCAGTGCAACCTATTATTGCCCATCAGTGCACCCTTATCAGCACATATCAGTAAAAAAAAAAAAAAAAATTACCTGCTTGCAAAATTTTATAATAAACTGTGATTTTTAATTTTTTTTTAGCATTTTCGGTATTTTTTCATTTGTTTAGCAAAGAATAAAAAACCCAGTGGTGATTCAATTCCACCAAAAGAAATGGCTATTTGTGTGACAAAAAATATAAAAATGTAATTTGGGTATATTGTTGCATAACCAAGGAATTGTCATTCAAAGAGCGAAAGCGCAGAAAGCTGAATTTGGCCTGGTCAGGAGTGGGGGACCGTGCCCAGTAGGCAAGTGGTTTATTTTCTTGGCAAAATCCTTTTGTGTCTCTTGAGATAAACTAGTGTTTAAAGAAGAATTCCAGGTATGGATATTTATACATAGTTAAATTGCTCCAGCTTTGACCAATGCAACTATCCATAACTGATTGATCCTCCTTGCAGCTGGAAATCAGTGTAGTAGACTCTGCTACTACAATAATCTCTACTAACTTATGGCTCATGTGCCAATTTGCTGCCTTGCTGCTTACTGCACACAGGAGTTTGCCTGCTTGGCACGGGGTCATATCAGAAAATATTTTCCATTTTCTGAATTAATGCAAAGTGTTCTCTGATTGGATGAGGTGGAGAGGCAAGGCCGGTGACACCACAATCTCGACCTCATCCAATCAGAGAACACTTTGCACCCCTTCAGAAAATGCAAAGCGATTTCTAAATAGTGCCCAAGCCATTGGAAACTAGTGGAGATCGCGATGATAGCAGTGTCTACTTATTCCAGATTCCTAGGGAATCCCACAGGCATGGTATATATAATGTTAAATTGGTCCAAGGTGGATCACTGTAACTATGTAAAAATATCCATACCTGGAATTTATCTTTAAGTATCCCCTCCCTGCTCTGAGTTCAAACCTTTATCAAGTTTTAAATGCTGTCTGTGTTCCCTTTAGGAAGAATTCCCCTTTACTTCCTGTTCTGTCTGATAGCACTAACCTGGATAGGACAGGAGGGGAAATCTCTCTGTTAGGGACACAAATCGTTATAAAAACCTAACGGAGGTTCTAAACCTTCCCCCATTCTACCTAAAACTGAAAAACTTAGGGATGGGGTGAATAGTAAAGGCATCAATGAGTGCGGGCTTTTTCTTATAAGAAAACCTCTCGATTTGCCTGAATTGGGGTAACTAAATAATAAAGAGATTGGAGGATCTCAGCTATGAGGGAATATTTATAATATTGTGACAAACCCACACTCACCACTCTATATATCCTACAGTGCAAATATATTGAAATTAAAATAAATAAAAAAACTTGTGGCTGTGAATATATAACATGTGTTCCCACTAAATACCAGTAAATAAAACTAGTCATGTGTGTGTCCCATTCACGCAACATATTTATGCGTGAATGGGACACATACACATAACTAGTTTTATGAAGGAAGATTAAGTAAACGAAATGAGGGAAGATTAGTATATAAAAGACCAGTTAAATTTCAATCAATGTGTAGCACTCTCTGTTCAACAGAAGTTATTAGTTAGACTGACTTCTGTTGATCGGTCCTGCTGGAAAACCAGCATTAGGTTAGCCACTGTAAACCAATGGCTGTGTCACTGATCAGTGTAATCTGACAGTTCCCACTGTCAGAATGTGATAGCACGGCAGGGGAGATTCCTGCATCCACATCACTTGTGTGAATGCAGGAATATGCAAGGTTTTTTATTTGTTCAACGCTCTGGTTGAACAAATAATGATCTTAGTGTGTATACAAAGCTCAAAAAAAAAAAATATTAACCCTAGGGAGGAGGCTCTTAAAGGAGAAGTACAGCCAAAGCTTGTTTGGCTGTACTTCTGTGGATCACAGGAGTGCAGTTAGTTCTGTATTCCTGTGACCCATTTTCAGCTGACAGCAGCATCACAGAGCCGGTCCAGGCTCGGGCAAGATCGCAGCCATATGTTTGGGATCTGCCCACATATCTGGACCAGCACCCAGCTCAGCTTCTCAGCGAGCCACTGAAAGCCTGAGCCGGCTGCTCCTGCCCCCTTCGCAGCCCAGCTGTCCAGTGAGCCCGCGGAGGTGGGGGGGCAGAACAGCAAGTTGGTGACTGACAGTCACTAGCTCTCTGCTCAGGGAACTCTGAGAACCGAGTGATGAGTAGTGTTTGATTGCTCGATGATTCTCAGTGTTAGAGCTGGCGGGGGACCAACATGGTCACAATGTTTCTGCATCCAGCTAGGCAAGTATGATTCTACAAAAACTGATTCCTTTTAAGATTTTTATCTACAAATTTGCCAGTGCTAACTGAAGGGCTGGTAACAACTTGTTTATAACTAGGTCCCCGACAATGACACATGGTCACAATTGCATAGGAGGCGCTTTACAGTCAGAGCAAAATGTGAAACTCCCTTCCCCAAGTGGTGGTGTCAACTGGGAGTATTGATAAATGCCAAAAAACGACTTATGTCTTCCTCGATGAACACAGCATACATGGATATGTATACTCTAATGCCCTGTACACACGATCGGACATTCCGACAACAAAACAGTGGATTTTTTTTCCGAAGGATGTTGGCTCAAACTTGTCTTGCATACACACGGTCACACAAATGTTGTCGGAAATTCCAAACGTCAAGAACGCGGTGACGTACAACACGTACGACGAGCCGAGAAGAATGAAGTTCAATAGCCAGTGTGGCTCTTCTGCTTGATTCTGAGCATGCATGGAACTTGTGGCTCGTGTACACACGCTCGGAATTTCCGACAACAAAACAACAGAACCTGCACACAAACATTTGTTGGCGGAAAGTCCAACAGCAAATGTTCTATGGAGCCTACACACGGTCGGACTTTCCGACAACAAGCTCACATCCAACATTTGTTGTTGGAAAGTCCAATCGTGTGTATGGAGCATTAGCGGATAAACCTAAATACATTTACTGTCAAACATCCACACATAGATTGAACTAGAAGAACATGTGTGTTTTCCAAACCTTATCTACTATGTACAGTATCTATGTAATAGGCAGTTATGGCATTTACCAGGCCAGATATATAAGCAAAGTAATTTGTATACCTATTATACCATATACAGTATAATGTACTATATATGTTGGTGTCTTCACTGGATAAGAATATTGGTGATCACTGAAAAATTTGAATCTAAGGCTCCTTTCACACTGAGGCGCTTTGCAGGCGCTAAAGTGCTAAAAATAGCGCCTGCGAAGCGCCCCCCGAAAGAGCCGCTCAATGCACTCCAGTGTGAAAGCCCCGAGGGCTTTCACACTGGAGTGGTGCGCTTGCAGGGCGGTCCAAAAAGTCCTGCAAGCCGCATCTTTGGAGCGCTGTAGGAGCGGTGTATTTACCGTTCCTAAAGTGCCCCTTCCCATTGAAAACAATGGGACAGCGCTGCAAACCCACCCGCAAAGCGCCACTGCAGCGGCGCTTTGCGGGCGGTTTTAACCCTTTTGCGGCCGCTAGCGGGGGGTTAAAACCGTCCCGCTAGCGCCGCTAAAATGACGGTAAAGCGATGCTTTATTTAGCGCCGCTGTACCACCAGCGCCTGCACGCCTCAGTGTGAAAGTAGCCTAAAGGATATAGAGCCTTATGTGTAGGTAAAGCATTTATTTAGCATATACAGTATCTCACAAAAGTGAGTACACCCCTCATACTTTTGTAAATATTTTTTTATATCTTTACATGTGACAACACTGACGAAATGACACTTTGCTACAATGTAAAGTAGTGAGTGTACAGCTTGTATAACAGTGTAAATTTGCTGTCCCCTTAAAATCACTCAACACACACATTAATGTCTAAACCGCTGGCAACAAAAGTGAGTACACCCCTAAGTGAAAAAGTCCAAATTGGGCCCAAAGTGTCAATATTTTGTGTGGCCACCATTATTTTCCAGCACTTCCTTAAGCCTCTTGGGCATGGAGTTCACCAGAGCTTCACAGGTTGCCACTGGAGTCCTCTTCCACTCCTCCATGACAACATCACGGAGCTGGTGGATGTTAGAGACCTTCCGCTCCTCCACTTTCTGTTTGAGGATGCCCCACAGATGCCTTATAGGGTTTAGTTCTGGAGACATGCTTAGCCAGTCCATCACCTTTACCCTCAGCTTCTTTAGCAAGGCAGTGGTCATCTTGGAGGTGTGTTTGGGGTCATTATCATGTTGGAATACTGCCCCTGCATCCCAGTCTCCGAAGGGATGGGGATCATGCTCTGCTTCAGTATGTCACAGTACATGCTGGCATTCATACTTCCCTCAATGAACTGTAGCTCCCCAGTGCTGGCAGCACTCATGCAGCCCCAGACCATGACACTCCCACCACCATTCTTGACTGTAGGCAAGACACACTTGTCTTTGTACTCCTCACCTGGTTGCCGCCACACACACGCTTGACACCATCTGAATAAGTTTATTTTGGTCTCATCAGACCACAGGACATGGTTCCAGTAATCCATGTCCTCAGTCAGCTTGTCTTCAGCAAACTGTTTGCGGGCTTCTTGTGCATCATCTTTAGAAGAGGCTTCCTTCTGGGATGATAGCCATGCAGACCAATCTGATGCAGTGTGCGGCGTATGGTCTGAGCACTGACAGGCTGACCCCCCACCCCTTCAACCTCTGCAGCAATGCTGGCAGCACTCATACATCTATTTCCTAAAGACAACCTCTGGATATGACGCTGAGCATGTGCACTCAACTTCTTTGGTCGACCATGGCGAGGCCTGTTCTGAGTGGAACCTGTCCTGTTAAACCGCTGTATGGTCTTGACCACCATGCTGCAGCTGAGTTTCAGGGTCTTGGCAATCTTCTTATAGCCTAGGCCATCTTTATGTAGAGCAACAATTCTTTATTTCAGATCCCCAGAGAGTTATTTGTCATGAGGTGCCATGTTGAACTTCCAGTGACCAGAATGAGAGAGGGAGAGCGATAACACCATATTTAACACACCTGCTCCCCATTCACACCTGAGACCTTGTAACACTAACGAGTCACATGACATCGGGGAGGGAAAATGGCTAATTGGGCCCAATTTGGACATTTTCACTTAGGGGTGTACTCACTTTTGTTGCCATTTTGTTTAGACATTATTGGCTGTGCGTTGAGTTATTTTGAGGGGACAGCAAATTTACACTGTTATACAAGCTGTACACTCAATACTTTACATTGTAGCAAAGTGTCATTTCTTCAGTGTTGTCACATGAAAAGATATTATAAAATATTTACAAAAATGTGAAGGGTGTACCCACTTTTGTGAGATACTCTATTAGTAAAGACAAATGTGTGAAATAAAATAAGTAAAACAAAAATTAATAAAAATGCTTGTGTGCCAATGTCAGCCTAATCCATAGTGTGGATTTTTTTTTCCTTTTGTTTTTTTTACTTAATAGGCTGTTTTGTTTTTTTATGCTTCTGTGTTAGTGTGGCAAATTATTTGATTTTACTTTTTTGGTTAATGTTAAGTCATATTTGATCAAAGTTCTTATGGAACCATTGACTCTAAATTCAGAGCTGATTATGCTAATGGAATTCCAAGTGTAGATGTGGTGTAGAGAAAGACAGAAAGGCTCAGCCATCAGAAGAGGCTGTATTTGAGACAGGATTATAATCATTCCAAGTATTGACCTGTCGAGTACCTTTTGCTATTCTCTAATTGTGTGGGAGAAGGTGATAATAAGAACACAGTAAAGAGGATCACCTTGTTCTCTTCTCACTGTCACTAAGCTGAAAAGAGTCATAGGACAGGGACATGTTGAGGCTAGCCAAAGCCTTTAGGTTTACTGTCAAGACAACGTGGATGAGAAGTAAAGGACAAAGTTAAGTCTTTCTAAGAACTTTCCTAGGATTTTCTTTTGACTCCTAATTATTTCACAGTTCATGTATTAATTACTGATAATACAAATAAGAAAAAGAAAAATACTTTATTGTCATTGTATTAAAACATACAATGAAATTTACACCATTTAATTTAAGGGGTATTTCCTAATTTTTGCAAGGCACCTCTTTATATTTTCAGACTCTGTTTCAAAAAGGATTGTCTGTGCTGCATGTATCAATTTATCATTTTTTTTTTTGCAAGTAGTCATCCAATCAGAATTTGTAAAAAGAAATTGCTGATGACAGGATTATGATTTAGTAAAAATATTGTAAACCCAATTGGATGGTGGTCAAGATTTTATGATAACTTATACATCTATAGGATTTTTAAAAAGGTAAGAAAAGACAAAATAGGGAGAGTTTATCCATTTAAAAAAAAGTTGCAGACCAACTGTTAATAATGATATCTGTGAAACATGTGTCAGCCTAAACTCTGTATAAAAAATGTACATGGTGAGACATGTCACTTGTGATTGTTCACTTATTAACTGTTATTTAAAGCTTTTTAATAAAAATGGTGCCACAGAAGTTCAAATGCTGCTACAATTGAAAAAGGCAGCAAGTTGGAAAGCAGTCTTTCTTAGGGGTGATTTCAAATGTACAGCTATCAAAATGGACATTAAGTATGTGTTTCCAGTACAGGTTAAATAATTTAATTCACAGTGCAAGATAATAATCTTGCAATATAGAGGGCAAACACTGCTAGAGTTGGTGATTTCTATTTGATTAAATGCCAAATACAATTTACAGGTCCAAAAAATGTTAGACTAACGTGACCATGATATGATAACATTTTGGTTTGTTTTTAAAAAATGTGTTGGACAAGAGGGTCAGAAAACTATAAAGCAAGTAATAAAAACAGAATACTCAGTCCTGTAGACTGGAATGGTGTACTGTTAAAAAAAGAACATTGAAATCAAACAGCAGATTTTTAAAAATACCTAAAACAAATAATGTAGAAAGTACATTCTCTGTGGGAACAACATTTCCAAGAAATAAAAAAAAAAACAATGTGGCTGTATAGGACAGTTTTTAATATGATAAGACAGAAAAGGAAATAATTTAAAACCCCAAAGATCAAGTGTAATGTTGTTTCATGAAATTAGGAATGAAATGTAAACTGCAAAAATAATTGATCTAGCAAAGAATGAAGTTAAAAAACAGATGTTAATTACATTAAATTCAATTAAATGCACCAAAAATACAATATAATAAATATTCTAAGATGAGAAAGGAAGAGTTGCAGTTATGCCTAAATAAAAATATACTGTATTAAATATTTAATTAATAAATAAGTATATACATTTTTTTTAGACTCTTTAACTGGGGCAGCAAGACTGGCGTACAACAGATGTAGTACTACCATCCAAAAAAGATAAAGAGCCAGGTGACTATAGACCAGTAAACTAGACTTTTTTTTAATAAAGTGTCTGAAAGCATCCTGAGAGGGGACATACAGTGCCTTGAAAAAGTATTCATACCCCTTGAAATTTTCCAAATTTTGTCATGTTACAACCAAAAATATAAATGTATTTTATTGGGGGTATTTTATGTAATAGGCCAACACAAAGTGGCGCATAATTGTGAAGTGGACGGAAAATTAAAAATGTTTTCCAAATTCTTTACAAAGAAATATCTGAAAAGTGTGACGTGCATTTGTATTCAGTCCCCTTTACTCTGATACCCCTAACTAAAATCTAGTGGAACCAATTGCCTTCAGAAGTCACCTAATTAGTAAATAGAGTCCACCCGTGTGTAATTTAATCTCAGTATAAATACAGAACAAACAGCATCATAAAGGCCAAAGAACACACCAGACAGGTCAGGGATAAAGTGGTGGAAAAGTCTAAAGCAGGGTTAGGTTATAAAAAAATATCCCAAGCTTTGAACATCTCATGGGGCACTGTTCCATCCATCATCTGAAAACGGGTATGGCACAACTGCAAACCTACCAAGACATGACCATCCACCTAAACTGACAGGCCAAGCAAGGAGAGCATTCATCAGAGAAGCAGCCAATCAGTTTTTATGGCGTTAAATTCTGAATGTTGGAAATGCTGTTGATGTATGCATTTGGATTCTGTTAAAGCATTTGATACTGTTGCTTATAATAATTTAGTTGAAAGGTGTAGAAATTGCGCCAGCTCCTAAGAACAAATGAAGCAGCCGACACAGCAATTTGACCGTTGCAAGTGTAAGAATAGTAATGAAAAGTGTGGCGCTAATGGATAGTGAGACACATGTTACTAGTCAAGTAGTAGTGATCTCTATAGGGGAGTAATAAAGCTAAAGTGTGAACTTATGAAGTGAAAGATAATTGTTTTATAAAACATCCCAAAGAAATGTAAAGTATAAAGTAATAGTGAATACTTAGATGTGTAAGGGAGTAGGATACTTAGTAACAACCTGTAGGTTAATTAGGAAACAATCGTGCATACAGAACCATAGTCCAAAAAGACAATACAGAAAAACTGTGATGCAAGGTATCTTAATATACTAAGTATGCAGCTCCACAAAAATAATGTTCATTAAGGTAAAAGCCAAGAGAGAGGACGTCCAAATCCCTAAAAAGGGTAAACATATATGGATACTCAAAGTCTATAAATGGGTGGATGGGGTACTCCTAATTTAGTCCCACAGCCATCTGGGCGTAAACCGTCTTCCTATAAGGTGATTACAGGCTGTTTAGGAAGGGTCCTTAGGTGCAAGCAGATTCTTGATTCATGTGGGTGGCTTCAACACAGGGAGAGAAAAGCTCTATTTTGTAAAAAGCTTTAAAGCACTTTATTAAGGAGTACACTCCAAAAAATTTTACAAGCGAGGGCAGTAAAAACTCGGCTCAAAATAAAATTGATATAAAAAAAAGCATAAAAAACGGTATAAAAACAGCGCAGTGGGTAGTGCTGGGGTGTAGTCATAGAGACCCATAGAGGGTCTCTATGACTACACTATGACTCTATGACTACACCCCACCACTACCCACTGCGCTGTTTTTATACCGTTTTTTATGCTTTTTTTGATATCAATTTTATTTTGAGCCGAGTTTTTACTGCCCTCGCTTGTAAAATTTTTTGGAGTGTACTCCTTAATAAAGTGCTTTAAAGCTTTTTACAAAATAAGGATTTACACTATGTGGAAGTTTTTTTCTTTTCTTTGCCTATTGGTTCATATGACGGACTTTTGAGGAAACGGTCATTCGGCGACCGAAACCGAATCCTGGGGGCCCCGGATCCTAATTTGGTACACCATCTGAGGACTTCTGACAAGACTCTACACAAGTCTTTCTACAGATCTCCACTCCATACCGCTTGACGGTGTAAGCTCGTTTGACTCACCGCCAACGGCCTGTGAGTCCACCTTATCTGGTAAGGGCATCCTTTTGCTTTTCTCTCTCTGTGTTGAAACCACCCACATGAGTCAAGAATCTGCTTGCACCTAAGGACCCTTCCTAAACAGCCTGTAATCACCTTATAGGAAGACGGTTTACGCCCAGATGGCTGTGGGACTAAATTAGGAGTACCCCATCCACCCATTTATAGACTTTGAGTATCCATATATGTTTACCCTTTTTAGGGATTTGGACGTCCTCTCTCTTGGCTTTTACCTTAATGAACATTATTTTTGTGGAGCTGCATACTTAGTATATTAAGATACCTTGCATCACAGTTTTTCTGTATTGTCTTTTTGGAATATGGTTCTGTATGCACGATTGTTTCCTAATTAACCTACAGGTTGTTACTAAGTATCCTACTCCCTTACACATCTAAGTATTCACTATTACTTTATACTTTACATTTCTTTGGGATGTTTTATAAAACAATTATCTTTCACTTCATAAGTTCACACTTTAGCTTTATTACTCCCCTATAGAGATCACTACTACTTGACTAGTAACATGTGTCTCACTATCCATTAGCGCCACACTTTTCATTACTAATAATTTAGTTGAGAAAGTATTTGGTGAAAATGTTTGTACATGGATAGACTGGTTAAAAGACAGTTGACAAAGGCTAATTGTAATTGAAACATATACAAAATGGATTAGTTTAGTGCTGGTATAGTGATGTCTGTCAGGCTCAGTTCTTTTCAATGTACTCATTAATGAGGGACTTTAGTCAGAAAATTAAAGTGGTTGTAAATGTTAGATTTTTTTTTCAAATAACAAACATGCCTATACTTACCTGCTCTGTGCAATGGTTTTTCACAGAGCAGGGCTCTTCTTCTGGGGTCCCCTGACAGTGCTCTAGGCCCCTCCTCTTCATGGAAAGTGGCTTTCTGTGGGGGGGCACCCTTGTGGGCTCGCTTCCAAGTCCAGCTGTTGCACCCATTGACACAGACAGCAGGACTCGCCCCCCTCCCCCACTCCCATGTCACAGCTTCTTAATGACAGCAACAGGAGCCAATGGCTTCTGCTGCTATCAATCTGTCCAAAGAGGTGCCAATGGAGCCACTGTGCTGCATTGTTTCTTCCTTTTTATGCCTATGTGGAGAGGGGTGTGTGCCTTTTCTCCAATCAGCTGTCTCACAGTGTATGGCAAGAATCCACACCCACAAGTGTGAAAATTCTAATGCCGTGTACACGCGATCGGAATTTCCGACTGGAAATGTTCGATGTGAGCTTGTTGTCGGAAAGTCCGACAGTGTGTATGCTCCATCAAACATTTGCTGTCAGAATTTCCGCACACAAATGTTTGAGAGCAGGTTCTCAAATTTTCCGACAACAAAATTTTGTTGTAGAAAATTCCGATCGTGTGTACACAAGTCCGACGCACAAAAGTTCTACGCATGCTCAGAATCAAATATGAGACGGAAGTGCTCGGTCTTGTAAAACTAGTGTTCGTAATGGAGATAGAACATTCATCACGCAGCAAATTTTTAAATCTTTCAATGCAGCGCATTATCTTCTTTTTATAATGCTAGAATAATGAAGTTGCTTTGCTGCTGATATTCACACAGAGTTCTGACAAACTGATTTTTTAGTATTTCTCGTGATCTCATGAATAATCTTTGTTTTTGTTGTTTTTTTTTATCAAGCTCTGCAGAATAATATTTTTTTAATTTTTTATAGTGATCTCCTTTTTTTTGAAAAAATTTCTCTAGATCACCAGAATAAAAATTTTTAAATTTTTTTTTCTAGTGATCTCCATAATATTTTTTTGTCATTTTGTGTGTCTTTGAAGCCTCTCCTGATGTTCCCAATATGCTCATTTATTCTCACTTGGAGAGGTCGCACCGTACGCCCTATATAAACCACATGGGTAGTAGAACAAGTAATTAAGGATTTTATATTGAATTCTTGTGAAGTGCTATTGGAGACAAATTTCATGGTCTACCTATCTTTGATTAATTATGATTATTATGATTAATACTGCAAACTGCACATCTCTTACATTTATGGTAACCCACCAAATTTTGAAAAAACATTAGTTTAGTAGTTGGAGGATCACAAGCACTAGGGGCCAGTGAGTCCTTTAAGGAGGGAGAATGGAACACTGCATCATTTTTAATCAGATGCCAATGTTTGCGTACCAATTTTTTAATCAGGAAATGTTGGTTGGAATAACCTGTGACGAAAGGCCAAGCTAAATTGTTTTGCCCATCCACTACAGCAGGCCTTTCGGCCAAGAGCTGGCTTCTGTCCACTTGCAGTGCACTTGGAGTGCAAAGTGGATTTGCCTTTAGTAAATAACACCCACAGTACTCTAAAATTTACCCCACTCAGGCCATTTTAGGGACTACAAGCAATTAATTCATGGAGTTGAAAAGGATGATTTTTTTATCATTAATGCATTACATACATTAACAACAAAAACAAGGTGTGTGTGTGTGTAGCAGACCCATAGCACAACATACTAGCTGAAGAAGAGATTGTCACCTCGTGTATCAAATAAGTTACATTTGCACTATAAAAGAAAATGGCCAAAAATAAAAGGCCATTGGAGAACCTAGGAGACAGATGATAAGAAACACAAGCAGTAAATCAAATGAAATATGAGTTCAGTTTATAAATTAAAAATTTATTTTAAACAAGTTTATCGATTTTCTGGCATATCAATGGCCCCCCTACCCGCAAAGTACTCTACATACTTTTGGCGAACTTTGCAGGCGCTTTGGGGGGCAAGCCAGGACGGCCAAGTTCAAGAGCCGTCAGATTTGTTGGATCCGGTAATAAGCCGGCCTCAGTCCCAACTGAGGCCACATAGTTTGATCCATTTTTTCTTAAAAAGTTATGTAGTATGCAGCATGCAAGAACGATGTGATTGATTTTATATTCCGCCATGTTGATAGCTGTGAGAAATAGGCGGAACCGGCTGGCCATTATTCCAAAGGCATTTTCCACCACTCTTCTGGCTCTGGCCAGCCGGTAATTAAAAACCCTCTAGTCTGGGGTGAGGGTCTTCATCGGGAATGGCCGCAGAAGATGGTCCCCCAGCGCAAACGCTTCATCTGCGACGAAGACAAACGGGAGTCCCGCCACATTATCTTCAGGAGGTGGCAAGCACAAGCTGCCATTCTGGAGCCGTCTGAAGAACTCCATCTGGACGATGACTCCACCATCCGAAATCCAGCCATTTTTCCCCACGTCATCATACAGGAACTCGTAAGTCGCCGACACCACCGCCAACAACACTATACCATTATACCCCTTATAATTATAATAGTAGGACCCCGAGTTTGGGGGTGGGACGATGCGGACGTGCTTCCCATCTATTGCCCCTCCGCAGTTGGGAAAGTCCCACTGCTGGACAAACTGGGAGGCCACAGTTTGCCATTCCTGTGGGTTTGAAGGAAACTGTGGAGTCAAACAAGAAAAAAAATAGCACTTTTGCACATAACATTGCAAGCAGATTAGACACGAACATTCTTGGCCAAGATAAGTATAACATTTATTGAAATGAGTATTTAAAGACAAACGTATGAGGTCCACTTATCCGATTCCTCACGCCCTCTGATGGCCCAGTGTACACATTTTAGGGTGGGGGGGAGATGTTTTGGACAGGTAACCCTCTCCACTTAATTGAGAGCTGAATGCCTAAATAATGTGTATTACTTTGGCCAGCCCTTCCTTACTTACACTATTGGCAGCCCACTGGACAGGTAGGAAGTGTCATAATACAAAAATAGGAATACACACTGTACAAACTGAACCACATTTTTACATTCTGTAATTACCTATCAAGGTAATAGGAGAACAAAACTTTAAACAGTACCATTTGAAAGTATTCAGGCAGACACTTGCACTACATGCTTTGGTGAATTAATCCATAAATCTGACCACAAAAGAGGTAGGTATAGTGTGTATGGGTTTGGCAAAGTCAGCAGATAGAGTATTTGTATCGGTTGACTTAGGGGTTGGGGGGGGAGGGTTCCAAATGAGTTTGGGCCCCCCAAAAAAGCCTCTTGCACTCTGCCTGAATTTAAGGACAAAAATAACATTTGTACACATTTTAGGGGGTATTTAGGGTAAGCACTACAATGGAGCTGACAAAATACATTGTTAAGTGACTAGGCTAGGTGTGTATGGGCCCAGGATAGCATGCTGGGGAGGTTAATAAAGGCAAATATGCATGAAAGACAAAAAAGGAGCATTAAAAGCGTCCAGCATGCATGAGGACAAAGAGGATATTCACAGCATATTACAATCATGGTAATTAGGGAATAATGAAATAAATACAATACATTAGCAATCATTAAATACGTAGAATGTGATGTTAAAGGATAAAAGGTACCTTAATACAGTCCTTCTGCAGGACCTGTAAAATGGCAGAACAGGTCTCTGGAATTATGATTCCCAGAGCCTGGGCGAAGATTCCAGTCGTGAACTTAATATCCTGGAGACTTCTCTCCGTCGCCAAGTACCGCAAGGTGGTGACGAGCCTCTGCTCTTGTGTGATGGCTTGCCGAATGCAGGTGTCCTGCTTCGTAATATAAGGGGACAGCAAAGCCAACAGACTGTGAAAAACGGGGTCCATCATCCGGAGATAATTCCTGAAATCATCAGGATTATTCTCCTGGATCTCCCGCAACAAAGGCATGTGCGAGATTTGGTTATGCTGGAGCAACCAATTCTTCGTCCATTAACACCTACTCGCCCTGTTCATGGACTGGACTTGGGTCAAAGCAAGAACTCCAACACCAAGCCCAAGCACAGCACGAACTCTACATTGAGAATGTACCCACAACATGGCTTGAAAATGGTCGGCTGGTCAGAACAAACTAACAGAACGCACTAAAAATCAGAAAGAACCTGAGAAGAACGATCTGAAAATCAGAAGCTAGTGGACACGAACGCATTGAAAAACAGAAGCGAACTATTAAATAGAATGCACTGAAAGACAGTAACGAACTGACAACACGCAGTGAAGAACAGATAAGAACCCACAAGCACAAACTGACAAGCAGAAACGAACTGAAAAGCATGAGGGTGAAAAGCGCAAATCATCTCTCACCAAACTTCTACTAACACGAGATAAACACGATATTAGCAGAAGGAGCCCAAAGGGTGGCTCACCGGCCTTTTGAACTCCCTTTTTATAGTCCCATCGTACGTGTTGTACGTCACCGTGTTCTTGACGTTTGGAATTTCCAACAACATTTGTGTGACCGTGTGTATGCAAGACAAGTTTAAGCCAACATCCTTTGGAAAAAAATCCAAGGTTTTGTTGTCGGAAAATCCGATCATGTTTACAGGGCATAATAGGACGTGAACTTTCTAAACAGTATATTAAGCCGAAGACAGCAGATATATGTAAAACTTATGTAGGGAGATTTGTTTCATCTCTGTGTATCATCTGAGGCTGTTCACTTCGCTGGGTATAGGTGAGGGCATACATCCACTTTATTCTGTGTGGAACTATATTGCATTTGAGCACCACAAACTGAATATGCTATTTATTCATTTTTAAAATTCAAAGCAAACTCAGCCATCCATGCATGTCTTCATGGTTTATTTTTGCTGAGAAATCACTTTGAAAAAGTGGCCATGGCCATCTTGAGTAGACATTTGATTAGTTATTCTAGTTATTTTGTTTAGTTCAGTTCTGTTGATTCGTTCAATTCGTATTCGGAATTCGTATTCTGAATTTTCAAAATTTCTTAGAATTTACAGATTTTTTTTGATTAAAAATGTTCAAATCGATAAATTTTCGAATTGTTCGAAATGAAAATGTTATATTGTTTTCGATTTGAATGCAGCAAAGTGAACAAAGAAAAGAAAAATCTTCATCAAATGATTACAATGAATCTTTAAATCACCTTTGGCTTAACAAAAACAGCATTATTTTCGAAATGGTACTCTAATAACACACACAGTCTTTGATTTCAGCAATATGTGTAGTTAGAATTCGATTGGAGTTCAATGTAAACTTTGATGCGAATTTCGGGGCGAATTTCAGAAATTTGGATGTTTTTTATTACGTTATTCTGAGCATTCGGTAAAATTTGTTTATATTGTAATTCTGATTTTCGGATATATTCGAATCTCCGAATAATGAAAAATTTGTTCAAATATTAATTCGGAACAAAACAAACCGCACATGTCTAATCTTGACTAAGGGCAGAAGACTCATGTAGCATTGACCTCCTGGAATCTATCTGCCCTTAGCTCAAGTGTGCAGGCAGGACTGTGTGCTTAGCTGAGAAAATCCCTCCTCACCGCCTGAAGACTCCTGGGATGTATGACATAATTTGCCCAGGCATGGAAACTAGGAAGTAACTGAAGAAATGTAAAGAAAAGTTTAAAACAAGTAAATATGATATACTTTCCTATCTATTTACTAATTGTAGTAGCATATAGATTAACCACTTCAGCCCCGGAAGATTTGGTTGCTCAATGACCAGGCCATTTTTTGCGATATGGCACTGCGTTGCTTTAACTGACAATTGTGCGGTCGTGCGATGCTGTACCCAAACAAAATTGATGTCCTTTTTTTTCCCCACAAATAGCGCTTTCTTTTGGTGATATTTGATCACCTCTGCAGTTTTTATTTTTTGCGCTATAAACAAAAGAAGAGCAACAATTTTGAAAAAAACATAATATTTTTTACTTTTTGCTATAATAAATATCCCAGTTTTTTTTTTTATTATTTTTTCCTCAGTTTAGGCTGATATGTATTCTTCTACATATTTTTGGTAAAAAAAAAACTGCAAAAAGCGTATATTGATTGGTTTGCGCAAAAGTTATAGCACCTAAAAAACAGGTTGTTGATTTATGGCATTTTTATTATTTTACTTTTTTACTAGTAATGGAGGTGATCTGCGATTTTTATCAGGACTGCGACATTATGGCGGACATATTGGACACTTTTGACACTATTTTGGGACCATTCACATTTAGACCGCGATCAGTGCTATAAAAATACACTGATTACTGTGTAAATGTCACTGGCAGGGGAGGGGTTAACACTAGGGGGCAATCAAGAGGTTAACTGTGTTCCCTAGGTGTGTTCTAACTGTAGGGAGGATGGGACCGACTAGGGGAGAAGAGAGATCGGTGTTCATACTTAGTATGAACACACAATTTGTGTCAGGGAAATAGGCGCATCCCTATGCGCAATACTACAAGGCTGGTGAACCGGCATAAGCAGGGACACACTGACACGCATCAGTGCACATGGATGCACAGCGTCACAACCAGACGGAGGCGCGGCGCCGCGATCAGGCAAACGTGCATGCGCAACGGCACTTTCACGACGTGATAGGGGTGCCAAACTCACTGCTGACAGTGGCGCATTGCTGGTTTATCGTCAGCTTCCCCTGCATCCTGTGCCTTGTATCTCCTGCTTATCTGATCTCCTGTGTACCAATCCGTCTTGTCTGACCTGCTCCTTCTGATTCCTTGGCTTGACCTCCCGGCTTGTACCTGACTTCCTCCTGCCTGCTTCCTGCATCTGACCCCGGCCTGGCTAATGGACCCGCCTATTCCTGTCTCCTGTGCTAAAGGGCTCAGCTGCTCTTTGATCTCGGACTGTCTTGCTGTGTTTGTCCCCTGGCCTGGCTCCTGACTCTGCTACCTGAACATTCAACTGGTCCACATCCACTGGACCTCCTAAGCATGCCTGCTTCCAGTAACTTTGCCTGTCCTACCAAGTTCCTGGCAACCAGCTTCACCAACCAGGCAACCCGTGCTTCTGTGGGCACCACATCCCTGTGTCATCTTCAGGGTTGTGCTGCCCTCGGCCACAAGGGGAGCCCTCCCAACGCTTACCAAGCTCCTGACAATCTGTCTCCTCTCCCCTGAGAGAACTGGGATTTGTCTACACACACAGATACCCTGGTCTTGCTCTGTCACGAGCGATCGTGGGTGCCCGGCGGCTTTCTTGCCCACCGGACACTCGCATCGGCTCCAGGCACAAGCTGTGGGCGCGCGCCGCCTCCTACAGCGTCTTAAAGGGCCGACGTACAGTTACGGTGGCTCGCTCAGAGGAGCCAACCTGCCGCAGTACCACTGTGGCGGCTGGTCCGGAACTGATTAAAAATAGTCAATGTTGATTGAGAGAGTAAAGTTCCACTTTAAATTCCAGCAAATCAATTTTTCATTTTGCTTTACACAGTGGCAGTTGTCTTATTTTTTTGGCACTCAATTCCGAGAATCAGAACAATGATGGAGTCTCGTGAGAACCTGAATTGATGTTAACATGAAAACATACTGCTGCCAAGGGGGTGGAGGAAGAAATAGGAATAGAAATAAGAATAGGATGCTGGGCAGGAGAGGTAACAAGACAAAGTCTGCTGCCAGGGTGGTGCAGAAGTATTTAACTTACTAGAACCCTAACTTTTCTCCACGATTCTCTCTCCTTTCTCCATCGGCAGGCTTGGCACTGTGCGGCTACTACAGCCTCCATCTCTTGCTGAGCCAAGATTAACATCAGGGTTTAAACTGCACACATTTTTCGTTGAATGTGCCATATAGATGTGTGAGACTGAGAGAGAGGGAGCGTTTTCAATAAGGAAGGAACTGCTCTCTCTTGGCTTTGGCTTCATCAAAATGGCCGCCTTAGGCAAGCAGAAGCAACATTTGAGACAATTTAAAGCACATCTTAGCAGGAATATTAATGCGAAATGTATGTCTTTTTGTAAAGAACATTAATTTTACCAATCACCTAAAATTGTGTAGAAATATTAAAATGAACCAGGCATGGACAGTTAATAGCAAAAGAATATTAATTTGAAAGATGTAAAGCCAGCGTCACTTAATGGCAAGAAAAATGTGCACATCTAATAAGTTCATGCTAATATGGTATTGTCTCAATATAAAACACTTGTAAGGGTACCCTGTGGGTGGTAAGCAGGGATAAGCATATCAGGCAAAACTCAATACACAGCTGGAAAAACCCAAACATAGCTCAGACCTGGCTGAGGTCAATAGGAGCCACATGTTTCTATTTTTTTCTGACATGGGAAATATGTACCAATGCACAAAAAGTAAAATAAAAATACCATTCGCTGTGGAGAGGACCTTTCATTTGGCTTAAAGAAAATATTGAAATACATAAATACTTAAAATTACATAGTGGGGATGCCATTAAGGGTATTTCCACTTTTACAGTCAAATTGACATCCCCCCACTTAAAATTTGTTATGTGTTCCCATTCACACAACATACTCCACAACATAACTGTCCACCCCCTCCTTAAATTTACATAAAAGGTTAAAGCTGGGCAGGATCTTTAAACATATAAAAAGCAAGTGAAAATGTAAGTAGCCATTTTTAAATATTTTTTTCTTAAAGCTATGTAAACTTAAACTTGTAAGAACAATATAAATTAAGCGCTATCCCAATTTGGCTGCAAAAAATGGACTTTAGGCACCATTCACACCATCGCGATTTTCACACGATTCTGTGCGTCACATAGGGCAACTGATTCACTTAAATGAGCTACCCTATGTGCATTTGTAGCCCAAAAAGAAACTCCTGCTCCTTTTTGGGTAACAAGCTTCATGCAATTTGTGAAGGCGCGGCAGAATCGTATCGCGTTTGGGGTGCCACTAAAGGATAATTTATGAGAGGAGGTATAGATCGCGCTGGAATGACTTGATCAGTCATTGGCAGTGGCAGCATTCTCTGAACCCACAGTCAGCGCTTGGACATCTATCAGTCCAGTCTACATGCCAAAGGCAACCCCCAACAGGACCATTCTTTAACAACTCTCAATAGCAGCCCTGATGAACAGGGAGTCCTTAGTCCCCCGAAACGCATTGGCCTCATTTTATTGCTGTGACTTCAAATAAAACGTCTTTAACCGCTTCCCGACCGGCTCACGCAGCTATACTGTGGCACAATGGCTCTCCTGGGTAAAACCCCATTCCCTTTAGAAGCCACTAGAGGGCGCGCCCGCCGGCTGCACAGTGGGGAACCCAAAGCGCATGGCCGGCAGGCGCGTTTGCGTGAACTGAATGAGAGCCAGCGCTAGGATTTGTGTGTGTAAACACACAAATCCCTGTTCTGTCAGGGGAGAGTAGACATATAATTTGTTCTAAGTAGGAACAAACAATATGTCTCCTCCCCCAGTCAGTCCTATCCCCATACAGTTAGAAAACACTGAGGGAACAGACATTTAACCCCTTGTCGCCCCTAGTGTTAACCCCTTCCCTACCAGTGACATTTACACAGTAATCAGTGCATATTTAGAGCACTGATCGCTGTATAAATGTCAATGGTCCCAAAAATGTGTCAAAAGTGTCCGATCTGTCTGTCACAATGTCGCAGTACTGCTAAAAATTGCAGATCACTGCCATTACTAGTTAAAAAAAAAAATAATAATAAAAATGCCATAAAAATGCCATAAATCTTTACCATAGTTTGTAGACAATATAACTTTTGCGCAAACCAATCAATATACGTTTATTGCGATTTTTTTTACCAAAAGTATGTAGAAGAATATATATTGGCCTAAACTTAAGAAGAAATTTGTTTTTTAAAAAAAATTGGGGGATATTTATTATAGCAAAAAGTAAAAAAAAAATTTTTTTTTTTTTCAAAATTGTCGCTCTTTTTTTGTTTATAGCGCAAAAAATAAAAAACGCAGAGGTGATCAAATACCACCAAAAGAAAGCTCTATTTGTGGGAAAAAAAGTATGCAAATTTTGGTTTGCGTACAGCATTACATGACCGCGCAATTGTCAGTTAAAGCGACGCAGTGCCAAAGTGTAAAAAGTGCTCTGGTCAGGAAGAGGGTAAAATCTTCTGGGGCTGAAGTGGTTAATAGCTGCATTCAGGGTACTCCGGTTTCCTCCCACACTCTAAAGACATACAGGTAAGTTAATTGTCTCCTGTCTAAATTGGCCCTAGTATATGTATGAATGTGTGTTAGGGACCTTAGGTTGTAAGCTCCTTGAGGGTAGGGACTGATGTGAATGTATAATGTATATGTAAAGCGCTGCATAAATTGACGGCGCTATATAAATACCTGAAATAAATAAAATAAATAAACAAATTTACTGGATACCGGCGCTCCTTTACTTCCACTTTTTCCCAAGCTACAGGATAATGGCACCCAAATGTATGCAGTGTGCTGTGCTGCATTGGTCACATGATTTGGGATCACGGACAGAATGACAGCAATTCTGCCAGCAATCCCAAATCACAAGCTGCTAATGAAGTTACAGAACAGTATAATGTAGTCATAAAAATGGGGTAAAAATAGTGTGGAGTTCCTGCAAACATTTAAACCAGACACTGATCTAGACAAGTGTGCGTTTCTCCCAGCCCCCCCCCACTTACTATACTAGGCTACATGTATTTTACCATTGAGTCCCCCCCTTGTAAGGCCTTTGTTCCCATGTTGACAAGGGACTTCTTCCCCGCATTCTGACCCCAGGAGGATGTCATAGTTTGCGGGGGGGGGTCCATACTCCTCCTTTATAATAGGAGGGACTCCAAAAATCCACTCACCCCACCCTGGGGAATGAGTATGGGGTACACTAGTACATCTTGTTACTCTTTCCTTAAAAAAAGGTAGGTGGTCAGCTTCAACATGTATTGCAGTATATGTGAACCAAGAATCCCTGTTCATAAGCAAACATTTCTAGAAGTGTGTAAAGGTACATGGCAGTGTGCAGATGGTTTATTCAGAATATTAGGTCTCACTATAGAGATTATCAGCATTTCTTGATCTAAGTGTTATTTGGGCAGGGAACTGTGGTTTTGTGAATACATCATTGTTTAGCCAAGGGAAAGGGGGCACTAAGGAGTGTTTTGTGCTTTTGAAGGGTGCAGTAGGCTTTAAGGCTCCTGAGGGTTGCAAAATCACTATCCAACTTTTTGATTTTGGTTAGTGGTATAAAAGTAGAAAGAAATCCTGGAAAGTACACAGTCTGCAGAAGTGACCATTGAGTACATATGTTTATTTGAAACTGTTTAAATGGGCTTTTATTGACAGGAAACACCCTGCAGAGAGAACTGGGCTAGGCAATATAGAACAGAACATTGTGAACACTTTATTACACATATGGCAACCCTAGCCAAGTTAACTGGTTATTCATCACAGCCACCTATAGAACAATCAGTTCTGAGCACACACTCTGCTGGTGTGAGGGAACAATACTGACACAATAAGCAGAAGTGACTTTCCTCTACACTGTAAAATGGTAGACAAGTAACTGACAGCAGTACAAATACCTGCTACAATGGTAATACAGCCTAGCTATTACTCTAATGCCTGGTACACACATTCATTTTTTTTTTTTCAACCAAGTCCCTTTGTGTTCTGACAGGGGGACCCCCCCTTCCGTCATTAGCTGCGAGCGATGATCAGATGCTGGTTTTCAAGCATGTCCCTTCAACAAAAGCAGGGTCTTAGACCGGTTTCTGTTGGAAGGACAGATGTACACATGGTCTGAATATTCGGACCGTGTGTACCCAACTTAAAGTGGAAGTCCATGCTTAAACTAAAATCCCTGCATCTATAGACATCCATGTTCTAACACTAACCTATCTATCCCTGTAAAGAAAAAATGAGTATACATACCTTTTCTGAGGCTGATCTGATCCGATCCCACGCTGAGCTGTCAGCCGCGGCTTCGCTGTGTAGGCGGGTGCATAGGACACATCTGAGAAGGGAAGCCCCATTGTAACTCTATGGGTGACGCCACTTCCCATTCATTTCACCGAAGTTGTGGGTCGTGTCCTCTGCAAAGCTTCCGCCGTTGGTTATCAGGTCAGATCAGCTTCAGAAAAGGTATGTATACTCATGTTTTCTTAACAGGGTTAGATAGGTTAGTGTTAGATTGTGGGTGTCTATAAATGCAGGGATTTTAATTTTAGCATGGACTTCCACTTTACCTGCTTCCCGCCCACTTCATTGTAAAATGACGGACGGCAGAAACCGCATTGTTATGGGAGGATGTTACATGACGTCTTCCCGAGAACGGGCTGCGCTCTGGCACAATCTGTCACCAGATGATGACTGATCACTATACTGGCCCGCTGTCAGTGTCATGTGATCGCTGTGACCAATCACAGCAGATCACATGACAGCTGTAAACAATGGATGGCTTCCTTTCGTGCCATTCATTGTATACGATTGTGTTGCTAGATTGGTCACAGTGATCACATGGTACAGACAGGGCCAATCACAGCCCATTTGTACCATGTGATTAGCTGTGACCAACCACAGCTAATCACAACAATAGACTGGGTCTCACATACTATAGTATGTAAAAAAAAATCCTGATCAACTCCACAGAGTAATACAGTGTTATTTTGGTAACAGTGTATTGCTCTGGTCACAGTATGTAAAAAAAAAAAATTAAATTAAATAAAAGAAAAGAAAAATATTTTTAAAAATTGAAAAAGAAAATTTATATATGTATAAATATATATATAAAATATATATATATATATATATATATATATATATATATATATATATATATATACAGTATCTCACAAAAGTGAGTACAAATTGGGCCCAAAGTATAAATATTTTGTGTGACCACCATTATTTTCCAGCACTGCCTTAACCCTCGTGGGCATGGAGTTCACCAGAGCTTCATAGGGTGCCACTGGAGTCCTCTTCCACTCCTCCATGATGACATCACAGAGCTGGTGGATGTTAGAGACCTTGCGCTCATTCACCTTCCCTTTGAAGATGCCCTACAGATGCTCAATAGGGTTTAGGTCTAGAGACATGCTTGGCCAGTCCATCACCTTTAGCCTCAGCTTCTTTAGCAAGGCAGTGGTCATCTTGGAGGTGTGTTTGGGGTTATTATGTTGGAAAACTGACCTGCGGCCCAGTCTCCGAAGAGATGGGATCATGCTCTGCTTCAGTATGTCACAGTATATGTTGGCATTCATGGTTCCCTCAATGAACTGTAGCTCCCCAGTGCTGGCAGCACTCATTCAGCCCCAGACCATGACACTCACACCAACATGCTTGACTGTAAGCAAGACACACTTGTCTTTGTACTCCTCACCTGGTTGCTGCCACACACGCTTGACACCATCTAAACCAAATAAGTTTATCTTGATCTTATCAGACCACAGGACATGGTTCCAGTAATCCATGTTCTTAGTCTGCTTGTCTTCGGCAAACTGCAGACTTTCTTGTACATCATCTTTAGAAGAGGCTTCCATCTGGGACGACAGCCATGCAGACCAATTTGATGCAGTGTGCGGCGTATGGTCTGAGCACTGACAGGCTGCACCTGCACTCCTTCAACCTCTGCAACAAAGCTGACAGCATTAATACGTCTATTTCCCAGCAGAATGGGCATGCGGGTAGCATCGATGGTGTCCTACGCATTTCGCGAGTCTCTTCTCGCTCATCAGGGGCAGATGCATACTGGGTTTATCTATAACAGAAATGTTCAGGTAGTCAATATATGGAAATAACTAAATGGATCAGGGCAGGAGGGGTGGTTGGCAAGTAAGGTCAATGACATAAAGACCTCATACTCACCACTGAACTAGGCTGGATCACCAAAACACTGGATGTCAAGATGGCGGCAACGAGCAATGCCGGTTCGGGAGCTGAGGGGGCATTGCAACCGCAAACGCAGCGGAAAAGAATCAGGATGCACGGCACGGACTGACAGGAAAACATCTAGTCTATGGTCTGGATGTGTTCATAAGCAAATCTAAAAAAGGATGTGTAAAGATGTATGAGTCTCAAGGGGTGTATTGAAACCGACTAAGCATCAAATAATAAATTAAAAAAATTGGAGATGACCAAACGGGGTTACATTTAAAGTAAATGGATATAATATATGTGTGAAATTGACTTCTGATATAATTATGGTAAATACTATATAGACCGTCATCACAGCAGGTAAGTAAAAACAAGAAGCTAAGCAGGAAAAACAAAAAGAAAACGAAAAATATAGTGTAAACAAATCTAAATTGTGTATGGAGGAATGTTTGGACCAACAATGATGGAAAATTAGTATTGTGTATGGTGAGATGGTATCACCTACACAGCGGGTATAAAATGGATGAAAAAAGAAAAACAGTGTTACCTGAATGCATTGAGCAAGTCCCAGACATATGTGATACACTCCCAGACCTGTAATCGTCACGACAGACCATCAGAACACAAATGCAAGCTGCAGCCGCACAGAGCATCCAGATATACCCAAGGCGGGTGTTAAACTGCTGTGTGGTCTTGGCCACCATACTGCAGCTCAGTTTCAGGGTCTTGGCAATCTTCATATAGCCTAGACCATCTTTATGTAGAGCAACAATTCTTTTTTTCAGATCCTCAGAGAGTCCTTTGCCATGAGGTGCCACGTTGAACTTCCAGTGAGCAGTATGAGAGAGTGAGAGCGATAACACCAAATTTAACAAACCTGTCACATGACATCGGGGAGGGATAATGGCTAATTGGGCCCAATTTGGACATTTTCACTTAGGGGTGTACTCACTTTTGTTTCCAGCAGTTTAGACATTAATGGCTGTGTGTTGAGTTATTTTGAGGGGACAGCAAATTTACATTGTTATACAAGCTGTACACTCACTACTTTACATTGTAGCAAGGTGTCATTTCTTCAGTGTCTCTTCACATGAAAAGATATAATAAAATATTTACAAAAATGTGAAGGGTGTACTCACTTTTGTGAGATACTGTATTAGTAAAGACAAATGTGTGAAATAAAATAAGTACAAAAATAATTTAAAAAAATGCTTTTGTAGCAAAGTGTAATTTCTTCAGTGTTGTCACATGAAAAGATATAATAAAATATTTACAAAAATGTGAGGGGTGTACTCACTTTTGTGAGATTGTGTATATACAGTCAGGTCCATAAATATTGGGACATCGACACAATTCTAATCTTTTTGGCTCTATACACCACCACAATGGATTTGAAATGAAACAAACAAGATGTGCTTTAACTGCAGACTGTCAGCTTTAATTTGAGGGTATTTACATCCAAATCAGGTGAACAGTGTAGGAAGTACAACAGTTTGTATATGTGCCTCCCACTTTTTAAGGGACCAAAAGTAATGGGACAGATTAACAATCATCCTTCAAACTTTCACTTTTTAATACTTGGTTGCAAATCCTTTGCAGTCAATTACAGCCTGAAGTCTGGAACGTATAGACATCACCAGACGCTGGGTTTCATCCCTGGTGATGCTCTGCCAGGCCTCTACTGCAACTGTCTTCAGTTCCTGCTTGCTCTTGGGGCATTTTCCCTTCAGTTTTGTCTTCAGCAAGTGAAATACATGCACAATCGGATTCAGGTCAGGCGATTGACTTGGCCATTGCATAACATTCCACTTTTTTCCCTTAAAAAACTCTTTGGTTGCTTTCGCAGTATGCTTCGGGTCATTGTCCATCTACACTGTGAAGCGCCGTCCAATGATTTCTGAAGCATTTTGCTGAATATGAGTAGATAATATTGCCCGAAACACTTCAGAATTCATCCTGCTGCTTTTGTCAGCAGTCACATCATCAATAAATACAAGAGAACCAGTTCCATTGGCAGCCATACATGCCCACGCTATGACACTACCACCACCATGCTTCACTGATGAGGTGGTATGCTTTGGATCATGAGCAGTTCCTTTCCTTCTCCATACTCTTCTCTTCCCATCACTCTGGTACAAGTTGATCTTGGTCTCATCTGTCCATAGGATGTTGTTCCAGAACTGTGAAGGCTTTTTTAGATGTTGTTTGGCAAACTCTAATCTGGCCTTCCTGTTTTTAAGGCTCACCAATGGTTTACATCTTGTGGTGAACCCTCTGTATTCACTCTGGTGAAGTCTTCTCTTGATTGTTGACTTTGACACACATACACCTACCTCCTGGAGAGTGTTCTAATTTCTGGCCAACTGTTGTGAAGGGTGTTTTCTTCAACAGGGAAAGAATTCTTCGGTCATCCACCACAGTCGTTTTCCATGGTCTTCCAGGTCTTTTGGTGTTGCTGAGCTCACCGGTGCGTTTTCTTTTTAAGGATTTTCCAAACAGTTGATTTGGCCACACCTAATGTTTTTGCTATCTCTCTGATGGGTTTGTTTAGTTTTTTCAGCTTAATGATGGCTTGCTTCACTGATAGTGACAGCTCTTTGGATCTCATATTGAGAGTTGACAGCAACAGATTCCAAATGCAAATAGCACACTTGAAATTAACTCTGGACCATTTATCTGCTCCTTGTAAATGGGATAATGAGGGAATAACACACACCTGGCCATGGAACAGCTTAGCAGCCAATTGTCCCATTACTTTTGGTCCCTTAAAAAGTGGGAGGCACATATACAAACTGTTGTAATTCCTACACTGTTCACCTGATTTGGATGTAAATACCCTCAAATTAAAGCTGAAAGTCTGCAGTTAAAGCACATTCTGTTTGTTTCATTTCAAATCCATTGTGGTGGTGTATAGAGACAAAAAGATTAGAATTGTGTCGATGTCCAAATATTTATGGACCTGACAGTATATATATTTTTTTTTTTTTTTTTTTTTACATACTGTGGCCAGTCAGTGTCACTGGTCACCACCATACCAATTATGTGATGACGCTGTACAACACTAGTTAAAAAAATGTAAAAAAATAAAAAACAAAAATGTGAAAAAAATACCTTTATTTCTTCATTTTCCAAAAAAAAGTGACACTAGTGACACTAGTACTAAATACCTCATAGGCAGATTGGGAACAGCAACATGTGGCCTTGGTGTGCTTTAGGACACTTACCCCAGATGCAGCAAAACAGCCACATGTCTCTCAGCAGAAACTCCCACTTATGCCGTGTACACACGATCGGACTTTACGGCATACTTGGTCCGGCGAACCTGAGTCCGTCGGACAATGCGATCGTGTGTGGGCTCCAGCGGACTTTTTTTTCTTAAAAGTTTGACAGACCGAGAAATGAAACACGTTTCAAATCTGTCCGACGGACTCGAGTCCGGTCGAAAAGTCCGTTTGTCTGTATGCTAGTCCGACGGACAAAAACCGACGCTAGGGCAGCTATTGGCTACTGGCTATGATCTTCCTTGTTTGGTTGATCGTGTCTAGGCAAGTCCGTTCATTCGGAAAGTCCGTCAAAATGTCCACCAGACAAAGTCTGCCATAAAGTCCGCTCGGCATTAGGCTCTCAGCAACTCCAAACATTTTCCCCAAGCTTCTTGTAGTAAAGAAGCAGCCCCAAAGCCCTTGTCCTCCTAGGCTCCAGGCACACAATCACCAGCCACCTGAACCCTTGACTTCTGCACTCCAGGCAGCTTCAGGTTCACACACCTGCTCAACCTACAGGTTCTAGTTGCTCTCCTCTGCCAGACGATAGGATGGCTTAACACTCCCAGGCATGTGACAACCAAAAACCAATCCTGCTGGCAACTAATCAGATCCAATAGCCCTGCATTGTATGTGGGGACAGCGATGGACCACCCATAAGCTAGAGCTGAGGAGAGCACTGGAGCCTGCAAGAAGCAAGGAAAATATTAAACCTTATCCCTCACCTCCTAGAGATGACATGCATTTAACCTTCTAGTGAAGGGATTGGGCCCACTGCAAGGGTAGTTTTTTGTAATTCCCAGAGCTGGTCTTTAAGTAGGAATACACATGGTGTTTGTATTTACACAATATTTGTTTGCCAGGAGTTCAACTTTAGGATCCCAACATTTTTTTTTTGCTGTGGGTATCGTTTTCACTCTTAGGGTCCATTCACACTAGCGCGTTTTTTGATGCATTTTGCATTTTGCAGAAATGCATGGGAATTTTTTAACATGGGTTCCTATGGAACATGTTCACATCAATGCATTTTTGTACCTCTGCGTTTTTGGAAAGGGTCAGGAACTTTTTTTCATGCAAAATGCAGCGTTTTGCATGTAACAGAATTCAATGGATCAGCATCAAAAACGCAAGTACATCGTTTTTGCAGCTTTCTTGCGTTTTTGGCGTTTTTTTTTTTTTTTTTAGACTGTATACAGTCTAAAAAAAAACTGTTAAAAAAAAACTCCACAAAAACGCAGCAAAAAGGCTGTAAAAACGCTGCAAAAACGCTGCTCAAAAACGCGGCAAGCACCACAAAAAACACTGCAGAATCGCTCAAAAGCAACATGCATAGATGTGAATCGAGCCTTACCTCCTGTTCCTGTGAAAACATTTTGGATTTCTCATCACTTTCTTTAAGTGCTAGTTCACACCAGATGCAATTCCCTGCGCTTTTTTTCTGTACTAAAAATGCATGCAGTGTTTTCCATGTATTCCAATGGCTCTAGTTCACACCAGTGCAGTCAGTTTCCGGTGCAGAAAAAAGTAGAGCGTGCTGCATTTTTTTTGCAAAGAACTGTACTGGAACCTAGCAAATTGTATCAAAAACGCACTCCAACTGCATGTGGTATGAACTGTAAGCAAAAACTGATCCGGAATGTATGAGGGCATTTTTGTGGTGTGAACTGGCCCTAAAAATGCATGCACAGTGTTTTCCATGTATTCCAATGGCTCTATTGTACACCAGTGCAGTCAGTTCCAGTCAGTTTCCCTGTGCAGAAACTGACTGGAAACTGACTGGAACTGACTGCATTGGTGTGAACTAGAGCCATTGGAATACATGAAAAACACTGTGCATGCATTTTTAGTGCAGAGAAAAAGCTCAGGGAACTGCACGGAACTGTATCTGGTGTGAACTGGCCCTAAAGGAGTTGTAAAGGCAGAAGGTTATTTATCTTAACCTCCCTGGCGGTATGATTATTTCAGATTTTTGCGTCTCAAAGCGGTACAATTATTTTGCATAGAAATTTGGCGTTTTATATTGTAGGCCTGTAATTCTTAGCAATAACACACTTAAATCTGTCCACCAAGAATCTAGTAGATATCCCGGGAATGATGAAGTTTGAAACACAAAATCATAAATTATAATATAATAAATAAATATAAATAATTAAAAAATAATAATAATATAATAATAATAAAATGAATTTCCCCACAACTCACTATCGCTTAATTCTGCAAGTGTTCTAATTTACTATCGCTGTTTTCTAGCTGATCTAAAACCACTTTTGACGTAAAGGGACACTTTTTGGTTGCTATGGACAATCTCCAGTTTCCAGGTAGAAAGAACAGTATATATAATATAAAACTGCATGCAGGGCATTAGACAAAGCACTGGGGACAAAAGGGATGTGAAATAATTTCACACAGTACTGTAATCTGTAAGATTACAGTACTGTATGTGTTATGATTTTTATATTTTTTTAAATTTGCCGCCAGGCTCCGCATCCGTGCGTTGCGCCGCTTGCAGGGAACGGAGCCTGGCACAGAGAGGCTTCGGGAGAAGGACACAGCCCGCAGACAGCGCAGGGGGACATCACAGGATCCTGGGGACAAGGTAAGTATACCTCACCAGGATCCTGCAATGCAATCCCGAGTGTGGCTCGGGGTTACCGCTAATGGTGCTGAAATTTAACCCCGAGCCACACTCGGGAATACCGTCAGGGAGGCTACTTGCATTCTTTGCATTAAGATAAAAATCCTTCTGTATGTAGCAGCCTGCACAGCCCCCCGTAATACTTACTTGAGCCCTATCTCTCCCCAGCGCTGTCCACAAGTCCCTCAGCTATCTGAGATTCTCCCTCCTGATTGGCTGAGATACAGCAGCGGCGCCATTGGCTCCCACGACTATCAGTCAAAGTCAGTTAGCCAATCAAGAGAGAGAGGGAGCAGGGCTGAAGTGCAGCCTTGTGTCTGAATGGACACACTGAGCTGCAGCTCAGCTTGGGTGCCCCCATAGTAAGCTGCTTGCTGTGGGGGCACTCAACAGGAGGGAAAGGACAGAAGCACCAAATAGGGACCTGAGAAGAGAATGATCCGGGCTGCTCTGTGCAAATCCACTGCAACAGAGGAAGTGAGTATAACATGTATGTTATTTTATTTTATTTTTTTAAACAAGACTTTACAATCACTAATAATAACTGAAAACAATGGTCACTAGCACAAACAGTGAGGATCAATTTCCCCAGCAGGTACACACACAGCAATAAAAACCTGACAAGGATTCTAACCTGGCTACATCAGTATTTTGTATTTTGTTGAACCACCTTTTATTTTGTTGAACTGCTCAAGTTCAGTTAACTACAAATGATGGTGGGGCGGTGCGGCTCTCGTTCTGGGACGTCATATGACGGAGTCCCAGAACGGCCGCTCTCACGTGCCCCCGGTGATCGCCGCAGAACCGTGTTCCTAGGTCACGGCACAACCCTAATCTCTGGAAAGAGCTGCATCCGCGGATCTTTAACCATGTGACAATGTGATCAGCTGTGTCCAATCACAGCCGGTCACATGTAAACAAGGAAGTGCCGGTAATCGGCGCTCCTCGCCGAACACTGACAGAGTGTGTGGCGAAGAGAGACGATCAGCGGCATCTCCACGTAGTGGGACATCTAGGAATGTAATCAGGGCACTGATAATAGTGTCATAAATCAGTGCCCAACGTTGTCCACCAATGCCAGCCATCAGTGCCCACCAGTGGCAGCAATCAGTGCCCACCACTGCCCACAAGTGCCACCAATCAGTGCCCATTAGCGATGGCAGTCAGTACTGGCAATCAGTGCTGCCTATCAGTGCTGCCCTTCAATGCCCATCACTGCTGTCAGTCAATGCCCATCAATTTTGCCCATCAGTGCAACCCATCAATGCCCATCAGTGTCCATCAGTACCGCCTATCCGTGCCGCTTATCAGTGCCCAGAAGTGCCACCTATCAGTGCCCAGCAGTGCTGCCTATTAGTGCCTATCAGTGTCACCTAACAGTGCCCATCAGTGCCGCCTATCAGTGCTCATCAGTGCCACATATCAGTGCCACCTATCAGTGCCCATAAGTGTGGCATATTAGTGCCTCCTCATCAGTGCCACCTCATCAGTGCCCATAAGTGCTGCCTCATCAGTGCCCATAAGTGCCACCTCATCAATGCCCACCAGTTCAGCCTATCAGTGCCCATCAGTGCCGCCTCATCAGCGCACATCAGTGAAGGTGAAAAATTACTTAGTTGCAAAATTTACTGACAGAAAAAAGTAAAAAACATTTTTTTTCAAAAATTTTGGTCCTTTTTTTGTTATGTAAAAAAATAAAAAAAACAGCAGTGATTAAATACCACCAAAAGAAATTTGTGTGAAGAAAATGATAAAAAATTTGTTTGGGTACAGTGTAGCATGACTGCACAATTGTCATTCAAAGTGCAACAGCGCTGAAAGCTGAAAAATGGCCTGGGCAGGAAGGGGGTGTAAGTGCCCAGTAGGAAAGAGGTTAAATTTGATGGTGACTGTTTGTGGACTGCAGTCTTCAACTCATACCAAGCCATACAAGAACATTCACCTTTTTCTCCTTCAACCACTGTGTGGTCATTTGTGCTGTGTGCTTTGGGTCATGTTGGAAGATAAACCTTCCTCCCATTGACAACTTTCTTGGAGAGGGTAGCAGATTTTCCTCAAAAATTTGATGGTATTTTGCCCCATCCATTTTTACAAGTACTCCAGTCCCTGCTGCAGAGAAACATCCCCATATTAGGATATTACCTCCTCCATGTTTTACTGTAGGAATGGTGTTATTGGGATGTTGAGCCGTATTGGATTTCCACCAAACATACCGTTTGGTGTGGAGGACAAATAATAAAATGTTAGTTCCATCTGGCCATAACACCTTTTTCTATGTGGCCTCAGAATCTTCAAGGTGTGTTAGATGTGGTCAGATGAGACTAAAATTTACTTATTTAGCCTCAAGACCAAAGGATATGTCTGGTGGAAATCCAATTTAGCTCACTATCCAAATAACACCATTCCTAGAATAAAGCATGGATGTGGTAATATCCTGCTATGTGAATGTTTCTCTGTAGCAGGAACTGGAGCACTTGTCAGGATAGAAGAAAAATGGATTGAGGGAAATACCTTCAAATTCTGGAGGAATATTTGCTGCCCTCTTCCAGAAAGTTATCAATGGGAAGAAGGTTTACTTTCCAACATGACAATGACACAAAGCACACAGCAAAAATGACCACACAGTGGTTGAAGGAGAAAAAGGTGAATGTCCTTACATGGCATAGTCAGAGCTCAGACTTAAACCCCAATGAAAATCTGTGGAATCACTTGAAGACTGCAGTCCACAAATGCTCACCATCAAATTTAACTGAACTTGAGCAGTTCTGTAAAGTAGAGTGGGCAAATATTGCAAAGCCTAGATGTGCAAAGTTAGTAGAGACATATCCCAACAGACTAAAGGCTTTAATTAGAGGGGCGCGGCTTAGTGGCGCAAGGAGTAGGAAGCAGGGACCGCTCTTGCCGCCGAAACTCCAATAACGGATCCTGATTACCTTATCCTGACACAGTAAAACCAGGTGATCTACCCACCTACAGAAAGCACAGTCCCTCCGCTTCTTGTAACTACCGCTCCGTTCTGCTAACCTGATGTCCTGGTGAGGCAGAGACCTCAAGTCCACGGCAGATCCTCCACCTCAAGATGGCGGCCTCCTACCACGCTTGGCCCGAGAGGCAGCACAGAAGCTGGTTTCTAAGGCTCCTCCAGAAAAACAGTTCCGGTCCCTACAGACACCCTAGCGGCAGCTGTGGAAGAAGGCATGCAGGAGGACTGGCCTCCTGAGCTGGTAGATCCCATACCCTGCAGAGCCATGTACACACATGCTGCATGGCTCTGTCTCTTTAGTAGGGATGAGCCGAACACCCCCCGGTTCGGTTCGCACCAGAACCCGCGAACGGACCGAAAGTTCGCACGAACGTTAGAACCCCATTGACGTCTATGGGACTCGAACGTTCGAAATCAAAAGTGCTCATTTTAAAGGCTAATTTGCATGGTATTGTCCTAAAAAGGGTTTGGGGACCCGGGTCCTACCCCAGGGGACATGTATCAATGCAAAAAAAACTTTTAAAAACGGCCGTTTTTTCGGGAGCAGTGATTTTAATGATGCTTAAAGTAAAAAAAAAAAAAGTGAAATATTCCTTTAAATATCGTACCTGGGGGGTGTCTATAGTATGCCTGTAAAGTGACGCGTGTTTCCCATGTTTAGAACAGTCCCTGCACCAAATGTCATTTTTAAAGGAAAAAATCTCATTTAAAACTGCTTGCGGGTTTAATGTCATGTCGGGTCATGGCAATATGGATGAAAATCAGTGAGACAAACGGCATGGGTACCCCCCAGTCCATTACCAGTCCCTTTGGGTCTTGTATGGATATTAAGGGGAACCCCGCACCCAAATTAAAATAAGGAAAGGTGTGGGGCCACCAGGCCCTATATACTCTGAACAGCAGTATACAGGCGGTGCAAACAAGACAGGGACTGTAGGTTTGTTGTTAAGTAGAATCTGTTTGTAATTTTGAACATTTTTAACGTGTTTAGCTCCAGCCAAAAAATCTTTTCTAAGCTTTTTGGAAAACATAGGGAAGGGTTATCACCCCTGTGACATTTGTTTTGCTGTCTTTCCTCCTCTTCAGAAGATTTCACCTCACTTTTTTGTCCCAATGAAAAATGTTTTTTGAAAATTTGGGTTTTTTTGTGGAACAAGGATTGGAAAGCATCAGTGGAAAGGAGAACTTGTTTTCCCATATTAACTCTTACAGGAGAGAATTTCCCTTCCTAGGGGTAGATTTCATCTCACTTCCTGTTGTCTCCTTCCGTTTGCAAGTAGGAGTCGTTTGTAAGTTAGATGTTTGAAAGTAGGGTCCTGCCCTATATACTCAGCAGAAATTTGGGCCTTAGGTGTTGCTGTGGCCACAACACTGTAAGCCCTCACAGGGCCCTGCTGTGAAATATTAGATCAAGAATTGTAATTACATGCCCCTGTTGAACAGGAGCTGAAAAATTAGGCCTTAGGCACTGGTGCTGGTGCCACAACACTGCAACCCCTCACAGACACTCTAGTTGGAACGCAGGAACGAGCCCTGCTGCAAATTATTGCTTCAAAAATTGTAATTACACGCCCCTGTTAGACAGGGGCAGAAAAATTGGGCCTTAGGCACTGGTGCTGGTGCCACAACACTGCAACCCCTCACAGACACTCTAGTTGGAACGCAGGAACGAGCCCTGCTGCAAAGTATTGCATCAAAAATTGTAATTACACGCCCCTGTTAGACAGGGGCAGAAAAATTGGGCCTTAGGCACTGGTGCTGGTGCCACAACACTGCAACCCCTCACAGACACTCTAGTTGGAACGCAGGAACGAGCCCTGCTGCAAAGTATTGCATCAAAAATTGTAATTACACGCCCCTGTTAGACAGGGGCAGAAAAATTGGGCCCTAGGCACTGGTGCTGGTGCCACAACACTGCAACCCCTCACAGACACTCTAGTTGGAATGCAGGAACGAGCCCTGCTGCAAAGTATTACATCAAAAATTGTAATTACACGCCCCTGTTAAACAGGGGCTGAAAAATTGTGCCTTAGGCACTGGTGGTGGCGCCCAGAACCAAAAATGTTCTTACAAGCTATCAGCGTGATGATTGAGGAGGAAGAGGATAATTACTCAGGGATAGTCACTCAGCATCAGCATAGGCAGTCTTTGAAGGGATCTGAGATTTCAAAAAAAATTATTCGGTTACATCAGCATCAGGTGCTTGGTAGCTGGTGGTGATCCAAGACTCATTCATTTTTATGAAGGTCAGCCGATCGACCGAGTCGGTGGACAGACGCACCCTGTGATCGGTTACCACGCCTCCAGCAGCACTGAATGTGCGTTCCGAAAGAACGCTGGATGCAGGACAGGCCAGTAGCTCAATTGCATACTGTGCAAGCTCTGGCCAGTGATCCATCCTCAAGACCCAGTAACCCAGAGGATTTTCGGTGGGAAAGGTGTCCAAGTCTGATCTTGCCCCTAGGTATTCCTGCACCATGTAAAACAGACGCTGGCGATGGTTGCTGGAACCGATCATACCTTGGGGCTGCGGACCAAAAAATTGTCTGAACGCATCGGTCAGACGGCCACCTTCTCCACCGCTCCTTCTTTGACTGACCGAAGCCTCAGCAACACGTTGTCCAGAAACAGGAGTTTGTAACCTCCCAGTCTCTGGGAACGCGTTGCACAGACCTTTCTGCAAGGCCTCCCGAAGATGTTTCATCCTCTGCTCCCTCTGCGATGGCAAGATAAGGTCCGCAACCTTACCCTTGTAACGTGGATCAAGGAGGGTTGCCAGCCAGTATTGGTCCTTCTCCTTGATACCACGAATACGAGGATCCTTACGCAGGCTTTGCAGGATCAGGGAGGCCATGCAGCGTAGGTTTGCTGAGGCATTCGGTCCGGAGTCCTCTGGGTCACTAAGAACGACATGGTCCGCAGCCACCTCCTCCCAGCCACGTACAAGTCCATGTGTTTCTTGGG
Organism: Aquarana catesbeiana; assembly: GCF_042186555.1. Lineage (NCBI taxonomy): Eukaryota > Metazoa > Chordata > Amphibia > Anura > Ranidae > Aquarana > Aquarana catesbeiana. Next base: position 114,944,381 of record NC_133336.1, read on the forward strand.
ACTGATCCCTTAAAGACTGCTGCTGATGCTGAGTGCCAGGCTCCACCTCCATACTGACACAATCTTCCTCCTCCTCCTCTTCCTCCTCGTCCTCTTCCTGTGTGATCGGCGGGCACGCAGGAACACTGTCTGGATAAAGGGGGCCTTGAGAGCTAAGGAAGTCCTCCTCTTCCTGCCTCTGTTCTGCCTCAAGTGCCCTGTCCATTATTCCACGCAGCGTGTGCTCCAACAGGTGGACAAGGGGGACAGTGTCACTGATGCATGCACTGTCACTGCTCACCATCCTCGTGGCCTCCTCGAATGGTGACAGGACAGTGCATGCATCCCTGATCATGGCCCACTGGCGTGGGGAAAAAAAACCAAGCTCCCCTGACCCTGTCCTGGTGCCATAGTCGCACAGGTACTCATTGATGGCCCTCTGCTGCGTGTGCAGCCGCTGCAGCATGGCCAACGTTGAGTTCCACCTGGTGGGCATGTCACAGATTAGGCGGTTCTTGGGCAGGTTAAACTCCTTTTGGAGGTCCGTCAGCCGAGCACTGGCATTATATGACCGGCGGAAATGCACACAGACTTTCCTGGCCTGCCTCAGGACATCCTGTAAGCCCGGGTACCTGCCCAAGAACCGCTGCACCACCAAGTTAAGGACGTGAGCCAAACAGGGCACATGGGTCATTTGTCCCTGTCGGAGGGCAGAGAGGAGGTTGGTGCCATTGCCGCAAACCACCATTCCTGCCTTAAGTTGGCGTGGCGTCAACCACCTCTGAACCTGCCCCTGCAGAGCTGACAGAACCTCTGCCCCAGTGTGGCTCCTGTCCCCCAAGCACACCAGCTCAAGCACCGCATGGCATCTTTTGGCCTGCGTACTTGCGTAGCCCCTTGAACGCCTACGGAGCACCGCTGGTTCCGAGGAAGAGGCCATGGAGGAAGAAGAAGAGGAGGGGGTGGAGGAGAGAGGTGTGTCACAATCAGCATTTTGGAGGCGTGGTGGCAGAACAACCTCCAACACTACTGCACCTTGTCCTGCATCCTTCCCAGCTGCCAGCAGAGTCACCCAATGCGCCGTGAAACTTAGGTAACGTCCCTGTCCATGCCTGCTGGACCATGAGTCAGCGGTAATATGCACCTTACCGCTGACCGCCCTGTCCAGCGAGGCATGGACATTGCCTTCCACATGCCGGTAGAGAGCCGGAATCGCCTTCCGTGAGAAAAAGTGGCGTTTGGGTACCTGCCACTGAGGAACCGCACATTCCACAAACTCACGGAAGGGGGCAGAGTCTACCAACTGAAAAGGCAGCAGTTGAAGTGCTAGCAATTTTGCCAAGCTAGCATTCAACCGCTGGGCATGTGGATGGCTGGGAGCAAACTTCTTTCGGCGGTGCAGCAGCTGGGGCAGGGAAATTTGCCTGGTACAATCTGACGTCGGTGTACCAAAAGCAGATTGCCCACAAGTACTTGGCTGTGACACACCTAATTCTACACCTTCATTCCTCTCACTGCAGGTCTCAGAGAGGACTGAAGGTCTAGTGGGGTTGGAAATCTCAGCTGATGAGGAGCAAGGAGAGATCCTCTTTGTTCTTTGGTGTGGGTCTTTTAGATACGCTTGCCAACGAACTGCATGGCAGGTCAACATATGTCTGGTCAAGCATGTGGTACCCAAGCGGGAGATATTTTGGCCACGCGAGATACGCTTGAGACATATGTTGCAAATAGCAGCGGTGCGATCTGATGCACTCGTCTCAAAAAAGGCCCACACCAAAGAACTTTTTGAATAACGCGCAGAGACTGCAGCGCCCTGCACATGTGGAGCTTTGGGGTGTGATGCAGTCAATGTGCTGCCCTTAGGCTGGCCCCTGGAGGGCATCCTGCCTCGTTGGTGATGTGCTGCCGCCTCCTCCTCCTCTTCCTCCTCCTCCTCCTCCTCCTCCTCCTCCTCTCTCCTATCAGGCACCCACGTTGAGTCAGTGACCTCATCATCCCCTCCCTCCTCATCACTGGAGCAAACCTGGCAGTATGCTGCAGCAGGGGGAGCATGACTGCCAGATTGCTGTCCTTCTTGGGCACCCCCTCTGTCCGCGCTCATGTTACTGCCTTCATCGAGCTCAGTATCGTCATCAGAGCCTTCCAAACGCTGGGCATCCTCCTGGAGCATGTACCCAACACTGTGGTCAAACAGTTCGAGGGAATCCTCATGAGGACATGGTGGAGCTAGGGAAGGAGTCACTGATGACATTGAGCTGAGGGAAGAGGCCGCTGCTTTGCCAGACAAAGCACCCTGGGCATGGGTGAGAGAGGATGAGGAGGATGAGGACGGCTTGGTCATCCACTCGACCAAGTCTTCCGCATGTTGCGGCTCAACATGGCCAGCTGCCGAAAAAAAGGCCAAGCGTGTCCCATGGCCACGTGCTGATGAGGATGCACCGTCTCCACGACCAGCACTAGACACAGAGCCTGCTTGCCCTCTCTTATTGGCTTGTGACTGTCTGCCTCTCCTTCTTGGCCTTCCAGACATACTAATGGCCTGTAGCTGCACTAAGCTGGGATAGAACACCTGTAATTTTCTTCAAGTAGCTTTATATACTGTAACCAGACAAGCCTGCCTGTCAGTAGGAAGATAACAGGAACGGATCTAGCTGAACACTGTGAGCAGGACGCACTGTACTAAATGTAAATAGTCTAGCTGCCTGACCGTGGTACTAATAGGATCAAATAGAACACCTGTAATTTTCTTCAGGTAGCTTTATATACTGTAACCAGACAAGCCTGCCTGTCAGTAGGAAGATAACAGGAACGGATCTAGCTGTACACTGTGAGCAGGACGCACTGTACTAAATGTAAATAGTCTAGCTGCCTGACCGTGGTACTAATAGGATCAAATAGAACACCTGTAATTTTCTTCAGGTAGCTTTATATACTGTAACCAGACAAGCCTGCCTGTCAGTAGGAAGATAACAGGAACGGATCTAGCTGAACACTGTGAGCAGGACGCACTGTACTAAATGTAAATAGTCTAGCTGCCTGACCGTGGTACTAATAGGATCAAATAGAACACCTGTAATTTTCTTCAGGTAGCTTTATATACTGTAACCAGACAAGCCTGCCGGTCAGTAGGAATTTAACAGGAACGGATCTAGCTGAACACTGTGAGCAGGACGCACTGCACTAAATGTAAATAGCAGGAACGGATCTAGCTGAACACTGTGAGCAGGACGCACTGCACTAAATGTAAATAGTCTAGAAGATAACAGGAACGGATCTAGCTGAACACTGTGAGCAGGACGCACTGCATTAAATGTAAATAGTCTAGATAGAAGATAACAGGAACGGATCTAGCTAAACTGAATACAGTGTATATATATATATGCAACACCTGGGATGCATATATATACACAATACACTGTAAGTGCAGCTAACTGACTGACTGTTCTGCCTAATCTATCTAACTCAAATCAAATGACACTGTCTCTCTCTCTCTCTATCTCTCAGCACACCGGAACACACACTACACAGGGCAGCCGTGCAGGCGGCCTTATATAGTGTGGGGTGTGTACTAAATGCCCTGAGCCGTAATTGGCCAAAGCCACCCTGGCTTTGGCCAATTACAGCTCTCTCTACTGACAGCGCTGTGATTGGCCAAGCATGCGGGTCATAGTGCATGCTTGGCCAATCATCAGCCAGCAATGCACTGCGATGCCGCAGTGAATTATGGGCCGTGACGCGCCACACGAATTTAGCGCGAACGGCCCATAACGTTCGCAATTCGGCGAACGATCGAACAGCCGATGTTCGAGTCGAACATGGGTTCGACTCGAACACGAAGCTCATCCCTACTCTTTAGAAAGGAAACAGGAGATGTCTAAAGCTGAGCCCACACTTAGAGACATATTCACGGCTGTCACTACCTGCAATAAAGGCTGTAATTAAAGAAAAATGTGGTCCAACAAAATACTGACATAAGTGGTGATCTTTTTTCCAACTCAGTAACTCTGTTTTTGAATTTTTTTTTTCTGACATGTTGGTGTTATCTTTCACTTGGATGTTATAAGTTGCACTAGTAAATACAGCTGGAGAAAACAAAAAATGTGCCTGTCTTCATTTCAGGCTCCAAAGCAGTAACTTGTGATTATTTTCAAGGGGGGTGATTCTTTTCTATACCCACTGTATAAGTAGTCACTTAAAAGTTGTTTGTCATTGCTTGGATTAAACCGCTTTGAGTTACATGTTGGTTTACCTGTAGTATTTGACAGGTTTGTTTCAATATTATATGAATTTGTTGCTTTAATACTTTACTTTGCACTTAGTCCAGAATCTAAAATCAATGAAAACCTTTAAGGTAAATTTAATGCCCCATACACACGATTGGATTTTCTGACAACAAATGTTGGATGTGAGCTTGTTGGCTGAAAGCCTTACCGTGTGTATGCTCCATCGAACATTTGCTATCGGACTTCCTGCCAACAAATGTTTGATAGCAGGTTCTCAAATTTTCCACCAACAAAACTTTGTTGTCGGAATTTCCGATCGTGTGTACACAAGTCCGACGCACAAAACTTCACACATGCTCGGAATCAAGCAGAAGGAGCCGCACTGGCTATTGAACTTCCTTTTTCTCAGCTCATCTTACGTCTTGTACGTCACTGGGTTCCCACATTCGTAATTGTTGGCCAACATTTGTGTGACCGTGTGTATGCAAGACAAGTTGGAGCCAACATCCTTCAAACAACAATCCACGGATTTGTTGGCGGAAAGTCCGATCGTGTGTACGAGGCATAACATCAGCTCAAACATTCCAAACCAATACACCTAAATATGTTTTGCTTGTAATACAGCATTTTAAAATGCAGAATAAATTAATCAATCATAAATAAACCAATTATATAAATTAATAATACATCTGCATGATCATGGTAATGTTGATGGCAGTGGTGATGATGAGTGATGGGAAAGATAGAACCTCATGTTCTGACAATACAGAATATGAGATTGACACACTATACATTCATTTTCAATGCACTTGTGAAACAATTTCCCCATGTAGGGCAAACAAACGATCTTGGGAGACCTGTCTTAAAGTCACAAGGGATTCAATGGTTCGGAGAGTTTCCCTTGACTTATCACTTCTGTCAGTAGAACAAATATAAAGATTACATTAGAGCTCTACATTACTAACTCACAAGGAAGGTTGCCACGAATAGTGGTAAAACATGCTGGGCACAGTGATAATCTTCTTAGGGTCTGATCATTTATTTCACAGTGATCAATTCTTCTTATTGTAGACCAGTTTAAGAAGTAACTTAATCTGTCACTTTTCTTTGGTCTCAGTTAGGGAAATTTTCAGCCAATCAGCAATTCAACGGTGTATCTTTGACATTTCCTTCTGAGAGGTCTATTGACTTCCACGGTGCTCTTTGTAAAGTAAATTACCTCAAACAGGTATATACAGTGTAGATATATATATATATATATAGATATATAGATATATAGAGATAGATATACATATCTATCTCTATATATCTACATCTATATATATAGATATGTATATATATATATATATATATATATATATATATATATATATATATATATATATATATATATATATATAGATAGATATATATAGATAGATATATAGATATATATCTAACTATATTTAGATAGATATATATATATATCTATCTATATATAAATATATATAGATAGATATATATATATAGATATATATATATCTATATATATATAGATATATATATATCTATATATATATAGATATATATATATATATATATATATATATATCTATATATATATATAGTGTGTATGTGTATGTGCACACAATGGTAATTCATAATCTTATGGAAACAATAACAGCTGTGTGCAGTTTTGCTGATACCACGGAATAGGGCTATTTCAAATGTAAGTTTTGTTTACTATACTTTTTTTTATATATTATTAAAAGATTGTACTATTGTATATTTTAAAAAATGTATTTATTATGTGAGATAAAAAATGTAGCTTTGTGTATCTGGACATGGTTTGTTGTTATAGGATTAATTATATATATTTATATATATATCTTTATATTTATTTTACATGTGTGGTTTTCTGCCTCAGAATATTGTATTTTGCTATATGTTCTGTATACAACACTTTTAAAAACACCTGCAAATAAAACCTAAAAAAAATGCATGTTGATAAAGGTATGGTCGAATCAATCACTACCTAAGGGTAATTAATCAATTAAATAATACATATACTCTTCTTATATTGGTTTAGCTATTATTAATATGTATATAGGTTTTTATTATTGTGTAATTGTGTTAGCCAATTATTTAATCACCATTCGGGAAATGCAATTTTAGATTTTGTTGTATATCCTTTACAATGATAATAAAGTCTTATTTTACATTTTAAATCAAATAAATATTTTATATACTGCTGTAAAATGACTCCATAATTTTGATAGATTTAAAAAAAAAACTGTGAAAAGTTTTTCAATATATTTTTTAGTACAGCGCACTGATTGAGAATTCTGCAAAAGGTTTCCAAAAAATAAATGTTTCTATCTTCATTAATCTACTTATTTTTGTAATTTACATTAGTTTTTTTTTATTATTTCATTGTGACAAAAAAGCTTCCGATCTATATATATATATATATATATATATATATTATTATTGTATAGAAAGGCAATATCATCTGTTTATCAACAATGCAATGGTTAAAAATAAATTTCCTTCCAAGTACACAAAAGGGATACCAGAAAACTTTTTAATTTAATCCATTAAACCACTTAAGCTATTCTGTAGGGCACTAGTCCACTTTGTGTAAATTATGTTCATACATTTTATACAAGAAATATTTTTACTTGGAATTCTAAAACATGTCCCCAATTATTCTATAATTGCTCGCTTGTGTAACCCTTAACACTCTGCTAAAGATCTCACTTCCATTGTAAGCAGGTGAGAGCTCAGCCAATGTGCCAATAACCCAATCCATGTCATTTGTAACATTTGAAGCGTTTGTGAGCCTCCTGGAAATCTCCCATGAGCACCTCTGCTTCTCACCAGCTCATTTAACAATGCAGGCTTCTGTTCTCATCCCTGATGGGCAGCAATTTGCTTGTTGTTTTTAATTGCATGGAGGTGCTCCTTAAGGCACCCAATTTGAGAATTCACAGGGTTTGCCTCTGGGGGCTGATTATTAACAAAATATATATATTAATTTGAGAGCTAACAAGCTGGACGAGATTCAGGCCATACTAACAATTTGATCCTTCCACAGGAGACCTAGAAATTAGATAGGGGGGACCTTGTAGGTTGCCACAGGCGAGACTTATTTGAACAATATGGTGGGAGTAATCACAGAACACGCAGCATATCATCCATAAGGGTGCTTACATATGGCCACGGCTATAACAATAAACAATGGCAAATGATGTCATTTGTCCAAGTCATTTAAATTAGCATGCCATAATAATTGAAACCCACTTGACTGTATCTCCAGTGTTCAGATGAACCTCAGCCGTTCATCGCCTAATTATTATAAAACGATCACAGCTGTCTTTTGATCCCGTATCCTTTAAATACCCCGGCATTCTTTTGCTCCATCACTGGCAACCTGACTTCTTATTTTTGTTTTCTATTCTGTGAATATTTCCATCCATCCCTCACTAAAATATGTGCTACACGTACTATTTATTGTTGCAAGTCTTTTGAATATTTTGACTTAATGCGAGGGGGGGGTGGGGGGGAGACGAAAAACGCCTCAACAGGATGGCAAAATAATTATGCTGCGTTTTTCATGTGCCATGAACCTAATGTTGAGAAGCTCTATCCATTCTTCAGACATCTGTGCATCAGAGAGAGCATGAGAATTGAATCTTTCTAATTGTGCACTGGCTACACAATTAAAATCTCACCTTGTGCTAATAACACAGTGAAACCTATACTTAAAACCACCTGTCAAAGAAGAGAGACATCTGATAACGCAGACTGCCTGATGATGTACCAAATACATGCTTGTGTTTTTATCAAGTTTTTTTTTTTTTTTTTCTGACCTGTCACAGGAGAATGGCTGTTATCTGTGGATTAAGTGGTGCTTACTGAAAGAACAGCACAGGTAGCATGCATGAAAACTCGCCTTCTAATTAACACCACAGCACATAAATATAACAGCATAGTGGCTGGTCTGCAGAAAAAAACAGCTCTTTATGTAGCAGAAAAGTGGCAAAAGGTTCTACCCTTTCCAGGCAGTGACATACTATAGAAGCTCGAACAAGCTTGGTGACCTCCTTCAGTGTTCTGGTATGGAAGGGTCACAATGGAGGAAACATCACTTTCAGCATTGGTTTATATTTGTTTACAACCATGTTTTATATAACCCTAAAGTTGGAATAGCTTTAATTAGTAGGTACAATCTCAATATACAAGATTGTGGGCAAATAACTTCAGGCTTACATTTAAACACATACGTTTGTTCATCAACAGGGAGCTTGGTGGTGCCTTGTTATTCGAAAGAAGATCAACAGATGAAATAAATGATTAAAAATACTATTCTTCAAAATCAATATAATATTCTGATAACATTCAGGATACTTAGACAGGTCTTTATGTATCTGATTAAAAAAAATATAGGTTGTAATATTAATTTAATCTAAGACATAAAAATTTTGGAAGCAAAACTTTTGTCTAAACTGGTCACCCAACATAAAATTACTATAGAAGTACAAGAATCCTCTCTGTGAAAGAAACACTATTTGCATATACTGTAGATTTCCAAGGCCCCTAACATTCAGATACATGTGGAATAACTAAAAAAAAGCACCCGTGCTTAATTACGTTTACCATTACAACTTAATATGATGGAGTAACTGAGCAAATAGGGCCGCTATGACAAAAGAGAATGTGCCTCAGTCCTGTTTATTAGATTGAAAGCATATACAATAATTCCACTTTATGTGCACCAGTTAGCTTTACAAAAATCAGATATTGCCATGCAAATGCAGCAGTGACATCATCACTATAATATACACAGCTTGTGCAGAGGGCAGAGCTGTGGGAGAAGCCCAGCCAGTGGTGGCCCGTAATACAGGGTGCAGGGGCGCCGCCTCCTATTCATGCGTCCAGCCCCCTAATCTACATGCTGGGAGCCAGACGCATGGATTCCAATAGGGTTTTTTTTTTTTTTTGTGAAGCACGTGATTAGAGGCAGAGGCTTTAATAGGCTTTGAAAAATTGTGGACTCAGGATGCTGAGCACTTCGCCCGAGCCAACCCAGTTATGTGACAATAGTGAATGAATATTCGCTATTGTCTTCCTGATTCTCCTCCCAGCCAATCAGGAAGACCTGTCACCCAATTGGCTGAAAGCAGAGGTGGAGATGCAGAGGAAGCGCTGCCCGATAGATGGGGTAGTGCGGGGCTGGTGACTGACCGACCGGGGGGTGGCTGTGGGTGCATTGTTTGTGACCCCCCCAAAAAAAATATACCACCAGCCGCCACTGGGCCCAGCAGGTTCCACATACTCCAGGCTGCCTGCAGAAAACTACAGGAGGGGGCAGAGGCAAGACCAGTCATCATACACAAGGTAAAAGAGCACTATTGACTGGTCTTTATTACAGGAAAATGCTGCGCAGAGACAAAGTATCACACTGGATCACTACACAGATCTGTAACAGATACACAAAGCATCAGAAGGTTAAAGTAAGAATGCACATGCTTATTATATTTACTCTATATTTATTTATCCCAGAGCTCAAAGTTAATTTTTACGGTCAGTCACAATGATGTAGTAAAATGTTGACCTCAGACACAATAATTATCAGGGTGTCCATGCATGACCTTCCAATGAGCTACTACCTTTATTAGCTAGAAAATTCTCCTCTGTCTCACTCTCTTGGTAGGCAGCATAGATAAAACCATCAATATCATCACTCCAGCGATCCAGGCGGATTATACTGAGACTCCTTTTTTCATTGTTTTTAAATTTTTGTTTACAAAAATAAAATAAAACGTACATTCACCAAAATTACCAGTCTTCTACATGAGGCTTATGAGGTGAAAATCTCATTGCACAGGGGGCCAAGGGGCACAGACTGTGGTAGTATCGGCTCATATGCCCAACAGTATCAGGCAGATGTATTTAGCGGTAAATCTACCAAACCTCATACTCCAAGAAAGAAATTCAAGAATCTGGGCAGAAAGAGAGGCCTGGGTACAGCCTGACCTGTTAGTCACAATGCAATTTTTTGCTACAAGAGGAAGTGACAGAGCCCGAAATGTAGCCAACACCCATGTCTGAAGTGAAGCATGGGCTCCTTGGGCAGTCATTTGGACCAGTGAGATCTTTTCTTCATTCCAAAACTTCATCTTTGGTGAAATTTAGTCCTCAAAGCCTTTACTGTATCTTATAGCCAAAGAATAAATTAGTCACACCATTTTTTATAGTGATTGGATAAACCTCCCCAGTAGGGACACAGACAACAATAAAAAAAAAACTGACAGGTGTTCTAACCCTCCTCTACACTATCCAAAAGTAAAATCATGGCCTTAGATATGGTTCAAAATTTGTAAAATAATTAACAAATCACCAACGGATGGGAATAGTATAGGAATCAGACTTCAACAGGCATCTCAAATAAGCCATATCGCTTGTGAAATCTGCTTAGTATGTTGTCAGTTAAAACATTTTTGTATCTGTCTTTTAGCAAAGGATGAAAGTGCCACAACTCAAGATTTAGTCCAATGAATGCCTATTATTCACAAGAAAAGGTCAGAAAGTATAAGCTGTCACACAGGCTTCCCGTGTTGGGATTACTTAATCTCCCTTTTCCATATTTACCTGTCTAGTATTGTAGTACATCATTGCTGGCATACAAGCCCTTATAACGGGGGATGTGTGAGCCCCAAAAATGCATTGGCTATACTTTCTGATCTTTTGTTGTAAATAATAAATGTTTACTGGACTAAATTTTGAGCTGTGGTGTTCTCATCCTGCCTGTCTCAAACCCGACTCCAGGAAACCTTAAAATGAAGTTGAGCTGTGCCTACACCACAAGGGTTATCTGCTTGTTTTGTCTAGGGAAGAGGAGAAGTACTTTTACTTACATGATCTTCTGCTCCCCTGACAGACAGCTCTCCCCTGTGCACCGGCAGTGGACTGTCCCTTGGACATTGGTTTTGATGACATCAGGACCTAAAACTGCTGGAGCATGGTAAAAAAACACACTGTTGGGACTGGTCTAGCAGCGCAGAGAAGCAGAGGATCAGGTGACTAAATCTTCTTTTCTGTGTCCCCAAGACCTAAACAAGCAATATCCCTTACAGTGTGGCACAGCCACCTTGCAAAGGATCATTTTAAAGTTTCCTTGGGACTGGTCTGGGAATCTTAAGATACACCCCATTTGGAGGGGAATATCTTCCAAGGGTTGGGACTGATTCCCATTTGTATGCACATCATGAATCAGTGCCCTTTTTTACCACTATATCTGTCGTTTAACATACAAAAAAAACCCTGAACTTTATTTTATCATTTTAAAAGTAAACATCTACCCTAGCCACTTCAGCCCCGGAAGGATTTACCCCCTTCCTGACCAGAGCACTTTTTACAATTTGGCACTGCGTCGCTTTAACTGCTAATTGCGCGGTCATGCAATGCTGTACCTAAACGAAATTTGCATCCTTTTCTTCCCATGAATAGAGCTTTCTTTTGACGGTATTTGATCACCTCTGCCATTTTTATTTTTTGCGCTATAAACGGAAAAAGACCGAAAATTTTGAAAAAAAATGATATTTTCTACTTTTTGTTATAAAAAAAATCCAATAAACTCAATTTTAGTCATACATTTAGGCCAAAATGTATTCGGCCACATGTCTTTGGTAAAAAAAATGTCAATAAGTGTATATTTATTGGTTTGCGCCTACATACTAGGGTATATTTTCTGGAACTTACACAGCCTTTAATTTATGACTGCCTATGTCATTTCTTGAGGTGCTAAAATGGCAGGGCAGTACAAACCCCCCCAAATGACCCCATTTTGGAAAGTAGACTCCCCAAGGAAATTGCTTAGAGGCATGTTGAGCCCATTGAATATTAATTTTTTTTGTCCCAAGTGATTGAATAATGACAAAAAAAAAAATGTACAAAAAGTTGTCACTAAATAATATATTGCTCACACAGGCCATGGGCATATGTGGATTTGCACCCCAAAATACATTCAGCTGCTTTTCCTGATTATGGGGTTACCACATGTGTGGGACTTTTTGGGAGCCTAGCCGCATACGGGGCTCCGAAAACCAATCACCACCTTCAGGATTTCTAAGGGCATAAATTTTTGATTTCACTCTTCACTGCCTATCACAGTTTCAGAGGCCATGGAATGCCCAGATGGCACAAACCCCCCAAAATGACCCCATTTTGGAAAGTAGACACCCCAAGATATTTGCTGAGAGGCATGGTGAGTATTTTGCAGCTCTCATTTGTTTTTGAAAATGAAGAAAGTCAAGAAAAAATTCTTTTTTCAATTTTAAAAACTTTGTGACAAAAAGTGAGGTCTGCAAAATACTCACTATACCTCTCAGCGAATAGCTTGGGGTGTCTACTTTCCAAAATAGGGTCATTTGGGGGGGGGGGGTTGTGCTACCTGGGCATTCCATGGCCTCCGAAACTGTGATAGGCAGTAAAGAGTGAAATCAAAAATTTACGCCCTTAGAAAGCCTGAAGGCGGTGCTTGGTTTTTGGGGTCCCATACGAGGCTAGGCTCCCAAAAAGTCTCACACATGTGGTATCCCCATACTCAGGACAAGTAACAGAATGTATTTTGGGGTGTAATGTCACATATTCCCATGGCATGTTTGAGCAATATATCATTTAGTGACAACTTTGTGCAAAAAAAAAAAAAAAAAAAAAGTGTCTTTTTCCCGCAACTTGTGTCACAATATAAAATATTCCATGGACTCGACATGCCTCTCAGCAAATAGCTTGGGGTGTCTACTTTCCAAAATGGGGTCATTTGGGGGGGTTTTGAACTGTCCTGGCATTTTATGCACAACATTTAGAAGCTTATGTCACACATTACCGACTCTTCTAACCACTTGAAGACAAAGCCCTTTCTGACACTTTTTGTTTACATGAAAAAATTATTTTTTTTTGCAAGAAAATTACTTTGAACCCCCAAACGTTATATATTTTTCTAAAGCAAATGCCCTACAGATTAAAATGGTGGGTGTTTCAGGTTTTTTTTTTCACACAGTATTTGCGCAGCGATTTTTCAAACGCATTTTTTTGGGAAAAAACGCACTTTTTCAATTTTAATGCACTAAAACACACTATATTGCCCAAATGTTTGGTGAAATAAAAAAGATGATCTTAGGCCGAGTACATGGATACCAAACATGACATGCTTTAAAATTGCGCACAAACGTGCAGTGGCGACAAACTAAATACATTTTTAAAAGCCTTTAAAAGCCTTTACAGGTTACCACTTTAGATTTACAGAGGAGGTCTACTGCTAAAATTACTGCCCTCGATCTGACCTTCGCAGTGATACCTCACATGAATGGTGCAATTGCTGTTTACATTTGACACCAGACCGACGCTTGCGTTCGCCATTGCGCGAGAGCAGGGGGGGACATTATTTTTTTGCTTTTTTATCTTATTTTTAAACTGTCCCTTTCATTTTTTTTTTTTTTAATCATTTTTATTGTTATCTTAGGGAATGTAAATATCCCCTATGATAGCAATAGGTAGTGACAGGTACTCTTTTTTGAAAAAATTGGGGTCTATTAGACCCTAGATCTCTCCTCTGCCCTCAAAGCATCTGACCACACCAAGATCGGTGTGATAAAATGCTTTCCCAATTTCCCAATGGCGTTGTTTACATCCGGCGAAATCTAAGTCATGAAATGCTTGTAGCTTCCGGTTTCTTAGGCCATAGAGATGTTTGGAGCCACTCTGGTCTCTGATCAGCTCTATGGTCAGCTGGCTGAATCACCGGCTGCATTCTCAGGTTCCCTGTTGGGACAGGAGAGCCCGAGAAAAACATGGAAGACGGTGGGGGGGGCATTCCCTCCCACTGCTTGTAAAAGCAGTCTAGAGGCTAATTAGCCGCTAGGATTGCTTTTAGATGAAAGACGACCGCTGGCTGAAAAAAATGATACCAAGATGATACCTAAATCTGCAGGCATCATTCTGGTATAACCACTCAAAGTCCAGCAACATACCAGTACGTTGCTGGTCCTTGTTGGGCATATATTGTAATCTTTTTTTTTCATGCAGCCTGTGGGCTGAACGAAAAAAAGAGATTGATCGGTGGGGATGCCCACCATTAGAATACCTCCCTTCATCCACCCATTTCTAATGATGGGCATATATGCATCGTTTATATATGCCGAAGCATGGGGGCATCCTCCTGCAAAAGGTAGGAGCAAATCGCTCTTCCGCCCCTGCTGCCCCCATGCTTCGGCATATATCACCTCCGCTGGAGTCACGGCTTTATATATCGTGGGAGCAAACGCTGTTGCTGTCAAGATAAATAAATCCGCGCTGCAGCTGAATGGCGTACCTGAAAACAAAAAAAGGTTAACAATAAAACACGGTAAACGGTAAAGTATAAAAAATTGCATACCTGAAAAGCAAACATGATAAAACATAATAACAATAAAACATTGCAGAACAGAATACAGTAAAAAAGAGCAGAACAATAGAGAGAGAATAGAGAGAGAGAGAACAATAAAACGACAACTATTTTTTTTTTTATATATATATATATATTTTTTTTTTTACACTTTTTTTGTAACTGTAACTTTTGTAACTGTAACCAGTTCCAGGTTCGGGTCTCTCAAAATGCGATGGCATCTTGGGAGACCCTGTGAACGTGCGCCTAGTCTGTGCAATGCTGTACCCTACGCTAATACTCAACTAGTGTATGGTAGCGTTCAAAACATTCACCAATGCAAAGACCAGGATTGTCAGAACAGGAGGGACAATAATAGCGGGAGTCACGCCTATATCCGCGCTTGCTGCAGACACAACATATTTTTTGGTGGGGGATAGTTGGGTAGGGGTACTCGGGAGGACATAAAGAAAATGCCTCTAATGCAGCCGACTGCATTTGGTTGGGGATGTGAATGGGGGAAATACGGGTGCTGCAGAAGTGGTGGGTTCCCAATTAGGACTGGCGAATGCAGCAGGAAGGGCATTATGGGCACGACGGGCCTGTGTTTGTCTTCTTCTTGGTGGCAGCGGGACACTACTTGCCACCTCACCAGCTTGAAATGCACTTATGGGACTCGCCACGTCACCAAGTGTTACTGCAGTGCTGGTTTGACTACGACCGGGGTGTACTAGGCCGCTGGTGCTTGCCAGTTCACCAAAACGCTACCAAAAAACTGTTAGTGATCGCAGGGATCAGGCCTGACTCTGCGAACGCTGCAGTTATGCGTTTAGTGTTTTGTGAGTGACAGTGATCGATCGATACTGCACTTGGGTGGGCTGGGCTGGACCGGGCGGAGGGGCAAAACGCAGGTGCTAGCAGGTATCCTGGCTGATCCCGCTAACACTGCATTTTTGGGAACCCTAAACTGCTGGGGACACTAGTATAGATCTGGTCGGATCAGATATTGATCCGTTCAGATACTATACCACTAAGGGAGGTGTATGGTGCCTGCGTGGGTGTTACCGCTACTGGCGCTAACCTGACGCTGCCTGTGGCTGGTTCTTTGCCAGTTCACCAAAACGCTACCAAAAAAACTGTTAGCAATCGCAGGGATCAGGCCTGACTCTGCGAACGCTGCAGTTATGCGTTTAGTGTTTTTTAAGTGTCAGTGATCGATCGATACTGCACTTGGGTGGGCTGGACTGGGCCGGGCGGAGGGGCAAAACGCAGGTGCTAGCAGGTATCTGGGCTGATCCCGCTAACACTGAGTTTTTGGGAACCCTAAACTGCTGGGGATGCTAGTATAGATCTGTTCGTATCAGATATCGATCAGTTCAGATACTATACCACTAAGGGAGGTGTATGGTGCGTGCGTGGGTATTAGCGGTACTGGCGCTAACCTGACGCTGCCTGGGGCGATGCAGACCCTATCTGACCCTAAAACCTAAGTTATATCACCGCCGGGTGATCAGGGGGCTAAACCTTTATTCGGTAATAAACGGCGGGTGCCCTGACACTATAAAAAATAAACTAACTAACCAGTGTCATCCGTAACAGTTATACGGTGATCACTGGTGAAAGGGTTAACTAGGGGGCAATCAAGGGGTTAAAACATTTATTAGATAGTATATGGGGGTCCCTGTCGCTATAAAACACTGACGGCGAACCTAAATATTTATCTCCCAAACTAGCGTCACCAGTGACACTAATACAGCGATCAGAAAAATGATTGCTTAGTGACACTGGCGACGAGGGGTGATCAAGGGGTTAAAACTTTATTAGGGGGAGTTAGGGGGTATCCTAGACCTAAAGGGGGCCTAACACTAACTGCCCTACCACACTAACTGTCACAAACTGACACCAATGCAGTAATCAGAAAAAAAAAACTGCTTGGTGTCAGTGTGACGGGGGGGGGGGGGGGGAGGTGATCGGGGGGTGAAGGGGGGTGTACAGTATGCCTGGCGTGTTCTGTGTGTGTGTGTTTGTGCAATCACTCGGATGTCCTCTCTCCTCGGCGCCGGAACGGAAAATACCGAGCCGAGGAGAGATGACATCACTTCCTCTGTCGCTGTTTACTATACAGAAGCCGAGGAAGCATTTCATTCGCCAGGAGCGATAGCGAGGGGGGAGCCACGAATGAGTGGCCTCCCCCTCACCTTTGATCGCCCCTGACGAGAATCTGACCGCCGCAGGCACTGGGGGAGGGTCCAATCGGACCCCCCGCCCGTGGGAAGGCAAGGACGTACCTGTAAGTCCTTTTGCCTGCCCGTGCCATTCTGCCGACGTACATGGTCGTGCGGCGGTCGGCAACTGGCTAGGATCAGACACTGCAAGATGCCTGCTATTACCGTAATTAACCAGAATAAGCTATTTTGTAATCTTTGATTTTGAGTTTCATTTTGTATATGAGGCCTGCAGATAACTCACTTCATGGTTAAGCCATTTCAACTGACATTCCACTGTCCAATGAGGCTGCATTATTAGCTGGTACGGGTGCTCTCACTGGACATGATGTTGGAGGGGTGTGAAACTTAGGAATGAAATTAGAAAAAAAGTCAAGCCCTATTAATAAGATGAAACAAAATTGGAAAAATACACAAATACAAAGAGAAACCCTTGCTAAAAGCAATAGCAGGCACATTACAGTGTGTTCTTAGGCAGAACCTTTTGAAAATTAAAATGGAGTACAGGTCCCCTTTGAGGTTATTATATAATTGTTTAAACAAAAACCATAAACAGTTGCTCAGTATTTATGATCTAACATGCTAAGTCAGTGTGTATTTTGATTGTTAATTAGTAAAATAAATAAGACAAAAAGCCCAGCACAAAAGAAACAACTTATCTCTTACAAGCGGATTTGGAAAATCCACAAAGGAATAAGTAAATATTTTTGGTAATAATTGGCAAAAAGAATATTGGAAAAGCTAGCCAGACATCTCTGTTATTGTTTATTAATCATCATCATATGTATTAGCTCATTCTACCAACATAAGACTGTAGGCTCTTCCTTGTACAAGAGACAGCGGGGGGTTCTGTGTCTGTCCAAGAACACAGAATGGTGAGTAGAATCAGTTTAGTCTGATAAATGGTAGCGGATGAGCTGCCTGAATTCTAATTTTCCTGTGCATGCAAAGAATTGACTTTTCTGGGGTTTTAATACAAAAATGGGGAGAAGAATTATTGTAAACAGCAACCATTTTCCAGCTATCATTTTGTTTTGAGTAGATTAGTAAAAGAAAGATAACTTCCTACTTTATTGTCTTTGTGCTTTAGAAATGTGCTCGGTTCTGTAAATAAATACAACACGGTAACATAAATAAAAGCATAAAAAGAAAAATAATGGGACTTTAAATGAGGTATGCTGCTGCTAAATATAATACATTGTATGGAGTATGTATATAATAAAACCGTTTTATTTATGAAACACAGTTGCTTTGATCTAGAGCTACATGATACAGTTCCAAAATATAAACACAGCTATATACAGATGAGTTGATATTAAATACACATTTACCAAATGGACATATATAATAGATAAACATAAGGAGCTGTGCTCTCAAACCATATATCTAAGGCATCATTCTCACGAGGCGGATCCGCTGCCTTGGAGTCCGCCTCGGTCCGCCAGCTCAGTGGGAGATCTCTCCATTTATCTCCGCTGAGCCGGTGGATGACAGCTCCCTCTCTGCTCACTGAGCGGGGAGGGGCCTGTCGAGCGCCGCTGCTTCCTTTGGAGAGATCGGACGAAAACGGACAGCATGTCCGTTTTCATCAGATCTCACCCGATCTGATCCACCAGGGACGGATGCGAACGTAGGGGCATCCGTCTGCTTTTAGCGGATCAGACCGGGTCGGATGTCAGCAGACATGTCACCGCTGACATCCGTCGCTCCATAGACTAGCATGGAGCGTCCGTTCAAATCCGCCGTCAAAACTGACAGGCGGACCTGAACGGTCCAACAGTGTGAAAGGGGCCTTAATTGAAAAATAAATGTAATAACATATGAAAATTGAAAAAGTCCCAGTGTGACAAATACATTTATCCAGAGAATGAGCAATCCTAGAAAGTCCTCCATTTGAATAGTGAGTAAGTGAATGAAATAACACGATATGGTGACTGTCTCCTGTGACTTCAAAACAGACAATGTGAATCCACCACCCCAGAGAGTGCAAGCTTACCAGCTGCACAGGCTTTTGAGCTTGTGGCTAACACCTAGCCAGGGCCTTTAATTCTACAATAGCCTCTCAGACCAAATACTGCTAAGGACAACATTTGAATCCACACTCGATGTAGATGATCACAGTAATCCATAGAAAAAATGGAAAGTGATCGCCATAGGTAAAATCGGGTGGTATTTATTATTATTATTATTTATTAATTAAAAAGTAGTATCACTTACAAGCATGAAGAGTTCCAATAAAAAAGAGCAATAAAAATTAGGCCGGCAACAATACGAACGCCCATGCAAATGGGACGTAGAACAGTGCGGTGACGTCAGCATGATGGAGGGATGAGGGAATGACCCCCAATAAATGATTGGATCCCCAATAAAATGTCACGTCCGGAGCTGAGGCAGGAATGACCCGAACCAGATCAAGGGGACTGCCAGAAAACAGGGCAGGTGATCACAGTGCATTCTGCGAGAGTTAGATGGTATAAAATGTCCGCAAAGGATCGCATCCATCTGGAATGAAGGGTGTACAATTCAATATGGTGTAAAATAAATTTAATAATGTGTATGAAAAAATAAAACGAGCAGTGATAAATGTAAAAAAGTGTGTGGAAAAAAAAGGGGAAAAGGACTAAAAAGTAAAAATGTGTGTGAATGGAGTCACGAATGACCCCTTTCTTGCTGACCTGTGTGCTGACGATATGTGCAGAGGTGTGGTGTCTCATCGATGGTAGAGGATTGCATTTTATTGGGGATCCCTTCCCTCATCCCTCCATGATCGCATGAGTCGGCATATATCTTATGAGCTGATGTGTGAGTATTAGATTTGAGAAATAACTACCCAGGTAATTTTTTCTTCTTCCCCCCTTTGGGTTGAAGGGTTTATCATAATTATACTTATACTAATATACCTGACTTTTTTGTACCTACAGTGAATGTTTCCATCCATACTCCTGAGTAGGGATGAGCTTCGTGTTCGAGTCGAACCCATGTTCGACTCGAACATCGGCTGTTCGATCGTTCGCCGAATTGCGAACGTTATGGGCCGTTCGCGCTAAATTCGTGTGGCGCGTCACGGCCCATAATTCACTGCGGCATCGCAGTGCATTGCTGGCTGATGATTGGCCAAGCATGCACTATGACCCGCATGCTTGGCCAATCACAGCGCTGTCAGTAGAGAGAGCTGTAATTGGCCAAAGCCAGGGTGGCTTTGGCCAATTACGGCTCAGGGCATTTAGTACACACCCCACACTATATAAGGCCGCCTGCACGGCGGCCCTGTGTAGTGTGTGTTCCGGTGTGCTGAGAGATAGAGAGAGAGAGAGACAGTGTCATTTGATTTGAGTTAGATAGATTAGGCAGAACAGTCAGTCAGTTAGCTGCACTTACAGTGTATTGTGTATATATATGCATCCCAGGTGTTGCATATATATATATACACTGTATTCAGTTTAGCTAGATCCGTTCCTGTTATCTTTTATCTAGACTATTTACATTTAATGCAGTGCGTCCTGCTCACAGTGTTCAGCTAGATCCGTTCCTGTTATCTTCTAGACTATTTACATTTAGTGCAGTGCGTCCTGCTCACAGTGTTCAGCTAGATCCGTTCCTGCTATTTACATTTAGTGCAGTGCGTCCTGCTCACAGTGTTCAGCTAGATCCGTTCCTGTTAAATTCCTACTGACCGGCAGGCTTGTCTGGTTACAGTATATAAAGCTACCTGAAGAAAATTACAGGTGTTCTATTTGATCCTATTAGTACCACGGTCAGGCAGCTAGACTATTTACATTTAGTACAGTGCGTCCTGCTCACAGTGTTCAGCTAGATCCGTTCCTGTTATCTTCCTACTGACAGGCAGGCTTGTCTGGTTACAGTATATAAAGCTACCTGAAGAAAATTACAGGTGTTCTATTTGATCCTATTAGTACCACGGTCAGGCAGCTAGACTATTTACATTTAGTACAGTGCGTCCTGCTCACAGTGTACAGCTAGATCCGTTCCTGTTATCTTCCTACTGACAGGCAGGCTTGTCTGGTTACAGTATATAAAGCTACCTGAAGAAAATTACAGGTGTTCTATTTGATCCTATTAGTACCACGGTCAGGCAGCTAGACTATTTACATTTAGTACAGTGCGTCCTGCTCACAGTGTTCAGCTAGATCCGTTCCTGTTATCTTCCTACTGACAGGCAGGCTTGTCTGGTTACAGTATATAAAGCTACTTGAAGAAAATTACAGGTGTTCTATCCCAGCTTAGTGCAGCTACAGGCCATTAGTATGTCTGGAAGGCCAAGAAGGAGAGGCAGACAGTCACAAGCCAATAAGAGAGGGCAAGCAGGCTCTGTGTCTAGTGCTGGTCGTGGAGACGGTGCATCCTCATCAGCACGTGGCCATGGGACACGCTTGGCCTTTTTTTCGGCAGCTGGCCATGTTGAGCCGCAACATGCGGAAGACTTGGTCGAGTGGATGACCAAGCCGTCCTCATCCTCCTCATCCTCTCTCACCCATGCCCAGGGTGCTTTGTCTGGCAAAGCAGCGGCCTCTTCCCTCAGCTCAATGTCATCAGTGACTCCTTCCCTAGCTCCACCATGTCCTCATGAGGATTCCCTCGAACTGTTTGACCACAGTGTTGGGTACATGCTCCAGGAGGATGCCCAGCGTTTGGAAGGCTCTGATGACGATACTGAGCTCGATGAAGGCAGTAACATGAGCGCGGACAGAGGGGGTGCCCAAGAAGGACAGCAATCTGGCAGTCATGCTCCCCCTGCTGCAGCATACTGCCAGGTTTGCTCCAGTGATGAGGAGGGAGGGGATGATGAGGTCACTGACTCAACGTGGGTGCCTGATAGGAGAGAGGAGGAGGAGGAGGAGGAGGAGGAGGAGGAGGAGGAGGCGGCAGCACATCACCAACGAGGCAGGATGCCCTCCAGGGGCCAGCCTAAGGGCAGCACATTGACTGCATCACACCCCAAAGCTCCACATGTGCAGGGCGCTGCAGTCTCTGCGCGTTATTCAAAAAGTTCTTTGGTGTGGGCCTTTTTTGAGACGAGTGCATCAGATCGCACCGCTGCTATTTGCAACATATGTCTCAAGCGTATCTCGCGTGGCCAAAATATCTCCCGCTTGGGTACCACATGCTTGACCAGACATATGTTGACCTGCCATGCAGTTCGTTGGCAAGCGTATCTAAAAGACCCACACCAAAGAACAAAGAGGATCTCTCCTTGCTCCTCATCAGCTGAGATTTCCAACCCCACTAGACCTTCAGTCCTCTCTGAGACCTGCAGTGAGAGGAATGAAGGTGTAGAATTAGGTGTGTCACAGCCAAGTACTTGTGGGCAATCTGCTTTTGGTACACCGACGTCAGATTGTACCAGGCAAATTTCCCTGCCCCAGCTGCTGCACCGCCGAAAGAAGTTTGCTCCCAGCCATCCACATGCCCAGCGGTTGAATGCTAGCTTGGCAAAATTGCTAGCACTTCAACTGCTGCCTTTTCAGTTGGTAGACTCTGCCCCCTTCCGTGAGTTTGTGGAATGTGCGGTTCCTCAGTGGCAGGTACCCAAACGCCACTTTTTCTCACGGAAGGCGATTCCGGCTCTCTACCGGCATGTGGAAGGCAATGTCCATGCCTCGCTGGACAGGGCGGTCAGCGGTAAGGTGCATATTACCGCTGACTCATGGTCCAGCAGGCATGGACAGGGACGTTACCTAAGTTTCACGGCGCATTGGGTGACTCTGCTGGCAGCTGGGAAGGATGCAGGACAAGGTGCAGTAGTGTTGGAGGTTGTTCTGCCACCACGCCTCCAAAATGCTGATTGTGACACACCTCTCTCCTCCACCCCCTCCTCTTCTTCTTCCTCCATGGCCTCTTCCTCGGAACCAGCGGTGCTCCGTAGGCGTTCAAGGGGCTACGCAAGTACGCAGGCCAAAAGATGCCATGCGGTGCTTGAGCTGGTGTGCTTGGGGGACAGGAGCCACACTGGGGCAGAGGTTCTGTCAGCTCTGCAGGGGCAGGTTCAGAGGTGGTTGACGCCACGCCAACTTAAGGCAGGAATGGTGGTTTGCGACAATGGCACCAACCTCCTCTCTGCCCTCCGACAGGGACAAATGACCCATGTGCCCTGTTTGGCTCACGTCCTTAACTTGGTGGTGCAGCGGTTCTTGGGCAGGTACCCGGGCTTACAGGATGTCCTGAGGCAGGCCAGGAAAGTCTGTGTGCATTTCCGCCGGTCATATAATGCCAGTGCTCGGCTGACGGACCTCCAAAAGGAGTTTAACCTGCCCAAGAACCGCCTAATCTGTGACATGCCCACCAGGTGGAACTCAACGTTGGCCATGCTGCAGCGGCTGCACACGCAGCAGAGGGCCATCAATGAGTACCTGTGCGACTATGGCACCAGGACAGGGTCAGGGGAGCTTGGTTTTTTTTCCCCACGCCAGTGGGCCATGATCAGGGATGCATGCACTGTCCTGTCACCATTCGAGGAGGCCACGAGGATGGTGAGCAGTGACAGTGCATGCATCAGTGACACTGTCCCCCTTGTCCACCTGTTGGAGCACACGCTGCGTGGAATAATGGACAGGGCACTTGAGGCAGAACAGAGGCAGGAAGAGGAGGACTTCCTTAGCTCTCAAGGCCCCCTTTATCCAGACAGTGTTCCTGCGTGCCCGCCGATCACACAGGAAGAGGACGAGGAGGAAGAGGAGGAGGAGGAAGATTGTGTCAGTATGGAGGTGGAGCCTGGCACTCAGCATCAGCAGCAGTCTTTAAGGGATCAGTCCCAAGAAACACATGGACTTGTACGTGGCTGGGAGGAGGTGGCTGCGGACCATGTCGTTCTTAGTGACCCAGAGGACTCCGGACCGAATGCCTCAGCAAACCTACGCTGCATGGCCTCCCTGATCCTGCAAAGCCTGCGTAAGGATCCTCGTATTCGTGGTATCAAGGAGAAGGACCAATACTGGCTGGCAACCCTCCTTGATCCACGTTACAAGGGTAAGGTTGCGGACCTTATCTTGCCATCGCAGAGGGAGCAGAGGATGAAACATCTTCGGGAGGCCTTGCAGAAAGGTCTGTGCAACGCGTTCCCAGAGACTGGGAGGTTACAAACTCCTGTTTCTGGACAACGTGTTGCTGAGGCTTCGGTCAGTCAAAGAAGGAGCGGTGGAGAAGGTGGCCGTCTGACCGATGCGTTCAGACAATTTTTTGGTCCGCAGCCCCAAGGTATGATCGGTTCCAGCAACCATCGCCAGCGTCTGTTTTACATGGTGCAGGAATACCTAGGGGCAAGATCAGACTTGGACACCTTTCCCACCGAAAATCCTCTGGGTTACTGGGTCTTGAGGATGGATCACTGGCCAGAGCTTGCACAGTATGCAATTGAGCTACTGGCCTGTCCTGCATCCAGCGTTCTTTCGGAACGCACATTCAGTGCTGCTGGAGGCGTGGTAACCGATCACAGGGTGCGTCTGTCCACCGACTCGGTCGATCGGCTGACCTTCATAAAAATGAATGAGTCTTGGATCACCACCAGCTACCAAGCACCTGATGCTGATGTAACCGAATAATTTTTTTTGAAATCTCAGATCCCTTCAAAGACTGCCTATGCTGATGCTGAGTGACTATCCCTGAGTAATTATCCTCTTCCTCCTCAATCATCACGCTGATAGCTTGTAAGAACATTTTTGGTTCTGGGCGCCACCACCAGTGCCTAAGGCACAATTTTTCAGCCCCTGTTTAACAGGGGCGTGTAATTACAATTTTTGATGTAATACTTTGCAGCAGGGCTCGTTCCTGCATTCCAACTAGAGTGTCTGTGAGGGGTTGCAGTGTTGTGGCACCAGCACCAGTGCCTAGGGCCCAATTTTTCTGCCCCTGTCTAACAGGGGCGTGTAATTACAATTTTTGATGCAATACTTTGCAGCAGGGCTCGTTCCTGCGTTCCAACTAGAGTGTCTGTGAGGGGTTGCAGTGTTGTGGCACCAGCACCAGTGCCTAAGGCCCAATTTTTCTGCCCCTGTCTAACAGGGGCGTGTAATTACAATTTTTGATGCAATACTTTGCAGCAGGGCTCGTTCCTGCGTTCCAACTAGAGTGTCTGTGAGGGGTTGCAGTGTTGTGGCACCAGCACCAGTGCCTAAGGCCCAATTTTTCTGCCCCTGTCTAACAGGGGCGTGTAATTACAATTTTTGAAGCAATAATTTGCAGCAGGGCTCGTTCCTGCGTTCCAACTAGAGTGTCTGTGAGGGGTTGCAGTGTTGTGGCACCAGCACCAGTGCCTAAGGCCTAATTTTTCAGCTCCTGTTCAACAGGGGCATGTAATTACAATTCTTGATCTAATATTTCACAGCAGGGCCCTGTGAGGGCTTACAGTGTTGTGGCCACAGCAACACCTAAGGCCCAAATTTCTGCTGAGTATATAGGGCAGGACCCTACTTTCAAACATCTAACTTACAAACGACTCCTACTTGCAAACGGAAGGAGACAACAGGAAGTGAGATGAAATCTACCCCTAGGAAGGGAAATTCTCTCCTGTAAGAGTTAATATGGGAAAACAAGTTCTCCTTTCCACTGATGCTTTCCAATCCTTGTTCCACAAAAAAACCCAAATTTTCAAAAAACATTTTTCATTGGGACAAAAAAGTGAGGTGAAATCTTCTGAAGAGGAGGAAAGACAGCAAAACAAATGTCACAGGGGTGATAACCCTTCCCTATGTTTTCCAAAAAGCTTAGAAAAGATTTTTTGGCTGGAGCTAAACACGTTAAAAATGTTCAAAATTACAAACAGATTCTACTTAACAACAAACCTACAGTCCCTGTCTTGTTTGCACCGCCTGTATACTGCTGTTCAGAGTATATAGGGCCTGGTGGCCCCACACCTTTCCTTATTTTAATTTGGGTGCGGGGTTCCCCTTAATATCCATACAAGACCCAAAGGGACTGGTAATGGACTGGGGGGTACCCATGCCGTTTGTCTCACTGATTTTCATCCATATTGCCATGACCCGACATGACATTAAACCCGCAAGCAGTTTTAAATGAGATTTTTTCCTTTAAAAATGACATTTGGTGCAGGGACTGTTCTAAACATGGGAAACACGCGTCACTTTACAGGCATACTATAGACACCCCCCAGGTACGATATTTAAAGGAATATTTCACTTTTTTTTTTTTACTTTAAGCATCATTAAAATCACTGCTCCCGAAAAAACGGCCGTTTTTAAAAGTTTTTTTTGCATTGATACATGTCCCCTGGGGTAGGACCCGGGTCCCCAAACCCTTTTTAGGACAATACCATGCAAATTAGCCTTTAAAATGAGCACTTTTGATTTCGAACGTTCGAGTCCCATAGACGTCAATGGGGTTCTAACGTTCGTGCGAACTTTCGGTCCGTTCGCGGGTTCTGGTGCGAACCGAACCGGGGGGTGTTCGGCTCATCCCTACTCCTGAGTGAACGTGATTCACAAAATGCAGAGTTTTTATTGATAGGGTGCCAAGACAGTTCAGCTTTTACTCTTTATACTCAACATATATTTATGCTTTTGTGTGTATATATATCAGTATGTATGACCATTGTATGTTATTATATACAGTATCTCACAAAAGTGAGTACACCCCTCACATTTTTGTAAATATTTTATTATATCTTTTCATGTGACAACATTGAACAAATGACACTTTGCTACAATGTAAAGTAGTGAGTGTACAGCTTGTATAAGTGTCAATTTGTTGTCCCCTCAAAATAAGTCAACACACAAGCATTAATGTCTAAACCGCTGGCAAAAGTGAGTACAGCCCTAAGTGAAGATGTCCAAATTGGGTCCAAAGTGTCAATATTTTGTGAGGCCATCATTATTTTCCAGCACTGCCTTAACCCTCCGGGCATGGAGTTCACCAGAGCTTCACAGGTTGCCACTGGAGTCCTCTTCCACTCCCCCATGACGACATCATGGAACTGGTGGATGCTAGAGACCTTGCGCTCCTTCACCTTCCATTTAAGGATGCCCCACAGATGCTCAATAGAGTTTAGGTCTGGAGACATGCTTGGCCAGTCCATCACCTTTACCCTCAGCTTCTTTAGCAAGGCAGTGGTCATCTTGGAGGTGTGTTTGGGGTCGTTATCATGTTGGAATACTACCCAATGGCCCAGTCTCCGAAGGGAGGGGATCATGCTCTACTTCGGTATGTCACAGTACATGTTGGCATTCATGGTTCCCGCAATGAACTGTAGCTCCCCAGTGCCGGCAGCACTCATACAGCCCCAGACCATGACACTCCCACCATCATGCTTGACTGTAGGCAAGACACACTTGTTTTTGTACTCCTCACCTGGTTGCCACCACACAAGCTTGACACCATCTGAACCAAATAAGTTTATCTTGGCCTCATCAGACCTCATCAGATTGCCCGCTTAGGCTCTGAAGAAAGGGGTGCTCCCCCAAAACGCCTAAGCCATCAGCCATTTGCGCTGGTCTGATCCTCTCGGCAACAGGTCCTGGGGTGTCGATCCACAGAAACAGCGCTTTTGCGCCCTTTCGAAAGCTATCTTTATTAGCTCGTTTGTGAGTATAATTTTTACTGTTTTTATGCTGCATTAAAGTTTATCAGTGGTAATGCACTAGGTTGGTGCGCCCTCTTTCTTTTCTGTTTTTTTAGCTTGAATACCCATTGTTCAAATGAGGGCTGCAAGACGCTAGGCATTACTTCTATAGGTGGCTGCACCACATATCCAGTTCATGGACACCTGAGCGCAGGAGAGGTCTTTTTTTCTTGTGTTCATCAGACCACAGGACATGGTTCCAGTAATCCATGTCCTTAGTCTGGTTGTCTTCAGCAAACTGTTTGTGGGCTTTCTTGTGCAGCATCTTTAGAAGGGGCTTCCTTCTGGGACGACAGCCATGCAGACCAATTTGATGCAGTGTGCGGCATATGGTCTGAGCACTGACAAGCTGACCCCTCACCCCTTCAACCTCTGAAGCAATGCTGGCAGCACTCATACGTCTATTTCCCAAAGACAACCTCTGAATATGACGCTGAGCATGTGCACTCAACTTCTTTGGTTAATCATGGCGAGGCCTGTTCTGAGTGGAACCTGTTCTGTTAAACCGCTGTATGTTCTTGGCCACCGTGCTGCAGCTCAGTTTCAGGGTCTTGGCAAACTTCTTATAGCCTAGGACAGTGATGGCGAACCTTGGCACCCCAGATGTTTTAGAACTACATTTCCCATGATGCTCATGCACTCTGCAGTGTAGTGGAGCATCATGGGAAATACAGTTCCTGTTAGAAACCATTAAGTCAGACCGAGACAGAAGTACAGTTAAATCACACTTGTTTAATAATAAAAGTAAAAAGAACAAACATAGCCAAAGTTCAGGAATGGATAGTCAGCCAAGCAGAAGTCAGGGATCAAAGTAGTGGAACAGCAAGCAGGATCTGGAGCAGGAGGGATGTCAGCAAAGCCAGTCTTTAAAAAGGAATGCAGGAGATAGCTTCTTGTGATGTGACCAAGGCGAAGGCAGAGCTCCTCTGGACAGGACGGCCTAAGTAGGCAGGACTGACCAGCAGGATCATCAACAGCTGGGTAACTGTGGAGAGAGATGGGAGCTGGCAATTAGCCGACAGCTGAGAGCCAATGCACCAGGTACTGTATGCACCCACGGAACCTACGGGAGTCAACAATGGACTGTACTTCATACTTCTCATGGTTCTCAACCTGTACAGGGTGAGGACGTGGCACCGAGGTGGTAAAGCGGTTGCAGACCAAAGGTTTTAATAAGGAGACATGAAATACATTCAAAATATGCACATAAGGAGGAAGGTCTAATGCGTAAGCCACTGGGTTAATCTTCTGAAGAATACGGAAAGGCCCAATAAACCGAGGTGCGAACTTCAGTGAGGGAACACAAAGTCGAAGGTTGCGAGATGACAACCAGGCCCTGTCCCCAACCTGGTAGGAAGGCACAGGCAGGCATCTGCGGTCAGCATGGAGTCTGTGTCTATCATTAGCATGACGCAAAGCCTCCTGGACTTGTGCCCAAGTGGAACGAAGACCACGGAAATGCTCCTCTAACACAGGAATACTCTGCGGAACAAACGAGTCAGGCAACATAGAAGGTTGGAAACCATAATATGCCATAAACGGGGACAATCGGGAAGCAGAATTCATGGCACTGTTGTGAGCAAATGCTGCCCACGTTAATAGGTCTGACCAGTTATTATGATGGTCAGAAATATAGCAATGTAGGAATTGCTCCAAGGACTGATTGGCTTGTTCTGCAGCCCCATTAGATTGCAGGTGATACACAGAGGAGAAAGCAAGCTGAATTCCCAACTGTGGACAAAAGGCTCGCCAGAACCGGAACACAAACTGACTACCCCTGTCCGAGACAATCACCTTGGGTAGCCCATGTAAGAGAAAGATCTCCCGAGCAAAAATGGAAGTCAGTTCCTTAGAAGTGGGCAACTTCTTAAGTGGAATACAATTTTGTCCCCCCCCCTCGTCCCACGGACTTTGGGGATGGGCCACCGGCATATCGACGCCATGCTCCTACACCCATTGGGTGGCTTCCGCGGCTGCGCTGTCACCCAGTGGCAGTGCAGTTTGTCGTCTTGGATGGATGGGAGTCTACTGCACATGCATACTCCCATTGGTAGCTGACACCCTGGGCGTCAGCACACCAATCCATCCTCGCATGGCGTTGGGGGCAGGATGGACCAGACCCTTTAAGGGATATAAGTCAGGGGTGAGACATGGCTGAGTTCACTTCCTTCACTCACCAATACTATGCACACCACAGAGACTTTCATTGCTGTTCAGCTGTTTACATATCAAGGTAAATACACTCTCCCCATCCCAGCACTCACCTGGTGCTTCATCTGCATTACCTGTACTTTTTGTTTAATTTAAAACACCACTTTTCATACAACCTTTTCCCTTTTTCTTTCCCAGACAAACACATTTTTTTAGGATTTACTTTCTTACCCACGTATGTCTGCTCCATTATTGGATCAGGTTAGTCCACTTATGTTTCTATACAAATAACTAGGGATGAGCTTCGAGTTCGAGTCAAACTTATGTTCGACTCGAACATCGGCTGTTCGCCAGTTCGCCGAACAGCGAACAATTTGGGGTGTTTGCGGCAAATTCAAAAGCCGCAGGACACCCTTTAAAAGTCTATGGGAGAAATCAAAAGTGCTAATTTTAAAGGCTTATATGCATGGTATTGTCATAAAAGTGTTTGGGGACCTGGGTCCTGCCCCAGGGGACAAGGATCAATGCAAAAAAAAGTTTTAAAAACTACCGTTTTTTTCGGGAGCAGTGATTTTAATAATGCTTAAAGTGAAACAAAAAAAGTGTAATATTCCTTTAAATTTCGTACCTGAAGGGTGTCTATAGTATGCCTGTAAAGGGGCGCATGTTTTAGAACAGTCTGACAGCAAAATGACATTTCAAAGGAAAAAAAGTCATTTAAAACTACTCTATTAATGAATTGCTGTCTGACAATACGCATAAAAGTTCATTGATAAAAACGGCATGGGAATTCCCCACAAAACCAACATTAAAAAAAAAAAATGACGTGGGGGGTCTCACTAAATTCCATACCAGGCCCTTTAGGTCTGGTATGGATTCTAAGGGGAACCCCAGCCAAAATTTTTTTAAAAAAATGGCGTGGGGTCCCCCTCAAAATCTATACCAGACCCTTCAGGTCTGGTATATGGATTTTAATGGGAACCCCGTGCCAAAATTTAAAAAAAAAAATAGCGTGAGTCCCCCCAAAAATCCATACCAGACCCTTATCCGAGCACGCAACCTGGCAGGCCGCAGGAAAAGAGGGGGGGACGAGAGAGCGCCCCCCTCCTGAACCGTACCAGGCCACATGCCCTCAACATTGGGAGGGTGCTTTGGGGTAGCCCCCCAAAACACCTTGTCCCCATGTTGATGGGGACAAGGGCCTCATCCCCACAACCCTTGCCCGGTGGTTGTGGGGGTCTGCAGGCGGGGGGCTTATCGGAATCTGGAAGCCCCCTTTAACAAGGGGACCCCCAGATCCCGGCCCTCCACCCTGTGTGAAATGGTAAGGGGGTACAAAAGTACCCCTACCATTTCACAAAAAAAACTGTCAAAAATGTTAAAAATGACAAGAGACAGTTTTTGACAATTCCTTTATTTAAATGCTTCTTCTTTCTTCTATCCTCTTTCTTCTATCTTCTTTCTTCTATCTTCTATCATTCTTCGGTTTCTTCCTCCATCTTCTTCTTCTTCTGGTTCTTCTGGTTCTTCCTCCAGTGTTCTCGTCTGGCAACTTCCTCCGTGGCGTTGGCGTCTTCTTCACTTCTTCTCCTCAGGCCGCTCCGCATACATGATGGCATGGAGGGAGGCTCCCGCTGTGTGACGCTTCTCCTCTTCTGACGGTTCTTAAATAATGGGGGCGGGGCCACCTGGAGATCCCGCCCCCTCTGACGCATGGGGACTTCCCTGTGGCATTTCCCGTGACTTCAGAGGGGTGGGGTTATGGTTCTCTCATCCGCAGAGAGACGCGTGAAGCCCAACTGCATGGGTTCATCTTCACTGACCGACTTGGTACCAGGAGGCATGGGAGGTGAGAGAGGCACGGGTGGGACTGCAAAGCTTGGAGGCAAACGTACAGGAGGTTTCCACAAGCGCTCCTTAAAAGAGAGTCTTTCTCTGAGTCTGGAGTCAATGAGAATGGCAAACGTGATCAACTTCTCCAGCTCAGTGGGTATATATCTCGGGCTGCTATCTCATTCTTGATAGAATCCGAGAGACCATGAGAAAAAGCCTTTTAAAGGAGGCCACAAACTCAGGGTAACTCAAGACAGCCGGTTTTTGCATCTCCCATAGAGGGTTTGCCCAGGCCAAGGCTCTCTCAGAGAGCAAAGAAATCACGAATATAAAAAGTATTAGGTACTTGTGCACACACCAAACAAAAGCGGGGGGAGGGGGGGAGGGAAGTAAATAAGTGTTAAATATAGAACACCTAATACCCAACCAAGAGAAAACACTGACCCAAATAAGTAAAGTAACTAGTAGCTGCCACAAATGAAAGTGTTCACACACCCAATAAACAAATGACAGATATTAAATTGCGGCGCTTCACTATATATTAAAAACTAAAATATGTGCGACTCCCACCATACCAGGATGATCGAACAAAATATATGAACTCCAGGTATAATTAAAGTAGAAACAATTATTATTCCACTGGATAATGCAACCAAACGTCACAAACCAACCAATATTGCATCCATAAGTGGATCCAAATCACACTGACCTGAAGCCCCTTGGGGTTAATAAATAGAAGGGCAATATTCACACTCAAACAAAATAAGGGGGATTTTTATCCTGGATCTTCATCATTTATATCCCCCTTATTTTGTTTGAGTGTGAATATTGCCCTTCTATTTATTAACCCCTAGGGGCTTCAGGTCAGTGTGATTTGGATCCACTTATGGATGCAATATTGGTTGGTTTGTGACCTTTGGTTGCATTATCCAGTGGAATAATAATTGTTTCTACTTTAATTATACCTGGAGTTCATACATTTTGTCCGATCATCCTGGTATGGTGGGAGTCGCACATATTTTAGTCTTTAATATATAGTGAAGCGCCGCAATTTAATATCTGTCAAAGAAATCACGAAACCTACTTTGCTTCTATCCATGGGAAACGCCTGGGGCAGCATCTCAAAGTATATCTCAACCCGGTTAAGAAACCCTCTGCATTGAACTGGATCACCCCCAAATCCCTGGGGAAGCAGAGCGGAACCAGACATACCTCTTATAGAGGTAATACTCAAGGCAGGTGCCTGCACAGAGACTGGCGCAGCAGCAGGGACGGCCTGCAACTCAAGTTGTACCGGAGCAGCCACAGTGGGAGATTCCAGGTGAGCCATGCGACTCAGGAGTGTTTGTAACGCTATGGAAAACTGATCCATGCGGTGATCTTGCTCATCCAATCTGGAAAAAATATTACCAACAAGTGGAATGACTGTATCTTCTGAATTCATGTCCTTCGCCTACTGTCAGAAACCATGAAATCAGAATGGGACAGAAGTACAGTTAAAACATATAACATAGATTGATGAGCTCTGATACAAAGTTCAATCAATGTGAGAAAAGAATTTTTTGTGCTAAAAAACCAATGTGAAAAAAATTGCTACCAAATCGCTAAAAAATCGCATATATATAAAATCGCAAATATATGAAAAAATCGCAAATATTTAAAAACTGTGTTCCTCCAGTTATACAAATCTCCAAAGTAAACTAAGCAACAATTGTGTATAGATATACTAAAAATGCATTTGCAAATAGTAATCAATCCAAATTAGTGCCAATAAATAAATAAATTAGATATATTCCCTGTGATGAGTGTTGAATCCTCCGTAATAAAAAATAAATAAATGATATGCTTATAAAGGTGCAATATATATACAATTGATGAGTATAAATAGATAAATAGTGCCAATAGAATCTGATTAAATATAGATGATTAAATTCATGAGATAGGATAAGTAACAGGCGACAGTTAAATCCTCAGTAATCTGGGTTATCTGGATTCCTGCTTATTTCTTGAGAAAGTCACGTGTCAGTGATGCAACGCGTGGGAGGAGCTTAGGACACAGTCTGCTGAATACATTGTATCAAGCAGTAGCAGCTTGCGTAGCAAGCCTTGTCCTTACAAGCCAGCTGAGATCTGCCTATCTGCTTATCTGCATGCCTAAAACAAGTCAGGCACATGTGAGTGTATCACTGTGCTGTTTTGCCTGTGAACTTTTATTGTAACAATATTGCACAATGTTTTCTCTCTTTGTTTATTTTACAAAAAACCACTTGATACTGAGAAAATTACCATTCATTGTGGCTGTGGAAGAAATAGCTCAGAGGGTGAACAAATAAGCAGGAATCCAGATATCCCAGATTACTGAGGATTGAACTGTCGCCTGTTACTTATCCTATCTCATGAATTTAATCATGTATATTTAATCAGATTCTATTGGCACTATTTATCTATTTATACTCATCAATTGTATATATATTGCACCTTTATAAGCATATCATTTATTTATTTTTATTACGGAGGATTCAACACTCATCACAGGGAATATATCTAATTTATTTATTTATTGGCACTAATTTGGATTGATTACTATTTGCAAACGCATTTTTAGTATATCTATACACAATTGTTGCTTAGTTTACTTTGGAGATATCGCACCACATCCAGTGGATTTGTATAACTGGAGGAACACAGTTTTTAAATATTTGCAATTTTTTCATATATTTGCGATTTTATATATATGTGATTTTTTAGCGATTTGGTAGCAATTTTTTTCACATTGTTTTTTTAGCACAAAAAATTCTTTTCTCACATTGATTGAACTTTGTATAAGAGCACATCAATCTATGTTATATGTTTTAATTTTTAGGGGATTCTGACCACTATATAATTGATAGGAGCTTGATATTGTCAATCTAACAATTTTTATTTAATTAATTGCACGTGCATTCACATACATTTGATTTACACTTATTTGATTGTATATGTCACGCTAGAACATTATCGCGCTTAGTGTTTTTGTCTATTTACTAGAAGTACAGTTAAATCACACTTGTTTAATAATAAAAGTAAAAAGAACAAACATAGTCAAAACATAGCCAAAGTTCAGTAACCGAAACGTATAGTCAGCAAAGCAGAAGTCAGGGATCAAAGTAGTGGAACAGCAAGCAGTATCTGGAGCCAGAAGGGATGTCAGCAAAGCCAGTCTTTAAACAGGAACGCAGGAGATAGTTTCTTGTGATGTGACCAAGGCGAAGGCAGAGCTCCTCTGGACTGGATGGCTTAAGTAGGCAGGACTGACGAGCAGGATCATCAGCAGCTGGGTAACTGGGAGCTGGCAATTAGCCGACAGTTGAGAAGCCAGCTCAGAGAAGGAAGGGCTGAGCCCAGCCCTGACAGCTCCAAAACATCTGGGGTGCCAAGGTTCGCCATCACTGGCCTAGGACATCTTTATGTAGAGCAACAATTCTTTTTTTTAGATCCTCAGAGAGTTCTCTGCCATGAGGTGCCATGTTGAGCTTCCAGTGACCAGTATAAGAGAGTGACAGCGATAACACCAAATTTAACACACCTGCTCCCCATTCACACCTGACACCTTGTAACACTAACGAGTCACATGATACCGGGGAGGGAAAATGGTTAATTGGGCCCAATTTAGACATTTTCACTTAGGGGTGTACTCACTTTTGTTGCCAGTGGTTTAGACATTAATGGTTGTGTGTTGAGTTATTTTGAGGGGACAGCATACAAGCACTACACTCAGTACTTTACATTGTAGGGGCATCCTCAAACGGAAGGTGGAGGAGCGTAAGGTCTCTAACATCCACCAGCTCAGTGATGTCGTCATGGAGTAGTGGAAGAGGACTCCAGTGGCAACCTGAGAAGCTCTGGTGAACTCCATGCCCAAGTGGGTTAAGGCAGTGCTGTAAAATAATGGTGGCCGCACAAAATATTGACACTTTGGGCCCAATTTGGACATTTTCACTTAGGGGTGTACTCACTTTTGTTGCCAGTGGTTTAGACATTAATGGTTGTGTGTTGAGTTATTTTGAGGGGACAGCATACAAGCTCTACACTCAGTACTTTACATTGTAGGGGCATCCTCAAACGGAAGGTGGAGGAGCGCAAGGTCTCTAACATCCACCAGCTCAGTGATGTCGTCATGGAGAAGTGGAAGAGGACTCCAGTGGCAACCTGAGAAGCTCTGGTGAACTCCATGCCCAAGTGGGTTAAGGCAGTGCTGTAAAATAATGGTGGCCGCACAAAATATTGACACTTTGGGCCCAATTTGGACATTTTCACTTAGGGGTGTACTCACTTTTGTCGCCAGCAGTTTAGACATTAATGCCTGTGTGTTAAGTTATTTTGAGGGGACAGCAAATTTACACTGTTATACAAGCTGTACATTCACTACTTTACATTATAGCAAAGTGTCATTTCTTCAGTGTTGTCACATGAAAAGATATAATAAAATATTTTCAAAATGGTAAGGGGTGTACTTACTTTTGTGAGATACTGTATGTCCATTTGGTAAATGTGTA
Organism: Aquarana catesbeiana; assembly: GCF_042186555.1. Lineage (NCBI taxonomy): Eukaryota > Metazoa > Chordata > Amphibia > Anura > Ranidae > Aquarana > Aquarana catesbeiana. The sequence continues at coordinate 114,980,320 of NC_133336.1, forward strand.
TTTAATATCAACTTATCTGTATATGGCTGTGTTTATATTTTGGAAACTGTATCATGCAGCTCAAGACCAAAGGAACTGCGTTTGATAAATAAAAAGGTTTTATTATATACAAACTCCATACACTGCTATATTTAACAGCAGCATACCTCATTTAAAGTCCCAATATTTTTATTTTATGTTTTTATTCATGTAATCAGGGATAGAGGCTTGCTACTGTGGCTATGCCAGGTCGTGTCTTTGTTCTTTGCTATATATTTGGGGTGGAAGACACCCACTTTCCTGTGACCTGTCATGCTATTTATACCAATATTAGACCATATATTTTAGCGTATCAGCTGAATGTCTTTTTGTTTTTATTTATTTATATCATTTTTCCCAGCATATGGATTATTGGTTTAGATCCATCTTCCTCATCATACTCTAGATCGGCCTATTAAGCGGATTGGGAGTTTTGGGGGAGGTGTCCTGATTTGTTTGGTCCGGGGCTGCATCAGCGTCATGCTGACACGCCCCCCCTGACATCAGGCTGGCGCCATGGGGGGGGGTAACGTGTTTGTTTCCCATCTGCCACCCCCTCAACACTACCGCTGCCACCCCCCTCAACATCACCGCTGCCACCTCCCCGTCAACACCACTGCGGCCACCCCCCCTCAACATCACTGTCCCTCAACACCACTGCTGCCACCCCCCCTCAACACCACTGCTGCCTCTGCATTGAACTGGATCACCCCCAAATCCCTGGGGAAGCAGAGCGGAACCAGACATACCTCTTATAGAGGTAATACTCAAGGCAGGTGCCTGCACAGAGACTGGCGCAGCAGCAGGGACGGCCTGCAACTCAAGTTGTACCGGAGCAGCCACAGTGGGAGATTCCAGGTGAGCCATGCGACTCAGGAGTGTTTGTAACGCTATGGAAAACTGATCCATGCGGTGATCTTGCTCATCCAATCTGGAAAAAATATTACCAACAAGTGGAATGACTGTATCTTCTGAATTCATGTCCTTCGCCTACTGTCAGAAACCATGAAATCAGAATGGGACAGAAGTACAGTTAAAACATATAACATAGATTGATGAGCTCTGATACAAAGTTCAATCAATGTGAGAAAAGAATTTTTTGTGCTAAAAAACCAATGTGAAAAAAATTGCTACCAAATCGCTAAAAAATCGCATATATATAAAATCGCAAATATATGAAAAAATCGCAAATATTTAAAAACTGTGTTCCTCCAGTTATACAAATCTCCAAAGTAAACTAAGCAACAATTGTGTATAGATATACTAAAAATGCATTTGCAAATAGTAATCAATCCAAATTAGTGCCAATAAATAAATAAATTAGATATATTCCCTGTGATGAGTGTTGAATCCTCCGTAATAAAAAATAAATAAATGATATGCTTATAAAGGTGCAATATATATACAATTGATGAGTATAAATAGATAAATAGTGCCAATAGAATCTGATTAAATATAGATGATTAAATTCATGAGATAGGATAAGTAACAGGCGACAGTTAAATCCTCAGTAATCTGGGTTATCTGGATTCCTGCTTATTTCTTGAGAAAGTCACGTGTCAGTGATGCAACGCGTGGGAGGAGCTTAGGACACAGTCTGCTGAATACATTGTATCAAGCAGTAGCAGCTTGCGTAGCAAGCCTTGTCCTTACAAGCCAGCTGAGATCTGCCTATCTGCTTATCTGCATGCCTAAAACAAGTCAGGCACATGTGAGTGTATCACTGTGCTGTTTTGCCTGTGAACTTTTATTGTAACAATATTGCACAATGTTTTCTCTCTTTGTTTATTTTACAAAAAACCACTTGATACTGAGAAAATTACCATTCATTGTGGCTGTGGAAGAAATAGCTCAGAGGGTGAACAAATAAGCAGGAATCCAGATATCCCAGATTACTGAGGATTGAACTGTCGCCTGTTACTTATCCTATCTCATGAATTTAATCATGTATATTTAATCAGATTCTATTGGCACTATTTATCTATTTATACTCATCAATTGTATATATATTGCACCTTTATAAGCATATCATTTATTTATTTTTATTACGGAGGATTCAACACTCATCACAGGGAATATATCTAATTTATTTATTTATTGGCACTAATTTGGATTGATTACTATTTGCAAACGCATTTTTAGTATATCTATACACAATTGTTGCTTAGTTTACTTTGGAGATATCGCACCACATCCAGTGGATTTGTATAACTGGAGGAACACAGTTTTTAAATATTTGCAATTTTTTCATATATTTGCGATTTTATATATATGTGATTTTTTAGCGATTTGGTAGCAATTTTTTTCACATTGTTTTTTTAGCACAAAAAATTCTTTTCTCACATTGATTGAACTTTGTATAAGAGCACATCAATCTATGTTATATGTTTTAATTTTTAGGGGATTCTGACCACTATATAATTGATAGCAGCTTGATATTGTCAATCTAACAATTTTTATTTAATTAATTGCACGTGCATTCACATACATTTGATTTACACTTATTTGATTGTATATGTCACGCTAGAACATTATCGCGCTTAGTGTTTTTGTCTATTTACTAGAAGTACAGTTAAATCACACTTGTTTAATAATAAAAGTAAAAAGAACAAACATAGTCAAAACATAGCCAAAGTTCAGTAACCGAAACGTATAGTCAGCAAAGCAGAAGTCAGGGATCAAAGTAGTGGAACAGCAAGCAGTATCTGGAGCCAGAAGGGATGTCAGCAAAGCCAGTCTTTAAACAGGAACGCAGGAGATAGTTTCTTGTGATGTGACCAAGGCGAAGGCAGAGCTCCTCTGGACTGGATGGCTTAAGTAGGCAGGACTGACGAGCAGGATCATCAGCAGCTGGGTAACTGGGAGCTGGCAATTAGCCGACAGTTGAGAAGCCAGCTCAGAGAAGGAAGGGCTGAGCCCAGCCCTGACAGCTCCAAAACATCTGGGGTGCCAAGGTTCGCCATCACTGGCCTAGGACATCTTTATGTAGAGCAACAATTCTTTTTTTTAGATCCTCAGAGAGTTCTCTGCCATGAGGTGCCATGTTGAGCTTCCAGTGACCAGTATAAGAGAGTGACAGCGATAACACCAAATTTAACACACCTGCTCCCCATTCACACCTGACACCTTGTAACACTAACGAGTCACATGATACCGGGGAGGGAAAATGGTTAATTGGGCCCAATTTAGACATTTTCACTTAGGGGTGTACTCACTTTTGTTGCCAGTGGTTTAGACATTAATGGTTGTGTGTTGAGTTATTTTGAGGGGACAGCATACAAGCTCTACACTCAGTACTTTACATTGTAGGGGCATCCTCAAACGGAAGGTGGAGGAGCGTAAGGTCTCTAACATCCACCAGCTCAGTGATGTCGTCATGGAGTAGTGGAAGAGGACTCCAGTGGCAACCTGAGAAGCTCTGGTGAACTCCATGCCCAAGTGGGTTAAGGCAGTGCTGTAAAATAATGGTGGCCGCACAAAATATTGACACTTTGGGCCCAATTTGGACATTTTCACTTAGGGGTGTACTCACTTTTGTTGCCAGTGGTTTAGACATTAATGGTTGTGTGTTGAGTTATTTTGAGGGGACAGCATACAAGCTCTACACTCAGTACTTTACATTGTAGGGGCATCCTCAAACGGAAGGTGGAGGAGCGCAAGGTCTCTAACATCCACCAGCTCAGTGATGTCGTCATGGAGAAGTGGAAGAGGACTCCAGTGGCAACCTGAGAAGCTCTGGTGAACTCCATGCCCAAGTGGGTTAAGGCAGTGCTGTAAAATAATGGTGGCCGCACAAAATATTGACACTTTGGGCCCAATTTGGACATTTTCACTTAGGGGTGTACTCACTTTTGTCGCCAGCAGTTTAGACATTAATGCCTGTGTGTTAAGTTATTTTGAGGGGACAGCAAATTTACACTGTTATACAAGCTGTACATTCACTACTTTACATTATAGCAAAGTGTCATTTCTTCAGTGTTGTCACATGAAAAGATATAATAAAATATTTTCAAAATGGTAAGGGGTGTACTTACTTTTGTGAGATACTGTATGTCCATTTGGTAAATGTGTATTTAATATCAACTTATCTGTATATGGCTGTGTTTATATTTTGGAAACTGTATCATGCAGCTCAAGACCAAAGGAACTGCGTTTGATAAATAAAAAGGTTTTATTATATACAAACTCCATACACTGCTATATTTAACAGCAGCATACCTCATTTAAAGTCCCAATATTTTTATTTTATGTTTTTATTCATGTAATCAGGGATAGAGGCTTGCTACTGTGGCTATGCCAGGTCGTGTCTTTGTTCTTTGCTATATATTTGGGGTGGAAGACACCCACTTTCCTGTGACCTGTCATGCTATTTATACCAATATTAGACCATATATTTTAGCGTATCAGCTGAATGTCTTTTTGTTTTTATTTATTTATATCATTTTTCCCAGCATATGGATTATTGGTTTAGATCCATCTTCCTCATCATACTCTAGATCGGCCTATTAAGCGGATTGGGAGTTTTGGGGGAGGTGTCCTGATTTGTTTGGTCCGGGGCTGCATCAGCGTCATGCTGACACGCCCCCCCTGACATCAGGCTGGCGCCATGGGGGGGGTAACGTGTTTGTTTCCCATCTGCCACCCCCTCAACACTACCGCTGCCACCCCCCTCAACATCACCGCTGCCACCTCCCCGTCAACACCACTGCGGCCACCCCCCCTCAACATCACTGTCCCTCAACACCACTGCTGCCACCCCCCCTCAACACCACTGCTGCCACCCCCTCAACACCACCCTTGCCACCCCTCCTTAATACCACCGCTGCCCTCCCCCTCAACACCCTCACTGCCAGCCGCTCTCAACACCACCGCTGCCACCCCCCCTCAACACCACTGCTGCCACCCCCTCAGTACCAGTTCCCCTCAACACCACCGCTGCCACCCCCCTCAACACCCTCACTGCCACCCCCCCTCAACACCACCGCTATCACCCCCCTCATCACTACCGCTGCCACCCCCCCTGAACACCACCGCTGCCACCTCCCTCAACACCACCGCCCCTCAACACCACAGCTGCCACCCCCCTCAACACCCTTGCTGCCACCCCCTCAACACCACTGCTGCCGCCCCCCTCAACACCACCGCCCCTCAACACCACCGCTGCCACCCCCTCAACATCCTTGCTGCCACCCCCCCTCAACACCACCGCTGCCACCCCCCTCAACACTACCGCTGCCACCCGCCCTCAACACTACTGCTGCTACCCCCCCTCAACACCATCTCTGCCACCCCCCTCAACACCACCGCTGCCACCCTCCCTCAACACCACCGCCCCTCAACACCACTGCTGCCACCCCCCTCAACACCATCGCTGCCACCCCCCTCAACACCCTCACTGCCACCCCCTCAACACCACCGCTGCCACCCCCCTCAACGCCATCTCTGCCACCCCCCTCAACACCACCGCTGCCACCCCCTCTCAACACCACCGCCCCTCAACACCACTGCTGCCACCCCCCTCAACACCCTCGCTGCCACCCCTCCTCAACACCATCGCTGCCACCCCCCTCAACATCCTCACTGCCACCCCCTCAACACTACTGTTGCCACCCTCCTCAACAACACCGCTGCCAACCCCCCTCAACACCACTGCTGCAACAACCCTCACCACCACTGCTGCCCCCCCTCAACACCACCGCTGCCACGCCCCCTCAACATCCTCGCTGCCACCGCCCCTCAACACTACCACTGCCACCGCTGCCACCCCCCCTCAATACCACTGATGCCACCCCCCTCAACACCACCGCTGCCAATGATGCCAACCCCCTCAACACCTCTCAAAAAAAAAGTTTTAAAATCATGCTTTTTCAGGGTGGGGGGGGGGTGCCTGAAGTTTCTAGTTATGCCTCTGGTTTGAGCTACTGTTGGGTCCCCCCATCAAGGGAAACCTAGCTGTGGACCTGGAGTTCATATACATTTTGAACAGCATTATTGGAGAAAAACAGATTATATTTTATACCCCCTCAATACCACTGCCCCTCAACACCACCGCTGTCACCCCACCTTAACACCCTCACTGCCACCCCTCAACACCACCGCTATAACCCTCCTCATCACCACCGCTGCCACCCCCTCAACACCACCGCTGCCACCCCCCCTCAACACCACTTCCCCTCAACACCACAGCTGCCACCCCCCTCAACACCCTTGCTGCCACCCATCCTCAACACCACTGCTGCCGCCCGCTCAATACCACCGCCCCTCAACACCCTTGCTGCCACCCCCCTCAACACCCTTGCTGCCACCCCCCTCAACACCACCGCTGCCACCCCCCCTCAACACCACCGCTGCCACCCCCCTCAACACCACCACCCCTCAACACCACTGCTGCCACCCCCCTAAACACCCCTGCTGCCACCCCCCCTCAACACCATCGCTGCCACCTCCCTCAACATCACCATTGCCACCCCCCTCAACACCCTCACTGCCACCCCCTCAACACTACTGCTGCCACCCCCCCAACACCACCGCTGCCAACCCCCCTCAACACCACTGCTTCAACTCCCCTCACCACCACTGCTGCCACCCCCTCAACACCACCGCTGCCACCCCCCCTCAAAATCCTTGCTGCCACCCCCCTCAACACTACCACTGCCACCGCTGCCACCCCCCCTCAATACCACTGATGCCACCCCCCTCAACACCACCGCTGCCAATGATGCCACCCCTCCCCCTCAACACCCCTCAAAAAAAAAGTTTTCAAATCATGCTTTTTCGGGGGGGGGGGGGGGGGGGGGGCGCCTGAAGTTTCTAGTTATGCCTCTGGTTTGAGCTACTGTTGGGTCCCCCCCATCAAGGGAAACCTAGCTGTGTGAGGGCCACCTTGCTAGAACTATAGAGCTTGTTTAAAGTTTTCTTCATCTGATTGCACGTACAAGAATAAAAGTTTTCAGAGCCTCTTTGAGTATGTGGGCCTGGAGTTCATATACATTTTAAACAGCATTATTGGAGAAAAACAGATTATATTTTATACCCCCTCAATACCCCCCCCTCAACACCCTCGCTGCCACCCCCTCAACACCACTGCTGCCACCCCTCCTCTACACCACCACCCCTCAACACCACCGCTGCCACCCTCCCTCAACACCACTTTCCCTCAACACCACAGCTGCCACCCCCCTCAACACCCTTGCTGCCACCCATCCTCAACACCACTGCTGCTGCCACCTCAATACCACCGCCCCTCAACACCCTTGCTGCCACCCCCCTCAACACCACCGCTGCCACCCCCCTCAACACCACTGCTGCCACCCCCCTTCAACACCACCGCTGCCACCCCCCCTCAACACCATCTCTGCCACCCCCCTCAACACCACCGCTGCCACCCCCCCCTCAACACCACCACCCCTCAACACCACCGCTGCCACCCCCCTAAACACCCCTGCTGCCACCCCCCCTCAACACCATCGCTGCCACCTCCCTCAAGATCACCATTGCCACCCCCCTCAACACCCTCACTGCCACCCCCTCAACACTACCGCTGCCACCCCCCCCAACACCACCGCTGCCAACCCCCCTCAACACCACTACTGCAACACCCCTCACCACCACTGCTGCCACCCCCTCAACACCCCTGCTGCCACCCCCCCCTCAACATCCTCGCTGCCACCCCCCCTCAACACTACCACTGCCGCCGCTGCCACCCCCCTCAATATCACTGATGCCACCCCCCCTCAACACCACTGCTGCCAATGATGCCACCCCCCCTCAACACCCCTCAAAAAAAAGTTTTCAAATCATGCTTTTTCAGGGTGGGGGGGGGCGCCTGAAGTTAATAGTTATGCCTCTGGTTTGAGCTACTGTTGGGTGCCCCATATCAAGGGAAACCTAGCTGTGTGAGGGCCACCTTGCTAGAACTATAGAGCTTGTTTAAAGTTTTTCTTCATCTGATTGCACGTACAAGAATAAAAGTTTTCAGAGCCTCTTTGAGTATGTGGGCCTGGAGTTCATATACATTTCGAACAGCATTATTGGAGAAAAACAGCTTATATGTTATTTTACTCTCTGCTGTTTCATCCAAATGATGAAACAAAAATAAAAATTTGAAAAAAACTAAGCATATTTTGCATTAGCTTTAAGTGCTTCCCACCTGGCCAATTTACATAAATGGCCTGGGGGGGAGCTTTACTTTTCTGAGTGGACGTACCTGTACGTCCCTAAGAACAGGGGCCCACGCGTGGTACTCCAACACAGCCAAGCACAGATCGGGATATGGTTGGCCCTCCCAATCATGTGACGGCCCTGTCCAATCACAGCCTCCACAGTGTAAACAGATACACATGTCTCTGTTTCGGCAATCCCCGCTCAGTGCGGGGAGGGGCGGGGGATGTTGCAGTCTGTGCTGACACCTCTCTGTGTAAGTGATAATTTTACACAGAAAGCTGTCACAGATCACACAGTCTGCAGCCATCCCAACACAGTACAGCAAGCACCACTGTCACCACTGTCCCATGAACATCTGTCCAAGTATCCAATGAACATCTGTACCAGTGCACAAAACATCTGTTACAGTGTCCCATCAACATCTGTACCCATGCACAAAGCATCACAGTGCATGTGTCCCGTCAACATCTGTACCAGTGTACCAGTGCACAAAAACATCTGCAAAAGTGCAATAGTGTTCCATTGCAATATCAACATCTGTCAGTGTACACCAGTGGACGATCAACATCTGTCAGTGTACACCGGTGGACGATCAACATCTGTCAGTGTACACCGGTGGACGATCAACATCTGTCAGTGTACACCGGTGGACGATCAACATCTGTCAGTGTACACCGGTGGACGATCAACATCTGTCAGTGTACACCGGTGGACGATCAACATCTATCATAGTGTACAAGTGCACAAAAAACATCTGTTAGTGTACCAGTGTCCCAACAATAAATAAATAAAAAATTTGCTTGCGTGCAAAGGCGAACACACATTTACGCATACGTAAATGGCGATTGCACCACACATCGCTGTGAAACGTCAGAGTGAGAACAATCGTTCTAGCACCAGACCTCCTGTGTAACTCTAAACTGGTAGTCAATAAAGGCTTATAAAGCGTTGCCTATGGAGATTTTTAAATACTGAAGTTTGGCTCCATTTCACAAGTGTGCGCAATTTTAAAACATGACATGTTTGGTATCTATTTACCCGACACAACACCATATTTTATATTTTACCAAAAATGTGGGTATTATATTGTCTTTGTGTTCATTAAAATTCATTAAAATGTATTTATGTGTTAGTGTGTAAAATTGCATTCGAAAAACTGCTGCACAAATACCGTGTGACATAAAAATTTGCAAAACCCACCATTTTATTCTCTAGGGCCTCTGCTCCAAAAACATATTGTGTTTGGGGATTCTAAGTAATTTTATAGCAAAAATACAGATTTTTACTTGTAAGCAAAAAGCGTCAGAAGAAGGCTTGGTCTTAAAGTGGATAATGCCTGAAGATACTCCTTGGCTGTTACACCTCTGTATGTGGCCAGGCTGTGAAAAAGTCTCACACATGTGGTATTATTATACTCAGGACGAATAGCAGAATATGTTTTAGTGTGTAGTTCCAAGTATTCCTATGCCATGTGTGAGAAATAACTTGCTAATATGACATTTTTGTGAAAAAAAAAATAATAATAATTTCTTAATTTTCAAAAGAATTGTGCGAAAAATTACAACTTTAACCACTAGCCGACCTACCGCCGTCATTATACTGTGGAGGTTGGCTCTCCTGGGGAAATTGCCGTAGCTGTACGTCGGCCCTTTAATTAGACTGAGCAGGCACGCGCCTGCCATGTGACATAGGAGCTGATGCACGTGCCCAGCATCTGCGATGTCCGCCGGGCACCCGCGATTGCTCCTGAGAGAGAGAAAATGGGGGGATCTGTCAATGTAAACAGATAGATCCCCCGTTCTGTCAGGGAGAGGAGAGAGATCTGCTGTTTCTAGTGATTAGAAACAGCGATGTCTCTCTACTCCCAGTCACTACACTGCCCCTAAATTTAGAGACACTTCCCTAGGACACACTTAACCCCTTGATCGCCCCCTAGTGTTAACCCCTTCCCTGCCAGTGACATTTATACAGTAATCATTGGCTATTTTTAGATCTGTTCGCTGTATAAATGTCACTGGTCCCAAAAAAGTGTCAAAAGTATCCGATCTGTCTGCCGCAATGTTGGAGTCCTGCTAAAAATTGCAGATCACTGCAATTACTCGTAAAAAAAAATAATAATAAAAATGCCATAAATCTATCCCCTATTTTGTAGACGCTATAACTTTTGCACAGACCAATCAATATACGCTTATTGCAATTTTTTTTTACCAAAAATATGTAGAAGAATACATATTGGCCTAAACTGATGAATACTTTTTTGGGGGATATTTATTATAGCAAAAAGTTAAAAATATTGTTTTATTTTGTTAAAATGTCCTTTTTCTTTGTTTATAGCACAAAAAATAAAAACCGCAGAGGTGATCAATTACCACCAAATGAAAGCTCTATTTGTGGGAAAAAAAGGATGTCAATTTTGCTTGGGCACATCATTGCACGACCGCGTAATTTTCAGTTAAAGTGACACAGTGCCGTATCGCAAAAAATGGCCTGGTCATTAAGGGGGCAAATCCTTCCGGGGCTGAAGTGGTTAAAAAACTCGCCATTAAAATAACAAAATACCTTGGACTGTCTACTTTCCAAAAAGGGGTCAGTTGGGGGATATTTGTGCTGTCTTGGCATGTTAGGGCCTCAAGAAATGAGATAGGCCGTCAGTACATCAGGTGTGATCAGGTGTGATATATTTTCAGTGATTGGCACCATAGCTTGTAGACTCTATAATGCTGGCCATACACTATACGAAAAATCGGCCGAAAAAATCGTTCGTATAGACACTTTGTTCGTTTTTCGGCAAGTTAATGGGCACAAATCGATAATCGTTTGTGACGTTTTTGTGGGAAAAAACGAACGGGAAGTTTGGAAAATTTCTGCCGAACATACGATAAATTGCAAGGTTAATGTGTTTCCCATCCGAACTGTCTGCACTAGGTATATGTAAAAAAACGAACAAAAAATTATTTATTCATGTCCACTGAACAATTTATCGGTCATTATATGATGGCACGATCGTTTGCAGTCACGGTCGAACGTTCGTTTTTCGAAAATGGGTTCGGCCGATTTTCTGTATAGTGTATGGCCAGCATAACTTTCACACAGACCAAATAATATACACTAATTTGGTTCATTTCTACCAAAGATATGTAGCAGTTTAAATTTTAGTCAAAATTTATGAAGAAAAATTACTTATTTGCAACATTTTATAACAGAAACTAAGGCCCCATACACACTATTAGATTTTCTGCAGATTTTTCTCTTCAGATTTACCAAAACCACGTAGTGCAAGGGCCTGTCTGATTGCTTACAAATTGAAACTCTTAAGGTTTGACCTCATGTTAGATGGTTTTGGTAAATCTAAAGACAAAAATCTGCAGAAAATCTAATAGTGTGTATGGGGTCTAAGAAAAGCATTTTTTTTTTAAAGTTTTCAGTCTTTTTTTATTTGTAGCGCAAAAAATAAAAAACCCAGTGGTGATTAAATACCACCAAAAGAAATCTCTATTATCATTTTAAGTGCAGCGGCACTGAAAGCTGAAAATTGGCCTGGGCAGGAAGGGGGTGAAAGTTCCCTGTATTGAGGTGTTTAAAGAAGAACAGAAGTCTGGCCATTATCCATAGAGTGCAATGTTCACAAATATTTACAGGTCTGTATGCTACAAGTGTGCTAGGGAGCAAGGCTTTAATTTAAAGGGCTGCTTTGTGGCTTAATCTATAATTTAAATCCCATGATACCAGCTATAGTGGAATAAATACTAACAAAGAATATACATTTTATGTAAGAACCTTACCTCTTTACAAGTAATTATGTCCTGTAAAATATGCATACCTTCAATATATAAATCATGAGAAACTTCAATAACTGCATTATTTATACTGTATACTCACAATCTGTAAGAGCATTATATTTATGTTAAAGGAATTGAAACAATGGCTGTTCCTGTAAAAGAAAAAAAATATGGCTAGGAACATAAAAAAAAGTAACAATCCAAGAAAGATACCTTCAATGAAGACACACATCTCATGTGAGAATTGTGCTGTTTATGAGGGACTGCAAAAGAATATTCCCAATAGTCTAATGCAATAGAGGGATGTTTATTTAAGTCCCCTATAAATAATGAAATTCTGATATTTGGTCAATTTTTATTTTGCCTGACAACAGTTTTTTGCCAGTCTTTTGCCTGGCAACCATCAAACTCAGGCATGGTTTATTTCAAACGTGCCCCGTGTGAGCGCACCCTAAAGCACCACACCAGGAACACAAGGAATAAGATATATATTTATACCAAAATGATTTAGGGTAAAGGATAGATCAACTGTGTTTTGGGGAGCCATAAAAGTACCCCCTTCATCAGGGCTTAAAGATATCATGTCATAAGTTAAAACAGACTTACAAAAGCAGGAAGATATATGGTGGAACCCAGAGTTATCTTATTGGTATAGGAATTTATTGTGGTATTTGGACAATGTATCTAGATTTTTAGCTGATAGTTAATCAGTTCCTGGCAGACTCTTCACTAATCCTGGCAAATACTGTTTAATTTAAATTTGCTATTTTGTCCAGTACACATAATTCTCCATCTTTAAGCCCTAATGAAGGGGGCTTTTTGAGGCCCCCAAAACATGTTGTCTCTCTTTTTTATCCAAATTCATTATGGAATTATTATATACCTAGACACTTAATTCCTGATGTGACGCTTTACTTTCAGGTCCATAAGTTAAAGGAGTTGTAAAGGCAGAAGTTTTTTTTTAATGCATTCTATGCAAAAAAAAACAAAACAGGCTTTTACCTTACTAATAAAACTGCATGATTGTAGTCCTATTCATTTACACAATGAAGCATTACACTCACATACAGGGCTGTGTGCATGCAAATGCAGCCTGCGTAGGAGAGTCCACTCCTCCAGACTGATATCCACCGATCAATACATTTTGTATAACTGCTCCACTGCTTGCATTGGGGCTGAGTGTTCTTGAGAAAAGTATTGAGGCAGGGTACTGTGATGTTGTCAGGAAGCTATATACAGTACCCATAGGGCCCCTTCCAAGAGCCATGATCTTCCTGCATTGCATAACCACTTGCCGACCTCCGATGCCGATGTACGTCCCTTTTTTGGGGACGGAGATCGTTGTTATGGCAGCAGCTAGCTGGCGGTCGGCTACAAGATAAAAGTGGTCTCTGCGGCAGATCACTTTTATCAGTGGCAGGAGAGGGGCCCCCCTCCCGCCGCGATCCGGTGCCCTCCACCACTTACCGGAGCCGTCGGCAGCGGCGGAGACGATTGCGTCTGTTGCCTAGCTGTGCATGGAGATGAGTGAGGGGAAGATGGCGCCCACTCGTCTCCATGACACTGCAGGGCGGAAGCGACGTCAAAACGTCAACTCCGCCCATACGTCTTAAAGGCACATTTTTTTCAATGTCATTTTTTTAAATGACATTTTTTTTTTATTGCATTTTAGTGTAAATATGAGATCTGAGGACTTTTTGACCCCAGATCTCATATTAAAGAGGTCCTGTCATGCTTTTTTCTATTACAAGGGATGTTTACATTCATTGTAATAGGAATAAAAGTGACACAATTTTTTTGTTTTTAAACAGTGTAAAAATAAACAAAATCATGTAAAATAAATAAGAAAAAGATTTTTTTTTTTTAAATGCCCTGTCCCGACAAGCTCGCGTGCAGAAGTGAACACATACGTGAGTAGCGCCCGCATATGAAAACGGTGGTCAAACCACACATGTGAGGTATTGTTAGAGCGAGAGCAATAATTCTAGCCTCTGTAACGCAAAACATGCAACCTGTAGAATTTTTTAAATGTTGCCTATGGAGATTTTTGAGGGTAAAAGTTTGACATTCCATGAGCGGGCGCAATTTTGAAGCGTGACATGTTGGGTATCAATTTACTCAGCGTAACATTATCTTTCACAATATAAAAAAAAAATTGAGCTAACTTTACTGTTGTCTTATTTTTTTATTCAAAAAAGTGATTTTTTTTCCAAAAAAAGCACGCTTGTAAGACCGCTGCGCAAATACGGTGTGAAAAAAGTATTGCAACGACCGCCATTTTATTCTCTAGGGTGTTAGAAAAAAAAACAATATAATTCGGGGGTTCTAAGTAATTTTCTAGCAAAAAAAACTGTTTTAAACATGTAAAACGAGGCTAGTCCTTAAGTGGTTAAAGAAGCACAGAGACTCAGTGATGACCCTGACTAGTCTAAATTAAGGAATGTAATGAAATCAGAAAGGTTTTGTTTGAAAAGGTTATCAGCATGTTGCTGAGGGGGAAAAGGAGGAATCGGTGAAGGCAAAATATTAGCAGATTAAATGTTAGCTCTAAATGCATATATCAATTATTTAAATATAAAGATCTTTATAATTTTGTATGCTATAAAATATACAGTTAATCTTAGGTTATGAGGTGAGACTGTATACTAAATATATGCATAACGTGCCTTATGATCATTGTTAAGAAGCAGAATGATAATCTTTAAAGGCCGGTTATTCCCTAGTACAAACATACACAACAACTAATAAGGTGTAATCCATGGCAGCAAAAGAAAAATGACCAGGAAACGGTTAATCCTAATTCACTTTGGGAGTATTATCATGCAACAAGACAAACACACAATACTCAAATGTAGAACAAACAAATTAATTAAAGTGCTTCGGTAAAAGTAAAATTTAAAGGGTCAGTGCACGTGAACCCTAATTTTCATCTAGTAGTGAAGATAGCTTGCTGTAATTACCCGCTGTCTGTGACTGGGAGTTGGAGCGAGATTATGTACACCCTCTCATTCTCAGAACCACTGTCCTAAATAACCTACATATCATGCTCTCCATCACACAGTGACCAATCAGAAGGAAGGATTTTCCAGCACTGTTGCAACACCATAAGGGAACAAATAACTACATCCATAGACTGGGTTTTCACAAACATAATTATATGATACAAGTTTGCACAGGGGAAGATTTTTCTATAGGAAGATCATTGTCTAATGTTTAATCTCCCTCTGACTTGCATAGTTTTAACTTTTATCTTACTGAAAGCTAAAAAAAAAAGGTCCTACTGGTGCTGTTGGCTTCTAGTTTAAAGCTGAACTGCTCAATAAACATTTTAAACACATATTTGAAAAAAAAAGTTTACCTGCTAAAGGATTTGTGATCTATTTCAGCCATGTTGGTGATTCAAACACACCTTTCAGGTAAACGGGAAATAGAAAGTGGATGTGGTGCTGCTTTAATAAGTAAGGCACTATAGCAAGCTTCTCCTCCTGGTGCCAGAGGTGAACAAATATGGTCACCTTCAGAGAATAGGTGATAAGAAAAAATGGGCTCATTATACATCGGGAAAGCGTAGTTAAACAGGATCGTTCATGTTATTGGAGCAACGATAAAGATGGATGCTAATTTATTGTCCCCTGTTGCTAAATAACCACATGATATATAATCTGGGAAGTGTAGCAAGATGCCACCGCTCCTGATGGCATCACACTGACGAAACGCATAGTGAGGAGCTTACAGCGTCATTGCGTCACTTCTGGTTCTGGTCTGTTAAGCGCATCACGTCCTGGACTTCCTGATTTCTTTGCTTGTTTACTGTTTTTACCATGTAGGTGGATTTTTTAATCATTTTATAATAAATTGCCATATAGAATTATACTGTGAGGTTCGTTTATGTCATTTCAGACCGCTGGTGGAGAGGACCTAACAAGGAAGGGAAGACATATGAGTAAAATTGAAAAAATGCTCCCAAGGGCCTATAGGCAGCTGAAGAAGAAATTAAACTATATCAAATATATTAAAAAAAATTATCTTTATTGCACACCAATATATATGGAACATGAACTAAAAACGATATGAGCTCTGGTATGCATGATATTCAAAAAATGAGATGTCAATGTTACACATGCAGATAGCAAGAAATGCAAAGTGTATTTCTCAACACTGGATGCTACCGCTTGGAAAACCCCAATGCGTTTCGATCGTATTCTGTCCTGATCTTCCTCAGGGAGATAAAGACATCATTAAATTGGAATATTGTGTGTAACCAGAGCCAACTAAAAACATAGGGACAGGGTGGTTTCCAGGTGGTGATCTGGAAAGTGTGCAGAAGGTCCAAAGGGAGACATATGATTCCTGAACCTCAGACCTAATTTCAGCCATTGTGGACTGTGGATGCTGTTCACCCCAATGGTGGGGAGAGCTTTCTGGAGAGCGGTAAAGGAGGGGGGGCACAAGTGGAGACACTGGCACACCGCATGTCCTTGTAAAAAATACGCAATGATATTGAAGCACCCATATAGCACTTTATTATGAACTTATAAACTGTGAATGTTTTAAACACTTAGCACTATTATATGAATTTATTATATCGCTGGAACTATGTTTATATCAACTGTATAATACTGAATATCTAGGGGACACTTATAAAGATATCAAGCATTGTTTCATGTTTTTGGAGGAATCACTGTATATTTATCACCATTATTCACTGGAAGATATAGCACTTGTCAGTTTTATGTTCAGTAAGCACTTTATTGTATTGTTGGAATTGCATTGATATGGGTTACACAAAAATCCAGTGGGTACCTATACTGATATTATTTTATGGAGGTACTACTGTATGAATAATAATTGTATTTGCACTTTATTCACATAATCCCTGGATTGATATATTAGGAATTTTCTCTGAAGGTGACTATATTTGTTCAACTCTGGCACCAGGAGGAGAAGCTTTGCACTATGCTATAGTGCTTCACTTATTAACCACTTAAGGACCGAACCTCTTTCTGAGATTTGTTGTTTACAAGTTAAAAACAGTTTTATTTGTTAGAAAATTACTTAGAACCCCCAAATATTATACATTTTTTTTTCTAACACCCTAGAGAATAAAATGGCAGTCGTTGCAATACTTTCTGTCACTCTCCCTCTCTCCCGCCGCAGATAAAAGTGACTTTGCGGCGAATCCGCCGCAGAGACCACTTTTATCTTGAACCGGACCGCTCACGGAAGTTGAGGATACCGGGTTTATGGCAGCTAGCTGCTGCCATAACAATGATATCCTCCTTCAAAGTTACGACGTATAACGACGGTGGGCAGTCTGGAAGTGGTTAAAGCAGTGCCACATTCACTTTCCATTTCCCGTTTGATTTTGACTTTACTAAGGTAATTGTTTAAGTGGAGGCAGCAGCTTTTTATTTTTTCATTTTGGCCATACTGCAGAACTATTCTTTTATTATTTTACACCTTTCATGTAGTTACAGTAAACCTGCTAAAACCTGGACAATTCAGCCTGAGCATGCAAGAAGAAATAAGCATAAGTAGAGGTGATTTGTAGTAAAAACTGCATGTCAGAATCAGAGGCGTAATTAGAAACTTCAGGGCCCCGGTGCAAGAAATCACGAAGGGCCCCCCATGAAAAAGCATGATTTTTATACTTTTTTTGTAGGTTGGTGGCAGCGGTGGTGTTGAGGGGGGTGGCAGCGGTGATGTTGAGGGGGGTGGCAGCAGTGGTACTTGATGGGGGGGTGGTAGCCGTGGTACACTCAAGGCACACTGATAAGGTCATCTTTGTGCCCCCCTCCTTCTGTAAACATATTCACAATGTTGGATTGATCTCTGTGGAAACCATTAGGGCTCTGAGAGCTTCCCCGCCATCTTCCAGGTCAAGTAAGTGCCCAAGTGTGGAAGATAAAGGAGGCATTTGGGTATGTATGCCACTTCTACATCAAAATATACAATGTATGTAGCCTCCTTCACACCTCTGTTTTTTTCATGTGTTGACATTCACTTTGAATTTTGTTTAATCACTGTACGACTGCCTGCATTGTACTGAGGATGAGCAGCTCCTACAGGCACAGTGACGTGTACGTTGCTGCATTCTTCCGGGTTCAGGACGCCTCCCCCATCAACTCCTGCTGTGATTAGACACAGCAGGATTTTTTCAGCAGGCCCCAGCCAAAGATTCATTGTCGAGACCTGCTGATCGGTTGTGTCCAATCACAGCCAAGAGCCCTGTGTTATCAAACAATGTCTTTGTTTCTTCTCCCTGCATAGCAGGAAGAAGGAACAAATAGATTTTTAGTAAAAAGCAGCACATAATACACATTAATACTTATTAGGCACACACTTAACCCCTTGATTACTTTGAGATCTTAACCCTTTCCCAGTCAGTGCCATTAGTACAGTGACAGTGTATAGTATTTGCACTGATCACTATATTAGGAAAATATGTATTTGTGGTGTTTTGTTTAAGCTAAAGAAGTAAGATGACCCACATCCCTATTTTAAACGATAGATCATTAAGAATTGGCTTTCCTCTAATTGGGACTTTAAACGGGACGCTGCTTCAGTAAAGTCAAACAGTATTAATATCATCAAAATATTTGCTGGTGGCAGTTAGTCAGTTCCCACCCGATGTCAGTAAGTGTCAGATTTCCCACCGCAGTATCACAGTCCCATTATAAGTCGGTGATCACCACCATTACTAGTATAAAAAAAAATTATAAATATAAAGTGGTTAATAAGCCTCATGGCACAACAAAAGTAGCTGCACTCTTGTTGGCCAATGCAGCACACCACAATGAACATTGCATGCACATCTGTGTACTGAAGGGCATACATTTTGTACAATACACATCAGACCAAATAGAGGGTCAACTGAGAATGAAGGAGATACAGTGGGATTTGGTCTCAAAAGAGGGACAGTCCCTCCAAATGAGGGACAGTTGGGAGCTATGGTATTGAGAGGCAATTCAAAATGAATGTCAGAACACTGCAATGCTCATACTTATGTCATGCATTGTGGTGTGTGTGCATCAAAGTGTATTATATCACACATTAGGACATGCGGCATACTGTAGATGTGAAGGGTACCTTAACAATTCTTACTGAACACATAGCTGCATGAATATGATGTTTTTATATCTGTATGGATTGCACCTAAGGCCCCTTTCACACGGGTAGATCAATTGGGTCCGTCTGTCAGTGTTTTAGGCGGACCCGATCAGACCATCCATTGCCCCCTATGGAGTGGAGGGTGTCAACACATATGTGTTCGTTGACATGGGCCGACATCCGATCCGATCCTACTTGCCAAAAACAAATGAATGTCACATCAGTCTGGCGGGTCGGATCGGATGGCTGTCGGGTGTAAATGGACAGGCGACCTGTTCACATCTGACTGCCCATAGAGAACAGCGAGCTGTGTCTGTGTCCACACTGCATAAATGGAGCAGACACAGACAAGCCATCCGCCTGCTCAGCAGGGATCATCAGACAGGTTGCCCACTGAGCAGGTGGACTCCTGGCCTAAAAGCTGAAAGAGCTGTAAAAATGACTGCATCGTTACATTGTTGCATGTACACTATAACACAGCAGTGCAGTACTTGAATGCATTGTCTGAATTCTCGCAAGATTGCTTGCAAAATCAAAAGTGCATGTATGTTCAGAGAGTAGTTGGCTGTGCTTTGACATTTTCAGCAATCAGCAAAGACTTCCTTACTATCTATCTAGTTAAGAAGACACAGATCAGTAAAACATAGCCATTTACATTACTTACATGAACTGTATGGCACAAAGGAAGAATAAAATACAAACTATTTATTTTTTGATAAAATCTTTGCGCTTGGTGACAATGAGAAGGATGGGCAATGTTTTTCTAGAGCTGTTTTCAGGAGCTCCCCAACTCTCCCTCCCTTGTCATGGCCTTTATAATGTGGTGGGTCAGACTTTCTGTTAAGAAAGGGGGACAGTTTAATAAATACGTTGTTTTGTAATTCAGCTTAAGCTGTGATAGCTGAGCTGAGTAAATGGTTATTGTATGTTTAAGTTGGTTTAACTATCTATGCAGACATCCCAACCTGCAAAAACTCCTTTCAGGGCGGTCTCAAACTCATTCCAGGGTGGTGACGCTTCGCGCCATGCCCCCCCCCCCCACCATAAAATGCAGCCTTACCAGTGCCAATTAAATGCAGCTATACCAGTGTCCATGAAATGCAGCCTTACCAGTGCCTATGAAATGCAGCCTGATTACACAGCTGTTGGCCCCGGGGTCTGTCTGCTGCTCCCAGGGTCCGTCTGCTGGTCCTGGGGTCTG
Source organism: Aquarana catesbeiana (assembly GCF_042186555.1). Taxonomy (NCBI): domain Eukaryota; kingdom Metazoa; phylum Chordata; class Amphibia; order Anura; family Ranidae; genus Aquarana; species Aquarana catesbeiana. Next base: position 115,000,591 of record NC_133336.1, read on the forward strand.
GCTGCTGGTCCCGGCTTCTGGCTGTTGGTGCCGGGGTCTGTCTGCAGGTCCTGGGGTCTGTCTGCTGGTCCCGGGGTCTGTCTGCTGGTCCCGGGGTCTGTCTGCTGGTCCTGGGTCTGGCTGCTGGTCCTGGGGTCTGTCTGCTGGTGCTGGGGTCTGTCTGTTGGTGCTGGGGTCTATCTGCTGGTGCTGGGGTCTGTCTACTGGTCCTGTTGTCTGGCTGCTGGTCCTGGAGTCTGTCTACTGGTCCTGGAGTCTGTCTACTGGTCCCGGGGTCTGTCTGCTGGTCCTGGGGTCTGTCTGTTGGTCCTGGGGTCTGTCTGCTGGTCCTGGGGTCTGGCTGCTGGTTCTGGGGTCTGGCTGCTGGTCCTGGGGTCTGTCTGTTGGTCCTGGGGTCTGGCTGCTGGTCCTGGGGTCTGTCTGCTGGTCCTGGGGTCTGGCTGCTGGTCCTGGGGTCTGTCTGTTGGTCCTGGGGTCTGTCTGTTGGTCCTGGGGTCTGGCTGCTGGTCCTCGGGTCTGTCTGCTGGTCCTGGGGTCTGGCTGCTGGTCCTGGGGTCTGGCTGCTGATCCTGGGGTCTGTCTGTTGGTCCTGCAGTCTGGCTGCTGGTCCTGGGGTCTGTCTGCTGGTCCTGGGGTCTGTCTGCTGGTCCTGGGGTCTGTCTGTTGGTCCTGGGGTCTGGCTGCTGGTCCTGGGGTCTGTCTGCTGGTCCTGGGGTCTGTCTGTTGGTCCTGGGGTCTGGCTGCTGGTCCCGGGGTCTGTCTGCTGGTCCCGGGGTCTGGCTGCTGGTCCTGGGGTCTGTCTGTTGGTCCTGGGGTCTGGCTGCTGGTCCTGGGGTCTGGCTGCTGGTGCTGGGGAGCCATCCCAGTCAGAGAATTCCCCAGCAGGAGGGGGGTGGGCAGAGAGAAGACTAGGTGCATTTGCAGGCTGTAGCAATTAAAAGAAAAAAAAAAAAACTTTCCCCTGGCAAGAGGATTCTTTCTCCACTTTCGGGTGCCGCTGCGCAGTGATCTCCTATGTGACAAGTACATGACAGTCCCGGTCTGCCCAGCGGATTGATCTAGAAAAGAACTGTCATGTACTTGTCGCACAGTAGATCACTGCGCAGCGGCACCCAAAAGTAGAGAAAGAGTCCGCTTGACAGGGACTTTTTTTTTCCTTTTAATTGCTACAGCTTGCAGATCACGGGTGGTGCACAGTCTTCTCACTGCCTTCGCCCACCCCTCTCCTTCCCTTCCCTGCTGTATTGGCTGGACCGACCCAACCTGAGAAAAAAAGTACCCATGCAGCAGTATGGGCTGCCCCCCCTCTGCCTCAGCTTGCAGCCTATGTCCGCCCGTCACTCAGCCACAGACGGAGCGGTCGTACTCCATTCGGTCACTCGGGCTGCTCTGTCTGTCTGTGGCTGAGTGACAGGTCCAGCCAGGAGATCGCCCTGCACTTGCGGGTGTCCGGGAGCCTGCAACCAAATGCAGGAAACTTGAGATGTCTGATCTATGGTGATTTTGTGTGAATCGTTTTTTACAATTATATTAAACACTTCAGCCCCAGAAGAATTTACCCACTTCCTGACCAGGCCATTTTTTGCGATAAGGCACTGTGTCGCTTTAAATGACAATTGCACGGTCGTGTGACGCTGTACCCAATCTAAATTGATGTCCTTTTTTCCCACAAATAGAGCTTTCTTTTGGTGGTATTTTTGGTGGTATTTTTATTTTTTGAAAAAACAATATTTTTTACTTTTTGCTATAATAAATATAAAAAAAAAACAAAAAACAAAAAATTTCTTCATCAGTTTAGGTCAATATATATTCTTCTACATATTTTTGGTAAAAAAATTGCAATTAGCGTATATTGATTGGTTTACGCAAAAGTTATAGCATCTACAAAATAGGGGATAGATTTATGGCATTTTCATTATTATTATTTTTTTTTAACTAGTAATGGCGGTGATCAGTCCTTTTTAGCGGGACTGCGACATTGCGGCGGACAGATCGTACACTTCTGACACTTTTTTGGGACTGGTGACATTTATACAGCAATCAGAGCTAAAAATAGCGACTGATTATTGTATACAGGTCACTGGCAGGGAAGGGATTAACACTAGGGGGCGATCAGGTGTTCTCTAGGGAGGTGTTTCTAACTGTGGGGGGAGGGAACTGACTGGGAGTAGAGAGAGATGAGAGATGAGATGAGAGAGTGTTTCTGATCACTAGGAACAGCAGATCTCTCTCTACTTCCCTGACAGAACAGGGATCTGTCTGTTTTGTTCCAAATGATCTTGAGTGGTTTATTTATTCAACATGTCTGGTGATTGTTTAATATTATATTGCTGCTTGTGATCCCGTGATGAAAGGCTTCTCTCCATCCTTGAATGCATCACTATGCCATTGGGATTCAACATGATGGATGTACTCCATAGCTCATATATGGGAAGAAACAAAATGTTTCCCCAGCTCCACTGCCAATATAAGAGTCCACGAACTGTGATCCGGAGCTCTAGCCAGGGCGTTCAGGCCCCACAGAGGCAATTCTTGAATCAGGAAGGCTGGTGACTAGGATGCTCTTGAATAAAAGTACTTGTTACATGGATACAGGGGTAGAGGCTATATGTTGACGCATTTCGGCTATGAAGTCTTCATCAAAGCAAGGTGAAGCAAGCTTTGATGAAGGCTAAATAGCCGAAACACGTCAGCATATAGCCTGTACCCGTGTATCCATGTAACAAATAAAGTACTTTTATTCAAGAGCATCCGAGTTGCCAGCCTTCCTGATTCAAGCGTAGCTCATGTACGGGGTGAATGTGATGCATGCATGGTAAAGATTTCATAAATTTTTTCCTTACAATAAAGAAAGAAGCACTTCTGATTGCCCTTAGGGAAGCCATACACAACCCAATGATCTTATCAAGTACATCCTCACCAATAGGACTGTGTGGGTGGGAAAAGAAGGTGAAAGAACTGCTCACAGGGAGCAGGTGGTGAGCACGGCCGGCCCTACCATGGGGACCCAATGGGACTATTGGTCCCGGGCGGCAGGTTCTGAGAGGGGGCACATCGATGCCCAGGAAGACAGTAGTCCCCACCCGATCTCTTCACTTCATACGCCCGCCCTGCTCTGCTCTGCCCCTCTCCTTATTCTACTGTTTGGATGGCCCGGCGCCGCTGCTATGACATGTAATGGCAGAACACAGCTGCCGCCCGCCCATCCTCTCCGCGGCTCCCCCCCTTTGCTGCTGACAAGAGAAAGTCAGCTGACGGCCAACAGCGCAAAGGGGAGGAGCTTTCTGCTGATCAGAGACCCCATGATGAAAGAGGGATCGCTATAGGCGCACTAACACTGAGAGAATGTAAGTGTCAGCGCCACTAATCCCATCTCCACCACCCCTGTCTTTCTAACCCCCTCCCTACCACCCCTGCCTGTGTCTAAACCCCCTCCCTACCACCCCTGCCTGTGTTTAAACCCCCTCCCTACCACCCCTACCTGTGTCTCACCCCCTCCATACCACCCCTGCCTGTGACCATACCCTCCCTACCACCCCTGCCTGTGTCTCACCCCCTTCCTACCACCCCTGCCCGTGTCTCACCCCCTCCCTACCACCCCTGCCTGTGTTTAAACCCCCTCCCTACCACCCCTACCTGTGTCTCACCCCCTCCATACCACCCCTGCCTGTGACCATACCCTCCCTACCACCCCTGCCTGTGTCTCACCCCCTTCCTACCACCCCTGCCCGTGTCTCACCCCCTCCATACCACCCCTGCCTGTGACCATACCCTCCCTACCACCCCTGCCTGTGTCTCACCCCCTTCCTACCACCCCTGCCTGTGTCTCATCCCCTCCATACCACCCCTGCCTGTGTCTCACCCCCTCCCTACCACCCCTGCCTGTGTTTAAACCCCCTCCCTACCACCCCTGCCCGTGTCTCACCCCCTCCATACCACCCCTGCCTGTGTCTAAGCCCTTCCCTACCACCCCTGCCTGTGTTTAAACCCCCTCCCTACCACCCCTGCCTGTGTCTCACCCCCTCCATACCACCCCTGCCTGTGACCATACCCTCCCTACCACCCCTGCCTGTGTCTCACCCCCTTCCTACCACCCCTGCCCATGTCTCACCCCCTCCATACCACCCCTGCCTTTGACCATACCCTCCCTACCACCCCTGCCTGTGTCTCACCCCCTTCCTACCACCCCTGCCTGTGTCTCATCCCCTCCATAACACCCCTGCCTGTGTCTCACCCCCTCCCTACCACCCCTGCCTGTGTTTAAACCACCTCCCTACCACCCCTGCCTGTGTCTCACCCCCTCCCTACCACCCCTGCCTGTGACCAACCCCTCCCTACCACCCCTGCCTGTGTCTCACCCCCTCCATACCACCCCTGCCTGTGTCTCACCCCCTCCCTACCACCCCTGCCTGTGACCAACCCCTCCCTACCACCCCTGCCCGTGTCTCACCCCCTCCATACCACCCCTGCCTGTGTCTAAGCCCCTCCCTACCACCCCTGCCTGTGTTTAAACCCCCTCCCTACCACCCCTGCCCGTGTCTCACCCCCTCCATACCACCCCTGCCTTTGACCATACCCTCCCTACCACCCCTGCCTGTGTCTCACCCCCTTCCTACCACCCCTGCCTGTGTCTCATCCCCTCCATAACACCCCTGCCTGTGTCTCACCCCCTCCCTACCACCCCTGCCTGTGTTTAAACCACCTCCCTACCACCCCTGCCTGTGTCTCACCCCCTCCCTACCACCCCTGCCTGTGACCAACCCCTCCCTACCACCCCTGCCTGTGTCTCACCCCCTCCATACCACCCCTGCCTGTGTCTCACCCCCTCCCTACCACCCCTGCCTATGACCAACCCCTCCCTACCACCCCTGCCTGTGTCTCACCCCCTCCCTACCACCCCTGCCTGTGTCTCACCCCCTCCCTACCACCCCTGCCTGTGTCTCACCCCCTCCCTAACACCCCTGCCTGTGTCTCACCCCTCCCTACCACCCCTGCCTGTGTCTCACCCCCCCTACCACTCCTTCCTTTGTCTAACCCCCTCCATACTACCCCTGCCTGTGTCTAGCCTCCTACCTACCACCCCTGCCTGTGTCTAACCCCCTCCCTACCACCCCTTCCTGTGTCTAACCCCGCTACCACCCCTGCCTGTGTCTAACCCCCCGCCACCCCTGCCTGTGTCTACCACCCCTGCCTGTGTCTAACCCCCCGCCACCCCTGCCTGTGTCTAAACCCCTCCCTACCACCTCTACCTGTGCCTAACCCCCTACCTACCACCCTGCCTGTGTCCAACCCCCTCCCTACCACCCCTGACTGTGTCCAACCCCCTCCCTACCACCCCAGCCTGTGTCTCACCCCCTCCCTACCACCCCTGCCTGTGTCTCACCCCCTCCCTACCACCCCTGCCTGTGTCTCACCCCCTCCCTACCATTAGATAGGTAATAAAAATGGCACAGTATTAAAGTAAAACTCCAATCAAACAGCTATCCACACAATTGAATACATATACAGTATGTAAACTGTTTTACCTGACAAAGAATTTGTAAAACTTTGGTCATCATTTCGAAGATCCGTAGTGCGCTGGCGATATACTGTATGCTTTGCCTTGTGGTGATACCGGTTCTCAGGTGGTTCTCACTATAGCACCCACTTGCTAAAGCCATTTGGGAATGTTCTACTTGTTATTCAGTTTGGTCTCCTTTAATATAGTCAATCTTAATTTGTGTGTAAATAATTTCCAGCCTGAGAACTTTCTGACTTTTCAGCCTGTGTGAAATCCCAAGCGATATTTACTGCGGTCACATATGTTCCATACACAACAGATTTATGTTTTTAGCTTGTCAAGTTCACATCAGATTGGGGTGTCCACCATCTATGAGCACCTTTAGGGGAACCAGGACAATACCAGCATTAAGAGGTGATAGAGGTACAAGCATAATATGCTGGACACTAGAGATATATTTCATTGAATTGTATAAAAGTTTGACATTGCTGATAAAACATATTTTTAATTGTTTGAAGGAGTCATCTTTGACATTGAAATGGCTTAAAGGTTTAGTTTATATAATGCTAACAAACATAGATAAGCCCACACTGTCGCTCAACAGGTATGCTTGACTGCTTACAGATTCATGGGAACTGAAAGTACATGGTACTGAACTGCAAAGGACCAGATAAATTCATTAGATTTTCCCTTCTTTTTTAACGCACAATTAATCTGACCATGTATTTTGTCAGTGGTGGCGACTTCTTTACCTGGACCTTCAGAAATGTTTCAATGGCAGGCATAAAAAAAATGAAGACTGAAATAAAATTAAATAAATAAATTATAAGTGATTATTTTATCACTATGTCATACAGCACATATCACCTTGAGCGTCCAGTCAGTATGCAGTATATTCTAATATTTGTTCTTGAACTTTATTTTCAAATTGTTTAATCTGAACTCCAGGTAAGAAGCTACATACGTGGAAATAATTGCCTGTAATCGATTTGTAATTCTCTGCAGCCAGTCTTGTTATCCAGACACCTCTGTCATCATTTTGCCCCTGTACAAATCATTAGTAAGACCTCGTCTGGAATATGCGGTTCAGCTTTGGGCACCAGTTCTTAAAAAGGATATCGGGGAACTGGAGAAAGTGCAGAGAAGGGCAACCAAACTGGTAAAAGGCATGGAGGAGCTCAGCTATGAGGAAAGATTAGAGGAACTGAATTTATTCTCACTTGAAAAGAGGAGATTAAGGGGGGATATGATCAACATATACAAATACATAAGTGGTCCATATAGTGAACTTGGTGTTGAGTTATTCACTTTAAGGACATCACAGAGGACAAGGGGGCAGTCTTTACGTCTAGAGGAAAAAAGATTTCACCTCCAAATACGGAAAGGTTTCTTCACAGTAAGAGCTGTGAAATTGTGGAATAGACTCCCTCCAAAGGTGGTTCTGGCCAGCTCAGTAGATTGCTTTAAAAAAAGGCCTGGATTATTTCCTAAATGTACAGTTCCTTGCAAAACTATTCACCTCCTTGGCATTTTTCGTGTTTTTTTGCCTCACAACCTGGAATTAACATGGATTGTTTGAGGATTTGCATCATTTAATTTACGGAACATGCCCACAACTTTGAAGATGTTTTTTTTACTGTGAAGCAAACAACAAATAGGACAAAATAACAGAAAAAGTCTGGAATTGTATTTATTTTTTATTTTTTGATTGAACTAGATGGACTTGTGTATTGTTTCAACCTGACTAACTATGTAACTATGTAAAGTACAACCAGATTCCCAACCTACACTGCAACGGTCAAAACACTGCCCAGCCTTCTGGCTGAGCAATAAAACAGCAGTGGGGCACTAATGAATTCATCATCACTCTGCTTGCTTTGTCCTCTCCTTCTTTGGCAAGTGTGCTGTTAAGGCATGTGCTCTGCAAAAGGACCTGCTTGGCTACTAGTGCTGGTCCTCCCTTGGCCGCTATAGCTGTAGTTTTAGTAATTTGTCAAGGATTCCTAAGAAACACTAAATAGGTTAAAGGATGACAGCCTGGAAATTAGAGGGGACGACAGGCAGTGTGTTCTTTGTGTGTCTCCTCTGAGATTGCATGTGTACGCTGATCAAGTGTTCTTTCTTTATGCTTGCCCTGTGTGCCTACTCTGACCATGTGTATGCTCTTATGCCGCGTACACACGACCGGACTTTTCGGCAGAAAAGAACATTCCGATCATGTGTGGGCTTCACCAGACCTTTTCTGTCGAAAAATCTGACGGACCTTAGAACAATAGAACATGTTTCTTTCCGACGGAATCGATTCCTATCGAAAAAAACGTTCGTCTGTATGCTAGTCCGACGGACCGAAAACGACACAAGGGCAGCTATTGGCTACTGGCTACTGAACTTCCTTTACTAGTCCGGTTGTACGTCATCATGTTTGAAACGATTGGACTTTGGTGTGATCGTGTGTAGGCAAGTCGGTTTCGTCGGAACTCTGTCGAAAAGTCCTTCGGAGTTCAGTCCGACGAGAAGTCCACTCGTGTGTACACGGCATAACTGTGCGTCTACTCTGACTATATAGTCACTGAACCATTGCAGCCATTTTCCCAGATGTTACCAGACTTACCCAATAGACGGCTCACACACAAAAGTGCCCCTTCCTCACGAATAGAGTGCTGCTCCTTAGGCCCCAAGGCCATCCTAAACCAAGCAACAGGACCTGCTAAATGGAGGTCAGGAGTGGCAACGTTTCCCCATCTGTCCCCAATGTGTCCCTCTCTAGTCACCCTAGCAATTCAGCCCCGCAGGGGCCCTCTCTTTCCTCACAGCACAGCGCTACATCTTGCTGATCAGGAGTGTTCTGCTTTCATATCCCAACTTAACTGGGCCCCACCCACAGCTGGCATATAAAGGGGCACTAAATCCACCCACTACATCACCACAGGAGACCTTACAGATAAAGGGGCACTAACACTTGCCAACACATAGAGCAGCACCCATGACTGCAACTAAGGTACATTGCTCAATCCAAACAAATGGAAGTGAAGAGGAAAATGAGAGGTTCAGGAGCACACAGAGGGCATTACAAGGAGACAGAAAAACAGACACAGTAAGAAACAATTTCATGAAAAATAGTTTACAGAGAAATTAAAGTGTTACTAAACAGCAGTAAAATAAGTCTGTATATGCATTAAAGGAAAAATGGGGACAGGCTCTGCTAAAGCCACTGCGTTACTTTGATTTTATCCAATGCTTTTATTATCTGCTCAAATGTGAGTGACCATTTATAATTTTTTCAATAAATGTTTTACATTTAAAATGGAATCACACTATGTGGCCCAATTTTTTCTCCTTTTGCCATATGTCATATTGAGAGGAACCGCTCACGAACTCCGGTTACTATATCTATGGTGGATACCCACGGATGTCATTATTGTCACGGATCCCTACCAGATTTGGTTTCATATTAGAAGTCATGGTTTCTGTACCTTCTTGGGTGTGTTACACCAAAAGCTCGGTTGACTCATTAGGTATATGCCTAGTTGAGTCCAACCTGTCTGGTAAGCCTCTTTCCTCATGGTTTTGGATTATCTACAGACAACCAGTTTACACAGATTCACAGTCACCTTATTTATTGCCATATATGGACTATATGCACTTTATATGCACTAACACTGTTGGCTCATGCAACTTTATCACTACTGTTGTGTAATCTTATACTGTTGTGTACTCATGATTTGCACAATTTTACACTATATCAATTTTGTATTGGGATAACTTTATTTTTTATCTCATCTCCATTAGCGCTGCACTACAATACTTTATTTGTATATGCATTAAAGCATGCTTGTTATACTCACTGTGGAACCTAGGGGTTGTATCCTCTGCATTGTGTAAAAAGGATGTTTGATCCTGTCTTCTCTGATCCTCCCCTTATTCCACTGTCCCCAATCCATCTGCTGATAGAACAGAGCCTAGGGGGCAGACTGCACATGCTTAGTTTGGTGTGTTTGGTGTGTGCACATAGGGCCAATCAGCACTGCCCAGACACGGGGTCAGAGGTCCACAAGCTTTAACCAGACACTCATAGAAGTCATAGAAGACTGTTAATATATATACTGCTGATGAGAAAAGGTATTTAGCAGTTTACAGTACCTTAAAAAAGTATTCAGACCCCATGACATTTTCCATATTTTGTCATGTTACAACCAAAAACTTAAATGTATTTTATTGGGATTTTTTGTGATATACCAACACAAAGTTGCACATAATTGTGAAGTGGAAGGAAAATTAGAAATGGTTTTCAATTTGTTTTACAAATAAATATCTGAAAAGTGTGGCGTGCATTTGTATTCAGCTACCTTTACTCTGATACCCCTAACTAAAATCTAGTGGGACCAATTTCTGCCTTCAAAAGTCACCTAATTAGTAAATAGAGTCCACCTTTGTGTAATTTAATCTCAGTATAAATACAGCTGTTCTGTGAAGCCCTCAGAGGTTTGTTAGAGAACCTCAGCGAACAAACAGCACTATGAAAGCCAAGGAACACACCAGACAGGTCAGGAATAAAGTTGTGGTGAATTTTAAAGCAGGGTTAAGTTATAAGAAAATATCCCAAGCTTTGAACATCTCACGAAGCACTGTTCAATCCACCATCTGGAAATGGAAAGCGTATGGCACAACTGCAAACCTACCAAGTCCACCTAAACTGAGAGGCCGGGCAAGGAGAGCATTAATCAGAGAAGCAGCCATGGTAACTCTGGAGGAGCTGCAGAGATCCATAGCTCAGGTGGGAGAATCTGTCCACAGGACAGCTATTGGTCGTGCACTACACAAATCTGGCGTTTATGGAAGAGTGACTCGTTTTCAGCTTGCGAGAAGCCATGTGGGGGACACAGCAAACATGCTGAAAAAGGTGCTCTGGTCAGATGAGACCAAAATTGAACTTTTTGGCCTTATGCAGCGTACACACGGTCGTACTTTTCGACCAGACTGGTCCGACGGATGCCGACGGACCAAATCCGGCGGACAATCCGATCGTGTGTGGGCTTCACCGGACCTTCAGCGGACTTTTCCAGTCACAAATCTTAGGGACTTTTGATTTGGAACATGCTTCAAATCTTTACGTCGTAACTCCGCCGGATCCAGAAATCCGCTCATCTGTATGCTAGTCCGATGGACAAAAACCGACACTAGGGCAGCTATTGGCTACTGGCTATCAACTTCCTTATTTTAGTCTGGTGTACGTCATCACGTACGAATCCGTGTGATCATTTTGTGTGATCATTTGTAGGCAAGACCATTCGTTAGAAAGTCCGTCGGAAGTCCGCCAAAAGTCCGTCGAAAGTCTGTCGGACAGGCCGTCAGACTTTTGTTGCTGAAAAGTCAGACCGTGTGTACACGGCATAAGAGCAAAATGCTATGTGTGGAGGAAAACTAACACTGCACATCACGCTGAACACATCATACCCACCGTGAAACATGGTGGTGACAGCACCATGTTGTGGGGATGCTTTTCTTCAGAAGGGACAGGGAAGCTGGTCAGAGTTGATAGGAAGATGGATGGAGCCAAATACAGGGCAATCTTAGAAGAAAACCTGTTAGAGTCTGCAAAAGGCTTGAGACTGGGGCGGAGGTTCACCTTCCAGCAGGACAACGACCCTAAACATACAGCCAAAGCTACAATGGAATGGTTTAGATCAAAGCATATTCATGTGATAGAATGGCCCAGTCAAAGTCAAGACCTAAATCCAATTGAGAATCTGTGGCATAGGGTTACCACATGTAAGGTTTTCTCCCGGACAGTCCGGTTTTTGAATGATTTGTTCGGGATTCTATCTGCTTCAGACCCGGACACATTATTCAGGCCGAACTGCAACAGGAATGACATGTCTCCCCTCCCTGCGGTCTCTGCAGCCTGTCTCACTCACACAGCAGAAGGAAGCTGCCTCCTCTTCCTCCTCCTTCTCATTCTCAGCTCTGTATATACACACAGGCGGAGGGGGAGCAGGAACACACGCCGATTTCAGGTCTGTACAAAGTTTTCTATGCTTTGTAGATGGACAGCGAGGAGGGGGAGAGAGTGGCTTTGGAAGGAGGAAACTAAAAAGATGTACACTTGGTGGAGTGATTGGTGAGTTAGAAGGATATGCTCTGGGGGGGAGCGCTTTGGTATGAAAAAGGACATATGCCAGAAGTGTGGGATGAATTTTAAATCTGACAACCCCTTCCAGGCCCTCTCCCTCCCAGAGTGCCCCCCAGCACATATCCAACCCCCCCTTACAGCACTAGCCCTCTCCCTCCCAGAGTGCCCCCCCAGCACATATGCAACCCCCCTTCCAGCACTAGCACTCTCCCTCCCCGAGTGTCCCCCAGCACATATTCCAACCCCCCTTCCAGCACTAGCCCTCTCCCTCCCAGAGTCCCCCCAGCACATATCCAACCCCCCCTTACAGCACTAGCCCTCTCCCTCCCAGAGTGCCCCCCCAGCACATATGCAACCCCCCTTCCAGCACAAGCACTCTCCCTCCCCGAGTGTCCCTCAGCACATATTCGAACCCCCATTCCAGCACTAGCCCTCTCCCTCCCAGAGTGCCCCCCAGCACATATCCAACCCCCCTTCTAGCACTAGCCCTCTCCCTCCCAGAGTGCCCCCCAGCACATATCCAACCCACCCCCCTTCCAACACTAGCCCTCTCCCTACCAGAGTGCCCCCCAGCACATATCCAACCTCCCTTCCAGCACTAGCCCTCTCCCTCCCAGAGTGCCCCCCAGCACATATCAAACCCCCCTTCCAGCATTAGCCCTCTCCCTCCCAGAGTGCCCCCCAGCACATATCAAACCCCCCTTCCAGCATTAGCCCTCTCCCTCCCAGAGTGCCCCCCCAGCACATATCCAATCCCCCATTCTAGCACTAGCCATCTCCCTCTCAGAGTGCCCCCCGCACATTTTCAACTTCTCACAGACACTTTTCCACCCTACCAAACAACAGAAAGATTCTTACCCACTTAGCATCATCACAACATACCACCAGCAACACCGCCAAACTAAAAGAATAATTGAAAAATACTGGCACTTACTGGCCTTGGATCCCAACCTGGGCCATTTCGTCCCAGCAAAACCCAACTTCACCTTTAAAAGAGCTACCTCCATTGGTGATCATATCACCAATAGTGAGTTTAGACCATCTACAATCCATTGTAAATATAGGGGCACTTTTGCTTGTGGCTCCTGCCACTATTGTGGCTACATGCTCACCCAAAAAAACCCTATTCTCCCCAACGGGAAACCCTTTTTTCCCAAACACTTTGCAAATTGCAGAACAATTGGAGTAGTTTATCTACTCCAATGCAACTGTGGCTGTTTCTATATAGGAAAGACCAAACTCGAATTTTGGCGACGAGCATATAGGCATATCCTGTCCATGAAATCAGCCGACCCTGATTTACCTCTTGGACGACATGTAACCTTGGTGCATGATGGTAAATTTCCTTCTATTAAATTTCTTATTTTAGACCGCATACACCCTAGCCCCAGAGGGGGCGATTGGAATAAAATTTTACTCCAACGAGAATTGAAATGGATCCATCTGCTTCAGGCCACCACACCTCCAGGCCTTAATGATGCGGTCTGCTTTAAGCCCTTTTTACAAGGCTTCAACTCTGGAGGTATGGAGAAATAGGGCCATGGCCATCTCTTAGGATACCTCACTGTTTTGTTATAGCTCCGGGGTTTTTTCTTGACACTTCTGTATACCAGGCTGTATGTGTGTCTGACACGTGTTTTTTTTTTTTTCTCCCCCCCCCCCCCTTGGGGGGACCACGTTTCCAGACACACAGCCAGCAGGGTTATTTCCCCTTCCATGATTGTTGTTTTGCCATGCTTATAGTAATATTCTCTGTCTTTCTGGTCCATATTAACAATATGTTATGTTCATGTCCACCATATACTTTTTTGAGAGTATTTTTGGCAATGCATAACATGTATGTATGTCTGTTATTTACTATCTGCCATTATATGCATATATTTGGTGCACATGCTACCATATGTACATTTCCTACGTGTATTGAAATATTTTGGTCATTGTTTATGGTTGTCCCACTGTGCGTTCTTTTCCAGCATGTTTATTGTCCTGTGCATCAACCCACCATCCCCAGTCTAATCCCATTCCTTTGTGATGTTCCCTTCTCTCCTTTCCTTGCTTCCATCTCCTTCCCTCCTTCTTTGTTTTCCCCATACTTGGAGGCTTACATTTGAGCTAGGTCATATGATTAGACAGCAGCCACTCCTCCCTAATAATTGTTATTGGTATTGCTAATACTCCTTTTCATGCCACCTAGTGTGACAGTTTCTCCTTCTCCCTGCCCCTCCCTTGGGTCGCGTCCGGCCGGAGCGGCTGCCCGGCACGGTAAGCCGCCTTAGGAATTCCTGGGCGGCGCCTAGTGAGGTTTTGGGCGTCTCTCCAGCACACGCCCACTGCCTCCATGTTGGCACTCCGGACGAGCATGCGCTCTCGCCGGAGTGTCACTTCCGTGCCGGTGGGGCGGGTGTGCGTGACGCTGCTCCAAACGCCGTGACGTTCGCGCACGCGCTGTTGGGGCGGCGCCGCGCACGCTCGCCTCGGGGGGTCAACCCAGTGCGTCCCGATTCATGCTGTTCACGACACAGCTGTGCCTCATTATTGACGCCAGCTGCTAGTGACAGCCACATTATTTAAACCAGTCCTATTCAGTCCACACCAAGCCGTTGCATATACCGGACGCTTGGCTGTGAGTCTGCTAACCCTGCATTGTTAAGGTATGTCTTTTCATTACTGCTTGCCGTTTTTTCTTATTCCAGGAGGTTCTCCTCCATACATTTTCAACACTAATTATTCATCATTACTATCTTCTATTTAACTCTCACTTTGGTCCCTGTAAAAAATGTTTTGGAAGCATTTCCACACAGGCTCAGCATTAATGTATCCTTTTCAAATTTTAGATACCAACTACATGTTATGTATTATGGGTACCCCCAGTACGTATGTCCAGCACAACTACTCGCTGTGCGCAACTATGTACTTACCCTGTATACTGTGTTAAAACTCCAAACCCTAATTTATTTATTTATTTATATACACTAACATGCTGCCACTAGGATATATTATTAGCCGCACCTCTCTGTTGCCGCTCCCGTGGACGCAACTGATTTCTGATGTACTTGAAGTATTCCTTGCATTTCTTCTGACTACTATTTTATTTTTATTTTAATTTGAACAACACTATCTACACATTAGGCTAGTACTTTCTATCCATTTACGTTGGACCCCCTCTCTAAGGTCCTTTCCATATCTTGTTATTTTTTAGGGGCGCCTATTCGTGACCTCAGCACGCCGCTCTGGTGTGTGCGCGCCCGGGCACGGGCGGGACGGGAGTCTCTGCCACACCTTCCCATGGTGGACTGCAGCCCACCATTTTACACCTCTTACCACCAAAGTACCCTTGTTTATACTATCTACAATACGTATATTTCTCCCCATATCCTGCCCTCCTTCCATGGCTCTCCTTGTTTTTAGAGAAAAAAACCAACTTTCATGAGTGAATAATCACACATAGTCAGGTAGGTGTCTTATTCACCACCCTATACCCCCCATCCAATATCGCCCTTAGCCTCATCCCCCATCTTACCCTATTCTTCTTTTTCTTTCTTCTCTCCCTATTTATTTAGATGAACCTCCCTCTCTCAGATTTTGCCCCTGAAGAAGGATTGTACAGTTACTTAGTACCCCGAAACGCGTCGGGCTTGAGAAGAGTGTTTTCATCATTATTGTTTTTGTTTATCTGTTCATTATGACTACTATGTATCATGCACTATGTTAGTCAAAACCACTCATTGCTTGTTTTTATCCATATGTACTTGTGAATACGAATAAAATTTGTACTTTTTTATATTACCCCTTGATTTCCTGCATATTCCTATACTCTCTACTTGTTGCAAGTGCCAGTAAAGTCCACCCAGGGGAACTCCTTTGTTTTGTATCTTCAGATTATTGGACGTGGCACGGCCCTCCTGGTCCTAAACTGGTTGGTCAATCCCCTTTTCTGTTCTCACAGAGGGGATGATCATGGCATCTGAGACCCCAGGACCCCCAAGAGATGGAGGACATTTGCCGTGGATGCCCACACTAGCTTCTAATTGGCAAGTTAGTGGAGCCAAGTGCCAGAACTTGTTCCAGCACTGGGCTCCAGGACTCAGCCCAGATTCATGGGACGCTGGGATTTTGTTCAAATCTCAGGAAAGGCCCATTAAAACTGGGACAATTGGGAGGTTTGGATTTGTATTAGAAGGGGGAAAGGATTTGTGTTTGTAGGTGGGAGGATATGTGATGGAACTGGGGAGAGGACTTGTGTAGGAGGGGCTTGGAGGAAAAAGGATTTGCCCTGGAGAGGATGAGGGGAGAGGAATTGTTCCAGGATGGGGAGCATGTTGTGCTGGAACGGGGGATTTGGGGAGAGAGAATTTGTACTGGGAGGGGGATTTATGCTTGTGGGATGTTGGGGTGGGGTATTTGTGCTGAGATGAGGAGCTGTGCTGGGAGAGGGATTTGTGGGGTGGAAGAAGATTTGTGCTGAGAAGGGGGATATTTTTTTAGGGAGAGCTTCGTGCTAGAAGTGGGATTTCTTTTTTTTTTTTTTTGAGGGGGGGTGGGAGGAGGAGAAAGATTTATACTACAAGAGAGAATTTTTTTGGGGGGGAGGGTGTTCTACTGGAATGGGAGGCTGTGCTGAGAGAGAGGATTTGGTGGTGGCAGAGGATTTATTCCAAGAGGGGTATTGGGGGAAGGAGGGTTTGTACTGGTTGGGGAAGAGGATTTCTATTAGGAGGGGGAATTGAGGGGGGCACAGATAAGTGCTGGGTTTGGGAGGAAGGGGGGCTAGGACTGGGGATTTTGGGGATAGTGGAGGAGGACTTGTGCTGAGGAAGGGGGAAGAGGATTTGTTTTGAGGGGGGAATTGTTATGGGAGGGGGAGAAATTATTTTTTTTGGTAGGGTGGAGAGTGAGCATAAAAATTAGTGCTGTTTTTTTTTTCTTTTGCAGGAGAAGGAGTTGGGATATTTGATGAAAGGGTAACATGGACGACAGTATTGCTTGCGGAGGAAATTTTCTGCTCTTCTTACCCCTACACTGTGTGTTACACACCCCTGACAACTGCACTCTTTTTGTTTTGTACTCATGACTCCTACTATGCATTCCACACTTCTGTCCCCTGCATTTTGCACAGTAAATATTCCAGACCATGGGCGTAGCATAAGGGGTTGCAAGGGTTACAATCACAACCCCGCCCCTAGCTCCAGGGGGCCCTTGCAGCCTCCCTGTCATTTCATATCCTCCACAAAATCCAGCTCCGATCTGCCCTAGGGCCCCACAGCCACGCTTCTACTTTGCCTTCCACAGTCCACACTCCTCTGTTCTCGTTGGCTGGGGAGAAGCTGTGAGCCATTTCCTGAATGGAGAGGAGCACAGGGTGAGAACAGCCCAGGATGGGGAAGTGTCTGTGTGCTGGCAACATGGAATGGTAACCAAGCTCAACGAGGCAAGAGGAGGAAAGTGCCGTCCTGTAGCCACGATGGGAACTATGTCACAGGTGAGGTAAGACACTGCTCAGTGTCTCCTAGTCACCAGCTGGGATTCTCTGTACCCCTCCACCCGGGAATATCTACTTACCCCACTTCCCTGACAACTGGAGAAAAGACACACACCTCTGGGAGGTGACCTTCCCCCAACACCTACCAACACTGACAGAGAAACCCTCAGAAATTGCTAAAACAAATCCCTTAACACCTCCTGAGGGGCTGCAGGCTCCAGATTTTGTGTCACATGGCTTTGCCCTCCCAGATCTAAGTTTCTCCCCCAAAAGACCCCTGACCACCCCCTCCACCCTGCATGCTATGCCCGGCTGCTGAGCTCCCCTCCCATTACAGCACTCTAGTGTTCCTCCTCCGCAGGGCTGAAATCACATTACTTTACTACACAGCCAGTTAGCCATGATCTGCACAGGGTGTATCTGCCTACCGCAACTACACTGCCATTCCGACCAGAGAATTTCACAGGTCAGAAGGGCAACATAAAAGCCAGATACACCCTGTGAAGGCTGATAGACTGTGTGTAAAGGAATGTGATTCCAGCCCTGTGTAGTGTGTGTGTGTGTGTGTGGGGGGCTCTGCTAAGTGACCCGCCAGTGGTTCCTGTCCTCTGATTCTCCAGAGATGATTCCTGTCCTCTGATGTAAAGATGAACTCTGGGAACTCAAAACTCTTAAGCCACTTTGAGTATCTTGGCGTGCGTTGGATGTATCTGCACGCACGTTGGAAGTAGTGGGGGGAGGCCCAGGTCAACTTTTGCTTTGGGGCCCACAAGCTTCAAGCTACGCCTCTGTTCCTGACCTCTGTATTCCATGCATAACACTCACAGTTTGGCCACACCCACTGCGTTACGCATTACTGTTCTCCATGAGACAACCATAAGTGTCCCAGGTCGTGTCTTTTACAATATTATAGCATATACTAAAAAAAAAAGATGCTGTGTGCTGCTAAAGTGTTCAGGTTTGGCTTGAAGAAAAGGTGGCAACCCTACTGTGGCAAGACTTGAAAAATGCTGTTCACAGATGCTCTTCGTCCAATCTGACAGAGCTTGAGATATTTTGCAAAGAAGAATGGGCAAAAATGTCACTTTCTAGATGTGCAAAGCTTGTAGAGACGTCTCCAAAAAGACTTGCAGCTGTCATTGTAGCAAAAGGTGGTTCTACAAAGTATTGACTCAGGAGGACCGAATACAAATGTACGCCACACTTTTCACATATTTATTTGTAAAACATTTTGAAAACCTTTTATCATTTTCCTTCCACTTCACAATTATGTTGCACTTTGTGTTGGTCTATCACATAAAATCCCAATAAAATACATTAACGTTTTTGGTTGTAAGGCCCCTTTCCACCTCGGTCCGCCGGCTCAGCGGGAGATCAGTCCATTGATCTCCGCTGAGCCGGCGGATGACATGTCCCTCTCTGCTCACTGCCGCCTATGGAGGGATCGGATGAAAACCGACAGCATGTCCGTTTTCATCAGTTCTCACCCGATCCGATCAGCCAGCGACGGACCTGGACGTAGGGCCATCTGTTTGCTTTTAGCGGATCGGACCGGGTCGGATGTCAGCGGACATGTCTCCGCTGACATCCGTCGCTCCATAGGTTAACATGGAGCGCCTGTTCAGGTCCGCCGTCAAAACTGACAGGCGGACCTGAACGGTCCGATCGTGTGAACGGGGCCTAACACTACAAAATGTGGAAAATTTCAAGGGGTATGAATACTTTTTCAAGGCACTGTACATTTACTAAAATAATTGCATTTCCATGTTCTGTGTACTGTGGGAGACCAGATATAGTGAATGCAGGGTACTGGGTTTAGTAACACTTAAAGTAGTGGAAGTGTATGTATAGCTACATAAAAAAGGATATCATTTAGTGTCACTTTAAAGTGCACAGAAAGAGATTGTATTTGGAATTTTGTTGTTGTAGTACAAAAATTGCAATGCATTTTGTAACTGACCCTTAAGACTTTTGCAGTTAAACTTTCCATATAAGAATATCAAATAGTTATTGAATTTGCATGTAATCATAACCACTAGGGGCACTACTACACCCTTGTACAGAGCTTTTTTCTATTTTAATGACATCAGTCACAATTTCTTTTGTATCTATCAAGAGAAGAATAATCTATTAAAGTAATATGGTTTCAATATTTTTCTTGAGAATAAAAACTTATTAAAAAAAAAAAAAAAAAGTCAATTTTTTTCCCTTTAAAGCCGCATAAAGGTCATCTAAAGAAAAAGCACCAAAAATGCCATAAAGGAGCAAATATTTCCTTGCATCTGTAGTAACAAATACTATACTGCCACGTACACACGATCGGACTTCTCGTCAGAAAAAGATATGACGGCTTTTCCGACGGGATTTCGCTCAAGTTTGCCTTGCATACACACGGTCACACAAAAGTTCGCTGAACTTTCGACCGTCAAGAGCGCGGTGATGTACAACACTACAACGAGCTGAGAAAATGAAGTTCAATGCTTCCGAGCATGCGTTGCATTGTTTCCGAGCATGCATAGGAATTCTGCACGTCGGAATTGCCACAGACGATCGCATTTTCGGATAGGAACTTTTCCCGACCGAAAAATTAAGAGCATGCTCTCAATCTTTTGCTGGCTGGAATTCGGCCAGCAAAAGCATACACGCCAGCATACACGCGGTCGCATTTTCTTTCGAAAAACTCTCATCGGTCTTTTGCGGGCCGAAATTCCGATCGTGTGTACGCAGCATAACATTACTTGTATTTTGATCTTTGCATATAAATTATCCCTGGATTATAATCCATTTCACCTTGGCTAACACATAGAAAAGTGTAAATGTATTTTATGTTATAATGCTTTCTATATTTGACTCCTATTTCATATAATAAATAAAGAACACAAGAAATGAAAGCTTTATAGCTGGGGCTGCAGGGGAGCCCAGTTTGTATAGAAAATAAAAAAGGGGTTAATTTCTCCGGCAGCATCCATACACGGAAAAAAAACTCTGGGAGCATAGGCATCTGTTTCACCACATTCCTAGTGACTCACTGTTCCTTTTTAAGCTGCTACAAACCTATACTTTGGCCAAAGTTCACACCGTGAGACATATTCAAAAGGAAACAACAACTGTTGTTTGAGCTAAATGCTTCCGAAAAGTAAAAGTGGTATTTAAAAAAGCAGCCCGTGAAAACAGTGTATTGTGCTTTGCTTTAAGTGCGGGTGGCAAGAAGGGATTATAAAGTGTTATTTGTGTTAAAACTGGATGCAGTTGCAAGTGTGTATTTACTGACGTCTATTTGCAGAAGAAAGTGCTTTTAGAGTAAGATTGAGGGAAATAATAAGGCACATTTAAATTCTGTTCAAGAAGCTAAATTTATGGTGAGCATCATTTATTTTGCTTTATCATTGTTTGCAAAAAAAGGTTGATGTCATAAATGAGGGCATAAAAAGAGTATATATTCAAAATTAATTAAAAAAAAAACATATAACTGCAATTAAAAATGTATATTATCAACTGGTAAAATTGTCTTTGAAAGAAAGGCAGAACGCACATGACACTAAAGCATAAGCGAACACTTATTTTTTATAGATATAGGTAAAAAAAAAGCAGGGGGATTTTTGCAAACTGCTTTTCAGTCTATTATCTATACATCTATCTATCTGTCATAAGTCTTTGGTAGTCTTGAAACTGTACACAAAGAACAATTTTTCCCAAAATCACAAAAGCTTTTAACTTTTGTTTTGCATGCTGTCACTGACCATTAAGATCACATCACAGCTGACACAAGTGAAAGAAAAAAATATATATAACGAAACTTAAAGTGTTACTAAACCCAGGACCCTACTATATCTGGTCTCCCACAGTACACAAAACATGGAAATGCAATTATTTAAGTAAATATAAACTGATAAATACCTTTTCTCATCAGCAGTATATGTGACTTCTATGAGTGTCTGGTTAAAGCTTGTAGGAGGAGTTTCCATTCTGCACTCCCTGTCCTATCAGGATGCAGGACCCCTGACACTATCTGGACAGTACTGATTGGCCCTGTGCTGATCACATGCACCCTCCCAAGAGAAAAAAAAAAACTCTTGCAATACACACCAAACTGATCATGTGCAGCTGTCCCCTGGCTTTGTATTATCAGAAAACATATTGGGGACAGTGGAAGAAGGGGAGGATCAGGGGAGACAGAATCAAACAGCCTTTTTACACAATGCAGAGGATTAACCCCTTAGGTTCCACAGTGAGTATAACAAGCATGCTTTACTGCATATACACACTGATTTAACTGTTGTGGGTTTAGTAACACTTTAAGTTAAGCTATAAAATATTTGACCTCTTAAAAGAACAGAATATATTTTTAAATGAAATATGTGTAGACTATTATTTCAGATAATATGATCCATTTCAGGAAGAAGAAGATAAGGAAAAAAACATAATAAGAGCCAGCTTTGGATTCTGTGCTTAAAAGGTGTGCATCTTTAATGTATATTTTTAAGTGCACTTTTGTTAAATTGCAGTGAATTGCATGTTTGCTGTATACATAGTTTTCCCATAGACTGAGAGCTCAGAAACACAAGGAGACACTTGGTAATGTGTGACATGAAAAAGCAAAGTTCACCTGTAAAAGATTTAAAGGATCTGTAATATTGGCCATTCTTGTGATACACAAACCTCTGCTTGCCAGGAAGATCTCTTTGTCTTTTTTTTTGTCTTTGTCTTTGGACTTTTCGACCAAATTTGTCAGATGGAACAAATCCACAATTCGACCGCGTGTGGGCTTCATCGGACCTGCAGCGGACCTTTTCTGTCGAAAATGTGACGGACTTTAGATTTAGAACATGTTTCAAATCTTTCCGACGGACTCCCGTCCGGTCGAAAAATCCGCTCGTCTGTATACTAGTCCGACGGACGAAAACCGACGCTAGGGCAGCTATTGGCTACTGGCTATCAACTTCCTTATTCTTGTCCGGTCGTACGTCATCGAATCTGTCGGACTTTGGTGTGATTGTGTGTAGACAAGTCCAATTCGACGGAAGTCCGTTGAAAAGTCCGTCGAAAGTCCGTCGAAAAGTCCGACGTGATTCAGTCCATTGAAAGTCCGGTCGTGTGTACACAGCATTAGAGAACACAGGGCTGATTTACCAAAGGCAATTTAAGGCAAAGCAAGTTGCTCATTACAAGGAGATTTGGCCTAGAACTTGGTGAATGTGATGAAATACCCAATCATGTGTAAGAAAAATAAAAAAAACAGCATTTTGCTTGCACATGATTGGAAGATAAAAGTCAACAGAGTTTCACCTCATTCTCTAAGCTCTGGGGAAAATTCCCTACAAAGTCAATAGTCTATTTGTATTCAGTATATCAACCCCTATTTTACTCAAAGGATTATTTCACCCTAAAAATAACCCATGCAGTTCATGAACACCATTCCAAATTGCTAAACTGATCTGATTTTAAAAATATACATTTATGATCCTTCCATACTTGTAGGCCATTTGTACACAGAGTTAAGCCTGTCTCAAATACTTCTGATAGTTTTCACAGCTTCACCCTGTCTTCTTTTCTAAGACAGACCGGCCGGTAAGACAAGCGCCCCCTAGCAGTACAGGAGCGAGTGCCGTCCTTCTTCTAAACTCTTCACATGTGCATTGTGCTTCAGCTGTAGCATCAGCTGTAATGGGAGAGAGAGCTTTGCAGCTGCTGAGGTCATCTATAGTGACAAGACAGGGCTGCTGCGCATGTGTGGGGCTCAGAAGGACGGTGCTCATTCTTGTACCAATAGGGGGCACTTGTGCTAATGGCTGGTCTGTGCTAGAGAAGAGGACAGAGCGGTGAAAACTCTCAACAGCCTACAGGTATGGGAATTGTGTAAATACATATTTTTAAAATCAGATTCGTTTAGACTTAAAGTTTTACTAAACTCACAACAGTAACACCAGTGTGTATATGCAGTAAAGCATGCTTGTTATACTCACTGTGGAACCTAAGGGGTTAATCCTGTTCATTGTTTAAAAAAGACCGTTTGATCCTGTCTTTTTTGATTCTCCCCTTCATCCCCAGTCTCAAATCCATCTCCTGATAGTACAGAGTCTTGGGGGCTCTCTGCAAATGCTCAGTTTGGTGTGTATTGCTAGAGAGTTTTTTTTTTTTTTTTGGGGGGGTGTGCATGTAATAGGCACAGGGCCAATTAGCACTATCCAGACAGAGGGTCAGGGGTCTTGCAGCCTCATAGAAAAGTCAAAGGAGAATGAAAACTCCTCCTACAAGCTTTAACCAGTGCTTAGCCGTACACTGATAGAAGTCACAAGACTGCTATATACTGCTGATGAGAAAAGGTATTTAGCAGTTTACATATACTAAAATGATTGCATTTCTGTGTTTCTATGTTCTGTGTACTGTGGGAGACCAGATATTGTAAATTCAGGGTCCTGGGTTTAGTAACACTTTAAGGAAGGGTACTTGTGGACTGCATATAGTATTTTTTATAAAGGTGAACTAACCCTTTAATTTGAAACAGTGAATTTCTGATATAAAAGATTTTCAAAAGTGTGCCACATCCCATGAGCAAATGGAATAGGAAAGAACTCCTAGGCGTGGGATTTTTAAGGCAATACCTACAAGTAATACAGATAAAAAAGTTATTTTATTTTTAATTGTATAGAAAAATACATAGAATATTACACAAACTCATGGACATAAAAACATCAAATTATGCACATTGTTGATACCAAGATCCTATACCCAACGCGTTTCGGAGATGCGTGTAGTCTCCTTCATTAGGGGTTAACAGGAGATGTATAGTCTATAAAATACAAATAGTTAACAATCAATTTAATATATTTCACCCAAAATACATTGCCCATAAAAGGGGGCCTAAGGTGCTAGTGACTTACATCTTGTTCAATTGCACATACATAAGAACATCCAAATCCATAGTAAAAGAGGGATCCTGTCACTTAGAGTCATTCCGCCATCCCATCCACACTCTCACTGCTTAGAGTAAATCTCTATAGAAAAGGTATCTCAACCCAAATTGTTGACCAGAAAAAACATATGTATATATGGACTGAGCCCCCAATCAAGGGGAAAGGAGAGGGGGCTTGTCCTCGGTTAGGGCAGACCATGTATGTGTACTGGGGCCTATATGGCTGGAATCCTGGAAAAGATGTAATAAAATATTTATGTCAATAAAAAGAAAAGAAAAAGATGTAAATATAGTCCAAACAAAATAAACTTGTGGACAAACATACCTAGAATGTGAGGTCGCATCAGAGTAGCGGCAATCAGGCTAGAAAGGACACAGATATCCAGAGATGCTGGGAAATAGTCTGATCGCTATTGCATCAGAAGGCTGTTTATAATCCCACATTGGGAAGAAAAGGGGACACAGAAACAAAATGTGGTGAGCGTGAGTGGCTGCCCATATATATCTATTTTTGTGCTGCAATAGCCCAAACAAAAAGTATAAGAATGAATGTAGCAAAGGTCTCCATATGACTCACTGTGAGCATTTTAAATCCCCTGTCTCCACATCCGGATGTGTCCACCTATTATCCATGCCTGTTCGCTTGTGATGTATGGATGTTTATGTGCAGGTTAGGATGGAATGTACCGCCCATCATAGGAAACAGCTGACCGGCTGGAAATTGTATCAGATTCCATGAAGGAATATGCACATACCTGCACATAAATATCCATACATCACATTTAACATGCTCACAGTGAGTCATATGGAGACCTTTGCTACATTCATTCGTATACTTTTTGTTTGGGCTATTTCAGCACAAATATAGCTATATGGGCGGCTACTCGCGCTCACCACAATTTGTTTCTGTGTCCCTTTTTCTTCCCAATACATGGTCTGCCCTAACCGAGGACAAGCCCCCTCTCCTTTCCCCTTGATTGGGGGCTCAGTCCATATACTGTATACATATCTTTTTTCTGGTCAACAATTTGGGTTGAGACACCTTTTCTATATAGATTTACTCTCAGCAGTGAGAGTGTGGATGGGACAGTGGAAAGACTCTATGTGACAGGGTCCCTCTTTTAAAATGGATTTGGACGTTCTTATGTATGTGCAATTGAACAAGATTTAAGTCACTAGCACCTTAAGCCCCCTTTTATGGGGAATGTATTTTGGGTGAAATATACTAAATTGATTGTTAACTATTTGTATTTCATAGATTATACATCTCCTGTTAACCCCTGATGAAGGAGACTACACTCATCTCCGAAACGCTTTGGATATAGGATCGCAGTTACATCAATGTGCCCAATTTGATGTTTCTATGTCCATGAGTTTGTGTAATATTCTATGTATTTTTCTTTACAATTAAAAATAAAATAACTTTTTTATCTGTATTACTTGTTGGTAGTGCCTTAAAAATCCCACCCCTAGGGGTTCTTTCCAATTCCATAACCCTTTAATTTGTTCTCTAAAGGCAGGAATCATTTTCATGGAATGGTGGTGGACATATTTTCAGCAAAAGTACAAAGATAGATAGATAGATAGATAGATAGATAGATAGATAGATAGATAGATAGATAGATAGATAGATAGATAGATAGATAGATAGATAGATAGATAAGACTATACCTGGAACTATTTCATAGACCATTATATGCCTCTGGTGTAAGACAGTGAAGTCTCCCTTTACATTCTGTCAAAATGACATTGTGAAAAGTGGGAGAAACATTCTGCATGTCTCAGCACCATTCAGGCAAGACATGAAGGAGATCCATACTGCTCAACAGCACTTGGATATTTCAAACCAAAAGCAGGGTTAGGCCCTTCTTACTCGCTTCTACTTGGCAGGAGGGTGCCAATAACTGTCCATCCACATCCTACAAAAATTGGCCACAAAGTCCCACTGGGTACTTTTGCACCCGCCCAGTATATCCACCCCTGCTCATGGGTCAAAATGTCTACAAGAGTAAATAGATAGATTTTAGACTTGCAGGAAACGATTGATGCAAAAACATGCTGTTACATTAGCTGGGGTGGCAGAAAACTATAACAAATGTCTATTAGACCATATAAAATGCAATGTTTGTGAAAAGTATAGCAGCTTTTACCAATTAATTGGAAAACTTTCCAAATGTGAATGTACATGTAGCGGTACCCCCCGTAGGAGCCGCTGAGTGTAGTGGTCCACCTGTCACCCTGCCCAGCCCGGCATTCACTTCTCAGTCACCTTTAGACAATGAACAGGCCATGTGCTTGTTTTTGTTTGCTTTATTGAGTGAATTTAGCTTGGATGGGGTAAGGGGCCTGGTGTATTGTATACCGATCAATTAGCGGATTGTATATCAATCACTTGGTGGATTGTATATTAATCAATTATGACAACTATGTACACTTCTCTGTACAAGTTCTACTCAAGTCTCCTCCAGCACTTTCCTTGCTTGCGGACTATTCCTCTTTGTTCCTCCTACACAGCTCTTTATCCTCAGGACCAGCTAGCCCATGTAAGGTTAGGCCTGACACTGGCTCAGCCAGGCCTCAGCAATTGCCCTTTGCAGGCAGGGATGGCGGGCCCAATATAGTGTAGCAGAAAAAGAAGTCTTTATTGCTAGCTGTCCTACTTAAGGACTACTGCTCCCAGTCAGCCCTCTTCAGGCCCTGCCAGCCCTCCTGGCTGCAGCTGCCCGACTCCACTGCCCATGACATTGCAATCCTCACTACTGGCTCTGCACCCATGTCTGACTGTTTCCTCTTAGGCATGCCTCTCCAGTCCCCCTGACTGCACATGTTACTCACCAGCCCTCCTGGCTGCAACCAATGGTTCCCTCCTGAAGAATTGCTTGGCAGTACTAGCTCCTGCTGTCCTCTCTTGCTCCACCCCCTCCCCAGACTGGGGAGCTCCCTCAAAAGGCCCCGACAGCCTAGTACTCCATCTACAGTTTTTCCACCCAATAACTCCTCCCTAGCTGGGCTGACTCTAGGTATTTAAGGAGGCCTACCCCCTGCCAATCCAGGTTGGGGATTGGTCAGGGCTCCTTAGAACACCCCAGACAGCCCCACCTCTCCTCTCCTCCTCTCCTTCTAGAATCCTCTAGAAGAAAGAGGGAGCTCTCAGTGACGCTGCCTGTGAGTCACCAGCTGCTAACTCTGAGCCACTCCCAGCCCTCACAAAACAAAACAAACAGGCCTGCCTAAATTTACCTACTCTCACAAAAAAGAATCCTAATCTAGCACCTACCCATGTAGAGGGTGCTATATACAATAAAAGAGGATATATTATAATGGGTTGCTGCTTTCAGGCATTATTAGTGCTCTTCATACTTCCTTGATGGGCCATGGTTTAATCGCTTTAAGCAGTATCACAAAAAAAATATTAGCTTGCTTTTGGAGTATCACAGGGCTAGTGCTCGGTGTATACCATTAGGGTGTAAGGTCATGCAGGCGTCTTTAGAAATAGAAACTGGGGAAGATTAATAGGAGATCTTTATTCTAATCTACAAATGATAGAAAGTACTGAAAAACATAAAAATAGTTTTGCCCGGTGGCAAGGAGACATTGAGGGTCTAGATGAGGAGGACTGGACATGTGGAAACACTTCCTAGGACATCTCTCTCGCCCTCCCAAAGGCTATCTCAGCTTTTTATCATACATAGGGCTCATTATACTCCACAAAAATTATATGCTTGGGAAAAATATATAACACCGCTATGTCCGCGATGCTCTTTATTTAATGGCTGTCTCATTCACATGCTTTGGCAATGTTCAAATCTTCATCATTATTGGGATAAAGTATTTATAACCCTGAATTCATTATGCTCAATTGAGATCATAGGGACGCCTAAACTTGCACTATTTTGTATAATACTTGATGGAACACTACCAGCAGATATGCATACTATGTGGATAAGATCCCTATATTTAGCACGTAAAGTTATTCTACAAAAATGGACATTCGCTGCCCCTCCAACCCATAAACAATGGGTTGAGAAACTTAATTATATAGTTAAAAGAGAAAAATAAACATATAAGCATAGAGGTATACCCCAAAGGTTTGGTAAAATATGGTCACGCTGGATAGAATCTAGTAATGAACTATATGATTGCTTAACTAATAGATAGGAGTGAAGGTAGAGGAGATAGACGGGAGTAAAGAGCTGAGACAGAAGGATGAGGAGCAGTAGAAAGTTAGGGGAAAAAAATTGGAATCTACTTGGAGGAAGTTGCCGTAGACTGTTGACTGATATTGGAGGAGCCCAAATTGTTGTGCAGAATGTATTTATATTTCTACTATGTTTCCTATATTATATGTTAAGCTATTTCAGTCCGAGAGGTGCAAGGTTTGTTTGTTTTGTGTGCTTTCTTATTTTATGACTCTACGGATTAATTTGACATATTATTTATTTATATGTATCACAACAAATATATCTTATGGATTGACTTGAAATATTGTTTGTTCATATGTATTATATCAAAGAAAAAAATTATTTGAAAAAAAAAAGAAATAGAAACCTAAAAGAGGATGCAGATCATTCTATATAGTTTCAAAAATGGCAACTGCACTAATTAATACTTATAGGGATTGTAAATGATCCCCTTGTAAAACAACCCTTTCAGTTTAAAATACAAATGAAAGGCAAATCATTTGTGTATATATATAAAAATTCACTATAAATACCTTTTTTCCCTGTTTTATAAATGATCGCATTCCCTTGGTTTCCAGCTGCATAAGAGCTGGGGGGGGGGGGGGGGGGGGTTGGGAGAGAGAAGCAGCAACACACTGAGTATCCCAGTGAATAGCTGTGCAGCGGGGGGTGTCAGGACAAGTCTGATCAATGGAGGCGAGCAGGCTAAGTTCCCAGCACAGCTAAAGAAGTGATCATGGTGTGCTCTCCTGCTTAGTGTGGTCAGTTTTTAATAGGAACGCAGAGGCACTGGCAGGAACACCAGGAATTTCACAAGAAGGAAGAAATACAAAGAGAACAGGGTATTTTCTCATACAAGAACATGGTACAGCAAGCACATATCAGGAATATGAAATGTTGGGGTAACAAATGCTTTAACTTTGCCTGCATGACATGTGGCACTCCTTATTACAGGTAAGTTAGCTCACTAAAGCTAGGGATTTTTTTTTCATGTCTAAACTTTGGCTTTAGAAACAGATTAAAAGACAAAAAAAACCCTGCACACACATACACACCAATTTCCCACTGCCGTTATGTAGGAAAGGATCAATAGAGATAGATTATTAACTGTGAACTCATATATGGGTTCAACTGTAAAATCTTTTTTAACGATAACAGAAGAGTTCTGACTACTATAGAAATGTAATATTGGGAAAGACAAACCGGTAACACCTCTTTTTATTGGCTGTGAGTTTGATGTTCTGCTCTTGTTTGTCTATTCTGCCTCCTGCAATGACAATAAGAACTTCTTTAGCTCTCATCAGTATAGTCTGAATTCCATTGTATGGTCTTCCAAAGCCTGTCCCACAATGCTCTGCAATCCCTGCATGAGACATTAGCACACCGGAATACATTCCATCTCTTCTGTTTTGCAGCGCTGAATCTCCACTAATTCGTCTTCCTTTCAGGCAGCTCTGAAGCTTCACATCACAGACGGACTCCATCTACTAACTCAAATAAATTTCACCACGCTGTGCCTCTGCATCTACTAGGCCTTGCCTCATTTATTCAGAAATGAGCAATTGCCATGACAACGGCAGGCCTCACTTGGCATCGCTCATCTAAAAGTGTAATGATTCTTCAAAGCCAGAGTCCCACGTACACCTCCCCAAAAAAATACAAATTGCCTTTCCTTTCCATCCTGAGCACATCACTCTGAAATCTCACAGTATCTATCAATTTCTGAGCAGCAACTAGAGATTGCCTGGCATCCAGTTTTTATGGCTACAATCTTCCCTAATCATAATGTACTACTGAAAAATCATTGTTATCCGTTATTGTATAGCACAGGTAATGTGTTGTCTCAGGGCGCCCATACATGGACAATAAGTGACCAACAAAGATCTTGTTAGTGCTTCCCTAGAAAAAATTGAGCTTTGTATAGATCACTCCAACATACGAGGCCTTCAGATAACCACTTGGATATCTAATGGATATTAAATGGCCAGTAGAAGTCCTACTAGGGCTGTATTGGAAGGGGTGTAGCGCTTGTATGACTGCCTCCATTGTTTATACAATAATCTAGACATTAAATGCATGTATCAAGTGTCATCATAGAAGCCCAAAATCTTCTGCAGACCAAAATATCTACAGGCAAGTTTGGGAAAAAGTCTAATGCCGTGTACACACTAACGAATTTCCAACAGAAAGAGTCCGATGGGAGCTTATCATCGTATATTCCGACCGTGTGTATGCCCCATCGGACTTTTCTTGTCGAAAATTCAGACAGACTTAGATAGAGAACATGTTCTATATTTTTCAGACGGAACAAATTACTATCTGAAAAAATGCTGGTCTGTATGCTGTTCTGATGCACCAAAAGCGACGCATGCTCTGAAGCAAGTACGAGATGGAAGCTATTGGCTACTGGCTATTGAACTTCCGTTTTCTAGTCCCATCGTACGTGTTTTACGTCACTGCGTTCTGGACGGTTGGAATTTGGTGTGACCGTGTGTATGCAAGACAGCTTGAGCATAATTCCGTCGGAAATCCGTTGGAAAAACCTTCATAGTTTATTCCGACGGCAAAACCACTCGTGTGTACAGGGCATTAGAAGCCCAATTATAAAGTAGCGATATGATTGAATTATTTATGGGCAGCACAGTGGTGTAGTGGTTAGCACTCTCGCCTCGCAGCAACAGGGTTGCTGGTTCGGAGTTTGCATATTCTCCCTGTGCCTGTGTGGGTTTCCTCCGGGTACTCCGGTTTCCTCCCACACTCCAAAGACATACTGTTAGGTTTATTGGCTTCTGTCCAAAAAATTGGCACTGGTGTATGGGTGTGAGTTTGGGACCTTGGATTGCAGACCCCTTGGGGGTGGGGACCGGTGTGGGTGTGTGGGGAGCGCTGTGTAGATTGATGGCACTACATGGGTACCTTAAATATATATAATAATATAGTGGATGGGCATCTTGATGGGATGCAGTGTGCGAGGATAGGGACAATTGTGGGTGCTCACTCAGGTTGGACTGGTGTCTTTATTCAACCTCACTAACTATGAAACTATGGTTATACTGCTGATTTGGAAAAAAAAATCCTCTGGCACATTTATAAAGCACAGCAGTATAGCTTTCCACTTTGCTTTCTCCAGAACTCATGACACTGAAGGACACTGAAGCAAGAAGCTCCATGTGTTTCGAAGGACAGCAATGAAAAATTAACAAAAATCTTTGACAGGTAATGTGACCTTATAAGTCAGCCTCTTTTTGTCTAATCTATATGTTTACTTTCACTTAGCTTGGACTTATTATACATACTAATGCACACAGTTAAATTTAAGACAATGCACCATAATTTGTCAATAAAAATAATACAGTTAGGGCATAATGTTTTAGATTTCTGAAAGAAGGGTTTTTGCTGTCCATCAGCAATCAAGTCAGGTCCTTATCCAGCTTTACTGCCTGGGTGGCCAGAAAATAGAGAGTAGGAAGTGAACCAAACCAGGCCACATGGCCTTCAACTGTGGGGTATAGCTTGCAAGGGGGTGGCAAAACTTTCCTTTGCTTGCAGGCACCTTGTTACAATGTTGAGGGACAAGGGCCTCTTCCCCACATTTTGACCCCAAAAAAGAATGTCTGGATGCCCACCCATAACCAGACAATGTTTCCCGCTACCATATTGACCCACCACCACACAATGTTTGCTCACTATGCTACTGCTGCTAAATAACAATATTCTGGTGCTGCAGTAATGTAAACACAGCAGTTAGGATTCCGGATGACATCTTTGACCATATTTTGCCATGAGTAAATATGGACAATGACATCACTGACGTCACCCAGGATCTCTGTTTTTACTTTTTAATTCTAGCAATTGGGGATCTGTCCTTTAGTGATGATAGTCTTAGTGAGATGGTGAATATTTTTATATAGCTACACAAAGAACATATTTCCATATATTATTTCAATATATTACATATTGTATGTTACAGTGAATTACAATGTACATCAATATCCAAAACTTCTTGAATGGATGCAATTGATATATCAAACAGTTTTTTTTTTTAAGAAAACACTATTACAAGTGATTGTAACCTGTGGACACAATAATGCTTTTAATGATTTTTTTAATTTATATTTTTATATCTTACCATTTGAAAAGTAAATATCTGGAATATAATGTTTTCTGGGTATATGCTGTATTGGTCTGTGCATGGAATACCTAAATACTCAGTGCCAACAATGGTTGACTGGTTACCCTGCCAGGTATTTGAACTCTTATGAAATGTATTTGGGATAGATCACTCATTAATTATAATCCTAGAGGTATAATTCCTACAATAGGTATTTAGGTATTGACCTAGAATCCAGATTTAATCACTCATTCTACTTATACATAAAACCAACATGTAATGGTCCAGCAAAATGTAGATGAAGTTTTCATTATTTCAGCATCATTCAATTTATTTCATATTTTATTTTCAATAAAGAGATTAATAATGCTATATTTTATTGGCAAATCCCCTTTTCCCACAGTCCCTAATCCATTGCCTGACAGTACAGAGCCTTGGGGGCATTCTGCACATGCTCAGTTTGGTGTATGCTGCTAGAGATCTTTTTTTTGGGAGGATGCATGTGATTGGCACAGAGCCAATCAGCACTGTCCAGACAGAGGGTCAAGGGTTATGGAGCTTCATAGGACAGACTTCATAGGAGAATGAAAACTCCTCCTATAAGCTTTAACCAGCGCTCGACCGGACACTGATAGAAGCAACAAGACTGCTATATATTGTTGATGAAAACAGGTATTTAGCATTTTATATTTACTAAAATAATCGCATTTCCATGTTCTGTGTACCGTGGGAGACCAGATATAGTGAATGCAGGGTCCTGGGTTCAGTAACACTTTAAGGAATGGTGGTTGTTGACTGCATATAGTATTTTTTATAAAGGTGAACTCATGCCGCGTACACACGGTTGGACTTTTCAGCTACAAAAGTCCGACAGCCCGTCCGACAGACTTTCGACGGACTTTTGGCAGACTTGCGGCGGACTTTATAATGAACGGACTTAAATACATACGATCACACAAAAGTCTGATGGATTCGTACGTGATGATGTACAACCGGACTAAAATAAGGAAGTTGATAGCCAGTAGCCAATAGCTGCCCTAGCGTGGGTTTTTGTCCGTCAGACTAGCACACAGACGAGCGGATTTCTTGGTCCGGCAGAGTTACGACGTAAAGATTTGAAGCATGTTCCAAATCTAAAGTCCGTCAGATTTGCGGCTGGAAAAGTACGCTGAAAGTCCGGGGAAGCCCACACACGATCGGATTGTCCGCCAGACTTAGTCCGTCGGCGTCCGTCAGACTTCTGTAGCCGAAAAGTCCGACCATGTGTACGCGGCATAACCCTTTAATTTGCTCTCTAAAGGCAGGAATCATTCTCATGGACCAGTGGTGGACATATTTACAGCCCAAGTACAAACATAGATAGATAGATAGATAGATAGATAGATAGATAGATAGATAGATAGATAGATAGATAGATAGATAGATAGATAGATAGATAGATAGATAGATAGATAGATAGAGTGATGTGAAGACTTTATGATGCCTGGAACTCTTTCATAGACCATCATATGCCTCTGGGGTAAGACAGCGAAGTCTCCCTTTACATTCTGTCAAAACCATGTCATGAAAAGTGAGAGAAGCATTCTGCATGTCTCAGCACCATAAATACAATATATAATGCTATATTTTATTGGAAAATGTTTCTGGTAACTTGTTATTTACATATATCATGTAACAAAAAACATTATTCAGATTCAGTTTAAATCTTGAATATACCTGGCTTTGTTCTATGGGGTGGTACGGCCATGAATGCTGGGAAAGCTCTTATGCATTTTAGTATCTGGACTTTGCAGAGTAACCTAGGATCTAGGGCAGTGATGGCGGACCTTGGCACCCCAGATGTTTTGGAACTACATTTCCCATGATGCTCATGCACTCTGCAGTGTAGCTGAGCACTGATTTTTTATTGTTGTAATGTCAGTAACAAACAATGTAGTTTTACACATAGGTGTATGATACACCCTAGAACACCATGAAAAATATATGCTCTAATGGTGGATGGAGTGGGGCAGGGTTCGAGCCTGTCATGTTTTATAGCTGTCTGTTTTTCCCATTGGGGATATTTGCTCTTACAATTGCGAGTAGGGAAGAAATCTCCCAATGGGGACAACTGTTGCAGTACAAAAACTGTCAAAGGTGGATTCTGCTTTCATTTTGGGGAGGTCTCCCGTTATAACCTGTTGTGCCTCGAACACAGGAAGTGCAGGAAAATTCCACTGATGGGAATATAATCAGAAACAAAAACTTAACAAAAGTTTTCATCTTTAGCATGTTATACAAAGTGAAAAAAAAAATTGGGTTGGAATTGCACTTTTTTTTTTTTTTAATATTTATTGGGTTTTGTACATTACAATGGAATAGAGCTCATAAGCTCTGAAGCATGTATAATCATGTAAACAATTGAAGTTTGATCATGAGTAGGGAAGGGAGGGCATGGGGGGAGGTATGGGGAAGGGGGGGGGGGATTAGGGGAGTCATATTTACCTGTACAACAATAATACAACAAAGTATTTCAGAACGAAACAACATCATAAACATTGGTACCTTCAGGAGTGGAAGCAACGTATAATGTATTTAACTAGTGATCTCAGAGACTGGCCTACCTACAACAATAATAGTGGATGAGGCTAATTGTTTTAGATAGGAAAGAGTCACGATCGCCAAAGAGCTTCATGAAGTTGTGGATGTTATAGGGTGGTAGAAAAGCAGAGGGGTCAGACAAGTAAGACAGTTTGAGATTACCTAGGGAATTGGTAAGATCTCATAACAGTCCGTGAAGCGAAATGGTTGCATAAGTTCTTGTAGGTCCTGTTGGGTGAATGTGATCTCCATGTATTTATGCCATCTCGCGAAGAAGCGTGAAGTAGAGTGAAAGTTCAGTACACTGGTGTCCAGCCTTTCCGGGTAGAAGAGCGATAAGATAGCTTTTTTCACTGCCGGTAAATTGGGTGGTATTGATTTAATCCAATAAGACATAATAGTCCTGCGGGCAACTAGGAGACATATATGAGTCCATTGTGAAATGTTGAGTGGTCTCACCGCTGATGATGTGGATGAGGATGGTTCGCATCTGAACAGGCACAATATATGTTTTTTTGGTATCCGAGTTTTATTGATGTTTAGAGAAGAAGGCCAGAATGGAGTCCCAGTAAGTATTATTAGTTGAGCATTCCCAGAGACGGTGAAGTATTAGGGTGTGGTAGTGAGCACCAGGGACATTGCTCTTGAGTTGGGTCTGCCTTGTTGATGCGGAACGGGTAGTATGCTCTGTGTATGATCTTAAATTGAGTTTCACGCCATGTTTCTGAGACAGTAATTTTGTGGACATGTCTTTATCCTTCAAGGATTTTTTTTCCGATAGTTCGTTAACATCAAAGATGTTAGGGAATTGCACTTTTAATTAGTATTCTACAATGGTGCTGACTAAAAAATAAAAATATGTCAGTGTTGCCCATAGTAACCAGTTAAATCCCAAATGCCATTTGACCAATGTGTTTTTTTTAAATATATTTTTTGCTTTAACCATTGTAAAGAATGTTTTAAAGGACACAAGTCATGAGAGAACTATGATGCTTACCATTGCTTAATATGGGCAATGTTTTTTTTTTACGTTTTGGATAGCATAGGAAAGAATTTGAACCCCAGGCAGGTTTTTTTACTGTCTGTGCCCCTGCTTGTAAGATTCACCCTCTTTATTTATCCTGTTGACCATTGTCACTGTGGGGCAGATTTACTAAAAACTGGAGAATTCAGAATCTGGTGCAGATCTACATAGAAACCAAACAGCTTCCAGTATTTTTTTATCAAATCTTAATTGAACAAGCTGAAGTTAGAAGCTTATTGGCTACCATTCACAGCTGCACCAGATTTAGCACTCTGTAAGGCTGGATTCACACCTATGCATTTTTAGTGCTTTTTGCATTTTGCAGATTTGTACTACAGAACGTGTTCCATAGGAAACCATGTTATATGGACTGTAGTGCAAATCTACAAAATGCAAAAAGCACTAAAACTGCATAGATGTGAATCCAGCCTTACCCTTCTCTATGCTATTCAAAACAAAAACATGTTTTGGCAATACATGCACTAATAAGCCTTTTTAGCCTTGCTTTCTTTATATCTTAATGTGTTCTTTCCCTTCTTTCCTCACTTTACATGCATCCTGATTTTCCTGGTTTTTGGAAACGTAGTTTAACCACTTGCCGTCTTCGCAATAGCCGAATGACGGCCACAGCGCGGACCTGAATTTCCAGGAGGCCGCCATATGATGGCCTCCCCTTTGCACGCCCCCTGCAGGGCGCACACAGCGCATGCTGTGATCACCAAGTCACTGAGACTTGGGTGATCACAGATCCGATTAAGGGGCCGGTCCCAGCCCCCTCCTATGTGATCAGTTGTTAGCCAATGACAGCTGATCACATGATGTAAACAAAAGCTTGGTAATCATTTTTTTTTTCTCCTCACGCTGACAGCGTGAGGAGAAAAAAAAGTCGATCAGTGGCTTATCTGCAAGGGACATCGGTCCCGAAGAGGAAGAGGCAATCATGCCTCATCTGTGCCCACCAGTACCCCCCACCAGTGCCACCTATCAATGCCCATGAGTGCCACCTATCAATGCCCACAAGTTGTGCCAATCAGTGCCACCTAGCAGTGCTGCCTATCAATGTAACCGATCAGTGCCCATTATTGCCACCCATCAGTGCCAATCACTGCCACCCATCAGTGCCCATCACTGCCACCTATCGGTGCCCATCAGTGCTGCCTCATCAGTGTACATCTATGAAGGAGAAAAATTACCTGTTTGCAAAATTTTATAACAAAATATATATTAAAAAAATTTTTCTTTAAATTCTGTATTTTTTAATTTTTTTAACAAAAAATAAAAACCGCAGAGGTGATCAAATACCACCAAAAGAAAGCTCTATTTGTGGGAGAAAAATGATAAAAATTTCATATGGGTACAGCGTAGCATGACCGCACTGAAAGCTGAAAAATGGTCTGGACAGGAGGGGGATTTAAGTGCCCCGTAAGCAAGTGGTTAATAAAAATGCCTATCTATTCAGAAGTAATTGCTGCGGTATTACCTGATCATAACTTGACAATCAAACACAGTACACCTAACAACAGCCTCAGAAGAGTAAAAAAAGTATATCAAGTCTGAAATACATTTTTAGACTCAACAAAAATTGAAGGTTCTGTACAGATCAAATAATTAAAAGGTCAGTACACCCAAAAGTGATATTTAATTTAAAAGTATAGTGTAGCAAATCAATGTACATTCTGGCTGCATATTTCGCAAAGGTACTATAACTGCAAGATCTCCTTACTATAGTCCCTGTCTATAGTCCCAGCCACAATGGATTTTGGGCTGTTCCTTTGTGGTATTCCAGTCCTCTTGTGATACTCTCCATTTTTAATGCTATTATTCAAAAATGATCCAATATTATTAATTAGTTACAAATCCAACAGGCAAAAAAGAATTCCGTCATAATGACTACAGAATGCAGACAGGCCTTGGCAGTGGAATTTCCTTTTTAAGGCAAAGTTCTGGTTTATAGCATATCTAAACCCTAACCAGATGCTTGTTTATTTTCCTAAAGTGCTGTTTATTATAAACAAATGCCATTAAATAAAAAATATATTTGTTTTCACATTTTCTTTAACCTTTTGCATCTCAGTGCTGCTGATTTCCTGCATCCTATTTGCAGTCACTTCAACTGCTTCTAAACACACCCTGCATTCACTATATCTGGTCTCCCACAGTACGCAGAACATGGTGAAATACAATAGTTTTAGGAACAATAAACTGCTAATACCTTTTCTCATCAGCAGTATATAGCAGTCTTGTGACTTCTGTCAGTGTCTAGTTAAAGCTTGTAGGAGGAGTTTTCATTCTCCCTTGATTGTCCTATGAGGCTGTCTGGACCTCTGTCTGGACAGTGCTGATTGGCCCTGTGCTGGTCACATGCACTCTCCCAAGACAAAAAAAAAACTCTCTAGCAATACACACCAAACTGAGCATGTGCAGCTTGCCCCCCCAAGGCTCTGTTCTATCAGGGGTTGGTTGAGGGACAGTGGGAAAAGGGAGGATCAGAGAAGACAGAATCAAACAACATTTTTACACAATGCAGAGGATTAACCCCTTAGGTTCCACAGTGAGTATGACAAAGATGCTTTACTACATATACACACTGATTTTACTGTTGTGGGTTTAGTAACACTTTCATGTCTAAATGCAATGGGCTCAGACAATAGTTGCACATTAATGCTCTTTGCAGGTTCCCTGATAGTGAAAGGATTGGATCATGTAGATTTAATGTGTATTGGCATAGCCTAGTGTAGTTACCACCTGGGTGCATGTGACAGGCTAAAAAAGTAGGAGCCCATGAAAAACATTTGTCCCCCCCACATCAGGAAGTGCCTGAACAAAGACCTTTGTGACAGGATCACCAGGTGTTGTTTTAGTCAACCACAAAGTGGTTCACTGGGTCTAAAATGCAGTGTGTAATTGTAATTTCATTAGCATGTAGATAAAGGGGACAGGGAGCAAACAGGATGGCCAAATAAAAGCAGATTAAACATCATCTTTAAAAGTATAATGATGGACTCCATGAGCTATATATATATATATATATATATATATGTAATGCTTAATCTATTTAAAGGTTTTGAGTTTCAAAAGGTTCAAAGATAATGGTTTTGAGTCAATGATAATTTTTTTTTAAGTTTAAAAATGTTTTATGTCTTTTCTTCGCTGTCTATTTACAATCTTTGCTTTACAGATGAACATTTAATACATGACAAAGGATTCCCAGAGCACTATAGAGTCATCTAAAGAAAAAGCATAGCAAAAGTAGATCTCTTTCAGGCTAGCATTGTCTCATTGAAACGTTAGGCTGAGCCATGTGTTCTGATAAGCTTCTTATAACACATAATACAGAGCCAGAGGAAAACGTGATAAAGAGCTGAGAGTGCTGCTGGCCAGGTAAAAGACTACATAACATTCCAAAGACATGCTGGTAGGTTAATTGTAGCCTGTCTAAATTGGCCCTAGTGTATGTATGAATGTGAGTTAGGGACCTTAGATTGTAAGCTCCTTGAGGGCAGGGACTGATGTGAATGCATAATATATATGTAAAGCGCTGCGTAAATTGATGGCGCTATATAAGTACCTGAAATAATAATAATAATAATTATAGACAACATTTTCTATTTACCTGCCTTTTATGTTTTTAGTCCTAACCATGACAGAAAAGAAAATATGTACAATACCAGTATGCATTTCCTTTTCCTTTAATATCCATGATTATTTTTTGGCACACATACCAAGAAAGTTACATCAATGTACAATGGACTTAGAACATCAACATCAAATACATTTACTTCAAGAAAGCTACCACAATCCACTATGGACCTTCTACTCAACTAAGCTAAAAAACATTTGTACATTTTACTGTGTGACAGTTATTATTATACTAGTACTATAAAATGTAAAATATACATATATTTTTGAAAGTAGAAGTAATTAGTTTAAACACATTCACAAGCTTTATTCTTTTTATTTTAATGATTTTGACATATTTCAATTTAGTGATCAGTGATCTGCTTGAAAACCAGGCAAATTGGCAAAGTGCAATATTTTTGTTTTTCCTGAATCAATTCATGCAGATTTTTATTCAATTTGGAGAGAAAGACACAGTTCATGAATCATTGTTGCTTGTATTACTAAATTGCTTGATGTTCCACATATTGGGCAGAACTACATTTAAAATATTCAGGGTTTTTGTAAAATTGATGAATTAGTGATACCCTTGATTCAATCATCACTAGTCTCGTATAGACATCCTAAAAAAAAAAAAGATCCTGCGATATGAGCTTATCCTAACATTCAGAAGCTTTTACCAATGCTAATACACATGCTCCATACTCAGGTGCGCTTTGTATTGGCAGCAGTATTCCCTACCGACAAGACTTTCAGTTTAGTAAATGAGGTTCTGACATTTAGCTCAAACTAATGCAAAATTTACAGTCTTTTCAATGCAAATTAGTTATATTCTATAAACTATATTTGTATAGTTGTCAGGCAATACAGAAAAGGGAGTATTTCCCCTTTAATACTGGGTAACCACATACCTCTTTGCATTTTGGCACAAAAAAAAGTCCAAATATTATTTACAGTCATTTTTACAGGTTTCATTTTCTTGGTCAGTACGCTAAAGCAAAAGCTTGTTTTCCCCTTTGATTAAAATGACCTTGCTTAACCACTTCAGCCCCGGAAGATTTTACCCCCTTCCTGACCAGAGCACTTTTTACAATTTGGCACTGCGTAACTTTAACTGACAATTACGCGGTCGTGCAATGCTGTACCCAAATTAAATTTGTGTCCTTTTTTCCCCACAAATAGAGCTTTCTTTTGGTAGTATTTGATCACCTCTGCAGTTTTGATTTTTTGCACTATAAACAAAAAAAGAGCGACAATTTTGAAAAAAAATATTTTTTACATTTTGCTATAATAAATATCGCCAAATTTAAAAAAAAAAAACTAATTTCTTCATCAGATTAGGGGGATATATATTTTTCTACATATTTTTGGTAAAAAATTGCAATAAGCATATGTTGATTGAAAGTTATAGCGACTACAAACTATGGGAAAGATTTATGGCATTTTTATGGCATTTTTATTATTATTATTTTCTTTTACTAGTAATGGCGATGACCTGCGATTTTTAGCGGTACTGCGACATTGCGACTGACAGATTGGGCACTTTTGACACATTTTTGGGACCATTGACATTTCTACATCCATCAGTGCTATAAATATGCACTGATTACTGTGTAAATGTCACTGGTAGGGAAAGGGTTAACACTAGGGGGCGATCAAGGGGTTAAATATGTGTTCCCTCAGTGTGTTCTAACTGTATGGGGATAGGACTGACTGGGGGAGGAAACATATCGTTGTTCCTACTTAGTAGGAACAACGATATGTCTCCTCTCCCCTGACAGAAGAGGGATTTGTGTGTTTGCACACACAAATCCCGTGCTGGTGCCTGTGCAAGCGATCATGCGCGTGCATCCTCAGGCGGCTCTAAAAGAGAAGGACGTACCCATAGGGGGTTTCGCCCAGGAAAGCCATTGTGCCGCAGTATATCTGCGTGAGTTGGTCGGGAACTGGTTAAACATAGAAGAGTGGTGGCAGAAAAAAGCTAGTCTGCCCCATTTCTATTTATTTATGTATGTTTTTTTTTTTTTTTACTTTTTGTCTTAGTATAGATCTTTGTTTAAATCTTAAAGTTAACTATTCTGAAACGAGGACAGACAGCGGACACACCAGGAGATTTATACCTGAGTGAATTTTTACTTTGAGAAAGGGGTCAAATTCGTCTGGTGGCAGACCAGACGTCTAGTGGCATGTATTTCTATCACTATATGGATGAATAAAAAGATGCAGAACACATAATTTATGGACTATATATTCACTTGTTATCACTTATTTAATTGGAGATAAATTTATAAAGGTTTATGAAGGTTATAATTGTATGCACATTTTCAAATATTATGGAGTTAGTTTTTAGAGCCTTTATAGATCTTTGTTTGTTCCAAGCACATTGGAACCACTTATTGTTGATTGACTGACTATCTCTACTGAAAGGTTATTGTGAGCATCACCTACTCTTTCAGTAAAACAATGCTTTCTAAGATTAGTTTTGAACTTCCCTCCTGCTAGTTTGAGGTCATGTTCCCATGTTTTTGATCTTAGCTTCATATTGAAACTACTGCCCTCCTGATCCTTATTCACACCCATAATATATTTAAAGGTTTCACTCATGTCTTTCCTGTCCTTTCCATCCTCAAGACTGTACATGTGAAGTCTCTCCTGATATATTGTACTGCTCAGACCTTTTACCATTTTTGTTGAAAGTCTCTGAACTCATTCTATCTTATCAATATTTTTTGTATGTGAAGTCTCCAGGACTGGGTGCAGTATTCCTAATGAGGTCTAACTAAAGTTCTATGTAGATTAACACTAGTGATCCCTTAATTGCTACACCCCAGAATTCAGTTTGCCTTTCCCCATTGCCTCTTCATACTGTTTGCTCATTTTGCAACTATTTGAAATAAATTCTTCAAATCTTTTTCTGGCCCACACTCTTCTCCCAAAATGTACTCTATCAAAGGGTTCCTTTTTCCCTAGGTGCATTGTTTTACCCTTAGAACCCTAAGCCCTAATTTGGACATTACAAATAATGTCTTCATTAAATATTCATTGGGAAAGTCAGTATTTTGACACATTAAAAAGGAACTTATAATCTTATTTATTGTTTAAAGCGTTACACGTGATGGCAATCCATTTCCTATAAACCATATTAAAACCTCTTTTTTTATACTCTTATAAATCTATTTTCTTTTCATAATTTGCAAATATATATTTACATTAGAGCGGCAATATTTGCTAATTTCAAATACAGGCTCAGTCCTGTGCTTGGTAGTTCCGC
Organism: Aquarana catesbeiana; assembly: GCF_042186555.1. NCBI lineage: Eukaryota > Metazoa > Chordata > Amphibia > Anura > Ranidae > Aquarana > Aquarana catesbeiana. Next base: position 115,043,398 of record NC_133336.1, read on the forward strand.
TCAGAGGTTGAACCTTGCTGGTCTTATCAAAACATACCAGTCGGGTCAGACTGACTGAAAGCAACACTTTTCCTATAAGGCTGAGATTTTCCCCCAGTATTTCCCAAGCAGACAGGCTAAACATAGGTCTATCAGCTCAGGAAACAGCTACTTAAGGAAGTAGAGCAGCTCAATCAAACCTAATATTTATTTCATAAAAATATTGTATAAAAAAGCATATAGCAGTAAAAATGTAATTTATGCTATGACCCAAATGTAAACAGAACAAATATCAAAATGGGTTCACACTAAAAATTCACCGTATTTTCCTATTTTTAATCCATAGGTGTGTTTACTCTGCTAGTACCTAAGGCTCAACTGACAAAGCTGACACATATCATGGTTAGACCCCATACACACTAATAGATTTTCTGCAGATTTTTGTCTTCAGATTAACCAAAACCATATAATATGAGGTCAGACCTTAAGATTTTCAATTTGTATGCAATTGGGCAGGCCCTTGCACTACATGGTTTTGGTAAATCTGAAGACAAAAATCTGCAGAAAATCTAAAAGTGTGTATGGGGCCTAAAGCCTTGTACACACGGTCAGATTATTGGACGGATTTTTATCAGTTTTTTGTTTGATGCTAGTCTTAAATCGAAAGTGAAGAGGATAACTCACCATCAGAAAATTTTCTGACGACAGAATTCAACGTCAGAAGTAACGTAATGTGTTGAATTATTTTGTATGTGTTCTTTCATTTCTGAGCATGCCTATTCTTGCTCTTCAGATTTTTTTTTTTGTCAGAAATCCATACTAATGAAAAGAAAATCAGACGTTGTGGTCACATCAGACAAAAATTTTCAAGCCTGCACATCCAGTTTTTGTCTGCTGAAAATTCGTAATCGGTTGTCAAAAGCAGCATACTAACGATCAGAAAATCGGCAGATCGTTCATTGGAAGAAGTTTATCTTCAGATTTTCTGACCGTGTGTACAGGCCTTAAGACCCTACACACACTATTAGATTTTCTGCAGATTTTTGTGTTCAAATTTACCAAAACCATATAGTGCTAGTAGTGCCTGATTGCATACAACTTGAAACTCTTATGCCCTGTACGCACGATAGGATTTTCCGACAACAAATGTTCGATGTGAGCTTGTTGTCAGAAATTCCGACCGTGTGTAGGCTCCATTGGACATTTGTTATCGGAATTTCCAACAACAAAAATTTGAGAGCTGGTTTTCAAATTTTCCGACAACAAAATCCGTTGTCGGAAATTCCGATCGTGTGTACACAATTCCGACGCACAAAAATCCACGCATGCTCGGAATCAAGCAGAAGAGCCTCACTGGCTGTTGAACTTAATTTTTCTCGGCTCGTCGTATGTGTTGCACGTCGCCGCCTTCTTGACGTTCGGAATTTCTGACAACATTTGTGCGGCTGTGTGTATGCAAGACAAGTTTCAGCCAACATCCGTCGGAAATAAATCCACGGTTTTGTTGTCGGAAAGTCCTCTTGGATGTACATAGCATTAGGGTTTGACCTCATATTATATGGTTTTGTTAAATCGAAGATAAAAATCTGCAGAAAATCTAATAGTATGTATGGGGACTTAGAATACTTATTTTTTTTTAAAGTGACAGTTATTTTCAGCTGAGCCAATGAGCTTTAAAAATGACAGTCACATGGCTGAATATAAACATCCATATCTTTGTGAAATGTGTCTATAGTATTTCAAGCAAGAACTACTCAAAAGCAAATAAAAGCTTCTTGTCATTATCTATATATCACAAGAGCTGATTAAAAAATAATATGTCAGTGCTTTGGCCAGGTAAGCACACACTGAGGCCATTCTCATGTGCAATGTAATAAATATTGTCGATTGACTAATTGACTAATGAGAATTAAAAGGAAAAAAAAAACACTTGTATTCAATGGCTATAATAGGTGAAACTGTTTAAACATTAGCTTGTTTAGTAAATGCACAATAGCAAAACATCCATTTTATTCCTGGGTATCCAGCTAGGGCAGGAGTACGCCAAAATAAACAGGCGTCCGTCACTAAGCGTCAACTAGCAGGCAACTCCACTCTCCGCAGGCTCTCCGAGGCAGAAAGGCTGGTAAAATAAATTAGTAATAAATGAGCTGCTGTTTAATAAAACAATTATCTCGCCCAAGGCTCCTACAATAATCAGCTCTGCCTTGTAGCAGTAACCTTAGGAAATAATTTTAGGTTGAGCCGTATGCAGGTCTGACACAAATGATAATATACACAGGGGAAATGAGTCTGGCTTTGCTTTCCCTGCTCTTTCTCTCTCTCTTTCTTTCTCCCCTGTACCTAAGGAACATATTAATCCATGTCACTGTTTTTAGAAATGCGGTGACAGAAATACACCTTTATTGTAATGTGGCTTTTTTTTTTTTTTTTTTTTTTTAATGAGCGTCTGGGATGCGGGCTACGTTCTCAGCGACAGAAAAAAAAAAGTAACAAAACACCTTTTTACATTAGGGAGGTGAGGTTTGCTGCTGGCTACATTTGTACACAGAAGTCTGTAAGCCAGGACTCAGCCAACTGGGAAGAAAGAAAGCAAATGTTCCCTTTTTTTATTCACTAACTTCCCAAGCCCAATTATGCACTCGGATTCATAGGAGTTTCACAAACAAATAGCAGAGCCCTGCCGAGTTTTTTTAACTCCAGCAGCGCACAACCAATTCAATGGCATTGAAGGCTTGAAGCTTGATCAATTCTTAATCACAGAGGAGAAAAGAATTATGCTCCGATTACAGTGCCTGCGCTGTTAGCAAGCCGCCTGCAATCATTTTTTTTTCCCTCTAAAGAACGACATAGGCTGGCTTTTATTGACTCCCCACTTGCAAAATGTTTATGGCTTGTTAATATATATTTACCCCTCTACTTTTGCCTGCAAATCAACAACACTTAGCACAGTTTGGTTACACACTGTCCAGAGGAAATGGCAGGAGGTTAGAATGGAGGCAAGCTTAGGAGATCAATATAAGACTGATTAGAGAGATGGGACCAAATTCACGGCTCTTAGATACAACATGGGGAGAGCGGGGCTCTGGGCTATACTCTCCCTCCCGGATAATACGCTTGCTGTTTCTCGGAGTACATTTCTCCTGCCAGGCCGTGCAAGAAGAAATTGCCCATTTTATCCTCTGCTATTTGACAACGTTTGAAAATAAAGGGGTTAACTAGGAACGTGGAAGCCTGCCGATGATGGATGTACAGGCGAACGCACATTTTAAGAACACATTGTATTTTTCTTTTTCAACCTATTAAGCGATAATGTTGCACTGCATTGTGCCAAGCTCGGAATAGCTAATGAATTTGCCTAGAACGGGATAAACTTTAACATTTCAAACATCCGTTTCTCAAGCACAAACCTGTAATTGCCGGGATTAGACACTGTGCATTGTGTATACAACATGTTTGTATGTTTTACATAAACTGCAGCCTGTAATCATTTTAGGTTGGCGTTTTCCATTCAATAACACCTAGGTGGGATCCTGGAAAAATAAGGTCTACCAACATATAAAAAAAAAAAAAAAAAAAGAAAAATCAGAATGATGTCTTTATAATAGCAAAAAGAGAACTGCAAACAGTTCAGTGGCAGTTTTATTATGAACATATATTGATAAAATATATACCTGCTCTTAGGGAAAGCTCAAGCATTAGGCCCTGCAATAAATGCGGTAGGTTTGTATAGATTATGCTCTTTATTGCTTATCCATTTATGTAATTACTTGTACAAAGCAAGAAAATGAACTCCTATTTTATTAACAAAAAAATGTGTATGCTCATATGTACACCTGTATCAGTATATTCAATTTGTGGATATAAAATAATATAAATTAAGGTTTATTTGCTGTATTTTTTTAAATGCGTAAAATAACAGACTAGAGCAGATGAACCCAGAAATGCATTATAGGCTTATACAGCTTGCTTAAGCAAAAAAAAAAAAAAAAAAAAAAAAAAGAATTTCATTCAATATTTATTTAATTAATCAATCTCCTCCCCCTGCAGAGATGGTTCAGCAAGTTCACAGGCACGGGCAGTAAGCCCATCTTCCTGATATGTCTCATTAGTAGTACACGATGATTAGTACTATGTGACTGTGATGTTCATTCAGTAACTATATATTGCACATTGTGATAAGTAGACAAAAACATTTATATGATCAATCACGTCAACAGAGACAAATACAAAAGATGGAGGTAGTTTAGGTGCTGGTAAACTGAAACAAGTAAACAGACTACTTACTAACATAGCTGGGAAAGAGCAGCTAAGGATTGCCATGGAGAGCAAGTGCTGAGACATCTAGTTATCCCTAAGGTAGAACTATAATCAAAGGAAAAAATACATACAGTCTGCAAATAATAATAGTGCAGCATTTATTGCTTATTTAATTCCTCTCTGTAACATAGTTTTATTAGGTTTAAAGACATTTTTAGCTTCCTCCACAGGGTGACAACCTTGTTCCATTAGCAGGAAAATCACATACCAGCATTGTCATCCTGTGAACAGGGTAGTCTTAGATTGACCCGAAGTTTTAGATGGACTTTAAAGTGAAAGAAAAGCCTAAGTCTAACTGTTCTTAAAAGTGTTCTCTCCTCTTCCTCCTACCTACCCTGCCTAACCTGTATAAAAAGATGTGTGTACTTACCTCATTTTAATCCACTCAGGCTGGGTCATGTGATCCCACAGCTTCGGCTCCCCTGTGACAGGGGGTGACTGCTACAGGGGAGAGGAAGGAGAAATGGCAACAACTTGGAAGCCTATGGGTGATGTCACTGTTCCCAGAGTTTCCAGCCGTTGTCGAGCACTCTCTGAGCCGGAGCTATAGGGTCACATGATCAGACCATAGCAGAGTAAAAATAGGTAAGTAAACACATCTTTTTATATAGCTTAGGCAGGGTAGGTAAAAGGAGGAGGAAGGTAACATTTTTAAGAACTGTTATGCTTTTCTTCTACTTTAGGTATTCAACAAATAAGTTGAAGCTCAACTCCACCTAACAATTTTAAGCCGTTATAGCAATTGTTTTTCTCAATTGTTTTTCTTTTTTTTTTTTCTTTTGGAAGAAAATGTTTAAATTATAAATAAATGCTGAGCATTGTGCGCACCCCTGGCAGTGTTAAATGCTTTATCCAAACTTCTGTAACTGCTCCTTTTTCTGTGCAGCTTGGCCTGCATATAATGTGGAGAAAAAGTGTAAGTAGTTAAAGACGTAGTAAACTCTTGGGGAAAAAAAAAACTGTAAAAAAAACAAAAAACTGTAAGACAAAGGCATATTGCGCTAGTATGCATCTCATACTAGCTCATTATGAAATACTTACCTTAGAACCTAGCCCTCCAGCGGCGCCCGCACACCGCTGAGATGGCTGACATCTTCCCCGGTGTTCCTTCCGGGTTTGCAGGCTCTGGCGCTGTGAGTGGCCGGAGCCACGATGATGTCACTCCTGCACGCATGCAGTCACAGCACAGGTCTCTGAAGAAATAGCATGCCCGCTGTTCCTTCAGAGCGCATGCGCCAGTGATATCACTGGCTGCATGTACAGTAAATATCTCCTAAATGGTGCATGACTTGGAGATATTTACACTACATATAGGTAAGCCTTATTATAGGCTTACCTAAAGGTAAAAGGCAGTAGTAGAGTTTACTTCTTCTTTAACAGGTCAGCAAGGATTAGGGTATTCATGTTAGTTCGCTGTAATACTTACAGTACCATGCAATAACTTAAGGTGCCACTCAAGGTGTACTAATGATAGATAAGTCCGGTGTGTCACAGGGTAAAATGGGTGCAGACTGTCACATGCTTCATCCAGAAATCAGTGCAGCATATAGAACAGAAATAAGCTGCACACCACCAGCCCATCATATAAAAAAAATGTGAATGGCCTAAGCCTGTTACTTCTCCAAGGGACACACACTAACGCATTTCACCTAGCCCAACAGGGCTCAGTTTTAGAGACACCTCTATGATTAAGCCCTGTGGGCAAGGCGAAACACGTCAGAGGTGTAGCCTTATGAAAAGTGAAACATGTTAGGCTGCATAGCCTTGGTATCCATGCATTTGCAGACACTTGGCTATTAAATGGTTGTCTAAGGCACTTGTTGGTTTGCCCGTTTGAGGGTGTCCTTGTGTACCCTGATTTGCCGCTCCCACTGGGAAAATATCACCCTCAACCACCTACTATTTGTGCTCTGGGAATCTTCCAAAATCCTTTAAAAGTATAAAATGCCTTTATGCTTTCATCTGCTGAATATCGACATGCAATTTTAGCATTCCGTTCACTGTCTAGGAATATATGTCTTAATGTTACCAGCATGCTTCCATCTAACCCCTGAAGAAGGAAAAGAATACAGAGTCTGTTTAACCTTTTGGCTTTTCTCTGTTTCCGAAACATGTTGGGACTTGTTGTGACCACCATATTCAGTCGACTTCCAGTCTAGTAATGTTGTGTGCTCTCAACATCCAATTAGCTGCTGATTTCTATTTTACATGTATTTCAATGTCATGATTTTAGATGTTTATTGTATATTCTATTCTATTTTGTATATTTATCCAATAAAATTTATATTTTTATATACATCTTCTATGATTCTATCGCCAATATCCTGTCCACCCTTTTACCCACACCATCCCCTTGGGGCACCCCCTTCCTTTTTTCTAATCGCAATTGGGATGTGGTAAAACCTGCCAGGATTTCCTTATTGGTCGGTTTCCTCTTCCTTTTTTTTTCTATTAAAAGGAAGAGGAACGGCTGAGGCCTTTCAAGTCCTTTTTTCTTCTGACGGTATGGCGGTATCTTTCTGTTCCTATTAGTTTTCTGTAAAATACATTTCTAGCAGGGATGAATGAGTCAAGCAAAGTTTAGTTTGGCATTTTTAAAGGTTAATTTGCAAGCTTTCGGTAAATATAGCATGGCAGCATGGACACTGCCATGGAGACGTGTACCAATGCAAAGTGGGTGTTTTAAAGCAACATTAACCACCTCAATACAGGGCACTTTCACCCTCTTCTTGCCAAGGCCATTTTTCAGCTTTCAGCGCTGTCACACTTTGAATGAGAATTGCGCGGTCATGCAACACTGTACCCAGGTTCATTTTTTTATATTTTTCTTCACACAAATAGAGCTTTCTTTTGGTGGTATTTAATCTCCGCTGGGATTTTTATTTTTTATAAAAAAAAGAAAAAATACCGAAATTTTTGAAAAAAAAAATGTTATTTTAGTTTCTTTCAGTAAATTTTGTAAATAAGTAATTTTTCTCCTTCACTGATGTGCGCTCATGAGGCTACACTGATGGGCACTGATAGGTGGCACTGATGAGGCGGCACTTATGGGCAATTATGAAGTGGCACTTAAGGGCACTTATTAGGTGGCACTGATGAGGAGGCATTAATATGCCACACTGATGGACACTAATAGGTGGCACTGATATGCGGCACTGATAGGTGGCATTGGTGGGCACTGATAGGTGGCACTGGTGGGCACTGATAGGCGGCAGTGGTGGGCACTGATGAGCAGCACTGGTGGACACTGATAGGAAGCAGTGATAGGCAGAGCTTATGGGCACTGATAGGTGGTACTGATGGGCAGTACTGATGGGCACTGATGGGTTGCACTGATGGGAGACACTGATGGGCATTGATGGGCAGAACCTATGAGCAGGCAGTGATGGGCACTGAAAGGCTACACTGACTGGCATCACTTATGGGCACTGATTGATGGCACTTATGGGCACTGATTGGTGGCACTGAGTGGCACTGATTGGTGGCACTGATAGGCACTAATTGTGGCACTGATGGGCACTGATGGGGCTTTCCTGTAATCAGGGCACTGATTACCCGCCCAGGTCTCCCCTGCGAGGAGATACCGCTGATCGGCACTCCTCGCCACACACTCTGTCAGTGTGAGGCGAGGAAAGCAGATTTACGGCACTTCCGTATTTACATGTGACCGGCTTTGATTGGACACAGCCGATCACATGGTTAAAGAGCCGCGGCTCTTTACAGAAATCGGGGGGCGCACCATGACCTAGCAACATGGCGCGGCCACAAACGCAGTGCTGCGAAGCCCCCTGCGGGCGCACGACAGCGGCCGTTCTGTTGTACCGTCATATGACGTCCACAGAGAACGAGAGCCGCAAAGTCCCTCCATCATTTGATGGTGGGTGGGTGGCAAGTGGTTAAAAATACAAAGGTCCTTTACCACTTCAATGCCAGTCATTTTCACCTCCTTCCAGGCCAAGTTTCAGATTTTAGCGCTGTCACACTTTGAATTAAAATTACCCAGTCATGCAAAACTATACCCAAATGACATTTTTATAGATATAATTTTTAGATAGATTCTTTTGCTGGTATTTAATCAGCACTGGGTTGTTGTTGTTTTTTGCTATATAAAGAAAAGAAATGAAAACTTTGGAAAAAACAAGTTTTTCTTAGTTTCTGTTATAAAAATTTTGCAAATAATCAACCTTTCTTTATACATGTTGGTCAAAATATATTTTGCTACATTTCTTTGGTTAAAATAACCTAAATCAGTGTATAATATTTAGTCTGTGTGAAAGTTATAGGGTCTACAAACTATGGTATTTACATTTGAAAATTGATTAATCCTGATGTACTGATGGCCTATCTCATTTCTTGAAGCCCTAAAATGCCAGGACAGTAGAAATAACCCCTAAATGACCCCTTTTTGGAAAATTGACAATCTAAGGTATTTCGTAAGAGACATGCTGAGTGTCATCATATGACCGGTTTTGTGGTGATCAGGGACACTAATTGATGAAAGTACGTAAAAAGAAAATTAACTTTTTTTTTCTTATAACAGTGATGATCACTTTTATAAGCAATAATTTCTATGAATGGCATCTATTCATGTGCAGTTGTGTACAATTGTGATAGCTGTGATTGGCCACAACACATTGCACAGGGCCTCTGTGATTGGCCCTGTACTATATGAACAGTCATCAGAGAGATCACAATAGTACACAATCAATGGCTATGAATGACAAGCCATTGTGTACAACTGACATGTGATCACTGTGATAATGTGGTACCAGGGCTGGGCCGGTACAATGATCTGTCTGGTGGACACAGCGGATCACAGATCACGATGCTGTGTGGCCCTTCAGGGCACACATGGCACTCAAGTGGGAGGATGTAATTAGACCTGTGCAGAACAAAAAAAATGGTTTAGTTTTGTTTAGCATGGATTGGTTGAGATAAAAATTTCATTTAGTAACTTTTTTATGTTAGAATGATTTGTTTTTTCAATTTGTTAGTTTTTTTTTATTTTCGATTCAAAATTTTCATCCGTATTCAAATCGAATTCAAATTGAATTGAATTGAAATCGATATTGATTCAAATCGAATATCCAAAAATCAGTTAAGTACTACTTGTTCATAGACTGTTTAAATATTTGTGATTTTATCAGATACAAATACGTTTTCACAACATGAAAGACTCCATTACGGGCCCAACAGAATATGTAACATGAATTTATAGGTAACGTATCATCATTATAATTTATTAAAATTGTTGAACTACAAGAATGTCAACACGTGCTGAACCCCCAACACCTTGATGCTATTCATGAAGTACCATTAAATTCTTCTAATGTAATATATGGCGGCAACTTTATGCATGGTATAAAAATGTAATTACTATTACTAACATGAAACTCAGATGATGGAAGATACTATCTTTTTTTATACCTTAAGACCCACATGCATAAGAATTAAGTTGAGTATAGTCATTACAAGCATGTTATGCCTTTACTTGTTCACACCATCCAATGTCACCAGAATAGGGTTGGGGGGGGGCAAGGAGCATTAAAATAAGGAAAATATACACAAAGATGTCATTTAAGAAGATCCAATGAGTTAAATACTGGTAATGGATTGGATGTATACTGTAGTCCAATTTTATATTTGGTACAATTTATGCACAGTAGATCCGTTCCACTGCATTTAAAGGCAGCTCATCTTCTCATCATCAAATAATGTAATCTACAAAAATAAAGGTGGCAGTTTTATTAGGTAAGTTAGTACAAGAGCTAAGATGAGTACACAAAGTGCAGTATTAGTAACCCTAGCCTATTGGCATGTCTAATGTTTTTATATATCTTTTATATCTAGTATTTATAGAACAACACTTTGTCTTGTTAGAGCACATACACATTTTTGGTTATTTGTTTCTTTTGTTTATATGTGTCATATATAATTATATATTCATGGGTCTCTTTTTCACATGTGTAGTCTATGTAACAGGACATCTGCAATTAGTACTTGGTGACACCTGTTATAGGTGGGACTATATAAGAACTGTCTTGCTAACATATCTGTGTAATGACTAAGCACACGTGACGTGTGCAAAACGCGTCTACCCAGCATTCTGATTCCTGTAGTTTATGGAATGTCCAAATAAAAAGGATTTTGATCTACAGTGGTGTGTGGCCATTTCTTCTAATTTCATTGTGTGTGGAGGCGAGCACCTACTGGATCATTAGGCTTCTTGGTCTCACCTGGAGCGGCGGGTCTGTCTTTTTCTATTGCAGTATCTCGCAGCACGCCAATTCGGTGAATTAAGCCCTTCCCTTAAGAGATTGCCTTGTCTCATTTGTGTGACTGACATGTCAAATATGGACACAGATGCATCACAGGACATCAGTCGCACCTTTAGGCTGTTGGGAGGCAATCCACTGAGAGCCAATGGCAGCGAAATTCTGAATAACAATGCCAATAATGATGTGGACCCAGTCAGTGTTCTCTTCCGCAAGCTTGAGAAAATCATGTCCAAGGAGATACAGGCATATTGGGACTCTAGCTCTCTCTCTGAATGGTCCAATGAACGGATACCACGGGGATTGAGGGTAAAAAAAAGTTTCCTACGTTTGAATTGTTCGATGAATCCCTTAAACAACTATGTACTGATTCCCTATCTATCTGTTCCTTCACCCTAATTGATATTATAATAACATCAAAAAGGAAGGAAATGGAACTGTTACAACAAGAGTTATCGGAACCACAACAAGCTCTCAAGCCGCTACAAGGTGTCACACAGTTTGCGGAATTGGATTTACATTTGAATGAGAAATTGAATCGCTTAAAAAAAGAAATTATATCAGGCAAAAAATAAAAAATGTTACGCGACAAAATCGACTACGACCCAAATAACGTATATATTTGGAAAAGGAGACCTCACTGGAGTGGAACATCTCAGTCAGCTGGTGGAACAGCTAAACATGTCAGCTTTCCAGACATAGTTACATAGTAGGTGAGGTTGAAAAAACACACAGGTCCATCAAGTCCAACCCATGTGTGTGATTATATGTCAGTATTACAATGTATATCCCTGTATGTTGCTGTCGTTTAGGTGCTTATCTAATAGTTTCTTGAAACTATTGATGCTCTCCGCTGAGACCACCGCCTGTGGAAGGGAATTCCACATCCTTGCCACTTTTACAATAAAGAACCCTCTACGTAGTTTAAGGTCAAACCTCTTTTCTTCTAATTTTAATGAGTGGCCACGAGTCTTGTTAAACTCCCTTCTGCGAAAAAGTTTTATCCCTATTGTGGGGTCACCAGTATGGTATTTGTATATCAAAATCATATCCCCTCTCAAGCGTCTCTTCTCCAGAGAGAATAAGTTCAGTGCTCGCAACCTTTCCTCATAACTAAGATCCTCCAGACCCTTTATTAGCTTTGTTGCCCTTCTTTGCACTCGCTCCATTTCCAGTACATCCTTCCTGAGGACTGGTGCCCAGAACTGGACAGCATACTCTAGGTGCGGCCAGACCAGAGTCTTGTAGAGCGGGAGAATTATCGTTTTATCTCTTGAGTTGATCCCCTTTTTAATGCATGCCAATATTCTGTTTGCTTTGTTAGCAGCAGCTTGGCATTGCATGCCATTGCTGAGCCTATCATCAACCTTTTTCCATTCTAGATTCCCCCAGAGGTTCTCCCCCCAGTGTATAGATTGCATTCATATTTTTGCCACCCAAATGCATTATTTTCCATTTTTCTACATTGAACCTCATTTGCCATGTAGTTGCCCTCCTCCTTTAATTTGTTCAGATCTTTTTGCAAGGTTTCCACATCCTGCGGAGAAGTTATTGCCCTGCTTAGCTTAGTATCATCCGCAAATACAGAGATTGAACTGTTTACCCCATCCTCCAGGTCGTTTATGAACAAATTAAATAAGTTTGGTCCCAGCACAGAACCCTGGGGGATCCCACTACGCACCCCTGACCATTCCGAGTACTCCCCATTTATCACCACCCTCTGAACTCGCCCTTTTCAGTTTTCAATCAATGTACTCACCCTATGGTTCATGCCAACGGACCTTATTTTGTACAGTAAACGTTTATGGGGAACTGTGTCAAATGCTTTTGCAAAATCCAGATTCACCACATCTACGGGCCTTCCTTTATCTAGATGGCAACCCACCTCCGCATAGAAGGTTAATAGATTGGTTTGGCAAGAACGATTCGTCATGAACCCATGCTGATTACTGCTAATGATACTGTTCTCATTACTAAAATCTTGTATATAGTCCCTTATCATCCCCTCCAAGAGTTTACGTACTATTGATGGTAGGCTAACTGGTCTGTAATTCCCAGGGATGTATTTTGGGCCCTTTTTAAATATTGGTGCTACATTGGCTTTATTCCATTCAGCTGGTACCATTCCAGTCAGTAGACTGTCAGTAAAAATTAGGAACAATGGTCTGGCAATTACTTGACTGAGTTTCCTAAGTACCCTCGGGTGCAAGTCATCTGGTCCCGGTGACTTATTAATGTTAAGTTTCCCAAGTCTAATTTTAAATCTGTCCTCTGTTAACCATGGAGGTGCTTCCTGTGATGTGTCATGAGGATAAACACTGCCGTTTTGGTTGCTGAAGCCCCCCAATTCCCTTGTGAAAACTGAGGAGAAGAATAAATTCAATACCTTTGCCATCTCCCCATCCTTTGTAACCAGATGTCCTTCCTCATTCTTTATGGGGCCAATAAGGTCTGTCCTCCCTCTTTTACTGTTTACATACTTAAAGAATTTCTTGGGATTTTTTTTACTCTTCCGCTATGTGTCTTTCATGTTCTATCTTAGCCGTCCTTATTGCACCCTTACATTTCTTGTTGCATTCTTTATAAATTCTGAATGCTGATGATGATCCCTCAACCTTGTATTTTTTAAAGGCCTTCTCCTTTGCTTTTATATGCATTTTTACATTGGAGTTAAGTCATCCAGGACTTTTGTTCTTTTAAATTTATTACCCAATGGGATGCATTGGCTAATGCCCTTATTTAATATGCTCTTAAAGCAAACCCATCTTTTCTCCGTGTTCTTTAATCCCAAGATTTTATCCCAATTTATGCCTTCTAGCAAGGCTCATAGTTTAGGGAAGTTGGCTCTTTTGAAATTCAGTGTCTTTGTATTCGCCTTATGTTTCCTATTTGTGTGATTTATACTGAAGCCAATTGACCTGTGATCGGTGTTACCTAAATTGCCCTGTATTTCTACATACGTGATCAGGTCTGTATTGTTGGTGATCAGTAGATCCAGTAACGCTTTATTTCTAGTTTGTGCGCCTATCATCTGACCCATAAAATTGTCCTGCAAGACATTTAGGAACTGGCGAGCCTTAGATAAATGTGCGGTTCCCTCCGTCCAGTCTATGTCTGGATAGTTAAAATCCCCCATTATGATGACACTTCCCATCCTTGCTGCTAATCCAAATTGTGATAGGAGATCTGTCTCTCCTTCCTCCGTCAGGTTAGGGGGCCTATAGCATACTCCCAGTATTATTTTCCCCTTAGCTTCATCCTTTTGGAGCTCCACCCATAAGGATTCCACCTCCTCCCTAGCTCCCTTAGTGATGTCATCTCTCATATTCACTTGTACATTATTCTTGATATATAGGCATACCCCTCCCCCTTTTTTACTCTCTCTATCCTTGTGATAAAGGGTATACCCTTGAATGTTTGCCAGCCAATCATGAGAGCTGTTGAACCAGGTCTCTGAAATTCCCACAAAATCCAAATCCTCCTCGTACAACCTCCTCGTACAACAGTGTCTCTAGTTCACCCATCTTGTCCGCCAGGCTCCTGACATTGGTGAACATGCCATGTAGTTTAGACCGGTGGCATATGATCCTCTTATTGGGTGTTTCGAGTTCACAACTAGGACTTGCTAATATATTTACCTTGGGTTTATGTGCTTTGGTCAATCTACAACTAATGCCCCCAATACTACCCTCTAAAATATGTTCCACACTGACTATCTCTACCTCTGGACCCTCCCCCCTCTAACTTTTTGGCCATCTTCATTCCCAGCAGATCTGCACCCTCCTCATTTAGGTGCAGTCAGTCCCTTCTATAGTACTGGTTATCGAATGAGATGTCGGCCCAGTCCTCCAAGGAGGGTGAACCCTGCAACAGCACCCTAGCTAGATCAGACTCTGATCAATCACTACTACGTCCAGCCATTAGATGTGCACAAGCTGGCTCTACCCTTTTCACAGCAGCAAAAAACGGGATAAGAAAGCGCAAGTCCCACAAAAGGGGACGGAATCAAAATACAAAAAAAAGTCGAAGCCGCAGAGGAAGGAAAGATGGAGGAGCAGAAGAGGTATCCATCATACAGGCAGCCATGCAAGTTGTAAATGATTATTCCAATGTTTTGAATCTATCTGATAGAGTTCTTGTGGATAGTGAAAAATCTCTATTATCTAAGGGACATCATTTTTTTCCACAGAGACATTTGAATCTATTTGACACTATTCTCAATGTTAATAGATTTATTAGAAATCTTACCATTAAAAAACATTATTTTGCAGCAGGAAGTGTTGATAATTCTATGTCATCTGGGTCTGGGCTTATGACTCCATCATCATTCCTAACTCCGATAAGGGAGGCCTTGTAGTCATTATTAGGGATGAGCCGAACACCCCCCTGTTCGGTTCGCACCAGAACATGCGAACAGGAAAAAAGTTCGTTCGAACACGCGAATGCCATTAAAGTCTATGGGACACAAACATGAATAATCAAAAGTGCTAATTTTAAAGGCTTATATGCAAGTTATTGTCATAAAAAGTATTTGGGGACCTGGGTCCTGCCCCAGGGGACATGGATCAATGTAAAAAAAGTTTTAAAAACGGCCGTTTTTTCAGGAGCAGTGATTTTAATAATGCTTAAAGTCAAACAATAAAAGTGTAATATCCCTTTAAATTTCGTAGCTGGGGGGTGTCTATAGTATGCCTGTAAAGGGGCGCATGTTTCCCGTGTTTAGAACAGTCTGACAGCAAAATTACATTTCGAAGGAAAAAAGCCATTTAAAACTACTCGCGGCTATTGCATTGCCGGTCCGACAATACACATAGAAGTTCATTGATAAAAACGGCATGGGAATTCCCCACAGGGGAACCCCGAACCAAAATTTAAAAAAAAATGACGTGGGGGTCCCCCTAAATTCCATACCAGGCCCTTCAGGTCTGGTATGGATATTAAGGGGAACCCCTGCCAAAATTAAAAAAAAAAAATGACGTGGGGGTCCCCCTAAATTCCATACCAGACCCTTCGGATTTTAAGGGGAACCCCGCGCCAAAAAAAAAAAAAAAAAAACGGCGTGAGGTCCCCCCAAAAATCCATACCAGACCCTTATCTAAGCACGCAACCTGGCAGGCTGCAGGAAAAGAGGGGGGGCGAGAGAGCGCCCCCCTCCTGAACTGTACCAGGCCACATGCCCACAACATTGGGGACATGTTGATGGGGACAAGGGCCTCATCCCCACAACCCTGGCCGGTGGTTGTGGGGGTCTGCAGGCGGGGGGCTTATCGGAATCTGCAAGCCCCCTTTAACAAGGGGACCCCCAGATCCCGCCCCCCCTGTGTGAAATGGTAAGGAGGTACAAAAGTACCCCTACCATTTCACTAAAAAACTGTCAAAAATGTTAAAAATGACAGTTCCTTTATTTAAATGTTTCTTCTTTCTTCTTTCTTCTATCTTCCTTCATCTTCTTCTTCTTCTGGTTCTTCTGGGTCTTCTGGTTCTTTCTCCGGCGTTCTCGTCCAGCATCTCCTCCACGGCGCCTTCTATCTTCTTCTCCTCGGGCCGCTCCGCACCCATGGAATGGGGGGAGGCTCCCGCTCTTCTCTTCATCTTCTTCATCTTCTTCTTCATCTTCTTCTTTTCTTCTCTTCTTCATTTTCTTCTCCGGGCCACTTCGCATCCATGCTGGCATGGAGGGAGGCTCCCGCTGTGTGACGACGTCTCCTCGTCTGACGGTTCTTAAATAACGGGGGCGGGGCCACCCGGTGACCCCGTCCCGCTCTGACACACGGGACATGAGGGACTTCCCTGTGGCATTCCCCGTGACGTCACAGGAAAGTCCTGTCAAGTCACCGTGCGTCAGAGGGGGGCGGGGTCACCGGGTGGCCCCGCCCCCTGTTATTTAAGAACCATCAGACAAGGAGAAGCCATCACACAGTGGGAGCCTCCCTCCATGCCAGCATGGATGCGGTGCGGCCCATAGAAGAAAATGAAGAAGAGAAGAGAAGAAAAGAAGAAGATGAAGAAGAAGATGAAGAAGATGAAGAGAAGAGCGGGAGCCTCCCCCCATGCCATGGGTGCGGAGCGGCCCGAGGAGAAGAAGATAGAAGACGCTGCGGAGGAGATGCTGGACGAGAATGCCGGAGGAAGAACCAGAAGACCCAGAATAACCAGAAGAAGAAGAAGAAGATGAAGGAAGATAGAAGAAAGAAGAAAGAAGAAGCATTTAAATAAAGGAATTGTCAAAAACTGTCTCTTGTCATTTTTAACATTTTTTACAGTTTTTTAGTGAAATGGTAGGGGTACTTTTGTACCTCCTTACCATTTCACACAGGGGGGGGCCGGGATCTGGGGGTCCCCTTGTTAAGGGGGATGAGGCCCTTGTCCTCATCAACATGGGGACAAGGTGTTTTGGGGGGCTACCCCAAAGCACCCTCCCAATGTTGAGGGCATGTGGCCTGGTACGATTCGGGGGGGCGCTCTCTTGTCCCCCCCTCTTTTCCTGCAGCCTGCCAGGTTGCGTGCTCGGATAAGGGTCTGGTATGGATTTTAGGGGGACCCCCACGTCATTTTTTTTTTTAAATTTTGGCAGGGGTTCCCCTTAATATCCATACCAGACCTGAAGGGCCTGCTATGGAATTTAGGGGGACCCCCACGTCATTTTTTTTTTAAATTTTGGTTCGGGGTTCCCCTGTCGGGAATTCCCATGCCGTTTTTATCAATGAACTTCTATGTGTATTGTCGGACCGGCAATGCAATAGCCGCGAGTAGTTTTAAATGGCTTTTTTTCCTTCGAAATGTCATTTTGCTGTCAGACTGTTCTAAACACGGGAAACATGCGCCCCTTTACAGGCATACTATAGACACCCCCCAGGTACGAAATTTAAAGGGATATTACACTTTTATTGTTTGACTTTAAGCATTATTAAAATCACTGCTCCTGAAAAAACGGCCGGTTTTAAAACTTTTTTTGCATTGATCCATGTCCCCTGGGGCAGGACCCAGGTCCCCAAACACTTTTTATGACAACAATTTGCATATAAGCCTTTTGATTTCTCCCATAGACTTTTAAAGGGTGTTCCGCGGCATTCGAATTTGCCGCGAACACCCCAAATTGTTCGCTGTTCGGCAAACTTGCGAACAGCCAATGTTCGACTCATGTTCGACTCGAACTTGAAGCTAATCCCTAGTCATTATGAATACAACCTCCTATAGAGAAGAGGCTATCCTCCAACTGTCGGATACCTGTACCTATATTAGGCTTAGGGGAGATCCCACTAAGCAGTATAGAGCGGTGCTTGCAGGGCTGGTGGGGAGAGGGATTAAGGTGGGTGTTTTCAATCAAAAAGAAGTCACAAAAATTATACCTGAGTGTCCCACCATCCATACATTTTATCACTTGCCCAAAACACATAAGGAGTTAAACCCCCTTATGGAAGGCCCATTATATCGGGTATCAATCTCCTTAATGAGAGGCTGGGGCAATTGCTGGATAAACAATTACAGCCCTTGATCCAGCAACACCCTGGGTATTTGAAGGATACCAATCACCTTCCTAAAGTCGTGGAGGATTTTGAATGGGAGAGCAGTTACTCGTGATTAATATATATTTTATATCTAGTCTTTATAGAACAACACTTTGTCTTGTTAGAGCACATATACATTTTTGGTTAGTTGAAAAAAGAGAGGGGGAGGGGAATTATGGGACTTTAAATGAGGCGATGAATGTGTAGGTTCATCTGCCTCCATCCCTAGTACTGTATATATTAAAGCAAAGTGGGACTTTAATTGAAGCATAACTGCAAAATAAATATGCAAGGATATGTCTGATAGTTCTATGTCTACATACAAGATTGGGGGTAAAAAATGTAGCAATTGTAAAAAATGATAACCATAGTAGTTAAATAACTTATATTTCATATATATACACACATATATTACAACATAGTCCATGGGTAATGGATATATTGACATAAGGTGACAGTAACAATAATGGTTAGATACCTTGTATTTCATATATGTACACGCATTCATCACAACAAAGTCACTTCGTGACGCCGTGCGTCGGTGTGCTGATTTTCGGTCTGCATTTCTACGAGGGAGGTTTGAGCGCCAACTGCCTTACGTGATCGGCTGTTTGGGCGTCGGTGCCGCCTCTCCTTTGACTTTGCAGCGTGACGTTGGCGGTACCCTGCGGCCATCTACCGCCACTTTAGTACATGTTTGTTTAGCTTTTTGTCGCAGCTCCGGAAGTGGAGACAAACACAGGGGCCAGATAAATAAAGAATGATAGAGTAAACAAAAGGGTAGCCAGGGTGACGGCTGAATCCCAACGATATCATAGAAACTAAAATGTTAAAAAATGCTACCACAGAAAAATGCTTCCATCCCTTAAATCATTGAAAAAAGAGAGGGGGAGGGGAATTATGGGACTTTAAATGAGGCGATGAATGTGTAGGTTCATCTGCCTCCATCCCTAGTACTGTATATATTAAAGCAAAGTGGGACTTTAATTGAAGCATAACTGCAAAATAAATATGCAAGGATATGTCTGATAGTTCTATGTCTACATACAAGATTGGGGGTAAAAAATGTAGCAATTGTAAAAAATGATAACCATAGTAGTTAAATAACTTATATTTCATATATATACACACATATATATTACAACATCTATTACAACATATATTACAACAGTCCATGGGTAATGGATATATTGACATAAGGTGACAGTAACAATAATGGTTAGATAACTTGTATTTCATATATGTACACACATTCATCACAACAAAGTCTATGGGTAATAGGCATATTGACATGAGGTACATATTTAAGGAACATAACATAGATCTTAAATTGATTAAGGAATAAAATAATATATATGTTGTAATAGATGTTGTAATATATGTGTGTGTATATATATAAAAAATATACGTTATTTAAGTACTATGGTTATAATTTTTTACAATTGCTACATTTTTTACCCCCAATCTTGTATGTAGACATAGAACTATCAGACATATCCTTGCATATTTATTTTGCAGTTATGCTTCAGTCCCACTTTGCTTTAATATATACAATTTTTGGTTAGTTGTTTCTTTTGTTTATATGTGTTATATATACCGTATTTATCGGTGTATAACACGCACTTTTTTCCCCTTAAAATCAGGGGAAAATCGCGGGTGCGTGTTATACGCCGATCCCCTGCGATCCTGACCTGTCAGAATTAAAAAGTCGCTGACCGCGATTTGAAAATGGCGCCGCCGGCGCCGAAATACACAGTGCCGGTCCTCGGCTCTTCTCGGGGGCTTTCGGTTTCACTCGAGCGCCGCCCGAACCTAGCCGAGTATACTCGGCTAGTTTCGGATAGCTCCGCTCACCATCCGAGTGGAACCGAAAGTAAACGAGAGCCGCCGAGAAGAGCCGAGGACCGGCTCTGTGTATTTCGGCGCCGGAGGCGCCATTTTCAAATCGCGGTCAGCGATTTTGAAGCTCACAGGCTTCAGCAAGCCTGGACTGGGGCAAGGCTGGACTGGGGCAAGGCTGGACTGGGGCAAGGCTGGACTGGGGCAAGGCTGGACTGGACACTGGGGAAGGCTGCACTGACATGGCTGCACTGACATGGCTGCACTGACATGGCTGCACTAGCAAGGCTGCACTGACATGGCTGCACTGACATGGCTGCACTAGCAAGGCTGCACTGACATGGCTGCACTGACATGGCTGCACTAGCAAGGCTGCACTGACATGGCTGCACTGGCAAGGCTGCACTGGCAAGGCTGCACTGACATGGCTGCACTGGCAAGGCTGCACTGACAAGGCTGCACTGACAAGGCTGCACTGGGCAAGGCTGGACTGGGGCAAGGCTGCACTGAGAAGGCTGCAATGATGGGCATTTAAATGTAAGTTTTTTTCCCTTCAACTTCCCTCCTAAAAGTTTTTTTTCCTTAAAATTCCCTCCTAAATTGAGGTGCGTGTTATACGCCGATGCGTGTTATACGCCGATAAATACGGTAATTATATATTCATGGGTCTCTTTTTCACATGTGTAGTCTATGTAACAGGAAGTCTGCAATTAGTACCTGGTGACACCAGTTATAGGTGGGGCTATATAAGAACTGTCTTGCTAACATATCTGTGTAATGACTAAGCGCACGTGAAGTGTGCGAAACGCGTCTACCCAACATTCTGATTCCTGTAGTTTTTGGGATGTCCAAATAAAAAGGATTTTGATCTACAGTGGTGTGCGCCATTTCTTTAAATTTCAAAGCCAAATCATTACATTCATTTTGTAGTACAGATACACTATATTGTTAAAAGTATTGGGCCGTCTGCCTTTACACGCACATGAACTTTAATGGCATCCCAGTCTTAGTCCATAGGGTTCAATATTGGGTTGGCCCACCCTTTGCCGCTATAAAAGCTTCAACTTTTCTGCGAAGCCTGTCCACAAGATTTAGGGGTGTGTCTATGGGAATGTTTGACCATTCTTCCAGGAGCGCATTTGTGAGGTCAGGCACTGATATTGGACGAGAAAGCCTGGCTCGTAGTCTCCGCTCTAATTCATCCCAAAGGTGTTCTATCAGGTGGAAGTCATTCAAGTTCCTCCACCCCAAACTCGCTCATCCATGTTTTTATGGACCTTGCTTTGTGCACTGGTGCGCAGTCATGTTGGAACAGGAAAGGGCCATCTCCAAACTTTTCTCACAAAGTTGGGAGCATGAAATTTCCCAAAATGTCTTGGTATGTTGACACCTTAAGAGTTTCCTTCACTGGAACTAAGGGGCCAATCACAACCCATGAAAAAACAACCCAACACCATAATCTCCCCTTCACCAAATGATTCGGACCAGTGCACACTGGTTTTATGTGAAGAAATGTAAAGGAAAAATGCTTTTAAAAATATATATTTTAATTGTTTATTTTTATCAATTTAAAAAATGCAGAGTGAGCGAACGGAAGAAAAATCTAAAGCCACTCGTAGACGATTTGAATCTTGGCTGGTTCCTGCTGAACCACCCGAGTTTCGAACTATGTATGGGCAGGCTGAATGTACCCAATTGATCAACTTGCGTACAACCAGCCTGTTAGACTTTACATTCGATTAATGCTAGCGGCTGTTGTAGCCGCTAGCAATAATCACTGTGTTTTCGCAGTGGGGGAGGCTTCCCCCACACCCACCCTGCTGGGAGAACAAAATGGCTCTGTGGGAGGGATTCCCCTGCCAAAACTGTCTGTGTTGAGGGGGGAATCAAGCGTATTTCTTTCCTGCAACACATGGTCAATATTTAAAGACCCTTTGGCTTCAAAACAGCATCAATCCTTTATTTTTGTAATTATATTTTTATTCACTTTCAATGAAAATTTACAGCACAGAGAAAGGATCAAAATGAATCATAGCATGTAGCATGAAGAAAAAATAAAATGGCCATAGACACTACAAAGTGGTATGTTAAAGAGTAGGGATGAGCTTCGAGTTCGAGTCGAACTCATGTTCGACTCGAACATTGGCTGTTCGCAAGTTCGCCGAACATCGAACAATTTGGGGTGTTTGCGGCAAATTCGAATGCCGCGGAACACCCTTTAAAAGTCTATGGGAGAAATCAAAAGTGCTAATTTTAAAGGCTTATATGCAAGTTATTGTCATAAAAAGTGTTTGGGGACCTGGATCCTGCCCCAGGGGACATGGATCAATGCAAAAAAAATTTTAAAAACTGCCGTTTTTTCAGGAGCAGTGATTTTAATAATGCTTAAAGTCAAACAATAAAAGTGTAATATCCCTTTAAATTTCGTACCTGGGGGGTGTCTATAGTATGCCTGTAAAGGGGCGCATGTTTCCAGTGTTTAGAACAGTCTGACAGCAAAATGACATTTCGAAGGAAAAAAGCCATTTAAAACTACTCGCGGCTATTGCATTGCCGGTCCGACAATACACATAGAAGTTCATTGATAAAAACGGCATGGGAATTCCCGACAGGGGAACCCCGAACCAAAATTTAAAAAAAAAATGACATGGGGGTCCCCCTAAATTCCACACCAGGCCCTTCAGGCCTGGTATGGATATTAAAGGGAACCCCTGCCAAAATGTAAAAAAAAAAAAATGACGTGGGGGTCCCCCTAAATTCCATACCAGACCCTTCAGGTCTGGTATGGATTTTAAGGGGAACCCCGTGCAAAAAAAAAAACGGTGTGGGGTCCCCCCAAAAATCCATACCAGACACTTATCCGAGCACGCAACCTGGCAGGCCACAGGAAAAGAGGGGGGGACGAGAGAGCGGCCCCCCCTGAACAGTACCAGGCCACATGCCCTCAACATTGGGAGGGCGCTTTGGGGTAGCCCCCCAAAACACCTTGTCCCCATGTTGATGAGGACAAGGGCCTCATCCCCACAACCCTGGCTGGTGGTTGTGGGGGTCTGTGGGCGGGGGGCTTATCGGAATCTGGAAGCCCCCTTTAACAAGGGGACCCCCAGATCCCAGCCCCCCCTGTGTGAAATGGTAAGGAGGTACAAAAGTACCCCTACCATTTCACTAAAAAAACTGTCAAAAATGTTAAAAATGACAAGAGACAGTTTTTGACAATTCCTTTATTTAAATGATTCTTCTTTCTTCTATCTTCCTTCATCTTCTTCTTCTTCTTCTTCTGGTTCTTCTGGGTCTTCTGGTTCTTCCTCCGGCGTTCTCGTCCAGCATCTCCTCCGCGGCGTCTTCTATCTTCTTCTCCTCGGAGGGGGGAGGCCCCCGCTCTTCTCTTCATCTTCTTCATCTTCTTCTTTTCTTCTCTTCTTCTCTTCTTCTCTTCATTTTCTTCTCCGGGCCGCTCCGCATCCATGCTGGCATGGAGGGAGGCTCCTGCTGTGTGATGGCGTCTCCTCGTCTGACGGTTCTTAAATAACGGGGGCGGGGCCACCCGGTGACCCCGCCCCCCTCTGACGTATGGTGACTTGACGGGACTTCTCTGTGACGTCACGGGGAATGCCACAGGGAAGTCCCGTCATGTCCCATGTGTCAGAGGGGGGCGGGGTCACCGGGTGGCCCTGCCCTCCGTTTTTTAAGAACCGTCAGACGAGGAGACGCCATCACACAGCGGGAGCCTCCCACCATGCCAGCATGGATGCGGAGCGGCCGGAGAAGAAAATGAAGAAGAGAAGAAGAGAAGAAGAGAAGAAGAGAAGAAGATGAAGAAGATGAAGATAAGAGCGGGAGCCTCCCCCCATGCCATGGGTGCGGAGTGGCCCGAGGAGAAGAAGATAGAAGACGCCGTGGAGGAGATGCTGGACGAGAACGCCGGGGGAAGAACCAGAAGACCCAGAAGAACCAGAAGAAGAAGAAGAAGAAGAAGATGAAGGAAGATAGAAGAAAGAAGAAAGAAGAAGCATTTAAATAAAGGAATTGTCAAAAACTGTCTCTTGTCATTTTTAAAATTTTTGACAGTTTTTTAGTGAAATGGTAGGGGTACTTTTGTACCTCCTTACCATTTCACACGGGGGGGCGGGATCTGGGGGTCCCCTTGTTAAAGGGGGCTTCCAGATTCCGATAAGCCCCCCCACCCGCAGACCCCCACAACCACCGGCCAGGGTTGTGGGGATGAGGCCCTTGTCCCCATCAACATGGGGACAAGGTGTTTTGGGGGGCTACCCCAAAGCACCCTCCCAATGTTGAGGACATGTGGCCTGGTACGGTTCAGGAGGGGGGGCGCTCTCTCATCCCCCCTCTTTTCCTGCGGCCTGCCAGGATGCGTGCTCGGATAAGGGTCTGGTTTGGATTTTTGGGGGGACCTCACGCCGTTTTTTTTTTTTCTTTTTTTTGGCGCGGGGTTCCCCTTAAAATCCGTACCAGACCTGAAGGGATACAGGCATACTATAGACACCCCCCAGCTATGAAATTTAAAGGGATATTACACTTTTATTGTTTGACTTTAAGCATTATTAAAATCACTGCTCCTGAAAAAACGGACGGTTTTTAAAACTTTTTTTTGCATTGATCCACGTCCCCCCAGGCAGGACCCAGGTCCCCAAACACTTTTTATGACAATAACTTGCATATAAGCCTTTAAAATTAGCACTTTTGATTATTCATGTTCGTGTCCCATAGACTTTAACGGCGTTCGCGTGTTCGAACAAACTTTTTTCCTGTTCCCATGTTCTGGTGCGAACCGAACAGGGGGGTGTTCGGCTCATCCCTATTAAAGAGTATATTACATAAGCCAAAAGTAACTATAACATGTACAGTAGGTAATCAGGTAGTAAATACTGACAAAGTCTTAACATTTGTAAAGTGCCGGGGCCTATAAAGAAATGATACAAACCAGGGGTACAATAAAACCTTCAGAAAGAGAAAAGATAGCCTAAAATGGTGGAAATTCAAGGCAGTGAGTCACTATATTCAGAACTGTCCCAGATTTCCCAAATTCTATTGAACTGCAAAAGGGTATCATTAACAGTGGAGGTTAGGTATTCCACTTTTCAGATTTCAGCTATAAGATGTGGAAATTGGAAACAGGAGGGTTGGTCAAATGACAGCCAGCACAAAGGGATGGCTCTTTTGGAGGCCAGAAGAATATAGAAAATCAAACGTTTAATCTGTTTTTACAATGCCAGGGAAGGCCCAATGAAAAACAGACAGGATTCAGCAGAAAAGACATGCAAAACACCTTTTGAAGTAACACTGTCACATTGGTCCAGAATTATCGTATTCGGGAACAATGCCAGAAGATATGGTAATGAGAACCCACTTTGAGACCACAGCGCCAGCACATTGCTTGAAGCAAGGGGTCCTGGTAATGCACGACCTTTGAAGTCTTGAACCAGAGCATCAATATTTTAAGAGAAGCCTCTTTCTGCACCTTACATTTGGATGTTTTGAAAGCAGAAGTCTAAATCTTATCCCTAACCTGCAGGGATATAGGTCGCTGGAGTAGGTTTGCTCATTTACACATATAAGAGTGAGTGTCCTCTGTAAGGATGCTATATATAGAAGCCACCAAATGTAACTGATAAGGGCCTTACGCACAGACATATTCAAATTTAGTGGGTCCTTCTAAAGTAAGGGATGCGATGCAGACAAAGAGTGGAAGAAGTGTTAAACCTGTAAATAGAAATATATTTCTATATTTCAAATCCTCGAAATTTCTCAACCTGTGAGATACAGGATGGACTAGATTTCGAAGTTGAAAAAGGGAAGTCTGCATCCAGAGTAACATGCAACCAAAAGAAAGACTATCTGGTAAAACCGTGTTGAAAACGATATTAGAGAAAGGTGGGCATTGTGAAGAGAGAGGATATTTCTGATAACAATTTCTCCATACTGTAAAGTATAACATAGGAGCAATACACATACGTGTTAAAATAAGGTCATTATGTAAAGATTTGGACCACACCAAAAAACATTGGTACACAGGGTAGAGGGAGCCTTTTTCAATCTCTGACCATTGATTAGGGGCTTCTTGGCTAGACCAGGAAACATGGGCACGAAGATGAGATGCATAATAGTATTTAATGATATCAGGAGCTCCCAATCCCCCACACTTTCACAGAGAAAAAAGCTACAGAACTATCAATACGTTCAGGAAACCCTTGTTGGAGAGATTTAAGCTCCTATTAAGGAATAGCAATGGTTAAGGTGTCAAAAAAAATAAAGTACTCTAGGCAAAATGGTCATTTTTAGAGCATCAATTTACTTATAGGTACACTTGCACACAGTTTTTAAAGGAAATCAGCAATATGTTTGCATTTCAGATTTGTTTTGATTTCAAATTAGGTTTGAATTGGAACAAAATTTTGCTCAGTTATAATTTATTTTGGATTCCTTTAAATTCATTCCTTTTATGGTTCAGAAATGTGGATACATCCAAATTCAAAATAATGAAAAATGTGTTGATTCGAAATGAAATGTACTGCACATGCACTGAGGTTCTCCATGGATAAAGGCGTATTAATATTATATGTCGGGCAGGAGGTGGTTAAATAACTTGTGTTGCCTTAAACCTGCACAGAAACCTATAGGATGTACAATAGTGACAATTAAAAAAAACTACGCAATATTTTTTTTCCTTGCCTAATTTTATTTGTAAACAAAGAGACCTGAGAATCATATGTGGTCAATGACTTCAGCCAGAATCCCCGGCTGGTTTGTTAACATTGAGCAGCAGGAAGGGGTACTGTCATTTGCACCAGGAATAGTGGGAGGAGAGAATCAGGCCCTGATAAAGGAGGATTGGTTAAGCCTCGAAGATGTGCTGGCTATCATTTCTTTTTCCTTCCTTGATGAATAAAAAAAAAAACTGAACTGTCAACCATATAGAACATGTGGCGAGTTCTTCATTCTACAACACTTACTACTGTCACTCCAGGGATCAACTCTTAGGGAACCATCTGATCTTGGAGAGAGGCCTCTTAACTAATATGGCAACAGATCTTCATTTAATTCCTTGATTTCTGGGATAAGTTCTGGTAGGACTTTTATTTATAAAAGGTGAAATGGGTGACAGCCACGCTTTAAAATAATAGAGCCTATTTTTTAAAAAGTAGCATAATGCTCTAATACTACAATGTATGCTATTTCTTTTCTTTTCATTTGGTAACATATTTGCAAACTCTTTGGCTCCATATATAAAATGAGTTAAACTTAAACTTGTATTTTGTGAAAACAATGAAGATTTTTTTCAAAAGTTATATATGTGATTGTAAAAGTGCTGATGTCACATACCTGGTTGGAGGCCAAAGTGGCAAGAGTGCTTCTCTTGCGACTAAGGTCCAAGTACCCTAGAGATGATGACAAGGAGTGGAAGGCTCAAGAAAGCATGGGTGCCATTTAATTTGGTCTGCTGGTAGTTGCTTCCGGATGTGTCTGATTAGATGTCAGACTAGATGACTAGTATCAGGCAGGTGGTCAAGAGTGACAGCAGGAACACAGGGTACACTTGTGGTGGAATAGGTACGGTGCAGCTGTAGGTGCTGTTATAAGAGCCGGCGCCACCATAAGGCAGCACAAGCAGCCGCCTTAGGGCCCCAGGTTAGGAAGGGCGGTAAAATGGGCCTGGGTAAATACACCCCGGTGCTCCATGTCCTGGACCTGCTCTCCATTCCCTCCTCTCCATTTCCCCATTCCTCTCACTGCTCACCTGTAGTGTTTTGCTCTCTTCCGCTCCTCCATAACTCCGCCTCCTCTCCTCCCTTGGCCTTGGTATGCAGCACTGTCCGGGGCACTTACTGAGCTGGGCCTGAAACAAGTGGGCACATGTGCGGGCTGGCACTGTATACAGGGGGCCGCCGTTGCCCATTTACACTTCCTGTCATGCTGGTTCTCATCTGACAGGTATGAGATCTCTGTGTTTCCGCTGCAGCTACACTTACACTTTCTTCCCCAGCAATCTCTCCCCTCCTCTCCTTCCCCACCATGTACAGTTCCAGCACCGCTAGAGGACTCTATCTGGGCACGAAGGGGGGCTCTACGAGGCTCTGATGTTACAGGGGGGGTGTAAGGTACCTGGTAGGAGAGCCTGACTGTAGGAGAAGACCTCTCATACAACGCTGGTTCAGGAGCCACTGGAGTGGGGACAGTGGTCTCCTGAGCGCAGTGGGGTAGGAGTGCCTGTATAGTCTCTGATGTGGAGGCAGAGATCCCTCCTGGGATGGCCGAGCTGCAGGTGAGTGGAGACTGGAATAGCAGTAACTTGACTCACTGGGTTGCAGGTGAGAGGAGACTGGAACGGCAGCAGGCTTGACACACTGGATGGCTGAGTTGCAGGTGAGAGCAGACTGGAGCGGCAGCAGGCTTGACACGCTGGAGGGAGAGATCACTGAAGCTGAAGCTGAAGGTGCAACAGCAAGTGAACAGTAGGCACAAGCAGAGTCAGACAGTCCGGGTCGGCAGGTAGCTGGCACAGGTAATAACGGCAGACTAGGCAGAGTCGGTAAACAGGCAGGGTTCGGCAACGGTAGCAAATACGGATAGAAGAGTAGTCAGACAAGCCGGATCGGGATAGGAGCAGGTCGGATGGTCAAACAAGCCGGGTCAAGATCAGGTAGCAGACAATCAGGATACGGGTCAACAGATTCACAGAGCTGAGACGAAGCAGCGACGTCCTCATAGAACAGGGGAACTTTTATGTGCTAAGATGGCGCCAAACCGGCGCTAACGCGAACGCGCGCGCGCCCCGCGCGCGCACCCGCGCCGCGCACCCGCGCGCGCCCGAGCGCCGCGCTGATGCACAGCAGTTTGATGCTGTGTCCGAATGGAAGCGCGCCGACGCATAGGCGAACGCAAGTGTCCTGGACTGGTGCTGGTGGATCCCTGACATTGCCCCCCCCCAAGGGGCAGCCTCCGGATGCCCAACAACCTCTTCTTCTCAGGATGAGTAGAAAAATAAGCGCGCACTAGACGCCTGGCATGCACATTACTGTCCGGTTCCCATGAGTTACTTTCTGGGCCGTAGCCCTTCCACTTGATTAAGAACTGGTTTTGCCCTTGCCTTCTTCTACAATCGAGGATAGCCTCGACCTCAAATTCCTCACTGCCATCAACTACAACAGGTTCAGGGGGTCTTGTGCCCCTAGCAGGAAAGGGATCAGGTACAGCAGGTTTAAGCAGAGATACATGGAATACTGGATGAATTTTAAATGAATCAGGTAACGTCAACTCATAAGATACCTCATTGATTTTCCTTCTGACTGGAAAAGGTCCCATGAATCTAGGTGCCAACTTCTTGGAAGGACATGCTAATTTGATGTTAACAGTAGAAAGCCATACCTGGTCGCCAATTTGCAAGTTCAGCTCCCCCCTTCTTTTCCGGTCGAAGATTCTCTTACCATCAGCCTGAGCCTTGGATACCGTTTCCTGTAGCAACCGGCTGTTGTGACTGAGGAACTCCACCGTACTTTGTACTGCTGGAACCGAAGACTCTGAAAGGAAATCAGGTAGAAAGGTTAGGTGAAAGCCATAATTGGCGTAAAAGGGAGATTGACCGGTGGCAGAATGTTTGGCATTGTTATAGGCAAATTCTGCTAAGGGTAATAGAGATACCCAATCATCTTGTGTGAATGATGTGAAGCATCTGATGTATTGTTCCAGGGTCTGATTAGTCCTCTCTGTCTGACCGTTTGTCTGAGGATGGTATGCCGAGGACAAAGCCAATTCAATTTTTAAGGTTTCACACAGGGATCTCCAGAAACGTGAAGTGAATTGAACCCCTCTATCAGAAACTATGTTTGCCGGTACTCCATGAAGTCTGATGATCTCCTTGATAAATATGCGAGCAGTTTCGGAGGCAGACGGGGTTCCCCTTAAAGGTAGAAAATGAGCCATTTTGGTTAGACGGTCTACAACTACAAAAATAGCTGAACATCCTTCGGAACATGGAAGTTCCACAATAAAGTCCATAGAAATCATTTTCCACGGTCTGTCGGGTACGGGCAATGGTTTCAATAGGCCCCAAGCTCGATTCCTGGACGACTTATTCTGGATACAGATGGGACAGGAACTGACATACTTTTCGCAAAAGTCTTTCAGATTGGGCCACCAGAAAGTACGCTGCACTAGTTCCAAGGTCTTGCGGACCCCAAAGTGGCCTGCCAATGGGTGGTCGTGGAGAAGTGCTAAAACCCTGACCCGAATGTCTTCAGGAACAAAAATTTGGCTTCCTTTCCAGAACAGACCATCTCTACTTACTAAAGAAATTCCAGTAGGCCTGGCTGATTCAGAGGATGCTTCCTTAATCAGGGAAAGTAAATCTTTTTGCAGCAGTAAAAAACTGTTTGAGGATAATATGGTGTCCGGAGTGGATAAGTCCTTAGGATTGTCATGCATACGTGATAATGCGTCTGGTTTGATATTTTTAGAGCCTGGACGGTACGTGATGTGGAAGGAGAAACGTGAGAAAAACAGAGCCCAGCGGGCTTGTCGAGGCTTCAGACGTTTGGCAGATCGTAAGTACTCTAGGTTTTTATGGTCAGTATAAATTAGTACTGGATGCATAGCCCCTTCCAACAGGTACCTCCATTCTTCTAGAGCAGCTTTTATAGCGAGAAGTTCACGGTCACCGACGTCATAATTCTTCTCCGCGGGGGAGAGTTTACGGGAGAAGAACCCTACAGGATGCATTATCTCTTTGCTACCTTTGCGCTGTGAAAGAATCGCACCTACCGCAATCTCGGAGGCATCAACCTCTAAAATAAACGGTAGGGATGGTTCAGGATGACTGAGGATAGGTGCTGAAGTAAACAGCTTCTTGAGATTTTCGAAGGCATCTTGGGCAAGTTGGTTCCAGGAGAAACGGATATTTTGTTTGGTTAACTGCGTGATGGGTGCAATTATGGCTGAGAACCCCCTGATGAATTTCCTGTAGAAGTTTGCAAACCCCACAAACCGTTGAACTCCTTTCTTGTCCAAGGGTACCGGCCAGTCCAGCACAGCGGACACTTTTTGTGGGTCCATCTTGATGCCTGTTGCGGAGATGATTAACCCCAAGAATTGGATGCTCTGTTGTTCGAACTCGCATTTCTCCGCTTTCGCGTACAGACTGTGTAAGCGAAGACGACCCAACACCCTGCGGACATGTTCCTGATGCAATTCACGGGACTCCGAAAAAATCAAGATATCGTCCAGGTATGCAATTACAAACACATCCAGAAAGTCCCTGAGGACGTCGTTAATCAGGTGTTGAAAAGTTGCAGGGGCGTTGCAGAGCCCAAAGGGCATGACCCGGTATTCATAATGCCCGAATCGGGTTCGGAATGCTGTCTTCCACTCATGTCCAGCCCGGATGCGGACTAGATTATATGCCCCTCTTAGGTCAAGCTTGGTGAAGATGACGGCAGTCCTTAATTTTTGAAAAAGTTCAGGTATCAAGGGTAGGGGATACCGGTTTTTGACCGTGATCTTGTTTAGCTCACGATAATCGATACACGGCCGGAGCGACTTGTCCTTTTTGGTCACAAAAAATATTCCGGCACCAGCTGGGGAGGTAGAGTGACGTATAAAACCTTTGGCCAGATTCTCATCTATATATGTTTTTAGTACTTCCTGTTCCTTCTCGGATAAAGGAAAAATGCGTCCGAATGGTATCTCGGATCCAGGCAGCAAATCAATGGGGCAATCGTAGGGCCGATGAGGTGGAAGAGAGTCTGCCCCCTTTTTACTAAAAACATCGATGAATTCATGATATTGTTTAGGTATGACCTGGCAGAGTTTCTGGTCGGTGTCTAGACAAAGTAGAGTAGATGAAGAATCCGAATCTTCCTTTACACAGTGTTCAAGACAGTAAGAAGATGAGAATTTCACTTCTCCAGATGTCCAATGAATGTAAGGGTTGTGGGCCTGCAGCCAAGGAATGCCCAGGATGATGGGAAACATGGGGGAGGAGATGACATCAAGAACCAGCAGTTCCTTGTGTAGGGAGTAAGTAGAAGCAGGCAGAGGCAGGGTTTCTTGGGTTACTTGTCCCGATCTGATGCGGGAGCCATCAGCTAGAAATACAGCGAGTCCATGGGTCTTGGTTTGTAATGGAATGTTATGCTGGCTGGCAAAGTTTGAGTCAATAAAGCAACTGCATGCTCCGGAATCAATGATGGCGTTGGTCGTTATTGTCCCTTCTTGCAGCTGTAAAGACAGAGGAATGGCAATGTGGGTAGAGTTCGCAGACAGAGCAGAGAGACTGGTATACACAGAGAATGGGCACTTACTTAATTTGACTGGACAGTTCAGGACATAGTGCCCAGTCCCACCACAGTAGAGGCACAGATTGAGTTGCCGGCGCCGGGCCCGTTCTTCAGGCGATAAGGCAGGTCGCATCAGTCCCAATTGCATAGGCTCCACAGGATCAGGCATAGCATTAGCTGGATTAGAGCTGGATGGGGGTAAGTAGCGTGCTGCCGGGAGTGGTGCTCTGGCTGTCATCCACATCGGGCGGGATTGTAAAGTGGATCGTTCAGAACGACGTTCCCGGATTCGCCGGTCAATCTGGATAGTCAGATTAATTAATGCTTCAAGAGTGTCTGGTACACCCACTCGGGCAAGTTCGTCCTTTAAACCTTCAGACAGACCTAAGCGGAACTGATGACGCAGGGCCGCGTCATTCCACTGAGTGTCTGCACTCCAACGTCTAAAGTTCATGACATAATCTTCCGCAGGTCTGCGACCTTGCTGGAGCGTGAGCAGTGCCGATTCAGCTGTTGCAGTCTGTTGAGGGTCCTCATAAATTTGTGCCATGGCTTCAAAGAAAGAGGATAAAGACTGGGTTAGGACGGAGTCCCCCTCAAGTAGCCGATGAGCCCAGATCTGAGGTTCCCCTTGTAGGAGGGAGATCACAAACCCCACTTTGGTGGCCTCCAGTGAAAAGGTTCGGGGCTGTAACGCAAAGAAGAGCTTGCAGGCGTTGCGAAAGGCCCGGAACTTGGACCGGTCTCCAGAGAATCTATCAGGAGTAGGAACCTTTGGTTCAGGTGGAAGCATTACAACAGAAGGTCCAGAAGCCGTCTGTGCTGGGGTTGTGGCTGAAGAGGAGGCCAAGGGGTTAGGGCCTGCTAGGTTCTGGACTTGTCCCTCCAATCTGTTGTAGTTATCCTGAAGGGATTGTACGGCTTGAGTGAGGGCCGCAAGGTGGGTGCATATTTCTTTCAAAGGAGAGGTATCTCCTGCAGGCTCAGTCATGGCTGCTTCGTACTGTAAGGTACCTGGTAGGAGAGCCTGACTGTAGGAGAAGACCTCTCATACAACGCTGGTTCAGGAGCCACTGGAGTGGGGACAGTGGTCTCCTGAGCGCAGTGGGGTAGGAGTGCCTGTATAGTCTCTGATGTGGAGGCAGAGAACCCTCCTGGGATGGCCGAGCTGCAGGTGAGTGGAGACTGGAATAGCAGTAACTTGACTCACTGGGTTGCAGGTGAGAGGAGACTGGAACGGCAGCAGGCTTGACACACTGGATGGCTGAGTTGCAGGTGAGAGCAGACTGGAGCGGCAGCAGGCTTGACACGCTGGAGGGAGAGATCACTGAAGCTGAAGCTGAAGGTGCAACAGCAAGTGAACAGTAGGCACAAGCAGAGTCAGACAGTCCGGGTCGGCAGGTAGCTGGCACAGGTAATAACGGCAGACTAGGCAGAGTCGGTAAACAGGCAGGGTTCGGCAACGGTAGCAAATACGGATAGAAGAGTAGTCAGACAAGCCGGATCGGGATAGGAGCAGGTCGGATGGTCAAACAAGCCGGGTCAAGATCAGGTAGCAGACAATCAGGATACGGGTCAACAGATTCACAGAGCTGAGACGAAGCAGCGACGTCCTCATGGAACAGGGGAACTTTTATGTGCTAAGATGGCGCCAAACCGGCGCTAACGCGAACGCGCGCGCGCCCGCGCGCGTGCACGCGCGCACGCGCGCGCCTGCGCGCGTGCACGCGTGCGCGCACCCGCGCCGCGCACCCGCGCGCGCCCGAGCGCCGCGCTGATGCACAGCAGTTTGATGCTGTGTCCGAATGGAAGCGCGCCGACGCATAGGCGAACGCAAGTGTCCTGGACTGGTGCTGGTGGATCCCTGACAGGGGGACTCTGATGTTACGGGGGTGGCTCTAATGTTGCATGGGGGAATCTGAGGTTACGGGGGGCTCTGATGTTACGGGCGGACTCTGATGTTACAGGGGGCTCTAATGTTACAGGGGGCTCTGATGTTACAGGGGGGAATCTGATGTTACGGGGGCTCTGATGTTACAGGGGGGGTATTAAAATACCACACAATAGCAACTTTAACACAATAAATCAAAAAGAAAGGGGAGGATTTTTTTTTTTTGGAGGAGGGATCCAGTTGCAGGGATCAGCCAAGGTACCGTGCACTGACGCCTGACCACAGACTTTTATTAGAAGCGGGGACAGTTTGCGTCAGTCGGGACATAGGAGGCTGCCTTTGCCTAAGTAGACAAAAATCCTTGCACTGGCCCTGGGTGTGATGACACCTGTAGCGGGTACAGGATCGGACTGGTAGGGCAGAACTGGAGAAGCATGGTCAAGGTCAAGACCAGAGCCAAAGTCATACATGGAGAGTAGGGATGAGCTTCGAGTTCGAGTTGAACTCATGTTCGACTTGAACATCGGCTGTTCGCCAGTTCGCTGAACAGCGAACAATTTGGGGTGTTCGCGGCAAATTTGAAAGCCGCAGAACACCCTTTAAAAGTCTATGGGAGAAATCAAAAGTGCTAATTTTAAAGGCTTATATGCATGGTATTGTCATAAAAAGTGTTTGGGGACCAGGGTCCTGCCCCAGGGGATATGGATCAATGTAAAAAAAAGTTTTAAAAACAGCCATTTTTTTCAGGAGCAGTGATTTTAATAATGCTTAAAGTCAAACAATAAAAGTATAATATTCCTTTAAATTTCGTACCTGGGGGGTGTCTATAGTATGCCTGTAAAGGGGCGCATGTTTCCCGTGTTTAGAACAGACAGCAAAATGACATTTCAAAGGAAAAAAAGTCATTTAAAACTACTCGCGGCTATTAATGAATTGCCGGTCCGACAATACACATAAAAGTTCATTGATGAAAACGGCATGGGAATTCCCCACAGGGGAACCCCGAACCAAAATTTTAAAAAAATGTCGTGGGGGTCCCCCTAAATTCCATACCAGGCCCTTCAGGTCTGGTATGGATATTAAGGAAAACCCCGGCCAAAATTTTTTTTAAAAATGGCGTGGGATCCCCCTCAAAATCTATACCAGACCCTTCAGGTCTGGTATGGATTTTAAGGAGAACCTTGTGCCAAAATTTTTTTTTAAAATGGCGTGGGGTCCCCCCAAAAATCCATACCAGACCCTTATCCGAGCACGCAACTTGGCAGGCCGCAGGAAAAGAGGGGGGGACGAGAGAGCACCCCCCCTCCTGAACCGTACCAGGCCACATGCCCTCAACATTGGGAGGGTGCTTTGGGGTAGCCCCCAAAACACCTTGTCCCCATGTTGACGGGAACAAGGGCCTCATCCCCACAACCCTTGCCCGGTAGTTGTGGGGGTCTGCGGGCGGGGGCTTATCAGAATCTGGAAGCCCCTTTAACAAGGGGACCCCCAGATCCCAGCCCTCCCCCCTGTGTGAAATGGTAAGGGGGTACAAAAGTACCCCTACCATTTCACAAAAAAAGTGTCAAAAATGTTAAAAATGACAAGAGACAGTTTTTGACAATTCCTTTATTTAAATGCTTCTTCTTTCTTCTATCTTCTATCTTCTATCTTCCTTCGGTTTCTTCCTCCATCTTCTCCTTCTTCTGGTTCTTCTGGTTCTTCTGGTTCTTCCTCCGGTGTTCTCGTCCGGCATCTTCCTCCGCGGCGTCTTCTTCCCTTCTTCTTCTCGGGCCGCTCTGCATCCACCATGATGGGAGGCTCCCGCTGTGTGACGCTTCTCCTCTTCTGACGGTTCTTAAATAAAGGAGGGCGGGGCCACCCAGTGACCCCGCCCCCTCTAACGCACAGGGATTTGACGGGGACTTCCCTGTGGCATTCCCCGTGACGTCAGAGGGGGCGGACAGGGAAGTCACCGTGAATCAGAGGGGGGCGGGGTCACCGGGTTGCCCCGTCCTCCATTATTTAAGAACCGTCAGAAGAGGAGAAGCATCACACAGTGGGAGCCTCCCATCATGGTGGATGCGGAGCGGCCTGAGAAGAAGGGAAGAAGACGCCGGCACCGCATAGGAAGATGCCGGACGAAAACACCGGAGGAAGAACCAGAAGAACCAGAAGAAGAAGAAGATGGAGGAAGAAACCGAAGGAAGATAGAAGATAGAAAAAAGAAGAAGCATTTAAATAAAGGAATTGTCAAAAACTGTCTCTTGTTTTTTCTAACATTTTTGACAGTTTTTTGGGAAATGGTAGGGGTAGTACCCCCTTACCATTTCACACAGGGGGGAGGGTCGGGATCTGGGGGTCCCCTTGTTAAAGGGGGCTTCCAGATTCAGATAAGCAGACCCCCACAA
Organism: Aquarana catesbeiana; assembly: GCF_042186555.1. Taxonomy (NCBI): domain Eukaryota; kingdom Metazoa; phylum Chordata; class Amphibia; order Anura; family Ranidae; genus Aquarana; species Aquarana catesbeiana. Next base: position 115,079,890 of record NC_133336.1, read on the forward strand.
CCACCGGGCAAGGGTTGTGGGGATGAGGCCCTTGTCCCCATCAACATGGGGATAAGGTGTTTTGGGGGGCTACCCCAAAGCACCCTTCCAATGTTGAGGGCATGTGGCCTGGTACGGTTCAGGAGGGAGGCGCTCTCTCATCCCCCCTCTTTTCCTGCGGCCTGCCAGGTTGCGTGCTTGAATTAGGGTCTGGTATAGATTTTGAAGGGGACCCCACACCATTTTTTTTTTTTAATTTTGGCCGGGGTTCCCCTTAATATCCATACCAGACCTGAAGGGCCTGGTATGGAATTTAGGGGGACCCCCCACTTCATTTTTTTTTAAATTTTGGTTCAGGGTTCCCCTGTGGGGAATTCCCATGCTGTTTTTATCAATGAACTTTTATGTGTATTGTCGGACCGGCAATTCATTAATAGCCACGAGTAGTTTTAAATGACTTTTTTCCTTTGAAATGTCATTTTGCTGTCAGACTGTTCTAAACACGGGAAACATGCGCCCTTTTACAGGCATACTATAGACACCCCCCAGGTACGAAATTTAAAGGAATATTACACTTTTATTGTTTCACTTTAAGCATTATTAAAATCACTGCTCCCGAAAAAATGTCCGTTTTTAAAACTTTTTTTTGCATTGAACCATATCCCCTGGGGCAGGACCCAGGTCCCCAAACACTTTTTATGACAATAACTTGCATATAAGCCTTTAAAATTAGCACATTTGATTATTCATGTTCGTGTCCCATAGACTTTAACGGTGTTTGCGTGTTCAAACAAATTTTTTGTCTGTTCGCATGTTCTGGTGCGAACCGAACAGGGGGGTGTTCAGCTCATCCCTAATGGACAGTGAACAGAATACAAAGTAACAGCATGGTCAGGAACCAGAGCCAGGGACATATGTGAGAATCAGGTGGATAAGGCTTTAGAATAGTCAGGATTCAATCCAGAGTCATACATGTGTGTTCAGAAGAAACAGAGTCTCTAAATGAGTCCAGGTCACTACTAGGGAAAGTCCAGGGGCAGGCTGAGTACGAGAAATCAGGATAAATGCAGGGTACATAGGAGCAAGGACACGGGCAAGCTGAAGATTATCCAGCAATCTCCTGTCACTGCTTCTTTCCATAAATAAAGAGTTTGGTGGCAGCTCTGAAATTGGACATCTGCATGCGTTTCTAAGTAAACAGGCGTGCCCATCCAGGATACTGGCGGAAGTGCCAGGCCTGTGTATTTGCACACATGCATTCTGTTCTAGATAGCATCCTGACAGCCGAGCTGATACTACAGAATAGGGTCCTAAAGGGGCCATAAAAAAAGAAGATGGGAAAAGTCAGGTCTTGTTCAATTCTCTTTTAAACTTGATAACTGCTGTTAGAATTTCCTTTATAAATTTCAAACATCTAAGTTGAATAAAAGTTGTTTTAGATAAAATAATAAATCTGTGTTCTTTTATACTAATTAGAATTAAAATATGTATTTTTTTAATCAAGATAAATTATTTATTGAAAATCAACATAGTTCGTGTAGATAAAACAAGACAATTTAGAATATTTGTTCCCTCAGCTGCCAAGTTGCTAATACTTTCTTGCCATTGCGATAGTCCCATTTATAAATGTCTTCCTTCTCTTTAGGGAAATCTATTGGTTGTATGACTTACAGTTTAGCATGGCATTTGCTATAGGTAAGAGCTTTAAGAGGAGTGTCTTAAGAATTTTTTTGCAATTTTTCACCAGTATACAAACATCACCCACATCATGGGGCCTCATGTCTGGTGAATTCATATATTGTCAACTACCATAAGTAACTAGGGTAAAAAAAATACTTCAATCAAGGTACCAGTTCATATATTTAGTCCAAGTCAGCTAGCTACAAATAGCTACAAATATCTGGAAATAATATTTATTATTTTAGTAGGTTGGAGGAGGTGGGCACAGAATTCAAAATAAATAAAAAAAATATAAAATATAATGTGTGAACTGCTATGGTTTCAAATTGTAAACTTTATATTATTAAAATGGGCTACTTGTATACCTTAATTGTATAATTATATAAAGGAAGGTTTATGTTCTAATGCTGTAATGCTATGCAGTATTGACATGCTGTACAGTACAGTATATGTATCATTTATATTGGACATTATATTTACAGAGTGTTGTTGATAACATGATTATAACATGAAAACGTTGATTATAATAATTTATAAACTTTATATTATTGTTATGGGTTACTTGTATAAGTTGATTATGTAATTATTTATTGGATGGGTAATGCTATGCAGTATTTAGAAGCTATACAGTATGTGTATTGATTACATTGAACATTATATTTACAAAGTGTTGTCAATGATATGATTATATTGTGTAAACATTGCTTGTAATAAACTGTACACTTTATTTTACACCAAAACATCTTGAGCCACAATATGTGTAATGTTACAAATGATAACTATATTATTTGAACAGGTCCCAAGTGAATTGTTAAATATTCTTATTTTCTTAATAAAAATTCACTTGTTTGCCACAGTGACAGAGGTGTAAAAGAGGAATAAACAGATGGGCTGAAAACAGGCAGAAAGGGCAATACATTCCTTAATCAATATGGGAACAAAAATATTCACTAAAAATTGTTCCAAATGACCTCATTGTAAACTTATGGGCTACAAACATGCTAAACACAGGTGGTGAGTTTCATTTCTATAAATAACACAAACTGGATTTACTAAAACAATTATAGTGAAAAAGGCAGACCTTCAAACAAAATGGTTGTTAGTAAATCTATAAGAGATAGTATAGCTTTGTGGGAAACTTCAAGGTGTATTTAAATCTAAAACCAAAAATGTTATATCATGCAACATACCAGTCCTTAGATGGCATTGCTGCATTACTTTAATTTTCTAGACTTTTCAACTGCTGCTTACACCAGTAACAAAACTTTAGTCCTAGCCCCTATATTGGAAAAACTTAAACAAAATAGGACTATGGAACTCTACCCCTCTTCTATTCTTCATAATCTAGAGGGGCATGGTTCTGTAGTGCTCAGAAATTGCTGGTATCAATGTATCAAGAGGCAGAAAAGGCAGAAGTTATCAGATCAAAATATATCAGATATAATAAAATGCTAAATTTTATATTAACCAGACAAAAAAAGGAAAAGTTAATGTTTAGGCTTTACATCTACTTTACACATGACTCATTTTAAAGTGATTTCAAACTCTTGTTTATTTTCCTTGTTATACTTACAGTACCTCCTCTATGAAGTCGATTTACACAGAGCAGCCCTGATCCTCCACTTCTCGGGTCCCTCTTCTGTGATCCTGGCCCATCCCTCCTGTTCAGTGCCCCCACAACAAGCAGCTTGCTATGGGGGCACCCGAGCCGAGTCACAGCTCCCTGTGTCCATTCAGACATGGAGCCCCGGCCCCACCCCCTCTCTCCCCTGATTGGCTAGCTGACTTTGATTGACAGCAGTGTCAGCCAATCGAGTCGCTGCTGTGTCTCAGCCAATCAGGAGGGAGAATCTTGGATGGCTGAGACACTGGTGGACATCGCTGGACAGAGAGGGATCTCAGGTAAGTGTTAGGGGGCTGAGGGGGGATTGCTGCACACAGAAGGCTTTTTATCTTAATGCATAGAATGCATTAGGATAAAAACCTTCTGACTTTACAATTCCTTTAATGAACAACACTGATTTTAAAAGTTTTTTAAAATGTATTTGGAATAATAGCAGTAATGTCAATAGTGCCCCAAATCTATTCTATTTCGCAAATGGTGTTGCCCAACCCTGGGTCAGTTGCTGCTGTGGCAATGGTAGAGATGAGTAGTTAAGGTCCATGCAACATCTTTTAGTGGGTGGGGTAGATTAGATTTAGATTAGATTAAAAAAAAAACTTCCTGTACCTATTAATAGGTATTGGGGGGGGGGGGGGGGGGTTCATTAATCATATGACCCAAGAACATTAATAAAGCAATATTTTTGATATTCTATTAACAAGAAAAGTTATATTGCGCCAAAATAAATTTGATTTCAACCTCTCCATTTAACTATTATGGCAGTATTTCTATACATGTTCAGTAATATTCTGGATTCTACCAGAGGCCTGCTGCATGACCTTCCTAAAGCCTGGATGTGATTTGGTAAAGTCTACAGTGGCCTTTCTCAGCTAGGGTTCCTCCAGAGGTTACTAATGGCTCCTTGAGCAAATAACAATGCCTGGCTTTCTGATAGCTTCAAAGATTATTGTTGTCAGTGGTTAACTATCTGTGAGGAAAGGGGGATTCTTCTCAATGACCATAAAGGTAAGGAGCATTCTTCCTAAAGGCCATCATGCTAATGTACCCTAAGCTGTAGATATATTATTTATTACTAGGTGCTCCCTGAGACCGTAAAGTTATTTCAAGGGTTCCTCCATTTTAAAAAGTTTGAAAAAGGCTGCTCTACAGGCTGCCACTAGATGGATTAGCTGCTGGTTACATCGCTCTGGCACACAACTGACTGTTCAGCAAGAATGTATCATGTACTAATTTAGGTCTATTGAAGATATGATTGGAATTCTGCTTGCTATTGGTTTCTGAACTTTGTACATCATTTCTCTGCATTGCCCTAATGTATACAGTAAACTGCTGGGAGAGCTTAGTTGGGATGCAGAGGGTGATATTTTTCCAGGGATACTCAACTGCTGACTACAGAGAAGTGGTGTATGGAGGGCAATATATATAGAAAGAAAATTCCCCTAGTGGTGGATTTTAAAGGCACATGTAAGAAGGCGTAAGAGGAGTATGTACATTATAAACAATAATTTATTGATTGAAAAAGTAGTAAAAACACAAGACAGTAATATAACAGTAATTGTAAGGAATGCGAATCAGGTACTTGTACATAGATATAGTGTTAGACCGATACTCTTGCACCTGACGCGTTTCGGAGTTACTTAGCCTCCTTCCTGAGGAGTGGGTATAAGTTTACAGAGAATTCTGTATTAGAAGACAAATGTATTGACAAAAATATAGTGGTAAGCATATAGGTGTACATAGATATAAGAACATTTACATACTATGCTTTTCATTTCATTTTCACTTACGTTAACACTGTGTAAGCTGACTTGGCATTCCATAACAGTAGGCACTTCATAACACAAAGGCACTGGCATTGTCTGTCTATCCAGCATATTCCTGATTATGGTAGATGGAAGTTCGTTATCGTATTGCCAATGCTGTTACTTCATACGTAACAGTAGGTTTTTTACATATGAATGTAAATGGGTGGTATTCTCTTCAAAAAAGGGGAAGAGAAAGAAAGCCCAAAGAAAGGGCGTGTGAAAGGTGTAAAAACCAGAAGCTCCACTGAGGCCGAGGGCAGGTCCTGCAAAAAAACATAATATTGCAAATGTATAGTGACCAACCGTTTTAATCATGCATTATAGACGAACAGAGTTAGATAGGGTATTAATAAGGCAAGTAGCCCATACCTGGTAATGGCTCAATAGATGGCTCAAAAGGGTGCGTAATGGATAGCTGATAATGGCTCGGTGGATGGCGTTTAGAAAGTATGTCTTGGATAGCTGGAGATAGTAGCGAAACAAGAAAAGTATAAGGGTACTATTAATTAAATAAACCAACTCTTCAAATATATATTATTCAGAGCCAAAACATTAAAATGTTGTAATGTTAGGACATCTAATGAGATTTGAGTGAGACTAAACTGTCATGAGTTGGCTACTGTTGTATATGGTAAAGGGGATTTAAGATAGTTTGTAGTATGATTAGCTATGCAAGCCAATCAAAACAGACCACAAAAAAGATATAAATAAAAAGGTTTTTTCTAAAAGATAAATAAAGAATATGACACTAATTTTAAGTTAAATTGAGCCATTCAAATTAATAACGCCAGACCCCATATCAGGTCTGAGTGCAAGGGGTAGTTTAAAGTATAATAGGTGAAACCTAGGCTAAAGTGACAGTCAGAGTAGAGTTTACTTACGTTTACGTAGACAAAAATAGATGGATATCTGTTCAGGCCGGAATCATCCTGCAATCTGCAACGGATGTCCGGCATGAAAAAGTGCTGGGTATATAAAACCCTCCTCCCCCAATCAGCTGCTGATGGAACACACAACAGCTGATGACCTGAGAGGGAGGAGGGGCAGGCGCGCCCTGTATGGCCCCCCAGGTGGAGTGATTTCCGGCGCGCCCACAGTGCGCATGCGCAGGCATCCGCGTCGGGACGTGGTCATGCCCACTCCACCCGCTGACACGTTAAGCTTCCCCGGCAGACTACGCATGTCTGCCGGAGTCACAAGATGGAGGCCAGCATAGGATGGAAAATACACTGTAGCCTCACATAGCGCCGCCACGGGTTACAGAACCCGGGCGGCTTTGTGTGCCAGGCGAGCAGCAGGTTGATAGGTAATATGTAGGCGTGATGTGGAAAAACACATCAATGCCCAAAGTTCAAATAAAGGTAAAAGTTACCACAAAAATCAGGGAAGCGCTGCTGACAGGCAATATCTTACAGGGTGAGATGACAGATTGAAATAAATAAATATATATGACATTGGGACACAAGATGTATATCCTACCAAGGACATAACAGGAGGGATCAAATCCCAAATAACACCTGTCTAAATTATATATTAGCTATAACTAACAGTAGCAGAATTAACCTATTTTATTCTTATGCATGTATTATGTTTTAGGTTGCTAATCAAGAACAAACAGTGGAGAGAGATTGATCATACTGAATAGAGGAAACCTGCAACAATATTCAGTTGTACAAGCCATAGGCACATATAAAAGTCAGAGGCAGGAGATATCTTTTAACAATATTAGGGCACTTATGCCGAAAATATATGTAATCTATACAAATTCAGATAGGGCTAGCAACCTAAAAATTGTATCAGTTTAGGTAGCAAAGGGTGACAAATGCTGCATAAACCCAACATAGAGTATAGAGTTTGGGAATATCTGGGTGGTCTTGTGTGAGATGTTTAATGGTGTTAAAGTAGGTATTGTTGATTAAACCTGGAATCTTTGAATTGCTCAAGAGAGAATGCTGCCAAGATCATTTTACCAGGGTAGTTGTGTGTACCGAGGATTTGTTGGCCTATGATTATCAACTACAACATATGGCAGTGAGTGAAAATAGGCACTGTCCAATTTGGAGGAGAGGAGGTACTGACCAGGCGTGTGCATCCGGGTCCCAGGCGGAGAGGCCGGAATGATGGAGAAGGGGGAGAAAACAGTTGGGGTTACTGTTCCCTACCACCTGAGGAAAAACCCTTGAGAAATGGCTTGAACCAAATAGTTTTGTTCAAACCCGGGGTCTGAGAGGCCTTTAAATTGTATATCCAACGGGATTCCATTTGTAATAGAGTCTTGTTCCAGTCACCCCCCCTGAGGCCCAGGTGCACACGGTCCAAGATAAAAAATTTTATCTTTGGAAATTTTCCATTATGTACTGTTGTGGTGTGTCTCCCAAGGGGGAGATCAGGGTCACAGGTTTTCATACCTAATATATGTCTGTATGCCCTCATCCAGAACTCCACTTTTGTTTTACTGATGTAAAGCATGTACATTCGCATAAAAGCATGTAAATTACTCCGTGGGTTTTACAGTTAGCGAAATGTTTAGGGTAAAAAATCTGGCCATTCGGGAGGGTCGGGTTTTTGTCCATGAGCATAAACTTGCAATAGTTACAAGCCCCACATTTAAAAGTTCCCTTTTATTTACAGTGGGATCTACCTGATTCCCCCTTGAATTCACTGGTAATGGTTCTATCTCTCAAGGATGTAGCTCGTTTGAAAGTAAAGAGAGGTTTGGGGGGAACAAAAGGTCCCAATGCTGGATCGCATTGTAGCATGTGCCAGTATCTTTATATAATGTTTCTGACTTGTTTATGTTGATTGTTGTATTTTGTAATGATTTTGATAGTATTAGTATCATTTTTGTTGGTATTTTTAGCTTTCTCAGAGTGGAGTAGCTCGTTTCTAGGTTGCAAAGAGGCTTTCTTGAAGGATCGTTTAAGTGAAGCATGGGAATCGCCCTGTAATAGCAATCTATCCCGTAATTTGTTTGCCTCTATTCTAAAAGTGTCATCATTTGAGCAATTTCGTCTCACCCTGAGGTACTGGCTATACGGGATTGAATCCAGAAGGGGTCTGGGGTGGAAGCTGGTAGCATGCAGAATTGCATTGCTCGCAGTGGGTTTCCTGTACAGCCTACTCATAATGGCTCCTCCCTCTCCTCTGTAGACCTCTACATCCAAAAATGTAACACAGTGCTTGTCGAATGACATCGTAAAGTTTAGGTTGAAACCGTTGCGGTTCATCCTCAAGAGGCACTGTTGAAGTAAATCTGCTGGTCCGTCCCAAATGATGAAGATATCATCGATGTACCGGTACCACCCCAGAATGTGGTCCATGTACATCGATAGAGCCTCATCACCCAGGAACATGGCCTCCCATTCCCCCAGGTACAGGTTGGCATATGGCGGGGCACAACATGTTGCCATCGCAACCCCCTGCACCTGGAAGTAGTGGGAGCCCTTAAAGGTGAAAACATTATGATTGAGGATGAATTCTAGCAGTGAGATGATGAACTCTCCATAGATAGGGTCCACATTTTTGGCTGTGTGTAGAATGTGTTTGATGGCTGCTACGCCTTTTTCATGGGGGATAGAAATATAAAGGAATTCGACATCCACTGTTACTAGTAGTGCATATTCAGGGATCTCTAGTTTGTCAATAATTTGCAAAAAATGAAGTGTGTCCTTAACAAAGGAGGGTAGAGATGAAAAAAAAAATTCTCATCTTGGACCGTGTGCACCCGGGCCTCGGGGGGGTGACTGGAACAAGACTCTATTACAAATGGAATCCCGTTGGATATACAATTTAAGGGCCACTCAGCCCCCGTGTTTGAACAAAACTATCTGGTTCAAGCCATTTCTCGAGGGTTTTTCCTCAGGTGGTAGGGAACAGTAACCCCAACTGTTTTCTCCCCCTTCTCCATCGTTCCGGCCTCTCCGCCTGGGACCCACATGCACACGCCTGGTCAGTACCTCCTCTCCTCCGAAGTCGACAGTGCCTATTTCCACTCACTGCCATATGTTGTAGTTGATAATCATAGGCCAACAAATCCTCGGTACACACAACTACCCTGGTAAAACGATCTTGGCAGCATTCTCTCTTGAGCAATTCAAAGATTCCAGGTTTAATCAACAATACCTACTTTAAGACCATTAAACATTTCACACGAGACCACCCAGATATTCCCAAACTCTATACTCTATGTTGGGTTTATGCAGTATTTGTCACCCTTTGCTACCTAAACTGATACAATTTTTAGGTTGCTAGTCTTATCTGCATTTGTATAGATTACATATATTTTCGGCATAAGTGCCCTAATATTGTTAAAAGATATCTCCTGCCTCTGACTTTTATATGTGCCTATGGCTTGTACAACTGAATATTGTTGCAGGTTTCCTCTATTCAGTATGATCAATCTCTCTCCACTGTTTGTTCTTGATTAGCAACCTAAAACATAATACATGCATAAGAATAAAATAGGTTAATTCTGCTACTGTTAGTTATAGCTAATATTTAATTTAGCCAGGTGTTATTTGGGATTTGATCCCTCCTGTTATGCCCTTGGTAGGATATACATCTTGTGTCCCAATGTCATATATATTTATTTATTTCAATCTGTCATCTCACCCTGTAAGATATTGCCTGTCAGCAGCGCTTCCCTGATTTTTGTGGTAACTTTTACCTTTATTTGAACTTTGGGCGTTGATGTGTTTTTTCACATCATGCCTACATATTACCTATCAACCTGCTGCTCGCCCGGCACACAAAGCCGTCCGGGTTCTGTAACCCGTGGCGGCGCTATGTGAGGCTACAGTGTATTTTCCATCCTACGCTGGCCTCCATCTTGCGACCCCGGCAGACTTGCGTAGTCTGCCGGGGAAGCTTAACGTGTCGGGGGGTGAAGTGGGCGTGGCCGTGTCCCGACGCGGATGCCTGCGCATGCACACTGTGGGCACGGCGGCAATCACTCCACCTGGGGGGCCATACAGGGCGCGCCTGCCCCTCCTCCCTCTCAGGTCATCAGCTGTTGTGTGTTCCATCAGCAGCTGATTAGGGGAGGAGGGTTTTATATACCCAGCACTTTTTCATGCCGGACATCCGTTGCAGATTGACCTGATATGGGGTCTGGCGTTATTAATTTGAATGGCTCAATTTTACTTAAAATTCATGTTATATTCTTTATTTATCTTTTAAAAAAATCTTTTTATTTATATCTTTTTTGTGGTCTGTTTTGATTGCTCGCATAGCTAATCATACTACAAACTATCTTAAATCCCCTTTACCATATACAACAGTAGCCAACTCATGACAGTTTAGTCTCACTCAAATCTCATTAGATGTCCTAACATTACAACATTTTAATGTTTTGGCTCTGAATAATATATATTTGAAGAGTTGGTTTATTTAATTAATAGTACCCTTATACTTTTCTTGTTTCGCTACTATCTCCAGCTATCCAAGACATACTTTCTAAACGCCATCCACCAAGCCATTACCAGCTATCCATTACGCACCCTTTTGAGCCATCTATTGAGCCATTACCAGGTATGGGCTACTTGCCTTATTAATACCCTATCTAACTCTGTTCGTCTACATTGCATGATTAAAACGGTTGGTCACTATACATTTGCAATATTACGTTTTTTTGCAGGACCTGCCCTCGGCCTCAGTGGAGCTTCAGGTTTTTACACATTTCACATGCCCTTTCTTTGGGCTTTCTTTCTCTTCCCCTTTTTTGAAGAGAATACCACCCATTTACATTCATATGTAAAAAACCTACTGTTACGTATGAAGTAACAGCATTGGCAATACGATAACGAACTTCCATCTACAGTAATCAGGAATATGCTGGATAGACAGACTATGTCAGTGCCTTTGTTTTTAACTGTTATGGAATGCCAAGTCAGCTTACACAGTGTTAACGTAAGTGAAAATGAAATGAAAAGCATAGTATGTAAATGTTCTTATATCTATGTACACCTATATGCTTACCACTATATTTTTGTCAGTACATTTTTCTTCTAATATAGAAATCTCTGTAAACTTATACCCACCCCTGAGGAAGGAGGCTAAGTAACTCCGAAACGCGTTGGGTGAAAGAGTATCGGTCTAACACTGTATCTATGTACAAGTACCTGATTCGCATTCCTTACAATTACTGTTATATTACTGTCTTGTGTTTTTACTACTTTTTCAATTAATAAATTATTGTTTATAATGTACATACTCCTCTTACGCCTTCTTACATGTGCCTTTAAAATCCACCACTAGGGGAATTTTCTTTCTATATATATTCAGTTTAGGATGTGACACAACCTTGCAGTTAACTGCCGATCTACAACCTTTGTTATGGAGGGCAATGGAGGTTGGGTATGGGAGGGAACAATATTGCTAGGGATAAAGCACCACTGATTCGGAAAGATGGTGAATGATATTTACAGGTAGAATCTGATCCAGGGATGGGGACACTTCCAGAGACATTGTACTGTTGAGCTGAAGATGTTGAAGGGCAGCAGTATTTTCAGGGACCCTGAGTTGACGATTCGGGACACATCAATTTTTGGACCTTTTGTGCTGCTGATTTCCAGATGGTATATAAGGAAGAGGATGCAGAAGAGAGAAAAAGATGAAAACATTTCAGTGTATGTGTGATTTTACTTTTTTGCATACAAAGACACTTTGGGTTTTTTTTTACTCTTTTTACAAAACAGGCACTTTTCTCCTAGCTTATGTGTGAAATGATCTAAAAAAAATCTTCTGTTTTTATCTGTACTTCTACTGCAATTCCCCAACACACTAAACTGTTTAGCCTTTTGTGATAATAATCATGAAAATAGTGGTATTTATTAATTAACATGCACATGCATGTTCATAAATGGAGGTTTATGAAATTATTTTTATAAAAACTTTATCTTAAAGCAGAGCTTCACTCTCTCAATCAATATTGACTATTTTTAATTCTTATGCTGCTAGCATTAGTAAATAGGTGGGACTGTATATCATTTTTACTTGTTTTACACTTTTTTTTACATTTCTTCGTATACTTCCTGGTTTCCAGGCTTTCACAGCTGAGCACACCCTCCTGCCTGCATGCCTGAGCTAAGTCTATGGGGTGAAAAAGTGTTCTATTCTTCTTGGAGCTTGCCACCTGCTTGCTGCAAGTGATAAAGGTAAAATATTTATATGCAATGTTTTATACTAATCTGACTAAATGTTACATGGATTGTGTATAGAGAGAAAGTGGTATAAGGTAAGGTAAGGTATAAGGTAACTTTTATAAGCACTGAATATAAACAGGTCATTAATTTGGTGAAATCACATCATGATTGACTGTTATTAACAAATATAGCACAAAACACAGCATTTCCACACAGAAATACAAGCGGATTTGCTTGTAAATGTAAAATAAAAAAACATTTATAAATGTAGATGTCTATTTATAAAAACAAACAAATTGTATTCTAAATGCAGCTAGTATGAATACCTAAACATGATTTAATTTCAATCTCCTTTAATCCCCTGTTCAACAATACTCAGACTATAAGAGGAAAGGGCAGAACTTGGAGCCAATCAGGTATCCTTCATTCACAAATCCTTTGTCAAGTAAGACAAGTCCTTCATATGTATTCCAATTAGGATTTTAGATGTTTGCCTGAAGCTTAGGAAATCTACCAACATTTTTTTTTACATTACATATAATTTAACAGTAAAAGCCCTATTACCGATAGCAAGACAATCTTCTGTAGGCATCTCAGATTTCATTTCTCTGCTTTACCAGAGGCATAACTTCCCTCACTTCATGGCTATGCCATGCCCACCTACTGGCACTCTGCCCAAGAGTAGCCATAATGGCTGCTGAAGTGCTCTCACTGGAGGGCATTTGGTTTAGTCCAGACATCAAGGCAGCCAGGCTTCTAGTGAGATAAAAACAAGACCCACAGGTAGGGAATTTCTGGCCATTAAATGTAATGAGGGGCATTTTGTGATCATGACTTTTAGTTTTAAATGTTGAAATCAGTGCAAGTTTGTTTTGATAATGGTGGCAGTGCTGGATTTAAAAGGGGGTAAAAGGGGCAGTTGCCCTGGGCCTCCCTGCCAGAGGGGTACGGAACAGCTTAAGTGCCTTGCACCGAGTGCAGTATTGAAGTCAACTCCTCACCAGTGTTTTTTTTCTGTATCCTGAATATTTCGACCAGACTTCCCACAAGTAATTTTCCATTTCCCGAACCTTTCAGCCTGTTGATCCACACATGGCACCTCCTGTTCTGCACCTGTCAATGCAGTCCAGAGAGAGGGATATTATAGAGTGAGGCAAAACTGTGATGTATGATTTGCCAGTTACAAGTATACGCATAAAAAATCTAACAAATGTCTTCTTTGGAAAATAACATATATTTTTTAGAACATATGCAGTTTATTAATCATTTTAGTTCAGTTTCACTTTTTTACTTGTCATACAAATTAATTTCTATGTTCAGGGGCCCCCCAAACTTGAAGAGTCCAGGCCTCACCCAAGGTCTGAATATGTCACTAAGTGGTGGGGCAGTCTGTGTATACAGCTATATATACCTCATTGTATAGATAATTTTTTCAAACACCTTCTCTATCTACTGTATACTGTATGTCTTTCCCCGTGTCATAACTGAAGTTCTAAGTCAAAGTGAAGAAAGTGGCCTGCAACTTTAAAGGAAACCTACCTGGTGTGTAAGGTGTGTGTGTGTGTGTGGGGGGGGGGATCACAAATACTGAAGTTCTGGCAAGCATCTGTGTCTTGTTCCCAGGGTATTCGGAACTGTGTACATTTGGAGGCACCTGGAGGCTGTTGCTGAAGATGTCACAAATTTGATAAACCAGGGTGCTGATCACTTGGAAATGACAAGGCTAATAAGCTGATATCCCTGTTCAAGAAAACACATGACATCACTCTTTCCAATCAGCCATTCTTTGGCTATTAACTTCTGTACAAAACTCAGGGAGCAGATGATGGAATAAAGTAACTATTTCAGTAATAACTATCAGTAATTTGAAAGATCTTCTTTGATACGATCTATGGTCTATGTGATACTGTCTGTAGTTCAACTTGCTGAGCTGCACCCCAACTCTAATTAGGATTTATATGAGGTGGATTTAGTTTCATTGCCCGGGAGTGAGAAAATCTTATATAATGAAGAGCAAGAATTCTAAGGGTACATAATCCACATATCAATTTATCTTTCATTCCTAAGTAAGACCAAGCGTAATGTGAACAACAGAACAAGAGAATTACCACTAAGCTACCCAGTGCTGTTCTTGTATACTTATGGGATGCAGCATTGGATATTGTTTTTTTTTTTTGTATAACATATTAGTCATGTATACTGCTTGGTATTACTGTAGTAAGAAGACCCCATGCTATGTTAACACAAGTACTGGACTGATGCACCTAAGAAAAATTTGCCTTACCACCCCTTCCTTACCCCCTTGACCTTGGTTCATTCAAGTCTTGTTGTGAATGAACGCTTGTTGAAAGTTCCACTGAATTGGCTAGTTTGCAGCAGTCTTTGGGTTCTGTGTTGTCAGGTTTTGGGTTTTGCGTTGATGGCATCCATTTGAAATCAATTTGAGATGCTTTTGAGATACTTTAGAATTCATAGGAAGGTGAATTTAAAATTTGCAAAAAACCTCCTTTTGATCTGTATTTGTACTGCTCCAAGTGGGCTTTACAAACCCATAACCATTTCCTGTTTGATTGCTTTTATTTATAATTGAAATTGCTCATGGATGCTTTTAAATTTAGTATTATTTTGATCAAACAAGACATCTAAGGAAAAAATGTATTCTATGAATTAGTTGTCCTTTTAGAAGGGAACAAACCAATGACTACTTTCTATTACCTAGCCATTTATATTGCTGTGCTCAATTGGAAGGACTATAGGTGAATGCCTGATTTAAACTGTGGAAGAATTACCATATGGAATTGTTTGAAATCTTTCAGTGTAACTAAGTTGCTTCACACCTGTGTATTTCTTTCATGGTTACACTTACTCATTAGCAGGATTGTTTTCTGATATTATGTTGCTCAAATCACACTTCAGTGATACTGTACTAACTCCGCCCCTTATGTCATATGATTATTTTAGTATTTGTAATTGTACTACAGGTGAGTACACATGGAGGTACACATAGGGCCAAATAGACTGCACTTTACAAGTGTAGTTGCACTTATTTTCCCCAGGGCAAATCAATATTGACCATACCTGGAGTAGAGGGAAAAAATGGTGGAATTAGGTAGCCAACATTGTTTTCATCTGCTGTTTAAAACCTTTGAAAACAAATTGTAGAGCTAAGAAATCCCAAATAAACTTCCCAGCTGCAAAGTCAGGGATATAGAAGTATATGGCATAAAATGCAGTATGGTTGAAACTGGGTGTTATGGTAATATATTTATCTATTTATTCATCAATGTATATATAGATATCTATAGATATCTATCTATATATATATATATATATATATATATAGATAGATATCTATAGATATCTATATATAGATATCTATAGATATCTATCTATCTATCTATCTATCTATCTATCTATCTATCTATCTATCTATCTATCTATCTATCTATCTATCTATCTATCTATCTAGATATATATATGTAGATATCTATATAGATATCTATATATATATATATATATATATATATATATAGATATCTATATATATATATATATATATATATATATATATTTATATATATAAGATGGGTCAGAATATTGGTGAGCTATGCTAGGAAAGTAACATATGCCCAGTGGGTGCAAACAGGCTCTAAACACTGTTAAGAGAAATAATAAAATCCAAGAAATAATTTCCAAGGAAAGGATGCTGCAAACCAAATGGAAAATCACACAATATTATTATTATTATCATTATACAGGATTTATATAGCACCAACAGTTTACGCAGCACTTTACAACTTGAGGGTAGACAGTAATACAATACAATACAATACACTTTAATACAGTGGGAATCAGAGGGCCATGCTCCTTAGACCTTACAGTCTAAGAACAGTTTTTTTTGCTGCTTCTGCTGTTGTCCAAACAAAGGTACATAGGTAATTGCGCAGTTTCAGGTGCCCGTACCCTTCAGGTTCCCAGGTGAACATGCATGATAAATAAATATGTTACCAAATAAGCTTATAAATAATTAGATAAGCTGAAAGTCTTTTTTTTAACATAACACTATTTTTGTATACACAAGCAACAGTTTCCCAGTCAAGAAAACCCTGCCATCAGACATATTTACACAGCAAGTCTTCACAGAGAACAATACGAAGATGTTTTCTCTTTTTTATTGAGTGTAAAAAAAAGTATGTAACAAAAAAAAAAAAATTGTTATCCCGTACTCCACAAATATTACATGTTAATGTACGTGTTACAGTAGCTGTGAAAAGGCATACACCAATGCGGGTTCTACTGCATGAACCTAGTAAATATATATCACAATTATTATAGAAGTCCTTTCTCTTTTTTGAAATATACAGAATAAAATCCTTTTCATCACAATTTAATGGTTCATTTTGCACATGTCTTACTATGAGGTTATAATGGCTTTTGAATGACCTATAATTTAAGTTCAGTTCCTATCTGTGATAAAGGGAAATTTTTGAATACATGAATGTGTCCTGAAACATGGGGCACACAAGAATTTATCCTACACCAAATTTGATGAGAAAAATAAACAAAATATGTGGACAGGGTTGAATTAACTGCGCTTCGTTGTGCCATCCCCATGCATATGGAAGCTGCATGGCCACATCCATCTATGCTATTTATTCTTTTTTTTTTTTATATATTTTTTTAGATTGTTGGTGGGATATCTACTACATCGAAAGGCTTAAAAGCTGCATAATAAACCTATAGAATTTTTATAGCATCCAAATAGAGCATTCATAAATAAAACACTGACACACTGTATATACTTTCTTTATTAATTGCCTGCCTCTTATTTGTGAAGGAGGCTCTCTGTATGTGAAAGACTGGGTCCTGCTTAGCTGCAGGTTTTACAGTGAACCAGATCAATCCCAAACAGTAAATGGATATTATTAAACAGCAGGGGGTTGTGCAAACTGGGAAAGAGAACTCACAGAGGACTGTCTTTGAGCAGATCTAGGTAGCCTGCTGAGAGAGGGCAATTGCAGGCATGCTTTTTCCTGCCAATCTTCAGCGTTTTCCAATCTAGATACTATGGCAACGGAACCTAAGAACCATAAGCTTGCTAACAAGCTGTCTTGATGAAACTGTCTGCTTGCACAATTTCATGTGTTTAAACAGAATGAAGACGCGTATGGATCTTTGTCAAACTGATTATCATTTGGACAGTCGAATTAATAATTGTCTGCTGTGTATCTTTTTTTTTTTTTTTTTGTTTTCTTTCTTTTTTTTTTTTTAATGCAAGCCTATCAGTGTCGTATTCAATTAAACACAACACCAGTGTGTGCTTTTATTTAAAAATGTTGAAATGGAAAAATATTTTTAAATGTTTAACGTTTCAGTGACACGTTTTCTGAGGGGATGTGTAATGTGTTACTCAAGATCAGAGAAGGTAGTCTAAGCCTGCCCAAGACAGAGAAATGTTTCAGGGTCTTAACCGTGGTTTTTGCCATTTGCAGTTTGCAGCCCCCGATTTGGCAGCTTTCTGGATGAATGTTGCTGAAAAAAAAAATTGTTTCCAGTAAATCCAATGTACTTATTTACCCTATCTGCTAAGCATTGATATCCACACCGAACTTATACTTATACCCTATCACAGAGCAGGCAGCAAGCTGTTCATGAGAAAGACTGACTGATATCAGTACATTCCACCCTATTTTAACCACCTCGCATTGCAAAGCTTTATGTACTGGGCCGGAGTAAAATAATAATAGATTGTAGTTTGTGTCACGGCTGCAAGAGTGTTTTCCTTTGTGTTACCTGTGTTTAATA
Organism: Aquarana catesbeiana; assembly: GCF_042186555.1. Lineage (NCBI taxonomy): Eukaryota > Metazoa > Chordata > Amphibia > Anura > Ranidae > Aquarana > Aquarana catesbeiana. The sequence continues at coordinate 115,097,925 of NC_133336.1, forward strand.
CACAGCAAGCTGCTTTTATGAAAGAGCTGTTTTACTAAAAATATCCCTTTCATCCCACTTGTCGCCAGAATGTACTAAAACAATTAGGGATTTCAGCATTTTAAAAAAAAAATTCTGCATAACTCAATGTAGCCAGCTCTAGCAAATAACCAACACATGTCAGTAATAAATGACAAAATACAAAAGAAAGGAACGTATATTTAGAGACTTTGACAGGCAGATTATTAATGCAGCTTTACGTACTGGAACACGGCAGGCTGGGGAAGAGAAAGGTGTTAATGGTGTTTGTTTTACTTCCAGCCCAAATCCACCTTGCTGACAAATGTAATATTCCAAGGAGAGCAGCAAAATAATCACATTTGTAAATAATATTTATTACCTATTTTGTTGCTTTATTATTACAGCTATTTAAACAATTACATTTTGCCCAATAGAAATTATTGTATTACCCCAAAAAAATGTATACCACTCAAGGTGAGTGGTTCATCACAGGGTCTATTGCAAAATTTTCTAGTGTTGGTCTGGCTCAATGCACTCTGGCAAATCAGTCAAAAAGGGAAATAAACCACCACACTCCAAGCTTCAGAAGCCTTTCCTATTTATTGAATGGTACCAGGGGGTCACCTCTGTCATGTTTTGTGCTGGTAAGTGCTTTTTATAAAAGCTAAAAGCACAAAACATGTCATAGAGGACCCCCTGCTACCAAATAATAAATAAGAAAAGTTGCTGTAGCCCGAAGTACAGTGATTCACTTCTTTCTTGATGAATTGTTGTGTGTTGCTATGTGGAAGGATATATACAGTACTGTATCTCACAATAGTGAGTACACCCCTCCCATTTTTGTAAATATTTTATTACATCTTTTCATGTGACAACACTAAAGATATGACACTTTGCTACAATGCAAAGTAATAAGTGTACAGCTTCTACAACAGTGTCAATTTGCTGTCCCCTCAAAATAACTCAACACACAGCCATTAATGTCTAAACCACTGGCAACAAAGATGAGTACACCCCTAAGTGAAAATGTCCAAATTGGGGAAATTAGCCATTTTGCCTCTGCGGTGTCATGTGACTCGTTAGTGTTACAAGGTCTTAGGTGTGAATTGGGAGTAGGTGTTTTAATTTTGGTGTTATCACTCTCACTCTCAAACTGGTCACTGGAAGTTCAACATGGCACCTCATGGCAAAGAACTCTCTGAGAATCTGAAAAAAAAGAATTGTTGCTCTACATAAAGATGGCCTAGGTTATAAGAAGATTGCCAAGACCCTAAAACTGAGTTGCAGCAAGATGCCAACACCAGCCAGAGGTTTAATAGGACAGGTTCCACTCAGAACAGGCCTCACCATGGTCAACCAAAGAAGTTGAGTGCACGTGCTCAGCGTCATATCCAGAGGTTGTCTTTGGAAAATAGACGTATGAGTGCTGCCAGCATTGCTACAGAGGTTGAAGGGGTGGGGGGGGGTCAGCCTGTCAGTGCTCAGACCATACTGCATGAAATTGGTCTACATGGCTGTCGTCCCAGAAGGAAGCCTCTTCTAAAGATGATGCACAAGAAAGCCCGCAAACAATTTGCTGAAGACAAGCAGACTAAGGACATGGATTACTGGAACCATGTCCTGTGGTCTGATGAGACCAAGATAAACGTATTTGGTTCAGATGGTGCCAGGCGTGTGTAGCGGCAAACAGATGAGGAGTACAAAGACAAGTGTGTCTTGCCTACAGTCAAGGATGGTGGTGGGAGTGTCATGGTCTTGGGCTGCATGAGTGCTGCCAGCATTGGGGAGCTACAGTTCATTGAGGGAACCAGGAATTCCAACATGTACTGTGACATACTGAAGCAGAGCATGATCCCCAACCTTCGGAGACTGGGCCGCAGGGCAATATTCGAACATGACAACGGCCCCAAACACACCTCCAAGATGACCACTGCCTTGCTAAAGATGCTGGGGGTAAAGGTGATGGACTGGCCAAGCATGTCTCCAGACCTAAACCTTATTGAGCATCTGTGGGGCATCCTCAAAAGGAAGGTGGAGGAGCGCAAGTTCTCTAACATCCACCAGCTCCGTGATGTCGTCATGGGGGAGTGGAAGAGGACTCCAGTGGCAACTTGTTAAGCTCCGGTGAACTTCATGTCCAATAGGGTTAAGGCAGTGCTGGAAAATAATGATGGTCACACAAAATATTGACACTTTGGGCCCAATTTGGACATTTTCACTTAGGGGGGTACTCACTTTTGTTGCCTGCGGTTAAGGCATTAATGGCTGTTTGTTGAGTTATTTTGAGGGGACAGCAAATTTACACTGTTATACAAGCTGTACACTCACTACTTTACATTGTAGCAAAGTGAATTTCTTCAGTGTTGTCACATTAAAAGATATAATAAAATATTCACAAAAATGGGAGGAGTGTACTCACTTTTGTGAGCTACTGTATGTAGCATGGCAAAATTGGGCTACACTATCTTAGATATGGGGGATTTAGACAAACATTTGAACATCTATACATTTATCATGGCAATAAATGACCTTAGATAACTTCAGGTTTAGAATATTGTATTAAAAATCAATCACACATTCTAGAAAATGTTCGGACAATCATCGTAATTTTAAAGAAACTGTGGAAATCATGCAAGGAAGAAGATTTGATAAGTATAACATACAAAAGGCAAGCCAGTTTGACTTGATGTAGATGGCATTTTTTTGATAAAATTAGTTTCTCAATTGTCCTAGGAAGCGTTGTGCAGGTCCCAGTCTTCACCTGACTAATAGAATAGCTGGCTCCCAGAATCCAAGAGGGCACTTGTAAGTCCGCACAGTCTGCACAAATGGTATATTTACCCCTCTCTAAATATTATTCATTTTGACAATTGTCACATAATTTTTTTTTTTTTTTGAATTGTTTAGTTGTAACGTTTTTAGAAATCTTACAATGCGGTACATAGAGTAAGGCATTTCAACATATAAAAATAAAGGGCATTACATGTGCAAGTGGGTGAGACATAACAAGAGCATGGTATATTCAGATAATAATGTTTTCCCTCTTGGATCAACAACGCATATTTACTATACCATACAAAATAATAAAGGAAAGTAAAACATCGAAAAGTCTTAAAGACAACATTGCTAATAATTAGCACCAAGAGGATCAGGAAACGCAAATGTCACCAGAAACATAAGAGGTGGTATAAACGGAATAAGGTATTTAAGATGCATTGTTTTCGAGGGAATACTCAGAATCATCCGAAATTTTCCATATCTTATAAAAAGAGGATAATGAGTCATCGATCATTGCAGTCAGATGTTCCATCCTACGGATATCAGTCATTATAGAATGAAATTGATGGAATGTGGGGAAGGGGGGAGTGGACAACCAGTTTCTAGGTATAACTCGTTTTGCATCTAGTAGAATGAAAGACGCTAGTCTCTCTGAGGCTTTAGCAATACCTGAAAAAGGGAGGCCTAATAGAAAGTGTATGGAGTTTAGAGGTATGGAGGTGTTTAATAACTTCTGCAAGAGCTCTTGAATCCGAATCCAGAAAGGGCCAATAGAAGAACACTCCCAGAAGATGTGGAAGTGAGTGCCCGTAGTTCCATTGCATCTCCAGCATTGTCTAGGGACCGTAGGGTTGTGGGCGTGTAGTATGTCTGGGGTTCTATACCAGAAGAGCAAAATCTTAATTGCGGTTTCTCTCTGCGCTACACAGCATGAGATTTTGGACGAGGACTCCCAAATTTTTCCCCAATCTATTAAAGATATAGGTCGCTGTAATATATGGGTCCATTTCTTCATATAGTTATGAGTGGACTCCGTTAAAGGGGGGGGCTTCAGGTAAGATTTTATATATGGATGAGATTAGTTTGGGTTCATATAGTCCATTGGCACATAAAAGTTCAAAGTTGGTGGATTTCTCTAGATATAACGAGGGGGATTTAGAGAGGAAAAAATGTTTAAATTGTATATATGAGAACAAAAGTGATGTAGGGAGCTGATGTTTTGCTTGGAGGTCTACAAAAGACAGGAGTCTATGTGTCACTGGATGTACAAGTTGTTGCAATTGAAAGATTCCCGCTTGAGTCCATGGGAGCATCCGTACATAGGATAGACCATCAGGGATGTCCAGGTTAAAAAGTAGGTTCAAGAATGGAGGACAGGAGGAGGAGAGGGAGAACTGCTACAAGCAACTCTTCTAAATAGATAGGGTAAAGAGCATTGGAGCCAAGCACAGGGATCTTAGTTGAGGCATGTGTTTGTTTGAGAAGGGCCATAGCATGTAACATGGGTGTACCGGGACGGTAACCCCCATTTCAATCTCAGCCCATTTATTTGGGGCCTTCCTAGATGTCCAGGAGGTCAATACTCAGAGACGGGATGCATAGTAATATTTAATCATGTCCAGAGCGGCCAACCCCCCCCTATGTTTTAAGGCTAGGACTACTGCGCTTGTGATCCTATGGGAGGCGTTGTTCCATATAAAGTGGAGACATTTCCTTTGGAGAGTTTTCAATTGTGACATTGGGACTGAGACTGGGAGCGTCTCAAATAAGTATAGCAGTTTGGAAAGAATTGACATCTGAAGAATGTTCCAGGAAGAGATATAGGGAGAGTGGTCCATTGATTTAAAAGACAAGTTATTTCGTGAACATAGGGGGAAAGTTGGCTTGATATAGGGAGGAGTAAGAGGATGTGATATGGATGCCCAAGTATTTAAGTGTGTGAGTGCACCAACGATATTTGAAGTTGTGTTGGAAATGGGTGAGTTGGTCCGGTTGGATGTTAATGGGTAGAGCCTCAGTTTTTGAAGGATTCATTTTAAACCCCGATAAGGATCCAAAGGAGGCCAAGGTGCTATGTAGGGAAGGTAAAGATATATGGCAATGGGTGAGTCAACAAAATATCATCGGCAAAAAAGTGATAGCGTATATTCCCTCTCTCGCAGAGGAACCCCCCGTAAGGTCCGGATGGGACCTGATGGCCAAGGCAAGGGGTTTCAAACTTAGAATAAAGAGCAAGGACAACAAAGGACAGCCCTGTCTGATGCCATTGCTTAGGGGGAATGTCTGCGACAAATGAGAAGACAGCCTATAATGGATTGGAAAAGGGAGGTAGAAAAAATAATGGAAGCAGAGAGATGGATACATATGGTTAAAGACCAACAGAATAAATTTAAGGATACATGGGCAGGATGGCTGTATTACTCCTCAGAAATAGGAGTGGATTAAACCCTTTTGGGGGCAATGCTGCGTTATGGATCGGATAATCTGTGAGATGCGTCTGGTGTGGGGAAATTGGGAGGAGGTGGGGTTTTGTTTTTGTTTTTTTTTTTTTTGGTTTTTTTTTTTGTGTTGTTTCTTTTTTCCTCCTCTGGTAGGCACAGTGGAGAGATGATTGATGTCATTAAAGGAAGAGGATAAGTTATAATAGTAAGTTAGGCACGGGATGGGCAACACGTAATGCTATCACATAAAGAAGGGTAGATTGAAATGAAAGGTGGAGAGGTATACAAATGAAATAGTAGAGTGAGATTATATTGAATTATAACACTAAATATTATAACATTACATAACATTATAAACACTTTTTCTCTCTCCCTTTTGAAGAGGACATGATCAAGGATGTTTTCTCGGGTTGGGGGGGGTTAGTGTGGTGTATGTTAATGAAAAGATTTATATAGATATATTGTGCAATGTGTATTTCTGTGTTGTATGTTGTTCTATGTTGTATGTTGAAATGTGTCTTCATAAAGAAAAGTGATTATTAAAAAAAATGAGAAGGCAGCTTTACCTGGGATGATGGATTTGAGTATAGAGCCTGTAAGGCCTGAATGAATGGGCCCGAGAACCCGTATCTAGAAAGGACTGAAAACATAAATGGTCAACTTAGGCGGTCGAAGGCTTTTTGTGCGTCTAAACTTAAAAGAATGGCAGGATGTTTACTCTTAGTCAGGAGGTCTATCAGGTCTATCGTTCGTCTTGTGTTGTCCCCTGCATGTCTTGTCGGAACAAAACTTACTTGGTCTCTGTGTATTAAGGACGTCAACAATGGTGAGAGTCCGTTGGCTAAAATTTTTGTAAATATTTTGTAATCTGAATTTAATAAAGTGATGGGTCGGTAGTTGTCTGGCAATGAGGGGTCCTTACCCGGTTTAGGAATAACAGTTTTAAATGCATGCAAAAACTGTGGGTGTGGGAGGGTGCCTTTTAGTAAGGAGGAAAGTAGGGTCAGTAGATACAGGCTTACAATTGGGGAAAATGTTTTGTAGTAGATATAAGGGAGTCCATCTGGACCTGGGGATTTATGGGACGGTAAACCTTTAATCACTTCCGCTATTTCCACTGCAGTGAAAGGTGCGTTAAGCATAGATCATTGTTTGGGGGAAATCTCAGGTAATTTTAAGGAGGTCAGAAAGTCGTCAAACTTTGCCTGTGTAAAATGGGAATTAGATTCGGAGCTTAAACAGTTATAAAGTCCCTGGTAAAAGTCGCCAAACACCTTAGACATAGCCCTGGTACAGTAGGTGGGGGTACCATCTGGCTGCATTAGATGATCAGGGATTGATAAGAAAGGATGTGGTTTAAGTCTATTAACCAGCATCCTATGGGGTTTGTTGGCATACTTGTAATATTTTTGTCTGGACTACAGTAAAGATTTGGATATCCTGCTCATGTAGAAAGCTTTAATGCGGTTACGGATCAAGACAACAGCTTGTAATTGTTCCACTGTGGAGGAGTTAAGTAGGTGCATCTCTGCAGTTGTCAGCTGGGGGGTGAGTTCAGCTTTCAGCCTAGTGGAGTCTTGTTTTAGGCGAGAGCCCGCAGAGATGCACTCACCTCTGAAAAATGACTTATGGACTTCCCACAAGGTGGAAATCTCTGACACCGAACCTTCATTTAATTGAAAAATTTAAGACAATTTTTGTTGCAGTTGGGGTTGGATCTTGGGATTTCGTATAAAAGATTTATTGAGACGCCAATGACAAGTTTTGGGTGTTGTAGCAGATAGAACAACATCCAGATTAATGGGTGCATGGTCCGACCAAGTGATAGGGCTTATCTCTGATGAGACTACATAAGATAATAGAGGGGCGGTTACAAAGAAATGGTCTTGTCTAGAATATAGTTTGTGAGGGAAGGGGGGTGAAATGTGTATCCTTTCTGAGTAGGGTGTTTCACTCTCCATGTATCATAAAGGTTATAAGATCTAGTCAATTTATGAAAGGAGGCGGACAGTTTCTGAGTTTGGATCCGTGGGGTGTTTTGAAATAGGGCATATCGATCCTTGGTTGAGGAAATGCAAACATTAAAGTCTCCACCTATAACTATAAAAGGTTGTGAGAAGGATTGTAGCTTCTCAAATTCCTTTGTAAGGAAACCAATCTGTCCCACATTCGGGGCATAGATATTAGCCAAGGTAAATGATGTGTTTTGGTGACTACAACTCAGGAGAACAAATCGACCATGGGGGTCTATATAGGAAGAAAGGACACGTATTGGGCTGGTACATTTAATTAGAATTGCAACTCCAGCTTTCCCATATGGATCGGAAGCCATAAAGGCGGTAGTGAAATGTTTGGAGGCAAACTTAAAGGAACCGCCAAGTCTGAAGGGGGTCTCCTGAATCATAATCACATCCGTTTTGGGGGATCTGAATTCCTTCAAAGCTATCCATTCTTTGGATGGAATTCAAGCCCTTTACATTGCAAGAAAAAACTTAAGAGCCATGATAAATCATATAGATATATAGCTAATGGAATACAGACTTTAAGCAAACACATACTGATCCATGGTGCAACAAACATAAAAAACATTAAAGCATATATGTTGAAATTGTGCAAAAAAAAAAAACAGCACTGAGAACCAAAAGAAAGTAAAAAAAGACCTGAAAATTAAGTAAAAAAAACAACAAAAAATTGAAAAAATCATAAAAAAACATTTTTTTGAGAGGCCCGAAGAGCAAAATATCTTCAGGAATCCAAGGCAAGGGCCTAGGAGAGTGGTAAGGTGCATGGCTGCCTGTAAGATCCAACAGTGAGGTCTTGTCTCCTTGTCTCTCCTAGTTAACAGGTAATAAGGTTTAGTGGGAGGCAACCGGCGTAACAAAAAGTATAGAAAAACCTCAAAACAGCCGAAGGGGGGAGCCTCTAGGTAGCGGTAAATGACTCCCATATTGGAATCTGTGGCATAGACAAAGTAATCACCGTTTGTCTGTGAAATTGAGAAAGATCTGCTGGAAGTGGTAGGACATCAGGAAGGGTTAGCTCGTTGAGGGTTTGAAGAGGTCTTCTGCGATCTCCGACGAACTAGGGTCCAGATCTTGGCTGGTGTCATGAGTGGTTTGAGGTTCAGGACAGGAGGCTGGAGTTCATCCTCAGGGATGGGTGGAAGTCCCAAATTGCGGATGAAGGCTTCACTTTCATAGAGGCCTCTCAATGAGAACTGGACACCATCTTTAGAGGCAGATAGACGGAAGGGGAAACCCCAATGGTAGAGTACTTGATGGTTTTGTAAGTGAGTGGTGACAGGGCGTAGACTGCATCTTTTAGCTAATGTGATGGGGAGAGGTCGCTGAAAATTTGAATCCTAGAGTGCTTAAAGTCTATGCGGGATTTAATGTGGGTTGCAACAGTTAGAGCTTCCTTGCTTTCGAAGTAGTGGAAGCAGACAATAATTTATCTAGGGTTGGATCCAGGGGGACCAGAGATCTGCGGGCTCTATCAAGGCACCATTTGATGTCTGGGATGTGGGGTGCCAGGGTGACAAACAGGCCCAGGAGGTATGAACGCAATTCTTTCTCACTGACAGTCTCAGGGACCCCACAGATCCTTAAATTTTGACGGCGTTCCCTATTCTCCAACTCCTCTTGTTGTAACTGGATTTGTGAGACTGTGTGTTTCATGGCAGCATTGTCTTCTTCTAAAACATGTACATACTGTACTAGTTCATCAAATTTGTTTTTCAAAGTATCGGTGCGTTTCCCAAGTAGATCTATCTCCCCTCTGAGCTCATGTGCAATTTTACCCACCTCTTTGGCAATGTTGTGCGTCAGGTCCTGGAGTAAGGATTGTAGCTTCAAATCAAGCACAGCAACCGTTACCGCTGCTGTAGACTGCTGCTGTCTGCTGGAACATGTGGTCCTCTTGAGGAGTGTTTTCCGCCGCTAGGTAGAGATCGGCGTGTTCCGGTGGGTCGGCGGGAATACTCAATGTCACGGAACGTCCCACACTCCGCTTGAGTGCTTCCATCATATACCACTTCCTCCCAGTCTGTATACAGATATCCCAACCTCTCTGAGCACAACACAAGGCGACACTTGCTTGTTGCTACCAAGAACTCACTTTATTCAGAACCAGAATACAGTCTTATATACACAGGAGAAGATTACTCTAACAATACAAATGTAACCTAATTAACATGAGCTAATTATCTAATCCTTTATACAGCCTAGGTGACTGAGACATGACCTTTCGCCCAGACTTGTGGGCACCGAGTTTTACACAGTTATATCAACACAATAGCAGTCGTCCCGTCTCCTACATTGTATAGAGGACAATGTCATTAGCTCATTCAATTAACATAAACACAGGTTGATGACACCAGCATCTCCTCACAGGATGTGTCCCAACAGAATGAATCCATTGAAAATCCAGGGCCCATAATCAAAAGGCAACAGGCTTGCATACAGTCCTCTCCAACAGCCTCTGTCCCGGCTAGGTCTGTGACATTTCTCCCCTTTCGGCAGGAGACTAACACAGGAGGAGACCCCAGACGGGTTGACTCCGAAGTTAGTCCATAGTTCCAGTCCTCTACTGCCTGTACCCACACAGTACCCCAAACAAATTGTTCCAAACAGAGTATTACTCACCCAGCCAACCTCTGCCTCTCTCAGAGAACATATCTGCCGCTGGGGAGAGGCCTGGACTGGCTCTTCTCCCTGGAATCCTTTCTGCCGCTGGAGAGAAGACAGGGTGTCTGGGCTCACTCTGTCATGCTGTTGGGGATCGGGGCCCACTGCCCAGCATCCCTGGGGTATACAGGTGGAGACTGAAGTCCCATCCACCTTCACAGGAAATCCATCCTCTGTTAGTTGAGGGCAGAGTCCAGCAGTCCTCGGCCCTGTTGCCAGCCCTTCTGCTGGAAACCCCACACCATCTGCTCTGGCTACCTGTTGGGGAGGGAGGCCAACTGCCCCACCTCCCTGGAACTCTGTAGTTGTTGCAGGTGATGGCCAGAGGTTGGTAGCACTCTGCCCGGTTGCCGGTGCTTCAACTGGGGAAGTTCCCTGTCACTCCACAGATACTGCTGTTGGTGCGGGGCAGAGCACAGTGAAGTTTGGCCCCAATAGCAGCTCTTCTGCTGGAGGCTCATCAGGTTGTTCTTCCTCAGCAGAAAAGTCTATTAAATCCCCTACCTCTATAACTGGTGTCTGTGGATAGAGGTTCACCATCTCCTGTCCGTGGAACTCAGAAGATGCCATCAGTGCTGAGCAGAGCGCAATGAAGTTTGGCCCTAATCCCAACTCTTCTGCTGGGGGCTCACCCGATGGTTCTTCCTCAGCAGAAAAGTCTATCAAATCCCCTGTCTCTGAAACTGGTGTCTGGGGATGGAGGTTCACCATCTCCTGTCCATGGAACCCAGAAGATGTTATCAGTGCTGGGCAGAGGTTAGCAGAGCTCTGCCCTGTTGTCAGCACTTCAGCTTTGGGGATGGCAATCTCCAGATTTTCCACTGCAGATTCTCTGGCATGCTGCTGGACAGGCACATTCCTCCATCCAAGATCATCCCATGCAGAAACAGGATCATCAAGGTCAGTCAGCACTTGCTGCATCCGCCATAAGACCTCCGCCTCCATAACTGTGGGGGCAGGTTGGCAAAGCACACTATTGCTCTGCCACATTGCCGACTCTTCAGCCAGGATTTCAGGGTTGTCAGCTGGTATTTCCTGATAGTCCCAGGCAAAGGGAGCCCAGCCCTGGCACTGAGCAATGTCTAGCAGCCGTCTGTAGGCGATCTCTAGCTCCCATTCCTGAACGGCCAGAAACTCCAAATCTTCCTGTGCCCAGTGCACTTCCGAAATGTTCAGTAGCCCTTCTCTGAAATCCATGATTTCGTCCACCCGCCACTCCAAATCACTCCCAAAGTTAGGGTCCCCTGTCAGCTTCACAAACAACAGTCCCAAGCCGCCGTAGCTTAAGCCTTCCGTTGGGTTGTCATCCGCTATCCAGGGACATGCTTGGGATACATGCCACCGGAGGGCTCTGTAGCCCTCATCCAGCTTTATCTCTGCCCAGACCAGCCTGCTTAATTCAGCTGTCTGCTTCTTGTGTGGTTTTTCTCCCAAAAACCGCACCCGCAGTCTGTACTGTGACCAGTACCTTTCCTCGATGGAGGGGAGAACTTTTCCCTGGTGTCGCTGCTCACGGGCTAGCGCTTCCTTCCAGAGTTTGCAGCGAATAGAATCACACCATCCCAGCAGGACCTGCTCCGATACTGGTCCTCTGTGCTGTATCTGCATCTCTCGCAACCTCCTTCTGAATTCCTCATCCATGGCGGCTGGTATCTGTACCTCTCCTCTCCTGCTATCTGGACCTTGGATCCAGATGGAAGTTTGGATGTCCCAGACTGCAGGAAGCTTTCCCGCTGCTTGCCACCAATGTCACGGAATGTCCCACACTCCGCTTGAGTGCTTCCGTCATATACCACTTCCTCCCAGTCTGTATACAGATATCCCAACCTCTCTGAGCACAACACAAGGCGACACTTGCTTGTTGCTGCCAAGAACTCACTTTATTCAGAACCAGAATACAGTCTTATATACACAGGAGAAGATTACTCTAACAATACAAATGTAACCTAATTAACATGAGCTAATTATCTAATCCTTTATACAGCCTAGGTGACTGAGACATGACCTTTCGCCCAGACTTGTGGGCACCGAGTTTCACACAGTTATATCAACACAATAGCAGTCGTCCCGTCTCCTACATTGTATAGAGGACAATGTCATTAGCTCATTCAATTAACATAAACACAGGTTGATGACACCAGCATCTCCTCACAGGATGTGTCCCAACAGAATGAATCCATTGAAAATCCAGGGCCCATAATCAAAAGGCAACAGGCTTGCATACAGTCCTCTCCAACAGCCTCTGTCCCGGCTAGGTCTGTGACACTCAAGTCCGGTGATTGTGGCCTAAGAAGGAAGCGCTCCATGTGCTGACTAGGCTGGGACTGTGATAGCGGGATAAATCCGCAGTATATATCTTTTTGGTATCCACTTTTTCCCATAGGATGCCCGAGGGCCACTGGCTGCTGATGGAGGTGCTCCTGGGTCTATGGATGCTAAAGTAGCGGTGCAGGAGCCGTGGACAAGGAGACGGGGACTGGAGCTCGGCTCTCATGCGTCCACCATCTTACATGCCGCACATGCGCCATCACATCATTTTAAAAAGTGAAAACAAGATTTTTTTTTTTTACAAAATAGATACTCCTGAAGTTTAAAAAGTAGAACAGAATAAATACATGATAAAAATTTATAAATGTAAAGAAGATAACATTGGTACAGGGCAAAGGATCCATGTGGGTGGTGTAATGAGTAAAATGTCTCCATGTCTCTACATGGTCCTAGCAGGGAACAATTTGTGCTCAGCTTTATCACTGCTCCAATACTATGGGAATTAATTTACTGAGCCATTCACTTTACCCCTGCATCATGGGACCAAATTGCAATTTGCAATTGCGACCCCTGTAGGTATGCCCCTGACCTGCATCTAAACTGGCACGCCTCTGAAAAGTTGTCTGCCTTCAGATAATTTTTTTTTGAGGTGCCTGCCAGGCTGTGGGGCAGCAATATGTCACCCCCTCACCACCTGGTTTAACTCCATAAATACCAGGGAGTTTGTAAAAAGACTGGGTCCTGCTTAGCTGAAGGTTTTACAGTGAACCAGATCAATCCCAAACAGTAAATGGATTCTATTAAACAGCAGGGGGTTATGCAGACTGGGAAAAAGAACTTACAGAGGATTGTCTTTGAGCAGATCTAGGTAGCCTGCTGAGAGAGGGCAATTGGTTTCTCAATAGTCCTAAGGAGCGTTGTGCGGGTCCCAGTCTTCACCTGACCAATAGATAGAATAACTGGCCCCTAAAATCCAAGAGGGGACTTGTAGGTCCGCACAGTCTGCACAAATGGTATATTTCCCCATCCCTGAATATTATTCATTTTGACAATTGTCACATCACTTTTAAAAAGTGAAAACAAGATATTTTTATTTTACAAAATGGATACTCCTGAAGTTTTAAAAAGGAGAAGAATAAATACATGATAAATTATTATAAATGTAAAGAAGATAACCTCAGTATAGGTCAAAGAATCCATGTAGGTGGTGTAATGAGTAAAATGTCTCCATGTCTCTACATCTCCAGTCTTCTACCCTATGGGCCCCAGGTCCCAGCAGGTAACAATTTGTGCTCAGCTTTATCACTGCTCTAATACTATGGGAATTCATTTACTAAGCCATTCACTTCATCCTTGCCTGTTCACTACACAAATCCAGGTTAAGGGCAACACAAAAGAAACAAAAACAAAATCCTAAAACCTGACAAGTAATTGAGGTAAATACAAGCTAGGGTTCACCATAACTCTAATCAAATTCTATTTAAGTCTCTTCCAAGCGTAAGTCTGCTTGAAATACCCTAATGCCCTGAGATGTGCTGAAACAGGGAAATAAACTGCATTGAAACTTACTTTGACTGAGCCAAAAAATAAACATGACCAGTTGAATGGTCAGTGTTATCTACACAGGTATGAGAATCCAAAGTAAGTTAAATGCAACATGCTTTAAGGTGCTGTCGAGGAAAATGGATTGTTTTTGTGGTGCCTTTGAAGTGCTATCATTTTCATTGATATTTGCTTGTATGGAGGGGGGTGGGGGGGGTACAGTTTACAAGCAGCAAATTAGTACTATTATGGGAAGCACTGAATTACTCATGGATACTTATTGCAGTGCAACAAAGCAAAATTAGATGATGGATTCACTGAAATTTTGCTGAACATGAACCCAGACATTTCACTGTAAATCTATATTTAGGGAAATCCCATGCTTGTCTCTAGCCATGACTTTTTGGACTTATAAGGAAGACATTTAAAAAAAAAATGTTTATATATTTTAACAACTTAAGCCACGGAAGGATTTGCCGCCTTAATGACCAGGCCATTTTTTGCGATATGGCACTGCGTCACTTTAACTGACAATTGCACGAACGTGCGATGTTGTACCCAAACATGTGTCCTTTTTTCCCCACAAATAGAGATTTATTTTGGTGATAGTTGATCATCTCTGCGTTTTTATAAAAAAACACAATATTTTGTACTTTTTGCTATAATAAATATCCACAAATTAAAAAAAAAATGTCTTCATCAGTTTAGGCCAATATGTATTATTCTACACATGTTTGGTAAAAAAAAATCGCAATAAGCGTATAATGATTGGTTTGTTGAATTGATTGGAAATGATTGGAAAGTTATAGCTACTAAATAGGGAATATATTTATGGCATTTTTATTATTATTATTTTTTTTTACTAGTAATGGCGGTGATCTGAAATTTTTATCGGGACTGCGACATTGTGGCGGACTGATTGGATACTTTTGACATTTTTTGGGACCACTGACATTTATACAGCGCTAGAAAATAGCCACTGATTACTGTATGAATGTCACTGGCAGGGAAGGGGTTAACACTAAGGGGCGATCAAGGGGTTAACTGTGTGTTCCCTCAGTGTGTTCTAACTGTGGGGGGATAGGACTGTCTGGGGGGAGGAGACATATCGCTGTTTCTACTTTGTAGGAACACACAATCTATCTCTACTCCCCTGACAGAACCGGGATTTGTGTGTTTACACACACAGATCCCTGTTCTGGCTCTGTCAGGAGCGATCGCGGGTGCTGGTGGACATCTCGCCCGCGGCCAGGCGCATTGGCTCCGGGGACACGTTGTGGCGCATGCGCCTGCCACATCTATTTAAAGGGCCGATGTACCATGATGGCGATTCGCGCAGCTGTGCCAACCTGCAGCAGTACAACTGCGGTGGCTGGTGGCACTAGTTTATAAATATTTAATACATAAAGGTGAATTTTCCAGGTGCAGATGTTTTAGATCACAGTGATTGATTTGTCATCAGTGAATGTTAGGTTAAGTCACGTTCACTGCTTTATAAATACCCCAGTCCAGAGTCTGGACTATAATATTGATTTTAGGATGTTCCTCTCATATTTTACTTTTCTTTAGTCAAGCCTTTGAATACATTTAGCCAGTCAAAGGATGAGTAGACAGACTGGACAATAGCTTAACACAAACCTCTGTTTAGATAAATATGGAGGATGCTGCTGCTGACATTTCCTCTGGAGAACAATGCTTGTTATCCAATTGTCATGCTGATTTTCTGTCTTTAAAGTGGAACTAAACTGTATCTGTGCACCACAAATTGAAAACACTATTTAATTAAATTTTTATATTCAAAGCAAACTCCTCAACATTCATGTCTTTATGCTTTATTTTGTTAAGAAAGAACTTTGAACCCCCCTACCATATCTAGCAGCAGTCATCTTGAGTAAGAGCAAATAATTACCTCCTGAAATCTATCTGCCCTTAGATCAGGCATGCAGACAGGAGGGTGTACTTAGCTGAGAAAGCCCCTCCTCCAGATGGAAGGAAAAAATGCCCATGTAGACTCCTGGGATGTATGATATCATTTCGGCCTAGGCCATAAACCAGGAAGCAACTGAAGAAATGTAAAAAAGTTAAAGCAAGTAGATATAATATACCTTCCTAGCAATTTACTAGTGCTAGCAGCATAAGGATTACAAATAGTCTGAGAGGGTTTAGTTCTACTTTAATACTTTCTGAATCACTAGCCTGAAAATAGTTTGCAGTTAAGGAGTTCTATCCTCTCCCTTAAATTCTTTTCAGTGATACATACAGTATATACTGTAACTAAAGACCATTAGACACAGCATTTTCTGAGGATGGCCAGAAGAAGTTTCTCTCAGTACAAGTTCCCTTTAAAGTACAGGTTTGCGTTACAGCAGAACTTTGACCCAAAACAGTAAGGCTAGGTTCACCTTTCCAATAAAAGTTTCCATGCATTCAAGAGTCTCCAGTAGAAGGAAATTCACTGTGCAGCTCCTTTTAATAGTCATACCTATATGCTGTATATGGTTTCTCCCAAGCCTGTCAGAAAAACTCCTAATGTGAGCGACTCTACCCGCCCTGCCTAGGTGCCAGGATATGCCCTAAGTTGGGCGCATTCCCGAAGCATTGCAGAAACAAGTACTCTGCTTGGTTCAAAATCTACACATGAACAGTGTGCTTTCTGTCCACCTGTCACACAATGCTGAGCTAATAGAAAGAGAGCTCACTGGCTGGAAGAGAGAATGAAAACACTGCTGCTAACTTGCTAGGCAGTGGCTTGGTGTTGTCAGCTTGCAAAGGGAAATGCTGTCTCCAGGTAAGGAACTTTGAAACAGATTTACAAAAATGATTTTCTTGGGTAAAGCTATATACTATATTACATGATGACAAATTTTCAGAAAATAGGTTAGGGGTTTACATACACTTTAAGGTGATTCCAGGTAGTAATTGAAGTAGAACTGTGGCAATGATGTGGACATTCCCATATTTACCTATTCTTAACAAACAGTACATACTGTAGCTTAAGGCACTGTGGAGAAATCCATCCTTAAAGTAGAATGTATTTCACTTACATTTCAGCAGTTCAGATCACTGGGAGCAGTGAGTTGGCAGCCTTATAATCTCAAATGTAAACCTAGAAAAGCTAAGACCTGATTTGAATCAAATTACTGGTTCTATTGTGAACTTTTAGGATACATCACTATATTGGCTCTGACAATATGATAATACAACCTAAAGTTTAAAAACCTTTAAAAAAAAGTTTAAAAAAGCCTTTAGGCCTCTACTCAGAACCAATTAAAATATAGTTGTTCGCGTTACCCTATTCAACTTAATACTCACACTGTTTTTTGTATCACGCTATAATACAATACATCTTTGTAAGCTGTAATTACTTTTCAGTATCCGCAACTGATTATTTGTTACCGTTTAATGATTGTTGCCAATAAAATACTTGAAAAGAAAAAAGCCTTTAGGCAGTCCACATGACAAAATCTGAGACTAATTTTGATAATGGTTTAATTGGTGGTTTCACTGCAAAATCAGTTAAGTAAAATCATTCCACACATCCATACTCTCAATACAGTCAGTGCTACTACTCTAATCAAAGAGAAAAAAATCCAGCACCACGATGTCTCAAAAATAAAACATATACAATTTTATGAAATCCATCCAATAAAAGGAATTAATACCTGTAGTTATTGACGCATTTCAGCCTCTTACATAGGCCTTAGTCATAAGTTAGTTTATGACTAAGGCCCTATGTAAGAGGCTGAAACGCATCAATAGCTACAGGTATTGATATATTTTATTGAATGGATTTTAAAAAATCGTATATGTTTTATTTTTGAGACATCGTGGTGCCAGATTTTTTTCTCTTTGATTGGACGTTTGGATGCCTGAGTACTGGGGCCATCTGAGCACATGAGTCTCTATCTCATCATGCATATCTTTAAGGGCTTTTTTGGGGTAGCAGCACTATTTAATATGTGCTACTCTACCTTGGGAAAGAAGGTGAATAATGGGCAGGAGCAGTTGGTACCAATGCATTAGCGCTAAATAGAGTTAGCCAATGATTCTTTAATGTTTGTCACTAGCATTCTTTGATCTTTTGTAATGCTGCATAGTGCAGATTAGTAGGAATATGCCCGGGTTTGAATAGCTAAGTGTTCAGGGAATCCTGTTTAAAATTCAACAAACCCAAACTTAGCTGTAAATCTATTGAAGTCTATAGAGGCTGACTAATGTTAGTAAATTCTGGATATTTATAAAGTTAATAGCAAACTACTGTCAACAAGAGACATGGGTTGCTGGAAGATACCACTGCAATGAGGGGAATGTACCAATGCAAAATAGCAAAATAAATAAATAAATAAAAGCCATACAGAAGGGAGAGGCTATTTTCATTTAGCTTAGAGGTCAATATTGAAAATACACAAATACTTAAAGGACATGGTAGGAAAAGCCTAAAAGCTACACATGGTATCACAGGACAATACAATTTTCACAGACAGTATCAGTGTTGGCATATGTTCGCAGCCCATATTTGGTTGTAGGATTCATTTTTTTATAATAAGCTTGACTTGCATATAGAGGTAGCTTCCAAATCAGATTCATTTCTGCTTAAATGGCTGTTTTCAGGTAGTTTGAGCAAACTAGAGCTAATAGGCCCTTTTTGACTGACAGATAAAAAATAGTCAAACGTTTGCTAAGGCTATAGATGTTCTCACTGATACTAAAATGTCCTGCCGCTGGTGAATTGCTATCAAAATCTTTCTTTAAGAATTAGGAGATCACATATGGTACAGAAGTGTAAAAATTCTGACCAGCAGCAAACATTTGTATTGAAGGAGAACTGGCCTATATGTACTAGAGACAAAGAGTACAGGCAGTTGTTTTACTGCAAGAATAAGGCAGACGACACAGCAATATAAAATTGGCCAGCAGCAGGAAAACTTTATTGAGCAAGGGTAGCCCAACATTTACTACACACAAAGAGAACAGGCAGGGGTTTTACTGCATTGTTACAAGATTTAAGATACTGCAAAGAATGCAGAAGTATAAAATTTGCCAGCAGTGGGACAGCTTTAATCAGAGATAACAGGCCTAATAGGTCTATACCTAACTTTTATGGGTGGGAGGTGGGGGTGAAGTGGTTAAAGGATAGGTTCACCTTTTTAAAAAAAATAATAAATGCACATCTTTTTTGCAAGGTAAAAATAAATGTGCGCTCATTTTTTTTTTACTAGGAACCTGAAGAGCATTGCACCCGCGATCAGAATATCACAGATACCATGCAAGACTCCTGCAGACTTGTCAGTGTATGTGTATCTGTCTGCTCGTATCTCGTTTGAGCGTGCAGTTATATTCTGAGAGGAAGAGGCAATGAACTATTACAGATGCAGAAGATTGGGAACATATTACATAATACCAAGGTGAACTTATCCTTGAAGGTGCACACCATTCTTACAGTTAGCTTTTTCTCTATAAAACCATGCAGTGATGCGTTGTTAAGAACAGATGTCCAGTTAAAAGTAAATAAGTAAATGCACCCAAAAAAAAAAAGACCCTATCAACATGAGACAAAAATCAACAAAACCCAAAAGTTCTGAAGAACTTCTAGCTGGGCTTCTGCCTCAGCTGCTTGTGATTCTGCCTGTAATCAAGCCTGGCAGTTTCTCTCTCTCCTTGAACTCGTACAGAGGGAAACCTCTGCCTGCACTCATGCCTGGGCAGCCTACATATCTGCATGTGCATGACCCTGGGCAGTTTGCACCTCTGACTGTGCACAGGCCTGGACAGCTTGTGCTTTGATGGCTGCTTAGTTCTGTATGCAATGTGCTTGTGCCCTTGCTGCCTCTGCCTTCATGAAGACTCATACCAGTGGCTTAATCAAGAATGATTGCTATGATCAAGACCTTAAGAACATATGCTGTGAGCTGGACCATGATCTATAGGACCATTTAGAGTACTTGTGGGGTGTGGAGTATCAGGATGCAGTGCAAAGCAATTGTAAAATCCTCTCCTCTGTCTTGGCCTCTAGCAATGTGTCTATGTTGGTTAAGGGCTGTAAAGCAAAATACAGCTGATAAAAGAGAAGAATATTTCTCAATTAGTCTGTTATAGCTTTCATAGGTCCTTTTTTAGTGCCCTGCTTAGTTGCTTTGCATCATTACAGGTTTCATCACAACAGTTATGCATTGCATAGTTTTATTTCACAGGTCAGAGAGATATTAGTAATTTCTGTTTTATTTGCATCATTACTCTCTTTGAGGCTAAGTTTAGACCTGCATCAGTGGCATAATTAGAGCCTCAAGGGCTAAGCAAGCAACCATTAAGGGCCCCCCTGACCCCCAGCTGGGGCCCTTTCCTCTGAACCCGATGTCAAAATGCCAGGGCCCGGTCGCAAGTGTGACCTTTGTGACCCTGGTAGTTCTGCCACAGGTGTCTGTCGTTTTTTATTATTTTTTTTACAATATTATTTTTTACAGTTTTTTGTTAACCCCCATTGGGGGTCTTTAGTGAGATACCAAGGGTCTAAACAGACCTCTAATGTTTCACCTTTGAGACAGAGAAAGGAGATTGAGGACACAACCCTCAATCTCCTTCTCTGCTGCCTCAGCTGCACTGTATGAATGAACGGGAATAGCTCTGTACAGAGGTTCTAGTTCATTCACAAACTAAAGCATAGTAAACACAGTTTACTATGTTTCAGTTATAAATGGACCGAGTGTCAGAAACCATGACATCAGACCGAGACAGAAGTACAGTTAAATCACACTTGTTTAATAATAAAAGTAAAAAGAACAAACGTAGTCAAAACATAGACAGAGTTCAGTAACCAGAACAGATAGTCAGGCAAGCCAGAAGTCAGGGATCAAAGTAGTGGAACAGCAAGCAGGATCTGGTGCCAGAAGGGATGTTAGCAAAGCCAGTCTTTAAACAGGAATCCAGGAGATGTTTCTTGTGATGTTGACCAAGGCGAAGGCAGAGACCCTCTGGACTGGACTGCTTAAGTAGGCAGGACTAACGAGCAGGATATGAACAACAGCTGAGTAACTGTGGAGAGAGATGGGAGCTGGCAATTAGCCGACAGCTAAGCGGCCAGCTCAGAGAAGGAAGGGCTGAGCCCAGCCCTGACAGTACCCCCTCCTCAACGACCCCTCCCCCTCGGAGGACCACCAGGCTTGAGGCGAAAATGTCTATGGAAATCATGGAGGAGGACAGGGGCATGTACGTCCAAGGATGAGACCCAAGAGCGTTCCTCCGGACCGTACCCCTTTCAATGCACCAGGTACTGTATGTGCCCACGGAACCTATGGCAGTCAACAATGGACTGTACTTCATACGCCTGATGGTTCTCAACATGTACAGGGTGAGGACATGGCACCAAGGTGGTAAAGCGGTTGCAGACCAAAGGTTTTTATAAGGAGACATGAAATACATTCAAAATACGCATATTAGAAGGAAGGTCTAATGCGTAAGCCACTGGGTTAATCCTGTGAAGAATACGGAAATGCCCAATAAACCGAGGTGCGAACTTCAGTGAGGGAACACGAAGTCAGAGGTTGCAAGATGACAGCCAGACCCTGTCCCCAACCTGGTAGGAAGGTGCAGGCAGGCGTCTGCGGTCAGCATGGAGCCAATCAAAAGAAGGGTTATGTCTCTGTAACCAAGGATAACCAATAACCTGCGGAAACTTGGGTGAGGAAATAACTTGGAATTGGATTATCTCGGCCATGGACAACGGAACTGTCTCATGAGTCACATGGGCAGGCTGTAGAGGTCTCCCGTCAAGAGTATCAATGGCAAGTGGAGTGTCATGCAGCTGCAGCAGAATCAATGAACAGGCCTGCAGCCCCAGAGTCGATTAGAGCCTGCATCTCGATGGACGACTCAGGCCAAGTAAGGGTAACCAAAACCAGGGCTTATCTTTCTGGATAACTGGGGATGAAACAATGCCACCTAAGGTCTGTCCGTGACACAGAGTCAGTGATTGGTACGGATCGCTGATTCTCCATTCAGAAAAGGAAGGGGCCAGTAAATGACACATTTGATGGGAAGGGGAGGGGGGAACCTGGCAGAGTTGTGGGGGATAGGGGGCAGGATAAAGCAAGGGGCTGGGAAAGAGCACAGGGAAGCCAGAGAGAGAACGGGGCAGCAGAAAAAAGCTAGATAGGAGTGGCGGCGGGGGTGGCTGCATATAGTGCAACTGATTTCTCCATTTTTCTCCTGAAGCCTGCTTCTCTACCTCTCCTGCAGCTGCAGGAGAGTTTGGTTGCTCTACATACAGCAACCCCCACCACTCCTCCTATCAAAGTGTACTGGGGACTAGACATGTGCACACTGGAATATTTTGTTTTGGAATTTCATTTTCATCCGAAAAATAAATTTATTTAGTTACTCCTGAAATTAGTTTTTATTTATTTTGTTTCATTAAAAAATGCATTCGTCCGAAAATCCGAAATAATTAAGGTCGAATCTGTCATTGAAGGCTTATGGTGTCTGTCGAATGTTCTAAGAAGATTCGATGGAGAAGCTAAACTGTACGACGCAGCAATCGTACATTTCCGGTCAAATGTTCTGCCTAAAAGCTATAGTAGAATTCTAATGTTGTATGACACTAGTAATAATTATATTTATTCATTATTATTACTAGTCAACCAACATTAGAATTCCTCTATAGCCTATGGACGGAGCATTTGACCATAAATGTCCGCTCGCGGCGACTGCTTCATCGAATCTTCATGTCGAATCTTTTCTCTCTATGTGGAATAATCGAATAGACTAATGGAGTTAGATTAGGCACATTCAACCTTTTTTGCTATTGTCTCTATAATGTTGAATCTTTTCTCTCTATGTCGAATCTTTTCTCTCTATGTCCAATAATCTTGGACTAATAGAGTTAGGTTAGGCACATTCAACCTTTTTTGCTATTGTCTCTATAATGTTGAATCTTTTCTCTCTATGTCGAATCTTTTTTCTCTATGTAGACGAATAGAGCTAAGGTTAGGCACATTCGACCACAGGTTCGATGGACACAGATCGCTATTGTCAGCGTCATGTTGAATATCCTATCTATATCGAACTGTTGTTGCAATGAAAATGAAAATAAAACATTTATTTATGTCGGATCTTTCGGTTTTTGGATTCTGCACGTTCGTTATCGTTTATTAAACAAAAATACCCGAAATTCGGACGAAAATGTATTCGGACGAAAATGAATGCACATGTCTACTGGGAACTGCATGGTCCCCCTGCAGCATGGGACCAGATTGCAATTAGCAGTTGCTACCCCTGTAGTTATGCCCCTGACTTGCATCTAAACTGGCAAGCCTCTGAAAGTTGTATGCCTTCAGATAATTTTTTTGGAGGTGTCTGCCAGGCTGTGAGGCAGCAATATGTTACCTCCTCACCACTTGTTTTAACTCCATAAATGCCAGGGTGTTTGTGGCGCATACCCATTCACTTGAATAGGTCATGTTCAGCGGGCTTACCACATTCGGATCACCTTTCAGAGGCATTTGAGAAGCGGTGAGGAGCTTATTGCTCGAAGAACATGACAGGAGCAATCTTTTTTGCTTTGGATGCTATGCAAAGCACTTCAACCATGGAGGCGCTAAAATCACAGCTCATCTACATGTTTTAACACCCCCTAATGGCAAGTCTAAATGGGCCTGAGTGATAGTTTTTGCTGCAGACTCAAAGAAAAGTATGAAAGAACCCTAAGGCCCCTTTCACACTGGGGCGGTTTGCAGGCGTTATTGCGCTAAAAATAGCGCCTGCAAACCGCCCCTAAACAGCCTCCGCTGTTTGTTCAGTGTGAAAGCCCGAGGGCTTTCACACTGAAGTGGTGCGCTGGCAGGAGAAGAAAAAAATCTCCTGTCAGCCGCATCTTTGGAGCGGTGAAGGAGCGGTGTATTCACCGCTCCTAAACTGCTCCTGCCCATTGAAATCAATGGGAGAGCGCGGCTATACCGCGGTAATACCGCGGCTATAGCCGCGCTATATGAGGGGTTTTAACCCTTTTTCGGCCGCCAGTGGGGGGTTAAAACCGCACCGCCAGTGGCCGAATACAGCGGTAAAACAGCGCTAAAAATAGCGCTGTTTTACCGCCGACTCCCCCTACCGCCCCAGTGTGAAAGGGGCCTAAGTTTCAAGGAAGCCTTAACTGTACATTTCCGTCTAGCATAAGTCTCTACCTGTTGCAAATCAGCTTCATCTTGAGGGTCTATATCTAGCGAATGCACAGATTACTGCTGAGACATGTTGCTGTATTTGTGTGCAGTCACAGGTTTTGCAGTTATGTTTGTGCGGGGTAGCAGTCAAATACAGTCTATAACCGCACAGTAATATCATGAACAGTAATAATTCTAGAAACAGCAGTTCTTTTAGTTTCACTAGCACAATCAGAAGACAGAAACTTCACAGCATGTACAGCTTTCCAAAGTGTAGAAAGAATTGCTTCTAATGAGTTAGAATAGACACATGAGATTTAGGCCTCATGCACATTTGAGCTCAAAAAGCCTGTTTTACAAGCATTCAACTTTTTTTTTTCGTCTTTAAACACTCCTCTATTTTAGCCTATTTGTCCATGCACACATATGCATTTACAGGAGTTTAGAGGCCGAGGCATTTGAAGGCAGAAAAAAAAACATCACTTGTCTTTTCAAGAGGGAGTGTTTTGGCAGAAAAAAAGCCAGACGTTCCTAAACATGTGTAAATATATCTATATACGTCTTAACGTACCATAGCACTAGGCACCTTTAGTGCTTGAGCAATATTCTGGCCAATGAAATGAATAAACACCCAAGTGCTTGACGTACCTAAACACATTTGCAAAAATGAGAGCTTAAGGGCGTTTTTGAAGCTGCTTTTCTCCTGCTGGGGAAAAACATTTACAAGAGCCCCAGTGTGCATGAGGCCTAATTCAACAGACCTTAATCCGATCCATAGTTGCTCCAAAGACTGTGTGATTGTAAACCAATCTGAGAGATTGTAATGCAGCATGTGCTCATTCAGAGTGTAGATGGAAAGCATGGAGGCTCAGCATCATATGTGGTCATTACCCAGGGCAGTCTGCATGCAAATGCTATCTGCCTGCATCCTCCCACCAAGGCATTTAAATATGAGCATAACAAGCGTCTCAGTTAATGTAACTGTTGGTGGTTTACTCTCAACGTGAACGTCCGAACTGGGTATCCATGGAGTGTCAGGCAGTACCATCCCACACTATGCTGGCGCCTGTGCTATCTCACTCTTTTGCACTCTGGGACCATTTACATACTAACCCTACACTAGTTCCTGATTTTACCCCCTTGGATCATCTATTCCGTAATATTAATTTCCCTCCAGGTAGGGACATCAGAGCTTTGAAATGGTGGACTGATAAAGGTTTGTATCGCATAGGGCACTTTTTTCACACATAGAGGCCCTTTTACACTTGCTTATTACATTGAAAATTTAGAGATGCCTCCTACTGAATGCTTACTATTTATGCAAATAGCCCATTTTTTGAGGACTATACGATCCTCTTTAAAACCACAATCTTTAACGGCTTATAGGAAGTGGTGTACCAAAGATCAGGGCTCCAGGGACGGTATCTTCATGGTATCTTCATGGCATATGCATCCCTGCTGACCTCATCAAAGAAACACCCATACATGCTGGCCTGGAAAAGGGACCTTGCACGTGAACTAATCGTAGGACTGGTATTCCAGGCTTTATGTTTCCTACAAAGGAATATTAAATGTCTGTCTGATAGAGGGTAATATGAAAGTCCCGACAAGGTGGTATTTAGTCCCTACTTGCCTAGTCTGAATGTATCCAACAGCATCAGCAGAGTCCTTTAGAGGATGCTCCCTGCATGGCACTATGCTCCATATTTGGCGGGAGTGTCCCAGGATCCGCAGCTTTTGGAACATGGTCTTTTGTATGCTCCGCAAACTGATGGGTGCTCTGATTGCTCAACAGGTTCATACACCGCTCAATTATCTGCCGTCAGGTTTGTCATACCCCATGCAGCGTTTGCCTTACTTTGTCCTTTTGGCAGCCAAAAGCACTATTGCGGGATCATGGAGGTCATCTTCTGTTTCCATCTGTCATTTGAAACATAAGGTGTCCTGGATTATGGTTCATGAGAGAGTCACTAGTGTGATGATAAACAAGCTTTGTTTGACCAAACTTGGGAACCATGGGCAACCTATATTAAGGTACCTCGACCTTCTTCTCAACTGTGATTGCCAGATGCCTATAATATCTGTAATTCCTAGGTCTCCTGTCTTTTCTATTGTTTTCTTTGCTTTTCTCTTTCTTCTTTTTTCTTAAGGTCTTCTTCTGAAGCCTTTTTCTCTCCTCTTCTCTTAACTTCTTTGGATTTATGGTTGCATGGATGTTATAACCAGCCAATCTCGCAAGTATTGTGTAAGAAGTTACAAGAGAACCATAACCGTGTACAATAATGCCGCGTATACACTATTGGACATTGTGACAACAAAATCCTGGATTTATTTCAAACGGATATTGGCTCAAACATGTCTTGCATACACACGGTGGCACAAATGTTGTTGGAAATTCCGAGCGTCAAGAACGCAGTGACGTAAAAAACGTACGACTAGCCAAGAAAAATTCATTTCCACAGCCAGTGCAGCTCTTCTGCTTGATTCCGAGCATGCGTGGAATTTTGTGCGTTGGAATTGTGTACACACGATTGGAATTTCCGACAACCAGCTCTCAAATTTTGGTTGTCGGAAATTCCGTCAACAAATGTCCGATGGAGCCTACAAACGGTCGAAATTTCAGACAATGAGCTCATATCGAACATTTGTTGTCGGAAATTCCGACCGTGTGTACGCGGCATAAGATGTTAATCTTTATTTTGTATTTTGTACTGTAATAACCATATGATAAGGCTGACCATGTGTTATATTCTTTGACTTTTTTATTTGTTAAAGCTCAATAAATATTTTGACCGTTAAATATGTGCATAACTCCTTAAAACAGCCAACTCATTGCTTGCATCAGGGCTGAGGGCGCTTGGGAAGAGTACTGAGGCAGGGTGCTGTGACGTTTTAAGGGAACTATGTACAGCATCCTGCCGGCTTCTCCCACTAGCCATGATCTTCCCTGCATTGAATAAATAAGCACAGAAACCCAGTGATGACATAACTAGTTCTAAGATAAGATATGTATTAAAAGTGGAAAGATTTTATTTAACAGTGTCAGTACCACATTGATGAAGGGGGGTGGAGAAAATGGGGTATGCAAAAGATAGGCAGAATGAACCTAAGCTTAAAAAGCAAGCATGATTAACCACTTGCTGACTGGCTCACGCCGATACACATCAGCAAAGTGCCACGTTCCCACAAAACAACGTGTTGGTACATTGTCCCCTAGAAGAGCCGCTGAAGGCATGCGCGTGCACCGGCTGCACGGTGGGGGACCTGATCAATCGCGGGCACGAGAGCCAGCACGGGGTTTGTGTGTGTAAACACACAAATCCCTGTTCTGTCAGGGTAGAGGAGACATATCGTTTCTTCCTAGTAAGTAGGAACAGCGATATGTCTCTTCCCCAGTCAGTCCTATCCCCATACAGTTAGAAACACTAACTAGGGAACACATTTAACCCCTTGATCGCTCCCTAGTGTTAACCCCTTCCCTGCCAGTGACATTTACACAGTAATCAGTGCATTTTTATAGCACTGATCTCTGTATAAATGTCAGTGGTCCCAAAAATGTGTCAAAAGTGTCCGATCTGTCCACCGCATTGTTGTAGTACCGTTAAAAATTGCTGCTCACCGCCATCACTAGTAAAAATAATAATAATAAAAATACCATATATATATATATATATATATATATATATATATATATATATATATATATATATATATATATACTTTGCACCGGTGACATATTCTTTAAAGTGTTATCCCCACAACGCACAAATCAAGTACAATTTCATATAAATGCACCCATTCAGTTCAGAATAGGAATAAAACACATAAAACGTGTTTTTCCATTTTCATTTCATGGTAAATAAACTGTGAATCCAATCCACCAAGAAGTTGATTCCTCCACCTCAAAATGAAAAGGGACTTATCCCAAATAAATGTCCCCTAGATATAGTATAATGGAAGGTCTGACAATTTTTCCACAATAGGATCCAACAGATCCTATTAAGTCCAATAGCTCTAATTAATCCAGAGCAGAGCACACACAACAAAGGTAAAAGCTCAAAAGAGAAGAGAGTAGCTCATAGTTTTGTTATTTAAAAAAAATACCAAAATCAGTACAAAATCCACTCATGTGTATGTAATGTGTTTTATGCAAGTGAAGATCCTCTCTCAATAACGTGCTATCCTCTCAGCTTTTTTGGCAACCAAACCATCCTTTGTTTGAATGCATGATAATGACTCTTCTTCTGGCTCAAAACATTGAGCCACCAGGGGCTTATTCGGGGACACAGTGAGAAGACAAGCCATCAGCTCTATAAATTGGAAAGGGCAAGATTTACTAAAAGGAAATACATAAGAGAAGGATGAAATCACTATGAAGATAACTTATGTTGAAGATTTGCATGAAAATGCAGACCTTCACACATTCAGTAATGGAGATTCGTTATCTTACCTACTAAAGCGTACTTTCACATTTGATACATCAAGTAATATACACAGTGCAATGTATTAACAAGCATATATATCAGATGAAGAGATGGGTAAACGCAATATTCAATAGGAGTTTTGTCCTCTGCTAGATCCTATGCAACTTTATAAGCAGTTTGTCTGGTAAAATTTGAGGAACTTTTCTCTGGAACCTCCAACGCAAACATAATGGCTTCCCTAAGTGAAGGGTTAGTGTGTGGGTGTGGCGCTGTCCTTTATGCGATTTCTTCCATTGTTTCCATTTTTTTTTTTTTCCATTTTCTTCACTTTTTTCTCCACTAGGACAACGTTACACCTATACACTCCAAAGGGGGTCACTTTGCTGTTTTATGTTTGGTTTTATTTTCGTTGAATTTTTTATTTGCAATTTTGGTCTATACTTTATATGGGACTTTACATATGGGATTTGGCTACACACGATCTACCAAGTATTCTATGAATTAGGACAGCGCCACACCCACACACTAACCCTTCACTTACCTTCTGTTTTTTCCACCTTGGTGGAAATCACATCTGTGGAGGCAGCAGTCCACTATACGATTTCTTCCATTGTTTCCATTTTTTTCCATTTTCTCCACTTTTTAAATTTTCTGTTCTGTTGCGCGGATACACCACTCATATTTCATTACTATAATGGCTTCCCTGACTTGGGAGCTTGAAGGTGCAACCTGCAGCATGGAAGGGAGCTGGTAATTGCTCCAAAGGCCCACTTTGCTAATTTTCTAATTTAATATGTAGGATGGTTAGGATTTGTTCAAACTTCTCCCTACAAGTTACAGAGCGTATGCTTTATGCAGGACAAATAAAAACAAGTGTACTGCATTTCCATAACTAAGATGATCTTTACTCTTTTAGGAAAATTGTCATGTGCTACTTGAAAAGGAGAAGATGAATTGGCAAAATAGAACTTCTAATTTCTAGAAAAAAAAGAGTTGATGAAAATTTGTGTTTGGTTTAATGTTATTGATTTGCTAATTACACTGGAAATCGAAATTAACATTTGCAATTTTACAGATAGCACTAGGAGCTTTATGTGAGAGAGGGACTAAATAAAGCCCCCTTTAGACTTCCTAGTAGACTTCAACTGATTTAAGAGTATAAAATTGAATAAGGAGCCTGCCTGGGGTTTGTATGTTCTCCCTGTGCCTGTGAGAGTACTCCGCTTTCCATCCACACACCAAAAACATGCTGGTAAATTAATTGGCTCCTGTCTAAATTGATCCTAGTAGAAGTATGTATGATTGTGAGTTAGGGACCTTGGATTGTAAGATGCTTGAGGACAGGGACTGATGTGAAGGTACAATATATGCGTAAAATTGATGGCGCTATACAAGTACCTGTTATAAATAAATAAGGAGCCAATTAATCCTTTACATCTTTATCCACATAAAACTAAGACATCATTTTTAAACAGACCTGTATTTGCATCTATTGTAATTGTTTATAATAGCCATAAAAATAAAGACCAGGCAAAATGTATTAGTATTACTTGGTGCCTAGTCATTGCTGTGTTACCTGTGAGCTCCCAAAGTGCCTGTAGTATGAAACTTCCTGTGGCTGCTGAGGCCCTACATTACTACTATTTTATATGCATTTCTGGTTCTTGTTCATTTTGTGAAATGTTCTGCCTCATGAAAAGTGTTGAAAAAAATAAAAATAAATTCTTTACAAATACAATTTTTTTTAAATAATTTTCAAATGCATTTTTACACTATTATGTTTAAATGAAAAACCTGCCAAAGCATTGTGAAAGGCTAAGTACTCAGACAGGAAGTAGGGGCAAATCTCGGACACGGATCTTGAATAAAACAGTTTCTTTTAGTAAAAGTAGAAAAAGGTAAGACTCTCTCAGGTTTTTATTGTTGTGTGCATACTGCTTGAGGAAATTTCCTTTACTTTAGATTCTAGTGAGAGCAGTCAGTGTAATAATATGTTAATATAATCTAAAAAAAAAAAATCACAGAGGTTCTAACTCTCTACCACCCTTCTGTATATTAAAGCATTAAAGTAGGGGGACACTGACGCATATTGGCTTCAAACTTATACTAAACTGTGATATCATGCACTGTTTGTACACATGTGCGTTTGTTTTGCACATATTGCTCTCTGGAGTGCCCTGTCCATGTGCACCTTTCCTTTTGCTAATTTTATCTGAGTGGCTGTTATTTTTGCTTTGTTGGATCATTTTCACGCCCTCAATTATTCATCCTTTGTGGCACTCCTTTCTTTAGTCTTCACAAGGTCCTTCTTTGGGTTGAGGGTAACCCAGATTCATAAGTAGCCAAGCCACTCTGATTGATGCCCAAAAAATATCCAGTCACAAACTGTACAGATACTACAGTAGGCACTTGATGTACTTGACGTTACTAATTTTGGATACCATAAAACTAATACAATTGTAAAAGCCTGGCTATGCCTTGGTTTCAGATTCATTTGAACAAGGGTCCCTACTCATCCATTGTAGTACTCTCCACTCCTTTTTTTTGGTTTGGTATTTTTATATACTGTAATGAAGCTGTAAGCACATAATGAAATAATGGTCATGGCTGAACATAAAGCAAAGTCTGGCCAATGGAAGAACCAACAGAAGAGCACATAGATGGAGTTATTGTAGGGACTCATCTAAAAGAAACCAGCATGGAGAAGGAGGAAGTGTTGGGTATATATAAGGAAAACTTTAGGAGAATATGGCAAAAACAAGCACCAGCTGGAGATCATTACAACAAGCAGAAGCTTGTTAACACCAGTCATAACAGTAAGAAACAAACTCCAGGAGCAGCCAGAATAGCTCAAGGGCTAAACAACCAAGATCCTTAAACATTTTCATAGCAGCGGGGCATTACACTTTTGTAGTGTGTGAATTCTGTTGGATGTGATTGTCATAAGGAACACAAATAGCAAACAATGCAACTCACTGTACTAATATTCCTATCAAATTATCACATTCTACAAACAGATCTTTTAAACCTGGGAGTGTTAGTATTTCTTTCCATGTCTATATTTATGACATTGAGATGATATCATCAAAATGGTAAAGATCAAAAGAATGAAAAAAAAAAGAATGTGAAATCAGAAAAGAGATAGCATAGAGATAGAAAAGAGATAGAATAGCAGTAAGAACTGTAAAGTGGAACAATGGAGACCATGCCTACATGAAAGGTGGAGTAGCAATTCATCTTCCAAAATGGATGGGGGTAGATGTGGTCAATGGCTATAAAATGAGTTGCAGTGAAAATTTTATGCTAACTCTTATAGTTTGTAAACGCTATAACTTTTGCGCAAACCAATTAATATATGCTTATTGGGATTTTGTTACCAAAAATATGTAGTAGAATACACATTGACCTAAATTTATCAAGAAATGTGATTTTTTTTCCAATTTTTTTTATTGGATATGTTCTATAGCAGAAAGTAAAAAATGTTGGTTTTTTTTTCAAAATTGTTGGTCTTTTTTATGTTTATAGCATAGCGCAAAAAATAAAAACTCAGAGGTGATCACATACTACCAAAAGAAAGCTCTATTTGTGGGGGGGAAAAGGACATACATTTTATTTGAGTACAGTGTTGCGCGACTGCACAATTGTCAGTTAAAGAAATGCAGCGCTGTATTGCAAAAAGTGGCCTGGTCATGGGGGGGGGGGCTAAATCTTCCAGAGCTCAAGTGGTTAATACATCATTAATACTTTTAATTGTACGCACTGTACATGTCTAATTTGACTTGGCCTCTTGACAGCAGGGCTAAAGCATGATGACAAAAAGCATGAAGAGTGACAAAAATATGAGATTATCACTGTTCAACTTCCCCTTTCAAATAGAACTCTTGTCAAAAATACAAATGAATAGCCCATTAAAAGGTTAAAAAAAACCCAGAAAAACAGCTTTTGCTGAAACATACCCCTTCAACCGAGAGATTTTCCTCCTTTTTTCTGCCACTAGATGTCTTTAGTCTAATAGGCAGCATCATTTAA
This sequence comes from Aquarana catesbeiana, assembly GCF_042186555.1. Lineage (NCBI taxonomy): Eukaryota > Metazoa > Chordata > Amphibia > Anura > Ranidae > Aquarana > Aquarana catesbeiana. The sequence continues at coordinate 115,130,240 of NC_133336.1, forward strand.
CCCACTTCTACAGAGCCCAGGTCATACTGGACCCACCCCATTCTAATGACCTGTACACACGATCAGACTTTCCGACAACAAAGCCGTGGATTTTTGTTTGAAGGATGTTGGCTCAAACTTGTCTTGCATACACACGGTCACACAAATGTTGGCCGACAATTACGAACGTAGTGACGTACAAGACGTACGTGATATCTCCATTACGAATGCTAGTTATATCTCTGGCTCATACTTCCGAGCATGTGTGGACTTTTGTCCGACTGACTTGTGTACACACGATCCGAAAGTCCAACAACAAACATTTGTTGGCGGAAAATTTGAGAACCTGCTAGCCAACATTTGTTGGCGGAAAGTCCGACAACAAATGTTCGATGGAGCATACACACAGTCGGACTTTCCGCCAACAAACTCACATCCAACATTTGTTGTCGGAAAATCTGATCGTGTGTACGGGGCAGACTGGACAGTGAAGAATCTTTACTCAAAACATTTTAGCAGTATTCACTTTGAATATCCAATCATATGCAGATAAATACAAATTTGCTTTTCGCATTAATGGATAATTAAAGGGGAATCCCCTCTTAGACAGCTGTTACAACAACAAGTGTCCCTATTGAAAGATTTATGTTTCTATTTGAATTTTCTTATCATTTTCTGTCCCAGTGACAATGATCACTAAGACAAACAGAGAGGATGGACTTCCCTATCAGGGATACAGGCAGCAACAAAAATATCACATGGTTGCTAACCCTTTCCTACACTAGGAAAAAAAAACAATAAATAAAATATAAAGCAAAGAGAATATTTTGGCTTTAGATGCTCTTTAATTAGCCAAAAGTATGGAAAGCTTTTAGAACTTTTTGTCCTGGGTGTGGTATCACCTCAGCAAATAATTCAGGTATTCCAGCAGTATCTTCATGATTGATGAACCAACCAGATGAAAATTCTGATAATGGAAAAAATAACAGTCATGAAATTCTTGTATGGTTTTGTTTTTCCGGTGCAGCAGCACCACAACAAAGCTTAATCAGCATATTAAACTGTGCTTCAAGACCAGCAAAGGAGAAGAATTAGACCAACGTAGAATTCTCTCTGTGGGACATCTCTGTCACAGCATAGACCAGTGACTCATAGTACTCACCACTTCTTATTTTGGAATAGACCTTTAGACTGCTGCTAATATCAAGGTTAAAAAAAAATCAATTTTTTTATTTATGAAAAGAAATATTTGGTCATTGCCAGCAATTGGCAGTTTTAAGCAATGGGGAGAGAGAGGGAGCAGGGCAGGCCAGGCCATGGCTCCATGTCTGGAGGACTCAACAGGAGGGAGGGGCCAGGACCACCGAATAGGGACCTGAGAAGAGGAGGATCGGGACTGCTCTGTGCAAAACCAACTGCAACAGAGCAGGTAAGTATAACATGTTTGTTATTTTTAACAAAAAAAAAACAAACTTTAGTATCAATAAGTATTTTTGGAGTTACCTGTGTACAACTATTTAAACATGGGTCCACCCACCACATGACAATGAACAAAAATGCAGAGATCCAGCTTGCTGTAAACCAAGAAACATTCGAAGATCTCCAAACCTGCAGGTATGCAGGGATGTAGATGATGTAGTATAGAAACGTGAAATGATAGATCTGGTGATAATGTGGGGGGGGGGGGCAAAGTTGTAGACAGACCGTTACAGACTGTTATAAAAAAATGGCATTGATGGCAAGGGTGCTTGTCACAAGTTTGACTTATAAAAAAATTTGTATGAAGCGAGTGTGTGCCTGCTTAGCTAAAAATCCCATCAAATTGCCACTAAATCTCTACTTTGTCATACAGACAAGAAAGCCTGGCAGTGAAAGGTTGCAGCTGCAAAGATGGTGCTAGTGCCTCTTACTTCTTATACTGTAGACCAGTGGCGGCCCGTCCATTAGGGTCGCACGGGCGCCGCCCTCCCCTATCCATGTGTCCATCCTCCTCATCAACATGCACGACGCCGGATGCATGGATTCCAATGGGGGGGGTGTTTTGTTTTTTTTGAAGCACATGATTAAAGCCAGAGGCTCTAATAGGCTTCAAAAACGGGTGGGCTTCCAAGCCCACCCAGTTGTGTGACAACAGCGAATGAATATTCACCCACAGGAGCGCTGCCCGCCCGCAACCTAGATGGGGTAAGTACAGGACTGGATGACCGACCCTGAGACCCCCTGGGGAGGTTGCGGGTGACCCGACTGACCAACTGCTGTAGACATTGTGGTTGATTTATTAAATGTGAGACTGAAAAATCTGGTGCAGCTCTGCATAGAAAAAAACCAATCAGCTTCTAATTTCAGCTTGTTCAATAAAGCTTTGACAAAAAAAATGGAAACTGATTGGTTTCTATGCAGAGCTGCAGCAGATTGTGTACTCTAGTTTTAGTAAATCAACCCCATTGTGTTTTAACGCTGTTACACTATGACTGATCAACCTCCGTTCTCATGTGTCATTCTCTCCACTAAAAAGACTCCTGAACCAGGTATTTTTCATATCGCTGTGAGACTTGCAGAAAGTCATGTTATATCTAGTAATGTTAAACTGTACACTACTACTTCTACATTCTCCATTGATGCTACTAGATGCCTCCACATCCACCACCACCACCAAAAACTGTATCAACCACTACACTGAAACATTAGCTAGGCACACATTTAACCCTTTTGATCACCCCTGATTTTAACCCCTTTCTTGCCAGTGTCATTAGTACAGTGACAGTGCATATTTTAAGCACTAATCACTGTAATAATGTCACTGGTCCCCAAAAAAGTGTCAAAAGTGTCAGTTGGTGTTCGATTTGTCCGCCGCAATATCGCAGTCCCGCTATAAGTCGCTAATCACTGCCATTACTAGTAAAAAACAAAAAATAAATAATAAATAAACAAAATTATCTCATAATTTGAGACGCTTGTAGATGCTATAACTTTTGTGCAAATCAATAATATATGCTTATTGGAATTTTTTTATCAAAAATATGCAGCAGAATACATATTGACCTAAATTGATGAAGAAATTCTATTTTTTATATTTTTGTATTGGATGTGCTTTAGAGCAGAAAGTAAAAAAAAAAATTTTTTTTTTAATTGTCGGTTCTTTGTTTCTAGCACAAAAAATTAAAAAAACGCAGAAGTGATCAAATACCACCAAAAGAAAGCTCTATTTGTGGGAAAAAAAGGGCATACTTTTTTTTGGGTACAGTGTCTCATGACCACACAGTTGCCAGTTGAAGTAACGCAGTGCCATATTGCAAAAAATGGCCTGGTCAGGAAGGGGGTAAACCTTCCGGAGATGGAGTGGTTAAACCAGCAAAGATATTTGGTCTTTTTTGAAAATGGCTATTACTCAGAGATAGACATGTGCACACTGGAAAGCTATGTTTTGTTTCTGATGCATCCGATTATTTAAGAAGTTTGTTTTGCCATATTTGTTATGTTGACCCAATTTGTTTTCGGAATTAATTTCATATCTTTGGCATTCGTTTGGAAATATTCATTGGGTTGGTTTGAGAAATTTTGCAGTTTTCCGAAAGATTGCTATATGTTCAATATATTATCACATCTGATAGATTTGAATTGGAAGGATTCAATATTTTCTGCTGCTAGTCCAACACATTAAGAGAAATGGCATGATTAATGAATGAAATGAAATTTGGATCCATTCATTATCTGAATCTGAATTATCGAACATATTAAAAAATGTAATTAATTTCCCCTTGGGCCTGAACTACTATCACATCATGTGAATGAAACAAATGCATTCATTAATTTTGTTATAAACTTTTTTTGGATTTATTGACATTTGATTACAAACAGTGTAGCACTAAATAGTGAAAATACCTCTATGCAAACAGGGGTAAAAAAAAAAAAACTAATGAGAAAATAATGATATGACACTCATTAAAAATAAATGTGAAAAAATATTTGTCTGCTGACATGAAACACATCATAAACAGTGGACCATAATAAAATAGTGCACAAAAAATTATATAATAAAACACTGAAGTGCATACAAAAGAAAAAGTTCACTGTGAAACAATGGAACAACACATGGTGTGCATATCCAAGAACACCATAGTCCAAAACAGTGCCAACAGTGAAGGAATCCGCTTCCAGGAATGATGGAAAGTAGGGATGAGCTTCGTGTTCGAGTCGAACCCATGTTCGACTCGAACATCGGCTGTTCGATCGTTCGCCGAATTGCGAACGTTATGGGCCGTTCGCGCTAAATTCGTGTGGCGCGTCACGGCCCATAATTCACTGCGGCATCGCAGTGCATTGCTGGCTGATGATTGGCCAAGCATGCACTATGACCCGCATGCTTGGCCAATCACAGCGCTGTCAGTAGAGAGAGCTGTAATTGGCCAAAGCCAGGGTGGCTTTGGCCAATTACGGCTCAGGGCATTTAGTACACACCCCACACTATATAAGGCCGCCTGCACGGCGGCCCTGTGTAGTGTGTGTTCCGGTGTGCTGAGAGATAGAGAGAGAGAGAGACAGTGTCATTTGATTTGAGTTAGATAGATTAGGCAGAACAGTCAGTCAGTTAGCTGCACTTACAGTGTATTGTGTATATATATGCATCCCAGGTGTTGCATATATATATATACACTGTATTCAGTTTAGCTAGATCCGTTCCTGTTATCTTCTATCTAGACTATTTACATTTAATGCAGTGCGTCCTGCTCACAGTGTTCAGCTAGATCCGTTCCTGTTATCTTCTAGACTATTTACATTTAGTGCAGTGCGTCCTGCTCACAGTGTTCAGCTAGATCCGTTCCTGCTATTTACATTTAGTGCAGTGCGTCCTGCTCACAGTGTTCAGCTAGATCCGTTCCTGTTAAATTCCTACTGACCGGCAGGCTTGTCTGGTTACAGTATATAAAGCTACCTGAAGAAAATTACAGGTGTTCTATTTGATCCTATTAGTACCACGGTCAGGCAGCTAGACTATTTACATTTAGTACAGTGCGTCCTGCTCACAGTGTTCAGCTAGATCCGTTCCTGTTATCTTCCTACTGACAGGCAGGCTTGTCTGGTTACAGTATATAAAGCTACCTGAAGAAAATTACAGGTGTTCTATTTGATCCTATTAGTACCACGGTCAGGCAGCTAGACTATTTACATTTAGTACAGTGCGTCCTGCTCACAGTGTACAGCTAGATCCGTTCCTGTTATCTTCCTACTGACAGGCAGGCTTGTCTGGTTACAGTATATAAAGCTACTTGAAGAAAATTACAGGTGTTCTATCCCAGCTTAGTGCAGCTACAGGCCATTAGTATGTCTGGAAGGCCAAGAAGGAGAGGGACAAAAAAGTGAGGTGAAATCTTCTGAAGAGGAGGAAAGACAGCAAAACAAATGTCACAGGGGTGATAACCCTTCCCTATGTTTTCCAAAAAGCTTAGAAAAGATTTTTTGGCTGGAGCTAAACACGTTAAAAATGTTCAAAATTACAAACAGATTCTACTTAACAACAAACCTACAGTCCCTGTCTTGTTTGCACCGCCTGTATACTGCTGTTCAGAGTATATAGGGCCTGGTGGCCCCACACCTTTCCTTATTTTAATTTGGGTGCGGGGTTCCCCTTAATATCCATACAAGACCCAAAGGGCCTGGTAATGGACTGGGGGGTACCCATGCCGTTTGTCTCACTGATTTTCATCCATATTGCCATGACCCGACATGACATTAAACCCGCAAGCAGTTTTAAATGAGATTTTTTCCTTTAAAAATGACATTTGGTGCAGGGACTGTTCTAAACATGGGAAACACGCGTCACTTTACAGGCATACTATAGACACCCCCCAGGTACGATATTTAAAGGAATATTTCACTTTTTTTTTTTTACTTTAAGCATCATTAAAATCACTGCTCCCGAAAAAACGGCCGTTTTTAAAAGTTTTTTTTGCATTGATACATGTCCCCTGGGGTAGGACCCGGGTCCCCAAACCCTTTTTAGGACAATACCATGCAAATTAGCCTTTAAAATGAGCACTTTTGATTTCGAACGTTCGAGTCCCATAGACGTCAATGGGGTTCTAACGTTCGTGCGAACTTTCGGTCCGTTCGCGGGTTCTGGTGCGAACCGAACCGGGGGGTGTTCGGCTCATCCCTAATGGAAAGCTTAGGAAAAGCAGTACCAAATGGAGTGGTTCAGAAATATGTAGAAAACTTCAAACACAGTAGTCACTACATCTTACCAGATGTAGTGGACACACATACCATACGGCAGTGGGTCTAAAAGGCTCTGGGCACTGACTCCTAGCACTCTGATGCAGTGAAGCTGGAGAGGCCGACCAGAACAAAATGATGGATCCCTGGGCTCCAAACCATACGATTAGGTAACATCAATTGACCAACTGATGAATGAATTCAAAGAATAGCCGTAGAGATGGACATTCTCAGCAGGGGCCAAATATGCAAAAAAATGTAAAAAAGAGTGTCTCCCGATGGTGCAGGTCAATCAAAAAGATTTATTAAGATCATACATCAAAGAACAGATGCAGAGACAATAAAATGTGATCACAAAAATAGATGATAAAAAAGCAATGTGGAAGGCATAGGATAAGCAAGCCCGACGCGTTTTGACACCAAAGGTCATCAACTGGGGCATAGCTCTTGCCTTCCCGCATTGCTATGATATTTATACACTGGTTCATAATGATAGAAAATACCGGCAATGCCCCCAGCGGTGCGCAACCAGAAATAAGACCAGCGGCTTGCCCTGCAAGCCTCTAAATCAGTCAAATGGCTGAAAGAGGTGAAGACAAACAAGTGGTCTCAAATGAATGCAAAAACAAATACAAACAATCATGATAATAGAATATATATCAAACGACTGCATAATATTATAGAGTCCACTTGGGTGCGGAGATAACTGCACACCAAGCCTCATCCTGGTTCTGTGATAAACAGATGCCGGCAATAGGGGTGCACCAAACAAAAACAGCTAATGGCAAGGTGGTGACACTCTGGCCAATCACATCTCGGAAGGCATGGCTAGCACATTGGTGAATGTCACGCACTCGCACATCCCTGCAAACAGGAACGCGGCCGCACCTCAACGTCACCACGGAGACCACAACGCAGATATCACGCTGATGCGCGTCACACACGCACAAATTCGTGTGTGTGTATAAAAGGTCAATGAGTTTCTGGACTCCTGACAGACCCTTGAATCTTTCATTCACGGCTGCACTGACGTTTCTGGATTCTGAGTCATGGGGAAAGCAAAAGAATTGTCAAAGGATCTGCGGGAAAAGGTAGTTGAACTGTAAAAAACAGGACAGGGATATAAAAAGATATCCAAGAAATTGAGAATGCCAACCAGCTGTGTTCAAACTCTAATCAAGAAGTGGAAAATGAGGGGTTCTGTTGAAACCAAACCATGGTCAGGTAGACCAACTAAACTTTCAGCCACAACTGCCAAGAAAATTGTTCAGGATGCAAAGAAAAACCCACAAATAATTTCAGGTGAAATACAGAACTCTCTGAAAACATGTGGTTTGGCTGTTTTGAGATGCACAATAAGGAGGCACTTGAAGAAAGATGGGCTGCATGGTCAAGTCGCCAGAAGAAAGCCATTACTACACAAATGCCACAAAGTTTCCCACTTACAATACGCCAAACAGCACAGAGACAAGCGTCAAACCTTCTGGCACAAAGTCATTTGGAATGGATGAGACCAAAATTGAGCTTTTTGGCCACAACCATAAATGCTACGTTTGGAGAGGAGTCAACAAGGCCTATGATGAAAGGTACACCATTGCTACTGTGAAACACGTGGATTGCTGATGTTTTGGGGACGTGGGAGCTACAAAGGCACAGGAAATTTGGTCAAAATTGATGGCCAGATGAATGCAGTATGTTATCAAAAAATACTGGAGGAACATTTGCATTCATCAGCCAGGAAGCTGCGCATGGGATTTACTTGGACTTCCAACATGACAATGATCCAAAACGCAAGGCCAAGTTGACCTGTCATTAGCTACAGCAGAATAAAGTAAAGGTTCTGGAGTGGCAATCTCAGTCTCCTGACCTCAATATCATTGAGCCACTCTGGGGAGATCTCAAACATGCAGTTCATGCAAGACAGCCCAAGAATTTACAGGAACTGGAGGCTTTTTTGCCAAGAGTAATGGGCAGCTTTACCATCTGAGAAGATAAAGAGCCTCATCCACAAATCCCACAAAAGACTTCAAGCTGTCATTGATGTTAAAGCAGACAATACACGTTATCAAGAACTGGGGTATGTAAACTTTTGATCAGGGTCATTTGGGTAGTTTCTGTTGTGATTATGACTTAAAAAGAGTAAACCCAGTTGAATCATAATAAATGGCTTCAGCCAAACACCAGCCACGAGTAAAAGAAAGGTTTTTGTGTTATCGTTCATATTCTCTGAAAAATGGCCAAGAAATCAAAAATTCTGCCAGGGTATATAAACTTATGAGCACAACAGTATATGAGTATATGTACAGTACTGTGCAAACGTTTTAGGCAAGTGTGAAAAAATATTGTAAATTAAGAATGCTTTCTGAAATAGAAGTATAAATAGTTTATTTTTATCATTGAACACAATGTAAAGTAAATGAACAGAAGAAAAATTCTAATCAAATCAATATTTGGTGTAACCATCTTTTGCTTTCAAAACAGTGTCAATTTTTCAATTCTTCTAGATACACTTGCACACAGTCTACTTCTTTACACTGAATATAGTTCTTGATGTCATTGGCTGTATGTTTTGGAGTCATTGTCCTGCTGCAGAATAAATTTGGGCCCAATCACACGCCTTCCTGATGGTATGACATGATGGATAAGTATCTGCCTGTATTTCTCAGCATTAAGAACACCATTGATCCTGGCCAAATCTCCGACTCTATTTGCAGAAATGCAGCCCCAAACTTGCAAGGGACCTCTACCATTTTGCCTACAGACATTCATGATTGTACCACTCTCCAGGTCTTTGTAACCAAACTGTCTCCTGCTACGCCCAAATATTTCAAACTTTGACTCACCAGTCCAGAGCACCTGCTGACATTTTTCTGCACCCCAGTCCCTATGTTTTCATGCATTGTTGGGTTGCTTAGCCTTGTTTCCACATCCTATGCACGAAAACATAGGAACTGCTACTTTTCCTTTCCATTTACTTAATTGATAAAAAATAAACTATTATTAACACTTCTATTTCTAAAAGCATTCTTAATTTACAGCATTTTTTCACACCTGCCTAAAACTTTTGCACAGTACTGTATATATAGGTGGAAAAAGTTCTGAAATTATTTATCTTTGTCTCATTTTTTTACATCACAGAAACCTGACATTTTAACAGGGGTGTGTAGACTTTTTATATCCACTGTATATATACACAGTATATATATATTTGTATATATATATATGCATTTTGATGAAACTTTTTGTAATAACAGGAGATAACAGGAAAAATGTCATAAACTAATAATATAGTAATATATGATAACACAACTTCAAATTGCTTACAACATGAGCTTATGGCTTCACAGTAGGAAAAAAGGTTATCTATCGACAATGTAATTGATAAAATCTGGTATCTCACAATATACACATAAAGAAAAATGCATGAACGTTATGCCAAAAAGTAGAAAAAAGGTAATATTCATCTGTTTAAACCTGTTCTTTGTGTCCTACCAACAGTTCTATTTTTTTATCTATCAAGACTATCCGTGAGTTTAGCATCTCTTATACGTGCATAGAAATTCATTTTAGTCAGCTCATGTAGCTGTTTAAATTTGAATGCAATCAAGCATCTAATGGGGGCCAGCATGGACCAGTAAGCATTTGGATGTCTTGTCAGTTTATAGGACAGATCTGCACTGTCACAAAAACCCAATTTTGTTTATCTGTTCATCACAACAAAATATTGTTGAAATGTACAATGGCCTGATCAAGTGGGATTTCAGAGGACCTTAGAAAAAAATAATTCATTATTTAAAATTGACAATACTAGAATAGAATTCAAAAGAATTTATACACATTTGGGTTTTTGTTGTGTCATAAACAATTGTCAATTGTAATTTTGTTACAGCCCATGTATTTTTAAAGTACTACTGGAACAATATTTTGTGAACACATCACAAAACAATAAAACTTTCTGACAAATGTAAAAAGTACATAGCATAGTTAAAAAAAATAAAAATAATTAAAAAACACTATATACCAACCTCAGATCCTCCTCCCAAATATAAAATTGTTAGAGGGCTAAAGGACGTATACTCGTGTTTTGGCTACTCAGGACCTTGATGGCCAACAATCATTACTGAACTAAAGAACTTTCTTTTGTTTTAGGGCAAGTTGAAGTGAAATGTCTGGATTTCCATAACCTATTCATAACCAAAAATAGTTGGGCCATGCAAAATTACAATAATCTAACACACAAGTGTAAATGAACAAAAGGGGCTCAAACTGAAGAAGTTGCATATTTTAGAGTAATCAGTCAGGGTAGTTATCTTAGTCCCTTTAGAATGCTGCAGCATGATCTGAAGAAGGTCATCACGCAATAAAGATATCCCAAAATTATAAAATACTGTATATGAAATGATTAAAAACGCCAAAATACGTCTGTTTTTTCAGAGCCTAAAGAAAGTGTTTGGTTGAGGTTTCTGTCAAATACCCAGCTCCTGACTGGCCATTGTAGTTGAACTGCTGATCAGGAGTACTGCAGCCCTGAAAGGCTGTTTATAAATGTCCTTGTTCCCAGAGAGGCATGCATGCCAGGTGCATACACAATGCCTATGATCCAGTTGCCATTAGACAGGTGATAGGCAGAAGGCACATAGCCAATCAAACTAGCTCTGTGCCTTGTGATTGTTGCAATGGCCAAACACAGTGATCACAAATGTAAATGGTACAACTTTTGAAGGCCTGCCCCTCCCTCTTGCAATGGAGTATGTGGAAGGAAGGAGGATTTCAGCCTGAGGTAAGGAGCAGATAAGAGAAGGGCAGCAGAGGAAGGCTTGCAATTCAAGGTGAGGGACGAAGTGGGTTTTTTTAAAATGCCACTGACCACCCATGTTGCAGGATTTTAGAATTTCACTCACCATCAACGTTATGGGACTTTTTCCTTTTTTTTGGGGGGGGGGGAGTTATTGGGCTGCTGCCCACCATTGGTTGGGGTGCTGGGTTTTTAAGTGCAACTGATCACCAAGCTTGTGAGATTGTTATGCTTTACATCTATCAGTGGAATGCATTTTCATTCTCCAGGGAACTTTCTTCCACTAATTATGAAACACTTGCACTTAGGTTCAGTGGTAGGTTTTTAAAATTTAAGCGCATCCATACCTGCATGCTTCAAAAATAAATAGTAACATAAAATTAGATTATCATGTCCACTTTCCAAAAGGAGTCATTCTGGGGGTGTTTTTAATGTCCTGGTATTTTAAAGGAAAGGAAACATTTTTATTATAATTTATTTTATATGGTAAAAAATATAAACACTCAGCAGTTATTACATACCACCAAAAGAAAGCACTATCTGTGAAAAAATATATAAATACATATGTCAAATTAATTTGGGTACAGTATTGCATACCCGAGAAATTACCAACACTGATAACTGAAAAATGGCCTGGAAAGGAAGGGGGTAACATGCTATTGGTTAAAAAGGACTTTCCAGTAAGGTGTCATTCACATTTTTAATACAGATGCGTCAAGAGTCCAGTGTATTTCTGTGGCCAGTGACAAGTAGATGCGGATAGTTGTGGCCACTCGGTCTGTATAAAACAATGACAGGCCAACAGCAGTCAAAGCTAAAGTAAAATACTTCACATACATAATAAAACATTTGTTTTTAAAGTAAAGATATGGCAATCTAATATGTGTATATTGTGAAATAAGATGTTATTTAGTTGTTAATGTGATTTGAGTAAAAATCAGATCACATGTTTTCCCCCGCTGGAATAAATTGGTTCATGCTTTGCTGGGGTTTTTTGCCTTCCTCTGGATCAACTGTGGGTATATGTGGGTATAAAGCTCTGCGTAAACTGTTGGCACTATATAAATCATGTATAATAATAATAATAATATAGGATTGTTTATATGGGATTGTATGTTTTTTTTCCCCTTTGGTTGAACTGGATGGACTTGTGTCTTTTTTTCAACCTGACTAACTATGTAGGACAGAAGTCAATCATTAGATCACTCCGGTTGAATGGACTGCAGCCACAGTTCAGTGTAATCTGACAGCAGACAGAGTACTCCATCTGCCTAGGTGATCTGAGCGGAAGTATAAGTGGGTAAATATCAAAACTAGGAACCCCTTCCCCCCAAAAAAGTACCCAAACATTAAAGAGGATGGGAGAAGAAGGCACCCCTTTTGGATGAAGTTCAGCTTTAAAGTGGCACAAACCCTTAACTGTGAAATACAAACAATTTTATGTGCTTTAATGATATTGGGCTTATCCAACTAGAATCCTGGTTTATGCAAATTGATTTGCTCATCTCATTGCATAACCTCACCATAGTTGTTGCTATCAAGGCATGTGAGAGGTCCGTGTACTTTTATTGGTGACAAGTAAAATGGAAGAGGTGTCCATCTTTGTATAGGTGTTGAAGGAATGTGTTTGTGTTCTTTGTTCAGAGTTGTGTTTTGTTCAGGCCATGAAGCAATTGGTTCTTTACTTATTCCATTTTAATATCCAATATATCAGCAGTGCTCAGTGACGCACCATTTCTGAGGGTGAAAGCAGTAATGAGGCTCTGAGGGACGTTGCTTTTCACATTACTACTATGATGTGGTCTATTAACTGCTCAGTGTGACAATTCCTGAAACAACAGGAATTAATAAGGTCCTTTCTAAGGAAAGGTCAGACTGCACAATGAAGTAGAACAAAAGTTTGTATGCAGTCATTGCATCTTAGGTGTGTAATCTTTACAGATCATGCAAGAAATACAGATCTTCATACTTGGAAAGTTTATTTAACTGATTTTGTTGTGCTATAATACCTTGTTTAAAGAATAAACTAATAATTATCAATATATAGTATTTCACAAAAGTGAGTACACCCCTCACATTTTTGTAAATATTTTATTTTATCTTTTCATGTGACAACACTGAAGAAATTACACTTTGCTACAATGTAAAGTAGTGAGTGTTCAGCTTGTATAACAGTGTAAATTTGCTGTCCCCTCAAAATAACTCAACACACAGCCATTAATGTCTAAACTGCTGGCAACAAAAGTGAGTACACCCCTAAGTGAAAATGTCCAAATTGGGCCCAAAGTGTCAATATTTTGTGTAGCCACCATTATTTTCCAGCACTGCCTTAACCCTCTTGGGCATGAAGTTCATCAGAGCTTTACAGGTTGCCACTGGAGTCCTCTTCAACTCCTCCATGACAACATCACAGAGCTGGTGGATTTTAGAGACCTTGCACTCCTCCTCTTTCCATTCTTGAGGATGCCCCACAGATGCTCAATAGGGTTTAGGTCTGGAGAAATGCTTGGCCAGTTCATCACCTTTACCCTCAGCTTCTTTAGCAAGGCAGTGATCATCTTGTTTGGGGTCCTTATCATGTTGGAATACTGCCCTGTGGCTCAGTCTTTGAAGGGAGGGGGTTCATGCTCTGCTTCAGTGTGTCACAGTACATGATGGCATTCATGGTTCCCTCAATGAACTGTAGCTCCCCAGTGCCGGTGTTCTGCCGAGAAAGTTCCGCTCGGCTGATAAGTTCCCCCCTAGGATCCGGCGGAAATAGCCGAAGCAGAATAGCTGAAAATCAGCTGTACACAGCGGCTGAAAGAGGGCCCCTCGCGGGCTCGTTTCGCTCGCCACGCTTCGGGCACGGCCTCGCTTTGCTCGGCTCTTTTAGATTCCCCCTCTAGGTCCACTTGGATGGTAGGGAAGGAACCTGGACCCAGAGCGCAGGCGCCGTGTACAGCTGATTGTCGATCTTGAGCTTCGGCTATCTCCGGTGGCTGTCAGGAGTTCATACTGCACAGGCGCTGAGCCTGCGCAGTACAGGGGGGGAACTTATCCGCCGAGGGAACTTATTCGGCAAGACACCGGCAGCACTCATGCAGCCCCAGACCATGACACTCCCACCACCATGCTTGACTGCAGGCAAGGCACACTTGTCTTTGTACTCCTCACCTGGTTGCTGCCACACACGCTTGACACCAGTTGAACCAAATAAGTTTATCTTGGTCTCATCAGACCACAGGACATGATTTCAGTAAACCATGTCCTTAGTCTGCTTGCCTTTAGCAAACTGTTTGCGGGCTTTCTTGTACATCATCTTTAGAAGATGCTTCCTTCTGGGACGACAGCCATGCAGACCAATTTGATGCAGTGTGTGGTGTATGGTCTAAGCAGTGACAGGATGACCCCGCACCCCTTCAACCTCTGCAGCAATATTGGCAGCACTCTATTCCCCAAAGACAATCTCTGGATATGATGCTGAGCATGTGCACTCAGCTTATTTGGTTAACCATGGTGAGGCCTGGTCTGTGTGGAACTTGTCTTGTTAAACCGCTGTATGGTCTTGGCCACCATGCTGCAGCTCAGTTTCAGGGTCTTAGCAATCTTCTTATAGCCTAGGCCATCTTTATGTGGAGCAACAATTCTTTTTTTTTCAGATCCTCAGATAGTTCTTTGCCATGAGGTGCCATGTTGAACTTCCAGTGACCAGTGTGAGAGAGTGAGAGAGATAACACCAAATTTAACACACCTGCTCCCCATTCACACCTCAGACCTTGTAACACTAACGAGTCACATGACACCAGGGAGGGGAAATGGCTAATTGGGCCCTAATTGAACATTTTCACTTAGGGGTGTACTCACTTTTGTTGCCAGCTGTTTAGATATTAATGGCTGTGTGTTGAGTTATTTTGAGGGGACAGCAAATTTACACTGTTATACAAGCTATACACTCACTACTTTACATTGTAGCAAAGTGTCATTTCTTCAGTGTTGTCACATGAAAAGATATAATAAAATATTTTGTGATACTGTATATATATATATATATATATATATATATATATATATATATTACATTGAAATGAGTGCATGCAATCAGGTATGTTTGGGTATCACATACAGAGCTGAAAAAACGAAATCAGCTAAAACTCAATTGAACCCTCCATTTAAATCAGCTTAATACATTTTAGATGCATTAAAACACAATGGGGTTGGTTTACTAAACAAACAAATCCACTGTGCACTGCAAGATCTGAGGGGAAGATCTGAAATGAGGGGAAGCTCTACTGATTTCTATCACCCAATTATGTGCAAGCAAAAATGCAGTTTTTTTATTTCCTTTGCATGTCCCCCTCAGATCTACAGTGACTGCACTTCCAAGTGCACTTGTACTGCACAGTGGATTTGCCTTTAGTATATAAACCCCAATGTGTTAAATGTCTTACAGTTCATTTCCTTTCTAAAGCAGCCACTGTCATCAGTTGCAGAGTGGGAGCCTTGATCTCTGTGAGGAAGCAGTGGTCTCTCTGCAGAGGTCAGACATGCCCCCTGCTGAGTCAGACCTTTAGCTCCGCAACCAGCAAAGTTCTTGCTTCCTGCTCATTAGAAAGCTCTCGCTCTGACTGAGTAGGTCATGCCAGAAATCTCCAGCAGATCACTGTTTTCTCACAAAGGTTTCAATCTGCAGCACACTGTCAGGGGACAGTTTTTTTCTCTTTTCAACTCAGGCTATGGCTGCTATTTATAGGAAAGAAACTGTAAGACTTTGAACACCTTTTGATGCACCTGGAATGTATCATTTAAACTGAAAGTTCAATTGGACCTTTAAGTATATACCGATCAGCCATAACATTATTTAAACTGACAGGTAAAGTGAATTACATTGACAATGGCAGCTGAAAGTGGATGGGATATATTGATTAGCAATTGAACATGTTACCCCTGAAGTTGATGTGTTGAAAGCAGACAAAATGGACAAATCTAAGGATTTGAGTGACTTTGATAAGGACCAAATTGTAATAGCTAGATGACTGGGTCATCTCAAAACTGCAACTTTTGTGGGATGTTCCTGGTCTGTAGTGGTCAGGACCTACCAACAGTGGTCCAAGGAATAAAAGCTGTAGAACTGGCGACAGGGTCATTAATGCACTTGGGAAGCAAAAAGGCCTGCCTACTTAGTCTGCTCCAATAGACGAGCTACATTTAGCTCAGATTGCTGAAAAATGTAATGTTAGTTCCAATAGAAAGGTGTCAGAACACTGAGTGCATCACAGCTTGTTGTGCATGGGACTGCATAGCCGCAGAGTGGTCACGGCCTATGCTGACCCGTGTCCACAGCCAAAAGCACCTACCACGGGCATGTGAGCTTTAAAATTGAACCACCGAGCAATGGAAGATGGTGGTCTTGAATTAAAAAACGGTTTGAGGAACACAACGAGTTTGAGGTGTTGACAAATTTTCAAGATCTCAATCCAATCGAGCATTTGTAGGATGTGTTGGAAAATCAAGTCTAATCTATGGAGGCCCCAATTTGCAATTTGCAGGACTTAAACAATCTACTAATAATGGCTTGGTGCCAGATACCACAGCATACCTTCAGAGGTCTAGTGGAGTCTATGCCTTGATGGGTTATGGCAGGTGATCATAATATCATGACAGAACGGTGTATGTAAACCCAGTCACTAAAATCTTATATGAACTTTTAGATGTTAACACAATTTTTAATTTCCAATACTTTCACATATGTAATTTTTATTAAAATAATCCTTGGCGATCTTGCCATGGAAGTACAGGTTCAGACACTTCCTGTTAAAGGGTAACACTGTTCTGCCAGGTGTGCTCCTGCATTGCCATCCTGTCACAGGGGCTTCTGATGGAGACTGCAACTGACTACAACAAACAATACAAAGACATGGTCTCATGTTGTCACCATCTGAAAACCTAGCCTGAAAAATGGCATGTAGTCATTACTGGAGTACATGCCTGTAGACAAGGAGTGATTGCAAAAAAGCTTCAGAAGATCAGAAGTATTGAGCAACAAAAGATGAAAACATGGGTGGAAATAGTATTTTATTAAAGCAAATACACTGCAATTGTTTATGAAGTATGGTGCTTTATCACACTAAGGTATCTGTTTAATAAACTGCGATAATACTTGAATTTTCACAATTTAATATTTTCTCCACACATCGCAGTGATTTTTTATCACTACCGGAGAAAAGTTTCAGCCTGTTTCAGTAGCTGAACTATCACAGTAAAATGCGCCGATAAGCAGCAATGAAATTTCACTGAAATGTGATGTGAAAAGCATGGAGAGGAGAGCGGAGAGGGATTTAGAAAGATGCACACAGACATTTGCGGGACAAAACCTATGATCCTAAGAGATGGGCCATAGACATAACTATATCCTGGAGACTCTAAATTCTCAACCCACCTGTTGTGTCTCCAGAATGCCAAGGGTTTTCATCGCCCCCCACCAATATTAGCTAATCTCCTCCATCTCTCTACTCTGTTACCATGCTCATGGCACCAAGTCTAACTTGTTGATAAATCTAGGGGCTTTTCTCTATATTTATCACACTGATAAAGCATTTTGTGTCTTTCGCTGTTTATTAATCAGGTCCATTCCTATTATTTTTTGTGTACTTATCACCAAGAACTCTATTTGAAGGAAAGTGACAAGATATTTCCTGTATTTTGGTTCCTACCTGACTCATCTTGGTTTACTAAACACCTCACTAGGGACTTATTACTGTGATGAGCAATGCTAAGTCTTATGACCGCTTATCAACAGCTTTTCACTGTTTAAAAAAATTACAATCTTCAGTTAGGGTTTACATCTACTTTTATTTACCTAGTTCAAAGAGATATCCCCACTATGATCAATATCACAACAACAGTAAGGATACCCAAAGCTGGATCAGTGATTTATTAAGAGCAATATGGAAAACTGCATCCATAGTTATGAAGTAATTGTGTGTCACACATATTCTACGGTGTATACATCCAGTACACACAACAATTTGCATGTACTAAAGATATGCAGGAATTTCCTTCTTATTAATGTGCAATAAGAAAAACACAGTGGCAGACTTGCTTCGCTATACTAGCACTTTCCTTCATATGGCCTTTCTTTCACAGGTTACCTCCAGCAGCTCCACATTCACTCATCTTTATTAATGCACAGAATAATTTCATTGCAGCAAATATAATGTGGAAGGCATGTTCGAAATTCTGTTTAATAAATTATGTGAACATAATACACAGTTAGACACTAATCTTGTAATCGTCTTAACAATCTGTGAAACTGGAGTTAAAATACTGTAGGCATTATCAGGGTCACTAGATATTGGCAAATATATTTGTGTTTGTTTCTATTTGAGTTTTCTTATTTTTACAGTAGTATTATTTAGAAAACATACAATTATATGACACAAATCAGACAAGCTGTAGAATTATCTGTATGCTGCCTTCCTAGTCCTGAGCTGGGTCCATCACCTGTCGGGCACCTTCCAGAGTGGCAGCGGTGTGCCAGGGGCAGATACATTCACATCAATGGACCACCAGTGGGGGGGGGGGGGTTTACAAACTACTGCTACTAACCACCTATGGGGGTGGAGTGAGAAATGACTCCCACTGACCTCCAATGTGGGGAGGTCAAGGGGTTTAATAATACTGACACTTGACTGGCCACATAAATTTCACTCAATTGTCACTCACATCTTTATAGCGGCTCGACTTTCCCTTGCTCGTAATTGGAAATCCACCATGCCTCCGACTATTACACAGCTTATAACAATTTTACATCAACGCTTCCAATTGGAATATATGTTCCTCAGGGCCCATCTAACCTTTACCAAATTCCTTAAACAGTGGGAGCACTGGATGACCGATTCTAGAAGTTCCCCGCTTACTTAGGGAAATTCTCTACTCTCTATACCTAATGTATGGATAAGAAAAGACCAAAGGCTTGATCTCCTTACCCCAGCATGAACAACTGTTAGAATATAATTAGACAATTCATTTGTTCCTAACTTCTCTATATCCTTGAGTAACTGCTTCTAACCACATGCCAACTGTTGCTTATTTACTGGACCAATTATGCATTGACAGAACCTAATGCAATCTCTTTATTTATTGTCTACAGTATTTGTCCTATAACTGTTAACTCTGTATACTTTTGGTAACGATGCTTCTACGCCTGTAACCTGCAATACCTTATTATAAAATAATTTCAAGTTTAAAAAAAATAAAATAAATAATACTGCCACTGACCACCAAATATGGGGGATAAAAAGTAATGTCACTGACAGCTAATACAAGAAGGGGTTAACAGCGTTGCCACTGACCACCAATGTTGGGATGGATTTAGTAGTTCAGTCACTGATGCCTATGCTGGGTTATTAATGCGACCACTGACAACTAATTTGTAGGTTATCATTGAAGTCCTCAACTCTAATGCTGGGATTTTCTTGATGCACCCACTAACACTAATACTGGGGGTTCATTTTGCATCTATTGACAGTGCTGAAATTTACTATTACTGCTGCTGACACCATGCTATGCTGCTATGCTCAAATAGTGTGGAGCATAGCAGGAAATATTTAAAGTGTATTTTTAGTCTACCTCTGTGAACTACAAAGCACCTCCAGCCTATATTATGGGAAAGGGAAGTGTTCTGTAGGCCTTTGATCATGTGACACAACATGATACAGTACAGTGTGTGAGCATGTCCACATAGGACAAAAGTGTGTAACTGGCCGGATCACCAGGTAAAAATAAAGGAAAAAGGAAGCCACAACATCAAAGCACTAGTAAGCTGCAACTTATTACAATATTGTTCTTAAGTTTAGATACTTATCAAATAGTAATAATTTAATGTGCCTTTAAGCGATATTAAGGGCATTTAAAAAAAATAACATTCCTTTACTTACCTGCTTTGTGCCAATGGTATTGCACAGAGCAGTCTCGATCCTGCTTTTCTCAGGTCCCACACCGATACTTCTGGCCTTTCCCTCCTGCCGTGTGCCCCCAGAGCAAGCAGCTTGAAATCGGGGCACCCAAGCAGGCTCGCTCCCAAACTGCTGCTCTGCGTGCCCATTCACACACAGAGCCGCGACTCGTCCTGCCCTCTCTTTCTTCTCACTGTCTCACTGGCTGTAAATGATGAGCAGCGAGGGCCAATGGCTTCCACTGCTGTCTCTGCCACTGAGAGTCCCCGGAGAGATGAGCCTCTTGTGCACATTACTGGATCATGATATGGCTAAGGTAAGTATTAGAGGGGATGGGGGGGGGGGGTTGCCTGCACAGGAAAGGTTTCTTTACCTTCATGCATAGAATGCATGGAGGTTAAAAAAAATCCTGGGGCTTTACAACCACTTCAATCTATCAAGAACTGAACTACCAGATTTAAATGGTCTGATCCTGTAAGGTCAATTCCAGGTAAAATGTAAAGTGATTGTAAACAATCACATTGTAAGACAACCTATTCAGTTTACAATAGAGATGAAAGACAAGATATTGGTGTAAGTATATATATATATATATATATATATATATATATATATATATATATATATCACATTCCCTCTGCTCCCTCTGTTCTCAGCTGCATAAGAGCTGTGGTGAGGAGAAGCAACAGTACACTAAGCCTCCATTGAAAGCCTGTGCAGGGGGTATCAGGACAAGTCTGATCATTGGAGGAAAGCAGGCTGAGTTCCCAGTGTAGCTAGAGAACTGACCACCGTGTGTTCTGCTTACTGTGGTCAGTTTTTAATAGGAAAGCAGAGGGACTGTCAGGAACGCCAGGGATTTCACATAAAAGAAACAATACAATGAGAACAGAATACTTTTTCATACAAGTACATGGTACAGCAGCCGCATTTTAGGATATGAAATGTCTGGATAACAAACACTTTAACTTAGGACAATGTAGAGGAAGAAATTAGACCCACTGTAGAGATTTTTTTATCACTTAATTTCCCTGTGAAACTCTATAATTGAAACAGGAAATAAAGAGCAAATTCCCTGGTGAAGACACACAGACACAAGCATTCAGATTAGGAAAGTAACGTCAAAACTCCTGATCTGCATATTTTTCTGGGTCTGTGATTCGGGAAGTGATGAAGCCAAAGGAACAACAAGTCACTCTAGAAATTGATATCTATAGATGGAAAGGCCATCTTTGAAAGTCTTTATACTATAACATGGTATACTGTAGATTTCCTTTAAAACAGATCTAAACTCTGGTATTCTTACTTCCTTTCCATTGTGTTGACATTTGCAAGCTCCTCCGTCAGTGCCAATGTCTTTACCTAGCCATCTTCCAGGTTCGGCATCTTGGTTAATGTATCTAGGCACCTAGAATATTCCAGGACTGTACACTGGGCCGCAAATGCACAGCTCGCTGTAAACTTCAAAGAAGATTGAGCACAGGAAGGTAAGAAGCCTATATAGCAAATAAATGAAAAAAAAATCCTACTTACATTTTATGATTCCACTTAGGTGACAAATGGCTTGATTCACAAAGTTAAAACACCAGAGTAAAGAATACTTATTTTCAAAACATGAAAA
Organism: Aquarana catesbeiana; assembly: GCF_042186555.1. Classification (NCBI taxonomy): domain Eukaryota; kingdom Metazoa; phylum Chordata; class Amphibia; order Anura; family Ranidae; genus Aquarana; species Aquarana catesbeiana. The sequence continues at coordinate 115,151,784 of NC_133336.1, forward strand.
ATATTTTATTTTATCCTTGTAATATAACTTGGTGAATTCAGCCTGATACATGGTGGAGCCACTCAGTCAGATCAGCCACCTTTAGACAGACAAATGCTTGAACACACATATTGTATATGCAGATATAGAGCTAGATATGTTCTTTATTCTAGAGGGATATAAAGCACTATGTAGGTTTATATAGATTAGAATTGAAATTGGATAGAAAGTATATATATATATATATATATATATATATATATATATATATAGATTACACATGTACCTGAACACATTAATATATGTCCACATTATTATAGTCTACATTTATTCCTTCTTTTTTTCTTCCTTTTCAATACCCATTACCCTGTTATTAGAGGGTACTCATATAAATATATATATATATATATATATATTTGTATGTGTGATAAATTTCCATTCCTGTTAGTTGGTATCTGTAAATGCAAATTTATGACATTACTTCCTAAACAAGATTTCTACAAAATGTCTCTTAGAATGGTAAATGTGTTGTGTTCTCTAGTCCAAGTGTTTAAAAGGATTTTTTTCCACCCTCTTGCATAAGAATTGTCACTGAGAGAATAAAACCGCATAGACTATACATTAAAATCACTTTAATCTCTGAGCTGTCATCTGCTGCTTCAAGAAATGCCAAGCTGCTATTGTTTAATGTCTGTCATTTAAAAAAAAAACGAAGAAGTTATCTATCCTGTAAAATTATTAACTGATGCTAAAATTGCCTTGTAAGTATTAGGACAATAGCAATTTTGTAACAGCTGGGACACTGCCAATGCAAGATAAGTACATTTCGCTCTGTAGACTCATAAAGTGCTTTGAAATGGTTTATGAGTGATGGGAGGATGCATTTTCTAAGTGAGGAAAGCAATGTTTTGTAGTACGGAAAGGCTTGAAAAGCTGACACACAGCCATGCAAATGCCATTCTTTTCGGTAAGTAATTTGCTTTTTCTTTCAAAGGCATAAATGGCATAGTTAGACACATTATTTTGTATATTGCACATAACAATACGAGATGCGCCAACCCAGCGAGCACATAACATTTCATATTGATAGAAGAATCCTGGATGGCGTGTGTGATTAACATAAATGTATACACACTCTACTAATGCCTTGCACAGTGCAAAATGGAGTGGAAGAAAGTTGGGATGATTTACTGTGTGTGCCTAGGACCTAGTACTCCAATAGCAGATGATGAACACTGCAAACACCAGGCCTGTTCATAAGTAGTCACCAGCTTCAGTTTAAACAGACTCTGGTCAAAATGTATACATTTAAACACAATTCTCAAATATGTTATATATATGTATATATATATATATATAGTATATACAGTCAGAGATTGTCAGATTCAGAGATTGTGTGGAAATGGGCCATTGGAAGTCATATCACAAGTGTATTTGTTGTGATATTGGCAGGTCTCCCATCATCCATAACATCCGATCTGAACCTGTGAACAGCTTTCTTGCCATCTGCAGTAGTGATAAATTGAATGGGCACCCACCTCCATTATAAAAGATTTAGCATTGAGAAGCAGGCTGAGAAGCACAGAGGTGCATTAAGGAGGGAGATGCAAAAAGGTCAGTTAGGGTAGTGACTGTTATTAGGTTGGCATTTTGTATCAAATTTTCAGGATGCCTGTTTCATTCTTCCCCAAAATTATTTTGAGCCATTAGTAGGTCCAATATCCCCCAGTGGGCATTTGAAATTGTGTACAGCTTTAAATCAGATGGTTGCCAGTAGAGGGCCAACTACTTCAGCAATGTCTTTAACTTCTCAAGGACATCTGAGAGGACGGGATGTGAACTGAAGCTTAATCATTGCTTATGTGTATTTCAACATATTCCCTTCTTCCTTGACTTATGCTGCCTTTTTACATTTGTCTCTCACATCTCTGAAGACCACTGCTAAAGCTCAGTTAGCCTTGTCCTATCTTCACCTGTAGTTCTTAATGGCTCTTTAAGGAGAACATCACAACTAGGTTTCAGTCCCAGCATCAGCTGGCACTATCCACTGGTCTCTACAAAATTCCAGAGGTCACTTAACTCATTTTACATCATCCAATCATGTGCAAGCTAATTTTTTGTTTTTTACTGGTTGTGCTGTAGACAGGCAGCACTAGTTGCTTATTGGAATAACGTCTCGTAGCACTTTTGCACTTATGCACTTTTATGCAAAAACATGTGCATTTATTATTTTTAGCCTTTAAGGAGCCAAAAATCTATTAGCACTTCTTACAGATTGCCTGTCTGGTTATTGCAGTACCAGTAGGAAGGTGATGACTTTGACAAGTCTAGCTGAGACAAGTACGGTTAGAGCCAGGGTCTCTAGACCTGCCCCACCCATGCCACTATTCATACTATTAGTCCATTCTACTGTTCTCCAGTCACAGTCTTGAATTTACAAATTAAACAGACACCACTCGACTATCTTCTAAATTTGCACATTCTTCCCCTTTTTCAAAGCACACTGTCAAATCTAAAACAAACCAGTTTTTGGGGAAAAAAATCAAGAGAGCATGGCTTAATCCCAGGAAAATAATCCCCCTACAGTAAAAAACAGTATATCCATAGAATCTCTGAAAAACCTTAAATTAAAATGCAGTTTTGGTCCAATGAGCTCTAATTGAAGGTAGAATGAATTTTGACTTGTTCCCTTATCTCTGCTTATGTTTCCGATGTTGGTGACCAAGAAAAGAAAAGGAAAGTGAAGAATAGCTCGATTTACATATACTCCAGAACATAGCTCTTTTTTAAAAAAAAAAGAGAAAATAGGAATGTTAAAATCATAAAATGAAATCAATTTAAAGAATGTTAAAAATGAAGTGTAGATACAAACTAACTCTTTCGCTGTCGCACTCTACAGGTAAAATATATATTTCACTTATTTATAATAAAAAAATAATAATCCAGAATAGCAAGAAGAATAAAAAGGTTTTCTTTTAAGTTAAAGCTAAAGTGTAATATATGCATATAATACATTACCTTGTTGCAAAGGGGTATATGCTGTATATGGCAGCTGGTTCTAAGCATTTGAGTCTAAAGCCTCGTACACACGATCAAATTTTTCACCAACAAAAACGTGGAATTTTGTCCGAAGGGCGTTGGCCCAAACTTGTCTTGCATACACACGGCCACACAATTGTTGACCAACAATTACGAATGTAGTGACATACTACGTTGTTTTTCAGCTCTTTAGCGCCACCCTTTGGGCTCCTGCTGCTAATTTCTTGTTAGTAGAAGTTTGGTGAGTGTTGATTCGCACTTTTCTTTTCATGCTTTTCATTTCGTGTTTTTCATTTTGTGCTTTTCAGTTTGTTTCTGAACGGCTGTTCGTCAACCAGACACGTTGCGGAATCGGAGGAGATAACGTGTTATTTATTATTGGCCTTGGAGTTATTGTTTTGACATTATTTTTTTGGTTGAATAATGATTTGATGTGGTATATTTTCTATATTTTTGGATGCAAAGAATGCACTTTTTGGTTAAGTTCTATTGGCAGATAGCATATCTAATTTTATTTGTTTTCTTTTTTAAAGCACAATTAAAAAAAAAACTGTGGAGAATAATACTTGGCTATGTGTTTTACTTCAAATGACATTTTGGGATCAGGCAGTTACATTTTAAAAAATACAATGTAAAATTAACAAGGGACACCAACATAGTTGTATCTTTGATCTTAAAAACTACAGGATAATGGTGTTGTGGTAACTTACCCAAATAAAAAAAAAAAAAGCATAAGAATATTATTCTTGAATCTTGATATCACTAGAAAAAAAAAGCCTATAAAATTCGTTTGCAATAACTCCATCACCAGGAAAGCAGCTTCATTATTATCCCATTAAAGAAGAAGAGAATGTGCGCTGCATTTCGAGATTTCATAATTTGCCACGTCACAAATGTTAATTCTCCATTACGAACGCTAGTTTACAAGACCGACTGCTTCTGGCTCGTCCTTGCTTCCGAGCATGCGTGTTTGTACTTTGGATTTTTGTCCAACGGTCTTTTGTACACACGCTCAGAAAATTCGATTTCCAAATAATCTGGAGATATTTTCTGCATTTTTACAAGCACCAAAAACCCCAAAGTGGAAACTATGATTGCAATAAATCAGGCACCAAGTGAAAATTAGAATCATTATATCATCAGTGTACATTTAGCTGTGCCATATTTTAATTATTCTAATTTAATTATTTTAATTTAATTTCTAGATTGTAAGTTCTAACGAGCAGGGCCCTCTGATCCCTCCTGTATTGATTTGTATTGTAAGTGTACTGTCTGCCCTCATGTTGTAAAACGCGCGCAAACTGTTGGCGCTGTATAAATCCTGTATAATAATAATAATAATAATAATTAAAGTGCAGCCAAGGCATTATTCACTTTTGACTGATGCTGGTACATGTGCAGTATTGCAGACACCACTGGCTCTCAGGAGGATAACATGTTGCCCAGACTGGGGCAGTAAGAAGGGGTATGACTTGCATGTGAAGTCAGTGTTTACCTAAAGTTTATGATGGTTTGTGCCCAAAATGTGCACCATTTCTGCTCTTTCCATGCTTTGGTGGACTTTTCCATATTGCTTTCCAGCTATTCCTTCCCTGTGTCTGCCTGACTTAAGCTAGCAAAACATGGCTTGGATTTCAGCTGACTGAATAGACCAACATTCAAGTCATGAGTGACCCTGTCAGCACCACCCAGCATGACAAAATTTGATTTACAATGCTTCTAAAGTCTGAGTATTTTTGCCTTAATGCATTCCCTGCATTCAAGTAAAAAAAAAACACCCCACTAACTATTCCCCCCTCCCCCTCCCACCACCACCCTCTAAACACTTACCCGAGTCCTCTATCGATCCAACTCTGTGTCCGGTTGCAGGTCTTCTCTCCCCTCTTCCTGCTCCCACAGGCTTCACTGAGAGCTATGCCGCTGTCAGTCAAATCCAGTAAGGAGGGAATGGGGGGCAGGGCCAAACCACTCTGTATGTGTCTATGGAGGCACCCAGCCCGGGTCGAGGGTGTGCCCACTTGAGTGCCCCCATAGCACACAGCTTGCTATGGGGGGACATGCAGAAGAGGAAAAGAGAGCACCAGCAGGGGGACTGCAGAAGAGGACGTAAGAGACCGCTACATATAATATCATTGCACAGAGCTGGTAAGTATAAACATGTTTATTATTTTAATTTAAAAAGTAATAGCCTTTACAACCACTATAAAAATCAACTGAACCAGGTGGAAAATTATCAGCCAAACAGTGACTACATACTCTTAGATGCAGTCAGTGCTTTGGTATGCTGGCAGCTGAGGGTGCTTCGGCAGTCTGACTACCATGTTCTTTTATAAATACGTTAACGTAAAGGGGAGCTCTACTGGTTTTGTAAAAGTATATGAGTAAAAGCATATGAGTAGCCTTACCCTGTTCCACAGCCAGATGGACTCACAGCATCACATCAAAAGCCCAGATGCTGCAATTATTGTACTGGTAATGGACCATTTCCTTTCCATTCACTCAGTGCAAGCCTGCCATAGACTGTTTAAATCTTGGCCAGTTCAACAGGGACCGGCCGAGATTTTAACCATGTACGGGCTGGCTGAATGTACCCAAGTTGATTGATCGATCAACTCGGGTACAACCAGCATGTTAGATTTTACATGCGATTATTGCTAGTGGCTATTTTGGCCGCTAGCAGTAATCAATGTATTCTCCCAATGGAGAAGGCTCCCCCCCCTCACAAAGGAGAACACAATGGCTCAGCGGAAGGGATTCCCCCATCAACACACACTGTGTTGATGGGGAAATCGAATGGGTTGCGGGAAAGAAAATCACTCCATCTATGGCCAGTTTTACAATGGGGTTGATTTCTTAAAGGAATATGGCATGTAAAGTGTATGTTCGGTTTGAAAAAGCTTATTGAATGACAGGAAGCTATGTTCACTTTAATCATGCATTCATGTGCAAACAAAAAATATTTTTTTTCAATTTCCCTTGAACATGATTGGGTATTCAAAGTGAACACAGCTTCACCCTATTTACTAAGCTAAGTAATGAAAACCTTATTATCCTTTAAAAAGGCTGTGGTGCTTTCATTATATCATGAAAAATTACAGTTGCTGTGTATTTGCTATCTGACAGTGTTTACATTAGCTATCAGTAGTTTTCATTCAATGTGTGATAATTGCCCAAATAAAGGCTGTTGTCACGCAGCTTCACACATAGGCAAACAGGATCTGTTTAAGGGCTTGTTTATTACTGAGAGGCAGAGGTAAGTATAAAACTAGAAATGTAGGGAGATAGTTGGGATGTCCAGGATTCCTACTAGCTTTGTACATGCTGTAACAACAATCAATGTCATTCTGAATCTAGAACTCAAAGAATGGGCTCATTTCTCATTATATTGTTAATGCCGTATTAAACCTAAAACCAAAAATGTAATATATTGCAGCTTAAAAAATCCTTAGATGTGGAGGCTGCATTTGTTTTCTTTTTAGGCCTTTCCCCTTCTGTTTTCCCCTAGTGATCTGGCCAGTAACACATCACCTGTATCAGAGTGCCCCACTGGATGAAGGAGCACAGGGGGCAGCTTTGAACAGTAGCATTTTCAGTCTGGGGGGAGGGGAGTATTAGCTCAGCTGTACTAGCAGGTTTAGATACACTAATATGCTGAAGCCAAACTCCAGCTAATACTGCAGTTACACAAGCAGTTACAGCAACGGTTTTTTTCTTTTTAGATAAAGGTTTCACATTCATAAATAAATGCTTATCATTGTAAGCACCCCCTGTGCTCGGGGGCATGGAGTGTGGTGATGGCGGGCGCGCTATATCCCAGAGACACGGCATGACCTGATAAAGAGCAGATGATGAGGCTCTTTACCCATGTAAAAGGCTGTGTCCAATCACAGATGATCACATGTAAACATGGAAGTGTCGGTGTTCGGCTTTCCACACCTCACACTGACAGAGTGTGAGGAGAGGAGATCCGATCAGCGGCATCTCCTCACAGGGGAGATATGTACTGGTAATCAGGGCATTTTCAATGCAGCCCCAACAGTTCCCAGCAGTGATGCCAGTCAGTGACCATCTGTGATGTTAACCTGTGCCCATCAATTACACCAATCTGTGCCCATCAATGATGCCAATTTGTGCCTATCAATGATTCCAACCTGTGCTCATCAGTGATGCCAGTCAGTGCTTCCTTTCAGTGCCCATCAGTGCTGCCCATCAGTGCCACTCATCAGTGCCCATCAGTGCCACCCATTTGTGCTGCCTATCATTACCCATAAGTGCCGCCTATCAGTGCCCATCAGTGCCACCTATCAGTGCTCACCAGTGCCGCATATCAGTACCACCTATCAGTGCCCAGCAGTGCGGCATGTTAGTGCCTCCTCATCAGCGCCACCTCATCAGTGCCCTTCAGTGCCACCTATCTGTGCTGCCTATCATTGCCCATAAGTGCCGCCTATCAATGCTCATCAGTGCTTCCTATCAGTGCCCATCAGTGCCCCCTATCAGTGCTCATCAGTGCCCCATATCAGTGCCACCTATCAGTGCCCATCAGTCTGGCATATTAGTGCCATCTCATCAGTGTCTCCTCATCAGTGCCCTTCAGTGCCCTCTCATCAATGCCCATCAGTGCCGCCTCATCAGCGCACATCAGTGAAGAAGGAAAATTACCAATTTACACATTTTTCAGAGACGAAGAAAAAACTTTTTTTTTTTCAAAATTTTTGGTCTTTTTTCTTTTTTTTAGCAAAAAATATCACCAAAAGAAAGCTCTATTTCTGTGAAAAAAAAAGATAACAATTTGGGTACAGCTTTGCATGACCACACAATTGTCATTCAAAGTCTGGCAGTGTTGAAAGCTGAAAATTGGCCTGGGCAGGAAGGGGGTAAAAGTGCCTAGTATTGAACCAGTTAAATTTATTCCAGAGCATTTCTCTGACATTAACATCCTATTATATACAGTGAAAAAAAGTGTTAGACGTTTTGACTATGCAGTATTCTGGTAGCAATAAGAGGAGGCTTTTGATCTCTATGACGAAACACATCAAGCTGACTCTCTCAAACGTTACTTCCGGCCAGGAGAGTGGAATGCACGCTAGAAGCTGAATAGTTACCACGTCTCCATACTAGCAGGGCCGAGGGTTTTCTAGTGACGCTGGTTCTGTCATTGTGACAGTTTTAAAATAATTTGTAAAGTTGTTTTTAACAATAAACCTGAGGAAAATATTCTATGAGGAGCTTTCTTTTCCATACATCACATGCTGTACACTATTCATCCTGGAAGCCCCCCGGGGCTTCTATTGGAGGACATTCATTACAGAGGAGATAGTAGAGGACCCCAGAGGATACCGAATTGGGTTTGGTCCCCAGCAAATGACCTACAAGCACAGTAGACTCTTTCTGCTATAATGCAAAGGAGTCCAACACATCTGGTGAGTTTGGATTTTTACACCACCCTCAGCAGGAGGATGTATTGACATCATTGGGACACGGAGCACTACAGCACTTTTTGCACTAAAAGACTTTATTGCACTAATATCACTTTAATCATTGTCACTTTATATTATTTGATGTATAATTAATTGTATTTGGTCTACACACATCATGCACGAATGTAAGTAATGTAAATATATTTATTCATCCTAGGTTGTAAATACATATAGGAGTTGGGCTCCTCCCTCAGTAACTGGGATTTCCAGACCTTCTGACTGGTTGCCCACCCCACATGTCAGTTCTGAGAAAGGAGGGCCTTTATCCTGGCTTCAGGTCACTTGCCCAGCTACTTCTGCCTCATCAGGTGTAGCTTCCTTCGGCTGCTGAGGCAAGGAAGCTGAAAAACGTACCTTCTCTGGGATGGTTTTGGAACCCAGGGAGTTGTGGGAAATGAAATTTTATGTGCAGACCCCTTTATCTGAATACAGTGAGTAAAAAAGCACTTCAATCCACTTTCATGATAACCAGCAAAAAAAAAAGAAAAAGAAAATGAAATACATAAATACATAAAAACACACCAGGTGTGGACACTCTGTGGTGTTGCCAGAAAAAAAAATTACGATCAGCCGCTGATTACTCAGCAACTGTCTGACATTTTTCTCTGTGTGTATTGCATGGTGCTGCAGTGCCTATATGTACACTACAGCACCGCTTTTGGTCACCTGACAGGTATAGTTTAGAACAGAGGAAGACTTCTTCTCTGATCCAGTCACATGACATAGCCGAGGACCTCCCTCATTCTGAACCGCCACTGCTAGGAGGTCAGGACTGAGGGGGGATTTAAGGCTGTGGGAGGAAATCTGTACTGGAGCAGATCTGAGCCTGCTGGGAGAGTTCTGTACTGTTGGGGATATGGGCTTGGGGGGAATTTATACTGGGAGGAGGAGGTAACTGTTGGTTGTATTCTGTAACCTGCACTCTCTGTATTATATACTCCTGACCTGTATATAGAGCGAGTAGGCTCAGGTTTTAGATACCCATGCCCCTTTAAGCCCCTCCCACTCATAGCACAACTTGGCCACGCCCACCATTTAGCACAAAATGTCTCTTCATTACTGAAAATAATTTATTTTGTTTTGGGGTGGAGGTTGTCAAAAAATGCTAGGACCTAGGTGCCAGATATGCTAAATATGTCAATGCCCATTACACTTTCAATCTAGCCAACCAAAAATAAAATAAAAAATTTGTTCAACTATTAAGGTTGAATTGAGAGATTGAGTCTGTCCTATATTACTATACTATACAGGCATACCCCACTTTTAAGTACACAATGGGGTTTATTTACTAAAGCTGGAAAGTGCTAAATCAGGCTCACTTCTGCATAGAAACCAATGAGCTTCTAACCCCAGCTTGTTCAATTAAGCTTTGGTAATAAAACCTGGAAGCTGATTGGTTTCTATGCAGAAGTGAGCCTGATTTTGCACTTTCCAGCTTTAGTAAATAAACCCCATTGTGTACTTAAAAGTGGGGTATGCCTGTATTACCAAACGTATTGGGACGCCTGCCTTTACACGCACATAAACTTTAATGGCATCCCAGTCTTAGTACGTAGGGTTCAATATTGCCCCACTCTTTACAGCCTAAACTCTTCTGCAAAGGCTGTCCACAAGGTTAAGGAGTACGTCTATGGAATGTTTGACCGTTCTTCCAGAAGCGCATTTGCTAGGTCAGGCACTGATGTGGGCGAGAAGGCAGTCTCGGCTCTAATTCATCCCAAAGGTTTTCTATCAGGTTGAGGTCAGGATTCTGTGCAGGCCAGTCAAGTTCCTTCACCCCAAGCTCACTCATCCATGACTTTATGGACCTTACTTTGTGCACTGGTCCAAATCATTTGGTAGAGGGGGATTATGGTGTGGGATTGTTTTCCAGGGGTTGGGCTTGGTCCCTTAGTTCCAGTGAAGGGAACACTTAAGACATTTTGGACAAATTCATGCTCCCAGCTTTGTGGGAACATTTGGGGGATGGCCCCTTTCTGTTCCAATATGACTGCACACCATTGCACAAACAAGGTCCATAAAGACAGGGATGAGCAATTTTGGGGTGGAGGAGCTTGACAGGCCTGCACAGAGTCCTGACCTCAACCTGATAGAACACCTTTGGGATGAATTACAGCGGAGACAGCGATACATGCCTTCTCATCCACATCAGTGCCTGACCTCACAAATGCACTTCTGGAAGATCGGTCAAACATTTCCATAGACACACTCCTAAACCTTGTGGACAGCCTTCCCAAAAGAGTTGAAGCTGTTATAGCTGCAAAGGGTGGGCCAACTCAATATTGACTCCTACGAACTAAGACTGGACAGCCATTAAAGTTCATGTGCGTGTAAAGGCAGGCGTCCCAATACTTTTAGTAATATAGTGTATATATTGTAAGGGGCGGTAGGTCAGTTCCTAACTAACATGGTGCCCCTTTATGGGTTCCTGAAAACAGGAACCTCTTAAGTGTTTTGTCAGTAGTCAGCCTTTTCACACAGCATCATGCTTATACAACAAAGATGGAGAGAGAGACAGAAAGACACCTAGAATGTGGACCTAGACCTAGAAATAAAAGCTTGTTCCCATTATTCCCATTCAAAGATCTACAAAGCCTTGGGGTTCCAAGATCCAGAACAGATCTCAAGAAACAAAAAAATTTTGTTTTTTTTTCTGCAGATCACTCTATGGCCCTCACCAGGTGTAGATGAGAAACCTAGAATTCCTGTGCTGGGTGTCAGGACTGTGTTCTATATAACAATAATGCCTTGAAGATCTAGTAAGGCCTCTTTCACACTACCACGACTTGAAAGTCTCCTGATTTTGACACAATTTTGCCACGATTTCAGGGAATGCCTGTGTAAACTTGAGGTCTATGGACCTCAACTCGCATCAAAGTTGGACCAAAGTAGTACAGGGACTACTTTGAAGTCGGTGCAACTTAAAGTTGCACAGATATGAATGGTTATCATTGGGAATCATGGGGTACGACTTATCATATGACTCTGATGTCCAAAGTCACAGGAAAAGTCGCACAAGTGTGAAAGGGGCCTAACTAGCACTAGAAACTATGTTACGACCCTTGCATTGTTACCTTTGTTCCGAGCTATTCATTCTAGTGGAGAATGTTTTGTAATCAATTGAAACTGTTTACCCAAAAAATATAACTCTGGTGCAAACTTTATGGTCATATACTCCCTTTCCACTATTGATTAGTTCTTTTTTGCAGGGTTATAAATAAAATGTTATTGGCAGCTGCAAAGCATGCATGATACAGGGATACCTAGGAACAGCGGAAACAGGTTTGTGCTACAATTTTATTCAGCAAGGCAGCAAACAAATACAGTTTCAACACATGAGGGTAGTAGTACAGAAGCCACCATGCCAAATATTAACTATTCAGCTTATAGGAAACTCAAAGGTGCATAATCAATGAGCAAATATTTGCTTCAATCTGTCCCCCAAAACCTTGCTACTCGATCATTGGGGAAAGAACCCATGGGCCTGAAACAGCTGATGTCTATCTACATTTATATGCTTGTAAAACAGAAAGGTTCAGTCTAAAGCTGGCCATACACCATACAATTTTCTTATTCAATTTTTTTTAGATTTACCTTCAACTATGTAATAGAAGGGCCTGCCTGATTGCATGCAAATTAAAAGTGTTTAGGTTTGAACTCCTATTAGATGGTTTTGGTAAATCTAAAGGAAAGTTGCACAAGAAAATTGTATAATGTATGGCAGCCTAAGCATAAAAAACCCAGAGTGCAGCGATTTGTTGGTATTACCAGATATTCACACTGCAAACTGGATTGTGTGAATGAACTGGACAAACTGTCAATGAAGCTGATTTTATGGTGTTTAGCTGGGTTCTACACAAGCAACGTGGATGGTGGAATCCCCTCCGCCAGGACATTGTATTCTGACAGCGGGAATTCTCTGCTGTCAAAATACACTGATCATAGCTGCATCCGCTTGGATACAACCTGCTGGTCCAACAAGGTCTTCCAGTAGTCCCAGGAGGGTTAAAAACCATTGAAATTTGTCCGTTCTGTACTGAACCAGCTGAATTTCCATCCATGTGTACCTGGCTTTAAGCTGGCTATAATGGGTCACCTGGCTGATCAAAAAAACGGACCAGATTCCCCTTTCCACACATTTGACGTGGATGAAGGAATCCTCCCCACTGTGCCATTGTATTCTGATAGTGGGACTCTTCCACTGTTAGAATACACTGATCAGCACTGCAGACAATTGCCTGCATGCACTGATTGAGCGAAAATATACAAACATTGACGTTTGAGAGAAGTAAACTCCATTGATCTATTTTTGTCCTTTTCCCAACTTTTTTGTGCACACTATTTGTTGAAACCTGTTTGTTGCCAGTGCATTGCCATCAAATTATTGATTATTTAAAGCTAAATAAAAATACGCAGAGCCTTTTCACAAGTATCATTAGACATCCATTCATTTTCCAGATGACCAATATCATTCATCATTGAACACTTTACCTACTGCCCTGTTAACAGCAATTACAGTTGGTACAGTAAACAAAGTAACTACTTTTATCTCAGGAAGATTCTATATGCTAGTAACACATGGCTTCACTGTAGTATTAGATAACATAATTTTCTGACTAATTATCATAATTACAGTCCAGTGCATAGATTTTTTTTTTCCTGACAAGCGTTAGCTAAAGATTTTAACAATTGCGAGAAACATGCAAATTGGTTTTAACAGCTGTTAAACTTTGAGCGATGCTATTTCTTTTTTAGAAAATAATTATGACTTTGAGATGGGAAAATGGATCGTACGCTTTCAGAATGGGGAATCGCTGTCAGGGTTATTAATGGAAATATCAGTAAACCTATCTTCTTTATGAGAGAAACACTCAGAAAGCAAGTTACTTGCAGCATACCAAATATTTGAGGAGTGAATGTGCATATTACCACTGCCTGTCGGATGAGCTGCAATGTATATAATAAAGTGATTTTAATGTTTGTACCATGGAATGATATTAGCTTTGGATGGTCCTTGTATTATGGAAGCCAGAGGTCACATAAAAAACAAAAAAAACAAAAACATGATCTTTTCTATGCACTTAAAAACCCTTGTCAATTGTTATGTTTCACAAGCTATTTCTCATTTTCTGGTTATTTGAATTGATTAAATTCTTTCTGTGCAGTCTACTTGACAAAAGTCACCAGCAAAGGCCTCATTCATACCAATCATGTCATGGTTACATTGCATGTGTTCCATGTAATGGAAATAGTACCCCAACACACTTCCAAATATACATGTGCAGCAATGCACCACAGCACAATGCATGTTCTCTTGTGCATTGTGCTGGGCTGCAAAAGAATGCAGAATAGACATATCTTGTGTGCGTTATGCTGCACTTCAGCCCATTCCATATGTGCCTCAATGCATAAAAATGCAAGTTCTGCAGTACACTGGATTCTGGTGTAAATTGGCCCTGAAATATGTCTTCTCTCTCTCGTCTTATTTTACCTTTACAAAAATAATGAAAAGGTGAACTAATCCAGCGTATACATGGGCGGACTTTCCAACCGGACTGGTCTGACTGACTTTCCGACGGACTTTTGACAGACCTCCGATGGAATTTTTTTAAACGAACGGACTTGCCTACACACGACCGGACTACGGACAGACTTGCCTACACACGACTGGACTTTCCAGCGGACCTAGTTCCCGACGGAGTTACAGCGGACTTTCCAAATGAACGGACTTGCCCACACATGAACAAGTCCGTTCATTTTGAACGTGACTCGGGTACGACGGGACTAGAAAAGGAAGTCAATCTCGCCGCTTTTATTGGCGAGATTGACGCCTTGCGAGCCCCATCGTGGGGCATACCAGGCCCTTAGGTCTGGTATGGATTTTAAAGGGAACCCCCTACGCCGAAAACACGGCATGGGGGTCCCCCCAAAATCCATACCAGACCCTTATCCAAGCATGCAGCCCGGCCGGTCAGGAAAGGGGGGTGGGGACGAGCGAGCGCCCCCTCTCCTGAACCGTACCAGGCCGCATGCCCTCAACATGGGGGATGGGTGCTTTGTTGATGAGGACAAGGGCCTCTTCCTGACAACCCTGGCCGTTGGTTGTCGGGGTCTGTGGGCGGGGGACTTATCTGAATCTAGGAGCCCCCTTTAATAAGGGGGCCCCCAGATCCCGGCCCCCCACCCTATGTGAATGAGTATGGGGTACATCGTACCCCTACCCATTCACCTAGGGAAAAAAGTGCCAATAAAAAAAAACACACTACACAGGTTTTTTAAGTAATTTATTAGACAGCTCCGGGGGTCTTCTTCCGACTTCGAAGGTCTTCTTCTGACTTTGCCGCTGTCTCCGGCCTCTTCTCCCGGTGTCCGGTTCTTCTCCCGCTCTCCGGCCTCTTCTCCCGGTGTTCGACCTCTTCTCCCGGTGTCAGGTTCTTCTGCCGGCTCCTCCGATATCATCTGTTGCTCTTTTGCTAGCGGTGGCCCGGACTTATGTGTCGTCTTCTTCCCTCTTCTCTTCTTCTGATGTTGACACAATGCTTTCTCCCGATGTAATGGTGTGTGAGCTCTCCGCAATAGACTCTTTGGAGTCTATACTTCGTTTATTACAAGAAAGTATTTTGCTTACTTTAAAAACTGCAATTTGGCATTGCATGCTGTTACTAGGTATATGAGCTACCAGAACACCTAGATCCTTTTAATCATTGACTCCAACGGTTATACTCTTCTTAGGATGCATGAGGCAAGCATGTTTTTATCCCCCAAGTGTATAACTACATTTATCCACAATAAACATCACTTACAATATATTTGCCCAATCAAACAGTGCATTCAGGTGTGCTTGTAAGTTAGAGACATCAGGTAAGAACGTTATCCCTCTAGGCAGCTTGGTCTCATCTGCAAACAGAAATAGTACTATTGATAATAAACTCTATATCATTTATAAACAGGTTAAAAAGTAAGGGTTCCAACACTGAACCTTGGGGCACACCACTAATAACCTTAGACCATTCAGAGTATGAATAATTCATCACTACTCTATTATTACAGTTTTTATCCATTTTTTATCCATTTACAGACTGAAAACAAAGTCCAAGTACTGTATACTCAAAGTATATTCACATCCACTCTTTTATCTAAGATTTTGCTTACTTCTGACAGCTTGGTCATTGATCCATGCTGGCTGTCACTTAGAATATTGTTTATCAGCAAAAACTCTTCTGCTTGTTTTTTTTTTTTTTATCAAAGTGAATATCTTCCTAACTAGAGAAGGTAAACTAACAGGTCTATAGTTACTTCATAAAGACTTTGTTCCCTTTTGAAATATAGGCACAGCATTTGTCTTCTGACAATCCATGGGTACCAAGACAGTCATTAACCGGTTGCCGACCGGCGCACGCCGATGTACGTTGGCAGGGCTGGGAAAATGGGCGTACCTGTACATCCATTTGAATTCCCCGCCGTGCCAATGTGTGCGCGCCGGCCGGGAGCTCCGTGTCGGCGCGAGTCGGGTCGCGGGTCCCGCGGACTCGTCGCCGCGGGGATACCCGCGATCGCCTCACGGAGAGAACAAACGGGGAGATGCTGTTGTAAACAGCATCTCCCCGTTCTGCCTAGTGACAAGTGTCACTCGATCTCTGCTCCCTGTCATCGGAGATCAGTGACGTCACACATACAGCCCATCCCCCTACAGTTAGTAATCACTCCCTAGAACACACTTAACCCCTCCCCGCCCCCTAGTGGTTAACCCCTTCACTGCCAGTGCCATTTACACAGTAATCAATTTTTAATTGCACTGATCGCTGTATAAATGACAATGGTCCCAAAAATGTGTCAAAAATGTCCGACATGTCCGCCATAACGTCACAGTCACAATAAAAATCGCTAATCGCCGCCATTACTAGTAAAAAAAAAAATTATTAATAAAAATGCCATAAAACTATCCCCTATTTAGTAAACGCTATAACGTTTGCGCAAACCAATTATTAAACGCTTATTGCGATTTTAATTTACCAAAAATATGTAGAAGAATACGATCGGCCTAAACTGAGCGAAAAAAAAAATTTTTATATATATTTTTGGGGGATATTTATTATAGCAAAATGTAAAAAATAATGCGTTTTTTTCAAAATTGTCGCTCTTATTTTGTTTATAGCGCAAAAAATAAAAATCACAGAGGTAATCAAATACCACCAAAAGAAAGCTCTATTTGTGGGAAAAAAAGGACGTCAATTTTGTTTGGGAGCCACGTCGCACGACTGCGCAATTGTCAGTTAAAGCAACGCAGTGCCGAATCGCAAAAACGCTCTGGTCAGGAAGGGGGTAAAATCTTCCGGGGCTGAAGTGGTTAAAGAGTCTCTAGAAATTAAAAACAATGGCCCTTAAATAATATATTTAGGGAATTCCCAAATAAATGTGTACCTAGAACAGGGTGACACAGTGGGTACACATATAGCTGTGTGCCAACGTCTCAATAGTAAACATAATATAGCTCAGGTCTTCAAGGACACATGCGTATATGCCATTTGATCCAAGTGCTATATTCACCATTATTTTGTTTAAATGTATATTTTTTTCAAATGTGTCACTTCACTGTTTAAGGCCCTTTTCTTATTCTAGGTATCCTAGAAGGTATTTTATAGGCATGGTAAGTCTTCTGACTTCACTTATTTTTTATTTTTTGGAAATGTGGAATAAAAATGAAAATGTTTTTTTTTTTTTAATCATAGTTCAAGTAAATTATAGGATATTTCTAACACATAGCATAGACTTACTTAGAATTAAAGTAATTAGAGTATAGGGATACAGCATATGAGAGACTTTTTCCCAGCCTAACCACACAAAGAGGCCCAAAATCCAAGAGGTACCTTCAGGCCTTCTAGGAGAATAAATTACACATCTAATTTCCTGACTACCTATCAAAATTTGGGGGTCCTGGAGCACCAGGGCAGAAGAAACACTTGCGAAATGACCGCATTTTAGACAGTAAACACCTCAGGTTATTTTTTAAAAGGCATGGTGAGTCTTTTGAAGCACCAATTTTTTTGCCACACGTTTTTGGAAAATGCAGAAAGAAACTTAAAATGTATGTTTTTACACAAAGTTGTCAATTTAATAAGATATTTTTCACACACGGCATAGGCATATATGAAATTTCACCCCAGACACATTCTGTTACTCCTAAGTATGGGGGTTCCAAATGTGTAAGACTTTTTCACTGTTTGGACTGATTATGTCCCAGATATTGTATCTTGTGTATCACACAAATCAAACAATTATATCAATACTAATGTACTGTAATAGATGAACAATGTCAAGTCAACGCTTAGCAAAGTAAAGAGAATAGAAGCTAGCACTAAAAGGTCAATAAACAAAACCTTCCCGGTAAACTAGTAAAAACAGTGCTGCGCTCAAACACAACAATATATAAATTCAACAAAAATATGTCACAAAACATTAATATATTCAGTGAAAGTGAAAAAATGGTTACTGTCCCTTTAAATGACATGGGACAATAATGTGTGAATGGTATACAGATTGTACAATTCAAAAGGATAACAAATAAATAATATCTGTCCCTTTAACCTCCCTGGCGGTTTTCCCGAGTGTGGCTCGGGGTTAAAATTCAGCACCATTAGCGGTAACCCAGAGCCACACTCGGGATTACATTGCAGGATCCTGGAGCGGCACACTTACCTTGTCCCCGGGATCCTGCAATGTCCCCCGCAGTGTCCGTGGGCTCCGTCCTCCTCCCGAAGCCTCTCCTTGCCAGGCTCCGTTCCCTGCGAGCGTCGCAACGCACGGGGGCGGAGCCTGGCGGCAAATTCAAAAAATTGTAAAAATCATAACACATACAGTACTGTAATCTTACAGATTACAGTACTGTATGAAATTATTTCACATCCCTTTTGTCCCCAGTGCTTTGGCCCATGCCCTTCATGCAGTTTTTTATTACATATACTGTTCTTTCTGCCTGGAAACTGGAGATTGTCCATAGCAACCAAAAAGTGTCCCCTTACGTCAAAAGTGGCTTTAGACCAGCTAGAAAACAGCGATAGTAAATTAGAACACTTGCAGAATTGAGCGATAGTGAATCGTGGGGAAATTTATTTTATTTTTATTTTTTATTTTTATTTTTTAATTATTTATTTTTATTTATTATATTAAAATTTATGTTTTTGTGTTTCAAACTTTATCATACCCGGGATATCTACTAGACTCTTGTTTGGACAGATTTAAGTGTGTTATTGTTAAGAATTACAGACCTACAATATAAAACGCCAAATTTCCATGCAAAATAATTGTACCGCTTTTAGCACCTAAAATCCGAAATAATCATACCACCAGGGAGGTTAAATACCTTGAAGCATTAGTGTGTAAGTAATATAAAATAAGGTTCATCTATACAGAATATCACGTGACCAGTCTGTGAAAAAAATAAATGTAAATTTGAAACTTATAAAAAATGTAGATGTGTCTCCTTTAAACATATATATCTGGATGATTCTAGTCAACTTTTGTACTTCTCCACAGTGATCACCACCACCAATACACTGCACTCACCAGAAGATGTGGCTGCTTAAATTATAGGCAGCATATAGGCATTTTGACATTTTCCTAAGATGGATGAATCACAGCATCTTGTTTTTAGGAGCTGTCCCTTTAAGGACTGTAACCCTCTGGTGAAGTTATCAGTAAGACCATCACTTTCTGGGGCCAGCAGATATGTAGTGCAGCTGTGCAAAATGAGTGCTAACCACGGTAGCCAAAAAAGCTATATAGTGTAGTATTTATTTTAAAAACTGGGCTCAACAAACCAATATCAAAAAAAGCAAGTATCCAAAGACTCACAAAGGTGGCTGCCACATGCAAACCCATGTAGCAGCAAGACTTTAGCACTCTTTTGCTCCACCCTAGTACCATCACCAGAGGGTTGCTCTCCTTAAAGCGTTCGCTCCTAATAACAAGATGCTGTGATCCATCCTTTGTAGGAAAATATCAAAATGCCTGTATGCTGCCTATAATTTAAGCAGCCACATCTTCTGGTGAGTGTAGCATGTTGGTGGTGGTGATCACTGTGGAGAAGTGCAAAAGTGATCTAGAATCATCTGGATATATATGTATAAGAGACACATCCACGTTTTTTATAAGTTTCAAACTTAAATTTTTTTTTTCACCGACTGGTTAAGTGATATATACAAATGGAATTGTTCGCAGAGGATGGCTGGGACTGCCATCTCACAGGAATGTGAATAGAGGTGCTTGTGCAGTGTCATTTAAAGGGGTTAAAGCGGGTGCTGAGGAGGCAGTACAATGCCTCCTCAATGACTGTTA
The DNA here is from genome assembly GCF_042186555.1 of Aquarana catesbeiana. NCBI lineage: Eukaryota > Metazoa > Chordata > Amphibia > Anura > Ranidae > Aquarana > Aquarana catesbeiana. The sequence goes on from NC_133336.1 coordinate 115,171,616, forward strand.
AATGCTTTCTGAAGAGTGATCCAAACACTGATTGCTCTTCAGAGAGCAAAGCACATGTGAGTGAGTCCTTATGGTGATGTTATGACTGGTGTGTCGGTGACCAGGGACACTGGGACTGATGTGGCTTTGATCAAGGACATTGCAACTGGTGCAGCGGTTATGAGTGTTAGGGACACTGTGTCTGGTGTGGTGGTAATCAGGGACACTGAGACTGGTGTGGCAGTAATCTGGGACACTGCAGTGACTGGCAGCACTGGTCTGTTGACATTGTACTGCTGTAGTTGTGACAATTGCTGGGGATACTGACATACAGTGATTTTGCCCTTGCTCTGGTGACAGTATTTAAACAATTTTTTCTTTCTTTTTACAATTTTTGCTTTTTTTTAATATACAGTACTGTCTGCTCTGGGAATGGGGGGGGGGCAGTTTTTTTTTCCACTGTGATTGCTTATACAGTCATATTGCAACTCCACACATAATTTGTCTGCCAAATCATACTCTCTATCAACAAGGTTTTCTTTCACACTCACCGTTAGATCACTTTTAGAGACAGGGGCTACCACCTTTTGGTTTTACCTTGTCTTTTCACAAGAGAGTACAGCCAGAAAAATGAACAGCCCAATCTGTCATGATTGCTTTAAACAGAATTAGAAAGTAAGAGGAATTTTTAAACTTGACAGCTGTCACCAGAACAGGGAGCAAGAAGAAATTTCCCTGTGGAGATACCAATTCCATAGACAGCACTAATTCCTTTTGGCTTACAAACTAGGAAATAGGGGTACATCTCCCCAATAGAGACACAAGAAATAATCAAAATGTATTAGTGGCTTTATCCTTTTGTTATCCTAACAAGCAGTTAAAAAAAAAGGTTTTGGCTAAAGTTGAAATTTAAATATTCCAACAATAAAAGTATTATGTAATAAATGTGTGTGTCCCTTCCATATGCACAGGCGCCAATCATTTGAGTATATCTTATTTACATAAAGAACTGCATCAATGCTATAGCATTGGGGTATCCTATTGTGTCTTCTCAAAAAAAGAACTTCAGAATTAAAAACTGTTACAGCACAAACAACATAGAATAGTAAGAAACATAGCTATAAAAAATCTACAATAGTCATCACCCAATTTCACTGACGCTTACAAATTGAATGTGAAATGCAGGAGGGGCAAACGACCTTAGTCATTACTATGCTTGAATAAAATAATTTCCCTTTTCTTCTGTTTTAAACAACCATTCGGTAGACTAGGTCCCATAAAATAGGGGGTTTAATGATTTCCAGTGATTGTATCTGATTACATCTCCCTTTTCCTGCTGAAAACTAAGCTAATCATGTCAAGAAAATTTTGTCCTAATCAAGCAAAATTTCAGAAAGCACCCTCCCTTCTCACAGAATATGAATTTTTGCCTCTCAGAATAGCTTTGTGCCTCTCCTTCTGTGTTGAACGGACATTGTAGCTTCCAGGTGAGTTTGAAACGTCTTAAGCTTTCCCAGCATCTTTTCTGTACCACCAAAGTCTTCCCAGCAACCCAGCAACTTACAGTGTTATGAATATATTGTAATACAGCATGCAACCAAAAATATACTTCATTAGAAGTGAGGCAAAGTGCAGCCAATTTCCGCTAGAGCCACTTGTGATTTGCAGAGTGGTTACAAAAACCTGTAGCCATTTCACCTTGTCTTTTTCTTTGATTAAACCCACTTGGGTACGGATCAGTGCCCAAGATGAGCTGCAAATATAATTAAAGAGTTTCTGATACACTGGTGCCAAAAAAAAAGGATTTTACATTTTTTGAAGTTGTAATTTGGAGCAATTGTTCAGTAAGTATTTAAATTAATAAAAGCCTCTCCAATTAAACTGCATGTATTATTTGCAGTTAAATTTGCTAGGTTTTATGTAAGGTAGAAAACAACCTGATCCAAGTAAATTTAGCTAGATTAAAGCCTAAGATGAAAATAACTTATACATTATTAAAATGTATTTATGATACAGAACTGAAAGTAGATGGTTTAGCAACTTTACAAGTTTGCATGGATATGTTCCTGGCATGCCACAATATAATATACAGTTCTAAAATAAGCTGTGCGTTATAAAAAGGACAGAACTGTGGAAGCTGTGCCCAAAAACAAGCATGCACATGGCAAAGGACAAGTCATCAGTATTGCCTGTGCTCTCCCTGCAACTGATCTTTTCTCTATTATTGATTTACCATGTCTTGTGAATGGAAATTGAATCACCACACCACTGCTAAGAGGTCCAGATACACTCACATTGTGTTCAATCAAGCCCTGATGAAGGTAGCATTTTTGGACCCCTGACATGCACTGGCTACTCTTTGTACTGCCCCCCTGACTTTTAGTGGAATAAAGCTATTCCAATAAAAGTCGGGGGGGGGGGGGGGCAGTCCAAAGAGTAGCCAGTGCATGTCAGGGGACCAAAAATGCTACCTTCATCAGGGCTTGATTGAACACAATGTGAGTAGACTAGAAGTGAGCTGGACCTTTAGGCCTTGTTCATATGATGCAGAGATCTGCAGCTGTCTCTTCAAGGGCACAAAGAACACTATTGTTTTCTATGCGCCTTGTAAACAAAACTACTATCATGTACATATTTTTTCTGCACAGAAATATGCAACATTAAGGGCAGGTTCACACTAGTGCAGAGAGCTGCATTTTTCTGTAGACAAAAAAAAAAACACATTTTCTGCAAGGGCACATAGAAAACAATTGTTTTCTGTGAGCCCTGCTAGCTCTTCTATACTGCAGGGCAAAGCAGTGCAGAGAAATGGAAAATGTTTGCATTTTCCACTTTGCTCTGCAGCCGTCTGTGTGATCCTGTGTTGAGATGAGCTGCCATGCATAGAAACAAATAGAATGACACTGTGGGGTTTATTTACTAAATCAGGCTCACTTTTGCATTGAAACCAATCAGCTTCTAACCTCAACTTGTTCAATTTGGCTTTGGCAATAAAACCTGGAAGCTGATTGGTTTCTATGCAGAAGTGAGCCTGATTTTGCCCTATCCACCTTTAGTAAATAAACCCCTTTGCAACATTCCATAAGACTGCATTCACACATGATCGTGATGTGATGTTTTTTTTTTCTGTGCAGAAATATTCAACATAAAGGTCTCTGCAGAGGTACAAAGAAAACAATTGTTTTTATGTGCCCTGTTTTCTGCACAGAAAACTGCATGCAGCGGGTTCACACTACCATAGCTGGGGGATAATGCAATCTTTTCAATCAATGCAAGGCACTGTTTACCCTTTTTTCTTTTCTGCGTCTTGCAGCCATTTAAATTTGTGGGGCGGAATCACAATGATTCTGCCTGCGATTATGTGTTGATGCAGAATAAAAGTTTAGGAACAAAGGGCAAACAGTGCCTTGCATTGAAAAGATGCAAGCCGTGATCCCCCAGCTGTGGTCACTACTTACAGGGAAAAGTGGAATATTTTTTTGGCAGGTAGTGTGAACCCGCCGCATGCAGTTTTCTGTGCAGAAAAAAAACTCACATGACACCAGCACTGTGGTGTAAACAAGACACATGAAAAAACAATTGTTTTCTTTGTACCCTGCAGAGACCTTTATGTTGAAAATTTCTGCACAGAAAAAAAAATCACATGATGTGAACAGGGCACATAGAAAATGATTGAATTCTTTGTGTCCTTGCAAGTTAGACAAAAATTCACATCTTGAATGAATTTCGGACCTTTGGACCTGCTTTGAAGCTCCTGCATAAGATGCCTCTCAGGTTTCCTCCTGTGCCACCCAGTGCCCCTGTGTTGTCCCCTGCTGCCAACTCCCTTTGTTCCCCATTTCTACTCTTATGCCACATACAGACAATCTGAATTTCCGACAACAAATGTTCGATGTTAGCTTGTTGTCGGAAATTCCGACCGTGTGTAGGCTCCATCGGACATTTTTTGTTGGAATTTCCGACAAACAAAATTTGAGAGCTGGTTCTCAAATTTTCCGACAACAAAATCCGTTGTCGTAAATTCCGAGCATGTGTAGACAATTCCAATGCACAAAATTCCACGCATGCTCTGAATCAAGTACGAGACGGAAGCGCTTGGTCTGGTAACACTAGTGTTTATAATGGAGATAGCATATTTTCACGCTGCAAAGTTTTTAATCTATTAATGCAGCGCATTCTCTTCTTGTTTTGTTGTTTTGCTGCTGATATTCTCACTAAATTCTAACAAACCGATTTCTTTATTATTTCTCGTGATCTCATGAATAATCTTTTTTTTTTTGCCAGATCTCCAGAATAATGCTTTATTTTTTTTATAGTGATCTACTTTTTTTTTTTATCAAGATCTCCTGTTTTTTTTTTTTTCATAGTGATCTCCATAATATTTTTTCTCATTTTATGTGTCAAGTTACCACAACACCATTATTATCTTGTATTTTTTAACCTCAAAGAGATTGGTTGGTGTTGGTGTCCCTTGTTAATTTGACATTGTATTTTTGAAATGTACATGCCTACTCACAAACAAACTGTGCTTTTTGAACTAAAACACATAGCCAAGTATTTGTGAAAATAAACTAGGCATTTATTAGGGGTCATAACAAAATAAAGAGGAAGGCAACGCTGGATAAACTGGTTAAATTGGCAAAGCCTTTGTACCCCAGGGCATACATCAATTATTTGACAGAAAAACTTGGTAACCTGAGGAGTCCATTTAATAAGGCGCACAATCTGGTCCAGGACTCAGAGAGATCAGGAGCCGCAGCAGATGACATGTATGTCCTGAGGCTGTGGTCTTACAACAGTCTGCGTCTTTTGTCAGACCAGACTGAACCCAGGCCATCACTCTCTTGTCTTCCTTCCACGCTTCCTTCCATGCTTTCTTCCGGTCTGTGGCTCTAGTGTTGGAGTTGTAGCAGGAAGTGGAGGAGGAGGAGGATGGTCCAACTCACACAGGTGGGTTTTGCTTGTGAGTTTGCCCCTCAACCCCTTATTTAGGGCCAGATAGATCACTTCCTCACAAAAGAGGTGTTGGCCCACCTCCATTTCCTGCATCTTGCTGGCTACCATGCAGGCATAGGCCTCTTGAATATTGGGGGTGGTTCTGAGGGCCGCAGTAGCCTCCCGAATCAAAGAAAGCGCTGACTCCTCCACGTTCCTCCCCTTCCTGAAGGCAGAGGGGAGGAACCTGGAATCCAGTCAGGCTTCTAGGCCGGCCACCTCCTGGCTGCCACTTTCCCCGCCACCTCCTGGCTGCCACTTTCCCCCACCACCTCCTGGCTGCCACTTTCCCCCGCCACCTCTTGGCTGAGGCTTTCCTGTGTATGAAAATTGGACATATTTTTAGTTTATTGTTCATCAATCAAACACAATTTGGAGAATATGTTAAACAATGCTATACCTGACTCAAGCTGGGCTCCTCCACATCTTTTTCCTGGGTGGTAGGCCCAGGATGGACTTGTCAAGCCTCATCTGAGGTGGAAAGAAGAGTGGAAGGAAGTGTGTACTACGTGAGTACAGTAGTGACATAGATGCATTTTTTCTGCCATCTGTTGCCTTTGATGGATATAAGCATTGATTCAGCTATGTTGTTGTTAAAAATATGTATTTTTTTATATTTTAGATTGTTACATGTAGAATACTATTGCATATCGGATCATCCCTGAAGAAGGAATGTGGGACACTCCGTAATGCGTAGGATATATCGAATGCTTATGTCTACAATTTTAAGTACATCTGTTCTCTGAGATCACCGGAGACATCATACACTCCAAAGCTATTTGCACAGATAGCAATTTTTTAAATATATATTTGTACTATTGTTATGTGATGAACTTTTTGAAAAAAATGTTTTGATACATTGTTTAAATAAAATCGCTTTTTTATTATTTGATTTGTCTGACAATCTATGCTTTAAAGTCCCACCCTCTCTGGGGGAAAACTCTGTACCTATCTAAGTCTGAGATGTTGGCTGATTAATAGCATATGAGTTTTCTCAAAAAAAAAAAAAAAACTCCATCTTTCTTGATATTGAAGGAAGTGTGGAAGGAAGGGTTGAGAGTAATGGCCTGATTTCAGTCTGGTCTGACAAAAACCGCAGTCTGTTGTAGTACCAGAGCCTGGGGACATAAACGTCATCTGCTGCTGCTCCTGATCTCATGGAATCCTAGACTTGTGCTCCCTATTATATGTGCTCCTCAGGCCACCTATTTTGGCCTTCAAATAGTTGATGTTTGCCATGGGGATCTGCGGCTTCACCAATTCCAGAAATTGATCCAGTGCTGTCTGCCTCTTTCTTTTATTAGTATAAAATGGGTGTTTCACCTGCCACAGACAGGGCAGCTCTCTGTACATATCAAAGAATTGGGGGAGGAAGTCGTGATGATTGAATCGATCCATTTTCTCTGCAAAACACAACACAAGACAAACCCTAATGTCAGGCTAAACTCTCCTAATCTTTTCTCAATATAGGCCTCAATCTAGAAGCAGTATAGACCACTGATGCCCCAAGTTCAAATTGTACCTTCGTTATCATGATTGGCACCTATGCTACTCCGCCCTCCGCTCACAGATCGTACATATGACGCACGCGTGTTACGCTTTATGTACACTGCGCATTCGTGAAACTCCGCCCTGCCTCTGACCTTCTTTCTAGTATATTCCCCGCCCCTTCTCTTTCGGTGCAGTGGGAGAGCACATGGCGAAGAAAGATCAGGTGCATGCAGAGGAGAGCAGCAATGAGGAGGACGAAAGCCCGGAGCCACAAACGTCCCGATCCAGGAGATTTAAGGCCTCAAACATGTCCTTTGTAGAGATGGTGGAGATGATGGACATCTTAAAGAGGGCCGACTATGATGGGAAGCATGGACCTTACCAAAACCCAAATGTGAGAAAGGCCAAGATCATGGCTGTGAAAAGTCTGCAGAAGAATTTTGGGATACGGCGACCCAAGGATCAATTGAGTAAACGATGGTCAGACCTCAAATTGAGGGAGCAGGATCAGTACAGAAGAATCAAGAGAGTGCTGCTGAAAAGTAAGTATTTTGTTGTGTGTTCCTATTATTACATTCGTGCTGCTCCATGACTCCATGTGCTTTTCTTTACTGTTGTACAATTTAAAATTGCAAGTTTCAGGTTAGTGGGCACAGTAATCGTTTGTAGTAAACATCGTTCGTTCACCCACTAATATGATGTTTTTGGCAGATGCAGGTTAACTACATTTGTTAATGCCTATTTGTATTAAAAGAAGTTTATTACATTGTTGTCTAGATGGGTTTGTAACTAGAATGAAATGCAAACTTGATTCAGTGTAAGGAGAGGACACTCAGTTGCTGTTTACACATCTGGACGCAGGAGCACTAGTGTGGGAAAACTTTTTAGGGTGTCCCACACAGGTACTCAAGTGGATACTAGGGGTGTCTCCATGTGTGAAACTTGCACAAAAAAGGTAATTATTCCAGCTTTAAGAAAGGGAAAAAATCATGTTTTCAGCTTGGAACTCTGCCAAAACAGACAATTGTACGACACTTCACGCAATGTTTCATATTCCTATTTCTGGCCTCAAATATCTGTGTGCTAAGTATACCTATTTTTTAAGGGAAACTCACAACACCACAACCTCATAATGTGGAGGAAGGAGAGGTTTATGAAGTGGGCGAAATAGTGACCACAACAGGTCAGTGTCTGAGACGACAGCTTCAGGTAATAGATGGATGCTGCATATTTAAAATACATGGTGTTTTTTTTTATTTTGGGTTATGTGGATGTTGTGGAAGAAGAATCTCATTTCACAAGTGCAAGTGCACACGTCCTCCTCGGGGAGATCATGGTGTGCAATCGTGATTTACAGAAGATCAAGGAAGACATCAATGATGTGGGAAAAAATCATTGATGTTTTAGGCAGAATCTCAAACACCCCAAAATTATTCTAGTTTGTATTTTTCTTATTTTCACACATTTTAAATATTTTTTAGAAAGCCAAATTTTGAAGATGCACACACTGTGTCAACATGTGCTATCGGCCATCATGGGATATCAAGGTACGTGTTTTGTGGGTGCAACCCCTTCCTCACAACTAAAGTAGATGAGAGGATGGGGTTGCACCCCCAAAACACGTCAATGGATCCCCCATGATGGGAGCTAGCACATGTTGACATTAGGCATGGGATCAGGAGGAAAATCCACATTTTCACTCCCAATTTGTGTGCATCTTCAAAATTTGTCTTTTACAGGGGTGACATCACCCCATGTGATGAAGGCAATATCAACACAGTTTGGACATACTAATGTCTGATATTGCCTTCACTTTTTCAATTTTGAACTTTGTAAGTTCCTGAGTTGTGTATGTTTATGGTTTTAAACATGCCTGTTTAACCCAAAAAAGGCTATTTGTACTGTCAAACCTAAAAATGTTATACAACAGATATGTTGGTTTGTTCAAAAACTCTTTTCTAGCGCACATGTGAATGTGCTTTGAGTAAAATGTTTTCTACTCAACAAAGTGTGGCTTCTTCTTTCAATACTCAATACCAGTTTTTGTAGTAATTTGATGTTTACAGTGACAATGGTGGTTATTTACTAAAGGCAAATCCACTTTGCACTACAAGCGCACTTTCAGTGCTGTTTCAGTGCACTTTCAAGTGCACTTGCAAAGTGGATTTGCCTTTAGTAAATTACCCCAACAGTGCTCTAAAATTTGCCCCAATCAGGCCAGTTTGGGGACTCAAAACAATTAATTCATGGTGCTGAAAAGGATGTTTTTTTTATCATTAATGCATTACATACATTAACAACAAAAACATTGTGTGTGTGTAGCAGACCCACAACATAATAATTAGCTGAAGAAGAGATTGTCACCTCATGTATCAACTAAATTACGTTTGCACTATTGAAGAAATGGCCAAAAAGAAAAGCCCATTGGAGAACCTAGGAGACAGCTAAAAGAAACACAAGCAGTAAATAAATTAAATATTATTTCATTTTAACCAAAAATTTTATTTCAAAAAGGTTTACGAAACATTTGCTGGCATATCAATGGCCCCCCCTACCCGCAAAGTATTCCATATATTTTTGACGGACCTCGCGGGCACTTTGGGGGGGCAAGCAAGGACGGCCAGCTTCAAGCGCCATCAGGATTGTTGTTTGTTCTGGAAATCTGGCCTCAGGCCCAGCTGAAGTTTGTAGCATTTCTCCTGAGAAAGTTGTGTAGAATGCAGCATGCAAGTATTATATGGTTTAGTTTATATTCCGCCATGTTGATTGGCGTCAGGAACAGGCGGAACTGGCTGGCCATTATCCCAAAAGCATTCTCCACCACTCTTCTAGCTCTGGCCAGCCGGTAGTTAAAAAAACCCTCTGGTCCGGGGTGAGGGTCCTCATCGGGAACGGCCACATCAGGTGATCATCCAGCCCAAATGCTTCATCAACGACAAAGACGAACGGAAGACCAGCCACATTGTCTTCTGCAGGTGGCAAGGCCAAGTCACCACTCTGGAGCCGTTCGTAGAACTTGGTCTGGGCAATGACTCCACCATCCGACATCCGGCCATTCTTCCCCACTTCCACATAAAGAAGCTTGTATGTCGCCAACACCACCACCAACATCACAATACTATTAAACCCCTTGTAATTATAATAGTATGAACCCGAGTTGGGGGGTGGGACAATGTGGACGTGTTTCCCATCAATTGCCCCTCCGCAGTTGGGAAAGTCCCACCGCTGGGCAAATTGGGAAGCCACAGTCTGCCATTCCTGTGGCGTTGAAGGAAACTGTGGAGTGAAACAAGAAAAAAATAAATTAGTACTTTTGCACATAACATTGCAAGCAGATTAGACACAAACATTCTTGACCAACATAAGTATAAAACATTTATTTTAAGGAGTATTAAAAGACAAAAATCTAAGGTCCACTTGTCAGATTTCTCACCCCCTCTGATGGCCCATTTAAAATTTTTAGGGGGGGGTAGATGTTTTGGACAGGACACTTCATTGAGAGCTGAATGCATAAACAATGTGTGTTACTTTGGCCAGGCCCTCCTTATTACACTATTGGCAGCCCACTGGACAGGTAAGAAGTGGCATAATACAAAAAAATTAATACACACTGCACAAATAGAAGCACATTTTTACATTCTGCAATTACAGTACCTATCAAGATAATAGGAGAACAAAACTTTAAACAGTACCATTTGAAAGCATTCAGGCAGGACCTTTCACTACATGCTTTGGTGAATTCGTCCATAAATATGAACACAAAACAGTTAGGTATAGTGTGTATGGGTTTGGGAAAATCAGCAGATAGAGTATTGGTATCGGTTGACTTAGCGGTTGGGAGGGAGGGTTCCAAATGAGTTTGGGCCCCCAAAAAAAGCCTCTTGCACTCTGCCTGAATTTAAGGACAACAATAACATTTGGACATATTTTAGGGGGTGTTTAGGGTAAGCAGTACAATGGAGCTGACAAAATACATTGTTACGTGACTAGGCTAGGTGTGTATGGGCCCAGGATAGCATGCTGGGGAGGTTAGTGAAGGTAAATATACATGAAGGACAAAAAAGGAGCATTAAAAGCTTCCAGCATGCATGAGGACAAAGGGGGCATTCAGAGCATATTACAATCATGGTAATTAGGGAATGAGAAAATAAATACAACACATTAACAAACATTAAATACATAGAATGTGATGTTAAAGGAGAAAACTTACCCTAATATAGTCCTTCTGCGGGACCTGAATGATGGCAGAACAGGTCTCTGGAATACTGATTCCTAGAGCCTGGGGGGGAGATGCCAGTCGAGAACTTGATGTCCTGCGGACTTCTCCCCGTTGCCAAGTACCGCAAGGTGGCGACAAGCCTCTGCTTGGGAGTGATGGCTTGCCGCATGCAGGTGTCCTGCTTGGTAATATAAGGGGACAGCAAAGCCAACAATTGGGGTCCGTTATCCGGAGATAATTCCTGAAATCATCAGGATTATTCTCACGGATCTCCCCCCACAACAAAGGCATGTGCGAGAATTGGTCACGCTGGAGCAACCAATTCTTCGTCCATGAACTCCTCCTCACCCTGTTCATGGACTGGGCTTGGGTCAAAGTAAGAACCCCAACACCAAGCCCCCACATAGCACGAACTCTATGATGAGTACGTACCAGCAACGTGGCTTCAAAATGGTCGGCTGGTCAGAAAAAACTAACAGAACACACTGAAAATCAGAAAGAACCTGAGAAGAACGAGCTGAAAATCAGAAAGGAGCAGACAAGAATGCACTGAAAATCAGATACGTACTAGAAACAGCACGCACTGAAAAACAGATACAAACTGACTACACGCACTGAAAACCAGATACGAACCCACAAGCAGAAATTGAAGAGCAGTAACAATCGGAAAAGCACAAGGCTGAAAAGCGACAATCATCTCTCACCAAGCTTCTTCTAACACGAGATTAGCAGAAGGAGCCCAAAGGCTGGCTATTGAACTTTCTTTTTCTAGTCCAGTCATACGTGTTGTACGTCAGCTCATTCTAGTCGAAAACATTTGTGCGACTGTGTGTATGCAAGATAAGTTTCAGCCAACATCCGTCGGAAATAAATCCACGGTTTGGTTGTCGGGAATTCCGAACGTCTGTACGCTTCATTAGTCTTTTTTTTTCTCTCTTTCTCTCCACTTTTTCTTTATGCTACAAATATCTTGTTGATAAATTTTCCTATAATTACAGCTTTCAGATATGTTGCTAGTAAGGAATCAAAAGCCCTTGCTTTATCTACTAGTATTTTGTAATATTATGTACTTCATACATTTCCATTGGCAAATTTTGAGTTGTTTCTGTATTCCTCGGGTACGCAGGTACTTTGTCTATCTTTATCATGCTGGAGTGCTCTCTAGCTTTAGCTAGATTGACTATTTACCTTGTTTTTTCTACTTTGGGTTGGTTGAAGGCTTGATTTTATTCTTTGATTGCTGATTTCTAAAATGGAAGTCTGTAGTTTGCAACCATTGCTGTAATGCATCTTTGAAAAAACATTTTCTACTTTTCTAATAATAAAAAATTACATGCAAGCAAAATATGCATCTCTGCAGATGGTGTAAACAAGCCCAAAATATTTCATGCAACTTGATTCTGTTTTTCCATCAGTTTTTATGCACCTATGCTGCGAATGAGGCCTTAATATTACTTCTTCCAGCATCAATGCAAGCACAGGCCTTGTCAGCAACTGGTTTGGCAAACCAGCTGCTGACAAGGCATGTGCTTGTAATCACACTGGAAGAAATTTACAGATTATTTACATCAACATCAATACTTTAAGATAGCAATACCAATAACCTTATGGATCAATACTATTTTAACACTTTCCTCTATTACAGATATACAGTTATGAGGCTGTAGTTTTAAGAGTCACTAGGCACCCTCAAATATCTGTAAGTGCTATATTAGAGGAGAAGCTTCAGATTCCAAATTCTGAGTTTTGTTTTTTTGAGTTCAGCGTTTCAAAATCTGTGTTCTGAATTTCAAATTCCAAGTTCCAAACTCCAAATTCCAAATTCCAAATTCTGAGCTCCTATTTCCATATTATGAGTTCTAAATTTCAAATTACAAGTTCCCCATTTCGAGTTCCTATTTCCATATTCTGAGTTCAGAATTCCAAATTCTGAATTTCAAGCTCTGAGTTCTGAATTCCAAATTCAGAATTCCAAGATCTGAATTCCAATTTCCAAGCTCTGAATTCCAACTTCCAAGTTTCCATTTCCATATTTTGAGTCCAGTTTTCTGAGTTCCGAATTTCAAATTCCAAGTCCTGAGTTATTCAATTTCAAATTCCAAGCTCCAAATTCTAAATTTTAAGTTCCAAATTTCAAATGCCGAGATTGAACTTCCAAATTATGAGTTTCAAAGTCTGAATTCCTAAGTCCCTTTCCACTCTGACGGGGAGGGAAACATGTGGGGTGATCTTTTACCACCATACATCTGTATCAGTGCCCTCACCCATTACCATCAGGTCAGAACTCTGCTCAACTTAAAAGTGACAAAAGTATATATAGATTTATACATCTCTGGGAATGCAATGATTGGGAACATGTAATTGTCCATCAACATGTATTTTACAGATGAACATCAGCGAAAACCATATTGTATATTTCAGGATACCCACATCCTGAAGGAGTGGGTGAGACCCAAGAAATGTATAGACATATGGGATACCCAAAAGTTAGATTGTATACTGGAGGTTGATATGTATGTTAACTAGATGTGTCCAGAATTGTCTTTCCTTCTGACTACAACACATGTACTGTATCACAGAGCACTTAAAAAAAAGTCATATGTCACATAAGTAAAACGCAGAGTGTGCTGAAGCCAGGGGATTAACATTACAGCCAAGTAACTAACAATTTTAGAAGAGGATCACCACTGAAATACCACACTTTACCCATGAGAGGTTTTCAAATGAATTAGCCATGTATATTTGTCATTGTTCCATTTCCAGACAATACACCCCTACTATTTTAAACACCTAAATATCTGAAAACTAAGCTAAACTAAGCTAGATTAAACTAAAACTAAGGAGGGTATACATCAAACAAATTAGCAACACGATCAGACACAAATTGGACTGTCTCTTATTTAGCAAATCAATATGCAACGGTTTTTATTTGTGTTTTTATTTGTATTTCCCTTGTGACTGTAATGTTGGGGATCCAACTAAAACAGGTTTGTTCAGGTTATGTACACATCAGTAAATGGGTATACAGTGTCTATCAAGAGCAGATCATTGTCAGTCTAGTAAAACAGGGATTAGTGTATGAATGTTGTACAATAAAAAGGATCGCATTTATTGTATAAGTCCAATGTGGAAACTCAAAAATGATCAACTTGTAACAGCTCACATTAAGCCAGAGGAGGACATGTCATGACCAGTGGTGGGGCTAGAAGAAGTTCCTGCAGCAGTTACTCCTGCAGATTGAACCAGCTCCATGGATGTCAGATATAGTGTCATTTTTATTCTCCTGACAGTACCTTGATGGAGAAGGGGTGCAGGCCAAATGTGGGTGTTTTTTCAAGTTCCAAAATCCAATTTCCAAGTTGTGACTTCCAAAATCCAAATTTTGAGTTCCAAAATGCAAATTCCAAGTGCTGAGTTGTAATTTCAAATTCCTAGTTCTGAATTCCAAATTCCAAGTTCTGAATTCCACATTCTGAATTTTAAATTTCAAATTCCAAATTTCATGTTCTAAATTCCAAATTGTGAATTTCAAGATCCAAATTCCAAATACAAAATTTGGAATTGCAAGTTTGGAATTCTGAGTTCTGAATTCCAAGTTCCAAATTTTAAATTCCTGATTTCAAGTTCTAAATTTCAAATTGAAAGTTCCAAGTTTTTAAATTCTAAGTTCAACATTCTAAATTCAGAGTTCTGAGTTCAAATTTTAGTTCAGAATTCCAAATTCCAAGTTCCAAATTTAAAATTTTGAGTTCTGAGTTCGGAATTCCAAATTCCAAGTTCTGAATTCCAATTTCAAAATTCCAAATTCCATGTTCTAAATATCAAGTTCCGAATTTCATATTCTAAATACAGAGTTCCAGTTTCTAAATTTGGAGTCCAGAATTCAGAATTCTGATTTTGGAGTTCAACATTCCAAATTCCAGCTTCCAAATTCTGAGTTCTTAAATGAAATTCTGAATTTTGAATTCCAAATTCCAAGTTCCAAATTTATAATTCCAAATATCAAATTCCAGATTCCAAGTTCCAAATCCCAAATTCCTTGCTCTAAATACCAAGTCCTGAATACCAAGTTCCAAATTCAGAGTTTGGAATTCCAAATTCTGAGTTCAGATTTCCAAATCCCGAGTTTCAAATTCTGATTTTCAAATTCCGAGTTCCAAATTCCTTATGTCAAATTCTGAATTCCGAGTTCCAAGAATCCAAATTTCAAATTCTGATGCCAGGACTGGGATATGAGCCCACAAGCCCTGCTGTATTCGGAAGTAGCTCTTTTTGCCAAGCCACCTGAGATGCTGGATAGCATCCTGTCGGATCTCTTTGGATAATCTTGCCTTGTACCTTGTTTCTGGGGAGCCTTGAACTCCTTGCTCCTCCCATGAACTTCCATTTAGGCAATGCCTTTGCACTTCCTATTTGCCATATTTTTGTGCTGTTTCTAGCTGATATCTTGCTCCTCTGTGTACCTGCAGCTGTCCTTATCTCCACTACCACTCATTAACAACCTTTGGCTTGTTCTTTGACTACACTTTGCTTGATCCCAACCTGCAACCACTTGTTACTAACCCTTGGCTTGTTTAATAGACTTCTGTTTGACCTCTACCAGCTATATCTTGACCCCAGCTTGCTCACCTCCTGGTGGGGCGATCCTGAGGATTGTAACCTGGTACTAACATGCAGCAAACCCATCTCCACCATCAGGAGCTCTGGTAAATACTGGGCAGTTCTTAGACCTACACCTCGGGTGAGCCCGTGTCTTCCGCCAGGGTGACCTGTTTGTGTACTTATCCAGCTGGTTGGTGGGAGTCTCTCTACTGTTATAGCTACTGGTCTATAATCCTGAGCCCTGATCATGGCATCCGAGTTCCAAATGTCGAGTTTTGAATTACAAATTGCAAGTTTAGAATTCCAAAATCTGAGTTTGGATTTCTGAACTCCAAATTCCAAGTTCAGAGTACAAATTCCAAATTCCGAGTTATAATTTCCAAATTACGAATTCAGAGTTGCATATTTTGAATTCTGAGTTCTAATTTATAAATTCCTAAATCCAAATTACAAACTCAAAGTTTAGAGTTCCGAATTCCAATTTTGGAGTTCTGAATTCCAAATTCTACGTTCTGAATTCAAAGTTCTGACTTTCTCCTCTTCCCAAGTGATCAGTAATTTTGTAGAAAGTTAAAAGGTGAGATGTTGCACCAGGGGCTGTTCTGTTTTATGATTTATGTATACAGCCAAGAACCTCTCTGTCCAAGCAGTAGATACTGACCTTGGGTAATGCCAGAACAGAGATGCAGAGAAAAACCTTGTCAGGAGGAGTATTGTGAGCTCTGTGGGAGGTAATAAATAATTGGCATTGGCAGTGTTACCCTTGCAGATTACCTAGCACTTAAGACCAGTACACATTACTAGTTCTTCTTTGTTCAACCCAGTGGGTTGAACAAAAATAACCTGACAGCTCAGAAAGAGCCGCTGTACTAACTATCCAACATTAGTACAGTGATCTCCCCTGCTGTGCTATTGTGTTCTGACAGGGGGGATTGCCCCCCCTCTGCCAGAGCACTCTGGTCAGCACTGATCAGGACCCGATTGGCCGATTTTTTTCTCGGTCATGCCCCTTTGACAGAAGCCAGACTGAATGTTGCCCGACATTCAGCCTGTGTGTACTAAGCTTTAACGTGAGCAAATATATCTGCTGTGAGGTCCACTTTAAAGCTGAACTCTGGGCAAAAACACTTTTATTTAAAGATATTCCTATATAGCCACAAAGAATATAAATCCACATTGTGAGCACCACGTCTTTAAAAACATAGATATTACATGCTACATCAGTGACAGCATCATTGTGTTGTACATAGCTTGTAAAGAGCACAGAGCTGTGGAAGGGACCCTGCAGGCTCCACCCACTAAAGGCTGCTTGCAAAAAACTACAGGAGGGGCAGGGACAAGACCAATCACCCTGCAAAAGGAAAGAAAGAAGTTAATAGTCTTTATAAGAGGAAGATTTCTGCACAGCTTTCTGTTTACTGCACCAATCTGGGAGAAGTACACAAAGCATAACTAGATTCAAGTATAAATACACATGCTTCTTGTATGTAGACAATATGCTTATCCAGGAGTAAATCCACACAGTGAATACTTCAATGGTCTGTGCTGATTCAATAAAAAAATATTGTATTAACACAAGGTGTCACATACCTTGTGGCAGAGCCTGACTTGTAGTGGGAGGCCTCTCATACAGCCCGGCTGTGGCATCAGAGGCGGGGGGGGGGTCACCCGTTTACATCACCATGTGGCCCCGCCCTCAGCTATATAACAGCTGTCATCGAGAAGAAGCATCACTCGGCGGGACTGTTGCGGCTCGGTCTGTCGGGCGGCGTGGATTTACATCGCTGGACATTTTTATTTTTTAATAAAGGACTTGTCTCTTTTTTACCATTTTTGACACTTTTTTTGTGAAATGGTAGGGGTACAATGTACCCCGTTACCAATTCACATAGGGGGGGCCGGGATCTGGGGGTGCCTTTGTTAAAGGGGGCTTCCAGATTCCGATAAGCCCCCCGCCCAGAGAACCCCACAACCACTGGGTAAAGGTTGTCGGGATGAGGCCCTTGTCCCCATCAACATGGGGACAAGGTGCTTTGGGGTCAGACCCCAAAGCATCCTCCCCATGTTGAGGGCATGTGACTTGGTACGGTTCAGGGGGGCGCTCTCTCGTCCCCCCTCTTTTCCTGCGGCCTGCCAGGTTGCGTGCTCAGATAAGGGTCTGGTATGCATTTGGGGGGACCCCATGCCATTTATTTTTACATTTTGGCGCAGGGTTCACCTTCAAATCCACACCAAACCTGAAGGGACTGGTATGGATTTTGGGGGGACCCCTACACCATTTCTTTTTAATTTGGTGCAGGGTTCCCCTTAATTTGCATACCAGACCTGAAGGACCTGGTATGGATTTTGGGGGGACCCCCACGCATTTTTTTTTTCATTTTTGGTTCAGGGTTCCCCTTAATATTCATACCAGACCCTGGTAATGGACTTGGGGGGAACCCATGGCGTTTTTTTCAATGAGTTTTATCTATATTGCCGAGACCCGACAATTCATTACAGCCGCAATCAGTTTTAAATTACTTTTTTTCTTTAGAAATGTCATTTTGCTGTGCTACTGTTCTAAACAAGGGAAAACTACGCCACTTTACAGGTATACTATAGGCACCCCCCAGGCACGATATTTAAAGGAATATTTCATTTTTATTGTTTCACTTTAAGCATTATTAAAATCACTGCTCCTGAAAAAACGGCCATTTTTAAAACTTTATTTTGCATTGATACATGTCCTCTGGGGCAGGATCCAGGTCCCCAAACACATTTTATGACAACTTACATATAAGCCTTTAAAATGAGCACTTTCGGTTTTTCATGTTAGTGTCCCATAGACTTTAACAGTGTTCAGCGGCTTTCGAATTTGCCCCGAACACCGCATATTGTTGTGTTCGCCGAACAACCAAAGTTCAGCCCAAACTTATGCTCAGGCCAAACTGTTCATCCATCCCTACCCACAAGGCAACTTAGGTACATGCCTAGGGTCCAGCATGTGACCACAGGAACCATCTAGCCCTCCTTGCCTCCCTTAGGGGCTAGTGATTAAGTCTCCCCTACGCACAATCTGCTTTAGAAATATCGGCGTTTGCTACAGCTGCCGACACAGACATTGCAGGAAGACGAATCGACAGCAGCTAAGGCAACGGAACTGCAGTGCTGAAACAGACTGGACCAATACCCACGCAACCTTTCTACATTTATATGTCTACAGAAAATGTCCTATAAATGCATACACTATAAATGCATGTACTGTGTGTCACTTCCAGTGTGAATGAACCCTATGTGTTTGCTTTTAGGTTTAATACTGCTTTAAAGTTATACACAAGATGTCCTTGTTTTTAGCATTTTAGAAATGTCCTTGATTTACTGGAAATAGTACAATATAGTCTACCTTGGGTGACAGATTTGTGTACCTGTTGGTCACTCCGTGCTCAGTGCAGTGAGCTCTCTCCCACTGCTGTACCTGTCTCTCAAACAGTGGAGGGGACCAGGAGTTTTGTAATTTACTGAGTGAAACCTGATGGGGATTCAAAGACACTAGCTCCCCATCAGATCCACTCCTTTAGTGATTGACAGAAGGCAAATTCTTTACCCAATAGAGTGCCTACTATTGACAATAATCCACCCACTGCCTGCTTTCAATCACAAGGGAAGAACAAACCTGGTGAGCTAGTCCCTTAGTTTTCCTATGAGGCTACACCCACAGTCACTGTTTCTTGGAGCCTGTTGGCAGGTAAGCCAAAAACATCCTTGAAAACCAGTGGCACTTGGGCCAGAGAGGGTGTAATGGCAGCAAATATGCTGCTCTGCTACACATTATGCAGAAACAGGCACTCTGTCTCTGTACGCCAACTTAGGGTAATTCTCAGATTCTTATATTTTTGTCTACAAACTGGAGGTAACTCTTTTTGAGTCTAGTGCAGCCATAATGCTAATTTGTAAGTCGCGCTGCTAGGCTTCATGCACATGGCCATACAGAACTTGTGTTGTCCAGAATGTGTTGTATTTACTCTTCTGGGACCTAGAACCCCATGACAGCTGCCCATGGAGATAATATAGAAGATGCAACTGTACGCTGCTGTGCCACACACGCACAGACATATGCTCTGATCAAAGATATAGTTATTTGCTTTGGGCTCCAGGCTTAATTCAATAAAAAAAAATTATATATGTCAAGGAACCACCTCCACCCTCCTCTTCCATTGAGAAATGTTCTTTCGTTGCTTTACTGTCTGAAACATGATTTGTAAATAGGGGAGTGAATCTTGTGACTCATCGAATTCTCCCCAATTCAACGATTGTTGCAGACAGTAAAAATAATGAAAGAACTTTCTGGAAGTTCAGAGACGGGAAGAGGATAGGACATCCCCACAATAAAGATTTCTAGATGTTTCTAATGTGGGACATACTTCATAACAGGTAAACTAGGTCAATAAAGCTATAGAGCTAAAAATTATTTTTAGCTAAATTTCATCTTTACATTTTTTATATTTGAAATGAAGGAGGGTTGGCATTTCTAAAGAGTTAAACAGTGCATTACTTGTATATATACTGTATATTGGTCAAAATCACCATCCGGGTGCCATGGCCCTGAATCCTGCTAGTGGTCTCAGCTGTTAGGGAACCTGGCGCTCTGTATTGCAGTAAAAGATTTAAAAGGAGACCATGGTGTTTCAGGGCAGCAGGACATTGCAGCTACTGTATATATGGACATTCAGCTTCCTTGGTGTCTGCTTTTAGGACCTACTGCTAGTCTGAAAAGGTGCTATGTGAGTCGGTCATGTGCCTAAGTACCATTAAAATCATTGGCTGAAGTAAAGGGGCTTGAAGATGCTACTTTGCCTAGATCCTATGATGTCATTTTGTAATTCTATGCGTAGCTTCTATTAAGCTAGGACAGCAGTACTCTGAGCCAATCAGGGCTATATTGCGGTGCATAGTGTTGTGATTCTGTTGGCTTAATGTTATAATCAGTATGTTATTGCTTCTTGATTGGGCAGTCTTAGCCTGGGAAAGGTCCTGGACTGGGCTAGACTGCTTATCTGTAGTGTAGTCTGCAAGGAGATTTAGGTTAAGGTGATATCATCTGACATTAATGTATGGATCACCAGAATGGCTAAACAGAAAAACAAATTTATAGGAAGGTAAAACAGTTTATGTAAATGTATTTTAACTGTGTATTCAGCTGGTTGAACTCCAGCTGTAAACATAGAAGCAGGCTACCCTTGCTTTATTATTCTAACTTTTTTTCTTGCTAGTGAAAATGAAAATGTATGGGGAAAGCAATCCATTTTCTATTGGTATTAGTTCAGTTTGGTTCGAAAATACAGCAAATGTAGTTTCATATATCTGAGTGTCCGATTGTCCATCGCAATATCGCAGTCCCGCTATAAGTCACTGATCACTGCCATTACTAGTAAAATAAATAAATAAATACAAATTCCAGTATATATCTCATAGTTTGCAGACACTATAACGTTCGCATAAACCAATTTAACCAATTAATATACGCTATGAAGAAATTAGATTTTTTTTCACATTTTTTTTATTGGATAACTCAAAAAGAAAGCTCAATTAGTGGGAAAAAAATGACATAAAGTTTATTTGGGTACAGTGTTGCATGACCACACAATTGTGGTGGCTAGCTCGGTGTAAGGCCAATGTAGTGCCTATATTTAAAAAGGGATCAAAGTCTTTACCAAGTAACTACAGATCAGTTAGTTTAACTTCTATTGTCAGGAAGATACTGATTTTGCTAGAAAATAATATTTTAAGCAATAAGCAGCATAGATTCACGAAATATCGAACTGTAAAATAAATATGATTTCTTTTCATGAGGAAGTAAGCAAAATCTAGACCTAGGAGTGGCTTTGGAAATAGTTTACTTGGACTTTGACACAGTTCCCTACACACAGCTAATGTGTAAATTAAAGTCCATTGGCTTAGAAAATTCAGTTTATACATAGAAAACTGTCTAAAAGCCTGTATTCAGAGAGTAGTGATTAATGATTCATACTCTGAATGATCTAAGGTCATTAATAGCATACCCCAGGGTTCAGGGTTGGGACCCTTACTTTTTAACATCCTTATAAAGGATATAGAGTATAGGATTAAAAGTATAATTTCAGTCTTTGCAGATGACACCAAGCTATATAGTGGAATAACATCCTTACAGGATGTCTCCAACTTACAAGGCAACCTCAATGCATGGTTTAATTGGGCTATTATGTGGAAAATGAGGTTTAATGTTGACAAATGTAAAGTTTTGCACTTGGGGGATAAAAAAATGCATGCATTGCATCATACATACTAAGAGGAGAACAGCTGGGGGAGTCAATGGTGGATAAGGCTCTGGGTGTTCTTGTAGATTATAGACCTAATAATAGCATGCAATGCCAAGCTGCAGCTTCTAAAGCAAGCAAAATACTTTCTTGTATTCAAAGGGGTATAGACTCCAGAGAGAGACATAATTTTGCCCCTGTACAAATCATTAGTAGGACCTCATCTGGAATATGCAGTTTAGTTTTGGGCACCAGTTCACCAAAAGGATATCGGGGAACTGCCAAAAGTGCAGACAGGGGCAACTAAACTGATAAGAGGCATGGAGGTGCTCAGCTATGGGGAGAGATTAGAGGAACTGAATTTATTGTCTTTTTTGAGAATAGGAGATTAAGGGGGATATGATCAATATGTATACATACATAAGTAGTCCATATAGTGAACTTGGTGTAGAGTTATTCACTTTCAGTTTTATCACAGAGGACAAGGGGACAATCTTTACATTTAAAGCGGGGTTCCACCTAAATTTTGAACATTATCTCTATGCATTCTCTTCCTTGCTTAGATGCTGACATGTTGTGTAAAAAAATTTAAATCGCCGTAATTACCTTTTTTTTCTAATCTTCTTAGCACTTCCTGGTTTTCCTCCCATGGGAGTAGGCGTGTTTCTAGCCTCTCCCAGACCTCCCACAGTCCCCTGGGAGCTAGTCTCAGGCTTCCCAGCATGCATTGTGCAACAGCGTCATCACAACATCTCGGTGAATGCTGGGAGCACAGCATTCACCGCATCCAGGAAATACATGCTTGTGGGCTTCAAATGCCCACAATGAAGATGGAAACCGCCTTCAGTGAATTTTATAAGTTATTCTTTACAACGAAATCGGACACAGGCGGACTTATTACACAGAACATGTGAGTAGATAATCATGAGAAGAAAAGTTTGTGAATGACATCCAAAAAAAAAAAAAAACGATAGATAGGTGGACCCCCACTTTAACCTTCCCAGACAGAAAGGCTTCTCCACGGTAACAACTGTGAAAATTTGATATAGACTCCCTCAAGAACTAGTTCTGGCCAGCACAGTAGATTGATTTAAACAAGAGCTGGATGCATTCCTAAATGTAAAAAATATATCAGGATACTAAATTTTAGAGGTAAAAACGTGAAGGGTAGTTGATCCAGGGAATATCTAATTGCTTCCTGGGGGATCAGGAAGGAATATTTTACCCCACTGGATCAAATTGGATCTTTATTGGTTGTGGTTTTTGCCTTCCCCTGAATCAACCATGGGTATAGGATAGTACATATGGAGGTTCTCTATTTCTGCTTTTTTTAATATAGTGTATTAATATATTAATGGCAGTCAACCTGCCATTATGGCGTCTCTGCCTTCCTAAATAAGAGATATAAAAAGAGAAGAGGAGTTACAAATCAGCATTTTTATATTAAAAATAATCTCTACATCACTTCAGTTATTGTATGAGTCAATGCAGGTGGATTTCTTTGCAAAAGATCATCTGTTAAATGTATGTAGTATAGTCATCATGTCTCACCCAGTGTCTTTGTATATAAACCTGTATGGAATACATTTCATTCCACAGCTTTAACTACGTGAACAGCCCAAGTGATAGAAATAGCTATGCATGGTCTGCTTGGTGTCTATATTTATAGTTCCCCTTCTTAGTCATACCTCACTGCTGACAGTGCCAACAAATGTGAATGTCTGTACAGGAAGTGATAAAGAGCACAACTGCCAAAAAAATCTATGCGTTCAGGATTATTTAATTAAATAAAGGTCTCTATGTCACATTAAGAACATGAAAAAGAAAAACTCATTATACATATATATTTATATATCAATGTTTTCTGCTATTTGTCCACATGTATGTAAGCCTTTACTAAAACCATAGCTAATAAACTAAGCCCTGCAAACTTCCATAATGTACAAGACAGTCGATTTAGATAATATGTTCTCTGCTTAAATCTTCTGTACCCCACAAACATACAAATGCAAATACCAATTTTCTGATTGTCAATATGTGCATATAGCTCCGCACCAACACCCCTATGTAGTGGTTCTCAGGTCTGTTAATAGGCTGCTCAGTGTTGTCACATGGAGGCAGTCAAGTCTACTCACCATATATGAAAGGAACAGATTGTTTTGTTGACTTTTGATGCATTTTACCTATGGGGCTTAGTTTAGTAGTTATACATATAGAACACATTGGCTTTGAGAATAAACATAAATGCATTACGGCTCCATTATGTCCAGCATTCATATTCATTCTGCTTTTTAATAACATGCATTTACAGATATACCAACTGTAAGACTACCTATAGAAAAGAGATGGCCTTCACCTGATTCTCATCAAAAATGGATCTAGAGAATGAATGAAGGCTGAGGGGTGAAATACATAGCATCAGATATAACATGTATGTATAATATGGATTATGGTCTCTTCCTTGTATTGTAAGTTGTATTGCTAAAGGCTCCAGCTGGATGAACACTCAGAACCTGTTTATAACACATTTTTTACACATCTCAGATCTGTGCAGAATTGGCAATCTGAATAGGGTTTCCTGGTCTATGGATATTGTTTACCTAAAAGAAGGTCTTCATCAAAGCTGAGTCTGCAGCACATAAACTGCACTGAAACCACCTTGCTTGTACCACAATCTCTGCACAGAATGATTGCATCATGATCAGATCTTCTATGCAGTCTTTTGTCTTACTTTAAGAAACTCAAGGTTAAAAAAAATCTAAATTTAAATAAAAGATAGAATACTGCTCTAGGCACATTTAATGGAAAAAGGAAGAGGGATACAATCTCTTTCATGCCCCCCACTCACACACCATTGTTAAAGTACAGCAATACTCTTGTACTGCTGACATTTCACACTGCCATGTATGCTCTAATGGGACCAGACACCATCTTGTTCTGCAGGTAAAATCTGAGTTTTGTATATTGGAGTTTACTTTTCATGAATTTGAAAAAAACAAACTTTATATAGACAAAGTAGTGCTTCACTGGGAACAGTTTTTGTTCCTTGTATCACAGTTTTTAGAAAACTTGCAAAACTTTAAAGAACCATTGTACCTTGCAAAATTAACTTTAATTGTGCCTATGCAATCCTATATATTGTAAACCAAAGTCAAGGAATTATCAAAGGGTATACTTTGCTGATAATATGATCTATCGAATGTGACAAATTATCTTTGTACCAACATGCCCTGATGATAAGCCACTCTGGAGCTCCAGATGATTGATTAAAGAATTCTAAGGCTTTTGAAAGAGCAGTGGAAAATACCATTACAAATTTACAAATTTATAAATAACTTTTCTCATTGAAACAATATGTATGTTAGGGTCAGTGGTCTTTTGTGTATAACAGGACAGTTGGCCCAGGTGAGAGACAACAGACTTAACCTGTACCAGCAAGTGTAGACATTCTATACATTCAAAGTAAAATAATTCATATTTAATCAAACATTACACTTCTTGGGGGAATTCCCCTTATGGTGGAAGACTGTAGCCCTAAAGACTCCTATTCAGGTCATTAGACAGCTATATACACTGATCACGAAGCAACAGCTCTCATCATTAGTACTAAATACACAATTTAGTTTGATGTTCCAAGTAAAGTGAAAAGACGCCTGTGTTTTTAAGGGACTAATTGACAGAGGTGTAGAAATACGGAGAAGCTAAACTCAGCGTAGAGGCAAATTGAGGGGAAAACTGGGATCCAGCGTTGCTCATTGTAAAACCGTGTTTTCGTGCTACACGTGCATGCGTTAAGTAAGCAGCCTACGGGTCCTTTCCAACATCAGAAATTCTAATTCACCACAGCTGCCTCATGAATTATTATTTTCTCAATGACATTTTGCAGGCGCCAAGCAAAAAACAAACAAACAAATCTAAATGATCAAGCTGAGTTTCGCGCTCAGTATGACACAAGCATGATGTTCAAATGGAAACACTAAGCAAAAGTTCTGCAAGCTTGTAGTCTCAAGCTGTGGCCTATAAAAATGCCATTGTGCTTTAAAAAAAAAAAGAACTAATGGGTATGTTGCAATTTTCTCTAGAACCAGTGATAAAAATAATTGGAATTTCCATTTTTTCAGCATCAAATCAGAGCAGGAAGTGACATCTGGCAGGAACTTCCTGCTTTATCTCCGCCTTCAGTCTTTTATGCTTCTACTGGCGGCTTTGCCTCAACAGCTTCACACGGTCTTTATAGATGTGTCAGGAATAAGATATTTTATCCGTTTATCAAATGTGGGTAAGGAGCAAATTTATTCTTAACGGTTCTCCAACCTCCATCCATTCATTAATGATGAAGGCAAGTAACCATCACAGATATAAATGGCATCTCTTTTTTAAAAGAGGCGTGAGAGAGAGGTGTTCACAGCTGACAAAGTAAAATTTATTTCTCCTGTTCTTCTAGAGCTGCGCAAGCTTTGTTAATTCACAAGGGAATGAGAATGATTCAGTAAGCACACAGCATGCTTTGCAACATCACCTTAATGATGTGAGAGAAAATAATGCAGTTACTGATGTTACTATAACCATTCCTCATTGTCCTTAGTTAATAATGTAGTGGTGCAGTAAAGAGCTTTATTGTGCTAGCCATTGGTAGAAACAGAAAGGTGAAATTATAGCAGATACCTTTCATTGTCTAACTGAAAACATTTGAGCTACAAGCATTATAGAATTTTATTTGTACTACTTTATTAGGTGTAGTGACAAGAACACACCCTCAAACCCTAGAAATATACAAATCAGAAAGTCCCATAACTGCAGACCCATCACCAGTAGTATCATTGTTTTCCAGGAAGAACGCTTACATCCTATTATCAAGTCTGAAATAAAGAATTTATTTGTGTAAGGCCAATGTGATTTTCGTTTATTGACTGTGGTTAGGCTTAATTCTATATTGTGGCCATAGATGTCAGATACAGCCTGGCCATGGACACAATGTTACCCATGTGAAGAGAGTTCATATTCACATTCTCAGGTACTAATCCTTCACATTCACATTACCAGACATTCCTAGATACGTAGCTTGTAAATATACATCTCTTTATAAATAGCATGCTTCTGATACTTCAAGGTCTAGCTCATCAGGGCATAGATCTGTGATTGTTGGTTGTTCAAAGGTTAATCAGTACGGTATGTTACTCTCTGGAGTTGAAAGCTTGCTGAAGGACATTCGGGTGCAGAGCTTTTAGTGCTGAAATCAAATGTGAATTTCACTCTAAGCTCCCGTGGTATCAACTATCATACTGATCTTCACTTTTACCCAAAGCTCTATGCTTCTTTCCCCCCATAGACCTAAACGTGACACTTTCAAATTTCCCTTATACCCAATAATCTATCCAATAACATTTCAACTTATCCCCTAACCCCCTTCACCCTCTAAAACAGTATTAAACCCAAAAGTAAAAATGTATTATAGATAGGAATGGTCTGCTCATGGGGTTTTGTGTTGCAGCAAAAATTTCAAAAGTAATTTAGAAGAACATAAATTTATTGAGAAAAGTAATAACATACAAAAGCATGAATTATGTTAAAACATGAGCTCTGTGGATGAGGCTAATGCAAATACATCATAATAAAAGTACATAGCATGATATAGGTATATCATTTCAGTATGAATATATATACCTATATATACCTATATACATATATATGTTTTTCATGTACTTTTAACGGCTGTATTATGATGTATTTGCATTAGCCTCATCCACAGAGCTCATGTTTTAACATAATTCATGCTTTTGTATGTTATTACTTTTCTCAATAAATTTATATTTTTCTAAATTACTGTTGAAATTTTTGCTTCAACACAAAACCCCATGGGGAAACCATTTCTATCTATATTCTAATTGGGTGTGCAGCAACTTCTTATCTCACAACCAGTATTGCTTCCCATTTTTCATAGAAATGTATTATATTGCATTTTATGTACTAATGGGGTTGTGTTATTTTCTTTTTTTAGGCTTTCTTTCCTTTATTTTCAGCTGGTGATCTGGCCAGTCAGTCTGTTGTTTTTCAACAGAACAAGGTGCCCTGCAGATGTAGAAGTTACATGGCTGAGACAAACCATTAAACACTGACAGGGGTGCTTACAATGATCAGCTTTTATTTGTTTATGTAAAACCTTTATCCCAAAAGGAAAAACAAAACTGTTGCTGTAACACTTTATATATTACATTTTTGATTTTGGGTTTAATAGAACTTTAGCTAACCATTTTAAATGCTATCATGAGTAAAGATTGTGTTCACTTACCTTATGGTGGATTCAGGTGTGTGCTGCTCCCTTAATTGGGAGAACGATATTAGGTGGGGAAAGTGGTAGTAGGTGGTTCCTATTAATATGTGTATTTTACTCAAAAATCAATATACAATACAGGTGCAAGTTAATGTGAAGCCTTGTTGTAGACTCCTAAGTGTGCATGAGTGTCAAGTTGTATACCTAATACAATAAAGTGCAATGTGTATGGCACCAGCTTGTTCCATAAATAAATGAATTAATGAATAAAATTGTGACATAAAGTGCAATATTCCTAATTATTACTTACATATGTATCAACCATAAACAATATAAACAAAGTGCTGGTGTGGGTAAACAGATGAACATGTAATTAATAAGGTGCTATAGTGCCGGTGAAGGGGTCCGTTTAAATTCTGGTGGACTTTTCAAAGAATAAATCCTCGGTGCGTGCCTTATTCGTGCTCTTATAATGACTGCACTCACCAGATCCTTCACCCCCTCTTGGGGTCTCACACATTCACAGTATATGCCACTGTGTAGCAATGCAAGATAACTCCGTCCTTAATGTAAACTCTGAGAGGATTCCATTATGAAAAAAGAAAAGGGAGCCCACATAGCGTAATACTGTAAAAGAACTTGTTTATTGGTGTAAACGTTTAAAAAGGTACTCACATTCGGTAAGGATAAAAAAAGACTATATTGCTGACACAAGCCTCTGAAACAGGAAGTGATGCAAGGACGTATGCTGGCAGAGGGCGGAGTCAGCATACGTCCTTGCATCACTTCCTGTTTCAGAGGCTTGTGTCAGCAATATAGGCTTTTTTTTTATCCTTACCGAATGTGAGTACCTTTTTAAACGTTTACACCAATAAACAAGTTCTTTTACAGTATTACGTTATGTGGGCTCCCTTTTCTCTTTTCATAATGGAATCCTCTCAGAGTTTACATTAACCACTTCCCTACCCGGCCATAGTAAAATGACGTCCACAGATGGGATCTCCCATCCTGGGTGGACGTCATATGACGGCCTGGGCTTCCCGGCCGTCCAGGGGGCGCCTGCTGCGTTGCTCAGGACCCGATGCGTGTGCCCGGCGGCCGCGATGTCCGCCGGGCACCCTCGACTGCCCGTTGACCGGTCCATGGATCTGTGTGTGTAAACACACAGATCCACGTCCTGTCAGTTGAGAGGAGACCGATCTGTGTTCCCAGTACAGAGGAGCACCGATCGGTCTCCTCCCCTTGTGCGTCCCCTCCCCCTACAGTTAGAATCACTCCCCTAGGAAACATTTAACCCCTCGTCTCCCTCTAGTGGTTAACCCCTTCCCTGCCTGTCACATTTATACAGTAATCAATGCAATTTTATAGCATTGATCGCTGTATAAATGTGAATGGTCTCAAAAACTGTGTCAAAAGTGTCCGATAAGTCCGCCATAATGTCACAGTCACGAAAAAAAAAACGCGATCGCCGCTATTACTAGTAAAAAAAATAAATAAATAATTTTTAAAAAATGCCATAAATCTATCCCGTATTTTGTAGACGCTATAACTTTTGCGCAAACCAATCAATATACGTTTATTGCAATTTTTTTTACCAAAAATATGTAGAAGAATACGTATCGGCCGAAACTGAGGAAAAAATTTTTTTTTTTTTTTTTTTAATTGGGATATTTATTATAGCAAAAAGTAAAAAATACTGTATTTTTTTTTCAAAATTGTCTATAGCGCAAAAAATAAAAACCGCAGAGGTGATCAAATACCACCAAAAGAAAGCTCTATTTGTGGGGAAAAAAGGACGTCAATTTTGTTTGGGTACAACGTCGCACGACCGCGCAATTGTCATTTAAAGTGCGACAGCGCTGAAAACTAAAAATTGGTCTGGGAAGGAAGGGGGGGAAAATACCCTGTATTGAACCGGTTAAGGACGGAGTTATCTTGCATTGCTACACAGTGGCATATACTGTGGATGTGTGAGACCCCAAGAGGGGGTGAAGGATCTGGTGAGTGCAGTCATTATAAGAGCACGAATAAGGCACGCACCGAGGATTTATTCTTTGAAAAGTCCATCAGAATTTAACCGGCACTATAGCACCTAATTAATTACATGTTCACCTGTTTACCCACACCAGCACTTTGTTTATATTGTTTATGGTTGATACATATGTATGTAATAATTAGGAATATTGCACTTTATGTCACAATTTTATTCATTAATTAATTTATTTATGGAATAAGCTGGTGCCATACACATTGCACTTTATTGTATTAGGTATACAACTTGACACTCATGCACACTTAGGAGTCTACAACAAGGCTTCACATTAACTTGCACCTGTATTGTATATTGATTTTTGAGTAAAATACACATATTAATAGGAACCACCTACTACCACTTTCCCCACCTAATATCGTCCTCCCAATTACGGGAGCAGCACACACCTGAATCCACCAGGTCTGGAATGGTGCCATATCTACTCCTTTTTTTCCCTCTTTCAACATTACACTCCACCTATTGGAAGTAATTGGTAGTGGCAGCAGTTCCAACAAATAATTTTCTGTCTCTAGTACATATCCCATTGCGCGGGTACTTTCTCTTTTTCTTTTTACAAAATGTTATCAGTCTATCTCAAGGTTCCCTTCTGCACATCTATGCAAAAAAGGACAAATTCCAGAAGAAAATAATTACCTCTTAATATTCATTCAAATTGTTTCTTCTCATCTTGTTTTATAGTAATCAAGATGACCTAAAGGGAATCTATAGAGTTTTTCAGTAAGAAACTATCCAT
The DNA here is from genome assembly GCF_042186555.1 of Aquarana catesbeiana. Lineage (NCBI taxonomy): Eukaryota > Metazoa > Chordata > Amphibia > Anura > Ranidae > Aquarana > Aquarana catesbeiana. The sequence goes on from NC_133336.1 coordinate 115,202,231, forward strand.
TTTCAGCTCAGGTTTACCGATGTGCCTTTTTTGTTTTATGTGATATTTCATGCTTTATGTTGCGTTCTGTTTTACTGTATATATTCATGATACAGTATGTGTTTCATACAAAGATTTGTAAGTTCTCCCACTGGTGTATTTATCTGCATGCTAAGTAGCCATTAAGAGTCTAATGTTTTTATTCTGTCTGTATACACTAATAGACCCACATTGTAGAGGAAGCAAAGTAAAGCCGAACTACACAAAAAGGAAAGTATGCATATTTAATGAAAAAATATTCATTGACTGCTCATGAAAATGTATAGAATTCAAAATAGACAGATACTACAAAATGTCAGTAATATGGAGCTTTCCCTCCCCTATGACACCCTTAATAGATTACCTAGTGTTTGCCCAAGGCTGTTAGACAGGGTTTTCAAACTATGGTCTGAATGGGACTCCTGCAAGCTGCTCATTTTGTGCAATCTGACAAGTGCTCATCCATTATTGACCTTCTAAATGACTTCTTGACTCCAGCTTTGGAAATGTGGAGAGCCCAGAAACGTACTCACTTCATCTACTCTCTGCCCACACCGGCTTCCTTTCACAGAAAACCTACACCATTTGAACTTTGCCAAGGCAGAGGTGCAGTTCTGAGGTCCCTTTTCATGACCTTTCAGTTTTTTACTGGGAATAAACTCCTGAGTCCCAATAAGACCCGCAGTATCTTGCTATATGGGAAAAAGACTTGAATATTACATTCTCTGTTCACCAAAAAGGCTGCATCTTATTCTTTGCACACACAACTTTACTCTGTAGCAAATATCAAGAAACCACTTACAAGATTTTAACGCGCTGGTACAGGACCCTTGCTGTCCTTGTTAACTTTTTCAGCAAAAACCGATCTGTGTTGAAAATGTAGGGCTCAAAAAGACACACTCCTGCACATATTTTGGGGCTGCCTCGTCATATGCTCTTTTTTGCAGGAGGTCCTTAACATTATCGAAAAACTCTCAGACAGCTCTCTTATAGACTACCTGGCCACTGTCCTGTTAAAGGATAAGTTCACCTTTGATAACATGTTACCTACGGGTGTAACATGTTACCAAACAGCACCTGCGTGCACCTGTCCCCCTGATCCCTCATTGTGACAGCGTGTGGGACATCCTATCACATACTCATAAGGAAGGTACAAGCAGACAGCTGATTGAGGGTCTGCAGGATTCTGGTATTGCCCCTGTGATCTGCTGATTGTGGATGCAATGCTTTAAAGGCTGCAATGTAAAAAAAATAACAAATGCACATTTTTTTACCTGCAAAAAGATGTGCATTTATTTTTATTTTTTTTACAAAAGGTAAAGTTAGCCTTTAAATTTGACACCTCTGTACAGGAAACGCTACCATAGATGACTCCTTAAACATCTTCTAAATGCTGCTAAAGTCCCTGTCCCTAGTATGTGGAAACAACAGTCCCCACCTATGTCCTTATAGTGTATGGAGCAACTTACCTCTATCTTACAAGATACGTCTGAGAAACATAGGGCTAGGTGGCTCTATTGGGATCTTTTCAAATTATATGAAGAATACTCCCAGTATTAATAGGCTGTTACCTACATTACTCCCCTACACAGTGGAAGGTTCCCCCCAAGCTGACCCCTCTGGCCCTTCATCTCTCTCATTGTTTCCCTTCTACTTTTATTTTTTTTTTTTGTTTGTTCTCTTCTCTCATTCTCTTTTATCTGCTCTTCTTTTTCCTCCCGTCTTCTTTTTTCCCCATATATACCTATGTAGGACTACCCCTGCAGGAGCCACTGGTGAATATAGTTATCTCACAACCTGCACAGCCAAGCAGATGAATTTTCCATTCACCCCCTAGACAAAAAGCTTTTCTTGCAGCTTTGTTTTGTTTTTTTATTTAGGGGGATTAAACTTAGACAGGGAAGGGTTGTTATGAGATGCCAACTTGATCAGCAAGAAATCTTCAGGGACTCAACTGTATACATCCGGTATATACACACTTCTCCTCTGCTACTTCCAGCACAGACTTGCTTGTAGAACTACAACATCCAGGACCAGCTAGCACTGACAGGATGGTCTGACAAGAGCGTAATCAGACTATAGCAAATGCCCTTTGCAGACAGGGACTGCAGACCTCTTTATTAATGCAGCAAAAATAGAGGTCTTTGGTGTTAGCTGTCCTTTTCCTGTGGCTACTGCTCCCAGTACCACCTCTTCAGGCACTGCCAGCCCGCCTGGCTGCAGAAGCCTGTTTCACTAGCCCTCCTGGCCACTTCTCCACAGTCCTCCCAGACTGACTCCGTATCCATCCCAGACTGCTTGCACCCAGTCCATTCAGGCATTCCCCTCAGTCCTCTCACTGTAACACTCACCAGCCCTCTAGATTGTCTTCCTCCCTGGAGATTTGCCCGGCAGTGTTCTTCTGCTGTCCTCACCTTACTCCCATGCCTCCTGGTCATGATCCCTCTGTGTGTTGTGAGAAGGGGTCCCTTCCACACCCAAGCCCAGGCCTGAGTTCACCCTCCCTCCAGACAAGGGGGCTACTCTCAAAGGCCCAGACAGCCTAACACTCCATCTCATCTTCCACCCAAACTCCACACTGCCCCCCCGCTGAGCTGACCCTGAGTATTTAAGGGGGCCTGTCCCCTGCCAACCCTTCTGTTGGGAATTGGTCAGGGCCCTCAGAACACTCCAGCCAGCTCCTCCTAGACCCCCCCCTCCCCAACTGCTTTTGGAACCTTCTCCAAGTTATAGATATAGAATTATAGAATTTACTATTTTATAGATATAGAATGATAAAGAATTTACAACTTACAGTTCTAGTATTCAAGTGTAGCGCATGTCAATTTATGTTCATTTGTTTAACTTTAACTATGTATATTATAGATCTCTACCAGACATGATGCATCTTGTTAACTCGTTCAATTCAGATGTAAGCCTTTAAAAAAAATGTATAGAACTATAAACTATACACAGAGACAAGGTGTGTGAAAGAGTATTCTACAATGTATATTTAGATTTATTCATATAGGATCAACAAACTGCACATCAATTTACTATGTAAAGAAATCATTAAAGTTAGAAGAGCTCACAGTTCAGATGTCCCTAACATTGTCGTGCAGACATAAACATACAGTATATTAGGGTCACAGAGAATGATTCCTGTTTTTTTTTTTTTTTTTTTTTATATTGAATTTTAAATAGATCAAAGTTGTCAAAGGCCAAGATATCCAAGTAAAATGAAAGATGTATAAACATGTAACATTGTTGCCATTCAATAAAAGATTTAGCTTCGTTTAAGGCTTTCTATATTCGGTTACATGACACCTTAGATCTGCAAAGTAAGTTAGTGGAAGACTTCCCTCTGCCAGGATCTGTGTTCTTAGGTCTGAATGCCCTATAATGCCCACTCTGTAGTACTAACAATATCTAAATGGTTACATTTCCACACAGGGCCACATTATAAATACATGTTTTTCCCATTTTTAAGTGATCACATAATCACTGTCCTCAGCTGCATAAGAGGCTGAGAGAGGTGGAGGTGGAGAAATAGCAGTATACAAATTTTGCAAGTGAATGGATGTGAATGAAGGGTCGAGGGTGTGTCTGCACAAGTCTGACCATTAGAGGACAGGCAGGATGTTCTAGCACAGTCAGAAAACTGACACACTGGGAAGGATGTGCTCTCATGCCTAGCATGGTCAGTTTGAATTAAGAAAACAGGGGAACAGGCTAATTTACCATGGTACAATAGACACATATTAGGAATATGAAATGTTGAGGTAACATATTCTTTAAACACGTTAAAATGAATGTTTAAGCAAAGTTATATCACATTTTACAGTATCTCTTTAAATACATGGCAAGTTCACAAAAAGAACTGTTGTTGTGTCAGGAAAATAGGTTGCTCCTAGTTCCTTCTTTGGAATGGCTACTCAGCTCTGAATTCCTAAGCATGTGGTGTCAGCCCTGCCTATTTCATTTCTGATGGGTTTTAAAGAAAACTCCACCTCCTCACCTCCTCATTTTCATAACACATCCTTGTGCAGAGACAGAGAGCACAGGAAGTTCATTCAGCTCACAAGATTTCTGCATTTAAAATATATAACAAAACCCTTTCAATGGTATATGTAAGGAAAAATAAGAGAAGTATATTGTTATACTGAAGTATATTGTTAGGCCTAATTCACATGGGCATAAAAAAACAGGCATTTGTGCTGCGTTAAAGTAGTTACAAAGGCTCAAGTTTTTTTACCTTCATGCATAGAATGCATGAAGGTAAAACACCTCTGTGCAGCAGCCCCAGCCACCCAATACTTACCTGAGCACCTTTGCGATCCAGTGATGTGCACAACAGCTTTGGCTCTCCGGAATCTCTCACTCCTTATTGGCTGAGGCAGCAGTGGGAGCCATTGTCAATTACAGCCAGTGAGCCAATGAGGAGAGAGAGGGGTCAGGACCGAGCCACAGCTCCATGTGTTAATAGACACTCAGAGCAGCGGTTTGGGAGCAAGCCTGCTTGCGTGCCCCCAGAGCAAGCTGCTTGCTCTGGGGGCATCCAGACAGGAGGGAAGGGCCTGGAGTGCTGCTAGGGAACCCAAGAAGAGGAGGATCTGGGCTGCTCTTTGCAAAACCATTACACAGAGCAGTAAGTATAACATGTTTGTTATTTGTAAGAAAAAAAACAAAAACAAGCCTTTACTATGACTTTAATAAAGCTTTGATCTTGTCTGCAACTTTTGTCAGACATTGGCAACTCACAACACTTGCCAAATGTCTTAATTCAAGTCAAAGAACCCATAGTGCTTGCTATGCATTTGCAGGATGGTAAGAAGAGACCATGGAGAAAAATGACTGGGAAATAATGGAGCAGATGATAGAAAAATTTAAAGCAGCCTTTCTCTTTTTCCATATTTTCAGGACACCATGGACACATGTTTTTATGACACCATGAATACAACAAATGTGGCTACCCTCATGCAGTGGAGCAGCACCCAGAGTTATACCAAGGAAGGTATAACTGGGCTTTCAGAATAATGTTGAATGACAAAATTTGGAAACCTTTTTTTAACATCATAAATAAGAAAATATAAAGCCTCCATGCTATGTGTTAGTATTTAACAAGAAAACGTTCTCATCATATATACTTTGTAAGCTCAAAAATGCCACTGTACTTGCCTTGTATACACCTAAGTACCCAAAAAAAAACTTTTATCCATCTGTCACGTTACTTAAATTACTCAATTCAATTTGAAGAAGCTTTTAGTCAACAGAACTGGTCTGGGGGAGTCCTGTAAGCTTCAAAGAAAGAAGCAAGGACACAACCTGACAATGCATCTGTGGTTAGCACAGTCAGAATAGAACTGGCAGGGGACTGGCAGGATCACCCAGTATTTAGTATGAAGAATGATTTTTGAACTAATAGAAGGCAACTTTATATTTATTAGGATGTAGGCAGAAATGCTTCCCCTAGTGAAGGTGCCACGCCTACACCTGAAGTCGATTGAAGAATCGGCTCTGGTAAGGACATGACTAGATCCCTGGACAGGTAAGTGCCCTTATATTAAAAGTCAGCAGCTACAGTATTTGTAGCTGCTGACTTTTAATTTTTTGGGGGAGATTGGAGCTCCTCTTTAACATACACTTTAAGAACAGAAAAGCATTGTGTGATTTCTCAGTATCTAATCATATTCTCTCTGAATTTATCTTACCTGCAGCAGCAGTCTGGCTGTTGTGTATAAAATTTGACACCTTTGTCTTCTGCATTCTATAAATGATTCTCAAGACATAGGCTGAACAACAAATGCAGCGCTGATTTATTTTGTGACATTGCTTCATGAGCTTTTTGAAAGAAACCTGATTATCTACTGTAGACGTTTGTAATTCAATGGCAGTATTTTTTTTAATAAATGCGTTTTTTTAAAGTGTATTTCCACTTGCAGTAAACTTCAAGAAACCAGCGCTATATGTTTGTTATATGTTCACATTTATCTAGCACATCTTAAAAAAAGTTTTTGTTTTTATTTTCTTGTTTTTTTTTCTTGCAGCAGGCCTCAGACAAATTGCAAGCTACTTTGAACAGTTTGAAATGAGAGAAAACTCAATCTGTCTCCACGAACAAAGAGAGACATACAGAGTTTCCTCTCATTATCATACGATGAAGAAGCCCAGCTTCTAAATCTTTAACTCTTTGATATTATAGATAATGTTCAAATCTAGTTTTTAACTGATAATGAGATCTGCCGGTACAGTACAAGCAGGGTTAATTATGGTATGGTATGCATAGAAAATAGTCACAAGGGGGCAAACCTCTGAGGGAATCAAGGATGGAAAAGGATCTGGGGTCCTTGTAGACCACAGATTCAGCAATAGCATGCATTGCTAAGCTGCAGCAACCAAGGCCAACAGATTATATGCATAAAAAAGTTTTTTTATTCCAGAGATAAAACTTTAATTCTACTGCTTTACAAAATTCTGGTTCAGCCAAATCTTGAGCATGCTGTCCAGTTCTGGTCGCCAATCCTCAAAAAAGATATGATGGAACTCAAGAGGCTCCGAAGAAGGGCAACAAAATTAATAAAGGGGGCGGAGGACCTCAGTTACGAGGAATGACCACAAACATTAAAATTATTCTCCTTGGAAAATTTGATCACAATATACAAATCTTTAAATTTTATTCTACAGTCTCTGGGGAAGACATGCGGCCACATGGTTAAGTTCGAGGAGAAGCCCAACTCCGGTAAAAAAATCCACCTTTGCAGTGCCCCCCAACACTGCAAGGGTTGGATGACTCAGGACAGAGGATCGAGTAGTAAATACTTACTTTCACTCTTCATTCTAGCAGGCTCCCTCGAGCACTGTGACCCGCAGCTGCTCTGTAAACTAGAACCAGCTCCAGTCGTACTCCAGCTGCCTCGGAGTTTCCGTACAGGGTTAAAGTACCTGTGTTTGCATGATGACATTAAGGCTCTGCATACAGACTGGAGTATCTGGTGAAGGAGAAGATCACTCAGGCTGGCTGGAGTGGGGTGTACGGTAAGTGATAGAGACTGTTGATCTATCCTCTAATGAAAATTATTCTTTCCTGGAGTTGAGCTTTAACCATTTTACCTCCGGAAGGTTTTACCCTCTTCCTGACTTGAACATTTCTTGCTATTTGGCACTGTGTTACTTTAATTGATACCCAAATGAAATTTTTGCCCTTTTTTCACATAGATAGAGCTTTCTTTTGGTGGTATTTGATCACCACTGGGATTTTTATTTTTTGCGATATAAATGAAAAAAAAACTTTTTATTAAAAAAATATCCAATATATTAAAATTTTGTCATAAATTTAGGCCAAAATGTATTCAGCCACATGTGTTTGGTAAAAAATCCCAATAACCGTGTATTGACTGGTTTGCGCAAACGTTAGAGCGTCTACAATCTATGGTATATATACTGGATAGGGATGAGCTTCGTGTTCGAGTCGAACCCATGTTCGACTCGAACATCGGCTGTTCGATCGTTCGCCGAATTGCGAACGTTATGGGCCGTTCGCGCTAAATTCGTGTGGCGCGTCACGGCCCATAATTCACTGCGGCATCGCAGTGCATTGCTGGCTGATGATTGGCCAAGCATGCACTATGACCCGCATGCTTGGCCAATCACAGCGCTGTCAGTAGAGAGAGCTGTAATTGGCCAAAGCCAGGGTGGCTTTGGCCAATTACGGCTCAGGGCATTTAGTACACACCCCACACTATATAAGGCCGCCTGCACGGCGGCCCTGTGTAGTGTGTGTTCCGGTGTGCTGAGAGATAGAGAGAGAGAGAGACAGTGTCATTTGATTTGAGTTAGATAGATTAGGCAGAACAGTCAGTCAGTTAGCTGCACTTACAGTGTATTGTGTATATATATGCATCCCAGGTGTTGCATATATATATATACACTGTATTCAGTTTAGCTAGATCCGTTCCTGTTATCTTCTATCTAGACTATTTACATTTAATGCAGTGCGTCCTGCTCACAGTGTTCAGCTAGATCCGTTCCTGTTATCTTCTAGACTATTTACATTTAGTGCAGTGCGTCCTGCTCACAGTGTTCAGCTAGATCCGTTCCTGCTATTTACATTTAGTGCAGTGCGTCCTGCTCACAGTGTTCAGCTAGATCCGTTCCTGTTAAATTCCTACTGACCGGCAGGCTTGTCTGGTTACAGTATATAAAGCTACCTGAAGAAAATTACAGGTGTTCTATTTGATCCTATTAGTACCACGGTCAGGCAGCTAGACTATTTACATTTAGTACAGTGCGTCCTGCTCACAGTGTTCAGCTAGATCCGTTCCTGTTATCTTCCTACTGACAGGCAGGCTTGTCTGGTTACAGTATATAAAGCTACCTGAAGAAAATTACAGGTGTTCTATTTGATCCTATTAGTACCACGGTCAGGCAGCTAGACTATTTACATTTAGTACAGTGCGTCCTGCTCACAGTGTACAGCTAGATCCGTTCCTGTTATCTTCCTACTGACAGGCAGGCTTGTCTGGTTACAGTATATAAAGCTACTTGAAGAAAATTACAGGTGTTCTATCCCAGCTTAGTGCAGCTACAGGCCATTAGTATGTCTGGAAGGCCAAGAAGGAGAGGGACAAAAAAGTGAGGTGAAATCTTCTGAAGAGGAGGAAAGACAGCAAAACAAATGTCACAGGGGTGATAACCCTTCCCTATGTTTTCCAAAAAGCTTAGAAAAGATTTTTTGGCTGGAGCTAAACACGTTAAAAATGTTCAAAATTACAAACAGATTCTACTTAACAACAAACCTACAGTCCCTGTCTTGTTTGCACCGCCTGTATACTGCTGTTCAGAGTATATAGGGCCTGGTGGCCCCACACCTTTCCTTATTTTAATTTGGGTGCGGGGTTCCCCTTAATATCCATACAAGACCCAAAGGGCCTGGTAATGGACTGGGGGGTACCCATGCCGTTTGTCTCACTGATTTTCATCCATATTGCCATGACCCGACATGACATTAAACCCGCAAGCAGTTTTAAATGAGATTTTTTCCTTTAAAAATGACATTTGGTGCAGGGACTGTTCTAAACATGGGAAACACGCGTCACTTTACAGGCATACTATAGACACCCCCCAGGTACGATATTTAAAGGAATATTTCACTTTTTTTTTTTTACTTTAAGCATCATTAAAATCACTGCTCCCGAAAAAACGGCCGTTTTTAAAAGTTTTTTTTGCATTGATACATGTCCCCTGGGGTAGGACCCGGGTCCCCAAACCCTTTTTAGGACAATACCATGCAAATTAGCCTTTAAAATGAGCACTTTTGATTTCGAACGTTCGAGTCCCATAGACGTCAATGGGGTTCTAACGTTCGTGCGAACTTTCGGTCCGTTCGCGGGTTCTGGTGCGAACCGAACCGGGGGGTGTTCGGCTCATCCCTAATACTGGAATTTACGCAGCTTTTACTTTCTGACTTCACATTTCTTGAGGTGCTAAAATGTCCGGGCAGTACAAAACCCCTCCAAATTACCCCTTTTTGGAAAGTAGACTTTGGGGGGTCTACTTTTCGAATAGGGTTCATGGGGGGGTTGTGCTATCTTGCCAACATGACTGCGCACCACTGCACAAAGCACAAAATGTATTTTAGGTCATAAGTGTTAAAAGGGTCATAGAGGAAATGGTATGGGTCACATACAGATATATCAATAGTATTATTAGAAAATTGAGGGAATGTTTATATATAGTGAGTTACTATGTATGATTTTGTCTCTTCTTTTGAATATATATATGTATAGGGGTTTAGGTCTGTAAAGCGCTGCGTAAATTGACGGCGCTATATAAGTACCTGAAATAAATAATAAATAAATAGAGACATGCTTGGCCAGTCCATCACCTTTACCCTCAGCTCCTTTAGCAAGGCAGTGGTAATTTTGGAGGTGTGTTTGGGGTCGTTATCATGTTGGAATACTTCCCTTTGGCCCAGTCTCCGAAAGGGAGGGATCATGCTCTGCTTCAGTGTGTCACAGTACATGTTGGCATTCATGGTTCCATGACTAAGGAAGGGTCACGGCCACGGGAGAATCTTGTAGCTCGCCATCCTCTTCCTGGGTTCCGCACCTGCTTCTAGTTTGTTACCCAACAATCTCCCCAGTAACGCAAACCCACAGCCTCGCACTTGCAGGCAAGTGACCCTTCCTTAGTCCTTGGAATTGGCAGCCGCGACAGTGATTACAGAGGAAAGATCCCCCTCGAGATCCGGGGTTCCTGCGAACAACCACCGTCCATCAAGGATCTCTGAGCCTGTTTGATTCGGTGTCACCGGCATCCGAATCCACTTCCTTTGGTAAGCGTATTTCATCTATTCCCATTACATGATCGTATTATCTATGAGATACAGAGGAGAAGATTCCTGCACCAGTGCAACATTCTGTATACAGTCTATTCTGGGACTTTTCAGTGTTTGACCCATCGCCACACATTGGGACATTATTATATCTCATTTATTACTCACCTTTTATCACGTCAAGCCATGGGCCTTTACTAATGGCCACCATTACTGATGTGTTTTTCATTACTGGTTACTTTTATTAGCGCTACATTTCATTTCTATTTTAGTGTATAATATTGGTCATATTTATGTAGCTGCTTTTCTTTGGTGATTAGGGATTAGCGTAGTGTTACTTATATTTTCCTTGACTGTAGGCAAGACACACTTGTCTTTGTACTCCTCACCTGGTTGCCGCCACACACGCTTGACAGCATCTGAACCAAATAAGTTTATCTTGGTCTCATCACAGCACAGGACATGGTTCCGGTAATCCATGTCCTTAGTATGCTTGTCTTCAGCAAACTGTTTGCGGGCTTTCTTGTGCATCATCTTTAGAAGAGGCTTCCTTCTGGGATGACAGCCATGCAGACCAATTTGATGCAGTGTGCGGCGTATGGTCTGGGCACTCACAGGCTGATGCCGCACCCCTTCAACCTCTGCAGCAATGCTGGCAGCACTCATACATCTATTTCCTAAAGACAACCTCTGGATATGATGCTGAGCACATGCACTCAACTTCTTTGGTCGACCATGGCGAGGCCTGTTCTGAGGGGAACCTGCCCTGTTAAACCTCTATATGGTCTTGGCCACCATGCTGCAGCTCAGTTTCAGGCCCATACAGACTGTGCTCCAGTTCTCCTGGCTCTGATGAAGAGGTTTTCCTCGAAACGCGTCAGCATTTCTTAAATACCTGCCTCAATATGGGCACACCCCAATTTTAACTTCCTAGTACTTATTTTGTTACCTGTTTTTCCTTTTTTTTTTTATAATATTATGTAGTATTTGTATGATTTTATATCTATATGACTATATGTCTGTATTCTTTTACATAAATAAACCATACATTTCTTGATGTAAGCGTCTGATCACGCGCCTTCCATCCACTTCCTACTAAACAGTCCTTTGCAGACCACCCCTGGTCAGCTAAGGCAGTGGGACACGCTCCATCATCTCCCCCAGTCCTATCTCTGACTACAATACTACCTTTGTTTTACAGCAAACGATCTCACAAGCGCAGGAGTATTTTTCACCATATCTTGTTCACACTTTAGCTCAGTTTCAGGGTCTTGACAATCTTCTTATAGCCTAGGCCATCTTTATGTAGAGCAACAATTCTTTTTATTTAGATCCTCAGAGAGTTCTTTACCATGAGGTGCCATGTTGAACTTCCAGTGACCAGTATGAGAGAGTGAGAGCGATAACACCAAATTTAACACACCTGCTTCCCATTTACAGCAAATTTACACTGTTATACAAGCTGTACACTCACTACTTTACATTGTAGCAAAGTGTCATTTCTTCAGTGTTGTCACATGAAAAGATATAATAAAATATTTACAAAAATGTGAGGGGTGTACTCACTTTTGTATGATACTGTTATATATATATATATATATATATATATAGAGAGAGAGAGAGAGAGAGAGAGAGAGAGAGAGAGAGAGAGAGAGTGAGAGAGAGAGAGTGTTTATAATGCACTAGGGGTGTATGGTAATTATTATGATAGCTGGAGATAATCAAAATTGTAACTGTAGTTGTTGGTGGTTGTAAAGTGTTCATGTGTAATTGTGTTGTAAAAAAAATAAAAAGGAAAAACAATTTCTAATAAAGAGTATGGAGAAAAGAAAAACATTCCCAGAGACACACTCCTGAGCCTTGTGGACAGCCTTCCCAGAACAGTTGAAGCTGTTATAGCTGCAAAGAGTGAGCCAACTCAATATTGAACCCTATGAACTAAGACCGGGATGCTATTAAAGTTCACATGTGTGTAAGGGCATGCGTACCAACACTTTTGAAAATATAGTGTAGATTGATTCACCCCTACAGATGTAAACCAGAGTATCCTAGTACGTATGTATAATAAATGAAAGTGTCTTATTTTGTAACATATTTTGTAACATATGTTTGCCAAGCAGAATTACTCTAATAAATGAAAAAATCAAAGAATGGGATCTTTGGATTCACTAGGACTGTACTGTTACCATATGAATGTTGAGTTGTACAATACCTACTTTTTGAATATACTTAGTACCTGGAAAACATATTTGATATATGCATTTTAGAATGTTCTATGATTTTTTAAGTCTGGTGTGCATTCTTGTTATGTATAATTTTGCATATGTTTTACTAACTGTTTGTAAATCAAATGTATACATTAGTCTACAGTCTGTTAAAATTGAATAAATAAGTCATTAAAAAAACTAAAAATTTGCCAAATAAATTAAATATAAGCACCTGCCATTAACCACATACCCCAAAATTACACCTCCTAAATAAAACACACACCTAAATCATATAGCAGGCATGTCCAAAGTCCGTCCTGCGGGCCAATTGTGGCCCATGTTCCTGTTTCAAACAGCCTGCCTGGTGATTTGGACATATATCTTTTGTGGCCCCCAATGAATCCCCGAGCGCTGGGGGCCACAAAATATATATATGCCAGCTGCTTCGGAGGGGACGGGGACGAGTGCCGTACATACAGGAGAATTTCCTGTTTACATGGTGGCCTCTGTAAAAGGAAGTCCCATCTCCTACGCTGCCATTGGATGACTGTTCTATCCATCATAGGAGGCGGGACTTTGTATTAAAGAGGCTGCAGAGCAAACAGTTTCTCCTGTATGTAATCTGTTGGTGCTCGTACCGCCCCCTCCCTGTCTCCTCCAAGGCTGTAGATTGGCATGAATCAGGCTGCAATGATGGCAATTGTGAGTCTGCATTCATGTCAATGGGAGTGCTGCATTCATGGCAATGGGGTTGCTGCATTTATGGCAATGAGGGTGCTGCATTCATAGCAATGGGGTGGCTGCATTCATGTCAATTTGGGTGCTGCATTTATGGCAATGGGGGTGCTGCATTCTTGTCAATGCGGGTGCTGCATTCGTGGCTATGGGAGTGCTGCATTCATGGCAATGCTGAGTCTGCATTCATGGCAAATAGGGTGCTGCACTCATGTCAATGGGGGTGCTGCATTGATGGCAATGTGGGTGCTGCATTCATGGCCATGGGGTGCTGCATTGATGGCAATGGGGTGCTGCATTCATGGCAATGTGGGTGCTGCATTCATGGCAATGGGGTGCTGCATTTATGGCTATGGGGGTGCTGCATTGATGGCAATGGGGTGCTGCATTCATGGCAATGGTGAGTCTGCATTCATGTCAATAGAGGTGCTGCATTCATGGCAATGGTGAGTCTGCATTCATGTCAATGGAGGTGCTGCATTCATGGCAACGGTGGTGCTGAATTCATGTCAATGGGGGTGCTGCATTTATGGCAATGTGGGTGCTGCATTCATGTCAATGGGGGTGCTGCATTCATGGCAAAGGGGGTGCTGCATTCATGGCAACATGGGTGCTGCATTCATGGCAACGTGGGTGCTGCATTCATGTCAATGGGGGTGCTGCATTCATGTCAATGGGGGGTGCTGCATTAATGGCAACGGGGGAGCTGCATTCATGGCAATGTTGAGTCTGCATTCATGTCAATGGGGGTGCTGCATTCATGTCAATGGGGGTGCTGCATTCATGGCAATGGCGAGGCTGCATTCGTGGCAGTGGTGGAGCTGCATTCATTGCACTTGTGAGGCTGCAGATGGGCACTGATTAGGCTACATTGATGGGCAGTGACCCTTATTTTGCTTCACAGTTCTTTATTTAAAATTTAAGTTTTTTTCCTGAAACTTCCCTCTTAAAGTGAAGGTGCGTGATGAATACGGTATATCCAAATAGCACGCCCGAGCTCATCTCTTCACCACATACAGCCACAAAGGCAAGAGAATTCTTGTTGGGCAGTGTATTAGTGCTCCGACTAACACACTTAGACCGAATTTTAATGGTTCAAAGAATGTCAGGCAAAATGATTGGCCTTCGCGCATGTTTACTTCATCAAATCTGGCCCTCTTTGAAAAAAGTTTGGACACCCCTGTCATATAGGAACTAAAATAGCTACAGGATAATCCAACACCACCCATCAGCAAGAAGAACTGTTGTGTCCACTATAATAAACGCTGATGGCTATGGGCTTCAATGGGCAAATGTAGCTTGCTTTTGAAATCTGTTTGAGACTATTCTAAGATTATTTGAAATAACTGCACTTGAATGTGACCCGCATCAGGTTGCTTTTGCATTCCCATAGACTTGTATAGGGAGAGAAGCAATACTGAAATGAACAAAAGCCTGTGAACACTGGCTGTAAAAGTTATTGTAGATATAGTTACTTAGGAACAAAGGCTCAACACCAAGGCACTGCATATAACTTGTGAGTAGCTTGCTTTCCAAGCCCATGGAAGGTAATAAAGAAGTTCTGAGGTTTTGAGTTCTTGCACTGAAGGCCAAAATAAACATCTGTAAAAACAAGCAAAAAAAATATATAAAAGTAACAAACATCAAGAAGAGGCAAGCTGAAGAGGGCCAGTATCTTAGATGAGTAGCAAAGAGTTTCACAAATCTATTTACACTTGTTACATTCTGCCCTGGTTCTTTATACCCTGTAATCAATAATATCAAAGCAGTATTAAAAAAAAAAAATCTTAAACATTCACGTCAAGTCAAGTATTAACCATTTGACTTCTGGAAGGCTTTACCTCCTTCCTGACTGGGCCATTTTTGCTATTCAGCACTGTGATACTTTAACTGGCAAATGCATGGTCATGCAACACTGTACGCCAAATGAAATGTATATCTTTTTTTTCACACAAATAGAACTTTCTTTTGGCGGTATTTGATCATAACTAAAAAAGAAAACTTTGGACAGAAAAAACATTTCTACTCTCTGTTATAAAACCTATCCAATAAAATCTAATTTCTTCATGAATTTAGGTCAAAAAGTATTCTAGCATAGATTTCTATGTTAGATATCTTTGAAAGAATCTCAAAAAGTATATATTAATTGGTTTGTGTGAAAGTTATAGCGTTTACAAACTATGGTACATATATATTTGAAAATTGATCAATCCTGACGTACTGATGGCCTACCTCATTTCTTGAAGCCCTTAAAATGCCAGGACAGTACAAATATCCCCCCAAATGACCCCTTTTTGAAAAGTAGACAGTCTGAGATATTTAGTAAGAGACATGGTGAGTTTTTTGAAATTGTAATTCTTTGGTCACTTTTTTGAAAAAATGAATAAATTAAATATTTGTTTTTTTCACAATTTTTTTTTTTTTTTTACATACTGTCACCAGTGCAGTACAGCGTCATTATATGACTGGTGTAAAAACATACAAAGGTGTAGCACTAAAAATGAATAAAAAGTCCTAAGCAGGAAATTCAAAAGGGAGAGTCCAATAAGTGTGGGGTCTGAACTAGAAAATCTTGTGAGAGATCCTCCACCCACAGATGCACACACACTAACTCTCACTATCCAGAGTGGACCACTACATACAGTGGTCAAATGTGCTTGTTATAGAACCCAATCGATCAAACAGCAGCACTATTCCACTCTTAAGCAGATTCCACTTCATATGGCCCTCAATAGATATATCGTTCCACCATAGATAGAAAAAACACTTCATATTGTAGAAAATTTTTTTTAGGATCCGGCAAACTCACTCACCACAGGTAAGATAAAATCTTGCATGTACATCAATAATCCACAAAGGAATGTTTTCAGCCATCAAGCACGAAATTCGGCCATCTTGATGGTTGAAAATATTCCCTTGTGAATTATTGATGTACATGCGAGATTTCATCTTACCTGTGGTGAGTAAGTTTGCTGGATCTTAATAAATTCTTATATTGAACATTTAACACTATGAAGTGTTTTTCTATCTATGGTGGAACAATATATCCATTGAGGGCCATATGAAGTGAAATCTGCTTAAAAGTGAAAGAGTGCTGCTGTTTGATCGATTGGATTCTGTAACAAGCGCATTCGACCACTGTATGTAGTGGTTCATTCTGGATAGTAAGATTCAGTGTGTGTGCATTTGTCGGTAGAGGATCTCTCAAAAGATTTTCTAGTTAGGACTAGGGATGAGCTTGATGTTCAGGTCGAACATAAGTTCGACTCAAACATCGGGTGTTCGCCCGTTCGCCACAGAGCGAACATTACGGGGCGTTCTCGGTAAATTTGAGCACCGCGGAACGCCCCATAATGCGCTGCAAGATCGCAGTGCATTGCTGTATGATGATTGGCCAAAGAATGCACCTGACCTGCATGCTTTGGCCAATCCCAGCGCCCTCTGCTAAGAGAGCCATAATTGGCAAAAGGCAAGGTGTCTTTGGCCAATCATGGCTCAGGGGGACTAAGTCCACGTCCCACACTATATAAGGCTGCTTACACGGCGGCCTTGTGTAGTGTTGTTGGCGTGGATAGAGAGATAGCTTGATTTAGATTAAGCAGGCAGGATATTCAGTTAGTTGCAGTGTATTTGATATATATACAGTCAGTCTAGTATATACATATATATATATATATATATATATATATATATTCTGCATTTGGCATAGAGTATATATTCAGTGTTTACTCTATATTCAGTCAGTGCAGGCAATGTATTAATATATATATATATACAGTCATATATATATATATATATATATACTCTGCATCCAGTGTAACCTATATCTACAGTGCATTCCGTGGTGTACTGTTTCTAATACAGTGTGTACAGTGTCCACTATACTTCTGGTGGTGTACACAGTATGAAATACAGTGCAGCCGTTGTTAAGTTTCTAACACAGTGCAGGCAGTGTACAATAATAATACACCGCCTGCACATTACAGCCCAGTGGCGTTGTTAGGTGGGTGTGGGGGGGGGGGGCGCACCCGGGTGACACCCGCCAGAGGGGTGACACCCGTAGGTGGTGGCACGCACTGCTAACACTCCCCGCTGCCGTGATCTGCGCCTCAGGTCTTGCGCTGTGTCTCTCAGCGCAGTGGACTGAAGCCGCCTCCCCCTCTTCTCTGTTTACATCCACACAAGAGGAGGAGGAGCCCGAGGGACACACACGGCTGTGTGTATCGTCCGCACTGTTCTGAGGTCTGTAAACTTTATGTATATGTGGGTGGACATGTGCAGGGGGGATTCTATACTAATGGGGGGGTTGGCACTGAGGGGGGATTCTATACTAATGGGGGGGGTCTGCACTGAGTGGGGATTGTATACTAATGGGGGTTGGCACTGAGGGGGGATTCTATACTAATGGGGGGGTTGGCACTGAGGGGGATTCTATACTAATGGGGGGTCTGCACTGAGGGGGGATTGTATACTAATGGGGGTTGGCACTGAGGGGGGATTCTATACTGATGGGGGAGTCTGCACTGAGGGGGATTCTATACTAATGGGGGGTGGCACTGAGGGGGGATTCTATACTAATGGGGGTTGGCACTGAGGGTGGATTTTATACTGATGGGGGTCTGCACTGAGAGGGGATTCTATACTAATGGGGGGTCTGCACCGAGGGGGGATTCTATACTAATGGGGGTTGGAACTGAGGGGGGATTTTATACTGATGGGGTCTGCACTGAGGGGGGATTCTATACTAATGGGGGGTCTGCACTGAGGGGGGTTGTATACTAATGGGGGTTGGCACTGAGGGGGAGGGATTTTATACTGATGGGGGTCTGCACTGAGGGGGGATTCTATACTGATGGGGGAGTCTGCACTGAGGGGGGATTCTATACTAATGGGGGCTCTGCACTGAGGGGGGCTTCTTTACTAATGGGGGCTCTGCACTGAGGGGGGATTCTATACTAATGGGGGTTGGCACTGAGGGGGGGATATTATACTGATGGGGTTTGCACTGAGGGGGGATTCTATACTGATGGGGGAGTCTGCATTGAGGGGGGATTTTATACTAATGGGGGGGTCTGCACTGAGAGGGGGATTCCATACTGATAGGGGTCAGCACTGAGGGGGGGGTGTATGTACTTATGGGGGGTCTGCACTGAGGTGGGAGGTTGATACTGATGGAGGGGCGTCTGCAGACTCTGCACTGAGGTAGGGTGTCTGTACTGATGGGGGGTCTGCAATAAGGGAGGGGAGTCTGTACTGAGGGAGGGGGTCAGTACTTAGTGGGGGGTCTATACTGAGAAAAGGCGGTTTGCACTGAGCAGGGGTCTGTACTGATGGAGGGGGGTCTGTACTGAGGGAGGGGAGTCTGTACTTAGTGGGGGGGTCTATATTGATGGAAGGGGGTCTGTACTGAGGGAGGGGGGCTATATTGATTGAGTGGGGTCTGTAGTTAGTGGAGGGGGGTCTGTACTGAGGTAGTTGGTGGAGGACGGGGTGACACCAATTTTTTCGGCACCGGGTGACACCAACCCTAGTGACGCCACTGTTACAGCCGCGGATAGTTTTAAATTCCATTTTTTCCTTTAGAAATTTCATTCCTGTGGTATTGTTCTAAACACAGGAAAAATGTGCTACTTTACAGGCATACTATAGACACCCCCAGGCACAATATTTAACCACTTGCCTATCAGGCACTAACACCCCCTTCCTGCCCAAGCCATTTTTCAGCTTTCAGCGCTGTCGCACTTTGAATGACAAACAAATTTTTTTATCATTTTTTTCACACAAATAGAGCTTTCTTTTGGTTGTATTTAATCACTGCTGCGTTTTTTATTTTTTTACAAAAAAAAGACCCAAATGTTTGAAAAAAAAAGGTTTTTTACTTTTTTTTCTGTCAGGAAATTTTGTAACAAAGTAATTTTTCACCTTCGCTGATGTGCGCTGATGAGGCGGCACCAATGGGCACTGATAGGCTGAACTGGTGGGCATTGATGAGGTAGCACTTATGGGCACTGATGAGGTGCCACTAATGAGGAGGCACTAATATGTCGCACTTATGGGCACTGATAGGTGCCACTGATATGTGGCACTGATGAGCACTGTTAGGTGGCACTGATGGGCACTGTTAGGTGGCACTGATGGGCACTAATAGGCGGCACTGGTGGGCACTGATAGGCGGCAGTGGTGGGCACTGATAGGCAGCACTGGTGGGCACGGATAAGCAGCATGGATAGGTGGTACAGATGGGCACTGATAGGCATTGATGGGTGGCACTGATGGGCGACACTGATGGGCATTGATGGACAGCAGTGATGGGCATTGATGGGCAGCACTGATAGGCGGCACTGATTGCCAGCACTGACTGGCATGGCTAATGGGCACTGATTTGTGGCACTTGTGGGCAGTGGTGGGCACTGATTGCTGCCACTGGTGGGCACTAAATGCTGGCATTGGTGGGCACTGTATGCTGGCATTGGTGGGCATTTATTGTTACACTTTATTTCTTTATTGTAATCAGGGCACTGATGATCAGTGCCCCGATTACATTCCTAGATGTCCTCTGTCAGGAAATGCCGCTGATCGGCTCTCCTCTCCTCACACTCTGTCAGTGTGAGGGGAGGAGAGCCGACTACCGGCATCTCCGTGTTTACATGTGACTGGTTGTGATTGGACACAGCCGATCACATGGTTAAAGAGCTGCGGACACGGCTCTTTACACAAATGGGGGTTGCGTCGTGTCCTAGCAACACGGCACGGCCGCAATCGCCATGCTGCGCACCCCCGCGGGAGTGCAGGAATGGCCGTTCTGGGCTGCCATCATATGACGGCAGCCCAGAACAAGAGCTGCACCTCCCCGCGGTCATTTGACAGTGGGCGGGTAGCAAGCAGTTAAAGGAATATTTCATTTTTATTGTTTCAGTTTAAGCATTATTAAAATCACTGCTCCCGAAAAAACGGCCATTTTTAAAACTTTTTTTGCATTGATACATGTCCCCTGGGGCAGGACCCGGGTCCCCAGACACTTTTTATGACAATAACTTGCATATAAGCCTTTAAAATTAGCACTTTTGATTTTTCATGTTCATGTCCCATCATAGACTTTAACAGTGTTCAAACTATTTTTTTGCCTGTTCGCATATTCTGCTGCGAACCTAACCGGGGGGTGTTCGGCTCATCCCTAGTTAGGACCCCACACTTATTGGACTCTCTCTGTTGAATTTCCTGCTAAGGACTTTTTGTTAATTTTTAGCGCTGCACCTTCATGTGTTTTTATGCCAGCATTTGCCACCAGTGAATTGTGTCAGCTGCTTTTCTATACATTATCCTAATATTGTAAGGGCAGGTTTATTGTTTTTTGTATGACTGGTGTGGCAGTGATCAGGAATACTAACTGGTGACAGTAAGTTAAGAAAAATACAAAATATATATATATATATATATATATATATATATATATATATATATATACACAGTATATATTTTTTTTTCTTTCTTTTTAAACATTTTTAAAAATTTTTACTATTTTTTTACACATACTTTCATCAAAGTAGTTCAGTGTCACCATAGTGACACTGTACTACTCTGGAGGGGTAATCAGATTTTTTTTTTTCACACTTTGATTGCTGTTACAGTGATAATTAGTGTAACATCAATGTTTTGAACTGTTATGAATGGGTTGTGAGAGCTGTGATTTACTATTGTGCGCTGTGATTGGCCCAAGTATCAAGTGATAGCTGTGGGCCAATCACAGCATCACTATAGGAAACACATCTTTTATGAATGAAATTCATTCATAACAGCTTTGTTGACATTGTGATCACATGTATGAGTGGTCGGGTACCAAGAGCTAAAATACGCTGTGTCCAGTGGACACAACAGTCATGGGATCGGCGCGATGCGAGCCCCTAAACTGGAAGAGGCAGGAAGACATACTTGTATGTGATCCTGCCTGCCCGTGCCACCCTGCCACAGTAAATTTACTGTGGCTGGGTGGCAAGTGGTTAAAAGGGCAGGGTGCCTGCATAATAGATTTATTTGGGAGATCTTCAGTCTGTTAACTTTCGGAAGCTATGAAAATATACAAATGCATGCATTTATTTGCAAACATTACATAATCTGACTTAAAGATTGTGTTTATTATGAATTTCTAATATTTCAGGTTCCACGATTTTCAATTAACATAACATGAAGTGGTTAAACGTGCACAATAACCAAGCATATCAATATTATTTCCCTGCCAACATATAGTACACCTATTCAACAGTTTATATTTGTCACCTTTTGTCTTGCATGTTCTTGCCACCTTCTATCATCTCTTGGCCCGGTGGACACATTCGTGTCCCTTTTGTTTTCACTAGACACCTCACTACTCTTCACAGTCCACTGCCATCTGTCTATGCATTGCTGTGCTACTGAGTAGTGTAGGATTTCTAAGACAAACAAATCTGTGTGTGATTTAACTGTTCACCAGTGAAATGATGAACTGCCATCTGCTGTTTTTACATTGGGAACCTTCAAAACAACAATGGAAAGATATACATTTGCTATACTGTGTCTTAAATCTGAATACCATCTCATCCAAGCATCGATTTTCTATCCTGGGATAAATGTAAATAATCCAAATGACCAAGTTACCCAGACATCTTTCTGAACATACTGGAAAGCTGGATGGTAAAAGTGTAATCACTTCAACTGTACGAAGAACTCTTATTTAATAATACTGTACCAAGAGCAATGATGATATATGGAGTGCAGTAACCTATAGCAACAAATCAGATTTCAATGACCATCAGTATAGAGTATCCAGAACAATGAAAGATGATTGCCAATTGATTGCTGTGGATTTTATTCTGCACACTGCTCGGTGCCTTTGTTAAAAAAAAGTTGTGTGCATTTTTTTTTTATTGTGGAAAAGGCAAATACTACTGTGTGGGAATGTGTATATAATATAACACAGCTTATAAACTTGTAGAGTAGTGATGTCACATGTCAACACATTACACATGTGAGACAGAGTGAGCTAAAAGTGGGTCTTGCATGGAAATCAAAAGGCCTACCTATCTATCACCGCACATATTACGTTAGAAAAAATATACATACCTTAAAGCCGAAGTAAACCCATCAATTTGATAGTTTCAAAAAACAATTAACATTCCCAGCATGCCGAAAATGCTAGCTGTCACATTTGCTTGTGCTCTCAACCAAACTGTCAAACCATCCAATGGCTGGTGTCATAATGGATCACATGTGCAGTATCATGGTCGTTGCAGATAAAACTGGCTGAAAATGATTGGAGTGTTTACTTCCACTTTAAGACCTGGCTTCCAGTGCATTTTCCTAGGCAAGGATGACATCACTGAGTCTTCTTGTGAAATCCTGGGAAAGCTGTGGGGTTGATTAGTTTTACTAAAGGTAAATAGACTGTGCACTTTGCAAAATGCATTTTCACTCTGCAAGTGCAGTTGCTCCAGAGCTTAGTAAATAAGCAGAAGCTCTGCTGACTTCCATCATCTACTTGTAATCATGTGCAAGTAAAAATGCTGTTTTTTTTTTTCTTGCATGTGATTGGGTACTTTTTGCAAATGAAGTTTTACCTCATTTATTAAGTCCTGGAGCAACTGCACATGCAGAGTGCAACTGCACTTTGCCAGGTGCACAGTCTATTTGCCTTTAATAAATCAACCCCTAAGTTACCCAAATTTTATGAGAACTTCATTTTTCCCCAAATGCATGAGAATGCTCTCTGGAACAGCGCTAGGGTGTGTTTCAGATCCTCAGCTCTCTCAGGATCCCACGGTAAGACTCAGTGTTGAGATTAACACTTACAGGAAGCAGTACGGTAGGTTATATTCTTTTTTCTTCTTACTGTGGCAGGTAGAGGGCTGGAAGCAGACCTTGCAATTTTATGCAGGGTTGATTTTTTTTTTGTAATTTCTTTATTTATTTAACCATAATTTGCCTTTTTTTATTTAACCATAAGTTGCCTTTTTGCCTATTACCTTTTGTATCAATGACCCTTCCTTTTTAGATTGTAAGCTCTAACGAGCAGGTCCCTCTGATTCCTCTTGTACTAAATTGTAATGTAACTGTAATATCTGCCCTAATGTTGTAAAACGCTGTGCAAACTGTTGTCACTATATAAAACCTGTATAATAATAATAATAATAATAATTATACATTCCAAAACAAGAGTACTGCAAAAATACAATTACATCGATATGCTGGCAACTTACACGGCATCAGAGCTACACAGGTAGCTCAAACATAACATAACAAAACAAAAAGGACCAATTCTAAGTTGGGTGGCTAACATATAGAGGATAGCCCCAACTTATTGATGCAACCTTGTGGGAAATATAGAGAGAGTACCGGGGTTAGGAGAGAACCTCATGGCTAGTAAATCCCAATAAAGACGTAAAGTCCAAACATCATAATCAAGTGCACAATAACAGCAAAGAACTGCATGGAAAAGTTTCCAAGCTGACTGAAAGGGTATATAAAGGGGAAAATAAACAGAAGAATGGGGGGAATAGATAGGAAAGGATACAAATTGGAGAAAATAAACACACACAGCATAGTGAAGACAGGGCATAAGCCCAAAGCAAGAGGAAAAGGGACACTAAAGACCAGAAAAGCAAATTCTCTATGCAGGGTTGGTTTGACTTATATAAAGTGACTATTTTTTGAAGTGTCTTGTTGAAGAACTTGGACCCATTCCTAAAGGTTAAACACATACAATAAGATACACTATAGTCACTGCTGTCAAATAAAAAAGGAAGATCGAGTTTATCTTGAAGTTGCATTTTTTGTATGAAATGGGGCAGACTTCTAGGACTTCAAATACCCTTGGAAATATTACAGTGCAATGCTACACAATATATGGATACAATATAAATTAGTAAGATAAATAAAATAATTATGATCTATCTCTTTTGCTGCAGATGTGCACTTGGGATAGGGGGTAGGGCTAAGTCTGTTCTTTCTTGGCTTTACCCAGACTAGACATGGAGAAGAACATACAACATCTAAATAATAAATAAAGTAAATTAATACCCAAACCTTTTTTTTTTTTTTTAAATACAATGAGGAGGATTAAAAGTCCAGCCAGCTTATACTGCAGTCAGGGGCATTTTTTACACAGATGAGCACCTTCAAAGGCCATCAATACACAAACTCACTGCCATTACTGCCTAAAATGAAGAATATACACGACAACCAGAGTGGTAGGGTCAGAAGTCTGAGATTGAAGCTACCGAAGGGTCCTTTCACACAGGACGGACTCCACCTGCTATCTGTTTGCTCAGCAGGGGATCTGTCTGCTGATCCCCACTGAACAGGCAGATAACAGGTATGTGTCTGGTCCACTTATGCAGAGCGGACACAGACACATCTTTCCATTATGGGTGGTCGGATGTAAATGGACCTCCTGTCTGTGTATACTCGACTGTCATCCAATCCGCCGGACAGAAGGGGAATGGATCCCCATCCATCTGTTTTTAGCGGATCTGATTGGATTGGATGTAGGCAGATGTAAACAGACACGTTTGAATCTTTTCCCTTTAGATCAGCTCAAGATCCTCAATCAGGTAAAAATACCTGCAACTCCATAGAGGAGAAAGGAGGTTTCTGATCAGGTCCGCCTAAAAAACAGACAGGCAGACCTAATCAGAACATTGGTGCGAAAGGGGCCTCACATGCAAACTTAAAGAAGGAACTGTTTAGAAGGGGCCTGGAGCAAATAAGGCAAATAAATTAGTGATGTAGCAAATAGCAGTCTTGTGACTTCTATCAGTGTCCGGCCAAGGACTGGTTAAAGCTTGTAGGAGGAGTTTTCATTCTCTTCTGACTGTCCTATGAGGCTGCAAGACCCCTGCTATTGGGCACCTGCCCGGCTGACTGCATGCTGGTACAAACTTTGAAGGCCTGTACGCCTGGCTTTAGATGCCCAGTGGAAGACAGTGCACCCAGCCGCAGATTACCATATATACTCGAGTATAAGTCGAAGTTTTCAGCCCTTTTTTTTTGGCTGAAAGTGCCTCCCTCGACTTATACTCGAGTCACCGCCATCTGTCTGCATGATCAGCGTGTCATGCAGGCAGACGGCGGCCGGCGTGTGATAATACCGTTCGGAGACTATTCCAGCTTTCAAAAGTTGTGCTTCCTGCTCGTCTGTGATAGGCTGAACACTCCATTTCCCAGCAGTCAGTGTACAGCCTATCACGGACATTCTCTCATCCTCGTCCGTGGTATGAGAATGAGAGAATGTCCATGATAGGCTGACCGCTGACTGCTGAGTGTTCTGCCTATCACAGACGAGGAGGAGGCGCGGCTTTTGAACAGTGGAATGGCCGCCCAAGTGTATTATCACACGCTGATCGGAGGATGGAGATCACCACAGGGAGGATGGAGATCGCCACAGGGAGGATGGAGATCACCACAGGGAGGATGGAGATTGCCACAGGGAGGTTGCACAGTACACAGGTAGGCTGCACAGGGACACAGGACACATGCACACAGGACACATGCATACAGGACACATACACATGTACAGGACACATGTACAGGACACATGCACAGAACACAGGACACAGGGACACATACACATGTACAGGACACAGGGACACATACACATGTACAGGACACATGTACAGGACACAGGGACACATACACATGTACAGGACACATGTACAGGACACATACACAGGACACATACACATGTACAGGACACAGGACACATGCACATGTACAGGACACATGCACATGTACAGGACACAGGACACATGCACATGTATAGGACACAGGACACATGCACATGTACAGGACACAGGACACATGCACATGTATAGGACACAGGACACATGCACATATACAGGACACAGGACACATGCACAGGATACAGGTAGGCTGCACAGGACACAGGGAGGCATGCAGCTGCAGATGGGCATTGTTGACCCTCTTTTTCCACTTACAGTAGCTGCTGCATTTCTCACCCTCATTTTATAATCGAGTGAATACGTTTTTCCCAGTTTTTTGTGGTAAATTAGGGGCCTCGACTTATAATCGGATCGACTTATACTCGAGTATATACGGTATATGGCCTGCCACCTCAGGCTCATCAGGTGTGGTCTCTCTGAGCTGCAGAGGGTGGGAAACAGGGAAAATTACATTCCTTGAATGTGTCCAGGAGCCCACGGTCATGTTGGAGCCAAGGAGATTGAGGGAAAAGGAATTAAATAAGAAGTAAAGTCTTCCTCTTTAATTGTGCCTACAGGTAAGCTTATAGTAAGGCTTACATGTATGTACTGCAAATATCTCCTAAACATGCATCGTTTAGGAGATATTTACTATATACACTCCCGCTAATGTCATCGGTGCATGTGCACTGAAGGAACGGTCTGCTCGTGCTGTTTCTTCAGGGCCCGTGCCATGACTGGTGGCACCCGTGCACATGCGCGGGAGTGATGTTATTGCGGCTCTGACCAATCACAGCGCCGGAGCCCACAAACCCAGAAGTAACTCCAGGAAAGATGTCAGCCATGTCAGCAGTGTGCCGGCACTGCTGCAAGGCATCGTTCTAAGGTAAGTATTTCATAATAAGCTAGTGTGTGAAGCATTCTAGCTCAGTATGCCTTTTTCTTGCAGGTTTTTTTGGGGGGATTTTTTTTTTTTGGAGGTTTACAACCTCTTTAAATGAGTCTGCATCTGAATATGAGTATACTGAGTCAAGGAACACTCCACTACACTAGAAAATTTGTTAGTTTTAACTGTAATACAGTTCTAAGGTTATTTAAGCTTACTTAAGCTTACTTTCATGTTGTGAGTACTGACTTCCTGCTGGCCATCTCTTTCCACAACTTGCTGAATTCCCTGCATGCTTTGCCGATTCCTTCAGTTTTTTTTTTCAATTTGTAAAGACTACATATTCCATGATACCTTTATGCCTGCAAGCAGTGATTCCTGTACTGACTCTTGAAACCCTTTCTTTCAGCATCTCTGTAGTTCAGAAGGCAGGCACTGTGAAATGTGTGACACATCATGAATATGCAAATAAACCAAACGAAGTAAAAACCTGGCTATAACTTAAACAACTACCTTACACGTAGACCTTCTAAAATGTATCTATTATAAATAAACATGCCAACTGTTGATGATGCCAGTATGATTACCATTCTAATAAAATACACTTATATATCAACACATAGGGGTTGATTTAAGAATGGTAGCCAATCGGCTTGAAATTTTAGCTTGTATGTGTAAGCTTTGACAAAAAACCTGGAGGCTGATTGGTTTCTATGCAGAACTGCACCAGATTATAATAGTAAATATAGAAAAAAGTGTTGCGCTATCACTTTAAATCATACATCAAAAATACTTTGTATATATTGTGCAAGTCAAAATAATTGTGCAAAAAAGTGCAAGGAAGTGACAAGTACAAAAGTAATTATTTTCATAAACGTCCAAAAATGGTTAAATCATTTATTGGTTGAACTAGATGGACTTTTTTCAACCAGACTCACTATGTATCTATGTAACATTGTAAATCAACAGAGAAAAAAATGTCCACTTTCAATTCCAAGAAATGTTATGTGCAATGCAGCCAGTGACTCTCTGCTCCACCAACACAAATATTAGGCCTCTTACAGGAAATGAGGACCCCCTAATTACAAGAGGTTAGACATGCTTCCCAGGAGCGATGGTTCAAGATTCATGGCAATAATCCCCACCAGCATACTCCTCCATTCCACTGACGGACTTCACAACAATATTTAAAGTGGGAAGCATCAAAGAGACATCACTATCACCTGTGAAGTCCACTGTGAAAGGTTTGAAAAACGGCATGGTGTGGGATTCACGTCAGTTGTAATTTTAACTTGGTCATGACCTAATAAAGATCACAGATGGAATTACCAGTGGTGCTGGCTCTTTAGTTCCATTACTAAAAATATTTTAATGTGGCCATATTAAAAAGAAAGAGGCCCCCGCATATAGCATAATACTGTAAAAAGCACTCCGGCTTATTTGTATAAAATTATACTCAGAAGTGAAGGAAATGAACAGGCATAAATGAAAGCAACCGCGCCGATCAGTGTGCATGCTCAACAACATCAGATCGTATGCTCCTCCTATATGGGAAGTAATTATCTGGGGATCTTCACAAAATAACTTTGCAAACTACAAGATCATTTCGATTAATAGGAGTAGGCTAGAAATAATTGAACTTCAATATGGAAATGAAAATATGATTTGAAATGTTGACGATGGACACATTTTAATGTAAAAATGCTCTGTAAATACCAATGCTTTGAAGATGACTGACCATATTCCTTTTGGACAGAAGTGCATTTCTAGGTGTCAATACAGCAGGCGGGCCACAAACATGTTGTTACAAACTATACCAGGATGTCACTCATCTGTTTCCAGCCTCCCTCCTTCTAATTGCTGAACACTACCAGCAGTGCCTCCTACTCCGCTGCTTGGCCACGCTGCAAGTGGCCAAGTAGGAGGCAGCCTTGCCTGGAATCTTCTGTGCTGCTTTGCTCTGGCTGTGTGTGTTTTCTGTTTTCAGAAGCATACCCTGCACACAATCCGTTCTAAGTGCCTGTTTGTGTGCAGGGGGAGAAGCTCTGATTTCTGGCTGTGACAAGTTTGGCTCCGCTAGCTTGTATAAGCGTTTTGCAGGCTTTCAGACCCTTCTGGTGACAGCCTGCTGGGCTGATTCACAGCACTTCACATGATGGGCTGCTTGTTGTCTGATAACCTTTGTGTTGAGCTAACAGGATGCCTGTGTGTGAATGAGATGTTCCATAGATAAATGATTATCCTGTATACAAATAAATAAAATGCAAATGTGGTTTGTAACGATGGCTGGGGGCAAGATGAGCCTTCTGTTGTGTTTCTCCATGCCCCCCTACAAGAGCGGGGGCGTTCCTGTGCCACCCTGTGTGTATGGAAGTGCTCTTTTCTTTTGCCTCTGTTCCAGGAATTAGATGGCTCTGCCAGCATGGCAGCGCTGTCACCAAGCAAGGAGCTTCCTGAGGAACAGATGGTACAGGCAGGGAGAAAGGAGATGCCAACTGCCATCCCACGGGCACTTGGCACCTGTGTTCCAATAAATGTAATCCAACTGACTTCTACGCCAGGCTCTGTTCCATCTGAACAAGAGCGCCGCCCGTCCTTTGGCAGTGAAAAGGGCCACAGGATCTAAGGAAGGGAAATGGATGAGGAAGCATAATCAGTTAGTCATTCTTGGACTATAGCAAAATATTGATTCTCTCTACCTCAGTCATTACATAAGCAGAAACAGCACTTATCCACTGGTTTTCAAAGGACTCGCAACATCCTAATTTCTTTATTAACTAAAGGCTGTACTGCGCACTTTAAATGAGGAGCAAGCAGTATACTTTACGTGACAATATGAACAGGATATTCAGTGGGAGTCACAATATTAATTTGTCAGATTGGCTTGGAGCCATTGCATCTTTTTTTATCTGAGGCGCTAGTAGGAGTCTACAGAACAGACAGAGAGCATTTCCAAATAACAGCAGATCTCTTCTTAGCTTGAACACAAGGTGAAAATAAAAAGGAAACAAATAAAATCAATCATGCAACTGCTAATTCGCTTGACGAAACATTGCAACTCTGCCCAAGACTTTTCACATATTTAGCCTTCAGTCTGAGTTTTATATATATAGCTATAATGTGACACTACTAGATTGATCGGGCTTTTTCATTGCGCTTCTTGGCAACACTGGAACCTCTTCTCTTATGGTTCTGTGCTGTGCAACCTCCTTCTCAGTAACATAGTTAATTAAGTGCAAAAAGACACAAGTCAACTGAGGTTATCCAATAGAAAAAAGTATAGTTATATTAATAAGTAAATAGAAATTTTCCATAAACAGAACCTGTCCATGCTCCAATGTGAGAGGGTGCAGTTGCAGATGGTAGGAACAATTTTACATACACAGGCTGTTACTTTTTTGGACTCGGCTCCAAGGCATTGAAAAGATAAGGATTTCTCTACATAGTAGAGGTTATGAAATCCTTAGAGATTACTAAAATATTTGTGGCTTGGAATAGGAAATTTCTGAAATCTTCAGGTGGTTACTTACATCCACTTACTGAATGCTTACAGAATGAAGGATCAATACAGGCATGCAAAGTGGTATTAAAGGTTCATTTTTTTTTCAAATAAACATGTTATACTTACCTGTTCTGTGCAGTGGTTTTGCACAGAGCAGCCCCGATCCTCCTCTTCTCAGGTCTCCTGCCATTGCTCCTGGCTCCTCCCCCGTGACCAGTGCCCCCAATAGCAAGCCGCTTGCTATGATGACACTGGTGCATGCTCACTCCCAAGCCCTGCTCTATGTGTCCATAAGACACAGCTTGGCTCCACTCTCTCCTCATTGGCTAAATGGCTGTGATTGACAGCAGTGGGAGCCAATGGCCCAGCCAATGAGGAGAGGGAGTCCTGGGACAGCCGAGGCTCTCGAACACATTGCTGGATCAAGAGAAGGCTCAGGTTAGAATTGGGGGGGGGCTGTGGGGGAAGCAGCACACACAAGGTTATTTTACCTGCATGTATAGACGGCATGAAGGGGAAAACCTTCAGCGTTTACAACCACTTTAAAGCATGCTCAAATAAGGTTAGGGTGTGACCATGATGACATAATACTAGGGTCAGCCAAGACAGCAATCTCTCTGTGACTTCTACTTCCATCCACTTCCTGTATCACTCTAATGTCAGATTGTCAATTTTGAGTACTCCACGATCATTATAGGTTTACTGACTGTATTTCTCAACCATGTCAATCGTAACACTAAAGTCCAATTTAGCTACTGACTAGAGTCTGAGGGGCAAAGAACTAAAATACTTAAACATGCTGAAATCTTTATAACTATAGTCTTAAATCATACTTGGAAATTGGTATTTCATATTGTATCAATTATCCTATATAGGAAACCTAAAGAAAAGGACCCTGAAAGTGTAAATATGTAAGGAACAGGATGCACAAAAAAGTGAAATTGAAAAAAATTATGAAGAGAAGTGAAAAGCAGACAGCAACACAGTATGCTGAGAGGGAAACGGAGATCCAGAAAAAAAAGGACAACAGAAGGAATAGAGGGAAATGAAAATCCAATACATGGGACAGTAGAAGGGATATAGACGGAAATTAAAAATCAATCCAAGGGACAGAAGAAGGCAATTAAGGAAATACAAATTCAGAAGGGACAACAGGAGAGAAACAGGGAAAAGAACATCCAAAAGAATGGATAGTAGACAGAATAAAGGGAAATGAAAATTAAATAAGAAGGAAATAAAAATTCAGAACAAGAGACAGCAGAAGAGACACAGGGAAAATGAAATTCAGACCAATGGACAACAGAAGGAACAGAAAGAAAATAGAAATTGACTACAAGGACAATAGAAAGGCTAGAGGGAAAGAAAATCCAGAATAAAAGGACAACAGAAGATACTAAAGAAAATAGAAATACAAAACAAGAGATAACAGAAGTGAGAGATAGAAATTAAAATCAAAAGCAAGGGAGGACATTGGAGATAGAGGGAAATAGAAGTCCCCTACAGTGGATATCAGAAGAGACAAAGGAAAGTTTAAGTCCAGAATAAGGGATAAGAGGAGGAATAGAGGGATATAGAATCCACTGCAAGAGAGAATAGCAGGGATAGAGGAAAACTGAAATCCAGAAAAGGGAACTGCAAAAGTGAATGTGGGAAATGAAAATTCAGAACAAGGGACAACAAAAGTGATAGAGGAAAATGGAAATGCGGAACAAGTAGAGCATTAGAGATGATAGAGAGAAAAGGTGATCCACTGCAAAGGATTTCATATGCAATGGAGTATAATGTAAATCCAGAACAAAGAGCAAAACACTTTAAATGGATATCCCAGATGGAGGAGTTCAAAAGAGGGAAACTGAGTACAAGAAGGATACAGAAAAATGGAAAGAAGGAAAGAGGAGATGTAGAAAAGATGGATGGAAGAAAAATACAATTTAAACTTTTTTTTTTAGCAATGGGATGAACAATGCCAATTAAAAAAGAATTGACTTTTGTTTGACTTCATACAAGTTTCAAAATAAAAAATAAATACAATTTGGATTGACTTGCAACTTTCTATAGAGTCACACTTTTTATACTTAAGCAGTGTTATTCATTGTAACAGTAATCAGGGGGGTGTTGGAATGCTGCAGCACTTCTTTTGCAAAACAAAAAATAGGAATATGATTATTACTATTACCATATGTACAGTAAATTTACCAGACATCAGGGATGGATTTTCATTACAAAAGCCTGTACGCACACTACTTTTGGCACACCTAGTTGTAGTTCTGCGTTACGATCACCTCTTTTAGAAAGAGGACTCTGATGTTCTCCTGGTCCTAACCTGTCTTTGAATATTGTGATAATATGTAATTATTCCTAATATACAAAGTTGATAAAAGGATATGTGGCCAGCTAGTTTGCAAATTTGGGTTGACTTGCAACTTTCTATAGAGTCACACTTTTTATACTTAAGCAGTGTTATTGATTGTAACAGTAATCAGGGGGGTGTTGGAATGCTGCAGCACTTCTTTTGCAAAACAAAAAATAGGAATATGATTATTACTATTACCATATGTAGCCTGACTGCATTACATCAGAAGAAAATGTGGTATCCCATGAAAACCAATCAGATTTGATATTATTGCTGATCAAAATGATTACGTGGCATGTTGCTATCAAGAAGTGGTCCTTCACAGCTAGGAAAAGGAAGATGCCAGGTATAGTAGACCAGTCACTGTTTTTCCCTAAACTAAAGGAAGAATTCAGAGCAACAAAAAGAGTGCAGCGTATGTCTTTAATTTAAAGTATAACTAAACTGAAAGAAATACATTGTTGACCACACGCAGGCTTCAATACTATTAGTCACTGACCTGAAACATGCATGCACTAGCTGAATTTAGAGTACAACCAGTACTCCTGATCTAAATACTTGTTCCAGATCAGTGATGTTAAAAGGAATAAAGCCATTGGTTCAACATTAAAGCCAGGCAACTGGATTTATTTGAAGAAGAGGTAAGCAATGACAGCCTACGTAAGGTAAGCAACGACAGCCTATATATCTCCTCTTAAGCAGTAGATAGCATAAAAAGAAATGACTCCTGCGCACAAGTGGATGACCAGACAGATAATACAACGACACAGGCCTTGCTGCCCGCAAGGATGGGGAATCCTAATGGACAACGAGATAAAAAGAAAAAAGGTAGCGCACCAGCCATGTGCATTATCTTTTTGTAAAAGTATTTATTGAATAAAATGATAAAAGAAATTACTCACAAACGGTAGTGGAACAAGGTGCAATGTGAAGAATGCACCGACTAGCAGCAAGCGGTTCTATGATGAGCGAAACCTTCCAAAGGTCGTGGAGCACACAAGCATCACTACCAGATAACGCGTTTCGAAGGGAACATCCCTTCTTCATCACTGCTGAGCTCTGATGAAGAAGGGATGTTCCCTTTGAAACGCGTCAGCTGGTAGTGATGCTTGTGTGCTCCACGACCTTTGGAAGGTTTTGCTCATCATAGAACCGCTTGCTGCTAGTCGGTGCATTCTTCACATTGCACCTTGTTCCATTACCATTTGTGAGTAATTTCTTTTATCATTTTATTCAATAAATACTTTTACAAAAAGATAATGCACATGGCTGGTGCGCCCCTTTTTTCTTTTTATCTCGTTATATATCTCCTCTGTATGGGTTTCATGTAAAGGGATATTATTGGTTTCATTGCATCAACAGGAATATTCTGGAACAAGCTTTTAGTGGAGATTTCTTTTCTCTTCTTAAGGTCACAAGCATGTGAAGTGCAGTATACACCGACATAGCAGACTACTCCACTCTCCTCTTCATTGGCAAGGAGGAAGATACATGCTAAACTGGACAAAGTACAGCAAATCTGACAAAAATAAAACAAATCATGCACATAATAATGGTAACAGAGAAGCTAAAATACCATTGCTGGAAACTGAACACAGAGCAAGATCACTAAATAACCTTAGGGATGGCCCCAGCCATTGATTTCTGGATTGAATATTGATTCCAATTTTATAGCATCCGGTAAATTTAGCAGACATCAGGGATGAATTTTTTATTACAAAAGCCTGTACGCACACTACTTTTGGCACACCTAGTTGTAGTTCTGCGTTACGATCACCTCTTTTAGAAAGAACACTCTGATGTTCTCCTGGTCCTAACCTGTCTTTGAATATTGTGATAATATGTAATTATTCCTAATATACAAAGATTATAAAAGGATATGTGTCCTGCTAGTTTGCATATTATGTTTTTCTTTTATTTCAATGATGGCTTCTTGTATGTGACATTGGATTGTTATGTTTTCTTTACTTACTATAATAATAAAAAATGTTGGGAAAAAAATTGGTATCATAAAAGCAAGCAGCATTAATGAATAATCATCTTTGTGATAGAAACAATTGAGTGCTGTCTGTCATACTTTTTAAATTTGCACTAACATACAATTTTGCAGGACAAGTTTTTGGGGTGTATCCCTTTCTTAAAGGTCTAAGCATTACTAATACACAATGTATTAGAATGTTAACGTAAGACAATCTCTGAGGGTAAAGCAAACAAACAAATGTACACAGCAATGGTAACTAAACTAGGATAATTAGTGAGATAAGACAGAGAGAGAGCTACAGTATAGGCTGGGGATGGGGCACAGAGGGGGTCCTAAAACTGTCACCTCAAGCATCTTTGTGATATAAACACTTATTGTATGTACAGAAAGGGAGGTGATAATAAAAGTTCTCTTTTCCTGCACAAACTGCGATGTAAAGAGAAAATATATAATAATAATAATATAGTGACCCTGACAAATTATGATTTTCTCTCTCAATCAAGATCGTTCCAAGAGAAAATAAATCTAACAGTTCACGTTTCTGTATATGTTAAGATGCTTTCACAATAAAACTAATACACAACACAATTAAAAAGAAATGTGGCCAGTAGTTGTCCAAGAAAAAGCTATCTCTCACACTTTTAAAAACACATGCTTACTGTGCCAAGTGGTAAATCCAGCTTTGCCTGCCACAAATAGCTTTGACACAAGTCCAAATTATTAGCTATTATCAGGTAAATCTGTAATCCACTTTATACCATCATATGTAAAAGCTCAGTCTAATGGTGGACACCCCAAGATACCTTCTATCAATATTTACTAGCCAGAAGCATTTCTTTTGTGTCCTGCTAGGCTTTTGTTTCACTTTTTTTGAGCCCTTACTTTTCCTAACTCCTTGGCTGTTCTTCGCAAACACTCATCCCTCCATCCTTTCACGGGGCTGGTGGGACTTTCACCTGAATACAGCATAGTCACTAAATGGTTGGTCTTGCCCTTTAGTTTTGGTTAGTTTACTATCATGGATTAAGTTCAGGAGGCTCTGCCCAAATTGATTCTGGAGTATGGTAGAGCAATTTGGTTGTAAGCTCTTTATGCATTAACAAATAATAATAATAATAATAATATTGTGCTTTACTGGTAGCATTAGAGTATAAGCTCATCTGGTCCAGAGGCATAATGTATCAGTTCCATATAAACATCAGAAGTAAAATTTAGTAGAGTTTGTTACTGTTTCCATGGATTTTTTTTAGGCCCAGCATTAAATTGTCAGAAAGCCAGGGGGTAAAAAAACATGCTGCTTGCTTCTGTGAAAGCATATTCTGCAGAAAAATAATGCATTCAGTGACAGCTTGTAATTTTAAGTTAAAAAGTTTAAGTTAAACTTTTCAGAGCAGTTTGTCTTTCAAACCAAAAGGCCACTTATAAGTTAAAATCTTACCCTTTAAACTGAAAAGCAAACTGCTCTTAAAACCTTCAGTCAGCACAGTGAGGCACTTTGAAGTCTAGTGAAACAGGAAAAATGGAATACACAGTATTATAAAAGATTTTATAACGCCTAACAAAAACTGGCATATTTAACATTATGCAGGCACATCTGCAGATAACAGCATCCAGCAGTGTATCTTGGAGAATTTGGATGTGGGTGGTAATGGTTCGTACCTTTTTTATCCTTTGTCACATGTAGTATTGTCCTGCGGCCTCTCTACGTTTATGTAACATGTTTTTATCCTTTGTTACAGCTTAATGCTGCAGATGTCCTGCAACCTCTTTACAGCTTGTCCATATGCACTATAGTGATAACATGTTCCTTACTTGTTGCTGGGTGCCATTTAACTCCAAAAGTCAAAGAAGTGATTTAAAGGGTAACTCCACTTTTGTTGAGAAAAAAATCCATTCTGGGTGATTAATGTAAGGATTTGCAAGGATTTTATCAAACTGTGTTGCTGATTTTTACCTGCTTCTGCTCTGAAGAAAAATCAGTTTGATTATGAATGTACAGAATGAATCTGAAAGGAAGTGATTTTTTATTGTTAATCAGCTGATGCATTTGTAGTGTTCCAATGGAAAAAGTTGCAGGGTCAGCATCTCTTCAGAAGTAATTAACCCTTTGGGAGTGTCCCAGAAAAAAATTGAGTTTTGTTACAGAGGATACATGAATATGACTTACTGCATATCTTTGTGCAAACTTCTGGGAAAATCAGTGCGACAATCACCAACTGTGTACAGAAGGCCTCCAAGTAGTCATATTGCATTGGAGGTTACTAAAAACTGCCACACTGCAGACTAAAAAGGAATGGCAATTATTAATATTAATTTTTTAATAAAGTTTTGCAAAAAAAAAAAAAAAAAAAAGGAAATACATACTTACTTTGATCCTAGCCTTTAACACTTTCTAGAAGTGCTGGTGCCTCCTGGGATAGCTTGGTGCTCAGAATTCCGCAAGAGTATGTCCCTGAAATAGGCTGGAGTGCATTCTCACAGAATCTCAAGTGGCCAGCTTTACCAGGAGGCAGGATTGGGGAATGATAATGTTACCAGGTACTCCAAGAAACATCAGAGGTTGGGGCCAAGGTAATTGTTACTTACAGATTGTTTTAACCCTTAACCTCAGCAAAAAAATGGTAAAGCGCTGCTACAAATAACATTGCATAGTTCATACAGCGACTCCAACCTGAGCTGTCATTTTTTTTTTTCCATCAGCCCACTGGCTTGAACGAAAAAAAAAAACTAGTAGTGTGTACGAGGCTTAAGATTAGGAATGAGCAAACCATATAAAGTTTGGTTCGCCGGAGGTTTGGCAAACCCAGCAGAAAGTATAGGAACCCTGAACATAGCACCAACCCCTATTGAAGCCTAAGGGAGCTGCATAAAATTTGCAAGCTTTTGTGAAAAAAATTGCATTGACAGCTGTGCACTGCCATGGGGGGCATGTAGCGAAAAAAAATTATGCTCACCAGGGAGAAGGTCTTTTATTAAAAACGATATAAAAGTGATCTTTAATAGTGTTATAAAAAAGTTCTATTGCAACAAAATGACAGATTCCCAAGCTGGCTTATGTTTGTAATAATTTGAATAGTAACACCCCTAATATATGCTTAGGGCACCTTATGACCATATACAGTTTGTAAATAATTCGGCACACAAAGCAAACATTTCAAACTGCTTACAGGAAAACAGAGCGTTAGTGATTCTCTCATCATTGTGTTGCTTCTCTTTCTTTGTCATATCACAGACTGAGAGCAGGAAGATGACTAAAGCTGGCCTAAGAATGATCAAAATTCGACCAGTGCAGCAGGATCCAGTCAAATTTCGACCCATCTAATGAACAACTGCTCTTGAATAGGCTTGTTGGAAAATTTTAGTTTGATCAGCGCTGCAGCTCTGATCAGTGCATTCTTATAGCCGAGGATTCCCCTGTCCCCCTTGCTTGTGTAGATGGGGAACCCATTCAGTTTTTTCACTTTAGGAGCTTCTAAATGTCAGGAGGTGGAGGTGGGCATCTGATTGGCTGTCACAGCTAATGATTGCAAGCATGCACTGGGAGGTTTCTGGTCCAGTGACTGTTCAGGGCACACTCTCTCAGGCACAGAAAAGTGATTACATAGGGCCGCATATATGCGGCCCTTTACATTAATGCCCACCCACCGAGAGGCCGTATGTATGCTGTGGCAGGGCTATCCCGTGCCACTGTTTAATATGGTGGTCTGGGCCAGGATTTCTTGGAAGCAGGCACACTGGTGCACTGAATGCAGGTGTGTGCTGCATTCATCTTAGAGTCAGGATTAAAGCTCAGGGCCCCACCCTCTCGAGGGGTCGGTATTTGCAAAGGAGCTCTGAGTGGTGCACGTTGCACCTTATTGTCCAGGACAGGACAGATTGAGGCACAAGCCTGTGAGAGAAACAGTCTGGGACAGACGGAGCAACTGGGACACTGCCAAAAAGACACAGAGCTGAGGTACAGCATGTGTGCATGAGCACTGGATGTGGTATGATGGTCAAGAGGACCAAGAGATACCGATCAAAGCAGTAGAGCAACTTAGAGAGCCTCGAGGCTGAATGTTGTTTTTTCTTTTCATATTAATGGTGAGAACCCCTGCGTGGGAAGATATCTATGTGAACTTTTGTGTTACTTTTGTAGCACTTACCCCCGAAGGAGCGGCTGATTTATTTGGGTCTTGCCGTCACCCCCTTACCTGTATTTCCACCAGACACAGGACTTAGAGTCTATATTAGGCCTTGCTTTATTGCAAAACTTTTAAGGAAGTAGCAGTAAAAAGGTAGAAAGGGAGTTGCAGGAGGGTTCAGATACCTTATGCAGATCACTGAGGGATTTTAGATCCTGAAGACAAACACACCTTCAGTCACCAGATGTTGCCCACCTGGATGGGCCTCTCTCACTGACCTAGCAGCCAGAATGGCGCACGGACGAAAAATCTCTGCCACAGACTTTAAAAGAACAAAATGGTTGCACAATCCTCTGCCACAGGATTTAGAAGTAGTGCAACAATCCTCTGCCACAGGATTTAGTATTAGATGAACAGCAAACACAGTACCAGAACCTTTAAGCCGACCCGGCAGTACTGTGAGGCAGGTTGATTAGGTATAGGTGCGTCCTCCAAGTAAGTTACCAGGCCCTTCCGAGAGACCAGCTTTCATCCTGGCTCTCTCCAGCAAGGGTCCTCCCCTGGATTTCCTCAGCTTGGCTTCTTCCTAACAGGCAAGACAACCTAAGGACCACCTCTGTGGTGGTAGGCCCCAGACAGGCTTCTGGGCCTACTTGTAGTTACTGTATATAGCCTCAGGCCAACGTGGCCCCGAGGCAGGAGAAATGTCACCACATACCTTAGGCCAGGAGGGCCAGGAGGTAAGAGAGTGAAGAAAATGGCGTTTGCCCCTTAAGTACCCTCTCCCAGAATGCACAGCAGTGGACCATCCCCACTGGGCTGTTTCCAAGAAAGAAGAGCACTCAATACACTTCAGCCTGTTGCTCTTCCAACACTGGTCTGTGGTGACAATGACACCTACAGACAACAGTGTGGAACTACATGCAACACAGCCAATGCTGCAACAGAAGCTAATTTAGCCACAGATTAAATCTGAACTGTATACAGAACAGATAACCCCCTAAATTTACATGCAAGCACCTGGTCAACAGGAGCATGAAGCTACACTTTTAAATAAAATTAGGCAGAAAAAGTCCTAAAACACATTTCTGTGTTTCCTATGAGCTACAAAATCCCCAAATTGTCTCAATGCGTACCATCAGCGGGAAGAGGTTAAGCTGTAAATAAACAGTTCATATGTCTAAATTTAAACTGTGTATAAAGCTATTTGACTGGAGTTCTTAAAACTGTATTTTATGAAGATGCACAGGAGCTGTAAGTCAAGTAAAAATTGCAGCCTCATTTTCACTTAACATGAATTAAAATATGCATTTTAGCAAAGTATACACCGCATGCTAGAATAAATGTTGATGTTTGACCTGAAATTCACTTGGAAGTTTTGTCAGATGTCAGTGGAGTTTACCCAGTAGCTGCACAACCAGTCTCCCAAGAGTCATTTATACTGATAAAGCTGATTGATAGGGTTTCTTCATTCATTTACATTAAATGTTCAAAGCAATAAAAGGAACTCAGCCATTCCTGTTGATATTATTAGTACGTCTTTACATTTATGCACAATCATCTCCAGCAAATGTTATTCAATAAAGTGTTAATTAGCAATAATATAGGATTATGAATACAAAAAAAGGGGAATGGCGCCAATTTTAAACTAATGCAATAGTAAATGCCAGTGCTGCTCCTAAAATTAGTGAATAACTATAAATTATGAAAGAAGATCAAAAGGGCGACAACTAATCAATCAAGTAAAATGTGAATCAAAATGATTAAGTGAATAAATAAAATAATTAATAAATTGATAAATCCATCCAATATATGATCAAAATTCATGTAAATCTATATATAATGTAATATAATATAATGTCCACAATGATGAAAAAACTATACAACCAATAAAATGTGTAGTAAAGTATCATAAATTAAAGTTCATAATTTCTGTAATGAATTAATTCTCCAACACCGAGGTCCTGTGAATAAAGGGTCTCCAATAATCCAAATACAACAGTGCTCCACCTGAAGTGAGATATGAATTGCACTCACGAGATAGATCCGGCCAGCAAGTAACCATGAAGCATGAATGATAAAAATACAACTTCAATCCATTCCTGGGTCAATCTCCACCATATTCACCATCTGGCTCTGATAAGGTCGGCCAATAACCAAGAAGCGTGATTTTGTAAGTCAAACTCTCCAAATAAGTATAAATCCTCCACAAATAGTAAGTTCCTGTCCTTCTCCTTTTCCCATCAAAGGCTCTGTGAAATTGGCTCCACCAAATGAGCCACAGAAGGCAGGTAATAGTGTTATATTGTTTCTATTAAATAAAAAATAGCTGCACTTACATGTGTACAATGTGAAAAAAGTTTGGCACATTAGCAGCTCTGGGGTCTGTGAAACCAATCTGTACCGCTGTCTGACTAGCAGCATGAGGCATGCATTTCAGCGACCCGGCGGAAGTGAGGCGCTCCTGTATGTTTGCGTTTCAAGCCACTCTTCCATGCATTTCACGTGTGTCATCAGAAAGTGGGCATAGCAGAGAGGCTTGAGACGCAAAGTTGTATTTTTATCATTGATGCTTGATGGGCACTTGCTGGCCGGATCTATCTGGTGAGAGCAATAATATAGGGTCTGACTTCTAAGTAGCATAGTATTGATAAGGAAACATGAACTGATATATGCTGATGTGAATAGAAGGTAAGGATACATTGACTTGACTCACAGCCTGGTGGCAACTAAAATTATTAAATTAAATTATTAATTAAAGTGCCACAGTTTTTCTAGGTGTTAAAATAGAGAAAATGTGCAACTGATCTTACTTATTCAAGAGCAAGCATTTGTTAGACACACTGTTATATAAGAATGCTGAAAATATCTGAATAAAGTATATTAATGTAAGGACACCGGACTTCTATTAGCCTCCCATGCAGCATAAAACAAGTAATGCGCACCTGTGTACATCCCTAGTTCACAGACCTCACTGTTGAGCTAACTGATGAATCATAAGGATCTATTTATCAATGTTTTCATCCAAGAGTCACACAACTTTGAACCAAGGTTCAGTGGGGGCCAGTCCATAGGGGGTGCACAGGCGCTGCCCCCCCACCCAGCAGTCACAAACAAAAAAAAAATGTTTTTAAAAGGTTCCTTTAAAAAAAATAGAAAAAATGTTCTTCAAGTGCACTGTGTTCAGGCGCCAGACACAGTGCACTATGGGAAGCGCCACATCAATGCAATCAAGAGATTGCAGATGAGGCGCTTCATTTGCAGGCTTTTGACCTGCTTTGCGGCGCAAACCAAAGTGCCGA
Source organism: Aquarana catesbeiana (assembly GCF_042186555.1). NCBI lineage: Eukaryota > Metazoa > Chordata > Amphibia > Anura > Ranidae > Aquarana > Aquarana catesbeiana. The sequence continues at coordinate 115,244,340 of NC_133336.1, forward strand.
ACAGCTTCTGCCCACAGTATTACTATGGGCGGGAGCTTTGTTGTTCAAGTGAAGAAACTTGAGCACGGTGAGGCTGCATTAGATCGGGCACAGTGAGGCTGCATTAGATCAGGCACAGTAAGGCTGCATTAGATGGGGCACAGTGAGGCTGCATTTGATAGGCACAGTGGCTGCGTTTGGCACAGTGGCTGTGTTTGATGGTACAGTGGCGGCAATTGATGGGCACAGTGGCTGCGTTTGATGGCACAGTGGCTGCATTTGATGGCACAGTGGGACTGCAATCGATGGTTTTTTTTCAGAATTTTTCAGTTTGTTTGTGCCCCCCAAAAAATTTTGAGCACCAGCGGCCACTGCCAAGGTTTATACATTTTTCACATAAGATGGATTTGAAAGAATTTGTAACTCTAGAGTGAAAGTTGTGTGAAACATTCATAAATAGTAGACTTATGCACAATGGGAAATTGTTATGTTACGTTAATTCATTTTCAGATAATTCGTTATTATTCGTAGTGTCGATATTCGTTATACTGAATCTCGAATCATGTCAAATTCATTCGTTATACCCACTATAATTTCTTTTGTATTAGTTGAAATTCGATATTTATGTATGTATTTACAGTCAGGTCCATAAATATTTGGACATCTACACAATTCTAATCTTTTTGGCTCTATACACCACCACAATGGATTTGAAATGAAACAAACAAGATGTGCTTTAACTGCAATCTTTCAGCTTTAATTTGAGGGTATTTACATCCAAATCAGGTAAATGGTGTAGGAATTACAACAGTTTGTATATGTGCCTCCCACTTTTTAAGGGACCAAAAATAATGTGACAGATTAACAATCATCCATCAAACTTTCACTTTTTAATACTTGGTTGCAAATCCTTTGCAGTCAATTACAGCCTGAAGTTTGGAATGCATAGACATCACCAGACGCTGGGTTTCATCCCTGATGATGCTCTGCCAGACCTCTACTGCAACTGTCTTCAGTTCCTGCTTGTTCTTGGGGCATTTTCCCTTCAGTTTTGTCTTTAGCAAGTGAAATGCATGCTCAATCGGATTCAGGTCAGGTGATTGACTTGGCCACTGCATAACATTCCACTTCTTGGGGCGTGGTCAAGATGGCGACCAGATAGGATGTGAGGACCGGGAGCTCCGCACCTGACAGGCCTTATTATCCATTCGTAAGGGATTTACAGATAAAAAACCCGACAAGCTGCGGCTGTGACCGGGAATAGAGAGAACCGGAGTACAGGGGTAGCAGCATTCAGCTCTGCAGACGCCGCCACCAGCTGTGACACACACATGGAGCGCCCTGCTGGGAGGTAAGAGACGGGGCTCCACGGCTGACAGGCTCTGCACTCTGACCGATCAGAGCATACAAACCCCCAAGTATCCTACATTACCTGGCAAGCTGGGACTGAGACCGGGCACGTGAGGAGAGAAATCTGGAGTACAGGGGTAGCGGCTCTGCAGACGCCGCCGCCGGTTGTGACACACACGTGGAGCGCCCAGCTGGGAGGTGAGAGAAGGGGCTCCACGGCTGGCAGGCTCTGCACTCTGACCGATCAGAGCATACAAACCCCCAAGTATCCTACATTACCTGGCAAGCTGGGACTGAGACCGGGCATGTGAGGAGAGAAATCCGGAGTACAGGGGTAGCGGCTCTGCAGACGCCGCCGCCGGTTGTGACACACACGTGGAGCACCCAGCTGGGAGGTGAGAGAAGGGGCTCCACGGCTGGCAGGCTCTGTGCTCTGTCTGATCAGAGCATACAAACTCCCAAGTATCCTACACTAACTGGCAAGCTGGGATTGAGACCGGGCACGTGAGGAGAGAAATCCGGAGTACATGGGTAGCGGCACTCGGCTCTGCAGACGCAGCCGCCGGCTGTGACACACACGTGGAGCGCCCTGCTGGGAGGTGAGAGACAGGGCTCCACGGCTGGCAGGCTCTGTACTCTGACTGATCGGATCATATAAACTCTCAAGTATCCTGCACTAACTGCCAAGCTGGGACTGAGACCGGGCATGAGAAGGAAGACCTCCGGTTTTCAGGGGAAACGACAAGCGGCTCCTAAAACACCGCTGCCGACCCGGGATACACATGGAGCGGCGCGCTCAAACATGGCGTCCCAGACAGAGCACTCAGAGCCGCAGGCAGAGCCGTCCCAGTTGGGAACGGAACAGTTTCACGCACTTATGCAGGCTATTACAGGATGCCAAACTACCCTTACTACCAAAATTGAACAGATGCAATCAGAAAAGAGCCCACAGGATGCCATCGGTTCGGGGTCCACCAGGAGCACCACCACGCACCTTCATATTTCGCATGCTGAACTTTAGAGACCGTGACTTGATCCTGAGAGAAGTGAGAAAAGTGGGGGAACTATGGTCGGAAAATGCGAAGCTCATGTTATTTCCTGATTACTCTGTGGAAACGCAGAGAAGAGCGCAGGACATTCGACCAAGTCAAGGCCCAACTGCGCACTAAGGGACTCAAATATAACATGTTATTCCCCGGCTCAGAGTGGTGGATGGTGAAACTACAAAATTCTTCACCTCCCCGGAGGAGGCGTCCAGGTGGCTTGAATCCCTGCCACGCAATCATTGATCCTTAAACCGGAGAGCACCACCAATACCCTTCTACTTCACTCACGATATCCGGTGGTAAGAAACACAGTTCTTTAACTTTGTTATCTCACTCCTCATATGAGATCGGATGGCCGGTAGAAGTGGCCCACCTGACTCCTGTGATGCCAGGATTTACAGTGTGGCATTGTTGTACCATTCAATGGCATAGTGGAATTTCTGAATAGTACTGTGCCGTGTGGGCCTGGACCAGGGGGTTGAGGGGGGCCTGCCGTGTCTTGGTCATCCTGAGACGTTTGACTGTCTGATGGGGGTTTCCCTCTTCCCTTCTCCCCGATTCCACCCCCCCAGTGATTCCCTGAAGCCGGAGGACTTGGAACTCCTGACCTTTATAACTGCTTTAATCCCTCCAATGGGATAATGCGGGTGATGGGTCTTATGCCCACGATGAGGGGGTGGGGGGGAGGCGGGGGCCGAGGCATAGTGCGCTGTTAATTATACGTTGTGGGTTTTTTTTTTGTTTTTTTTTATTATTATTTTTGCGCCCCTGCTATCAGAAGTAGGAGCATGCAGGTAATACTGATGTATATACCGGAACTGTGTTTCGCCTACGGAGGAACTAAATTGGTGGAGGGGTTGGGGGCGAGATGTCCTCCCTCTGGACTAGCTCTCCAATATAAGCATAAATATTTGATTCTTACTGTTTAACCAAATTCAATTTTCCACAGGTTAAATTTACCAGTTCTTGAAACTAAGCTTAAACCCTTAGAGTTGTCTAAGTGCAAGTGTTTTTTTTTTTTTTTTTATTAGGCTGCCGGGTTGCTATGCTATCCCTGGAAAGGATAATCCCTTTCTTTTATCCCCCTTCCCCCTTATTGGGGGGTGGGGTGGGATGGGAGGGAAGTTTAACCTTGTTTATTTCTTACGGGTTGAGCGAATAGCTCGTGTAACTAAGTTTGTAATCTTAGAGTGATCTAAGTGTGAGTTGCTGTGTAAATGCTGAAGGGTTTCTCTGTTCCCCTACCATGTTTTTCCATTTTATCAGCAATGGCCTGCAGGTAATGCGTGTAGTGGAGTCCCTGCGCTCCATTAGGTCCTAGGTGTGTCGATTGCTACACACTGCCCCCATAGGAGCTTTCTCCTACATTTAAGTTGGTTTATGGTTGTTATGGGTACTCAAACACCCCAAGGTTCAATTAAAGGGGTGTGGGGTGGGATGGGAGGGAAGTCAGTTTTTTTTGTTTGTTTTGTTTTATTTCTGCTCTTGGTTTTCTTATACTTACATGCTTGAATGCATTTCAATACAAATGGTTCTATAACATCAGACGATTAGGTTACGCTAGGAAGTCTCCTGTCCTAATACCTTCCTGCGGGTTCCTTGCTTGCCCACTGATGGGGGAGGGGAGGGGTGGGGTGGGGGGGGGCTCCCGTAAGTTCCCGAGGTATGTGGTTCCCCGTTGTATTTATCTGTCCTCCCGGGATATGGCTCCATTAAAGATCTTGTCCTGGAACGTCAGAGGTCTTAACCATAAAATCAAGCGCTCTCTAGTTTTTGATTACCTTAAAAAATATACTTCACATATCTGCATTCTCCAGGAGACACACTTGGTGGGAGGTAGAGTACTGGGACTGAAGAGACCGTGGGTGGGACACCACTACCATGCTACGCACACTAGTTATGCCAGGGGGGTTAGTATTTTGGTCCATAGATCTCTCAACTTTGAACCCCTAGATGTAGTTATAGATCCAGAAGGCAGATATGTGCTGTTACATGCTGTTATTGACACAATAGCCGTGGTGGTGGTGGGTGTCTATCTGCCGCCTCCGGCTAATATTTCCCTCTTACAGAAAATGGTTACCCTGATTGCCCAGTTCCCCACGGATAACGTAATCCTAGCGGGAGATTTTAATATCCCTCCGAACCCCTCTTTAGATAAACTGTCCCCAGACCCCGCCACTGATTCGGCATTGTTCCGCTGGTCCCAGACAATGGGATTGGAGGACGTATGGCGATGGAAACACCCATCGGATCGTATGTACACATGTCACTCCTCATATAATACATTATCTCGTATTGACCTGTTATATGCCAGTCTACCCATGCTTCCCAAAATTATAGACATTGAGATACCCTCAAGGGGAATATCTGACCACTCCCCGCTGCTGTGTACGTTGCAAACTGCTACCCCACAGGCAGATAGAATCTGGCGGCTGTCTCAGTTCTGGATTGAACATCCTACTATAGAAGTGGAGATGGTCAAAGAGATTAAACAATTCTGGTTATCTAATGCCAATTCCGCCACAGCAGGGACTGTATGGGACACCTTTAAAGCCTACATTAGATGTTGCTACATGTCATCCATAGCCAAGGGACGTAGAAATGACGCAATGTTATTGGAGGAAGCGGAAGCTAAGGCCCGAGATTTAGAGACTAGGTTTGCCCTTACCTCTAACCCTATTATAGCACAAGATATGAGGGTGGCCTACTGGGAGGTTATGCTACTCAGAGTGGCCAAGGCAAATAAACACCAACTGGCCCAGACACATAGAATCTTCGAGCAAGGGGACAAAACAGGCAGGCTTCTAGCCTGGCTGGCCAAGGAACAATCCTCGATCTCCACCATAGCCCGTATCCGAAAGAGTGATGGGACTCTAGTATCCGACCCGGTGAACATTATGCTTGCTTTGCTGACTACTACTCGACTCTGTACTCTTCTAGGACACACTACTCTCCTGACGAGCTCTCAGACTTTCTAGACAGGATAACGCTTCCGGTCCTTACAGACGCAGCGAGGGAGAGCTTAGATGCCCCAATAGCTTTGGAGGAGGTTCAGCAGGCCTTGGGTTCTATGCAGACGGGGAAGACCCCGGGAATAGATGGTCTCCCTCCCGAATTCTATAAACTATACAGTGGTGATGTAGCCCATAGGATGCATGCAATGCTTACGGAGACCCTACGAACTGGAGAGCTCCCACTATCTATGGCACAAGCCATTATAGTGGTTATACCCAAACCAGGGAAGGACCCTCAACTATGCCCCTCATGCCGACCCATATCCTTGCTTAATGCTGATGCAAAAATACTGACCAAAATTCTCGCCAGACGCCTGAACGATGTAATACTTACCCATATTCACGAAGACCAATCAGGCTTTATGCCGGGGAAGGGCACCGATATAAACATTCGTAGGTTGTATGCAGTCCTGGCCTCCGGAGAGGAGAATATGGAGGACGAAATTGTGGCCTCTCTAGACACGGAGAAGGCCTTCGATTCTGTAGAATGGGGCTATCTCTGGGAAGTACTCCGCAGATTCGGATTCGGTCCAGTCTTCCTCTCCTGGGTCAAGATGGTGTACAAGGCCCCGACGGCCAAGGTACGCACGGGTACGGTACTCTCTCCGGCATTCCCCCTTGGTAGGGGGACCAGACAGGGGTGCCCTCTTTCGCCGGGACTTTTCGCCCTGGCGATTGAGCCCATGGCCGCCCTCCTCCGTGCTACACCGGAGATTCGGGGGATCACAAGGGGTCCAATACAGGAAAAGGGGTCGTTATACGCTGACGACACCTTATTGTATCTTAGGGACGATGGTACTTCCCTACGGGCAGCCCTCTCGGTAATTAATAACTTTGGCAAATTCTCGGGCATATGCATAAATTGGGGGAAGTCAGTCCTGTTCCCTCTCCATGCTGGCTCTGCCTCCTTGCAGGCAGATGGGCAGCTTAGTAGAGTCTCTCAGTTTAAATATTTGGGTGTAGAAATACATCGAGATTTAAAAAAAATATATAACCCTCAACCTAAACCCAGTGGTCAATCACTTCTCCCAGAGATGCGCCACATGGAAATCCCTACCCTTAACACCAGTTGGCCGCGTTAACTTAATCAAGATGTCGGTATTACCCAGATTTACTTATTTATTCCGTCAAACCCCAATCTCTATACCGATAACCTTCTTTAAACACTAATGCCCCGTACACACGGTCGGACTTTGTTCGGACATTCCGACAACAAAATCCTAGGATTTTTTCCGACGGATGTTGGCTCAAACTTGTCTTGCATACACACGGTCGGACAAAGTTGTCGGAAAATCTGATCGTTCTAAACGCGGTGACGTAAAACACGTACTTCAGGACTATAAATGGGGCAGTGGCCAATAGCTTTCATCTCTTTATTTATTCTGAGCATGCATGGCACTTTGTCCATCGGATTTGTGTACACACGATCGGAATTTCTGACAACGGATTTTGTTGTCGGAAAATTTTATATCCTGCTCTCAAACTTTGTGTCGGAAAATCCGATGGAAAATGTGTGATGGAGCCTACACATGGTCAGAATTTCTGACAACAAGGTCCTATCACACATTTTCCATCGGAAAATCCGACCGTGTGTACGGGGCATTAGACAGTATTGTTACCTCATTTATTTGGAATGGGAAGGCTCCTAGAATAGCTAGATCAACTTTACAACTTGTGTTGGGGGGACTGGCCTTGCCCTGCTTTCTGAAATATTATTGGGCGGCGGACCAGGTGACTGTTAAGTGGTGGTTCTCGGAGGACCCGACCAATCCCGCTTCCAATACAGAGGCGGCGTTGGTTGGTTCAATTGCGGAGCTGGGGAACTTGGTTCATAGAGGCCCCAGATCCAATCTTCATGTGACTCTTCCCATGAAAACGACTTTTAAGGTTTGGGATACGGTCCAAAAACAGCTTATGGGACCCAATGACTGGTCCCCTGCGACTCCTTTATGGGGCAACCCTCGTCTGCCTCACTTTCGTTCTATTCCTGACCCGGTCGTGTGGGCTAGATATGAGGTCAAAACTTTGGGGGATATAGTAACACAGGGCCGACTGGTCTCTTTCGATGCCTTAAAAAGAGATAAGGATCTCCCGAATCATATGTTCTTCAGATTCCTTCAGTTGCGCCATGCATTCCGGTCCCAATTCCCTGGCCCGCTGAATCTGGAGGGGTCGTCTGTGGAAAATACACTTAAATCCCCAGATACTGGGAAAACGCTGTCCACACTGTATAATATATTTGCGTCCCATGACACATCTAGAGTGTTCCAGTTGTGTGAGTTATGGCGGAGGGATATTCCGGAACTGACGGATGAGGACTGGGAGGAGGGGATTCAGCAATATTTATGTAATAAGAATATTCCTGCGCTACCCAATTGGAAAAAGAAAAGAAAACAAAAACTCAGAAAAATAGTAAAAACGCACGTATGCGACTGGACAGCTGCATGCACCGAAGCAAAGGTCAGACATAAGCCCAAAATCAAACTGAGGTATAGGGGGGAGGTGCTGCGCTAACCAGAAGAAAGCTGTAAATCTCTGTCTGTGGTCAAATAATAAAATGATATAAAATTGCATAATAAATCGCAAAAATAAGTGTTGACACTAAAAAACATTCAAGTCTTAATAATCAGCATCATGTGTATGTGAAAAAAAGTGCATAAAAAATCCTTTGCAATTGGTATATACTAAATAACAAAAAAATCGCATGTTAAATCGCATAAATAAGTGTTGACACTAAAAACATATAAATCTAGATAATCATGTACAAAAGCAAGAGCCTGAGGTAGAGAGAGGTCGCAGTTAGCTGCCTCTGTCGGCCAGTATCTCAATACCCCATGCAAGAGAGCAACAACCCCTAAAGAGGGGGGGGGGAATGGGGGGCTATTACGGTACCAGGTGTGATCGAAATTAAAATAAAAAGGGATAGAGAAAAAAAGCAATAATATAATATAAAAATTCCATTTCAATAGAAAACATGGTTAAAAGATTGTAACAATGTCACATACAGTTGTAATTTAGAAACGGAAGCTTCCGTTTCTAAATTACAACTGTATGTGACATTGTTACAATCTTTTAACCATGTTTTCTATTAAAATGGAATTTTTATATTATATTATTGCTTTTTTTCTCTATCCCTTTTTATTTTAATTTCGATCACACCTGGTACCGTAATAGTCCCCCTTCCCCCCCCCCCCCCTCTTTAGGGGTTGTTGCTCTCTTGCATGGGGTATTGAGATACTGGCCGACAGAGGCAGCTAACTGCGACCTCTCTCTACCTCAGGCTCTTGCTTTTGTACTAGACATTTGGGATGATGGTACTTTTACTTGGCAATTTATCTTTTTGATCTAAAACGCTTTCTTTTTCCCTAGATAATTATGTGTTGGTGCACAAAGGGACATAAACACTACTTCATGTGAATAATTCTAAATAAAAATACATAGAATAAATCAGAAATAACCATCAAAAACATATCCTTATAAATGGTGCAAAACTTACAAAGTGCCAGTGCTTAAAGGTGATCTAGATATCGCAAATAAAACACATCAATCCAACGCAATATGGATAATAAATAATATAAATAAATGTCCCAATAATAGTGATATAAAATATATTGTGCTGGCCTGCGAAACAAATGACCAATGACATGCCAGTAAGTTCAGCAAACTTAAAGTGCCAGTGTAAAAGTCATTGAAGGTGCAAAAGCAAGTTCTGGTGTATTCAATAAAACAACAGTGGGGTGTCTGGGATGCAATTCACTCAGTGTCCTCTTCGTGCATAAAACACTAATGTAAGCAGTGGCCCCTTACCTAGCGGTGCTAGGTCAACCGCATGAATTGTAGCTAAAACACCAGGTCCTGAGCCTCAATCGAATCCCTATATCCACGCTTGCCGGTGTTGGGTTATCCTAATGGCAGCTGATTACAAGTGGCTATGGTCCTATCAGGGGTCCTGGACCAGCGCGGATCCTAGCTCAGCCTCCACATCTCAGGTATGTATGTACAGGAATATACAGGACAAAGGTACTTGATAGTGAAGTATGTATTAACCAGGTAATGCTTTATTAAAAATCTTTAAGTAGATGTACTCACATAAAAACAATGCAGAGCAAACCTCTCTCCTACGAGCAGCGAACTCGTTCTGTGTCTAGCAATGCGAAACAGCCTATTCCGTCCCTACGCGTGACATCACCGATCACGTGACTTCCAGTCTTCCAGTCACGTGATCGGTGATGTCACGCGTAGGGACGGAATAGGATGCGATTGAGGCTCAGGACCTGGCGTTTTAGCTACAATTCATGCGGTTGACCTAGCACCGCTAGGTAAGGGGCCACTGCTTACATTAGTGTTTTATGCACGAAGAGGACACTGAGTGAATTGCATCCCAGACACCCCACTGTTGTTTTATTGAATACACCAGAACTTGGTTTTGCACCTTCAATGACTTTTGGCACTTTAAGTTTGCTGCACTTACTGGCATGTCATTGGTCATTTGTTTCGCAGGCCAGCACAATATATTTTATATCACTATTATTGGGACATTTATTTATATTATTTATTATCCATATTGCGTTGGATTGATGTGTTTTATTTGCGATATCTAGATCACCTTTAAGCACTGGCACTTTGTACGTTTTGCACCATTTATAAGGATATGTTTTTGATGGTTATTTCTGATTTATTCTATGTATTTTTATTTAGAATTATTCACATGAAGTAGTGTTTATGTCCCTTTGTGCACCAACACATGATTATCTAGATTTATATGTTTTTAGTGTCAACACTTATTTATGCGATTTAACATGCGATTTTTTGTTATTTAGTATATACCAATTGAAAAGGATTTTTTATGCACTTTTTTTCACATACACATGATGCTGATTATTAAGACTTGAATGTTTTTTAGTGTCAACACTTATTTATGCGATTTATTATGCGAATTTTATGTAATTTTATTAATTGACCATAGACAGAGATTTACAGCTTTCTTCTGGTTAGCGCAGCACCTACCCCCCTATAATTCAGCAATATTTACCCCTTACAATCTCGGCTAGAGATAGGTTCATGCAACTGAAGTTTCTCCATTGTGCATATTACTCTCCAGTACGTTTAGCGAGAATCTATCCTAATAGATTGGCGAGATGCGCTAGGTGTGGCTCGGATGACGCTGACTTCTTCCATACAGTCTGGTCCTGCCCTGGTGTGAAGGAATTCTGGGAAAATATACTTGCTGATATTAACTCTATTGGGAGAGTGATGATCCCATACAGCCCGATCCCTCTTTTGTTAGGTATTTGCGACTTCCTGGAGGTCTCATGGGGGAAGAAACTCTTTATCTTCTACACTACACTATATGCTAGAAAGGCAATCCTATTACAGTGGAATCAGCCCCAGCCACCCACCAGACAGCTTTGGCAGTCCTTGATAAATAGGGCATTACCATTATATAAAAATGACATATATGGGAAGAAATTGCCCTAAAAAATTTGAGAAGATTTGGGCAGCATGGATGAAGGCAAAACATCTAACTATTGACTAAGGCCCCCGGGTCATGGCTCACGATAATTGATATAAACTATTCCTCACCAATAAATTTCTGGGTCTCCTTATGAGAATGTGGGATTAAAGTGTACGAGCTAAAGGTAATCAATGTGACCCCCTATACCTCCACCCGGGATGGGTGCAATGTTCTTGTTAACATATTGTTGCTTTGACTGCTAATCCTACATTTGTTAAGAAATGTAAGAAAACTTTGTAAGATGTCTGTATCTATGTCTAATCCGCTGTAAATTGTTTGTTTTGGAAAACCTTAATAAACTTTTTTGTTAAAAAAAAAAAAAAAACATTCCACTTCTTTCCCTTAAAAAAGTCTTAGGTTGCTTTCGCAGTATGCTTAGCGTTATTGTCCATCTGCACTGTGAAGCGCCGTCCAATGAGTTCTGAAGCATTTTGCTGAATATGAGCAGATAATATTGCCCGAAACACTTCAGAAGTCATCCTGCTGCTTTTGTCAACAGTCACATCATCAATAAATACAAGAGAACCAGTTCCATTGGCAGCCATACATGCCCACGCCATGACACTACCACCACCATGCTTCACTGATGAGGTGGTATGCTTTGGATCATGAGCAGTTCCTTTCCTTCTCCATACTCTTCTCTTCCCATCACTCTGGTACAAGTTGATCTTGGTCTCATCTGTCCATAGGATGTTGTTCCAGAACTGTGAAGGCTTTTTTAGATGTTGTTTGGCAAACTCTAATCTGGCCTTCCTGTTTTTGAGGCTCACCAATGGTTTATATCTTGTAGTGAATCCTCTGTATTCACTCTGGTGAAGTCTTCTCTTGATTGTTGACTTTGACACACATACACCTTCCTCCTGGAGAGTGTTCTTGATCTGGCCAACTGTTGTGAAGGATATTTTCTTCACCAGGGAAAGAATTCTTCGGTCATCCACCACGGTTGTTTTCCGTGGTCTTCCGGGTCTTTTGGTGTTGCTGAGCTCACCGGTGCATTATTTCTTTTTAAGGATGTTCCAAACAGTTCATTTGGCCACACCTAATGTTTTTGCTAACAATCTGATGGGTTTGTTTTGTTTTTTCAGCCTAATGATGGCTTGCTTCACTGATAGTGACAGCTCTTTGGATCTCATATTGAGAGTTGACAGCAACAGATTCCAAATACAAATAGCACACTTGAAATGAACTCTGGACCTTTTATCTGCTCCTTGTAAATGGGATAATGAGGGAATAACACACACCTGGCCATGGAACAGCTGAGCAGCCAATTGTCCCATTACTTTTGGTCCCTTAAAAAGTGGGAGGCAAATATACAAACTGTTGTAATTCCTACACCAATCACCTGATTTGTATGTAAATACCCTCAAATTAAAGCTGGAAGTCTGCAGTTAAAGCACATCTTGTTTTTTTCATTTTAAATCCATTGTGGTGGTGTATACAGCCAAAAAGATTAGAATTGTGTAGATGTCCCAGTATTTATGGACCTGAATGTATATTCGTGATAATGATTCGTAGTTTGGAAAGTCGTTTGTTTATTGAATCTATTAACACACACAATGACAATATCTCTTCTCCTCTGCTCAAATACAATGCAACACCCTTCTCACTCAGTTCTCAGGAATGCACTTTGCCAGTAAACCAACCTCCAGCACAAAATTAATCAGCTGATTGGACTGTAAGATTTACTTTGAGTTGACCTTTTGTTTCTTTAGACCTTTAACAAATTACCGAATCATGTCAAATTAATTAGTTATATTCGCTATAATTTCTTTTGTATTAGTTTAGTTTAGAAATTCGTTATTTTTTTATTCGGATGCATCCAAATGTCCGAAAGCTGCAGAATTTGTCCGAATTTCGATTCATTATAAAACTAATTGCACATGTCTAATAAATAGGCCCTATGTAGTTCTAGTTATCTGATGCATACTAACTGATACATTTGGTCTGGGCATCTAGGCTTCAATGACCTCTAGACATGAAAAGATAATGTTCTTACTGCCTTATGTGTGCCGTATGTGTCCTTAATTGGAAAATGATCCTCCAATCAGGAGAGGGAGGGGTGATAAAGTGGAGTTTTACCTGTTGGATCTTGGAATCTGAAAGAGCAGTTGCCACTGTCTGATGAAATATTCAACCTGTCTCACCATGTAAACTATACCACTGCTCTTCTGGTCTGGGTGGGTATGATAACATTAGTTCTGATACCCAGGTGCATTTATGTACTTCTGCAATAAGAAAAGAGGGAAATCGGCAGAGGTGGAGAGAAAAGCAAAGTGCACCCAACATACAATGCCTTCTGTGAAAAATAAAACACGTTCTCTTTGCTTCAAATGAAGATTGATCCAGTAAAAGCATCATTCCCAGCATTTATCTGTGCATGCTTTCTCTGCTTCTAACAACACTCTGAAAAGATCCAGTTCAATGGGAAGTTGGAGATGAGCTGGAAGAATAGAGGAAGAGAGTCATGAAACTGACACCTGCATTGAGACATATTTAAAAGAGGGATTGGGACAGGCATCAGCTGTAACATGATTGCCTCCTGTAAAGAAAAGAAAATTCCACTCACTGAGGTGCCCCATGACAAAAAAATAATTCTTGGATGTGACTCCATGCTGAATAAACATAGGCCATTGCTCCTCAGCAACTGCAGTAAAATTGTTACTTGGCCCCTTCTACAGGTATAGCTATGTGAAACATAAAAAATATGTGCCAATACTGTTTAAAATCCAGCAATACACTGTCTCACCATGCTCAGCACATGCCCAGTTGCTCTTTATTTTGAGGCAGTGTGCTGAATTTGTAGAGGCCAATCTGCTGACAACCTAAAGATTTACTGTTGTTCCGGGGCTCTGGGCAGCCTACAGCAAGCAAAAACAGTAACAATGCTGGAGGCATTTTACAGCACATACTGATTTTGGAAGCATAATTATTCATGTGGAATGTATGTTCCTTGCTAAAGAACATCATTTTTTTATTAAGTTGTTATGGGTAAATTTCCATTTTAATACTAGTTCTAATATAGATCTGTGAAGTCATTATTTTTCTCTGAGTCCAACCTGTGTTTTATCCTTTGTCCCCCTGGAACATGTTTGCTGCTCTGATATGAGGTTTTTTTTTTTAACAACAATTAAATTATCTTGGACTCTTATCTATTTTTGGTCTGGTGTTCCTTTCTGCATTTGTATGATTTGAACTACTGTTGGGTGCCAATTGAAGGCTGTGTGGAAGCTGCCTTGCCAGAGCTCTTCAGCCTGTTTAGAGGTTGTGGTGTGGTGGCTGAGCAAAGCCTGAAAATGTGTGGTTCCAATGGAGCTGGCTAGCGATCTCAGATGTAGCTTGGGTTGTCCACATGAAAAAAAGGGGAGATTGATGGAGGAGCCCTTATATTGTATTAAATTGCATCATATATGGGATGTGTTTTACTCCAAGAAAATCATGGCTCACTCTTGGGTTGTCCACAAGAAAAAAAGGGGAGATTGATGGAGAAGCCCTTATATTGTATTAAATTGCATCATATATGGGATGTGTTTTACTCCAAGAAAATCATGGCTCACTAAAAAGAAAAAAAAAAGGGTCCACAATGGGAAGAATAGAAAGAAGGGAAAAATAACATAACTCAATAGCTGTTGAGGCTGAAATCACCCAAAAGAATGGGAAAGCATGCAAACGTCTGAGTGTACAGATGGAGAAAACCCATCACTAGGGATGGGCCGAATGGACCCCTGTTCAGTTCGCACAAGAACTTTCGAACACCGCAAAAGTTCCCACACGAATATCAAACCCCATTAAAGTCAATGGGACCCGAACGTCAAAAATCAAAAGTGCCCATTTTGAAGGGTTACTTATGCAAGTAATTGGGCATACAATGGTTATAGGGGTCCGGGTCCTGCCCTGGTGAACATGATGAATTAAAAAAAAGTTTGTGGAAAACTTAATTTTTTAATGAGCAGTGATTTTTTGATTTTTAAAGTGAAAGCATAAAAATGAAGAATTCCTTCCAATATAGTGCCTGGGGGGTCCCCTTAGTCTACCTGTAAAGTGGCAGATCTGTACCTTGTCTAGAATCTGCTGCAGCAATAATTGCATTTATAAAGCCAAAAAAAAAAAAAACATTTTCCCTGCAAGCTGCCTTTATTTTGCTCAGCAACAGCTGGGGAGCCAGAGGGTATGATGAGGCCACAATGTAGTACACTGGGAACAAAATTAGAGATTTTTTGGATAAATACTGGTGTCATTTTGACTTTGGATAGAAGTAACGGGTGCGTAAAAATTGGTCTTTGGCCTTGCTGTAAAAAATTGCAATGACTTGCACCTGTCAAACAGGTGCAGAAAAAATGGTCTTTTGGTGTTAATTGTGCCCATAAAACCGCTACCAAAAACATTCTACCAGATGAAATGATTGAACACCCTCAAAGCTAGGCAGCCTCGAAGGCCTGCAGAGATTCCACATCCCAAAAATCAGTGACATCAGCATCAGGGGCTTCATAGCTGGTAATCCAGGACTGATT
The DNA here is from genome assembly GCF_042186555.1 of Aquarana catesbeiana. Lineage (NCBI taxonomy): Eukaryota > Metazoa > Chordata > Amphibia > Anura > Ranidae > Aquarana > Aquarana catesbeiana. The sequence continues at coordinate 115,259,752 of NC_133336.1, forward strand.
CATTTTTCTAAAAGTCAAACGGTCCACGGAGTCTGTGGACTGACGCATTCTATGATCAATAGTAACGAAACCTCCTGCAGCACTAAATGCCCGTTCTAAAAGCATGCTGGATGCAGGGCAGCCCAACAACTCAATAGCATACTGGGCTAGTTCTGGCCAGTGGTCTATTCTCATGACCCAGTAAGTCAGATGGAAAGCTCTCCATCTCTGTTTTGGCCCCAAGGTAATCGTCCACCAGGTGATGCAGACGCTGCCGATGGGATGTGGAAGCTGACAGCCCTGGGCGGCGAGGACTAAAAAAATTCTGAAGTGCCTCACTTAGGCGGACGGCTTCTCCAACGCTCCTCTCTTGACCAACAGAAGACTCAAAACTACGTTGTCCATGACACTGTAACCTACTGGAGTCAGGAAAAATGTTCAATAAAATCCTCTTTAACATGTCTTCAAGAGATTTTATTTTCTGCCTTCTCTGTGGGGGCAAGATGAGTTCTGAGACCTTCAAGGAGGGTTGCCAACCAGTAATCATCCTTCTCCTTTATGCCACGTATTCTTGGGTCCTTTCACAGGCTTTGAAGCATGAGGTTGCCCATGTGCCTCAAATTTGCCGAGGCTTGATAAGCAGACAGTGACCTCGGGGTCACTCAGGATTTCAGCATCTGGAACTTCCTCCTTCCAGCCACATACTACTCCAAAGGGTCCTGGAGTTGGAAAGCCATCGCTTACAGATTGACACATGTCTTCCTCTTCTTCAAAGCCTATGGAAGTGCCAGAATCCTCCTCCCCTCTCTCCTCCTGTGTGTTCTGTGACATAGGAATGATGGTGTCTGGATAAAGTGGGCCTTGAGAGGAAAGGAAGTCCTCCTCTTCCTCCTGCTGCTCTGCCTCCAGTGCCTTGTCGATAATGCCACGCAGAGTCTGCTCCAGCAGGAACACAACAGGGATTGTGTCACTGATGCATGCACTGTCGCTGCTTACCATCCTTGTGGCCTTCTCAAATAGTGACAAAACAGTGCATCCTTAATGATTAGCCATTGGTGTGGGGAAAAAAAGCAGAGGCGGCCTGAGCCTGTTGTCGTGCCGTACTTGCACAGGTACTTGTTGACGGCCCTCTGCTGCTTGTATAGCAGCTGCAGCATTGCCAAAGTCGAGTTCCACCTGGTGGACATGTCACAAATCAGGCGATTTATGAGCAGGTGGAATTCCCCGCTGAATTTCAGCCAACCGAACACTGGCTATGTATGATCGCCTGAAATGGCTACAGACTCTTCTGGCCAGCTTTAGCACATCTTGCAACCCTGGGTACGTATTTAGGAAACGCTGCACCATCAAATTGAGGACATGTGCCAGGCATGGCACATGTGTCAACTTTCCCCATCTAAGGGCGGACAGGAGGTTTGAGCCATTATCGCACACCACCATTCCTGGCTCCAGCTGGCATGGTGTGAACCTCCTCTGGGCCTGTCCCTGGAGAGATGCAAGAATATCTGCTCCGGTGTGGTTCCTGTCCCCTAAACACACCAGCTGAAGCACTGCATGGCACCTTTTAGCCTGAATAGCCCTTTGAACGCTTAGGGGGTACCTGTTGCTCATAGGACAATTCTGCAGAGAAGGGCATGGAGGTGGCGAAGGAGGAGGAGGGGGTAGAGCTTGCAGGTCTGGCATCATCACCACCAGCTGTATGGAGACATGGGAACACAACAGGCTGCAGCATCAAGCCCCCTGTCCTGCATCCTTTCAAATTGCAAGCAGCATTACCCAGTGTGCTGTGAATGAAATATATCATCCCTGCCCATGCTTGCTGGACCATGTGTCAGCAGTAAGGTGGATTTTATGGCTGACTGCCTTGCCCAACGATTTCAGAACATTCCCTTCCATGTGATGGTAGAGAGATGGAATGGCCTTACATGAAAAGTAGTGAGCGACTGGGAACCTGCGATTGTGGTACAGCACATTATGCAAATTCACAGAAGGGGGCAGAATCCACCAGGCTGAAAAGTAGAAGTTGGAGAGCCAACAGCTTTGACAAGCTTGCATTTAGACGTTGGGCATGTGGGTGGCAGATGTGCTGCTAGGACCTGGGAAACCCTGTGCTATACCATCATCCCTGTGAGTGGAGGCTGCTGAGAAGTAAAGACTCGCTATAGCTCAGGCAGACTAAAGTGGGTAAGGAGGAGGAGGAGGGACAGATTTGTGCCCCTTTTGTGTGGCTTTTAGGTGCTCTTGCCAATGGTCTGAGTGGTTGGACATTAAATGCCTTGTTAAGCATGTGGTTGATGTGCCTGAGACACAGTTTGCAGATAGCAACAGTGCGATCTGCTGCAGATGTGTTGAAAAAGGCCCAGATAGCTGAGCTTTGGGGAGTGGGCCAGGAGATAACAGCTGCAGAATGTAATGGAATAGGGTGGCTGCTCTCTACTCTTTCTTGATGTCGGCCTCCTTGGGGTTGTGCCGCCTCACTTCAGTTTGCTCCTCGCTCTATCTGGCACCCAAGTCGCATCAGTGACCTCATCACCATCATCATCTCCCTCTCCTCCATCTTCATCATTACCACTGGAGACAACTTGGCAATACACTGTGGCTGGGGGAACCTGAATGCCAGTTTGTCTACCAGTGTTCCTCCCTCTCTCTAGGCTCATGTTCCTGTCATCCTCAACCTCAGAACCAACATCTAAATCCAGTAATGGCTGGGCATCATCAAGGAACTATATGGCGTTAAACTGGCAGCAACGCACACAAAACTATATGGCGTTAAACTGGCAGTAATGCACACAGATGTAAATGGCATTAAACTGGCAGTAACACAATCAAATAGACGGTGTTCAACCCTCACTACACTGACACTATCTGAACTGTCCCTACTCTAGCTATACACTAATGTAAAGATTACTGACACTGTCTCACTAAACTACAGTGAAACTATCTGAGCTGTCCCTACTCTAGCTGCACACTATGCAAAGCTGAATGATGGTCCTCCTCACTACACTCATACTAGTCCTAGACTGACACTAAACTAATATTCTACACTGACAATTGAAGCAAAACAGCAAGGTATAGCACACCAACTAATTAATAGCACTGAACAGATACCTGTTCTATCTCTCTCCACTGCAAAATCACTCTAAAAATGGCTGCCATTGAAAGAATACTTTTATACTATGGGGCGGGAATGAGCCATGATTGGATAAAGTCATGACGACAGTGTCCAATTTAGCCTGCTTCAGCCTACTGCTTCAGCCAATCAGGGCTTGCAATGCACTGTTCAGCGCTGCAATGCATTGTGTTCAGTTCGGGGGGCCAAACAAACGGGTCGTTTGTTCGCCGAACAATGAAAGTTCGGCCCAAACTTATGCTCGGGCCGAACCTTTCGCCCATCCCTACCCATTACCACACAGGGAAGAGGTGGTCACTGTTTAAGCCTTGGGGTTTCCTGGGTCAACACTGGGATTCTCAGGTGGGACTAAGGAGTTGTCTGTGTGCAAGAGGAGATTGGTACAGGCACCTGTAATAGGATGTGTAAAAATGGATAGTGTTGTCAGATTTACTGAATAAAAAGTTTCTTAATTTCACCAAATAAAGTGCATATTATGGCTCAACGTGTCACTTCCTCAGTTCAGATTAAAAACAAATTTTTTTCCTAGGAGCAATGATGTCCGCATGTTTGGGAGGAGTCATTTGGTGAAAGCTGGCGACTCCTACTTATTTTTACACATCCCATTCTGGGCACCTCTGCCATTATAACTAACAAGAAGTCTTTTTATTGCAAACTTCTTTTGCACACAACCAACTTCTTAAAGTGGTTGTAAACGCTTTACAACCACTTTTTACTACAGATAAGCCTATAATAAGGCTTACCTGTCGCTACCCCGGATACCTCCTAAACCTGCATGGTTGCTGTTACCGGCGGCTCTCATGCGCATGCGCAGGAGTGACGTCATCACGGCTCTGGCCAGTCACAGCACCGGAGCCCGCGATACCCGGAAGTAACTCTAGGAGCAATATAGCCGGCCAGAGCGGTGTACGAGGACCGCTGCGGGGGCTTCGATCTATGCATACTTGCTCATTATGCCTTTGTCTTGAAAGTTTTTTTTTGTTTGTTTTTTATTAGTGGGTTTACAACCACTTTAAGCTTGTTTGAAGTTTTCCTTAATCTGACTACACATGAAAATCTAAACGTTCCCATCACCCCTTGAGTATGTTTTTCTAGACATCATTTGGAGCATTGTCTTTCTTGGCTGTGTTCTAAAAGTAAAAATCAAAAAAAGATCTCCGCACTATGGAGGTGAACCAAACAATGGGAACAATCCCACACTCTCTGAATATACTGCTGCCACCTTAAAATCAAAATAGACCATCAAAATAATTACTTAAAACAGTAGCGCTGTGCTCTGATGTAAATCAAAAATACAATTTTTTAATGTGTATTATTCATAACAAATGTGACAATATACATGAACAAATAAAGGAAAAATATTCTTCATAAAAACAAAAAGAAGAAAATGAAGAAAAATGATAATAAACTTGAAAAAAGTCCACCGAAAAAGTGTGAAAAGTAGTGTCCAAATCTTCTATTATAAAATTGAACTCCGCCACATACCTCCTCATCGGTGATAGTGATCCCTTTCCCCAGCAGATTACACACTCACCACAATCTATTGCTTTCCACTCTCATGGTTGGCACAAATAGCATAAAAAGATGTTCTGCTGTCCAGGTCAGAGGTTGTTCCCATGTATCTCCATACAAATGAATGACGGGCAATAGCGTGTAGAAGGAAACAGAAATAGACTCCAATAGTACAGTAACCAAAACAACCGAAATGTATTAAAAACACAATCCAGAACTACTCAGAATGTACAAGATAAAAATTTATGATCTAAAACTGCGCTGTGGTATCAGATGTATCATAATCGTGTGATAGACTGCATTGTCTCACCACCTTCAAGTACTGCGGACTGTGATGGCACGTCTCCATGTTCTCATCTGTCCTCCTTCCTTACTTCCTGATGCCCACAGCTGTTGCCGCGTAACCACGTCCCAGCGCGTTTCATCACTTCTGACTTCGTCAAAGTGGGGGTGGCTACACGGCACGGCAACCACGCTTTTGTATCCTCGCCTCCATTCTCCATTGCAGTTGGAGGGGAGGATACAAAAGCGTGATTGCCGTGCCGTGTAACCACCCCCTGTGACAAAGTCGGAAGTGACAAAACTTTTTATTTCCCCTCCTCCAGTGTCCTTTGATCTGATCTATTCCATAAAAGATGAGTTCAGTGGGGTCTCAGTGGTGTACCTCTTTAAAATGTCTAGAAAGACTGTGTTTAGAAAAGCCTTTTTTAATATTGTTAATGTGTTCCCTGATTCTCACGTATAAGGGGCCTAGTAGTCCTTCCTACGTCTTGTAGCCGACATGGACACTTAATGATGTAGGTGACGTGTACTAATGCACGTAATTAGTTCTTTAATTTTGTATTCCTTATTTGTTACTGCAGGATTCTTTTTTCCCTGGCTGTTTTTTGCTTACCCTACACAGTAAACATTTTTTAAATTAGTAAAACCCGCTCAGTTCTGAAAACAATTTTAAACTTCTTGGTGGGGTCTATGATATTATGGACTAGACAGTTCCTGAGAGTGGGGGCTCTCTTGTAAATAAACCTTGTTTTTTTCGGGAGGATGTTGGATAAAGTTTTGTCTGATTTCAGAATAGGCCAATATTTCCTCACAATATGTTCCACGGATTGGTATTGTCTATTGAATCCGGTGATGAAAGCTACATCCATAGGTGATTCTTTCGTTCTTGCCTTCTTCACCAATATTGTGTTTCTATTCATATTCCTCACCTCGGTCTTCAATTTCTCTAAATTTGTTCTCCAATAATCTTTTTCTTCAAATACAGTATCTCACAAAAGAGTACACCCCTCACATTTTTGTAAATATTTTATTATATCTTTTCATGTGACAACACTGAAGAAATTACACTTTGCTACAATGTAAAGTAGTGAGTGTACAGCTTGTATAACAGTGTAAATTTGCTGTCCCCTCAAAATAACTCAACACACAGCCATTATTGTCTAAACCGCTGGCAACAAAAGTGAGTACACCCCTAAGTGAAAATGTCCAAATTGGGCCCAAAGTGTCAATATTATGTGTCGCCACTATTATTTTCCAGCACTCCCTTAACCCTCTTGGGAATGAAGTTCACCAGAGCTTCCCAGGTTGCAACTGGAGTCCTCTTCCACTTCTCCATGATGACATCATGGAGCTGGTGGATGTTGGAGACCTTGCGCTCCTCCACCCTCTGTTTGAGTATGTCCCACAGATGCTCAATAGGGTTTAGGTCTGGAGACAAGCTTGGCCAGTCCATCACCTTTATCCTCAGCTTCTTTAGCAAGGCAGTGGTCATCTTGGAGGTGTGTTTGGGGGTCATTATCATGTTGGAATACTGCCCTGCGGCCCAGTTTCCAAAGGGAGGGGATCATGCTTTGCTTCAGTATGTCTCAGTACATGTTGGCATTCATGGTTCCCTCAATGAACTGTAGCTTCCCAGTGCCAGCAACACTCATGCAGCACCAGACCATGACACTCCCATCACCATGCTTGACTGTAGGCAAGACACACTTGTCCTTGTACTCCTCACCTAGTTGCTGCCACACACGCTTGACACCATCTAAACAAATACGTTTATCTTGGTCTCATCAGACCAGAGGACATGGTTCCAGTAATCCATGACCTTAGTCTGCTTGTCTTCAGCAAACTGTTTGCGGGCTTTCTTGTGCATCAACTTTAGAAGAGGCTACCTTCTGGGACGTCAGTCATGCAGACCAATTTGATGTAGTGTGCGGCGTATGGTCTGAGCACTGACAGGCTGACCCCTCACCCCTTCAACCTCTGCAGCAATGCTGGCAGCACTCATACATCTATTTCCCAAAAACAACCTCTGGATATGACGCTAAGCATGTGCACTCAACTTCTTTGGTCGACCATGGCGAGGCCTGTTTTGAGTGGAGCCTGTCCTGTTAAAGCGCTGTATGGTCTTGGTCACTGTGCTGCAGCTCAGTTTCAGGGTCTTGGCAATCTTCTTATAGCCTAGGCCATCTTTATGTAGAGCAACAATTCTTTTTTTCAGATCCTCAGAGAGTTTGTTGCCATCAGGTGCCATGTTGAACTTCCAGTGGCCAGTATGAGAGAGTGAGAGCGAAAACACCAAATTTAACACACCTGCTCCCCATTCACACCTGAGACCTTGTAACACTAACGACACCGGGGAGGAAAAATGGCTAATTGGGCCCAATTTGGACATTTTCACTTAGGGGTGTACTCACTTTTGTTGCCAGCAGCTTAGACATTAATGGTTGTGTGCTGAGTTATTTTGAGGGGATAGCAAATTTACACTGTTATACAAGCTGTACACTCTCTGCTTTACATTGTAGCAAAGTGTAATTTCTTGTGTCACAGGGTGCAGGGACACAGCTGGGGAGATGCGATGGGATCTGAGTTCCAATAGCTCCATTTGGTATCTTTGGATGTCTAATGACCACCCATGAATCTTGAATCTGAGTCCATTTGTTAAGCTCTGGAGGGCTATCTCCGTACAGGCTTACCCTGATCCTCTGTAGTGGGGGTTCATGGGGCTCTGGTAAGCGGCCAATTTTTATTATTGGTGGTGGATTTAACACAAGATTTTTCACGTCATGGAAGACTCCATACAATTTACAATTTGATGGACTTTTTCCAATACTTTGCATTTATTCATTTTTTCACGGGTGTTTGATATTTATGTTTGGATATCACATTATATGTTATATATTTTTTTGAATATATTAACAATTTTTGTTCTCATTTTTGGTTTATGTTTGGCACCATATTATTTTGTGGCAATCTGTTCATGTTACATACACTTATGTTTCATGGGCAGTAATATTGATTGATTATACATTATTGAGTTAATGCTGTAGCGCGATTCTATCATCCTCTTTATATTTACACTGTTTTTGTTGTGCAGAAGAATCACTGCTTATACCATTTAGATCATTCACTATTTGTTTTAATTGTGTTTTGGCACATTACTTCGATACAGCTTAGCGCAGTTTTTTCTTCTTTTTTCCTTTTAAATAAACTTACCTTCATAGATTCACACTATGGAATACCTTTCTGTCCATCCATCCCTATATGAACGTACCCGATAATCAAATCCCTGCAGAGGAGGAAGAGACATTGAAGGAGGACTAGGAATAGATCTAGTGTGATGCCTTTTATCCTTGCAGGAGCACAGCCTTCCGGTGAGTGTGGTTCTGAGGGGGGAGCAAATGTGGAGTTTCACCCACCTTCTATTAATGATTCACATTATATCAATCACTGAAGCACAAGTCACTTTGGAATAAGAATTTTTCTGTGGATTCACGAACTGGAATTTTTTTTTTTTTTTTGCTTTTTATTCTTGGAAAAACTTTGTTTTCTATACGGAGGGACTTCTGGTTAACATATGTAAATTTGTTTGTGCACTACAGCATGCTGAGCACTTTACTACTGTGTGGACTTCATTTTTTATTGTTGCAGCACTCTTTGTTTACTAAGATGTACTGTATAGTTATTTGCTATTAGATGATTTTATAGTCCGTCTTAAAGAGACAGTACACATTCTCTTGCTTTAATTCATATTGTATACTTAATTTTTGTACACCATACATAAGATCCAGGCAGCGCAACCTGTACCTCCCCTTTGCTCACATATTTTCAAGTTTATTATAATTTTTCTTCATTTTCTTCATATTTTTGTTTTTATGAAGAATATTTTTCCTTTTTTGTTTATATATATTGTTACATTTGTTATGAATAATACACCTTAACAAATTGTATTTTTGATTTACATTAGAGCACAGCGCTACTGTTTGAAGTGGTTCACACTTTCAATATTTTGTGTTCTAGAAGTGCCCGGTCCCTGGGTAAACAGTATGGTGGAACTGGGTTCTGGTTTAGTGTGCAAAAAGGAGCCATTATGCGGTAAACTAAATTGTTCAGATATTGCAATGTTACAGTATTACTGTATGGCCTCAACTTTGGTCCGTTACATTATTAGATTCTAAATATAACATTTATGGGCAAAACGCAGAATCTAAAATAAAGTATCCTATAGCAATCAATCAGAACAGCAGGAACATTTAGCTATGCATCCTCTTTGTTCACATGATATCATGTCTATGTGATCATATGACTTCAAATCACATGTTGTCATAATCCCTAGCTTGGTTTATCAACTCAGTACAGTCACTTGTACGCTGCATTATGGTAAGTTCAAAGCATAGCAGTGAGGTAGGGCAATGTTTGACAAGAGTGGATGGACCAAAATGTACATCAGGGCCCTTACATTGGCAGTTATGAAACTTTGTTGTTTATTTACGAAAGGCAAATCCACTTTGCACTGCAAGTGCACTGAAAATGCACTTGGAAGTGCAGTGGCTCTAAATCTAAGGGGTAGATCTGAAATGAGTGGAAGCTCTGCTGATTTTATTATCCAATCATGTGCAAGCTAAAATGCTGTTTTTTATTTTCCTTGCATGTCCCCCTCGGATCTACAGCGACTTTACATCCAAGTGCACTTTTAGTGCACTTTCAAGTGCACTTGCAGTGCAAAGTGGTTTTGCCTTTAGTAAATAACACCCTGTGTATCTCTCAAAAAAAAAAATGATTTTGCTACAACATGCTAATGTCCAGCTCAGGATGCCCCTTCTGGTTTGGGTAGACATTAGATGAGGGAGACCATGTGCGTATGGTATGGAGCTTACATACTAGATGGAAGTTCTAAAGCAGTTATAATAAGTCAGTGACCAGGAGGAATTTGCTAATGGGTTTAGTCATAATAAAGGATGAACCGAACACCCCCTGGTTCGGTTTGCACTAGAACTTGCAAACAGGCAAATAATTTGGACAAACACACGAACACCTTTAAAGTCTATGGGACATGAACATCAAAAATCAAAACTGCTCATTTTAAAAGCTTATATGCAAGTTATTGTCATAAAAAGTGTTTGGGGACCCGGGTCCTGCCCCAGGGTACATGTATCAATGCAAAAAAAAGTTTTAAAAACTAACATTTTTTCGGGAGCAGTGATTTTAATAATGCTTAAAGTGAAACAATAAAAATGAAATATTCCTTTAAATATCATGCCTGGGGGGTGTCTATAGTATACCAGTAAAGTGGCACATGTTTCCCGTGTTTAAAACAGTACCACAGCAAAATGAAACTTTACAAGGAAAAAAAGTCATTTAAAACTGATCGCTTGCTGTAATGAATTGTCGGGTCTCGGCAGTATAGATAAAACTCATTGAAAAGAACGGCATGGGTTCCCCCCCCAGTCCATTACCAGGCCCTTTGGGTCTGGTATGAATATTAAGGGGAACCCCAAACCCAAATTTAAAATATAAATTGCGTGGGGGTCCCGCCCAAATCAATACCAGGCCCTTCAGATCTGGTATGGATATTAAGGGGAACCCTGTGCCAATTTTTTTTTTAAATGGTGTAGAGGTCCCTCCAAAATCCATACCAGACCCTTCAGGTCTGATATGGATTTTAAGGGGAACACTACACCAAAATTAAAAAAAAATGGCGTAGGGGTCCCCCCAAAATCCACAGCAGACCCTTACCTGCAGGCTGCAGGAAAAGAGGGGGGATGAGAGAGTGCCCCCCCTCCTGAACCGTACCAGGCCACATGCCCTCAACATGGGGAGGATGTTTTGGGGTCCCCAAAGCACCTTGTCCCCATGTTGATGGAGACAAGGGCCTCATCCCCACAACCCTTGCCTGGTGTTTGTGGGGGTCTGCGGGCGGGGGACTTATCGGAATCTGGAAGCCCCTTTTAAAAAGGGGACCCCCAGATCTTGCCCCCCATGTGAATTGGTAACAGGTACATTGTACCCCTACTATTTCACAAAAAAGTGTAAAAAATAGTAAAAAAGACAGGAGACACGTTGGGACAAGTCCTTTATTAAAAAATAAAAAATAAAAATGTTCTGCGATGTAAATCCATCTCAGGCCGCCCAACGAACCGAAAAAAGAAAAAAAAAAACAACAGCTCCGCCTCCATGGGAGGCGCTCGCCAAGTGATGCTTCTTCTCGATGACAGCTGCTATATAGCTGAGGGCGGAGCCACCCGGTGACGTAAACGGGTGACCCCACCCCCCCGATGCTATGTGACATCAGAGGAAGACGGAGTCACCCGTTTATGTCCCTGGGTGCCCCCGCCCTCAGCTATATAACACCTATCATCGAGAAGAAGCGTCACTCGGTGGAAGCCTCCCATGGAGGCTCAGCTGTTGCTTTTTTTCCTTTTTTTGGTTCGTCGGGTGGCGTAAGATGGATTTACATCGCAAGACATTTTTTTTTTTAATAAAGGACTTGTCCCAAAGTGTCTCCTGTCTTTTTTACTATTTTTGACACTTTTTTTTTTTTTTTCTTTCAAAATATTTTATTGGTTTTCAAAAAAGAAAAGGTAAACAAATCACGATCCATAAAGATAGTATAGACACATCAAACAAAGTCGGGCCCCTGATGGGGCTACAGGACTTAACTGACAACATTTGTAAGGTATATAGCTCAGGTCTGTGACCATAACAGATTTCCATTAAAAGTATTGACCCTAGCCCTAAATGGGGATATCCCCAAACCTTAGGTAGGCTGAGTGGAGGGGACAGGAGAGAATCCACCGACACCCCTAGAGGGAACACACTGTGACCGGCCAAATCTCAGCAAGCCCCCCCAATCTCCCCCAGTAATTATAGCTTGGAGTATATGGAATCATACAAGGGAGCTAATATCTTAGTTATAAACACCCCTGGGGAAACTTTCCCTCCGGGGTCCCAAATGCATGTAAAACAAAAGAACTATCTACGTCTTGTAGAAGAATACACTAACAAATAAGAGAGATAGTAAAGTTGAAAGGAGGGGGGAGAAGAGAGGAAGAAAGGGGAGGGTGGACGGAAGCCTATCCACGGGAGGGGACCCCACCGCCTTTGGGATAATCCGGAGTGTTATGGTTGCACTCCTGGAATCAAGGAGATACCCATGAATTTTGCCCAAAGTTCCCAGATAGCTTCAAATTGCTCTTTGGTGTTGTTAAGAGTACTGGCGAGCTTCTCTTGGGCCATGATCCAGGAAATTTTTCGGATAGCCGCCTTGAAGGACACCTTGGGTTGTTTCCAGGCCTTGGCAATGGTGAGCTTAGCACCGAGAAAAATAAAATGTATTAGTTTACGGGAAAGTTTTGGAGTTTTAGGCAAATTATCATTAAAGAGCGCCAACGCTGGGGTTTTCGGAATTTGGGCTTTAGTGGTTTTTCTGATCAGGTGAAAAATCCTGTTCCAGAATGGCCACAATCTTGGACATTCCCAAAAAATATGGGCCAAGGAGCCCCTGAGTTGACATCCCCTAAAACACCTGGGGTCTGCCGCGGGGAACATTTTGGCTAGTCTATCCGGGGAAAGGTACCACCTTGTAATGACCTTGAGACTGGACTCTATTAAGGATATGTTCTTAATGCCCTTATAGGCCCTTACAGAGGCGACCCTCCATTTATCTAGGTACCACTGTATGGACAAGTCTGACTCCCACGCAAGCATGTATGGGGTCTTGGCGGTCTGATTGGAGAGTGACTGGTAGATGATGGAGATACCACCCCTCTGTTCTGTAGACCGACCACACCATAGTTCATATGGCGTAAATGTGTGGGGTGAGGGTTTGGCCCCCCCAATGTGGGAGAGGAAATGTAGTATTTGATGAAATCTGAAACGTTCAGAGCTAGGCATCTCTAGTTGACTCACACAAAAAGCATAGGTGATAGAGCCAACAGAAGTGAAGTAGTGTCCGATCCGCAAAGTCAGGATTGTTGAAAATGTGTGCTAGGGGGTGGCAGTTAGAAGTTAAAGCCTGGTTATTTCTTAATGTATCCCATATTTTGAAGGATTGAGAGAGAATCGGGGAAAGAATTGGGGACGTTTTCTTGGGGGGACCCACAGGAGGAAGTCTATAGTGTAAGAGGGTACTGCCTGTCTCTCTATTTGAATCCAATCTGGTTTCTCAGCCTTCGCATAAACTGTCACGATCTGGGCGAGCCTGGCAGCTTGGTAATACCAGAAGAGCTGAGGGAGACCCAATCCCCCTTGTGGTCTGGATAAGAATAAGGTGTTTTGCTGGATTCTGTGCCCCTTCCCTCCCCAAATGAATTTCACAATCTTTCTTTAAAAGAAGACAGGTGTTCTTTTACATTGTGTATTGGAAGGGCTCTGAAGAGGTAGAGGAGTCTAGGAAGCAATGTCATCTTAACTGCGTGAATTCTCCCTAGCCAGGATATTCCCCCTTTAGCCCAGTTGCCTAAGTCCTCCTCAAGCTTACGGTATGTGTGAGGGAAGTTGGCAGAATACAGTAGTTCCGTTTTAGCTGTGAGCTTGATCCCCAAATAGTCGATGGAGGTGTCACTCCATCTGAATTCAAAGGCACTCTGGAGGGATGTCATCATGTCTGGTTTGAGGGAGATGTTTAAGGCTGAAGATTTAGAGTAGTTTACCTTTAACCCTGAAATCCTTGAAAACTCCTTCAGGAGTTTGCACAGGTTTGGGAGGGAGGTGGTTGGGGACGTGATGAAAAGGAGCATATCGTCCGCAAACAACCCGCATTTGTGGGCTTGGCCCCCTCATGACACCCCTTGAATGTTGGGATTAGATCTAATTGCTATTGCAAGAGTTTCAATCGCGATTGCGAAAATCAGAGGGGAGAGAGGACACCCCTGCCTAGTGCCTCTTGCTATGGGAAGGGGTTTAGAGTATTGGCCTTGTAAACGAATCACCGCTCGTGGAGAGGAATACAGCGATCTAAGGGTCCCTAGAAAACTGGGCCCGAATCCCCACTTCTCCAATAAGGAGAAAAGGTAGGGCCATTCGATTGAGTCGAAGGCCTTGTGAAGGTCAAGCGAAAGGATCATTCCTTCCTGTTTCGGCCCACCTTCCCAGTTTGATTGGAGAATGGAAACGATATCTATCACTCTCCTGATTTGGTCTGGTCCTTGTCTACCAGGAATAAAACCAACCTGGTCCTTGTGAACATAAAGCTTGATGAATGAAGAGAGACGATTGGCTAGGATTTTGGTCAGAATTTTGAGGTCATTATTAATTAGAGATATGGGCCTGTAGTTCTCAACTTCCTCGTGATTTTTGTTGGGTTTGGGGATCACCGAGATAAACGCAGTGTTCAGTTGAGGGTCCAGAGGGGAACCTAATTTTTTTAAATTGAAAAATTTAGCCATGTGGGGAGCTAGAATTTCACCGAATTCTTTGTAGTAGGGGACCGAAAGATCATCTGGCCCTGGGGCTGAGCCGGACTTAAGGCCTTTAATAACCACCCTGATCTCTTCAGCTGTAAAGGCTCCTTCCATTAAGTCTTTGTATTCTTTGGAGATGGAGGGAAGATGCAAGTTCTGCAGGAATGCGTTGGTTAAGGGTCTCTTCTCAGCTTGGGGGGGATTATAGAGTTTGGCATAAAAATCGTGAAAGGCAGACATTATTTTGTTCAGATTAGCTGTTGGTGGTTGTCCTTTTATCCTCAGTTTAGGGAAGGAAAGAGAGCGGAATTTAGGGGTGAGTTTTGAGGCTAACATCGAGCCGAATCTGTCTTTGTGGCAGTAAAATTTGGCTCCACTCCATCTAATGTTTTTCTCTGCTTTAGCCGTTAAAGCTAGATTCAGCTCGAGTCTGGTTGCGTCTAGTTTTTCTAAAAGAGTACTAAGTAAAATGTAGAGCTAAAACATACATGTATAGTATGAACAGAATGTCTCTGTAAACATAAAATAGTGTCCCAGTAATGACGTGTTGTCAAAGAAAAAGTGATCCACAGTGAATGGGTGCAATCAGTGTGATGGTTCCTTCTGCTTCCCAAATGTCAGCTCAGATGTCATCAAACTAACAAGTAGATGGGGTACGCTTACTGGAACTGTTGGATTCTACTGCCATAAGCATAGAATCAATCGAGCTGTATGCCACCAAGGGCAGATGTGTGAAGTGGTCAAGGCCAGGTGGAGCTTCTGCAGGGCCAAGATGTCACCTCTGGATGCACAGGAAAAAGGCAAAACTGGTTCCAAGATTGAAGTCACACAAGCCAGGAAGCACCCATGCACCCATGGAGAAGTGTGTCCCTGGTTATGGGCTCGTCAATTCCTTTGCTTGTGAGCGGGTTTGGAGCTCCAGCTCCGTCAACTGGGGGGACAATTGCCCCCAAAAAAACCGTCCCTGATGGGACAATGGATGATTTAGGTACAAGCCGACCCTTACAGTGGTCTACCGTCCTTGCTCTTCTTAGAAGGGCCCTTATGCCAGAGGGGAGACACGGGGCTGCCTGGAGGGGGACGCTTAGTCGAACCTGAAGAAGATGCAGAAAAGTCCATTGGGGCCTCCTGGGATATTAACTGGAGGGAGAGAAACAGTCTTTCACCTTCTGGGAGACTGGAGAAGGAGTGGGTCCTGCCCTGAATTGTAAACTTTACAGCAAAAGGGAAGGACCAGCGGTATTTGATGTCCCGTTGAGAGAGGACCGTAAGAAGGGGTTTTAGCGTTCTTTGAATGGTTGAAGGAGCTAAATCAGCAAATATCTGGATCTGATGCCCCCAGTGTTGCAGTTTAGGGTTCTGACGTGATTGTCGCATGACCTCCTCCTTAACTGCAAAAAAGTGCGGTTTCACAATTATGTCTCTTGGAGATCCGTCTTGTCTGGGGGGTCCAAGAGCCCCGTGTGCCCTGTCTAGTTCGAGATGCTGGGTCGGGATATTTGGTATAAGATCAGATATAATGTCCTGTACCGTGGAGGGGATATCTGTGAAAGTTTCCGGGAGGCCTCTGATTCTAAAATTATACCTCCTGGACCTATTTTCGAGTTTGTCGAGGGCCACGTCCAGCTGTTCTTGAATAGTCTGGAGGTGGGCTGCGTTTTGGTTGGTTCTGGAGACTGTGCTTTCAACTTTATCCTCTATGGCTTCAATTCTAGAGCCTAAACTTGAAAGGTCTGCTTTAATAGTGTTGGTAATCTGTTTTGCTTTGCTGGCCAGACCTTTCTCCAATAAAGAGGAGAATTTTGCAAACATGTCCTCCTGCATCGCTGTGAAGTCAGTGACCGAGAAGGCTGAAGGCTTGTTAGCCACGGCCATGAGTTGGGCCTGTACAGAAAAGGCCTGGGGAAATAGCTCCTGGTGTGTGTGGCTCATGGGCTCTGTGGAGGCCTTAACAGTGGCCTGGTGCTTCCGGGGGCCTTAATGGGGTGTTTGTGACAGTGGAGTTAATACAGGCCTCTGCTCTGGGGGCTTTGTTTGTTGAGCTGCATGTTGCTGGAGCACGTCCGTGCTGGTGGCCATCTTGGTGCTCCCGTCCGCACCCGCTGTGTCAAATTGCGGGCCGAGATCTTGTCTCACCGGGGGGACCGAACATCACCGCGGGTTCCCCCGGAGGTCCCAGGCTCGAATAGGGTGGTGGGGAGCCTTGCTGTGGGCTGTAGCGGCAGTAGTGCGGCTCGTCGGTCTGGGGTGGAGCGGAGCTCCTGGCTCAGGCAGCCATATTGGAGCTCTCACGCATGCGCCCTCAACGTATCCCTATTTTTGACACTTTTTTTGTGAATTGGCAGGGGTACAATGTACCCATTACCAATTCACATGGGGGGCCGAGATCTGGGGGTCCCTTGTTAAAGGGGCTTCCAGATTCCAATAAGCCCCCCTGCGCGCAGACCCCCACAACCCCCGGGCAAGGGTTGTGGGGATGAGGCCCTTGTCCCCATCAACATGGGGACAAGATGCTTTGGGTACCCCAAAGCACCTTCCCCATGTTGAGGGCATGTGGCCTGGTATGGTTCAGGAGAGGGGGGTCTCTCGTCCCCCCCCTCTTTTCCTGCGGCCTGCCATGTTACATGCTTGGATAAGGGTCTTGTATGGATTTTGGGGGGAACCCTACGCATTTTTTTTTTTTAAAATTGGTTCAGGGTTCCCCTTAATATTCATACCATACCCAAAGGGCCTGGTAATGGACTGGGGGGGGACCCATGCCGTTTTTTTCAATGAGGTTTATCTATATTGCCCGACCCGACAATTCATTACAGTTTTAAATTACTTTTTTTCCTTTAGAAATGTCATTTTGCTGTGGTATTGTTCTAAACACGGGAAAACTGCGCCACTTTACAGGCATACTATAGACACCCCCCAGGCACGATATTTAAAGGAATATTTCATTTTTATTGTTTCACTTTAAGCATTATTAAAAGCACTGCTCCTGAAAAAACGTCCGTTTTTAAAACTTTTTTTTGCATTGATACATGTCCCCTGGGGCAGGACCCCCCCCCCAAACACTTTTTATGACAATAACTTGCATACAAGCTTTTAAAATAAGCACTTTTGGTTTTTCATGTTAGTGTCCTATAGACTTTAATGGTGTTCCGCAGCTTTTCAAATTTGCCGTGAACATTGCATAATGTTCGCTGTTCGGCGAACACCCTATGTTCAGGTCGAACTTACGTTCGACTTGAACATCTGGCTCATCCCTAGTCATAATCATGAGTCTAATATACCATATAACATATATGATATTTGTTAACATTAAAATGTGTTTTTGAAAATAATCATTGTCATTTTGATATTATGCATCCTAAATTATGTTATCATTCTTGTTTGTGTGCTAAATTTGCGGTGCCAAAACTTGACCAAGATAAAGGTTTATTCTTATACCATGCCCATTTGTAAGCCCAAATTACTTGAGAGCTATATATTGATAAAATAATATATGGGTCCTTGTTTAATGAACAGTTTCACTGCTATAAAAAGGAAATTAGACTAATGCCACGTACACACGAACGGAAATTCCGCCAGCAAAACTCGGATGAGAGCTTTTTGTCGGAAAATGCGACCGTGTTTATGCTCCATCGGTCTTTTGCTGGCAGAATTCTAGCCAGGAAAAGATTGGGAGCATGTTCTCTTTTTTTCGGTCGGGAAAACTTCCTATCCAAAAATGCGATTGTCTGTACAAATTCCGATGCACAAGATTCCTACGCATGCTCAGAAACAATTCAACGCATGCTCGGAAGCATTGAACTTAATTTTCTTGGCTCGTCGTAGTGTTGTACGTCACCACGTTCTTGAGGGTCGAAAGTTCCAAGAACGTTTATGTGACCGTGTGTATGCAAAGCAAGCTTGAGCGGAATTCCGTAGGAAAAACCATCCAAGTTTTTTTCAACGGAAAATCTGCTTGTGTGTACAGGGCATAAGGGTTCTTTACAGTTTAGTGGGAAAGCAAAGCTGTGTAGAGTTGTACTGCTATAGTCAATAGTTTGATTTATATATATGTGGTTATACGAGGCACTATATTAGCGAGCACCCAAACTGTTGCATGTAGCAGCATGGGTGTGTTTTCCATGCAGTGCAATGATAGGCACCCTCATCACTCAAACTGCACTTTGATAATTGAGGGTATTTTTCACCTTCATTTTATTCTACATAAATAGGAAAGAGCCCAGTCACAATGCCGTAGGGAATGCATTTGGCGGCATAATTTCCCAGCACAAAGGGCACTTTAGGAGCAATGAGAAGATCCATTCTTGACAAGGATACAAATGATCCCCGAGAGACTGAAGCACATAATTGAAGGCAACATCCTTCATCCTATGTGTTTTAGTTGTAAAGATCACATACAGCTGAACTGCTACACTGTAAATGTCAGAGCTATGTGCCAAACTACAAAAGCAATATTGTTTGAAATTACAGATGTCATTTCTTAGCAAAGCTCTGACAGGTGACTCTGCAGCTATCACTGTAATAATTTGATAATGTACAAGTGATTCTAATATAAGTGACCCTAGGGTGACACATGCTTTAAAGCAGATCCCATTAAGCAAGGATCAATGGGGAAGGGAAGGAAGGGAGGGGTAAATGTAGTTGGTAAATTCACATTATTTTACAGATTTCATCCCTACCCTATCCACTTCTTACTTGTCAGAGGTATTTATGGACCTTACATAGAGTGAATGCAGTCAGTAAGGGCCTGAGGCTGTGACCAATGGAGCCGGTTCATATGTCTCCGGGGCGGCTGCGGAACGCACTGCACAGAAATGCTGTGTGTCTTTGGCTCAGTTTCAGGGCTGAATTCAGGCAAAGATTTGTCCCTGAACCAGAGAACAGCGTTCCTGTGAGATCTGCAGCCGGTTCCAGTGGCACATCGGTGGAATTCCCTTCCACAGTAGGAATCAGTGGAGCAGCAAGGATGTGGAATTCCCTTTCACAGGCGGTGGGATCAGCGGGGAGCATCGATAGTTTAAAAAACTATTAGTTAAGCACCTGAATGACCTCAACATACAGGGATATACAATGTAATACTGACATATAATCACACACATAGGTTGGACTTGATGGACTTGTGTCTTTTTTCAACTTCACCTACTGTGTAACTATACAGTGGGGACGGAAAGTATTCAGACCTCCTTAAATTTTTCACTCTTTGTTATATTGCAGCCATTTGCTAAAATCATTTAAGTTCATTTTTTTTCCTCATTAATGTACACACAGCACCCCATATTGACAGAAAAACATGGAATTGTTGACATTTTTGCAGATTTATTAAAGTGAAAAATTTAAGGGGGTCTGAATACTTTCTGTCCCCATTGTATATACCCTGACGTTATAAATAACAAACTAACTAACCAGCATCACCCATGACACTAATACAGTGATCACTGGTGACAGGGGGGTGATCAAGGGGTTAAAACTTTATTAGGGGGGTTGGGGGGTACCCTAAAGCTACCTTGGGCTGCTACTAACTGCCCTAATGCTGATTAGTGTCACAATTGACACCGGTACAGTGATCAATGAAAAATCTGAAAACTGTACTTGGTGACACTGTGACAGGGAGTGAAGGGGTTAATTGGGGGGTGGGCGATTGAGGGGTGATTGGGGGGTGACAAGTGTGGCCAAAAAAAAATCAGCAATAAAAAAACACAAAAGTGATTTTTTTCTGTTACCTACTGCAATTATCTCACCTCCTAATCTAAACACAAATCTGAACAGAAAGTCCGCTATAGCCACATGTGGGCTTGAATACCTTAAATGCGTTAAGCAGTTAGATCATGTACACTGAAGGTCCTTGCAGAGGTAGTTATGATAATTATGTATTGCTATGGAAATACAGTTCTATTTTAAGTATATCTATACCTTACCTCTAAACTCTGTATGCTGGGATTGCAGCATACAACACGATATAC
Organism: Aquarana catesbeiana; assembly: GCF_042186555.1. Taxonomy (NCBI): domain Eukaryota; kingdom Metazoa; phylum Chordata; class Amphibia; order Anura; family Ranidae; genus Aquarana; species Aquarana catesbeiana. Next base: position 115,280,007 of record NC_133336.1, read on the forward strand.
AGAGTTTAGAGGTCAGTAGTACATGATTACTCCTGAAGGCCATACTCTGCATGCTGGGCTGTATGGTGGGCTATATGTTAAATAATCCACCATGTACATTAGCCTGTATGTTACATACTGCTGACCTCTACACTATATACACTATGTTATACATTACATAGTCCCGACTCCTGCACTCTATTTGCTATATTGTATTTACATACTCCTAAACAATGTATTTTTTGGCTCCACAGTTGCTGGTTGGCAAGCAGTCTATGACAATTTTAATGAAGCTTCTCTTTAGGGTAGGCATATACAAAGTGCAAGCTCTCTGTCTATTTTCTGTGTGCAGAAAAGTATATGTTATTGAAAGGTTTTATTTTTAAATGACTGTGCAGAGATTAGGATTATGTGTGTGAGACTTTTGGTTGTGGCACATTAATTAAAGCATATTAAATCATATTTTGTGGGTACTGAAAGACTATGGCTTTGCACGCTTCAGAATTGCTTTCCTCAGGGTCCCCAACAGTGTCCCAGTTCTTTCACAATCTTAGATACTCTTGTGGCACCAGATATGTGGGTGGTGCACAGCACACCTCCACCTCCTTTCCCCAAGGATGAAGCATAATTATCAGGTGACTTCTTCAGGTAGATACTGTTAGAACTTCTGTGGATCCTCTTGATGACTTCAATAAACCAAGATGAGCGCCCTTCATGGAAATCTCCGGATCACATAAATGATATGTGGAGGCTCCTGGTCCACATGAGTAATGACAGCAATACAGTGAGCATGAATCACCAGCCTCGATCCAGAATGCATGCTATTAATAAAGAAACACATGTATGAGATCCCTATATACACATATGTGTGGTTAAATATGACAGCTGAAAACAACAACTTTACTTTTCTTAAATCAGACCCAGCTTAGCTTTGTCTTAAATTTGCATTTAATACAGAGGCGCACCTTATTATGGAGTAAATAATGTTTGAAGAGTCAAAGATGCTTCTTGGAATGGTTTAAAATCTCAACCAGGACCAAAGCATCGAAAACAAAAAACAACCAAATTCTGATCCTGAGCCCAGACTGCTTCTTATGTGTAAATAATACACATTTCTCACATTTATCAATTAGCATTGGAGAGGCCTGGGATCTACACCTTTGTGTACTCAGAATTGTAAATTGCTAATCCAGGTACGGCAGTAATTGGAGCCTGGTGCGGTGTGAAACGCTGGTGTCATCACTTCAGTCTCCCTCTACCTGTAAATCTGAGTTGGGATCGCACATCTCTTGACTGAAGTGACAGGCCTGACAAATCAATCCTCACGGGCTCCGTCTTCACACCAGGCGAGTGTTGCAATATATGTCAATTAATATTGCTTCTTTATTTTCAGCATGGCGACAACCCTGGCACAATTGGAGAATGGCTGTCAAGAAGGAATCCACAGGAAGGGACAAAGAAATACATTGGTTTTAAATTAAAACGTCCCAGGAGTATATTGTAGAGGTTGTGGTCGAAAAAGCCCTTGCTTTGGAAAAGCAGCGAATGAGTTAAGCTGTCTTAATGCCTTTGTACAGCTCCTTTGTGATTTTTCTTGCAGGATGCTGGTTGTGTTCATGTCTGAATTAGGAAACCTGGAAGACTGCTATTAGAAATGTTAGATAAAACACACACTCAGTAACCTCAGCATTCACAGCTTTTTGCACTTGAGAAAGTAATATTCTATTGATTAGTGTGCACTTTGAATGAGCTATAGCAGAATCTAAGTTGGAGGTTTACTAATAACCTTTGGAAGGGTAGGGTAGTAGTAAGCTTCCACTAGTAAGCAAGTAAAAGGGTTCTTTGGGCATCACCTGTTCATCATTCTGCAAGTAACTCAAAGAGTGAAGCCGGTCATACATGGGTTGAATTCAGAACAAATTTTCTTTTTGAAAATCATAACTAAGAATTTTAGTTTGAATTTCGCACCATTAGTGGGGCTGCAGCAATGGGCAATTTTCATGCAGTCATCGAATTTGAGTGAACAGCATGTTGGAAATTTCTAATCAATGATGGGAGAATCATGCGAGTAATATAATCAAAAAAGAAATGCGCATGAGCTGTGACGCGGAAAGAAAAGAAGTTTCCCAGCCACGAAATTTCTTTTCTGTAGCAAAATAAGGTGAAATTGAAGGCTTGGTTGGTTGAATTTCGAAATCAATGGTGGCACCATCGAATTACAAAATGCACAAAATTTCTGATTTTTGAAAGAATATTAGTTTGGAATTCAACCCATGTATGGCCTGCATAAATCTGGCCATAGATGAATTTTTTTTTTTGAGCAGCCATCCAGCCTGTCAAAAAAAGCAAAAAACAAACAGATTTCCCATCCATGGATTCAAGGTGAATAGGGAAATCCTTTCTGTTGCACTATTGTATTCTGGCAGCAGGACTATAACTGAATAGCACTGCAACTGATTGGCTGCGAGCGCTAATTGAGCAAAAATATGCCAACAGTCTCGTCTGGGAAGAGTTAATTGCTAGAACAACTCCTTTTAAATGGGAATGGCAACAGATAGATCGATATTTAGATGATCCCTGCTGAACTGGCTGAATTTCAGTCCATCTATGGCCAGCTTTAGACATTAAGTAAAATACCTACACAATACTTTTATTATTATTATTATTATAATACAGAATTTATATAGCGCCAACAGTTTGCTCAGTGTGTTTCATAAAAATATCACAAAGGTTAATCCTTACATGTCAAGTACTTTAATAAGGTTTCAAAATTTGGGTGCAAAAACAATGGACCATCCACTTTCTGTGTGACAGAATAAAACAGTGACATACAGCAACAATAAATTCTGGATAATTCCCAAGGACCAGTTTAGACACTTTCATTGTGCAGTGATTCATCAGTTCATAATAATCATTTTTCTTTAACAAGTAAACAATGTAACCACAATGCTTCCAACTAAATAAATTATAACCCAACTTTTAACTCTGGATAAAGTTTTCAAAATAAGAGGAGACTTAAAGATTGTTTTACTAAAGACAAAAAAGCTATTTTGCGAGGAAAGTTGCACTTTGCAAGGGAATTTTCCACAGAGCTTAGTGAGTGCACGGAAAATTCACTTAACAAAGAAAACCCAATCATGTGCAAAAAAACATTAAAAAAAACGCACTTTGCTTGCACACCATTTGATGATGGAAGTCATCATAGCTTCACCTCATTCACTAAGCTTTGGAGAAACTTCCCTTGCAAAAGAACAACCTATTCGGCTTCACTTGGAATGGATGAATATTGAAGACTCCAGATTACTTTTTTTGTTTGTTTAATAAATTGGTAAAGGGTGGGAACTGCCTTTTTTTTTTTGTTGTTACCATTTTCTCTTTTTCTCAATTTTACTTGTGCCACAATGAGTAGGTATAGGGTTCAAACATAATAAGGAAAGTTGCACATAAACCCCATATACCCTGAATTCCCATGTTGATGATACAGAAGAGTATATTTGGTGGTCTGGTGTTCTCAGAAAGCCAAAACAAGCAATGCTTTTGGCAACACTCTAGCCACCACTCCCAGCAAATTACACTGTATGGTTTCTTTTCATACCGGTGGTAGCGGGGTGGTGGTACAAACGGGTGACTGGGCTGTGGTTTTACCACCCCCCATATGCCCACCAGAACTGTAAAATAACAGCCAGATGGGGCTGTTCACATTCAAAATCTGGAATGCTTTGCTTTGCTGCCCCAACATTTTTAACTTGGAGTGCAGAGTTTGACAAGTGGTACTACCCGTCAAACTCATCATTGAGTTCAATGGGGCCATGCTACAACTACATGCAATGCATGCAATTATGACACTGCCTGACAAATGCACTCTGAAAAGCAATCCAAACGCAGATTATTCAGAGGGTACCTCACTGTGAAAGAGCCCTATTTGTATGGACACCTTCCCACAGGATTCCAGCCTAGGAAAAATGCAGAGCCCAATGTATTTCCTAAGTAAATTCATTTCATATGAATGAACATTCATAAAATAATGTTGTGTCAAGGCAATGTATAAATAGGAAGTTTATTAGTTTCCTTTGTTGCTTTCAGAGGAGCCCGTGCAGACTCACTGTTGTTAAACGTTGGCAGTTTATAGCAAGTGGTACCTAAAAAGGCAGAGTTATTGAAGCAGGTGTGAACCACTTTACATTACACATTACCTACACATTATCTGTTTCGCCAACATAATTACCTTATGTGGACATCTGACACTACAAAAAAAGCAATTCCCATTGAAGGTGTCTTTTATTTGCCAGGGACATGAAACAATACTCAGGATTATGAAGATAAAACCTGAAAATAGATAGATAGATAGATAGATAGATAGATAGATAGATAGATAGATAGATAGATAGATAGATAGATAGATAGATAGATAGATAGATAGATAGATAGATAGAAAATCTGGCAACATACAGCAAAACTCTAAGTTCTTCAATTTCCCGCAAAGTACAATTTTGATGACTAATTCAGTTTGCCAGTTTAACCCTATGTATACAACAGGGTCCCTTTGGCCGGTCATACATGGAGAGAATTTCTTTCCTGCAACCGCGGGTTGCAGGAAAGAAATTTGCTTGATTCCCCCATTAACACCTGAATTAATGTGGGAATCCCTTCTGGCGGGCCATTGTCTTCTCCCTGGTGGCGGAGCAGGGGAAGCCCTATCCGCTGGGACAAGACAGTGATTATTGCTAGCGGCTATAGCAGCCACTAGCGATAACTGCAGGTAAAACCAAGCATGCTGGTTGTACCTAAGTTGATCGATCAACTTGGTACATTCAGCCAGCCCATACACAATTAAATCTCGGCCATTACCGACCAAATTTGAACTGTGTATGGTCTGCCTTTGTCGCTGATCCTCTTCCTCTTTATTTACATAGGGTTGGTTTCATTACTTACTGCATAATAAAGGAGAAGTTTGGGGTTAAAAACCACAAACATACATACTCACTTGTATGCTACAGCATCAGCGTGATGCCGCATAGATGTATGTGAACACCGCTGTAGGTCAGTCTCTTATGTCCACCTCCACTAACACACAGACCAGGTGCTGGCCCCGTCCATCATGGATTCTGATGAGCAAAAAAGAATTTTGGTTGGCCGCAAGTCCAGTAAAATAAAAACATGTCCAAAAACACAAATAGAGGGGAACAGCATAACCAGCTAATGTGTTTCAGAGCAGGAGTCAGCTGTCAATCAGGCAATAGTATTAAAACTCAAGTGAACAGAGCCCTTTAACCACTTGACCACTGGGCACTCAAACCCCCTTAATAACCAGACCAATTTTCAGCTTTCAGTGCTCTCACATTTTGAATGACAATTACTCTGTCATGCAACACTGTACCTATATGAAATTTTTGTCCTTTTTTTCACACAAATAGAGCTTTCTTTTGGTGGTATTTAATCACAGTTGGGTTTTTTATTTTTTGCGCTATAAAAGAAAAGAGACTGAAAATTCGGTAAAAAAATGAATTTTTCTTCGTTTCGGTCATAAAATTTAGCAAATTAGTAATTTGTCTTCATAAATTTTGACCAAAACTTATACTGCTACATATCTTTGGTAAAAATAAGTAGAAATTGGTGTATATTATTTGGTCTTTGTGAAAGTTATAGAGTCCAAAAGCTATGGTGCCAATATCTGAAAATTGATCACACCTGAATTACTGATGGCCTATCTAAATTCTTGAGACCCTAACATGCCAGAAAAGTACAAATACCTCCCAAATGACCCCTTTTTGGAAAGAAGACATTCCAAGGTGATTGGAAAGATGCATGGTGAGTTTTTTGAAGTTGTAATTTTTTCCCACAATTCTTTGCAAAATCAAGATTTTTTTTCTTTTTTTTTCACAAAATTGTCATATTAGCAGGTTATTTCTCACACACCACATATGCATACCACAAATTACACCCCAAAACACATTCTGCTATTACTGGCGAGTATGGCGATACCACATGTGTGAGACTTTTACACAGCGTGGCCACATACAGAGGCCCAACATGCAGGGAGCACCTTCAGGCATTCTGGAGCACCCTGGCCAATTCTGACATTTCTCTCCTACATGTAAAAATCATTTATTTTCTAGAAAATGACATAGAACCCAAAACATTATATATGTTTTTTAGCAAAGACCCTGGAGAATACAATGGCGGTCATTGCAACTTTTTATCTCACACGGTATTTGCGCAGCAATTTTTCGAGCGCTTTTTTTTGGAAAAGAAACAGTTTTTTGCTTTAAAAAAAACCAAAACAGTAAAGTTAGCCCAATGTTTTTGCATAATGTGAAAGAAGAAGTTACGCCGAGTAAATAGATACCTAACATGTCAACCTTCAAAACTGCACACGCTCGTAGAATGGCGCCAAACTTCGCTACTTAAAAATCCCCATAGGCTACGCTTTAAAATTTTTTACTGGTTACATGTTTTGAGTTACAGAGGAGGTCTAGGGCCAAAATTATTGCTCTCGCTCTACCCATCACAGTGATACCTCACATGTGTGGTTTGAACACCGTTTTCATATGTGGGCGGGACTTACATATGCGTTCGCTTCTGCATGCGAGCACACGGGGACAGAGACGCTTTAAAAAAAAAAAATTTTATTGTTCATTTTACTTTATTTATTTTAGTTTGACACTTTTTTCCAAAAAAATAAATTTTTTGATCACTTTTATTCCTATTACAAGGAATGTAAACATCCCTTGTAATAGGAATATGACATGACAGGTGCTCTTTACAGTGAGATATGGGGTCAATAAGACCCCACATCTCACCTCTAGGCTGGGAAGACTGAAATAATAAAAAAACAAAAACGATCCTGGCTTTGATCGTAGCAGTGAGTCGGTAGAAGCACCGGAGAGTGGTGGGGGGATGTCCCCTCTCGCCTCCCATAAGAACGATCAAGCAGTGGAACAGCTGCTATGATCATTCTTATGGTGTAGGGAATCACCGGCTGAAAAAGCTGATATCTGAATGATGCCTGTAGCTGCAGGCATCATTCAGATATCCCCGCACAAATTCAAGAACGTCATATGACAGCGGGCTGGAAGTGGTTAAAATGCATTTTTTTTAACACAAAGTTGTCCATTTATACAATATTGCTAACACATAGCATGTACATACCAAAAATGACACCCCAAAATAGATTCTCCTACTCCTCCTGAGTACGGCGATACCACATGTGTGAGACTTCCACAGCCTGGCCACATACAGAGGCCGAATACAGCCGAGTATGGCTGAGCATGGCAGAGTATGGCCAAGCATGGCCGGGTATGGCTGGGTATGGCAGAGTATGGCAGAGTATGGCTGGGTATGGCAAAGTATTGCAGGGTATTGCAGGGTATTGCTGGGTATTGCAGGGTATTGCAGAGTATTGCAGGGTATTGCTGTATATTGCGGGGTATTGCAGAGTAGTGCAGGGTATTGCAGGTTATTTTGGGGTATTGCAGGGTATTGCAGGCTATTGCAGAGTATTGCACAGGGTATTGCAGAGTATTGCAGAGTATTGCACATGGTATTGCACATGGTATTGCACAGGGTATTGCACAGGGTATTGCAGGCTATTGCAGAGTATTGCAGAGTATTGTAGGGTATTGCAGGGTATTGCATAGGTTATTGCAGAGTATTGCACAAGGTATTGCACAGGGTATTGCAGAGTATTGCACAGGGTATTGCAGAGTTTTGCACAGGGTTTTGCAGAGTTTTCCACAGGGTATTGCAGAGTATTGCACAGGGTATTGCAGAGTTTTGCACAGGGTATTGCAGAGTATTGCACAGGGCATTGCAGAGTTTTGCACAGGGTATTGCAGAGTATTGCGCAGGGTACTGCAGAGTATTGCACAGGGTATTGCAGAGTTTTGCACAGGGTGTTGCAGAGTTTTGCACAGGGTATTGCAGAGTATTGCAGAGTATTGTAGGGTATTGCAGGGTATTGCAGGGTATTGCACAGGGTATTGTACAGGGTATTGCAGAGTATTGCACAGGGTATTGCAGAGTATTGCACAGGGAATTGCAGAATTTTGCACAGGGTTTTGCAGAGTTTTGCACAGGGTTTTGCAGAGTTTTGCACAGGGTATTTCAGAGTATTGCACAGGGTATTGCAGAGTATTGCACAGGGTATTGCAGAGTATTGCACAGGGTATTGCCGAGTTTTGCACAGGGTATTGCAGAGTATTGCACAGGGTATTGCAGTTTTGCACAGGGGATTGCAGAGTATTGCATAGGGTATTGTAGAGAATTGCACAGGGTGTTGCAGAGTATTTCTGAGCATGGAAGGGATGACTGAGGCTGAGCATGGATGGATGTGGCTCTGTGTCATAGAGCAGCGCTGTGGGCACTACAGATCCAGCCCACAGCGCTGCTGCCATCCAATCTCTCCCCCTCTGTACCGATTGGTACAGAGAGGGGAGAGAGGAACCGGCGTCATGTCATGACATGATGTCGGTTTGTTTACATGTGATCGCTCCGTCATTTGACAGAGCGTTCACATGGTAAACGGCCGCCAACAGCGGTCACGGATATTCTCGGGTGCGCGCCTCAGGGGGCGTGCGAGAGCGGAATTCTGGGAGGCTGTCACTGTACACCCTCCCAGAGTTAAGCAACCGCCCTGTAGCCGTCATTCGGCTATGGGCCAGTTGTTAAGTGGTTAACATGCTAACTCAAAAGGTTTGGGGGAGTAGGGACTTTCAGGAATGCATGACATGATGGGGTCATGTGTTTCCATCCCTAGGGACTTTAATTGATATCATGATCTGGTAAGGTCATGCATATCCATCCCATATGCGTTTGGAGAGGAACATGCTAACTCATCCACAGCATATGCGTAAACATAGATCACATTTATCTGCTCAGGGAAAGGCCATAGACTCGGCCACCCAGATGTAAGACTAGCATTGACATAATATATTACAGCAAAAGTAGACATCATGAGCTGTGGAGGAGTTCCAATATCTCAACGTGTTTCGCTGAAGTGCCTCTTCAGGTTCTGAAGATGAAAGAAAAGAGGAAAAAAAAACATAATACATATAGGATATCAACATACAAACACGCCTGAAGTACCATCATCCTGGCCTGGGCATTCAAACCTGGAAGGAAGACCGGTTGAAGATGGATGTGCCTATAACGGTGACAGCGCACTGCTGGAGGGCTCTGTTTAAAAGGAAAGTCTGTCATAATGTGTTAGTACGTGGTGCATACTAGCACATTATTGAATTAACCTGCAGTTGGCCATTTTTTTCTATTTACGCTTACTAACAATTTAAGGGAAACGTACTGAGCAAAGCATGGATGCATCCATTAGTGAACTACTTCTGAAAATAAACTACATGCTTGGCTATTGCTTGCCCTATACTTTTGGAGTCACTGACCCAAAACAAATCTACAGTTAGTAAAGCCAGTGGAGTCTCAAAAATTCTGAATTCCATACATGTCTGGATCAGTGACTTAGAAAACATTGATGGCTTTGAATCAGCATAACAGCCAGGCAGCTAGTATTTTTAAAGGAGGAGTTTAGTAATAGCAATCTGCATTTCATTTAACCTCCCTGGCGGTATGATTATGTCAGATTTTTGCGTCTCAAAAGCGGTACAATTATTTTGCATAGAAATTTGGCGTTTTATATTGTAGGCCTGTAATTCTTAGCAATAACACACTTAAATCTGTCCAAACAAGAGTCTAGTAGATATCCCGGGTATGATAAAGTTTGAACCACAAAATCATAAGTTATAATATAATAAATAAATATAAATAATTATAAAAAATAATAATATAAAAATAATAAAATGAATTTCCCCACGATTCACCATTGCTCAATTCTGCAAGTGTTCTAATTTACTATCGCTGTTTTCTAGCTGGTCTAAAACCACTTTTGACTTAAAGGGACACTTTTTGGTTGCTATAGACAATCTTCAGTTTCCAGGCAGAAAGAACAGTATATATCATATAAAACTGCATGAAGGGCATTGGACAAAGCACTAGGGACAAAAGGGATGTGAAATAATTTCATACAGTAATGTAATCTGTAACATTACAGTGTACTGTATGTATTATGAGTTTTTAATTCTTTGAATTTGCCACCAGGCTCTGCCCCCCCTGCATCGCGACGCTCGCAGGGAACGGAGCCTGGCACACAGAAGCATCGGGAGGAGGACAGAGCCCACGGACACAGCAGGGGGACATTGCAGGATCCTGACGACAAGGTAAGTATACCGCACCAGGATCCTGCAATGCAATCCCGAGTGTGGCTCGGGGTTACCGCTAATGGTACTGAAATTTAACCCTGAACCACCCTCGGGAAAAACGCCAGGGAGGTAAAGACTACGTGCCAGAAAAAATTAATAATTAAAGTAGATCTTGACCCTAGCTGGTTGAAAGTTGGTCTGCTAAAAAAATGTGTATCATCAACATGTAGGCAGGTGCCTACAAGGGAATGTTTTGTGTCAGCAAGTGAGCCAGGCTGCCCAGGCTGGGGAAGGGTTAAGCTGGGAATCTGCCGGTTTCCCGGGCTTTTTGGGTCCTGCCATCCTTCCTGGTCTATATATAATTAGGAGGAAGGCGGGGCTCATGGGAACTTTTTGCATGAGACCGCATGGGAAAAAGGATGGCCTGTAACACCTAATGTAGTCCGGGAACAACGTTCGTCTGCTACCCTAAGGGGATTCACCTCTAATGGACTCATGGACTCACACATGTACAGGTATGCCTGGGCAGTCACAGAATAGTTAACCAGGAGCACCATGTTGCACTTTACATCGTTCTGTTTCCTAGCATTTCAGTAAAGCTTTGTTATATGTTGAAAGCCTGGTCTGAGGTCATTGAAAAGGAGTTTATAGTGGTACATGGCGTATTTGAAGAACAGAGCCTGTAAAACACTCATGGAGTACAGAAGCAAGGTAACTACAAAAGGGTTAACCTGCCAGACGAGTCGGAGCGGGAGAGTAGTTGCTACATGTAACCAAGAACTGGTGTAAAGGTAAAGCAGTCAGTCAATAAGCGTGGTAAGTGGTGTATGTGACAGGTCCTCCGGTAACGAGGGGGGCTGTGTTCTGGCTTCCTCCCTACAGGTCAGTTCCCCAAAAGTATCTGGGATCGAAACCCGTGGTATGGAGACCTCATGTACCTAGCCGTATGGCATGGGAGAGCTGAAGGAGTTAAGAGAGTTCTCGATGGGACCCCGTTCTGTCAATGGGTGTGAGGTACGCTGGACTGGTGGAGAGGGCATGGGCTCAGCAGTGTCCCTCCTAAATGCAACACATATTGAGGAAGGTGTGTAGTAACACGGGACAGTATGTTTCACAGAGGAACTCTGTACATTTCTCAGCTGCACATGGTGTACGGCTCATCTCTAAGCTGGGGATCCGTGTTGATGTTGACTTTCATGTGCACTCAGCCCCACCTGGTCCCAGCAGGTATTGATGAGTGCATACACGAGAAGAGAGGATAGGAAAAGTACCCCTGCATGTGTGCACAGGTGCGGTGGCCCAGTCCACAAACAATTGTCATTAAATTTTTTTTTTTTAAACACTTTCTTTATCACTTGTTCCAAATCTTAATTTTGTTTACAACTCAGTGCAGATGATCTCCTCCAGTCTCTTACAGCCACTTCTTATTTATGTGTACTTCCTCTAGAGTCATTGTTCTTGACCACTGTACCAATAACAGAGTGGGGGTTAGTACCCCTTTATGAGAAACCTGCCCCCTTGGTGTGCAATGTGGGTTGGGCTATCTCTTTTCCATATAAGTGTTAGGGCTGGGTGGGATAACAAAGAAGGTTGATGGGAAGTGGGGGCTACAAAAGATAGTTGAAAGATACCTCCCTTGGTGTAGGCCCCCAGTAGAAATGCTAAGAGAGTCCACATCATGGAAAACCTTATACAGGAGGAAAGATGGAAGAGTTGGTTTGCACCCCTCATTGTATTGGTACAAGAATAACCAGTGATACAGGTAATTGATGTGAACAAGGACCTGACCGAAGAGTACTTTGCATTATGATTGTATTTGCAGTAAATCATTCTGAAAAGGCTGATCACGAGTACAATTGTTTATTGGGAGCCAATGGAGGGACACTAATAGAGAGTGGGCCTCAGGCCAGGAGTAAATATGAATCCAAGATGGCAGAGTTGTCTATTAAGGTGTTCCTCTTCTTCTCAGGTCCCTCTTCGGTGGTCCTGGCCCATCTCTCCTGTTGAGTGCCCCCACGGCAAGCAGTTTGCTATGGAGGCATCCGAGCTGACTCACAGCTCCCTGTGTCCATTCAGACATGGAGCTGTGACCCAGCTCCGCCCCCTCTCTTTCCTGATTGGCTAGCTGACTTTGATTGACAGCAGAGGGAGCCAATGGTGCTGCTGCTGTGTCTCAGCCAATCAGGAGGGAGAATCTTCGATGGCTGAGACACTCATAGACATCACTGGACAGAGAGGGGGCTTGGGTAAGTATGAGGGGGTAGAGGGTGGCTGCTGCACACAGAAGGCTTTTTATTTTTTTTATTTCATCACATAGAATGTATTAAAATAAAAAACATTCTGACTTTACAACCACTTTAAAGTGTAAATTCACCTTTACAGAAAAACCTGTAAAGTGAACTTACGCAGGATCCTCTCCTCGCCCCCCCCCCCCCCCCCCAGTCCCATTGACCTGCATGGTGGCGATCTCCTGTTCTGAGCCCCGGTATAGACGCCTCACGACTCCGGCACTTAGAAATCCCCTCAGTGTTCTCTCTTCTTCCCCACTAAGAGGGTGGGCTATGCGGGTTCTGATAGGTCGTGCCACCCATGTGACGGCACCAACCAATTAGAATGCTCCTAAACGTCCCTCCTGATGGAGTACGTTTAGGAGATTAAGCTCTGAAGATTTCTAAGCCCTGGAGCCGTGAGGTGGCTATACCAGGGCTCAGAACGGGAGATCGCCACCATTGCAGGTCAGTGGGACGGGGGGGTGAGGAGGGGGTCCTGTGTAAGTTCACCTTACAGATTTTAAGGTGAGTAGAGACCCCAGTCTAGTCAAGTTACTGTATGTGAGTGGATTATGCCTGTGCATTGTGTGTTGGCACTATCACTTGTAATATCATCCAGGGGTTATTGTGATGAGATAAAAATGCAGAAGCACATTTGGAAGGTAGTTGTCATCCTAGAACAGAAATTGCCTGGACTATGAACTTCAAGGTAGGGCCATCAGTTATTACTTAAATGAAAGCAAAACATTTAGACAGATTAAAAAAAAACTTTTGAAATTGCATTCACTTGTTAAAACGTATATAAGATTGCAGTGAATTGTATTTGACCTCTTTATAACTGAAAGCCATACCCAACAGATTCTCTGTATTACCAATGAATAGGAATGAAGGCAATTGCCATTTAATAAGTCACGGAAGCCATGTACTTGTAATTCGGACAGAAAGACAATACAATGATAGCATGCTAGCCTCATGTATACGTCTGACTAGTGAAAGGTACCATTCTGGTTTTGTTTGTTTGTTTGTTGTAATTAAAAAGGTGCGATCAACAGAAATGAAAGCAAACTAACAGCCGATATAGACGCTTCTTTCCCGCTGCTGTGATTTAACTCTCACTCCACTCTCTTCTAGTTCTCACACTTTGGAAAGCAGCTTCACATTAGTGTCCTACATCAATTTTGTTGATTTGTCAAGGAACTGATGGCATTAAAATACCTCCCCAATGAGAGAGCCTTTCATTTATACTACATTTGATACTGGTCAGAAATTGAAAGCTGGACATTGATAAAAAAAAATTACATAGCGGTGGTAAAAGAAACACAGCAAGCTATATGTTTTTTTTAAACCCAAAGGATAAATATCTAGCAATGTACTGTATCTCAGAAACCGCTAATATACCCTAAACACAGTGGGGTTGATTTACTAAAACTGAAGAGTGCAAAATCTGGTGTAGCTCTGCATAGAAACCAATCAGCTTCCAGGTTTTTTGTCAAAGCTTAACTTAACAAGCTGAAGTTAGAAGCTGATTGGCTACTATGCACAGATGCACCGGATTTTGCACTCTCCATTTTTAGTAAATCAACCACATTGTCATGGTGTGTTCTCTGCTTTTAAATCCTTATCCAAACAGCATCAGCTTCTGCAAGAATTTACAAAGCATTTAAAGAGCTTCAAAGAGCTTTTTTTAACAGTTGATCAGTAACCACTCTGAGAGTTTGCCGATCATGTGATTACCATGATAAACAAATCACAACACTTTGAGTTGCACAGTGACATTAATCTCTATGAGTCTCTATTGTGCACTTTAAAAACAATTCATAAAAAGAAAAAAAAGGGAGCTATGTGATGCGCTCACTGCAGCCAAACGGACAACTGCTGCCCACTAAACCATTGCAGCCAATAAAAACTTCTAACCACTTCTTACAAATAATACATTAAAGCAAGCTTTGTCAATGAATTATAAAATTATATTAAAAGTTAACCAATTTTCTGTTAAGAAAACACTTGCCTGTCCCTTAGCAATGTAGTAGTGACATAGGAGCGGGTTGTTGGAACCACACAACGTGGCAGGAGATGTAGGCATCAAAAATACTTAGGAGTGTGTTGAATGTGAAGATCCATTGGGCAGTTTTTCTCAGCTCAGCAAAAATTCTGCAAATGAGTGCAAAAGGGAGAATATTTGGAATAGTATCAGTTAAGCAAAATATGTTAAGCTTCAAACAAATTATGAAAGACTGAGGATACACGCATGCGCAAAATGCATTGTGGTATGAGCCGCTTTATCTTATTTTTACCATATTAAACTAAACATACTACACTATATACTTCCTTCTTGCTGTCCTCTTTTGGAGCACTTTATTTTAGTAATACAGAGCAACAAAGAGAGAATAAAAGTGTGATGAAAGAAGATTTGGTTAAAACCTCCCAAAAGGTGGATTCAGTTGTAACCTGCTTGATGGTCACTTTGTTGGCCTTATGGTTTTGGTGAGCGCATATTTTATTAACACGTGGTAGAGCACATTTGATTGAAGATTTGGGCACTTTGCAAAGTTGTTCATCAGCACAGTGATTGGCAGCACATCTTCACATATATGAACTGTTTATGTAATTGATGTATTTAATTAACCAGATTGTGGATTGCTCACTGTATTTTTTCTGTATAGGACAGCGCCTACCCTTTTAAATGTATCTATCTGCATAGTGCTTTTTTGCCATTTAAAGGGGAAGCAGCCTTGAGTTATTTAATGTGGTGCATTTGATTTTTGGGTTGGCGCTCTTTATATTTTTTGTCTGAGTATATTTTTATTTAAAAGAAAAGAATGTGAAGTCGATATAATACATCACATACAGTAAATCCACCATGGGAGGTCACGCAATGAAATTCTTTAAGAACATAGCAGTATGACCAGTATAGTTCCTCAACTCAAGTACCCAATCAGCTTTCACAATGTTACTGGGGTCACATGTTGAAAGATGATTTCCAGTAACAACATATTTCAGTGTACTTTGCAAATGGTCATGTATATTTCCAATGAAAGAAGCCAACCATCTACCTAGCAAACTTTCCTGTATATTTCTAAATAAAGAAACCAACCTACCTATATACCTAACAGACAGGGGTACTGAGTTTGGCTACATTCTGTAAAACTGATATTGATAAATGGCATTACCTAGCCTTGGTCATCCCGCTCTGTTGGGGAACATTTCTTGTTGCTTTATGATTAGAATCATTATCTAGCAATGCTAGAATTGTCTTTCTTATGTGCCATTTTCTGTGATGTACCAACCTAAGAAATATGTTTTGAAGACTATACTAACTTTGGATGCTTCACAATCTGTTACTTCTTGTCTTTGTCGCAATGTATGTCAAAAATCAGACATTCTATAAGAGCCCAATTAATTTCTAGGGTAATTCTAGGGTAATTGTTCATCTATGTGCCATTTGCTAGTTACCAACGCTATAGTAACTTGGATCATTGGAGACTCTACCAGTGCATGCTTTCCAGATTTCCAAGTGTAAAACAGATGTATTCATTAGTAACATTTTCAAACATCGCCACTAATGACATCACCTGTGATTCTGGAGCGAGAGCTGGAAAATATGCACTGTTAGTGTACCCTTGAGACTGGTTTAGGAAACAATAATTGAAGGCAACCAATTTGTAAAAGTGATATCACTGCCTCTACAAGGCATGTAACTGTCTATAGTAGGGTTCAGAATACAGGAGAGATAATGACATCCTCCATGCACCTGTACAGGATGTTTCCTTTTCACCTGCACAGCTGTGGATATAAAAAGTTTGTTAGAGATAACCTGAATGTACTAAATGCATTTATATGTGTTAATTAAATTAGGTAAAAGAATCTCTTCACATGTAAACAAACGCAGGCTTGTTCAAAAAGACAAAGAAAGAAGTGTATTGATGAGCAATTTACAGTTAATTGGAGCAATAAATCAGGAATCATCTTAGGGTGCATTCACACTTGGTAAATGCGAGTGATCACGATTAGATGTGAAATCCGGCAGCCTTCAATTGCTTTCAATAGGGCTGCCGCTTGCAACTAATAGTGGAAACCTCCACTGGGGTTCTTGCGTATAATCTCAACGCGGATGCATTTGCAAGTGTGAATGCATCCTTATATCCAATCTACCTACAGTAATCTGAAATTGGCTGCCATAGGCTGCGCCACTTTATGTGTTATCAATACTCATGTACTTACTTATGGAAGAAAGTTATGTCTTCTTGAAGAGGGTTTTCAGACCCTCTAATCTACACGCACATGAGTCTTATCATCACTGAATGTACACAAACGTTTAAATGGGTCCCAAATCTCTAGTGTATGCTATACCATGATAAACCATGGGGATGATTTACTAAACTTGGAGAGCGAAAAATCTGGTACAGCTGTGCATGATAGACAATCAGCTTCTACTTCAGCTTGTACAATTAAGCTTTGACAAATAAACCTGGAAGCTGGTTGGTCTTTATGCAGAGTTGTACTAGATTTTTCACTCTCCAGTTTTAGTAAATATACCCCTATATGAAATACCTTCAGGTACACAATGTTTATAGCAGCTAACACTGGAATGTGACAATGACCAACATTGACATTAGCACACCGAACGAGGTTACCAGCAGCGCTAGATAGCGGAGAAGTATACGATAGGAGACACCTGCAGGAGCCTTACTGGTATACTGACTGAATACATGCTATATGCTTGTTATTTATACTTGTTTGTAAGTGCGGTTTTAAAAGGGGGGAAGTTGATTACAATAAAATCTTATACGAGATTACGCTATGGATTTATTTGAAGATTGACCATGTATGCCTATGATCTAGCAAGAATTCAATCTAGAGGGGGCTGTTTTCACTTGTGGAGGTGTTGGTGACAGCTGTCCTTCAAGCTTGCGAAACCCATTTCGGGTCAAGTTTACTCACAGCGGACTGTGGCATTGGGACTTTAACATCTAAATTGCACATCTTGTTCCATCAATGCACACCTGCTATTAGATATTTAAACTCTATCATTTGAATTGCACTTTTTTGTTTTACTAATGCACACTTGTCATTTGTGATTGTGTTTTTAGCGCTGCTTTTGTGTTTTTTATTATGTTTTAAGATTACTTACCTTTGGTAGGTTTATCTAGCAGCTGCTTTTTCCCTAACGACCAATATCATTGATTGCAAATCATTTTGAGCTATATCTGATTTCCATCTCACTAATCCATAAGCGCTTGATATAGGTGGAAAGGGCTCGATATTGGTTGTTTATAAAACTGGAATGATATTAAAATTGTGTGCTTGCACCTGTCATATTTACATTATTTTTATTAAAGTAGATTTAAGGCATTTTTTTTTGTTTTTTATAGAGTGGAGATGGATTAGGACACCTGTTAAATTTATAATTCTGCATGTGCCCCCAGAGATTTACTCTCTCTAGTTACCCTGTTTACAGTTATCACCGACCGCGAAAGTGAAAGAAAATATCAAATGTTTGAAAAGGAATAGAGGGAAATCTAAGAATGGGGACCCAAGTTCTGGTGACAACTAGAGATCCCATCCCTTTGGAGGGATTTCCTTATACTTCTTGTTATGGCTACAGAACAGGAAGTGAAAGGGAATTTCTCCAAAGGAACACATATTGCAAGAAAAAACTTACAGGGGTTATAACCCTCCCTTACTTTGATTAAATTAAAAAAATAATGTTGCTGTTAATTAGTTCTGCTTTATTGCTTTAATACATACAATTTATTCTTGAAGGGGAGGGAGCTATCCATAAAGTGTATGTATAACCTATCAAGCATTTTATTATGTTCATTGGATAAGTGCAAAAAATTACCCGTTGATCCTGCCTAAGAACTTTAAAGTGTTATTTACAAAGTTATAAAAAAGTGTCTTAGGACTATTATGGAGAAAATGAGAGGGGAGGTGTTCTGTAGCTGCTGCTCCATACATACAGCATTACTGTAGTACATTACTCTGCCCAATAGTCGATCTTATCTACTCATATACATACTGATATGGCATATATACAGCAGAGACTATCTGCTGTACATATACATTGTGTTGTGTTATTTTTCTATGTGAGTCAATGTGAAACAGTGATAAGTGTTTCGGAAACACATTTCAGGAAGAAATATTTGACTTTCTTCTGAGCTTCACACTTACGTACACTAACCCTTACCTGGGGATCAAAGCTTTTTATTCTTGTATGATCACATAGAAAATCAAAGTTCCTGGACTATCCAAGGACCCTTTCTCAGGCATCACATGCCTGAGGAAGAGGTCCCTGTGTGGTCCCTAAATGACAGGAATTTACTTTTGACATGATTGGATAGTTAAAGCAACACTATGTTTTGAGTGATGATTCTTTACCCCTTTAGTAAATTGCCCTCTATATGTGCTTCTCCAGCATGCAAAAACTTGTCTGATCATACTTGCCAATCTTCAAGGGTGCTTTTCGTGCTTTGAGCTTTGCATATTCACAACTCTGTTGGACTGAGCTTTCCCCTTAGGGACTGTAGTTTAATATTCATGGGTGTTGAGTGATAATGGAAAATGTACATCATGTCACATTTTAATGCATGCATTTTCTGCATATGGAATGTGAATGAGGCCAGCCAGGTTTTGCCAAAGATACTGTCAGCTGTTATGATAAATTCACATGATCTGAAACAATAAAAGAAACATATCACAGAAAATGAGCTACAAAATACATAAATAGATAAAATGTTAAATCTATTAACTGAGTCCATTTCTGTATTATTGAGTCCCGTGTTAAGGGACTGAAAAGTAAATGAACATCTTTTAACGGGTTATAAGAACTTAATAGTGGTAAAGAAAGAGGAGACAATAATTCTCCAATAGATCTACCTGGTCCTAATGAGAAATATCGGAGCCATGCATTTGAGATTAGAAAAAGCTTTTGATATCTTGTCTTAGTTGATCCCATTGTACCCACTTGGATAAGGTATTGTATTTCTTACCGTGGCCATTTTTACAATTTTCTGGTTTTCTAAATAAACAGTCAAATCAGTCTTTTATCCCCTATCCTTTTTGTATTAGTTATAGAAAACCGTTGTCTATTTATTCTCCCTGGCGGTATGGTTATGTCAGATTTTTGATGCTCAAAGCGGTACATTGTTACATAGTTACATAGTAGGTGAGGTTGAAAAAAGACACAAGTCCATCAAGTCCAACCTATGTGTGTGATTATGTGTCAGTATTACATTACATATCCCTGTATATTGCGGTCATTCAGGTGATTATCTAATAGTTTCTTGAAGCTATCAATGCTCCCCGCTGAGACCACCGCCTGTGGAAGGGAATTCCACATCCTTGCCGCTCTTACAGTAAAGAACCCTCTACGTAGTTTAAGGTTAAACCTCTTTTCTTCTAATTGTAATGAGTGGCCACGAGTCTTATTAAACTCTCTTCTGCGAAAAAGTTTTATCCCTATTGTGGGGTCACCAGTACAGTATTTGTAAATTGAAATCATATCCCCTCTCAAGCGTCTCTTCTCCAGAGAGAATAAGTTCAGTGCTCGCAACCTTTCCTCATAACTAAGATCCTCCAGACCCTTTATGAGCTTTGTTGCCCTTCTTTGTACTCGCTCCATTTCCAGTACGTCCCTCCTGAGGACTGGTGCCCAGAACTGGACAGCATACTCCAGGTGCGGCCGGACCAGAGTCTTGTAGAGCGGGAGAATTATCGTTTTATCTCTGCAGTTGATCCCCCTTTTAATGCATGCCAATATTCTGTTTGCTTTATTAGCAGCAGCTTGGCATTGCATGCCATTGCTGAGCCTATCATCCACTAGGACCCCCAAGTCCTTTTCCATCCTAGATTCCCCCAGAGGTTCTCCCCCCAGTGTATAGATTGCATTCATATTTTTGCCACCCAAATGCATTATTTTACATTTTTCTACATTGAACCTCATTTGCCATGTAGTCGCCCACCCCATTAATTTGTTCAGGTCTTTTTGCAAGATTTGCACATCCTGCGGAGAAGTTATTGCCCTGCTTAGCTTAGTATCGTCTGCAAATACAGAGATGGAACTGTTTATCCCATCCTCCAGGTCGTTTATGAACAAATTAAATAGGATTGGTCCCAGCACAGACCCCTGGGGGACCCCACTACCCACCCCTGACCATTCTGAGTACTCCCCATTTATCACCACCCTCTGAACACGCCCTTGTAGCCAGTTTTCAATCCATGTACTCACCCTATGGTCCATGCCAACGCACCTTATTTTGTACAGTAAACGTTTATGGGGAACTGTGTCAAATGCTTTTGCAAAATCCAGATACACCACGTCTACGGGCCTTCCTTTATCTAGATGGCAACTCACCTCCTCATAGAAGGTTAATAGATTGGTTTGGCAAGAACGATTCTTCATGAATCCATGCTGATTACTGCTAATGATATCATTCTTATTACTAAAATCTTGTATATAGTCCCTTATCATCCCCTCCAAGAGTTTACATACTATTGATGTTAGGCTAACTGGTCTGTAATACCCAGGGATGTTTTTTGGGCCCTTTTTAAATATTGGTGCTACATTGGCTTTTCTCCAATCAGCTGGTACCATTCCAGTCAATAGACTGTCTGTAAAAATTAGGAACAACGGTCTGGCAATCACCTGACTGAGTTCCCTAAGTACCCTCGGATGCAAGCCATCTGGTCCCGGTGATTTATTAATGTTAAGTTTCTCAAGTCTAATTTTAATTCCGTCCTCTGTTAACCATGTAGGTGCTTCCTGTGTTGTGTCATGAGGATAAACACTGCAGTTTTGGTTACTGAAGCCCCCCGATTCACTCGTGAAGACTGAGGAGAAGAATAAATTCAATAGCTCTGCCATCTCCCCATCCTTTGTAACCAGATGTCCTTCCTCATTCTTTATGGGGCCAATATGGTCTGTCCTCCCTTTTTTACTGTTTACATACTTAAAGAATTTCTTGGGATTTTTTTTGCTCTCCTCCGCTATGTGTCTTTCATGTTCTATCTTAGCCATCCTAATTGCACCCTTACATTTCTTATTGCATTCTTTATAAATTCTGAATGCTGTGGATGATCCCTCAACCTTGTATTTTTTGAAGGCCTTCTCCTTTGCTTTTATATGCATTTTTACATTGGAGTTAAGCCATCCAGGATGTTTGTTCGCTCTTTTAAATTTATTACCCAATGGGATACATTGGCTAATGCCCTTATTTAATATGCTCTTAAAGCAAACCCATCTCTCCTCCGTATTCTTTGTTCCTAATATTTTATCCCAATTTATGCCTTTTAGCAAGGTTTGTAGTTTAGGGAAGTTGGTTCTTTTGAAATTCAGTGTCTTTGTGTTCCCTTCATGTCTCCTATTTGTGTGATTTATACTGAAACTAATTGACCTGTGATCGCTGTTACCTAAATTGCCCCGTATTTCCACATCTGTTATCAGGTCTGTATTGTTGGTAATCAGTAGATCTAGTAATGTTTTATTTCTAGTTGGTGCGTCTACCATCTGACCCATAAAATTGTCCTGCAAGACATTAAGGAACTGGCGAGCCTTAAATGAATGCGCGGTTCCCTCCGCCCAGTCTATGTCTGGTTAATTAAAATCCCCCATTATGATAACACTTCCCATCCTTGCTGCTAATCCAATTTGTGATAGGAGATCCGTCTCCACTTCCTCCCTCAGGTTAGGGGGCCTATAGCATACTCCCAGTATTATTTTCCCCTTAGCTTCATCCCTTTGGAGCTCTACCCATAAAGATTCCACCTCCTCCGTAGCCCCTTCAGTGATGTCATCTCTCACATTCACTTGTACATTATTCTTGATATATAGGCATACCCCTCCCCCTTTTTTACCCTCTCTATCCTTGCGGTATAGGGTATACCCTTGAATGTTTGCCAGCCAATCATGAGAGCTGTTGAACCAGGTCTCTGAAATTCCCACAAAATCCAAATCCTCCTTGTACAACAGTATCTCTAGTTCACCCATCTTGTCCGCCAGGCTCCTGGCATTGGTGAACATGCCACATAGTTTAGACCGGTCGCATATTGTCCTCGCATTGGGTGTTTCAAGATTGCAACTTGGACTTGCTACTATACTCACCTTGCGTTTTTGTGCTTTGGTTAACCTACCACTAATGCCCCCAATACTACCCTCTGGAATATCTTCCGCACTGGCTATCACTGTCTCTGGACCCTCCCCCCCATCGCCTAGTTTAAAAACCCCTCTAACTTTTTGGCCATCTTCATTCCCAGCAGATCTGCACCCTCCTCATTTAGGTGCAGTCCGTCCCTTCTATAGTACCGGTTACCGACTGAGAAGTCGGCCCAGTCCTCCAGGAACCCAAACCCCTCCTTACTACACCAGCTCTTCAGCCACTTATTTACTTCCCTAATCTCCCTCTGCCTCTCTGGTGTGGCTCGATGTACCGGTAGTATTCCTGAGAACACTACCTTGGAGGTCCTTTTCCTCAATTTAGCTCCTAAGTCCCTAAAATCGTTCTTTAGGACACTCCATCTGCCTCTGACTTTGTCATTGGTGCCAACGTGCACCATGACAGCCGGGTCTTCCCCAGCCCCTCCCAGTAATCTGTCCACAAGATCCGTGATGTGCCGAACCCGAGCGCCCGTAGACAACATACTGTTCGGCGCTTCAGGTCTTGGTTACAGATTGCCCTCTCTGTCCTTCTAAGAATTGAGTCCCCTACCACCAGAATCTGTCTTTCCTTTCCCTTTGCTGCCCCCCCACTCTCACTGGAGGAGTTCTTCCCCTGGCAGCTAGGAGAGTCCCTCATCTCCAGCAGTGCTGGTCCCTGACTGGTAACACCAATGTCACTCAATGGAGCGTACTTATTGGGATGCTCCAGTCCTGGATCGGCCTCCCTGGCACTTCCCCCTCTACCCCTCCTGACTGTCACCCATCTACTCTTTGCTAGTGCCTGCACCTCTTTGTCTCCACCCACCTCTGTGCTGGCCCCTGCCGGCACCTGCCGTGTACATTCCTGGCTCACCTTTAGTATGGAGGGACTTCTCAGTGCTGACAGTTGCTTCCCCAGATTCAGAACCTGGGCTTCCAGGGAAACAATGTGCTTACATTTTGCACAGCAGTATTCGCCCTCGATCGGATGATCAAGGAACGCATACATGCGGCAAGATGTACAAAGAGTCGCCTCTCCACACCCGCCGGGCATCGTACCTATTAAATTTAGTGAGGATTTGGGGATTTTACCCTGTCCAAATTACCTAACAACTAGCTTCCTGGCACTAATACTCAAGACAATACACAGGTACACGACAAGACAATACACAGGTACACAATACACAAGTACTAACGATCCACACACACTACTCAGACAACACTCAGATACTCACACTACACAGGTACTATGACCCCTGTTATAACCTCCTGTTTTAAACTCTTGTTTTTAACTCCCACTTAACTCTTGTTTTGCATGGAAATTTGGCGTTTTATATTGGTGGCCTGTAATTCTTAGGAATAACACACCTAAATCTGTCAAAACAAGAGTCTAGTAGACATCTCGGGTATGATAAAGTTTGAAACACAAAATCATAAATTATAATATAATAAATGACTATAAATAAATTATAACAAATAATAATATTATAATAATAATAAAAGTTATTCAATAATGTAATCAAATAAAAAAAACTGAAATTTGCTCAGTTGCAGAATTGCTGTCATTACTTTCAGTGTTTGATGACGAATTTCCCCACAAATTACTATCACTCAATTCTGCAAGTGATTCTAATTTAATATCACTGTTTTTTGCTGGTCTAAAACCGTTTTTGACGTAAAGGGACACTTTTTGGTTGCTATGGACAATCTCAAGTTTCCAGGCAGAAAGAACATTATCAATAATATAAAACTGCATGCAGTGCACTGGACAAAACATTAGGGACAAAAGGGATGTGAAATCATTTTAAACAGTAATGTAATCTGTAAGATTACAGTGTACTGTATGTATTGTGTGTTTTTCACTTTTTGAATTTGGCGCCGTGCTCCATCCCCGTGCGGCGCTCGCAGGGAACGGAGCCCGGTAGTGTGATAGATCAAGCGGAGGACCCAGCTCACACACACAGCGGGGGGACATCACAGGATCCTGGGGACAAGGTAAGTAACTTTGCCTGGATCTTGCATTGCAATCCCAAGTGTGGCTTGGGGTTACTGCTTTTGGTACTGAAAATTCACCCCGAGCCACACTCGGGAATACCACCAGGGAGGTTAATCAGAGACAGTGTTAACATTTCAGGCTTGAGAAGGTCAACATCAATCAAGTTTAACCTTAATGCTGATAATGATCATTGGTCAGGTAAGAATTTAGGTCCCTGAAAGGGTGTTATAAGACGATAACTAAAGTTGGTTTATTTTTCTGTTGCACTAAAAACACTATTAAGGAATTTGAGAATCATCTTGAAGCATGTCTAAAAAACACAGTATTCATTTACTATAATATATATTGGGAAACACAAGCATAGATAAGATTAGGGATACTATAAAAACACTAAGCTATTGATAACCAAAATTTTTTATGCAATCTAAATTCGTGAATGAATGTTCGTGATTGGGAGACCCTATAAAGAGAGCTGCGTTTTTTGCTGCAGTGACAGGATACCAGGCCATTGAAGTCTGCCTGCAGGAGATGCATCTAACAAAAGAGACAATATCATATTTAAAAAGAAGAAATTTACAGACTCAGTATCACTCGGTGTACACCTCATAGGAGTAAGTGTTCTGATTGGAACAAGGGTGGGGTTCTCCTGCGGGCAGATTAGTATAGATGAAAGAGGCCGGTATATCTTTCTGTATTATACCTTTGAGAATATGGCATGCATTTTGACTAATATATACACCCCTCCCCCATTTAAAGCAGAGGTTTTGTATCAGTTGATGAAATAAATTTCCGATAAACCTGATGTTCCAATAATGGCAGTAGGAGACTTTAACATGGTACTGGATGAGAGGGTGGATAAATGTCCATCAGGAACTCAGACAGGAAAAGGGGTCATTATGTTTTCTCAAATAGTAGGAGAGTTGGGGCTGGGGGACATATGGGGGATGCGGAATCCAACTAAACAGGAATATTCCTGTTTCTCAAAAACCCATTCCATGCTCTCTAGAATTGATCTGGCTCTGGGTAGTGAGGATATGCTGCATTTTGTTAGGAACATAAATTATATGCCCAAGGGCCGCTCTGACCACTCTACATTGGTTGTGTCATTGAGTCAGGGGGAGGAGTACTGTAAAGGGGATTGGAAAATAAGCCCATACTGGTTAGAGATAATAGGGGGAAAAGTTAGAATTTATGAGTATTAATGCTGGAACGGCACCCCTAGGGGTGGTCTGGGATGCCCTTAAGGCATTTTTTAAGGGGAAACTAATACAGCATGTAGCTTGTTATTAAAAACTTATTATTAACAAGCTTGCAGGAGCAGAACAGCAATATATAGTAAGATCCACCCTTAGGGGATTTATGAGTGGATTAAAATACAACAAGAATATAAGGACCTAGTCCTCATAAAAGCAGAGAACGAGTTGATGTTCCAAAGAGAGCATTATTATGTAGAGGGAGAGAGTGCAGGATACTTACTGGCTCGATTGGCCAGGGTAAATACAACTACCACTGTTATATTCGCCATTAGAACGGATAGGGGCAGAATAACATCACACGTCCCCGAGATTGTAGACATATCTAAAAAATACTATGAGAAACTGTATAGTGCCCAGGGCGGGGAGGGAGAGGCAGAGATGTTGGAGTTTTTTAGGGATCTGAAGATCCCCCATCTAATGGAGGAAGACAGAGAGGCATTGGATGCCCCCATAGTTTTGGAAGAAGTGAGACAGGCAGTATTAGCATTGGCAAACTAGAAATCTCCACGACCATGCGGTCTGCTAGCAGAGATATACAAATGTTATGAAGAAATCCTGCTACCAGAGCTGTTAAAAACATTCAATGGAGCATTAGCGGATGGTGTATTGCCCTCATCTATGAGGGAATCCACCATCTTAGTCCTTCCAAAAGAAGGAAAAGATCTACTTGACCCTGCCTCATATGTGCCAATAGCATTGTTATATACAGATGTAAAAAATTTGGCAAAAATACTGGCTGTTAGGCTAAAAAAAAATAATTCTTTCCAGCTTGATCCTGCAAAAAAAACAAGGCAGCAATTGAAAAGGGGGAAATGCATAGATCAGTGAGAACTGATCCCACGGTATCACCAATGGATCTGTTCTGCAAGCAAATGGATCCTTTGTTCTGGACACAAAGTTGACTAACTTTATGTTGAACCTGGTTGCTAATAGATCTATGTCCGGAGTTCCCCATCTCTGCCAAACAGCCCAAAAATATGTCAGGGTGAAGAAGCCATTCCCCTGGGAATAATCTGCTGGCGACAATTGGCAGTCTGCCTGCCAATTCTCTATTCCCAGAATGAAGACTGCAGATAGGCACAGAATATTTCTTTCTGCCCAAGTTAGAATATGGTTCACCTCTCTCTGCACCGAGAGACTCCTGGTGCCCCCTTGGTGATTGATATAGGCCACAGCCATGACATTGACGGATTGGATCCTGACAGGACAATCCCTTAACCTGGAAGTCCAGGCTCTCAGAGCCAGACGCACTGCCCAAATCTCTAGGATGTTGATGGGCAAGGCTCTTTCGTTCTTGAACACTGTCCTCGGACAGTCGTCTTCTTTAGTACTGCTCCCCAGCCTGAAAGGTTGGCGTCTGTCATTACCGCTTTCCAGATAACTGGTCTGAAGGATTTTTCTTTTAGCAGATTCTTTAGTAACCACCAATTGAGGTTTTGGGACACCCTTGGTGACAGCCGCATTGGCAAGTCCAAAGCTTGGATTGTTTTGTTCCAAGCAGATATAATACTGTTTTGCAACAGTTTTGAATGGAACTGGGAATAGGGAACTGCTTCGAATGAAGCCACCATCTTTCCTAACAACCTCATGCAAAGGCGAATGGAGGGATCTCCTTTTGACCTGAGCCTCCACACCAACTCTCTTATGGAGTTGTTTTTTGCCTGGGAAAGAACACCTTTTTCTGGACTGTATCTATGATCAGACCCAAATACTCCAGATTTTTTAGTGGTTTTAAGGGAGACTTCTCTAGGTTGAGAATGCAACCTAGACTTTTCCAGGTAACTGGTTGTAATGCGTACACTTTACTCCGAACACCAATTGGTCTATTAGCAATAGATTGTCTAGGTATGCCAAGACTGTTTATGCCCTGTGCCCTTAACCTGGCTAGAGGTGGGGCTAGCACCTTTATAAACACTCGGGGCGCTGTAGCTGGCCCGAAGGGCAAGGCTTCAAACTGAAATGGTGTTCTACTTCAAACCGCAGAAACCTTTGGTGAGTGGGAAATATATGGACATGCAGATATGCATCCCTCATGCCAATAGACGCCAGACGTTTTCCCCCTTGTAGGATAGAAACTACTGACCTGATCAACTCCATAGAAAGAAGCGGATCTTTAGGAACTGATTTAGATTATTTTAGAACTAGAATGGATCTGTTGAATTTCTGTGTGGATCTGTACATGTACAGGAAAGAAAAAGGCAATGAAGGTTTTAAGGAACCTAAGAAGAAACAGAACCATCAGCTGACTCTACTAGAGGTAGCTTGAAAGAGGCACGAAAGAAACGTATCGAGATTTGTACCAGCAATGTCTCAGATTGCAAGGCTGAAAAAAGGTTCAACTCCAGTTGTCTCTTCCGCAGAGGAGTAATCGGTTTGCCTTTCTTCCTGATCACCTGAGGGTAACCCCTCATCCTCTACCCACTGTTCCCTTGATAAGGGGTCTAAGGTGGGGGAGGGGGATCCAACACGCTTCCTATCCTTTTGGATAGTGGATATGGTTAAAGTCGCTAATTTTCCTTCTAGGCCCTGCAGGGCGGAAGAAAAACGCATTTTCAATCATGTATACAGGGGCTGAATGTTTTCTCCTCTAGAGTCTGACGGTGGAGGCCATCGCTACTGCCTAGAGGCAGCTGCCCCTGACGCAGGGGAAAGAGTCTGTTTAAATAAAAGGACGTTTATATCTTCTTTATGTTTATCTAAGAAATCTGCCCCGCACCCCTCAAGGGAGAGGGGTGTATGTGTATCCTTACTCCCTCTAGAGGAGACTTTAAGGCATTACAATGTTACATATGGAGAAAAGGCATAGGTGGACTTTGCAGTTCCTTAGCTTTTCTCTTACCTTATCCTCACTGCAGGATACTGCTGAAAACAGACAGATCCAAACTTCACCCATCACAGCGGGCAGCATTAGTAAACCTTCAAAGACCGGGTCCCTATAAAAGGGTTCCACTCCTTTGGACCGGTATAGCACTCCTCAGGACAATTTTAGGTAATGTAGCAAGACCAAAAAGAGTCCTACTTCCTCTGGTCCAGCCCTCAAAGAGAAGCGTTACAGGCAAAACCTTGTTCTTCTATGCGAGGCCCGGGTACCATCCTGTAGCCACAGTGGAGGTTTTTTAAATCATGCATGGATCCCTCCTGGAGCTCCTCAGAGCACATCTTCACTCGTGACCAACACCTTAGACACTGGCGAAAAAACTGATGTGCTCCTGGAAGGAGGAGGGATTGTATAGGGAGTGAACGTCCTTGATTGGGTATACCAGTGTCAACACCTGAAGGTGGCCCATAACCCATTAAGTAATTACTTAGGCTCTGTGTCCTATGATGTACGATAAAGAAAAGATTTTGTTGTTGTTGGGCTGTGATCTAAGCACGAGACTTTGACCCAGGAGTTGTCTAAGTACGATTGTTGATTAGGGACTTGTTAAATCTGAGCTAAAGATAAACTTGTGCTCAGGGGATCATTAAATGGAAGGAATGAGAAAATCTGAGTGGTACCTATGCTCGAAGTCAATGTGTCACCCTCATCATTCTGCTGTAATAGTGAGATCCACAATATTATCCATCTGGCTAGGATGAACCATTACTTTGCAACAAATTTGAGAACAGCACTGTTTTTTTTGCTGCTGCTAAAATGATTGCTGGAGTTGGTGATTTCAATACCTCATTTTTATTGTGGGGTGAGGTGGCGCATTCATACTATTTTTTCAATGGCACAATGTCAATGTCTTTTTGGATTACAACTTTTTTTTTTTTTATCAATTTGTCTAAAAAACTGACAGCATTGCCAAAGAATAATATTTATTTATTTTATTTCACAGGCTGCATGAGAGATTTGGTGTCTGGCTTATACCAACTCATGATCTCATGACTATAGTGTGAATTGAGGTCAAGCACAATGAAATCAACCCGTATTCATATCCAATCATGTGCAGAGGTTCTCTTTTGTAAATTCTCTTGCACATGACTGGATGTTTGAAGTGAACACAAGTTTACTTGACTCTTCAGCTCACTTAACACTTTAATAAATCAGAAAGACTTGTAGCTGCATAACTAAAACTGCCAAAGAGGCTTGCTACATCAACCTTAGAGTGAAAATATGTGCTGCATAGAAATCTTTAATTCACTCACAAGAATAATATTTATTGACCAAATAATACCAGTTAACATTTGTATAAAGTGTAGACATTTCATTTTACATGACACAAAGTACTTGGATGATTGAGTGAGTGGAGACGGTGCAAGAACGATACTTAAAGTGCTTCCAATGGCACAGCAGAAATTACAGTGGTTCTAAAGCCTTGTTAAAATTCACATAAATCTGATCAATGAGATGAAGTACTACCAAATCAATGAATATTTTTTTAAGTGTGCCTAACCCAACATATGCATACCTTTTCACAACCGTATCCCCCATGATACTAGTACCTGAGTCAATCAACCTCCGACTGGGGAGCACATTCTCAGACATCATGTGATCATAATTATCAGGACTAAATATTCCTTAAATAAAATAAAATAGTAAAATATCTTGGGATGGATAGTATTAGGATTATGTAACAGCGCTGTTATAGGAGCCACTTCTAATTATTTTGCAGGGCAGGTAAAGCAGAGGCGGACTGCTGTCACTTTTATCAGTCAATTAAAATGGGGGGGGGTGAAACAGAGGCGGGACTTTTGTTGCTATTGCAGGTGCCACTGCAAATCATTTTCATGGAGAGGTAGGGCTCCTGTTTGAACCACAGCAAAAGTGGTTTTATAATTTTTTATTCCACTAGAACACTTTGATCCACTAGAGGGAGAGTTTTCCCTCACTTTCTGGTGACACAACCGGGGCAATCTCCCCAATAACCCTATTCCACATCTACTAAAATGCTTTAATTGTGGTCTGTGTCCCCATTAGGAGAGATTAAACAAAACATATTTTTTCTTAGCACATATAGCAGCTAGCCAACAAAGAACAAAGTAGATTGTCCGACAATTTGCTGCAAAAACTGAGGTTTTAGTTACATAAAATTTGAAAATATTTGCTGCAGTTGCATTGCCCTGCCAAGGCTCCTTTGTACAGTGCAGTCCTATCTTTAGTTTATGAGAGCCTTAATGTTGGTAATATAAATAACAATGGATAAATTCACATGTATGCCCGGGGGCAGCCCATTCCTTCTAAGGCCTCATGCATACTGGATGTTTTTACAGCTGCTGTTTTTGGCTATAGATGTTTTTTTTCTGCAGCCAGTAAACTCCACAGCATGTTATCCTATGTGTCAATGCACACATAGGCTGCTATCAGAGTTTTTTGGCAGGGGCGTTTTCTGGTTGGAAAAAACACCCAGGACTAATGGGTTTTAAAAAATAAGTAAACCCGGATGTACGTAAAAGCATAATGGGCTAGTATGTATTGCATAGTAGCCCATTATGTTGCGCTTACCTGCAAATAAAGCCCCCAATATCCCATCTGTCCCCGCTGGTGGCTGCACCATCTTCACCCCTCTTCCTTCTGGGGCCATGGACTCCGACCCTGTGACTGACCGGAGTCACGATTGTCACTCCCGCACATGCGTGCGGGAGCAGCCAGTCACGGCATGGGCCCTTTAGAAACGGCACGATCGTGCCCTTTCTTCAGTGTGCATGTGCCGATGACGTTGGCGCAAGCATATATGGCAAATAGTTCCTAAATCATGAAGGTTTAGGAGATATTTCCAGAACCTACAGGTAAGCCTTACTATAGGCTTACCCGTAGGTAAAAGTGGTGTAACTAGGTTTACAACCACTTTAAGAGGAGTTTTTCAGCGGTGAAAATGCTCTAACTCTGATAAAAGCTAAAAAATGCTGAAAAATGTGGCTATCCATTTTTGAGCCATAAGCTTTTGTGGGAGTATAGTTTTGCTAAAAAAGCTAAAAAATGCTGCAGCTAGAAAACGCAGAGAAACGCTACTGCAAAAACACTGCAAAACTCATTCTACGGCTTTCTACAGCTAATGTTACTGACTTTTTTATAACCTCCAGTGTGTATGAGGCTTTAAAGTTGCAGGGATGATGGCATCTAATGTGTCCCTGTGACAATTCCAGAAAGCTAAAAAAAAATGGCAATTGTCTTTATTTAAATCCACATGGATTGCAGAGAGCAAACAAAATAATTATTTTTGCCTGTTTTAGAAACAGAGGTTTTAATTATACAACATGTGCAGTTTACTTTAAAGGCTAGTTGAAAACTGGGGAGGTTGCCAATTTTTGTTTAGCTTGCTGGAATTGGTACAGGGGTAATGCTTTATACTTTAATAAAGAAATATTGAAATGAGAAAAAAATCCTCCCTGGGCAACTACCAAAATGCTATTTTACTCAGGAAGCCACAATTTGATTGGTACACGACAACATATTCTGATTAAATCATAATTCCTGGTATGAAGCTGTTTCCAAACATCTTTTGACTGTGATATTCTATGATAGTTGGAACTTTTATGTTTTGTTTCCTTTCTTTTCAGTTTAAATATGTTTTTGGAGGGGCTTGCCGAGGCAATGGGGCTTCCACATAAATTTGAAACGTTGTGCAACTAAAACCTCAGTTTTTAATGCAGTTTTTAATGCAATATTTTTTTTTATTATGCTAGTTAGCTGAGCTGGTAAGCGTACTGAAAAAAATATTTTGTTTTCTGTGTGCAAATTCCTTCCACGCACACCTTATTATAAAAACTAGTTATAAATGGAGGCGATTGCAATTTTTATTTAGCCCATTATGATGATTCTCCTCTCTTTTTTCCTTTTACTTGACACGCAATTAGAATAGGTCTGCCCAATGGGGTCATAAACAACAGTTAAAAAAACTCACAGAGGTTCTAGCCTTCAACATTATATCCAAAACTTGAGTTCTTTAAAGTGAGCCTGACATGTTACAAGATTCAACAATGGTATAATTTCAGAAAATATGTTTACGCCTTTTATTACTAATAAGCCATTGTAAGACGTTAGTAAAGTAACTGAGGCTAGGCTTCAGAAGATCATCTTGGGACCATGATATTATTAGTCGGTTGCAGAGAGGGGAAAGCATTTCTTCAGTCTTCTCCTTTATAATTCTCACAGGCTGTACAAGGTAACTAATGTGTCACAGGTAGCAGGGGGCTAAGTTGTATACATACAGCTGTGAATACACAGTCACACAACTGATTCACTAAATAGGTTTGGAATCTCCACTAAATAAATTGTATCTGTGTTCACTTTGAATACTCAATCGTGTGCAAATTAAATAAATAAACAGGAGTTTGCCTTTCACGTGATTACATAGTTGAAGAGAATCTACACTATTACTTTATTAAGTGAAAATTATCAACACCTCTAGTAAATCAGCTCCATAAGGCCTCATGCACACTTTTATGAGTTTAGGCATTTTTTTTCCTACCCTTGAACTCCCCTAATGTTACCCTATGTGTCCATGCACACATGGACGCTTTTAACAGTTTAGTAGCACGGGCGTTTAGAGAATGTTTTCTGAATACCCTAAAATCCCATTCAGGAGATTTAATTTTGACCACAAAAAAACGCTAAATGCTGTTAAATGCGTGTAAACACTGTCAAACGATCAAACCAATAGGCGCGTTTAGCACTTCAGCGTTTATTCGTTTCAATGGCTAGAATAAATAAAAATTCTGGCCAATGAAATAAAAAAACGGCCAACTCCAAACACTGCTAAACACTTCTAAACTCCCCTAAACTGGTTTGAAAAAAATGCAGCTTAGGATAGTTTATAACGCTGATTTACTCCTTTCAATAGTTTTCAAGAAACCAGTGTGCATGGGGCCTAAAGTGTATTGCAGAAGCCATGGTATGTGCTGATTTGATCTTCCTGCGCTGACATCTTGGTATGCTTGCTGGTTCCATAGTCTAAATTCCTTTGTTGTCATATTGAAGATAATAAACAGGAAGACCAGTGTCAGGCACCTTGTGATAGTAATAAAGTTAACTGAAAAGAAATTACATTTTTATAAAAATGAATAACAGATGCTAAAATAATTTTAAGAAATACAATTAAAAAAGGAATCACGGGTGAGGTATGGGAGTGTCTACAGTCTATATACCATCTATCTCAGGTCTCCCCCTCATACAATTTAGCACAATTATTTTTGTTACACAGAGCATATCGCACCCCGGTTCACTTGCACAGTTTGGGAAGGAGAGAATCCCCAATATATAGGTATTGGAAAGATATAACAGACATTATTTCTTTGATATACTCTGTGATTAGGTTTCCTATGGACCCTATTGTTGCCTGTTGGGCATGGTGGGTGACAAAATGTTTACCCTACCAATCAATCTTGCAGTCCTAAAGCTGACTACACATTATACCACTTTTACGCAATTTTCTTGTAGAACTTCCCTTTAGATTTACCAAAACCATATAATATGAGGTCAAACCTAAACACTTTCAAATTGTATGCAATCAGGCAGGTCCTTGCACTACATAATTGAAGGTAAATCTAAAGGAAATTGAACAACAAAAATTGTAAAAATGTGTATCCAGCTTCAGACTTTTATATATTGCCCCCAAAAAATTGCCTGTTTTTGGATGTCACCTCACATCCCAACTAAGAAACATTGGGTTGACAAAGTTATACAAACAAGAAGGTGCAGTACTCTGAACAGGGGAATTCCGTAATGACAGGGTGAAGTCCACAGAAGTGTGCTCAGCCTATGATGTCCTCCAGGCAACACTCGAACAGCAAATGAAGATAGAAAATTGCCGGCAACTCCAATCCATATAAAATAATTTATTGGCACATGTAGGAAATACAGAAAGCAGGTGCGTTTCGGCTAAACAGCCTTGGTCACTGCACAAAGTTAATTCTCTTCTAATATGGGAAAAATTGACATACCATCATATAAATGCTCATCGTAAATTCTCTTCTATTTGGCAAGTGTGGCTGGACGCTTCCAGGCTTGCACCCCCCAATTGGTTTTGCACAGGCTCCTGCAAGTAAGAAAGGCTAAACATTCCAGTGTCATATCTTTGTGTCAGTACCCTGTCAGGTTCAGGATAATAGAGCAGATACCTCATATCACTAATGTATTAACCTTTTTACAAAATGGTTCTTAGCATTTACATTTTATTTGATAGCGGGCTTACTTGCTATGGACTGTTTGATGGTTGCATTTTCTTCGCTGTTTTTAAACTTTTTTTTCTTCTTCTTTTTTGTAACTCTGTGTTACCTAACCTTTTTTTTTTTTCAAATGTTTTGAGAATACTGTTTGGCCATATACTGAATTGGTAATGCACTCCTGTTATGATGTATGTCTATCCTTCATAGGGATAGGCACGGATGGCATGTTTATATTGCCCTTTTTACTGATTCATGTCTGTATCTTCTTTGTGGTTCAATAAAAATGTTACTTCATTTAAAAAAAGAAAAAAAAAAAAAAAGAATAATCCTAAATACACCAGGACACATGTAACATTTATATTAGATTGCGAGGCAGTACAAATGTCCCTTATTACACAAGACACATCAAATATCTCAGTACGTATTACAGGTTCAAATAAAGATTTTAATAAGATGTATTGCGATTAATATGGACATTTTGTTCTGTGCAGTAATAATAATTAATGCTAAAAGGTGTCACATTGACATGTGGGGTGTGCATTTTAATGACAGGTCTACTTTAAAATACTGTTATGTGAAGCTATCTTTTTAGTATTTCTTTTGTTTCTGATCATATGATCATACTCTACTGAAAACTCAATAGAATTAGCTTATTTCTTATGTTCGTTCACAAAGATGGCTCTTTTCTATTTTTTTTTTTTTGTGCAAGATAATATCCTCCCCATCTCTTGTTTATTCTGTTAAGTGGTAATCTAAATAACAGATTTTGTTGAACTTCTTTCTGCTGACAGTTTTTACACTTTTTTTTACCTCTACCCTCCAACATATTTAAGATTATCTTGTTAAAAAAAAAAAAAAGTTACTGCTCCAGTCTGAATTTAAAATGCAGAATGAATTTCTAGAACAACACTAGACACTGTACTAAATATACTCCATGAGATGTGAATGCATTAACTAGAACCCTGTGGTTACTAGAGTGCTGTTCTTAGAAAGACTCCATCTTTAACCATATTTTACTTAGTAGCTCAGATTTCACCATACAACGTGATAATGACTTGAGAACCAAAATAAATAAATACATTTAAACAAATATCATGTATATGGTTCATATTTAGCTTGTTAAATCCATAGTTTCCAGTTGTACACAATTTCAAAAAATTGTAGGCATGACTGATTATAAAAATATGTTTGATATACTTCACAGATCTACATAGGAAGTTCAAGCATGTGTTATATACACAGTTGAATTATGTTGTGCACAAAGACAGTCAGACTAATGTGTTCTATTCATTGAAGCAAAGTGTGTGTCGTGGTGGATTGCGTTGCTAAAAAAATAGTGCATGCACCTGTTTCAGGGCATTTTGATGCATTAGGAAGCCCATTCCAATCAATAGACTTCCTTAATACAACACTGCAAAGATGTAAATGGGCCCTAAAAAATCTACACCTTAAAGAAGTCAGGTCCTTGTGTCTACTGTGCAAGAACATAATGACTTATGAACAGAAGAATACATATTTGAAAATCCACACTGATGTAGACATTGATTTACTAAAGGAGTGGGTCATGTTCACACTGTTCATTTAGCTTAGTGAATGAGGGGAAGCTGTGCCTACTTCAATCATCCAATCATGAGCAAGCAAGAATCCCGTTTTTTTTTTTTTTTTTTTCCTTCCACATGATTGGATTGGGTATTCATTGCAAAAGTGAATTTTTACTTAACTTCACTTCATTCACCAAGATAACTAAAAATGCAGTTTGCAAAGTAAACCAACCAGAATGGCCCAACTACATTAGCAAGGGATTGTCAAAATAGGCATGGGGAGCTGGGCACTACCATGGAAGTTTATTCCATTGCAATAAATAAAAAATACTATGCAGCAGCGAGAGGGTCCTCCTTTTATTTGTAGCTTCATCGGAGACCAATCTGATTCATTCCAACTTGAAAAAGCCTGTTTTAGGTAGTTTTGACTGCAACAATTAGACCACAACAGATCTAAAAGCATTAGGAAAGCTCTTTAAAAAAATGACAATTCACAAATTTGTACAAAGTGGCCAGCAGTGCAACAGTTTAATAGTATAGTTTGTGAGCTTTTTTTTTTTTTTTTGCAGCAAAACATTGCATTTTCTTTAAAGTTTAAAAAAAGTCAAAACATTTCAAAATCACAATCCCATAGTCCCCAAACCAGCTCCTATCTCCATATTTCTAGTGAGCAGGGCCCTCTGATTTCTCTTGTACCAAATTGTAATGTAACTGTAATGTCTGCTTTTATTTTGTTAAGCGCTCCGCAAAGTGTTGGCGCTATATAAATCCTGTATAATAATATTTCCCCATTATTCAAAATATAGACTTCAGGTATTTATTTGAAAAAAGTTGACTAGCATCAGGACAATATGTGAGCATTTGAATAGGCAGTAAATAGAAAAAGCTCTGCAGTGTGGGCCTATTTTAGAGTATCTACTGCTGACAGCACCATTGTGGTCTGCAGCCCCTGTTTGCAGCTCATCAGCCATACAGCCATTTGTTTGGATTCCATGTGGCCTGTTTCACTTCTTCACAAAGGCACATAGCAGCCATTTTTGGAGGACTGTTAATGCATTCTCTTCATCCCTTCCTTCTCTTATGGAAATTCTGAAATCCTGAAATAGAAGGAGGAAGGTTGGGGTGTTGGATGTGAACATGTAGGTTATGGTGCTGGTGTTAAGGATAAATGAAGCAAAAAAAAAAAACTTCCAATAACTAAGAGGAAAGGGCAAGCAGCAACAAATGTGTGGGGAAAATTATGCAGCCATAGGAAAGAGCATCAGCAAAAATAACCATAGAATCCTAGAACCATAGACCATACCCCTTCCTCTCTCTCTTTTTATTTTAACTTGTAAGTTCTTCTCTACCCTGATAAAGTAAACATGGGAAGAAGATGGAAGTGCAGTCATTAGAGTAATGCAATGCAAGGTGGTTTAGGTGCACACTGTTTCTTTAACTTCTTCCCGACTACGTTATAGCTGAATAATGGCTAAAGCATGATAACAAATTTCTGGAAGGGCGTCTATTGATGTCCTCCCATGATTGTGCTTCTTGCGTGCTCCCTTCGTTGTGCATCAGCAGGGATCTGTGATCACTGTGTCCTTCAGACACAGCTGATCCCAGATTGGGGTAAGCAGCCAATCACAGCAGGTCTTTACCATGTGATCAGCTGTGTCCAATCACAGCTTGTCACAATTTAAACAGGATTTGCCGGTTATCAGCAGTCCTCTTCTCACACTGACAGTGCATGAGGAGAGCAGAGCCGGTAAGCAGCAATCCACACAGAGAACAGCTACACTGATAATCAGTGTCCTGATTGTCAGTGCCGCCCCAACAGTACCTAACAGTGCTACCAATCAGTGGACTGGAGAGCGCAAAAGAGAGAAAACTGCAGAGTGCAAAATATGGTGCAGCTCTGCACAGAAACCTATCAGCTTCCAGGTTTTATTGCTAAAGCCTAATTGAACCAGCTGACGTTAGAAGCTGATTGGCTACCATACACAGCTGCACCAGATTTTGCACTCTTCAGTTTTAGTATATCAACCCCTTTGTGTTACAGTATGTGGTGAAAACTCTCTTCTCCTTCTTCAACAATCTCCTGCCTGCAAATCACTTGCCTTCCAAAAGAAAAAAATAAGCTTCTGTGCTAATACAAAGTGCCCAGGACTATTTTTGCAAATGTAGCACCCTCTACCAGAAGGTAGGTGCTAGTAAGGGTTGTTTTACTAGGTTTGTTCAGCACAGGCAAATTTAGGCAGGCCTATGCTGCAAGCTAGGCCTGTCTGTTTTGATTCTTGGGCTGGGAGTGGTTAGAGTAGCAGTGGGTGTGACCACCTGGGCTCCACTCTGAGGCGCCTCCCCTGCTTTCAAGGAGAATGTTCTGGAAGAGGAGGCTGGGCCTAGAGCTGGAGTGGCAGGCAGCACATGTGGGAGCTCTGACCAATCCCTAACTGGCATTGGCAAGGGGCAGGCCTCCTATATATGCTGAGGTCACATGCTGCTGGGGAGGAGTAGTCGACTGGGTGACGTGAGGAATGGAGTGCTAGACAGCCGCAGGATCACACCCCCACCTGGAGGGGGGGCGTGGGATTGCAGGAGGAGGCCCGGGGAGAGCTGTGAGGGAACATTGCCTTTACATGATCATTGGCAATGTCTCTGTCATCACACGGTCTGTGACAGGGAGTTCCTGGAGCAGAAGGGGCAGGAGAAGCTCTCCGAATGCATGGCCCAGGAATGTTCCGCATCAAGGACTCAGGGCTGGAAGGTTGGAAGGTCAGTGAGTGTTACCACAGTGGATGGCTGGAGGATGTGCCAGGGAGTCTGTAAGGGAACTCTGCTTCTACACGGTCACTAGCAGAGTCTTCATCATGCACACGGTGGATGGTGAGGAGTCCTGGACCAGAAAAGAGACTGTGGGGATGTGTGTGTCAAACCAGTGTTTCCGGGGAACACATGGTTTGCAAGTTGGACTGGCTGGGAGCAGTGGTCCATTTCCTAGAAAATAGACTTTAACCTACTAGGCCTCCAGGGAGAGGTTCTGCAGACCTCAGGCCTAGTAGCAGCGAGTCACCAGAGCCAGTAGAGGGGCTTATTCAGAGTGAGTTCTTCATACCCATTAGAAGAGGATGTGTTATGCTCTAATGTAACTACAAGTTGTGCAGGAGGAAACCAAGAGTGCAAGGAGAAGCAAGTTTGGGCAGGTGGTAAAGAGAACTAAGACCATTACTTCTACATGGTCAAAAGCGATGTTTCTGTCCCTCACACGGTGACGGATGGAGAACTCTTAGTAACAGCAGTCTGCATGGAGATGCAGGGAGCAATAGTCTGCATAGAAGATGCAGAGGGAGTAACAGTCTGCAGGGAGCTGCAGGAGAAGATTTCTACTTAGTCAAGTGTGCACATTCTATCTTCAGGCTCTAAACAGATCAAAGTATATTGAAATCTGTAAATGTGATGGAATCCCTATTCAAGTTGTACCCCCCAATAAAACAACAAAAATAAAGCTCGCAAATGACTGTTCATTGTCTTTGGAAAGGATGCATGAAGTCTGGCAGTGGGGTGATTTGGCAGATTGTTTGTCAGTAGTGCTAACACCATGGCTACACAAAGAAAAAAGTCCTTTAAAAAAATTGCAGCTAACAATGTGGAAATATTACCTATGAAAAAACACATGCAGCCAGGTATCAATGACCTGTATGTAGACTATAAAAATTACATTGCAGCCAGGAAATATGTCCTTTAAAAATGGAGCCTGCTATGACTGCAATGTATGTGGATAGGGATGTGCTATGAAAAATTCAATTGCAAGCAGCAAAATATTAAATATATCCTTTAATAATAAACATTACATTTCAGCCTGTTGTAACTGCAAACAGCACATATGGAGAGGCTGTAAAGAAGCTGCAGAACACACATCAGCAGCATTAAGATGTAAAAATCCTTCCCTCCCCCACCCCCAAATTCCCCAAAATACATGCATATTGCTACCTGAAGGACATTCAGTAAAGGCTTTACACCTACTATAACCAGTTTGCCCGGAGCCGATGCGAGTGCCCAGCGGGCGCGATGACCGTCGGGCACCCGCAATCGCTCGTGACAGAGTGAGAACTGGGATCTGTGTGTGTAAACACACAAATCTCGGTTCTGTCAAGGGAGAGGAGACCGATCGTGTGTTCATACTAAGTATGAACACCAATCGGTCTCCTCCCCTAGTCAGTCCCATCCCCTCCACAGTTAGAACACACCTAGGGAACACAGTTAACCCCTTGAGTGCCCCCTAGTGTTAACCCCTTCCCTTCCAGTGACATTTATACAGTACAGCATTTTTATAGCACTGATCGCTCTATAAATGTGACTGGTCCCAAAAATGTGTCAAAAGTGTCTGATTTGTCTGCCGAAATATCGCATACCACTAAAAATCCTAGATCCCCACCATTACTAGTAAAAAAAATAATAATAAAAAAAATGCCATAAATCTATCTCCCTTTTTGTAAACGCCATAACTTTTGCGCAAACCAATCAATATATGCTTATTGCATTTTTTTTTTTACCAAAAATATGTAGAATATATATATGTCTAAACTGAGGAAAAAATGTGTTTCTTAAAAAAAAATGGGATATTTATTATAGCAAAAAGTAAACGCTATTGTGTTTTTTTTTTCAAAATTCTTTTGTTTATAGCGCAAAAAATAAAAACCGCAGAGGTGATAAAATACCACCAAAAGAAAGCTCTATTTGTGGAGAAAAAAAGGACGTAAATTTTGTTTGGGTACAGAGTTTCACGACCACGCAATTGTCAGTTAAAGCGACGCAGTGCCGCATCGCAAAAAATGGCCTGTTCAGGAAGGGGGTAAATTCTTCCAGGGCTGAAGTGGTTAAGTAACCAGTGTCTACAAGCACTACACTAATCTGTCTCTATGCACACTCAGCAGCACGTCCTATGCATGCTTTCCCAATCACAGCTAAGCAAATTCTCAGTATTGCTCTTGGGAACCCTGCCTTCAGCAAATGCCTATTTTGGGCTATTTAAATGATAACTGTAATTATGCCTTAAAGCGGTTGTATACCCGCAATTTTTTTTTTTTTTAACCCTGTACAGCAAAAGGCATAATGAGCTAGTATGCACCGCATACTAGCTCATTATGAAATACTTACCTTAGAACGAGGCCTCAGTATCTTACCTGGTCCACACCGAGGGAGCTGTCATGTTGCCTCGGCGTGTCTTCCGGGTATCGCGGTTCCAGCGCTGTGAGTGGCTGGAGCCGCGATGTCATCACTCCCGCGCATGCGCGCGGGAGATTTCTTACTCGGCAAGGTCCGGCAGCTGCCGGGCTTCAGCCGAGAATCCCCTGTGCGCATGCGCCGCTGCAGTCAGCGGCGCATAGCAAGGGGAATATCTCCTAAACCTTAAAGGTTTAGGAGATATTTTTTTTACCTACAGGCAAGCCTTATTATAGGCTTACCTGTAGGTAAAAGTAAAAAAAAAGACTATACAACCGCTTTAAATGACCCTGCTTCCTCTCCATCACCTCCCATGCTCATATTTTACATGCCTGCCTCCTCTCCCCTGATGTCACTTAGAGCCACTCAGCAACTGTTGCAGAAGTTTTCCTGCTGGGTGCTTCTCCATTTATTCCTATGAAGAGACCTTATTCATTCCTATAGAGAGGTCATCTATTATGCATGCCAACAGTAGCTGGCCTCTACATAGTAATGGAGATTCATTTGCACATGCATAGATAAAGGGCCTGGCTAGGCAGCTTCTTCAGTGGAGGTAAAGATCTTTAAGAAGGGAGGATACCTATTTAATGGGATCCTGGGGGGGTCAGGTAAAGGAAATCTGTAAAAAAAAGTATAGTTATCCTTCACATTTGGATGTATAAAATGTAGATTATTATTATTATTATTATTATTATTATTATTATACAGGATTTATATAGCGCCAACAGTTTACGTAGCGCTTTATGCAATGGATTTCAGAATTCCAATATACACTGAGTTTTACGCAGTGTAAAAACCAACCACATCTTATTCTCCTTACAATCACTGTCTGCTTCCTTATAGTATTTAGACATTGCTGTTTTTTTGTTTTTTTGTTGTTGTTTTTTTTTTTTTTTTTTTAACATTGCCATTCTGCTGAGAAACAGGTTAAGTGTTAGATATTAAACAAGACACACACATAAATGTCACCTGAAGATACCGAAGCCCATTTTAAAAAGCACAAGGAGCAGGCTTTTGTGAGGCTTGTTTTTGCATATTGTCACATAAAATGTGTTATCTTGCTAGCTTCAAAACCTTTTTTCCTCTTTACATTACCATCTGTTGCAGGAATCTAAACTTTGAAAACAAATTTAATTGATAGAGCAAAGCACTGTGGGTAGATTTTGGCTGTGTGCCGACATCTAGAATGGCAGCAATGAAGTTATGACTCCAGTGATAAACCCAAATATTT
Organism: Aquarana catesbeiana; assembly: GCF_042186555.1. Taxonomy (NCBI): domain Eukaryota; kingdom Metazoa; phylum Chordata; class Amphibia; order Anura; family Ranidae; genus Aquarana; species Aquarana catesbeiana. The sequence goes on from NC_133336.1 coordinate 115,322,909, forward strand.
TCTGAGACAGCCATTTTGAAATGGTTTATTAGTGCAAGTGAATAAGCATAAAAGGACCAATAAATAAGCATAGATATTGAGAGAAACCCTAAGGATAGAGACATACTGGTGTGTTTTTAAAAGTGTAAGCTTTGAGCCTGGCATCCTGATCCTAGCCAAAGGTGTGGCCAGCCCATTGAATTTGGGGGGGGGGGGCAAAGTTCAAACACACATGCCTCTCGGCAGCCTCAGCTGCACTGTGCAGTGAATGAACGGGAAGTACTCTGTGCTTCCTGTTCATTCACAAACTAAAATATAGTAAAAACAGTTTACTATGCTTCAGTTATGAATGGACAAAGTATGTGTGTTCACTGTGTTTATTTAGAAAAGGAAGGTGCTGGTAAATGACATATTTACTAGCCTCTTCCCCCACACTCCATTCTGAAACATCCTCCGCAGCAGCTGGGGGGAGAGGATGGAAACCAGCAGCATTGGGGGGCCAACATTGGGAACGCCCGGGCAGTAGGGGGAATCGGCACTGCACGTAGTGATTAGGGTGTGCCCTGTCAAGGTACCAACAGCTTAGAATTGCTTGAGTACTTCACATGGTCACAGGAATTCTCACTGGCGCATAACCAATGCGCACAGACGCACGTGCACTGGCAAACGGGTGCACGCATGTGGACAGGTGCGCACACGGGTGCGTGCCGGACAGCATAGGCACACTGGCGCTCAGACATGCACGCCCCCAGCCTAGTTTTGGCGCCAATGGACCTTTATAAGGAAGCCTGTCAGTGATTATAGTTGCTGGTTGATCTATGGCTCATCCAGTGTGTTATCTCCATGATATTCCCGTGTCTCCTGTTACCGACCCGGCTTGTCCTTGACCTGTATCCTGCATGCTTCCAGTGTTTGACCTCGGCTATCCATCTGACCACGTCTGCACGGATACCCACATGGCTCCTGACCTCGGCTATCCACCTGACCACGTCTGCTCCAATACCCACCTAGCTTTTGTCCTTGGCTTCCTCCAACCATGCTCCAGTCTTGGCACTATCCTAGACCTGCAACATCTTACGGGTGCCACCTGTCTGCTGTTTCCACTCCAGCACACCAGCTTTGAGGCTGGGTTCACACTAGTCTGGTGCGAATTCCAGCTCCGGTTTCTCTGCAAAGAGAAAAAGCAACTGTTCAGCGGTTCCTCTCCATTGTAGATGCGTCTCAGCTGACCTGAGGATGCGTAGTGAGGAGGGGGAGAGAATTTGTGTTCAGAATGGAACGCATCTGCGAATCAGATGATTATGTGCCTGCAATTCGCACGGCAATGCCTAGAAAACGCACACGTTTTTTGGACAATGCGGAGTGCAAATGCAACGCACATATGTAAACCAGATTCATTCAAACTAATAGATTTTAAAATGTTCGGCAAATTGGATGCGGTGTAAGCCACATCCAATATGCATAGGTGTGAACCGAGCCTGAAACTCTGAAACTTCCTGCACACAGTCCAGCAGGCAACCCCTGTTACTTTGGGCCTGACCTCCCCTATTTCACCCTCAGGGGGGTCTGGAACTTAGCCGCAAGGGAAGCCCTTTCTCCACTGGCCTCCAGCACCGGGTACGTGAATCCTATGATCCTAGCAAGTGTTCAGGACAGAATTTCAGACTAACCAGACTTCACTGACTGCATGAATGTTCCAGCTCTTTGACTCACTAAGTAATGAGACCAGAATCAGAATGATAGCCTTGAGAGTAGCACCTGTAAAATCAAGTCAGCATATTGCTGAGATGAGGGGCATGTGTGATGTCATAAATAGGGATGATCAAAATTGAAAGTTTCCATGTTGCTGATGTTTCAGCAATTCAAGTTTGAAGTCAGTGGGAAAGATGAGCTTAATGTGGGTTTAAATTGTGCTAGGGGCTTTAAATATCTCGCAAGGGTTTCTGAAGCTCCTTTCAAATCTACTGTATCTGTTCTTGTGTCAAAACAGCCTCTCATTAGCCTCATTATTTTGTTTTTTTTTACAGAAAGAAAACACAGACAATGATATTGTAGATCAACAATTACACAAAGAAAGAAAAAAAAAATAAGTAGAAAAAATGAAACCCTTTTTCATCCACAGCAAAATAAAATAAAAGACAGACCTTCAAAATGAGAAAAAAGAAAATATTTAAAAAAATTATGTTTTTTTTTTCCGATTAAATTTATCCAAAAACACTTTGCTGATCCCTAGCCATTAGTTTTGGATAGAGCAATGTAGGGCTTAATCTTCTGTCTGGCTTATATAGTTTTTTGTGTTTCCCCTCAGGGGAGCCTGAAATAGAAACAAAGTCTAAATCTATGCAATGAAGACAAATGTAGCAGCAATTATAGCTTTAAAAAAAAAATCAAAAAAACTTTTGTGCAGATGATCACCCCCCCTTTAACTTACCTCATCCCTCATCACTGGGCTATTGGCTCTTGCTGCTATCAATCAAATCCTATGATGAGGGAGCAGGGGGCAGGGCAAGACCTCGCTGTCTGTGTCTATAGTCGCAGGCAGCGGGGCTTGGGAATGAGCCTGCATGGGTACTCCCCCAGCAAGCAGTTTTCTAGGGGGGTATTCGGAAAGGGGGAGGAGCCAGGAGCACCGGCGAGGGACCCCAGAAGAGGAGGATCGGGGTTGCTCTGTGCAAAACCACTGCACAGAGCAGGTAATTTTAATTTTGGTGCGGGGTTCCCCTTAATATTCATACCAGACCCAAAGGGCCTGGTGATGGACTGGGGGGGGAACCCATGCCATTTTTTTCAATGATTTTTATCTATAATGCCGGCAATACATTACAGCCGCGAGCAGTTTTAAATGACATGTTTTCCTTTACAAATGTAATTTTGCTGCTCTCATTCATAAAACTATGTACGGCTGCCGTGTAAGCAGCCTTACATAGGGTGGGGCATGGACTCAGCCTCCTGAGCCATGATTGGCCCAAGGCACCTTGCCTTGGGCCTATCATGGCTCTCACAGCAGAGTGCGCTGTGATTGACCAAAGCATGCAGGTCAGGTACATGCTTTGGCCAATCAGCAGCCGTCAATGCACTGTGATCTCGCGGTGCATTGATGGTCTCGCTGTCCACTATGGCACCTTCCACGGGTGCTCGTATTTCCTGGGAATGCCCCATAATGTTCAGTATTCGGCAAACGGGCAAACACCCGATGTTCGAGACGAACCGCAAGCTCATCCCTAGAAACCACCTTTCGTACTCAGTTTGGCTACTTCAAGTACTTGGTCATGCCTTTTGGCCTATGTAATGCACCGGCCACATACCAACATTTCATAAATTACATTTTTAGAGACTTCCTGGATATCTTTGGAAATGTTAAAAGTGTTCTTTGCCGACTCTGCCAACATGGACTCTATGCCAACCCTGAAAAATGTGAGTTCGAGCAGCGGAGTATTCAGTTCCTGGGCTTGATCATTTCTACCAAAGGAATCCATATGGACCCACGAAAGGTCTCCTGCAATCCTGGACTGGCCAGCACCCACAGATAAGAAGAGGATACAATGGTTTGTGGGGTTCACTAGTTTCTATCGCAAATTTATCAAGAATTTCTCAGCCATTACTCACATAGTAGTGCAGTGTCACACAGTGCAGATAAAAAACAGACTCTTCGTATAAACAATGTGTACATGGATCGTGTGGATGGCAGCGGGTGATGTTGTCCAAACGTGACTCCTCCCCCCGTACGCGTTACGTTCAGTTGAACTTCCTCAGCGGGGCCTCCATGTACACATTGTTTATACAAAGAGCCTGTTTTTTATCTGCACTATGTGAGTAACCTATGTGTGGGCTTTTAATAAATTTATTACCATGATTACACAGTAAGCACTTAGATCCTTCCATGTTTTTCATTTATATCTGGAATATCGATGTTTGATGTGAATACCCTGGAGGAATTGTCCTATTATTTCACCAGCTACCTACCGCGTTGTGTGGGATCTGCCTGCATTGACTGCCTGTTAGTTCAGGAGTTCATGCAGTGAGGGGAGCATAGATATACTACCAAAGATGGAGGATCTGTCACCATTTACTCACTGCTGTTGTGATTATCACCGGTGGAGTCTTCCTGCTGAATCTTCTGAGACTTGTAGTCCACCAGCTTTATTAAGGCCTCTTTTTCCAGGCTCTTTGCTATATTGCTATATTTATTTATCCATACTTATTGTTCTTTTGTGATTTTTCATTGTGTATTTGCGCTGCACTTTTCTACTATAAGCCTGATGCATTGTCACGTATGTTTGAAGATCCTAAGGACACGTTAGCACCAGATACCATCCTGCCGGCAGGGAACTTCCTATTGTTACAGAGAGATCTCATATTGCAGTTGAAGCCTCCTGGGGTCACTTTGCAAGTGAAGGATGAAAGAACTATTTTGAAAGGACGATCAAATCTTTGTCCCAGAAAGTGTTTGGGTAACAGTCCTGGGGTTCTGTCATGATCATCCTTTGACAGGCCACTTTGGGATTCACAAGATGGTGGAATTGGTGCAGTACACATTTTGGTGGCCTGATCTGGAGAAAGATTGTAAGGACTATGTAAACTTATGTATTACCTGTACCAGAAACAAGAGTTCCTGAGATAAAGCTGGGGTTTGCTCAGAATTTTGTCTGACAATCTATGGAACATGATCTCCATGGACTTTATAAGTGGAGATGCCGCCCACAGAGGGTTGTACAGCCATCCTTGTTGTAGTCGATTGGCTATCGAAAATTGCCCCCTTATTATCCCCGAAGAGTATACCATCTGCTATCGACACTGCCCAAGTGTTTATTAAATAAATAGAAAAAAAAAGACCAGAAGGCCAAACGCTGCGCTAGAGATAAATATATTAAAGTAGAAATAAATCAAGTAAGGAGAGCTGCCAGCACCAAGAGTCTACAATACAAAACCCAAAATCATAAAGTGAAAAACAGGTGCAGCGCTGATATCATAAAATTGATATTCCCAAAAAAATATCACCAAAGAGAAATATTGACATCCTGAAATGGTGAAAGCAGTCTAAAAAATAAAAACTAAAGTGGAGAACCAACTCCCCAAATATTTTAAATTCTAGTAAACTAGTGAGTAGAAATCGTGAATATTACATCACCAATAATGTGCTAAAAAAATAAAGACACTAAAAAAGGGTAAATAATAAAACATAAATAAAAAGCATAAATATAAAAATAATCATATAAATTAAACAATGAAAAGTGATAAATTAATTGTTCTCAACCGTAGGTGAAAGCAATCCAGATATGAATAACTTTAGATCCAGATAGAAAATTGAAGTTGATCTCAAAATCATATGTGAGAACAGTACAAATGTGAAAAACTAAGCTATTGTGGTGACTCAGAGTGATACCGATCCAGCATTCTCAGATGTCCTATAGGTTTTTGGGAGACCGAATTCCCGGGGCTTGGTGAGACCAATTCATTGGTCTTTTCAGTCGATAAGGAGAATATATACTCACCTCGGGTGTTCCGCTTCTCTGGATAAGGGATTCTATGTCACGACTTGTTTTGTTGGATTATTCACGGGCTTATTTCCTTCTTGCAAGACTATTGGGACTTATCCAGTTCTTCACATTGGGACTTATCCAGTTTTTCACATTTGTACTGTTCTCACATATGATTTTGAGATCAACATCAATTTTCTATCTGGATCTAGAGTTATTCATATCTGGATTGCTTTCACCTACAGTTGAGAACAATTAATTTATCACTTTTCATTGTTTAATTTATATGATTATTTTTATATTTATGCTTTTTATTTATGTTTTATTATTTACCCTTTTTTAGTGTCTATTTTTTTAGCACATTATTGGTGATGTAATATTCACGGTTTCTACTCACTAGTTTACCAGAATTTAAAATATTTGGGGGAGTTGGTTCTCCACTTTAGGTTTTATTTTTAGACTGCTCTCACCATTTCAGGATGTCAATATTTCCCTTTGGTGATATTTTTTTGGGAATATCAATTTTGAGATATCAGCACTGCACCTATTTTTCACTTTATTAAATATATAGTCAGGCTCCATGGGGTTCGTCTCAGACTGAGGGGTCCAATTTACATCAAGATTTTTGAAGGCACTATGTGGTACCTTAAAAATCGAGCTCTGTCTTCAGCTTACCATCCGCAGTCTAACAGGCAAACAGAATGGACCAATCAGAACCTGGAGCAATACATCCGCTGTTTTACTTTCTTTGCCCAGGACAATTTGGTGTCACTTCTGCCGCTAGTAGAATTCGCTTAGAACAACTCCTGTCATTCAGCCACCAAGCAGTCTCCATACTTTCTGAATTATGGCTTCTAATTATCTAATTAATTGGAAAGTAAATGGGCTGGAAAATAATTCTATGGAGCCTGAGCATAATGTACATGCTGTTGATCTGATTCGTGCATTCTTCCGCAAAAGAAGAACCAGTTGTCAGGGAAGGCTTCCCCCATAGTACGGACAGAGTTTTGAGGTGCATACTTATGTGTATGTGCCGGGCCGGGAACTGGCCGAATAGCTGTGCACAGAGGTGTGCACACACATTCCCACGCTCGTGTCGCCATAAATACTAGTGCCAAACAGCCTATTTAAACAGGGTTTCTGTCCTGGCTAATTGCTGTTTGATCTACAGCATTCTGTGTGTGTTCCTGATTCCTGTGCATGACCTCTGATCTTGACCCGGCTTAATCCTGACCATCCTTGTCTGCTACCTGCCCTGATCTTGGCTTGTCCCCGGATTCTGCCTCTGCCTTCTGCTCTTGTGTGATCCATTCACCATTGCCAACATTGGCCTGTGAACTGACCTTTCTTCTGTGTGCTGTCTATGCCTGATCTGCCTGCCTGCTACCGACCCAGCTTGTATGACCCTGCATACAGCTTTTCCAGCCTGCTACAGCTCCTTCAATCCAGTATATCATCTTCTGGCTCTTGCTTCCTGCTGCACATCCACAGCCCTTCTGCTTTCAACCTGTCCTGCTGTCACATTTGCCTGCTGTCAGCTGTTATGTCACCTGGCCAGTGGCGGCTAGTAATTTTTCCTTTTGGGGGGGTGGCAAACAACCACCCCCCCAGCAGTCGGTAGGTGGCAACCCCCCCCCCAGGAGGAAGGCAGCTTTCTGCCTTTCTCCTCCTGTGGATCACAGCGGCTTCCGCCGTGCATCTCCCTCCTCCTCCTACTAGGCCTCCAATAGGATTTCCTGTCCTTTTGGCCAATCGGGAAACGGGTTTCAGACCCGGGCATGTGGCCCGGTAACCCCCAGGAGGACGGCAGCTTTCTGCCTTTCTCCTCCTGTGGATCACAGCGGCTTCCACCGTGCATCTCCCTCCTCCTCCTACTAGGCCTCCAATAGGATTGCCTGACCTTTCGGCCAATCGGGAAACGGGTTTCAGACCCGAGCAGAGAGGTGATTCAGTGTTAGAATAGCGAATATTCATTCGCTATTCTAACACACCTGGGTGGGCTCCAATCGCAATGCTCTGTGTCCGGTGCCCACCCTATTGTGATGCCTATTAGAACCTCTGGCTCTAATCAGGTGCTTCAGAAAAAAAAACGCTGCTGTAATTCATGCGTCTGGTGTCCTGAAAGGGGCCGGGCACATGAATTTGGGGGTGGTGGCGGCGATGGAAAGAGGAGGCGGCGCCCGTGAAGCCTTAATGGACTGCTCCTGGCACTCTTCTATGAAGTTTTGGCTACTACTAGGGATGAGCCAAACACCCCCTGGTGCGGTTCGCACCAGAACATACTGAACAGAAATAATGAACAGGCAAAAAATTTGGCAGAACACACGAACACTGTTAAAGTCTATGGGACACAAACAGGAATAATCAAAAGTGCTCATTTTAAAGGCTTATATTAGGGATGAGCTTCCAGTTCGAGTCAAACTCATGTTTGACTCGAACATTTGCTGTTCGCCGAACAGCGAACAATTTGGGGTGTTCACGTAAATTCGAAAGCCACGGAACACCCTTTAAAAGTCTATGGGAGAAATCAAAAGTGCTAATGTTAAAGGCTTATATGCATGGAATTGTCATAAAAAGTATTGGGGGACCTGGGTCCTGCCCCAGGGGACATGTATCAATGCAAAAAAAAAAGTTTTAAAAACGGCCGTTTTTTCGGGAGCAGTGATTTTAATAATGCTTACAGTCAAACAATAAAAGTGTAATATTCCTTTAAATTTCGTACCTGGGGGGTGTCTATAGTATGCCTGTAAAGGGGCGCATGTTTCCCGTGTTTAGAACAGTCTGACAGCAAAATGACATTTCTAAGGAAAAAAGTAATTTAAAACTACTCGCGGCTATTAATGAATTGCCGTTCCGGCAATACACATAAAAGTTCATTGATAAAAACCGCATGGGATTTCCCCACAGGGGAACCCCAAACCAAAATAAAAAAAAACTGGCGTGGGGGTCCCCCTAAATTCCATACCAGGCCCTTATCCGAGCACGCAACCTGGCAGGCCGCAGGAAAAGAGGGGGGATGATAGAGCACCCCCCTCCTGAACCGTACTGGGCCACATGCCCTCAACATTGGGAAGGTGCTTTGGGGTCCCCTCCAAAGCACCTTATCCCCATGTTGATGAGGACAAGGGCCTCATCCCCACAACCCTTGGCCTGTGCTTTGGGGTCCCTGCGGGCGGGGGGGCTTATCGGAATCTGGAAGCCCCCTTTAACAAGGGGACCCCCAGATCCTGCCCCCCCCATGTGAAATGGTAAGTGGGTACAAAAGTACCCCTACCACTTCACAAAAAAACTGTCAAAAATGTTAAAAATGACAAGAGACAGTTTTTGACAATACCTTTATTTAAATGCTTCTTCTTTCCATCTTCTTTCTTCTATCTTCCTCCGGTTTCTTCCTCCATCTTCTTCTTCTTCTGGTTCTTCCTCCGGTCTTCTTGTCCAGCATCTTCCTCCGCGGCGTCTTCTTCCCTTCTTCTTCTCGGCCCGCTCCGCATCCATGGGAGGCTCGTTGACAGTTTTCTCACTGACATTTTTTGTGAAATGGTAGGGGTACGTTTGTACCCCCTTACCATTTCACACGGGGGGCTAGGATCTGGGGGTCCCCTTGTTAAAGGGGGCTTCCAGATTCTGATAAGCCCCCCGCCCACAGGGACCCCAAAGCACCCTCCCAATGTTGAGGGCATGTGGCCTGGTACGGTTCAGGAGGGGGGGCGCTCTATCGTCCCCCCTCTTTTCCTGCGGCCTGCCAAGCTGCATGCTCGGATAAGGGTCTGGTATGGATTTTTGGGGGGACCCCACGCCAATTTTAAAAAAAAATTTGGCGCTGGGTTCCCCTTAAAATCCATACCAGACCTGAAGGGCCTGGTATGGAATTTCGGGGGACCCCCATGCCAGTTTTTTTTTTTATTTTTGTTCGGGGTTCCCCTGTGGGGAAATCCCATGCAGTTTTTATCAATTAACTTTTATGTGTATTGTCGGACTGGCAATTCATTAATAGCCACAAGTAGTTTTAAATGACTTTTTTTCCTTTGAAATGTCATTTTGCTGTCAGACTGTTCTAAACACGGGAAACATGCACCCCTTTACAGGCATACTATAGACACCCCCCAGGTACGAAATTTAAAGGAATATTACACTTTTATTGATAATAAACAGTGCAGCGTTGGACATAAATGTAAATAAATTACAATACCAACCAATGATAATATAACATCAATCAATAAAGTGATAATGTGCAAATAAAAAGCTGTAAGCAATCAGTAATAATAATGAACCACCAATGTACTAATACCCATCAACGGGGGGACGGGATCTGGGGGTCCCCTTGTTAAAGGAGGCTTCCAGATTCCGATAAGCCCCCCACCTGCAGACCCCCACAACCACCGGGCAAGGGTTGTGGGGATGAGGCCCTTGTACCCATCAACATGGGGAAAAGGTGCTTTGGGGGGCTACCCCAAAGCATCCTCCCCATGTTGAGGGCATGTGGCCCGGTACGGTTCAGGAAGGGGGCGCTCTCTCGTCCCCCCTCTTTTCCTGCGGCCTGCCAGGTTGCGTGCTCGGATAAGGGTCTGGTATGGATTTTGGGGGGGACCCCTACACCATTTTTTTTTCTTAATTTGGCGCAGGGCTCCCCTTAATTTCCATATCAGACCCGAAGGGCCTGGTATGGATTTTAGGGAGACCCCCATGCAATTTTTTTTCTAAATTTTGGTTCGGGGTTCCCCTTAATATTCATACCAGACCCAAAGGGCCTGGCAATGGACTGGGGGGATCCCATGCTCTTTTTTTCAATGAGTTTTATCTATATTGCCGACATCCGACAATTTATTTCAGGCACCATCAGTTTTAAATGACAATTTTTCCTTAGAAATGTAATTTTGCTGTGGTACTGTTCTAAACACGGGAAAAATGCGCCACTTTACAGGCATACTATAGACACCCCCCAGGCACGATATTTAAAGGAATATTTCATTTTTATTGTTTCACTTTAACCACTTGCCGACCGCTGTCAGCACATATATGTTGGCAGAATGGCATGGCTGGGCAAAGTAACGTACCTGTACGTTACTTTGAATTTCCAGCCGCGCACACGCACGCCTACCGCCAGCTCCGTGACCGTACCCGCGGACTCGATCGCCGCTGGGATACCCGTGACCATGTCACGGAGCTGAAGAACGGGGAGATGCTGATGTAAACAGCATCTCCCCGTTTTTCCTAATGACAGGACACTGATCGTCTGCTCCCTGTCATCGGGAACAGTGATCAGTGTCGTGTCACTGCTAGCCCATCCCCCAGACAGTTAGAATCACTGCCCAGGACACACTTAACCCCTCACCGCCCCCTAGTGGTTAACCCCATTCACTGCCAGTGACATTTTTACAGTAATCAATGTAATTTTATAGCATTGATCGCTGTATTAGTGCCAATGGTCCCAAAAATGTGTCAAAATTGTCCGATGTGTCCACAATAATGTTGCAGTCACGATAAAAATTGTTAAATTATTAATAAAAATGCCATAAAACTATCCCCTATTTTGTAGATGCTATAACTTTTGCGCAAACCAATCAATAAACGCTTATTGTGAATTTTGTTTACCAAAAATATATCGATGAATACGTATCGGCTTAAAATGAGGAAAAAAAATTTTTTTTAATATTTTTTGGGGGTATATTTATTATAGCAAAAAGTAAAAAAATAATGCGTTTTTTCAAAATTGTCGCTCTTTTTTTGTTCATAGCGCAAAAAATAAAAACCACAGAGGTGATCAAATACCACCAAAAGAAAGCTCTATTTGTGGGAAAAAAAGGACGTCAAGTTTGTTTGGGACCCACGGTGCACGACCGCGCAATTGTCAGTTAAAGCGACGCAGTGCCGAAAAAGTGCTCTGGTCAGGAGGGGGTAAATTCTTCCGGAGCTGAAGTGGTTAAGAATTACAAAAAATCACTGCTCCCGAAAAAAATGGCCATTTTTAATTTTAATTTTTAATTTTTTGCATTGATACATGTCCCCTGGGGCAGGACCCAGGTCCCCAAACACTTTTTATGACAATAAATTGCATATAAGCCTTTAAAATGAGTACTTTTGATTTTTCATGTTAGTGTTCCATAGATTTTAACGGTGTTCCGGTGGCTTTCAAATTTCCCCCGAAATTTGCAGAACATCTGAACAACCAAAGTTCAGCCCGAACTTATGCTCGTGCCGAACCGTTCGCCCATCCCTAGCTACTACTAAAGCAGACTACTAGACTGATCACAAGCACTCTTACCTTGCTGTGTTCTCATGGTTACTGTTCCACTACCAGTGATCCCCAAGCCTGAGCTGTACGAAAGGCCTTCCTCTGCACATCAGGCTCTCTAGCCAGATATGTGACAAGGGCAACAAAACGAATAAGGGAATAAAAGGTCAAATAGATATCTGCGCTATGATAAAAAATAACGTACAGCAGCTGAGCACTATAACCCAGATAGTAGGTACATAAGCAGAAATGTAGCAAAAAGTACAGCGCTATGAGTTGATAAATATGTGTATACCACAAAATATTAAAATGCAAAGGTGAAAACCATATCCATGGTGTGAACCATAAATATAAAAATCAATAAAACAGTCAGTAAAGTGCACAACAATTTATTAAAAATAACTAATACATCAATAGTACAAAAATGTGCATACATGTGTGTATATGAGTATACCACAAAATATTAAAGTGAAAAAGTGCAAACAATATTCATGGTATAAACCATAAACATGAAAATCAATTAAACAGTCAGTAAAGTGCACAACAACAGTTGATTAAACAAATAACCAATATATCAATAGTGCAAAAATGCAAAAGGTCCGTACTGAAATTAGTAGGTGACTTGAATTCATAAACAATAGTCCTGGTGCGATAGTGCACTGTAAAATGAGTCATTCATAAATAGTGGTACATGAGATAGACTTGACCACGTGAGACCACCACCACAGATATACACGAGGCCTTACCAGAAAGCCAGTGACCGCCCCTTATTCAGGGGGGTATGCAAGGCTGGTTGGATCTGGGATCCTGTTTGAAATGTATCCTGATAACTGAAGCCTGGAGAGATGTCCCAATGTACCTGGCCTTAGCCAATGGATGGTCTTCACAAGCGTTAAGCGATAGTCCAATTCGGTCCCACAGGCAAAGGTGCAAGTGAACGGATATGGAAAGAAAAAAGAAAAAATTCAATTGCGCAACATTGCTAAAAAAGGGCTTTATTGGAGGGTAATGCAATGCTGCATATAACGAGATGACCCACAACAGAGTCACTCGATTAATCAAGATAAAAATGTAGGTAAAAAATTGCAATTCCAAACAGGATAAAAACACCATCAATGTATAAGAAGTGACCACGCATGCGCAGAGTGTGTATGTGTAGTGTCCCTAATAAGTAAACTAATAAGGGGGCTGGAGGACCTTAGTTATAAGGAAGGTTACACATATTAAGCTTATTTTCCCTACAGAAGAGACGCTAAAGAGGAGATATGATCGCCATATATACATACCTACAGTGCCTTGAAAAAGTATTCATATCCATTAAAATTTTCCACATTTTGTCATGTTACACCCAAAAATGTAAATGTATTTTTTTGGGATTTTATGTGATAAACCAACACAAAGTGGCAAATAATTGTGAAGTGGGAGGAAAATGATAAATGGTTTTCAACATTTTCTACAAATAAATATGTGAAAAGCGTGGCGTGCATTTGTATTCAGCCCCCTTTACTCTGATACCCCAAACTAAAATCTAGTGGAACCAATTGCCTTCAGAAGTCACCTAATTAGTGTCTACCTGTGTATAATTTAATCTTGGTATAAATACAGCTGTTCTGTGAAGCCCTCAGATGTTTTTTGGAGAATCTTAGTGAACAAACAGCATCATGAAGGCCAAGGAACACACCAGACAGGTCAGGGATAAAGTTGTGGAGAAGTTTAAAGCAGAGTTAGGTTATAAAAAACATCCCAAGCTTTGAACATCTCATGGAGCAACTGTTCAGTCCATCATCCGAAAATGGAAAGAATATGGCACAACTGCAAACCTACCAAGACATGGCCGTCCACCTAAACTGACAGGCCAGGCAAGGAGAGCATTTATCAGAGAAGTAGCCAAGAGGCCCATGGTAACTCTGGATGAGCTGCAGAGATCCATAACTCAGGTGGGAGAATCTGTCACAGGACAACTATTAGTCATGCTCTCCACAAATCTGGCCTTAATGGAAGAGTGACAAGAAGAAAGCCATTGTTGAAAGAAAGTCATAAGGAGTCCCGTTGCAGTTTGTGAGAAGCCATGTGGGGGACACAACAAACATGTGGAAGAAGGTGCTCTGGTCAGATGAGACCAAAATTTAACTTTTTGGCCCAAAAGCAAAATGCTATGTGTGGCAGAAAACTAACACTACACATCACCCTGAACACACCATCCCCACCGTGAAACATGGTGGTGGCAGCATCATGTTGTGAGGATGCTTTTCTTCAGCAGGGACAGGGAAGCTGGTCAGAGTTGATGGGAAGATGGATGGAGCCAAATACAGGACAATCTTACAAGAAAACCTGTTAGATTCTACAAAAGACTTGAGACTGGGGCGGAGGTTCAGCTTCCACCAGGACAATGACCCTAAACATACAGCCAGAGCTACAATGGAATGGTTTGGATCAAAGCATATTCATGTGTTAGAATGACCCAGTCAAAGCCCAGACCTAAATCCAATTGAGAATCTGTGGCAAGACTTGAAAATTGCTGTTTACAGATGCTCTACATCCAATCTGACACAGCTTGAGCTATCTTGCAAAGAAGAATGGGCAAAAATGGTCACTCTCTAGATGTGCAAAGATGGTAGAGACATCCCCAAAAAGACTTGGAGCTGTAATTGCAGTGAAAGGTGGTTCTACAAAGTATTGACTCAGGGGGGCTGAATACAAATACACGCCACACTTTTCACAAATTTATTTGTAAAAAAATTGGAAAACCATTTATCATTTCCCTTCCACAGCAGAATTATGTGCCACTTTGTGTTGGTCTATCACATAAAATCCGAATAAAACAAATTGGAAAACCATTTATCATTTCCCTTCCAGAGCACAATTATGTGCCACTTTGTGTTGGTCTATCACATAAAATCCGAATAAAACACATTTACATTTTTGGCTGTAACATGAGAAAATGTGGAAAAATTTCAAGGGGTATGAATATTTTTTCAAGGCACTGTAAATGGTGATTTTAGCATAGGGAGAAAACTGTTCAGTCTTGAGTCTCTCAAGTGACCACTCATTGAAGTTGGATGAGAAGCAGTTTAACCTTAACTGCGCAGGGTGTCCTTTACTGTTAGGATGGTAAAGATGTCCCTTCAAAAAACAGTGGTGTCAGCAGGAAGTGCTGACAATTTTATAAAAAATTTTTAGGTAAGCATTTTAGTGTAACCAATATACAGGGATATGGAAAGGGATAGAGACGTCAATGCATACACACACCCACACAGGTTTAACTAAATGGACTGGCGTCTTTATTCAACCTTACCAACTATGTAACTATGTGGGAACATAGCAGATCTTCACAAGAGTATCCCACAAGAGGTGATGAACTTTATTGGTTGGTGTACCAGGCTGTGCCCCTCGGACATATTTGTGCAGATTGCAGCTGAACAAGAAATTAACCAGAGTGGTATGCAGTTGCAAAGCAGTTGCCAAGCAATATCAGAAACAGGGGTAAGCAAAAGGTCAGGGCAGGTAGTGTACAAGCATAGTCAGATACAAGCAGAAGTCAGTAAATAGAGAAAGGAAAACTTCAGAAATCACCTAGACTGGGACTAGGAAATTATTCTAATACTCAGGCAACGGGTGTTGGTCTGAGCACAGCTAAATAATGAGCTTGATTGATAGGCTGGATAGGTACTTACGCTGTAGGTCAGTGGTTCTCAACCTCAGTCCTCAAGTACCCCCAACAGGCCATGTTTTCAGGTTTTCCTTTATCTTGCACAGGTGCTTTAAACCAGAGTCAATGGCTTGGTATTTTGGACAGCTATTTTATCTAAGAGACATTCCCAAAACATGGACTGTTGGGGGTACTTGAGAACTGAGGTTGAAAACCACTGCTGTGGGTGATCTACAAAACAGCAAGTGAGTTCTATAGCTTATCCCTTTACATCCTGGTCCTGAAACAAAGCTTTCTGTAGTAAGGTACACAAGACCATATGATAAGGGCCACATGTAGCAGATCTGATTTACTGCTGACCTGTAAACACAAACTAAATTGCTAAGAGTTAAACCTTAAGTCCTCATGCACACGGACGTTTTTACAGCTGCTTTTTTGAGCTTTTTTTGCAGCTTAAAAAGGCCTGTCTATGTTAGTCTATGGCTTCATGCCCACCTAGGCGTTTTTGAGCTGCAAGTGGCAAAAAAACCCAGGACCAGAGGGTTCTGAAAGACGTTTTTCAGCTGTAAAAACGCTCTAACGCTCAAAAACGCTCAAAAATGAAAAAAAAAAAAATTTGAAAAAAAAAAAAAAACGCTCAAAAACGCTAACGCGGAAAAACGCTCAAAAACGCTCAAAAACGCTATTGCAAAAACGCTGAAAAAAGCTGAAAAAAGTTTTAAAAAATCACTGCAAAGATACTGGCGTTTTCATAACGTTTTTTTAACAGCCTGTGTGCATGAGGGCTAATTCTTACCCAGCCATTTTTACACCCTCTACTACTATTAAAAAATAGCATTTAAGAAATGTTTATTGACTAAAGCTGCTTACCCTTATCTTGCATCAAATTCCAACATCTGTTTGGTTTGACTATCACCTATTATTAGTTTCCATCAACTGCAGCAAATGATGTATATAAAAATAGGTAATATTGCTCTATTGCGACACTTCCACCTTTCAATTCTGATTGCACAAACAACTCCAAGTGTCTGTATGTCATTAAAATGTGTTAAAGTGACCTCAGACACTGAGGGATGGCACCATGGTTTAGGCACAGAGATGAGTTCAGCCCTCATAGGAATCTCCCTGGTACAAATCTCCACACACTTGTTTTCAGTAGCCCCAAGCAGTGAATGAATTGGTAAGATGGACAGACGGAATGGCCCAGAGAACAGCTTTTAATCTCAGAATGTAATCTTCCTCAAGGTGTTGATTCTCAAGTGCTTTTGCTATCATATACTTCATCTGAGTGCTTTTTTTCACACCTGGGGTGGAAAGGCATCATCTTACCTTGTGACTTTAGTTGAGGTTTGTTTGTGCTAGAAGATAAGGCATTAACTCTTTGACAGCAAAGGAAGAGTTATTTACTGATAAAAATCAACTGAAGCATTTCAAAGCATTGCAGGTAAGTTCCAAGTGCTGTATAGGATTATCCCAAACCCCCTGACTGCTTCAACCTGCTTGTAAATTGTTGTGAAAGACATGTTTAGTTGAGCTGAACTCAGTTCCAGACATCAATAAGAATGTAAATGTAGTACACAAACACATCCACAACAAATAAAACGTATAAAGCTTCATTATGCATTTCTTGGCTGTGACACTAAACTTTTTTTACAATTAGTAAAGTGTGACCCTATGGTCCTAGAGGCCTTTCAGGTTAACAAAGATAATAAAAGTCACCTTGTGGTGTATGTAAAGCCAAAACCTTTTTTTTAGTTCTAGATCCCTTCTATGGCTTTTAGGGTTTTAAAAACTTGTCAGGTTAACTGATTTATGTGCCCTCCAGGGTAATTCATTGTCTTTATTGCTCTTGGTGAGTAGGGATGAGTGCAAGAATGTTTGGTTAACAGGCATTGACAGAAAGCCATCATAATGTAGTAGAGGAAGAAAAAACATTACTTTATATGATGTTCATCCCCAGCCAAAGAAGCAAATAGTTTGACATTCAGAAGAGACAGAAAGGGCAAAGTTTTATGTTCAGCCTGATCTGAAAGCTCATCCTTAGTCAAAACTTGTTTTGTTGTGGTCAGTCTTCAGGACCACATGAATGAGTACAATTCATACAGTTCATCCAGGATGGATGAATTTTGTCCCTCTTTTTCTGGTGCTAATGACCCCCTACCATACTTTCAGACACACCTTGAGACAAAGAAAATGGCTATTTATACTGGCTACTAAGTCCAGCAGGGTAAAACAATAGTAGTTTAAATAAACAATGACAATCTAAACACTGTGCACCAATAACACAGGTTACAAGAAACACATTTATGAACAAAGCATACTCAACAACCTGGAGCAAGGAGGCAGAGTTCAGGCCTTTAGATCCCTGGCCTAGGTAAGTACCCTAAATAAAGGGAGATACACAGGAGCCTGTAAGATACAATCCCTCCCTACCCTCAATGGACAGTGGTCACTTATCTATTATTGGCAATAGTTTGGGGCCCAGAGACCTTGGTAGAACGCTCTAAATAGATTTTGTAATCCAAGAAAATGAGGGAGGAACTGTCCTAAGAAATTAGTCTGAATATCCCAGTAAGAGGGCAGCATGATCGCTTTAAATAGGTCGAAGACCAAGTCAGTGGAAAAGAGGACTCTCACTACTCTGGCAGTCTCGTATAGTGGTCTCTTTCCCTCCTAGGCTTCTGGAACAATGTATCTGAATGCAACTGAACACTAGTTCTCACAGTCTCTGGAAAGCAACAGCAGCAGTCCTGGACGCAGCAACAGTAACCCTGGGTGCAGTAGCAGCTGTAAATGTACCACTGGATTAGGGCTGCAATAGGGTGGTCTCTCACTTGTTGGGTGGGTCCTTAAAGCTTTCCTGCTCCTGCAGTCAATCACTGTTTTTAGACAGACGTGAAAACATATTTCAAATTTTGGCTGATCAGTCCAGAGCACCTGCTGCCATTTTTTGCACCCCAGTTCCTATGTTTTCATGCATAGTTGAGTAGTTCAGCCTTGTTTCCACGTCAGAGGTATGGCTTTTTTGATAAAATACTTTGATGAAGACCACTTCTGGCCAAACTTCATTGGGCAGTAGATAGGTGTACCTAGGTCCCACTGGTTTCTACCGGTTCTATGCTATTGGCACTGCTGAACATCTAAACATAATGTGTCTTTCAACTTTCCTTGGCTGGCCATTGCATTTACGGGCCTCAAGTTGCCGGTTTCTTTGTGCTTCCTCAAAAGAGCTTCAATATCACATCTTGAAACCCCAGTCTGCTTTGAAATCTTTGCCTGGGAGAGACCTTGCTGATGCAATATAATATATACTCTTGTTGCTGTGCTTAGTCTTGCCATGGCATATAACCTCAGTAACAGAGTTTGGCTGTTTCTCATCCAGTATTTGGGTTTGTTACCCCAGCACTTCATATTATATATGATATGTGACTGCTGTACCATGTACTTGTATAAAAAATTATCCTGTTCTCTTTGTATTGCTTCCTGCTAGTCCCTTTACTTTCTTATTAAAAACTGACCAACCAAGCAGGAGAGCACACTGTGGTCAGTTCCCTAGCTATACTGGGAACTCAGTATGCTCTCCTCCAATGATCAGACTTGTCCTGTTGTCCTGAAATGCCCCCCCCCCCCCCCCCCCGCTCGTATGCAGCTGAGAACAGAGGGAATGTGATCACCTATTAAAAAAAAGGAAAAAAAGGTATTTATAATGTTTTTTCATATCTATACAAAAATGGTTTACTTTTCATTTCTATTTTAAACTGAATGGGTTGTTTTACAAGAAGGTAGCTTACAATCACTTTAAACCTCCTAAACAGCTGTTCCTGTTTCTATTAATGACTGTACTTCAACCTACATAACAAATTGATGATCATTAGCACCTGTTTGGTATAATTGGTAATCATACACCTGACTCTAATCCTAAATATATTATATACACTGAGCAAAATTATAAACACAACACTTTTGTGTTTGCCCCTATTTATCATGAGCTGAACTCAAAGATCTAAGACTTTTTCTATGTACACAAAAGGCCTATTTCTCTCAAATATTGTTCACAAATCTGTCTAAATCTGTGTTAGTGAGCACTTCTCCTTTGCTGAGATAATCCATCCACCTCACAGGTGTGGCATATCAAGATGCTGATTAGACAGCATAATTATTGCACAGGTGTGCCTTAGGCTGACCACAATAAAAGGCCACTCTAAAATGTGCAGTTTTACTGTATTGGGGGGGAGCTGAAAACAGTCAGTATCTGGTGTTACCACTTCACGCAGTGCAGCACATCTCCTTTGCATAGAGTTGATCAGGTTGTTGATTGTGGCCTGTGGAATGTTGGTCCATTCCTCTTCAATGGCTGTTAGAAGTTGCTGGATATTGGCAGGAACTGGAACACACTTTCGTATATGCCGATCCAGAGCATCACAAACATGCATGGAAATATATTTTCGGTGAGTATGCTGGCCATGCAAGAACTGAGATGTTATAAGCTTCCAGGAATTGTGTACAGATCCTTGCAACATGGGGCCGCGCATTATCATGCTGCAACATGAGGTGATGGTAGTGGATGAATGGCACAACAATGGGCCTCAGGATCTCATCACTGTATCTCTGTGCATTCAAAATGGCATCAGTAAAATGCACCTGTGTTCGTTGTCCATAGCATATGCCTGCCCATACCATAACCCCACCGCCACCATGGGCCACTTGATCCACAACATTAACATCAGCAAACCGCTCACCGATACAACGCCATACACACTGTCTGCCATCTGCCCTGTACAGTGAAAAACGGGATTCATCCTTGAAGAGAACACCTCTCCAAAGTGCCAGACACCATTGAATGTGAACATTTGCCCACTCAAGTCGGTTACGATGACGAAATGCAGTCAGGTCGAGACCCCCCGATGAGGATGACGAGCATGCAGATGAGCTTCCCTGAGACGGTTATGCAAACCTATTGTTGCAGCAGCTGTTCTCAGATGATCTTGGAGGTGAAGATGCTGGATGTGGAGGTCCTGGGCTGGTGTGGTTACACGTGGTCTGCGGATGTGAGGATGTTCTGCCAAATTCTCTGAAACGCCATTGAATGTACTGCCAAATTCTCTGAAACGCCTTTGGAGACCTCTTATGGTAGACAAATGAACATTCAATTCAAGGGCAACAGCTCTGGTGGATATTCCTGCAGTCAGCATGCCAAATGCACGCTCCCTCAAAACTTGCAACATCTGTGGCATTGTGCTGTGTGATAAAACCGCATCACCTGTGCAATAACCATGCTATCTAATCAGCATCCTGATATGCCACACCTGTGAGGTGAATGGATTATCTCAGCAAAGGAGAAGTGCTCACTAACACAGATTTAGACAGATTTGTGAACAATATTTGAGAGAAATAGGCCTTTTGTGTACATAGAAAAAGTCATAGATCTTTGAGTTCAGCTCATGATAAATAGGGGCAAACACAAAAGTGTTGCGTTTATAATTTTGCTCAGTATATATATATATATATATATATATATATATATATATATATATATAGAAAGAATTCTTACTTTACAGCATTTCTTCACACCTGCCTAATTTTTTTTTCATAATAGTGTGTGTGTGTCAGTAAGGTTTCACTATTTTACATAGTTACATAGTAGGTGAGGTTGAAAAAAGAGACAAGTCCATCAAGTCCAACCTATGTGTGTGATTGTATTTCAGTAATACATTGTATACCCCTGTATGTTGTGGTCGTTCAGGTGCTTATCTCATAGTTTTTTTAAACTATCAATGCTCCCCAGTGAAACCACCGCCTGTGGAAGGGAATTCCACGTCCTTGCCGCTCTTACAGTAAAGGACTCTATGCAGTTTAAGGTTAAACATCTTTAATCAAATTTTAATAAAGGGCCATGTGTCTTATTAAACTCCCTTCTGTGGAAAAGTTTTATCCCTATTGTGAGGTCACCAGTATGGTATTTGTAAATTAAAATCATATCCCCTCTCAAGCGTCTCTTCTCCAGAGAGAATAAGTTCACGTGCTAATAACTTTTCTTCATAACTAATATCCTCCAGTCCCTTTATTAGCTTTGTTGCCCTTCTCTGTACTCGCTCCATTTCCAGTACATCCTTCCTGAGGACTGGTGCCCAGAACTGGACAGCATACTCCAGGTGAGGCTGGACCAGAGTCTTGTAGTGTGGGAGAATTATCGCTTTATCTCTTGAGTTAATCCCATTTTCAATGCATGCCAAAATTCTGTTTGCCTTGTTAGCAGTAGCTTGGCATTGCATGCTATTGCTGAGCATATCATCTACTAGGACCCCCAGGTCCTTTTCCATCCTTTATTCCCCCAGAGGTTCTCCCCCCGTTAGTAGATTGCATTCATATTTTTGCCATCCAAATGCATTATTTTATATTTTTCCTCATTAAACCTCATTTGCCATGTACTTGCCCACCCCATTAATTTGTGCAAGGTTTCCACATCCTGCGGAGAAGTTATTGCCCTGCTTAGCTTAGTATCGTCCGCAAATACAATGATTGAACTGTTTACCCCATCCTCCAGGTCGTTTATGAACAAATTAAATAGGATTGGTCCCAGCACAGAACCCTGGGGGAACCTACTTTCCACCCCTGACCAGTTCTCCCCATTTATCACCACCCTCTGAACTCACCCTTGTAGCTAGTTTTCAATCCATGTACTCACCCTATAGTCCATGCCAATGGACCTTACTTTGTACAGTAAACGTTTATGGGGAAAAAGTATTGTTGGTCCATAGACTTTATATCTGATTTTTTTCCAAAGCGCTACACTGATTTTATTTATTTTTTGACAACGTTTATGGGGAACTGTGTCAAATGCTTTTGCAAAATCCAGATACACCACTATGGGCTTTCCTTTATCTAGATGGCAGCTCACCTCCTCATAGAAGGTTAATAGATTGGTTTGGCAAAAATGATACTTCATGAATCCATGCTGATTACTGCTAATGATACAGTTTTCATTGCTAAAATCTTGTATATAGTCCATTATCATCCCCCCAAGAGCTTGCATACTATTGATGTTAGGCTAACTGGTATGTAATACCCAGGGATGTATTTTGGCCCTTTTTTAAATATTGGTGCTACATTGGCTTTTCTCCAATCAGCTGGTACCATTCCAGTCAGTAGACTGTCAGTAAAAATTAGAAACAATGGTCTGGCAACTTCTTGACTGAGTTCCCTAAGGACCATCGGGTGCAAGCCATCTGGTCCCAGTGACTTATTAATGTTAAGTTTTCCAAGACTATTTCTAATTCTGTCCTCTGTTAGCCATGTGGGTGCTTTCTGAGATGTGTCATGAGGATAAACACTGTAGATTTGGTTACTGAAACCCCCCCCGATTCCCTCCTAAAGATTGAGGAGAAGAATAAATTCAATACCTTTGCCGTCTCCCCATCCTTTGTATCCAGATTTCCTTCTTTCTTTATGGGGCCAATATGGTCTGTCCTCCTTTTTTTACTGTTTATATACTTAAAGAATTTGTTGGGAGTTTTCATGCTCTCCTCCGCTATGTGTCTTTCGTGTTCTATCTTAGCCGCCCTAAATGCACCCTTACATTTCTTGTTGCATTCTTTGTAAGGTCTGAATGCTGGTGATGATCCCTCAGCCTTGTATTTTTTGAAGACCCTCTCCTTTGTTTTTATATGCATTTTTACACCGGAGTTAAGCTATCCAGGACTTTTCGTTTTCATTTTAAATTCATTTCCCAATGGGATGCACTGGCTAATGCTCTTATTTAATATGCACTTAAAGCAAACCCATCTCTCCTCTGTGTTCTTTGTTCCTAGGATTTTATCCCAATTTATATCTTCTAGCAAGGTTCGTAGTTTAGGGGAGTTGGCTCTTTTGAAATCCAACCTCTTTGTATTCCCCTTATGTTTCCTATTTGTGTGATTTATACTGAAACTAATTGAGCTGTAAGTGCTGTTTCTTAAATTTCCCCTTATTTCCACATCCGTCATCAGGTCTGTATTGTTGGTAATGAGTAGGTCTAATAACGTTTTGTTTCTAGTTGGTGCATCTACCATCTGACCTATGAAATTGTCCTGCAAGACATTTAGGAACTAGCAAACCTTAGACGAATGCGCGGTTCCTTCCGCCCATTCTATATCTGTATATAATTAAAATCCCCCATTATGATAACACTTCCCATCCTTGCTGAAGTCCGTCTCCCCCTCCTCCCTCAGGTTAGGGGGCCTATAGCATACTCCCAGTATTATTTTCCCCTTAGCTTCATCCCTTTGGAGCTCAACCCATAAGGATTCCACCTTCTCTCTAGCTCCCTTAGTGATGTCATCTCTCACATTAACTTGTACATTGTTCTTGATATACAGGCATACCCCTCCCCCTTTTTTACCCTCTCTATCCCTGTAATAAAGGGAATAACCTTGAATTGTTGCCAGCCAATCATGAGAGCTGTTGAACCAAGTCTCTGAAATTCCCACAAAATCTAAAACCTCGCACAACAGTACCACTAATTCTCCCATCTTGTCCGCCAGACTTCTGGCATTAGTGAACATGCTACGTAATATAGACCGGTCGCATACTGTCTCCTTATTGGGTGTACTGAGATTGCAAATAGGACTTGTTATTATACTTACCTCAAGTTTATGTGCTTTAGTCAACCTACCGCTAATGCCCCCAATACTACTCTGGAATATGTTCCGCGCTGACTATCTCTACCTCTGGACCCTCCCCCCGTCACCTAGTTTAAAAGATTTTTTTTAATTGGAAAACCAACTTTATTAAGAAAATATATGCTTGGTACATAAAAAATAATATAAGCCAACATGGCCAGAGCAGCAATACATACATGAGCACATTAAGTTATCTACAAATATCTGAAATATCCACCGGACATGAAGCCAGTACACAGTAGAGAAGAAGGGAGAGGAGGGGAAAAGAAAAAGAGAGGAAGATATCAACATTTCAAGTACATGTTTCACCATCCTCCAGCCATCTGTTCCAGACCTGCTCATATTTAAGCGGGCATCCTCTATGAACATAAATCAGCTTCTTATATGGGAGAGTGTCATTAATTTCTTTTTTCCAACACTGGATTGTAGGGGGTAGGGCCTGCATCCAATTACGGGCTATCTCTTTTCTCGCTAAGAATAGCGTTTCATGTAGAAAGGTACGGAGGGGTTTGTCAGCGTCTAAGTCAGGTAGGAGACCGAGCAGACACATCTTTGGGTCTAGAGTAGCAGGAGAGCCCATCTGATCGTGGAGGAAGCGTATCACTTGTATCCAGTATGTTTGGATAATTGGACAGGACCATATAAGGTGATAGAAAGAGCCTGGGGTGTGGTCGCATAGGCGGCATCCTGGATTATGCATGGGTTTGAAACGCGCTATCCTCTGAGGAGTCAGATATGTTCTATGTATGATATACAACTGTGTTAGGCGGTCCGACAGTTTAGGGGAAACCTTTTTCACGCCTTCCAAGATCTCATCCCAATCCTCATCTTCAATCATTCCAATCTCCACCTCCCATCTAGTCTTAGCACTATAGGCCAGGGCTATGGAGTTGGGAAGACGGATGGCGGAATAAAGAGTGGAGATTAGTTTGGCTGGCTCAGCACCTGTGATCGTATCTATTATGGAGGGGACTGTCAGGGATGGGTTGGAGCCAGCAAACTGAGTTTGTATAGCATGGAGAAGTTGTAAGTACCTGAAAAGGAGGTGATTGGGAAGTGAGAATTCGTCTTTTAATGTTTGAAATGTTTTAAGTCCCGTAGTCGTCATGATCTGGTGTATATACAAGATCCCGCAACGTATCCAAACCGCGGGGTCTGGGATAGACAACAGCTCAGGTAGGCGTGTGTTGAACCAAAGGGGGGTGTGGGAATGAATCTGTGGAATCACAAGTTTTTGTAGTCCAAACCGCCACACCCTCCGGTGATGTGTCAACATGCCTGCTTTATGTTGGGGGGTATGTCCTGTCAATGGGACCCTTAGGACTGATTGAAGTGAGGTATGAGCTGGGTTATCAGGGTGTTCACAGAGTAGCAGCTGGTATCTTGGTAGCTCGTTCTTGTCAAAATGATAGAAGTGGGACAGTTGGGAGGCAAGATAATAGTCCTGAAAGTCTGGAAGAGCAACTCCTCCCAATGTCACTGGGTTTTTAAGTATTTTCCAAGATAATTTGTGTCTGCAGGATCCCCATATGAATGAATTGAGAATAGATTCAATTGTTTTGAAAAATTTTTGTGGTATATACAGGGGAGCATGCCACACCAAATAAAGTATCTATGGGAGAAGTATCATTTTGACTAGACTGATGCGTCCCATGACACCCAGGGGTAGTCGAGCCCAATTTTGTGTCTTAGTCTTAATCAGGGTGTACAGGGGTTCAATGTTCAAAAGTATGTAGTCTGTAAGCGATCTAGTAACTTGCACGCCGAGGTACTTAATTACAGAGACCCTGGGGAGAGTCAGAGGGGGGGATGTGAGTGAGGGAGGGAAATGGTCAATCGGAAGGATCTGGGATTTAGACCAATTTATGCTTAGGCCCGAGTGGCTACCAATATGCTCTATGGAGTGGAGGGCTGCAACGAGGGAGGGACCCGAGTCGGCCAAGTAAAGAAGCGTATCATCTGCGTACATCCCAATCTTTTCTTCCAGATGCCCTCTTAAGGCCTTGAATATTGGTGTCCGCACGAACCATGATGGCCAATGGCTCCACAGCCAATGCGTACAGCATGGGGGAAAGGGGGCAGCCTTGTTGGGTCCCTCTCTCCAGTGGGAATTGATCGGCGAGCCAACCATTTACAAACACCTTGGCCTTCGGGGATTGATACAGGAGCTGAACCCAACGAATAAAGTTGGGGCCAAGTCCAAATCTCGAAAGGCACTCCCATAGATAATTCCACTCCACGGAATCGAAGGCCTTGGCGACGTCTAAAGCCACCACAACCCTCAAGCCGACTGCATCATGGGACCCCTGGATGTTCATAAATAGACGGCGAATATTCATAGCAGTATTCTTCCCTGGCATAAAGCCTGTCTGATCGGGGTGGATCAGGGAAAGAATAACCTGGTTAAGGCGGGAGGCCAGAATCTTGGCAAGTATTTTAATGTCAACCTGTAATAAGGAAATGGGTCTATATGATTCTGGGTATTTGGGGTCCTTACCAGTCTTAGGGATTACCACAATTTGGGCTTCTCTCATAGAGGGAGGTAGGATTCCGGTATCAAATATGGATTTGTATAGATCATGGAGTTTAGGGGTTAAAATTTCAGAGTAGGTGGCATAGAATTCAAGTGGCAAGCCATCCGATCCTGGGGCCTTAGATGCAGCCAGACAGGAAATAGCCTCAGAAATATCTTCTTTAGTAATGGGAGCTTCTAAGAGTTCATGTTGGGCGTCAGTCAATCTAGGGAACTCTATTTTCGCTAAGTAATCTTTGGTGTCTTGGGGAGTGTGAGTGACCCGAGAGGTGTAGAGTGTGTGATAGAATCTCACAAATTCCTCTGCTACTTGTTGCGGATTGGTGATGTCATTCCCCTGATGATCGGTCAACGACACCACCACAAGGGGACGTGAATCCAAGTGAGCAAGGTATGCAAGAAGTTTGCCTGATCTTTCTCCATACTCAAATACCCTTTGCCTACAGAAAAAGATGCGCTGTTTGGCCTTCTCAATATGTAACTGGGAGACCTGTGGCGTCTGAATCTTAAGATTGTTGGCCGTGCTGGGCGAGGGGTCTCGGTGGAACGCCTCCTCCAGCACCTGTAGGTGTTCTGTAGCCTGTTGGTCAATGAGTTTCGATGATCGCTTAAGTCTGTTAATACGTGTGGAGAGCAGGGAGCGGGCGTGGAGCTTGAACGTCTCCCACACCATGTCAGGTGTGGCTGACTCCCTGTTGGCTGAAAAATAGTATTGCAGTTCTGTGGGGATGTCATCCTGGTCCTGCAGGGCAGTCAGCCAAAACGGGTTTAACCGCCAAAGAGGAGCAGGAGAGGCCTTCAGGAGCTGAATCGTAACCCAGTAAGGGGCGTGATCCGAGAGTATTCTCGGAGCAAAGCCCACGTCTTCCAATTTAGGTGTCAGGGTCTTTGAAATTGTAATAAAATCGATTTGTGACATTGTGTTATGGCTGGCTGAGAAACATGAAAAGACTTTAGAATGTGGGTGCTTGTGGCGCCAAGTGTCTACAAGAGCAAAGTCAGTCAGTATGCGGTGTAGTCTGGTATGGGCCGGTGGGTCTAGAGGGAGGTCTGGTGCGCCCATTCGTTCTAGAGTGGGGATGAGGGTCATATTAAAGTCCCCCATCCACACCGCCGGTACAGAGGTGTGTTGTGCCATAAAGGCAAGGCCCTCCTTAATCACAAGTGAGTTGTATGGAGGGGGGATATAGCAGGCAAGAATAGGGGAGCCGTTAATAGCGGCGTGTATAAACACGTATCTGCCCTGCCGGTCCGTCTGGAGTAGTATTAGGTCGAACGGAACCCTTTTAGCAATCAGGACCGATACACCCCTGGAGTAAGAGGTGTGGGTGGCGTGGTATGCCCAACCAATCAAAGGTTTTTTGAGAGAGGATTGTAAGTGGCCCGTGACATGGGTCTCAACTAGGGTGATGATGTCAGCATGCTGGGATTTAAGGAATGTCAGGGTGGCTGTGCATTTAATCTTATTGCGCAAGCCTCTAACATTCCACGTAAGGAACTTCAGAGAACTCATGGCGGGTAGAGGGTGCATATGATGAACCGCGGCTGGATCAGGACCGGCAGAGCAGACACAGCCACATCAGATAGCATATAACACATTGATAAATAGTATCAACAGTGCATGTATGATAATAACATAGTACCGTTAGCATAAGTAAACAGTTGCAAACATGGTGGTGTGAGAAAAATAATAACCACAACATTTTCCCTCCCTCCCAGTCCAATGCCACCCAAACTTGGCACAGACATAGCATCCCATAACCAGGTATCAACAGGGGACATCCAACGTTTAGGACCCATTGGAGGCAAGGAACTTAATTTCAGAGGAGCATAGATACCCATATGAAAAAGAAAAAAAACAAGGGGGAAAAGAAACCAGTCAAACAAACGGGGAATGAAAAAATTCACATAAACACTAGGGTGGCGACTTCTTCTCTGAGAAGCGCATGAGGTGTAGGAGCCACAGAGGTGCAGCGCCATTACGGCCGTGTAGGGGGGGGCTCCGCTTGCCATCTGGGTGATAAAGTAAAGTAACAGAGTTATTAGTGGTGTTCGATCTACTGTCCTCCACAGGCATTTCCTAGGTATAAGGGAGGTGGGGATCATGAGTCAATGAGGTCACCCGGAGACGGTAGGTACACTGTGAAATCCAGTATAGGGCTGAAAAGGATTTGCAAATCCATCCCCCAGTTCCAGCAAAGGATATGTACATACGATGTGCCTACTGAGGGGCTCAGCAGTACAGCGTTGGATGATATTGCGGGTATGGGGGGGATCAGGGGGGAGAAAAACAAAGTACTCACAGCTTATAGGCAAGGTGTTGCACTCAGTCTCGGCGATCTCTCTGATCAATCCAAGTGGATGCTAACTCAGGATCTTCAAAGAAGTGGGTTCAGCCCTCACATTCCACACGGAGCTTTTAGTTTAAAAGATTTTACAAATATTTTTCTACTTTCAAAAAGTTATACAAAAAACATAAGCCATACATAAGTAAACAATAGTACATGAGCAGAGGAATTTAAACTAATTATAGCTTTGACAGATTGAAACAAGAACAGAAATCTTTGATCAGTTCCTGACCTCTTGAGAATATCAACTGTCCGCATGTATTTAGAAAAGCGAATTAAAGCTAGAGGCGGGTTCCTCTCCCTTCAACACCCCGAGTGGGATCTAACTGTGCTGGAGAGGGGTTCCCAGACCCTCCCATTATACCAGACCCCTTCATACGGAAGAAATA
Organism: Aquarana catesbeiana; assembly: GCF_042186555.1. NCBI lineage: Eukaryota > Metazoa > Chordata > Amphibia > Anura > Ranidae > Aquarana > Aquarana catesbeiana. The sequence continues at coordinate 115,352,173 of NC_133336.1, forward strand.
AGCAGAAAAAAAAGGCGCCTCCAGATCAGGATCAGTTAGATATCTTTAATATAAAGAACGAATATGTCCACTTACATGTAATGAAAGGCAAGTAGAGCACAGATTATCCTCAGGTAGTGATGTCCCAGCGTGAGTAGCCTGTTTGTGGAAAATCTGTCCATAGGAGAGTAAAAACAGTCCTGTCCAACAGGATGTGTAGGCTCTATCCCAGGGATTGAAAACGAGGCTTGGCTCAGATGAGCTGTGAAACGCAGGCCTCTGGTGCGGTGACGTCACTAGCAATGCGACGATGTTTCGGCGCATGCGCACTGTGTTATACAGGCGCGTGCCTTCCTCAAGCATAGAGGACAAAGGCTCATAGGGGCCTTATATGTGCTAGCACTTGGAGCCATCTAGTGGAGATTGTGTACAACAACATAATCTAGATAAAAGGACTCCAACAGTAGATAAATAATATATGACAAATGAAAAGGTACTCTAGGAATAAAATAAGATGAGGGTCTAATAGGGAAAATATATTAATGTATATAGGGCTTGGAGTAACAGCCCTGGAGTCTTATATATGCTGTAGGGTTAGAATATAATGCATGCATCAGGCCTAAGAAATGATTGCTGAAACCCCAGCGTTCTAAAATTGCAAAGATATAAGGCCAGGACACAGAGTCAAAGGCCTTGTGTAGGTCCAGAGAAAGGAGCATCCCCAATTGTTTGGGACTCCCACCCAATTTGTTTGGAGAATGGAAACTATATCTATCGCCCGCCGAATCTGATCGGGGCCCTGCCTGCCTGGGATAAACCCCACTTGATCCTTGTGTATATACGTGCTGATGAATGAAGCCAAATGGTTCGCTAGGATTTTAGTTAAGATTTTTAAGTTACTGTTAATAAGAGAAATGGGTCGATAATTGCCTACCTCTTCCAGATTCTTATCTGGCTTAGGGATAACTGCAATAAACGCCGTGTTGAGCTGAGGATCAAGTGGTTCTCCCTGCGTCTTTGCATTAAGGAATTTCATTAGATGTGGGGCCAAGGTCTCGGCAAACGTTATGTAATAGGGAGTCGAAAGCCCATCTGGCCCCGGGGCCAAGCCCGTCTTTAGATCCTTAATCACCCCTACTACCTCTCCATCAGTAAAAGGGGCTTCAAGCTCACCTTTGTGCTCCGGGGAGAGCGATGGTATGGGGAGGCTATCCAGAAATTTGTGTAAGAAAGCATCATTGCCTAGTGTGTGGGGACTATAGAGATTCATGTAGAACGCCTGGAATGCGTCCAGTATCTTGGAGGGGTTGGCAGTGGCGCCCTGTCCCGGGATTCTTATCTTTGGCATGGTGTATGATCTAAAGCAGGCGTTAACCTAGAGGCCAGCATGGAGCCCATCCTGTCCCCTTGAGAGTAAAATCTATTCTGGCTCCATCGGATTTGTTTTTCCACCTTGGCTGTGAGAGCTAGGTTGAGCTCCAGCCTAGCCTTGTCTAGTTGTGTCGCCGTATCGGGGGAGAGGTTTAGTTTGTGCTGGGCTCTCATCTGTGTGTATACCCCTTCCAACCTCACTATGTCTGCCTCCCTTTCCCTCTTTATATGGGCTGCCATCCTAATGATTTCCCCTCTCAAAGGTCTTGTGGGCCGCCTACAGGGTTTCGGATAGTATCCCATCAACGTTATTGAAAAGGAAGTATTCCTTCAGAGCTTTATCCAGCATGGTAACTTGGACAGGGTCAGAGAGAATAGATTCGTTCAGTCTCCAGTGTCTCTGGCCCCGCCTCGAGCTATGTATCTGAATGGACATGATAACTATGGAGTGATCAGACAAGACCGTGTCCCTGATGTGGGATTTCACAACAAGTTGGATAGTGTGATTCGGAACAGGTGGTCAATCCGGGCATAAGAGTTGTGATGGTGGGAGAAGTGCATGTAGTCCAGCTTAGTGGGATTCAGTTCTCTCCAAACGTCGGTAAAACCCTGGGCATGGATGAGTTTCGCTATTTTTAGGCTCTCTTTGGTCAGACGTGTCAGTTGGGCTGAGGGAGGTTTAGTTCTGTCCAGTCCCTGATCAAATGCTGCATTGGCGTCTCCTCCAAAGATGACCGTGCCCTCAAACAGAGGAGCAAATGTTTCAAATAGATGTTTAAAAAAGGCTGCTTGACCTTTGTTGGGAGTATAGTAGGATATTAGGGAGTATAGGTGACCCTCTATCGTACCCTTCACTAGGATAAATCTGCCCTCTGGATCTTTCGTGTCAGCGATCCAGGTGAAATTGCACGTTTTGCAATTTAAAACAGCCACCCCCTTGGACTTATTGGCTGCACTGACCATATAAAAGTTAGGGAAGTGGGAGTGGAGGCACTTGGGAATATACCGAACTTGAAAGTGAGTTTCTTGTATCATAACAATGTCCAGGTTAGATGATTTGTATGTGTATTTGTATGCGTATGCGTGACTTTCTGCCACCCCAGTGCAACGACTGGACTGCCAGTATAGTACCCCTGGGAGCTCGCGCACCGAGAAAGCCAGCAGGTGGTGGTATTTGTAAGAGATAAAATGGTCAGATGATGCTCAAAAGAGGAAAGAATAGAGAGAAAGGGAGATAGACAAGAAAGTACAGGAGGAAGTTTTCTCCCTGACAGGTAAACATACCCAGCAGAAGAGAGAAGATCCTAAGGATCATCTCACGACAAGACGTGAGAATAGGTAGTCCAAAGCTCCAGGCTATATGCTGTGGAGATCCTATCCCCTGGAGACCAACTGGACTCTAAGGGATAGAGGAGGCACATGGGAGCCACCCCAGACCAGGGTGCCCTGTAAAACCTGTCAACAAATAAGCTCCTGGAGCAACGTGATCAAAAATCCAATAACAAAGTTTAGCAACTATGTAAAGAAGATGGGGTCGGAGAACCCCATGACCACTTCTCAGTGGCTCAGTGGTGCCCCCCCGCCCACATAAACGAGAGGGGGGGGACCAGCCAAGAAGGAGGCAGCCGTTTGTTCAATCCCGAGGACGATGTCTCCATCTCCATCTCCTGGGAGATAATCTTCAGACTGAGAAGCAGTTTTTCACCCATGGCGAAGTTGGAGAAGGCTTGGTTTTGACCTTTGTAGGTGAATTTCACTGCGAATGGGAAGGCCCATCTGTATTTGACATCTTTCTGGGACAGGGCATTCAGTAGTGGTTTCAGGGTCCGTCTGCACTGTATGGTGGATGGGGAGAGATCTGCGAGAATTTGCACCGGGTGCCCTTGGCAGATCACCTGGGGCATTGTGCGGGCTTGATATATGACTGCCTCCTTGACAACGTAGATGTGGGGCTTTGCAATAATGTCTCTGGGGGGAGCCATCTGTCCTGGGGGGCCCCAGAGCTCTATGAGCTCTGTCCAGCTCCAGACGGGGCAAGGGGATATTTGGGGTCGGAGATCTCATAAGGTCTTGAGTGGCCATCTCAGCATCGAGAATTGATTCAGGTAGACCTCTGATTCTGAAATTGTATGTTCTGGACCTGTGTGGGAAAAGGCTGTGTCCATTTGGTCATGGAGGATTTCAATGAGATAAGAGTTCTGATGTGAAACAGCAGCAGTCTGATCCAGCTTACATTCAATGGCATCCATCCTGGATCCTATGATTTGGAGGTCTGCTTTAATGTCCCCTGTGATTTTAGCAGCCGTGGAGGCTAGGCCTTTCTCCAGAAGGGTAGACGATTTTAGGTACAGGTCTGCTGCATTAAAGGATTGATCAGGGCCTGTTGCGCCATGAGGAGGGAAATCTGCGTGAGAGGATTCTACAGGCCCAGCAGGAGAGTAGGCCTGATCCCTAAATGAGTGACTCAAGAGGGATTCTGTGGAGGCAGGAGAGGGTGTCAAGGCTTGCTGCCCATAGCCATGGATCCCAGGGGTATAAGTGAGAAGAGCGGGGGGCAGGACTTTCCTGTGTTCCAGTGTCCTCTCAGAGGCTGTGGTATGAGGCTGCGAAGGCGCTGCAGCCATGGTGGCCATCTTGGTACACCTGGGACGGGTGGAGGTGGCGAATTGTGGCTCTAGATTGCGGTCTGTGCATACGGGGGGTGAGCACGGGTGTTGCGGGGGGGCGAATCCCGTTTCTCCGGCGTCCGTTCGTGGCGGGAGCATGTGCTGTGGGTGCTGCTGGTCTAGGGAGGCACGGAGCTCCGAGTTCAGGCGGACATCTCGGAACTCTCACGCATGCGCACTCCACAAATCTTTTTTTAATTAAGATTCAGCCACTGAAAATACAATACTGGAAATATGGTTCAACAAGCATGTAAAAAATGTGCAGGTCATATAACAAATGACTGTAGCCTAAATTTAAAAAAAAAACACCTAAAGATACATGTTCACAGAAGATGCACTGTAGATTTTCTTTTATCTAATAGTACCAAAAACCCAGTTGCAGAAATGTTTAACTATAGCTATTAGATTATATCCTACACTTGATGAATGTCATTGTGGTTTTAAAATATTATGTAACAACACAGAAATCTCCTTTTCACCCTGACAAACAGCCTCAAAGAAATCCTTCATCAAACAGCAAAAACTTTTTAACTGAAAAAATTTCTTTATGCCTAATTTCATCTCCTCCAGCCCTGATTGAGTTGCATTGTCCTTCAGCTCAAATTTCTGTCCACCATGTACAAACTTGATGAAGCATTTACTGACAAGGGTGGCTGTTGAGTGGCGAGTGTGCATTGTTTGTTATTTTTCTACATTTTGTCACATAGGAGTTTTAGAGGCTCAAGCAATACACACTGCATATGTACACACAAAGCCTTCCCGCTACTACTCTGCCTTCCTAATCTTTATGTCAAAGATCATTTAACGTCTTAAATTACATCTTCCAAGCACTTAGAAAAGCTTTAAGTGACCACTTCACCATCATAAACATTTTAACGGCTGTCACTCAGAACACTAGCTTGCACTTTTCTCTTGTTTATTTTTCTTTTTAATTATGTACAGAAACAGACAAATAGGCACTTCACCAAAACGTGTCTGGGGGGATTCCCAAAGTGCCATGTGCATCATCAACAAGAGAGAGAAAAAAGGAAATAAATAACAAACATTTTCTCCTACTACAAGCCTTGTGTCATCGGGACTGTCCAGCAATTGTGAAATCCTGACAATTCTTACAAAATGTTTTATTAGATTGTAATCAGTCCATACAGTGTTTGACTTACTAATAGCAGAAAAAAGTGAAATATTTTAAAGTAATCATAAGTGTCCAGTCATAAGTTAGTTTACCCACTTGCCGACTGCCCTATAGCAGTTTTACTGCTACAGGGCGGCTGCTGTGTGCAGAATCACGTATATATATACGTGACCCGACACTTTCGGGTAGGGGGCACGTATGCACGCTGCCAGCCGCTCGCTCCAGCTGTGATTACACACAGCGGGAGCCAATCAGAGGGTACCGTGGACTCAATGTGTGCCAACACCCACCGATCATCAGCCACAGAGACAGAACTGCAATCTGCCTATGTAAACAAGGCAGATCGCTATTCTGATAGGAGGGAAGGCATGGATCCTGTGCTGATCACGGCCATTACTAGTAAAGAAAGAAAACAATAAAAATAACCCATAGTTTGTAGACACTATGACTTTTGCGCAAACCATTCAATATACGCTTATTGTGATTTTTTATTTTTTACCAAAAATATGTAGAAGAATACATATTAGCCTAAGTTGATGAAGAAATTTGATTTTTTAAAAAAAAAATGTTTATAGAGCAAAAAATAAAAAACACAGAGGTGATCAAATACCACCAAAAGAAAGCTCTCTTTGTGGGTTCTTTTAGGCTGGGTTCACACTAGTGCGAATTGGATGCGGATTTCTCCACATCCAATTCTTACAACAGGAGATTATGACTGGCTCTCTATGGAGCTGGTTCACAAATCTCCACTGCGGCTCCGGTGCGATTTGCACAGGAGGCCTGTGTGTTTTTAGGTCCACTTCAGGTCCGAATTCAGCCAAAAATCCAGGCTGAAATCGAATCGGAAACGGTAAACGAGGACGCACCAGACTCCTGCTGCGTGTTCATATGTGAACCCAGCCTCACTCTTTTGCAAAGCTACAGACTCTAGCCTGCCTGGTCCACCTCTATACAATGTGGTTTCATCCATCGGCCCCTATATCATTACAGGACACATTTAGGAGACTGGTGGATGGAACAACAGCAAGCAGAGAATGCAGGAATCTGACACTCCAGGAAGTGTGCTGGATGTAAAGATTTTGCAGAAGATTATATCTGTGGACCTCAGGAAAGATCCAAGGAATAGACAGCCTGTCAGGTGTTCATAAGATTTTCCATTTCTAATGATAAATTGTTCCCTTTCGGAGTCTTCTCAGTGGCTTGGACAACCATTCCTAATAGTTCAATAAACATACAGTATCATTAGCATTTGCAAACTAACGTGTTTCATTACAGAGAGCAACCCAAAACATAACAGCTCAAACTTTTTGTGGACACATCATTTAAAGTATATGTGAACTTTTACTTTGAAAAAAGAATCCATTCAGTTTAAAATAGGAATGCAAGGCAAATGGTGTGTGTGTATATGTATATACAGTTGTGTGAAAAAGTATTTGCCCTTTCCTGATTTTTAGTTATTTTTTGCATATTTCTCACACTTATATGATTCAGATCATCAAACAAATTTTAATATTACACAATGATAACCCAAGTAAATCCAAGATGCAGTTTTAAGTTATTATTTAATTTATTAACCACTTACTGACCGCTGCACGACGATATACGTCGGCAGAATGGCACGGGTGGGCAAAAGGGGTGGGCAAAAGAGCGTACAGGTACAGGTACGCATCACGTTCTCCGTGACCGCGGGTCCCGCGGACTCGATGTCCGGCGGGTGCCCGCGATCGTGTCATGGAGAGGTAGAACGGGAGATGACTTTGTAAACATGGCATTTCACCATTCTGCCTTGTGACATGACAGAGATTAATGCTCCCTGTCATTAGGAGCAGTGATCGCTGTCATGTGAGTCGAAGCCCATCCCCCCACAGTTAGAATCACTCCCTTAGACACACTTAACCCCTTCATCGCCCCCTAGTGGTTAACCCCTTCCTTGCAACTGTCATTACACAGCAATCAGTGCATTGTTATAGCACCGATCGCTGTATAAATGACAATGGTCCCAAAATAGTGTCAAAAGTGTTCGATGTGTCCTCCATTATGTCGCAGTCATGATAAAAATCGCATATCACAGTCATTACTAATTGAAAAAAAATTAATAATAAAAATGGCATAAAACTATCCCCTATTTTGTAGACGCTATAAATTTTGCGCAAAACAATCAATATACTCTGCAATTTTTTCTTACAAAAATATGTAGAATACATATCAGCCTAAACTAAGGAAAAATATTTTTCTAAAATATTTTTGGGGTATATTTATTATAGACTAAAGATAAATCACCGCGCTATAATAAAATTGATACATAAAGAGCATACTGAAAAAAATAAAATTGAAAAACCAAGGTGACAATATACTGATCAAAAACAAAACGTAAAAGCAGCTGCTAAAAATGGGATACACACATTACATAATAAATACAAAAGAGGAGCAGCGCTGTGACAAAGAAAGTGAAAAAGTATATGTGATATACCCAAATCAAATAAATAAATAAATGAATAAATACTAGACCCAAGTTTGCAATAGGTACCAAAGTTCATATAAATAGGTAGAAAAAGTCCTATTCAAGATCAATCATAGGTAGTAGACAAAATAGGAAGCGTAGATAGGTAGAAATCCAAATACATCAATATGTCCTTCACCGCACCACTGTGGTATTGATAAAAATGCGCGCTTACCAAACGGCAAGCTTGAAAAAGCTTGCGACCTTAACCCGGTCGGGGCCTTTCAGGATGGAACCATCAAAGGAAAACACACATCACCTTCGCTTGGATTAAGCACGCTCCCCACCAATTATCACTGTTTTATGGAGATGTACCCCTGGCTAGGGATAAACCTCGAGAGAGGTGTACCAAGAAAAGAGGGAAAGCACCATAGCGTAATCCAGCTTTCACGGTTTATTAAAATCAAAACTAGTAAATTGCACTTACATTCAAAAAGGTAAACAATAACACATAAGCCGGCCGGCTAGAAGCGAACGCCCGTCCTACAGGCTGTGGATGCAGCACGTCAGCACGTCAGCACGCCCGACGTACGTTTCGTCACACACTGACGTCGTCTGGGGCACGGGCGACGCACTGACGTGTCGCATTAATATAATAGAACACCGTAGCCAGGCCTCGTACTGAGGACGGGACCGGAAATCACCTTGCGTTCCACTGGTTTAAGGGCGGATGACAAAGAAACGCCATCTTGGATGTGGGATTAACCGTAACATCCTATACCAATGTAAACAAGCGGAAGAAAAACAATAAATAAAACTAATAAATAATAAATTAATACATAGGTTAATCATTAGCTGATAAAAAACCAAACTTTACATAGATTTAATAAAATTAAAATTAAAAATTAAAAGTGGGAATTAAAAAATTTAAAAAATTTTTTTTAAAAAAAATTTTTTTGGATGACATCATTCGCCAATGTGACCATTGGTGAAGAAAATACCAAACCACAATGAACATTTTCAGGATAGTAAATCATAGGGGAAAGGAAGGTGATTTGTTCCCACATATAAAGAGCACTAAATCGACCTTAACACAGATCCCATTTAAAGTAACACAACCAGAAAAAATATAAATACATTCGACATATAACTAACCTCAACCAAGGATACCAAATCTATACAAGTAATAATGGGGCACATACCCCATTAAATAGATCAAAAATAAACCATTGGGGCATATACCATCCCAGAAGTAATATATATCAATATTGCCCGTATAGTAAATGTAGGAGATAGTCCCTAAAGTTAATCCGGGACTCCAAATGGATAGAGGTTGTTGTCAGACCAAAATTTTGAGGATTTGCTTACTCCTCATGAGTTATCGATAAAAGCATTGGTGTCAGTATCAATATTTAGCCCGTGTGGGGCATAGCACCTGATTTTATGTATCCAGAGCATCTCAAGTTTTGAGATGCTCCTAACCAAAGAGCTGCCCCTCCAATGGGGCCGATATCTATCAATTCCTAAAAAGAGTGTTTTGGAGGGGTCTTTATTATGAGTGGTCAAATAGTGCTTTGAGACAGAATGCTTAGGGAAGCCATTCAAGATGTTAGTGATATGTTCATTTAAACGAACGGAGAGGGGTCGCCTAGTCCTGCCCACATACTGTAAACCGCAGGGGCACTGCAGTAGATAGACGACCCCCTCCATTGTACAGGTAATAAAGGGCCTAATATCATGTTCCTCATGGGTACTATAAGAGATGAATTTCTGAGTTCGCCTAGATGTCACCGAATTAAACCTACAAGTACGACATCTACCACATTTGTAGTACCCCTTCAGGTTGTCAAAAAGGCCGTGAATGCCTCTAATAGGGGGATCAAGTACATTAGGAGCCAATCTATTCCTAAGTGACGATGCTCCCCTAAAAATCACTTGTGGTTTGTCTGGAACAACCGTTCTCAGGACCGGATCGTTCCCCAGTAGGTGCCAATGTTTGTTGAGTAGGCTTTTAATGTTGTTATGCTGTATTGAATATGTGGTAATAAAGGGGAGAGTGACAGAATTATCTCTAGGGGGTGCCCCTTGATTCAGCAGCTGTTCCCTGTCAATACCCTTAACAACATCTAAGGTTTGGGTTAGAAATTCCATATTATACCCTTTTTCCACAAACCGGTTCATCAGGACTCCGGCCTGTTGCAAAAACTGAGAATTGTCGGTACAATTACGCTTAAGTCGCAAGAATTGACTCTTGGGAACAGACCGGAGCCACGATCTATGGTGGCAAATATTCAAAGGGATATATGAATTCCAGTCTGTTTTCTTAAAATAGGTAGAGGTTACAAACCGGTCCCCTTGTATGTCAATATTAAGGTCCAGAAAATGAATATTGGACTGGCTGGCTTCGAAATTAAGCACAATGCCCCTATTATTGGAATTAAGTTCCTCCATAAAGAGGTCAAGGTCACCACGATCACCATCCCACAGGAGGAGGATGTCGTCAATGTACCTAGCCCACAGTTTTAACTGGGGCCTCTGGCAAACATGGACGACATCCTCCTCCCATAGGGCCATAAACAGGTTTGCAAGACTGGGGGCATACTTAGCCCCCATCGCGACTCCACGGTCCTGTCGGTAGAAACACTTATTGAACCAAAAGTAATTGTGGGACGCGGCATACCTTAAGAGCCCTAAAATAAAGTTAATTTGCTCATCATACAAACCCGAATCCCTTCTTAGATAGTACTCAACCGCATAAAAACCCAAATCATGGGGGATAATAGTGTATAGGGACGACACGTCCGCTGTCACCATCCACATGTTGGGAGTGGGAGCAAAATTGGCTAGTATATTAATAGCATGTTTAGAATCCCTAATGAGGGAAGGCATTTTACCCACTAGGGGTTGTAGGAAAATATTTATTATAGCAAAAAGAAAAAAAAATTGCTTTTTTTCAAAATTGTCACTCTTTCTTTGTTTATAGCGCAAAAAATAAAAAAACGCAGAGGTGATCAAATACCATCAAAAGAAAGCTCTATTTGTGGGCAAAATTATAAAAATTTCATTTGGGTACAGTGTTGCATGACCACGCAATTGACATTCAAAATATTACAGCACAAAAAAGCTGAAAATTGGCCAGGGCAGGAAGGGGGTGAAATGCCCTGTATTGAAGTGGTTAACCCTGCCTGGCCCTATGTGAAAAAGTAATTGCCCCCTCCCATGCTGAATCATGAATGAACTGTGATTAACCACAATTTTTTGGAAAGCTGAGTTGAATTTCACTTGCCACACCCAGGCCTGATTATTGCCAGACCTGTTGAATCAAGAAATCACATAAACAGAAGCTGTCTGACAAAGTGAAGCATGCGAACAGATCACAAAAAGCTACACATCATGCCACAATCTAAAACAATTTAAGAACAGATTAGAAACAAACTATTGTACATGTATCGCTCTAGGAAGGGTTTCAAAGCCATTTCCAAGACTTTGGAACTCCAGTGAACCATGGGGGGAGCCATTATCCACAAATGGAGATAACTTGGAAAAGTGGTGAATCTTCCCAGGAGTGGCCGGCCTACAAAAATGACTCCAAGAGCATGGCGACAACTCATCCAGGAGGTCATAAAAGAACCCAGAACAACATCTAAAGAACTGCAGGCTTCACTTTCCTCAGGTAAGATCAGTGTTCATGATTCAACAATAGGAAAGAGACTGGGCAAAAATGGCATCCATGGGAGAGTTCCAAGGCCAAAGCCACTGCTTACCAAAAAGAACACAAAGGCTCATTTCACATTTACCAAAAAACATATTGATTATCCCCAAGACTTTTAGGCAAATTTTCTGTGGACTGATGAGACAAAAATTTAACTTTTTGGAAGGTGTGCATCCCATAACATCTGGTATAAAACTAATACAGCATTTCATAACAAGAAGATGGAAGCAATACAAAGAGATTGGGATATTTTTAACACATAGTACGACAGGCACATATGAGGGATATTAAATGTTGGGGGCAACATATTTATTAATTTATAAGCATAATTAGGAACAGGTGTTTTGACTGCACTGACTACTTGCTTGCTTACTTGCTTGTTCTAGACTAATAAGGTTGACCTGGAACCAGAAAGCAAGAATCAGGATGAATATCACAGAGCCAACTGTTTTTTTTTTGTTTTTTTTTTCATCATTTTCTTTTAAACCAAAGCTCCAGAAAAAATTGTTTGTATTTGATTTTAGATATAGCAGGGAATGGTCAGAGGCTCTGTCAGATATTTATTACCATCTGACATACAAAAACACATTTTATTAGGGTGTTGAAGAGTTAGAACTTGTGATGTTTTGTTGCTGTCTGTATTTCTGAAATTTGAGAGTTGGCTCATACCTGTGGTAGTGGCCACAGCTCCTCGCAAAGCCATGCTGAGGATGAATGCAAAAGCCACTTGTATGTGGTGTGATAGATGCAGGGGAAGCTGGAACATATTAGTATCTGACATTCCCAGAAGTTGCTCCTTACTACTCATTTTGCAGACCTTAAAAAAATAAAGGAAAGTAAAAAAAAAAAAAAATAGCACACATCTGTAATGCCTGCTTCAATAAATGCCTTTGAATAAAAATCTTGTATGGGGGATAGGATCTTTCTAATTATTGTACCACAAACAAGAGTTTCACAGACTCATATAAACCTCAGGACATTAATTTTTTTTTAAATTTAAACTCTTTTTATACTAGGGAAGTGCTTCTGGTTCAGATTATTTCCGAACTCTAGCTGTTGAAAGTTCACAACAGGGTGAACTAAAAGGGGCGGATTTCCAGTTCACTGACCCGAAACTCCCAAAACTCCCAAATCACTAAAGCAAAAATGAAAGACTTCTAGTCTTCATATATTACTACATACACATTCATGTGGAGGGGGGAATATCTAGGGGCCCCAGGCAGACCCCCACAGACCCCCATGGGTGGTCACCTCTGGGCTAGGGAAGTGGGGAACAGGCCATTGTCCCCTATCAACATGGGAATAAGGTTCTTTGCCATTGGAAGGCTTCCTGGCAAGGTAGACCCGTGCATTGAAGCATGTGGCCTGCAATAGTTCAAGGTTTGGGAAGGCGGGCACACCTTCCCTCCCATTCCTGGTCAGCTATATGTTTGGATAAAGGATATGGATTTTTTTTTTTTTTTTTTGTGGTATACCCCCTAAAATCCATACCAGACCCTAATAAAGGATAGGAGTCTATTATTCATTTTGGGGGGCCCTGCACATTTTTGTTCATTTTTTATTGTGGCGTCATCCCTAATAATACATACCAGACTCTTATCCTGAACAGCGAAGCTAGTGGCTGAATGTAAACAAAGGTGCAGGCTATCCCTGGTGACATCATTGACCAAATATGGACATGACCGCGTTTGGTCAGTAAAATTATGAGGAACATTCTAATAAGTCCCCACCCACAGACTCCAACCACCATGTTGGATATCCCTTTAAAATCTTTATCATTTTTTTTTTTTTGCTTAGGGACACCCTTAAAATCCATACAAGACCACTATCTAGGATAAGGGAATTTAAGGGAACTCCATCTTGTTTTTAACATTGGTCCAATTTAGCATGCAATTTGACGTGTCAAATCGCATGCCAAATCACTGGCTATTGCCTGCAAAGGCATGATTTTGCGGTGTCGCACCGATTCCCAGAAGTAGTTCCTATACAATTTTTGGCGACTTTGGGGGGCAATTTGTATAGACATCGAACCCGTACAGATGTCTATTCTCCATTCACAGAACTTGGTACAAAGATTTTTATTTATTTATGTCGCCCCCCCTCCCCCCCCCCCCCGAAACATTCACCTTCTCTATTTATCCTCATGATGAAAGTACTTTTTCCAAGGAGGAAACCTTTTTTGACAATTATCTAGGAGGGAATTTCCCCTTGTTTTTGAGATATTTCTATTCATTGCTGTTGTGTCTCTAGGACAAGAAGAAAAATCTCCCCAACTACACAGAGACCGCAAAAATCAGCAATTTTCTCTATCCAAAACCAAGGAAAATGTTAACTTTAGATTTACTTTAATAATACATACTTTGATTAGTAGATTGCTAAGAAGAAAACTCTCCTTGCACTTTACAACTGAAAGTGCGATGTTAAATTGATTTTTAAGTAATTATCCTCACAATAGATTAAAAATAATTTACAAAAAACAGAAATGCATTATCAAAACGTGATATTTATCAGCCCTAAGCCTACACAGGTATACAAAATTGTAACTGAGTTCAGATAATTAACTATAATTACTTTTAAAACAGAAATACACAGTGTTATTTGGACTGTTGTTATAAAGAAGAGTAGAGTAAAGTGAACTTTCAAGAGGACAAAATGAGAGCTGCCATTGCTGACCTGCTGAAAAATAGCATCAGATATATTTTTTCAAGTTATGTAATGTATAAGTGCACCAATTGCAAGCATTTATTAGACTGGACAACACATTTTTTTTTCAAAATTCCAGTTGCCCTGGTTTTTTGGTGTCAATGTCCTAGTGAAACCTTTCACCGTGTTCATCACTAGATCTATATCTCAATTTTTGGAAAGTCCAAGTGTGAATGCAGAAAATGAATCTTCAGTAATATATTGCACTGTATGGTCTTTTGTGCTTTAAGAAGTGAATCAATCAGCTGGATGAAGTTTGGTGCTCTCTAGTTGCCAAGAGAATTATCAACGACATCCTTGAATGCTTCCAAGGTGATCTTCTCTGGCCCTACAAACCTCGAACTGCTTGTCATTGATGATGTATCTGATCTGTAGACCAACAAAAATTCCTTCCTTAATCATCAGTTTTTCTTGGAAACATCTGTCTCAAATAACAGAAACCTCCACCTGCCTTGTTCTTTGCTTTCAGAAGATTTTTCATCAGTCCATTTTATGTGAAGCGGAGGCAAAAATATATTCATGCGGCACAGTGGTGTAGTGGGTAGCACTCTCACCTAGCAGTAAAAAGGGTCGCTGGTTCGAATCCCAACCACGACACTACCTGCCTGGAGTTTGCATGTTCTCCCTGTGCCTGCGTGGGTTTCCTCCGGGTACTCCGGTTTCCTCCCACACTCCAAAGACATGCTGGTAGGTTAATTGGCTCAACAAAAAAAAACTGGCCCTAGTATATGAATGTGAGTTGGGGACCTTGGATTGTGGGCTCCTTGAGGGTAGGGACTGATGTGAGTGTGTACTCACTCAGGTTGAACTGGATGGACTGGTGTCTTTATTCAACCTTACTAACTATGTAACTATGTATCTATATATCTGTTTTACTCCCCAGAAGAACAGAGGCCATCTTTATTCAGGTACCTTCTTCCTGGACTGATATGCTGGCCTGGAAATTGAATTGTCATTTAAATCCTGGTGCCAATATGATTCTTGGCTGTCTTCATCAATGTTTTCTGTAGCCTCACAATAAGGAATTGAGAGTTTTAATTTCCCTGATGATATTTTGTTGACTATTATAAGATTTTGGCAGAGTTTCACTATTTTTCCAAAATGCATTGGAGTCAATAGGAGGGAGGGGCGGTGAAATTAAGGTGTCTTGGTGTTTTATAAGAATGAAATGAGCTTTAAAGTGGAAGTAAACTCTCCTATTATTTTCAGCTAAGGAAACAGTCATCTTGGCCTCTGTTTAATCCTCAACTGTCATGATGCTGCACATGTGATTAGTTATGACGCCAGGCATTGGATGTTTTGACAGTTTGGTTGAGAGCTCAACCAATGTGACAGTTACACTCCTGGCACATGCCGGAAATGTAACTGTTTTTTTAAATCGATGGGTTTACGTACGCTTTAAATTATTCCTGAGAGTTGGAGAAACTCTTTTTCAATCATGGACCCATTTTGGGGAAAAAAGCAGCCACTAATTATCCTAATTTTTCTACTTTTTTTTTCACAGAAATTAAATTAAAATTTGCCTAAGTAACCTGATAAGTGAAATGAAGATTTTGCAATTTGGCAGGAAAAACAGTAAATCTGCAGCAAATTAATTTATAAAAATTCACTATGCTCATCCCCTCCCTCTGACCCTATAGAGGAGACTGAGGAAATGCTTGATGTTAGCATCTCAGGCTAGGTAAAGCCAATGAATTCAACCTCTGGGACTGCATTTTAGTGGTAAAAGGTACAATATTTTAGAAAAAGTGTATGCTTGATGTAATTAGTGACAAGTCATGAATTAATTTATGCAGACTTGTAAAAGTACTGAAAAGTTCACTTTAAATGAAATAGCTTACAGGGATAAAATGCTAGATTCTAGGGAGTGATAAACAAAACACTAGTGTTATATTTTAATTTTTGATATGGCTTAAATTATGCATTTTTTGTTAGTATTTTTCTACACTGGATTTACTTTGTGCGGTAGATGTCATAATTATTTCTGTTGACTGAGCAGTTACGCTTTACTTTGTTTTGGTTTCTATAATTTATGACAAGAGTGAAAACAGTCTAGATACAGACTGCACAATTTGCATTTCAGACTATGATTCAGGTTTCAGGGATCTTGGAAACTGGGCAGTATAAAATAACACACTGTCAACTGAAAGTGTAATATCTGCCTGCACATAGCAGAAATAATGAGTACAAATCCAGAGAGGAAAGAGAAAGGAAGGAGACAGGAGTGTCCTAGTCATATTAAAGGGGACCATTTACTAAGGAAAAAAATGCTGTACTTTTACTCCACTACAATATATGCGGAACATCTAATTAAGGTCTGAATGCTAGGCAAACCTCAGAATACAGATTCTGCTGACCACTATTATTGATTCCAAAAGTAAAGATGGTTCTACACTCACAACTCACAGCATTGCAAATATGGCCTTAAGTCATTTTATTTATATATATATATATATATATATATACACGCACACACACACACACGCAATGAGAGGTACTATTTCTACAATGAAATCCAAATTAGGAACAGTGAAGTGTATTGAATACAGTATATTATATGATGCCACTTGTATAACAATATCAACCATCCTTTTGTGATGTCTGTGAGACCAACATTGCTTACGGAGTACACATATGAACTTTTAAAATAGATCTACACCCCAACTGGATGTCATTTAGTTTGGTAAAGTAGTATATATAATAAATTTACATGTTTGTATATGTATAAAATAATAATTTCAATGTGTTACCTTTTTTTTGCATCTCAGTGCAGCTGATCTGTTCCACTTCATGTGTACATGCACACTCCAGTGTTGGTTGCACACCTTTGGTCTGGAATGGTTTACTGATAAATGACAAGGGTAGAACATGCCCAAGCAATGTGTGTCAGTATAGCTACTTGTTTTTGAAGTCCTCATCAGGGGCACATGTGAGGTGACAACTTTGAAAACGGTTGTTACAAGGGAAGAGCTTCAGATTTGGTTCCCCATGTGTTCTACCTAAAGCTGAGCTGTTTGCGGTTCATTGAATGGGTGAACTCAATAGCCAGATTTGGCCAGTTTGCCTGTCTGCTGGAACATTCGGCTGTTGTAGCCTGGGCGATATACCTTTATATATATATATGTATAAAAACACACAGACTTCGTAGAAAAAAGCTTTTAGCAAAAGCCTGAAAATTGGGTTTGAAAAAGGGCAAAAAAATCAAGACTTGGCTCACGACTTCAGTGAGTTTTGGGGGCTATATTCAGGATTGACATATTTTTTTCATGTGTTCAGTAACATACACACATACAACGATCCAAACTTTGGTTTGGTCATCACTTATTGCCACCCCATAACAGGAAGTTTCTAAAAAAGGACCTTTATGGCAGGATCACCAAGTATTATTTTAATCAAAGCTGCAGATCTAAAACCATTTGAAAACACTTTTTAAAAGTATATTATTATGTTAACTTAAATTAGATTTTAGTTACTAGGTTTGGAACAACATTAATGGAGTAAGCATTGTATGATGAGGATGAATGGTATATAGCAAGACACTGGGGTTGATTTACTAAAACTGGAGAATGCAAAATCTGATGCAGCTGTGCATGGTAGCCAATCAGCTTCTAACTTTAGCTTGTTCAATTAAGCTTTGACAACATAAACTGGAAGCGGATTGGTTTCTTTGCAGAGCTGCACCAGATTTTGAACTCTCCAATTTTAGTAAATCAACCCCTTAGTGTATGAAATGTTGAATTTCATAGAGTATTGGCTTTAAAAAACCTAAAGTGATATCAAAGGCACAGTAAAAAAACAAAAAAAACAAAAAAACAAACATGTTATACTTACCTGCTCTGTGCAATGATATTGCCAGAATCCTCTTCTTCTCAGGTCCCCCGCCAGCGCTCCTGGCTCCTCCCCCTTAACTAGTGCCCCCCAATAGCAATCCGCTTGCTGTGGGGGCACTGGTGTATGCTCGTTCTTTGTGAAGTTCCTACAGCTGATACTGACTGTCTACTGTATCTACAGTATTGTCTTTTGTGGCAAGGACCCAACCATTTCAGGAAGAAATACTGATCACATCTGAAGTTTTACATAGGTGCCATTCACATCAGTGTTAATAATGTGCCTCATTCTGCCTACATTTGCATTTATCGGTTCTTGACTGCTGTGGGTCTCATTTGTAAATGGTGTCTGAGGAGGACTGTGTGCTGCCTCACAGTTATGCCCCGTACACATGGTCGGATTTTCCGATGGAAAATGTCCGATCGGAGCGTGTTGTCGAACATTCCGACCGTGTGTGGGCTCCATCTGACATTTTCCATCGGATTTTCCGACACACAAAGTTTGAGAGCAGGCTATAAAATCTTCCGACAACAAAATCCGATCGCGTCAATTCCGACCGTGTGTGGCCTGTTCCGACGCACAAAGTGCCACGCATGCTCAGAAGAAATTCCGAGACGGAACAGCTCGGTCTGGTAAACTTAGCGTTCGCAATGGATACAACACTTTCGTCACGGTGTTATAAATGGTTTAATACAGCGCACTCTCTTCTTTATAATGTGAGAAGAATGAAGTAGTTTTGCTGCTCATATTCATACAGACTTCTCACAAACTTCTTTCTTTATTATTTAGCGGGATTCCCTTAATATATTTAGATTTGTCACATCTGACAACATTTTTTTTGTGTTGGTATTTTTTGTTTTGTTTTTAAGGCAGATTATTGTTTTTTTGGTTTGTCTTTTTTTCAAGGCTGATCTTTGTTTTATTGTATTTTTAGTTTTACTCCAGAATATTTTTGTGGGTGTTTTGTGTGTCAAGTTACCACAACACCATTGATATCTTGTATTATTTAATCTGTAGGAGATTGTTTGGTGTTGTTGTCTCTTGTTAATTTCACATTGTAATTAGAAATGTACCTGAATCGTCACCAACAAACTGTCCTTTTTGGATAAAAACACACATAGGAGAGTATAATTTTCCCAAAAAATTCCTTTATTAAGGGCTCACAACTAAACAAAGAGGGAGGCAACGCTGGAGAAACAGCTGAAATGGGTGAAGCCTTGGACCCACAGGGCAGACATCAACTATTTTGAAGCAAAATTGGTGGCCTGAGGAGTCCTTATCTAAGGGAGTGCAGTCTGGTCCAGAAGTCCCAGAGATCCTGAAAGCAGCAGATGACATCTGTGTCCCCAGGCTTTGGTCATACGAGAGACTGCATCTTTTGTCAGACCAGACTGAACCCAGGGCCATCACTCTCTGGTCTTCTTTCCACGCTTCCTTCCATGCTGTGGCTGTGGTGGTGGAGTTGTGGCAGCAGGAGGAGGAGGATGGTCCAACTCAATCACGTCGGTCTTGGGTGTTAGTTCCCCACTCACCCACTTACTTAGGACTTTATAAAGCAAGTCCTCACATAACTTGCGTTGACCCTCCTGCATGCCCTGCAGTTTTGTGGCAGCCATGCAGGCAAAGGCCTCTTCAGGAGTGGGTAAAGGCCACAGCAAAGGCCTTATTCAGAAGCCTCCTGAATAAGCCGGAGTGCAGAATCCTGCATGTGAGTCGCCTTCCTTGCTCTTTTGTATGGAAGGCGGAGGGGAGGAACCTGCGATTCTGTCAGGCTGCGACTTGTCCCAGGCTTCTCCTGGCTGACACTTAGGCCCGCCTCCTCCTGGCTGCCACTAACCCCCGCCTCCTCCTGGCTGCCACATTCCACAGCCTCCTCCTGGCTGAGGTCTTCCTGTGTATGAAAAAGGGACATAGTTTTAGTTTTTTATTCATCAATCACACACAATTGTCACTTCCTGACTGTTGCAAATTGAATGTTAACAAATATAACAGACTATCATTCTGAGCCCAGCATTTTTCATTCTTGTCCCAATTTTGGGTGCCCACTACTGTCTATTGATATGAAAAACACTTTTTTCAATCAGCAATTAGTGATCAATAATAACATCTAATAAACATCATTTCTTTATTGACCAGAAATCTGTAGAAGAATGCTATACCTGACTCCAGCTGGGCTCCTCCACCTCTTCCTGGCTGGAAGGCCCAGGTTGGACATCGGAAGCCTCAGCTGGGATGGAAGGAAGAGTGGAAGGAAGAGTGGAGAGGGATTCCCTGACTTCAGTGTGGTCTGACAGAAATCGCAGTCTCTCATAGTACCACAGCCTGGGGACATAAACATCATCTGCTGCAGCTCCGGACCTCTGGGAATCTGTGACCTTCTTGCGCTCCCTAAGATAAGTGCTCCTCAGGCCACCAATTTTGGCTTTTAAATAGGGGATGGTTGCTGTGGGGACCACCGGCGTCACCAACTCCAGCAGTTTCTCCGGCGCTGCCTGCCTCTTTTGTTTATTGTTGTAATGTGGATGTCTCACCTGCCACAGACAGGGCAGCTCCCTGTATTTGTCTATGAACAGGGGGAGGAAATTGTGGTCATTGAAGCCATCCATTTTCTCTGCAAGACACAACACAAGACAAACCCTAAGGTCAGGCCAAACTCTCCTAATCTTGTTACAATATAGGCTTCAATTTCGAAGCTGTATAGGCCCAAGTTTAGATTTTACCTTCGTTATCACGATCGGCGCCTCCGATGCTTCTTCCTCCGCTCACAGATCGTACGTACTACGCACGCGTGTTACGCTTTATACACACTGCACATGCGTGTAACTCCGCCCGCCCCTGACGTTCTTTCTAGTCTATTCCCCGCCCCTTTTTGTTCGCCGCAGTGGGGGAAGAGCACATGGCGGATACACAGCAGGTGTGTGCTAATTATAGCAACGAAGAGGAGGAGGAGGAAAGCCCAGAGACGGAAATGTCCCGATCCAGAAGGAGACGATTTAAGGCCTCAAATATGTCCTTTGGGGAGATGTTGGAGATGGTGGACATCCTGAAGAAGGCCAAATATGATGGGAAGTATGGACCTTACCCCAACCCCAATGTCAGAAAGGCCAAGATCATGGCAAAAGTGGTCAAGAGTCTGCACCGGCATTTCGGGGTACGACGATCGAAAGATCAACTCAGGAAGCGGTGGTCGGACCTCAAATTAAGAGAGCATGAGCAGTACAGAAAGATCCGGAGAGTGCTGAAAAAAAGTAAGTAGTTGTCCTGTGTTCCTATTCTTTATGTTTATTACGTTCGTGCTGCTCCATGTGCTTTTCTTACAAGTGTACATTTTTAAATGGTAACTTTCATGGGCACATTATTCGTTTGTATCAAACATTTTTCTTTCGGCCTATAAAACACCATTGTTTTGGCCATATGCATTTGGCCACATTTTTTAAGACCTACTTGTATGAAATTAATTTGGTTGTGTAGATGACTTTGTTACTAGAATGAAATGCAAACTAGATTCTGTGTAAGGAGAGGACACTCAGCAGCAGTTGTCACATCTGGACGCTGGAGCACTAGTGTGGGACCCCAGAACACCCTTTTTATTAGGGGTCCCACACAGGTGCTCCAGTGTATACTATAGGGGTGACTCCATCTGTGAAGCTTGTACAAAACAGGTAAGTATTCAAGCTTGACAAAGGACACTGAAAATGCTACATTTTGGAACTCTGCCAAAATAGACAATTGTACCCCACTTCCAAGCAATGTTTCCTATTTATAGTTCTGCCATCAAATATCTGTGTGCTAAGTAAAGCATTTTTGTTTTACATAGGGGAGAAAAGACTCGGAGGACAACCCTCATCCGAGGAGACCACAGACCCCCCACCTCGGGAAGAAGGGGAAATCCCCCCAACCCAAGAAGAGCAGGAGGAAGAAGAAGATGTGGTGGAAATTGACACCACAACAGGTGAGTGTCTGCGACCACAGGCTCAGGTAAGAGAT
Organism: Aquarana catesbeiana; assembly: GCF_042186555.1. Lineage (NCBI taxonomy): Eukaryota > Metazoa > Chordata > Amphibia > Anura > Ranidae > Aquarana > Aquarana catesbeiana. Next base: position 115,373,991 of record NC_133336.1, read on the forward strand.
GGAAGCCGGCGTATTTTTGATTAGGGTTGTCCCGATATCACTTTTTTAGGACCGAGTACAAGTACCGATACTTTTTTTCAAGTACTCGCCAATACCGATTACCGATACTTTTTTTTTTTTAATGTCACGTGACAGTTTTTTTTTGCTATTTTTTTGGGGGGGGGTGAACGTTGTATGTGTGTGTGTTTTTTTTGTTTTTTTTTTACAATTTTTATTTTTTACAATAATATTTTTTTATTCTTTATTTTTTTTTTTTTTTTAATCAGCCCTTTTGGGGGGCTTTGGTGAGATATCAGGGGTCTTAACAGACCTCTGATATCTCCCCCTTGAGACAGAGAAAGAGACAGAGGATAGAGATTCCCCAGTCCCTTTCTCTGCAGCGTCAGCTGCACTGAGAATGAATGGAGAGAAGACAGCAGCTTCTCTCCATTCATAAACTGACACATCGTAATCACAGGAGATTACAATGTTTCAGTTATGTGAATGGACAGAGTCAGCTTACTCTATCCATACACAAAGAAAGGAGGGGGAGGACGGAGGAACGGAGGGGGAGAATGGAGGGGACAGATAAGGAGAGAGGAACAAAGGGGGAGTACGGAGGGGGACAGATAAGGAGAGAGGAACAAAGGGGGAGTACAGAGGGGGACAGATAAGGAGAGAAGAATGCAGGGGACAGCGGAGAGGCACAGAGGAACGGAGGGGGCATGGAGGAGGATGCAGTGACATACAGCGGTGAGCGATCACCGCTGTACGTCACTAAAGCTGGTGAAAGCTGCTGGGGGAGAATCTTGTAACGCGCCGATCACAGCTGACAGTCCAGGTATCGGGGGAAGCATAGGGAGCATTTGCCCGAGTACAAGTACTTGGGCAAATGCTCGGTATCGGTGCCGATACCGATACTAGTATCGGTATCGGGACAACCCTATTTTTGATACCTGTTTTTTTTGGTTTCTCTCTTTTTAGGTGATAGTGATGATGTGGATCCAGATCCTTTCACATCAGAAAGTGCCCAGATCCTGATCGGGGAGATCATGGGGTGTAATTTACAATTGGAAAACCTCAAGAAAAACAACAATGATGTTATTAAAAAATAAAAACATCATTGATGTTTTGGGGAGAGTTTAAAACCCCTCCAAATCACTTTCTTTTTTGTGTGCTACAATGTTAGAAATGTTTTAGCGATTTTTAGAAAAGCCAAATTTGGAGGATGCACACAGTGTGTCAACATGTGCTATCTGCCATCACGGGAGATCAATGGACGCGTTTTGGGGGGTGCAACCCCTTCCTCAATAATAAAGTAGCTGAGAGGAAGGGGTTTCTCCCCAAAAACACATCCCTTGATCCCCCGTGATGGCAGCTAGCACATGTTGACATTGGGAAATTTGTGAGCATCTTCCAAATTTGGCTTTTCCTGGGGTGACTTCACCCCATCTGAACGCAATATCAAACACAGTTCCTAAATACTCATGTCTGATATTGCCTTCAAGTTCTACCAAATGTGAACTTTGTAAGTTCAAGATTTGTGTCTTTCTTGTTGGTTTTACACATGCCTGTTTTATCTTAAATGGACATTTATCTTTTTTATAATGCTACCCCAAAAATTGTTATACAACAAACATGTTGGTTTGTTTTAAAAACCTTTTCTAAATGCACATGTGATTGTGCAGGTATTAAAAAGATTGTTAATCAAGAATGTGTGTATTATTGTCTCAACGCTACAACACTTTTGTGGTGATGTAATTGCAAGTGCAGTTTCAGTACAGTTTCAGGTGCACTTGTAGTGCAAAGTGTCTTTGCCTTTAGTAAATAACACCCAACAGTGCTTTGTAAGGTTACACAATCACGCCATTTTCAGGACTCCCCACATTGCTGTCAGGGTCAGCTAAAACAAACACAAGCAGGAAATGTCAACAAAGATTAGCTTTTTTTTGGTTTTTATTTGATAAAGGCTTCACAAATTTGCTGGCATATTGATGGCCCCCCTACCCGCAAAGAACTCAAGGTATCTTAACCGGACATCACGGCACTCAGGGAGGGCAAGCCAGGACGGCCACTTTCAAGCGCCGTCAGGGTTGTTTCATTGATCATTCCGGCCTCAGGCCCAACTGAGCCAGCATAGTTGGCAGAATGTTGGCGTAAAAAGTTACGTAGAACACAGCACGCCAGGATTATATGATTAAGTTTATAAGCAGATTAGACACAAACATTCTTGGCCAACATCCAGATAACATTTATTAAGGGGAATTTTACAACACCAAAGTATAAGGTACACCTATCATATCCCCCCCCTCATGGGCCATTTCTAACATTATAGGAGGGGGGAATCTTGGATAGGTAACCCTCTCCACTTCATTGAAAGATGAATGCCTAAATACAGGGTATTACTTGGAACTGTCCCTCCTTAGTTACACTATTGGCAGCCCACTGGACAGGTAAGAAGTGTCATAATACAAAGATATAAATACACATTGTACACATTTGAGCACATTTGGACATTCTGCTATTACCTATCAAGATAATAATAGGATACAAAAACTTTAAACAGTACCATTTAAAAGTATACCGGCAGGCCCTTGCACTACATGCTTTGGGGAATTCATCCATATATCTGACCACAAAAGAGATGGGTATAGTGTGTATGGGTTTGGCAAAGTCAGCAGATAGATGATTGAGGATAGATAGAGAATTGGTATCAGCTGACTTAGCAGTTGGGGGGAGGGAGGGTTAATAAAAATGATTTGAGGACACCACAAAAAAAAGCCCCTGGCACTCTGCCTGAATTTAAAGCACAAATCATATTTCTAAACATTTTAGGGGGTGTTTGGGGTAAAGCACTACTACGGAGCTGATAAAATACATTGTTAAGTGACTACATGAGGTGAATATAGGGCGAGGAGAGCATGCTGGGGAGGTAAGTGAAGGCAAATATGTATGAAGGACTAAAAAAATAATCACATAAAAATCCTGCATGAATGAGAACAAAGGGGACATTCACAGCATATTACAATCATGGTAATTAGGGAATGAGGAATGAAATACAATATATTAGCAAACATTCAATACAATAAAATGTGATATTAAAGGATAAAAATCTTACCTTTCATATACCCCTTCTGTAGGACCTGAATGATGGCAGAACAGGTCTCTGGGATAATGATACCCAGAGCCTGGGGGGAGATGCCTGTTGAGAACTTGAGGTCCTGCAGGCTTCTCCCTGTCGCCAAGTACCGCAGGGTGGCAACTAGCCTCTGCTCCGGAGTGATGGCTTGCCTCATGCAGGTATCCTGCCTGCTGATATAGGGGGTCAGCGAAGCCAACAAATGGTGAAATACGGGGTCCGTCATCCGGAGAAAGTTCCTGAAATCATCAGGATTATTCTCACAGATCTCACGAAGCAAAGGCATATGAGAGAACTGGTCATGCTGAAGCAACCAATTCTTGGTCCATGAACTCCTCCCCACCCTGTTCATGGACTGGACTTGTGTCAAGGTCAGGACCCTAACACCAAGCCCCCGCACAGCACGAACTCTACGAGGAGTACGTATATGCAACATGGCTAGAAAACGGTCGGCTGCTCAGAACGAAGTAACAGAACGCACTGAAGAACAGCAAGACCTGTGAAGAGCGACCTGGAAAACAGCAACGAGCGGGCAAGATCGCACAGAAAACTCCGATACAAACTGACTGCACGCACTGAAGAGCAGATACAAACCCACAAGCACAAACTGAACCGCAGAAAACGATCTGAAAGCCACGAGTCTGAAAAAGCATGAATCGTCTCTCACCAAACTTTTACTAACACGAGATTAGCAAAAGGAGCCCAAAGGGTGCCGTGATTGATTCTGAACTGGTTTCTGAGAGATTATCCCACTTAGCATAAGGCCCCTTTCACACTGGGGCGGTGGGTGCATCCGCGGTAAAGCTGCTTTAATAAACCCTATGGGGTGAAATGCATCAAAGGGGCATAGCCTAGGACAGGAACTGTGTCAGAAGCCTGTTATACTGAATAAACATTATGGTGTGACATCTACAGAGTGCGGCTTTGTCTTTCTGCCTTGCTTTTTTCCTTCTGCTTAGAGAATTCAGAGATTTAGCTTAAAGTGTTACTAAACCCAAAACCCTGCATTCACTATATCTGGTCTCCCACAGTACACAGAACATGGAAATGCAATTGTTTTAGTAAATATAAACTGCTAAATACCTCCTTTTTCTCATCAGCAATATATAGCAGTCTTGTGACTTCTATCACTGTCTGGTTAAAGCTTGTAGGAGGAGTTTTCATTCTCCCCTGATTGTCCAATGAGGCTACAGGACCCATGACCCTGTCTGGACAGTGCTGATTGGCCCTGTGCTGATCGCATGCACTGTCCCAAGAGGAAGAAAAAAAAAAAACTCTCTAGCAATACCAAACTGAGCATGGGCAGCTTGCCCCCAAGGCTGTACTGGGGAGGATCAGAGAAAACAGGATCAAGCTGCCTTTTTTACACAATGCAGAGGATTAACCCCTTAGGTTCCACAGTGAGTATAACAAGCGTGCTTTACTGCATATACAGACTGATTTTACTGTTGTGGGCTTAGTAACACTTTAATGATTTTGAAAAAAGAAAAATGGTGCGCGAAAATATTTACAGGAAAAAAAATTCAAACACAACCAATGAGAAACAATAAAACAGAAGGGGTTAAAATTAATGATATTTAATCAAAATTCACCTGGTCTTTGGTTCCATGCAGAGTCTGATCCATTTTCGGAGTAAGTCCAATGCGATTTATCAAAGTACCGGGCTCTCATAAATAATTCTTGGAATTCTATCATTGTTCCAACGGCAAGCAAGAGCTGCTGAAATGCAAATGCAGCCATCTTTTCTGCTCACTGGAGAGAGCATTTAGAGAAATAGCACAACCAAAGGTGTGCTCTATCAGGCACACCCCTAATGCTAAGTACTCTAAAATGCATCTATATTTCCATCTGACAAGGTTTTACAAATCGATAGCTAACATAGTATTACACAGAGTGAAATTATGACTCATTAGAGACCAAATATGATGTAAATTGGATGCATATATCGTCTAGGAGATATAATGTGTTTCATTAGCCTGCTGAACCTTGTAATATCGGCGTGTTTGGGGTCCAACTGATTGGTTATTCCTTATCTATTAGTGCATGTTTTATTATTGCAACTCCCATCACAGCAGGAATTATGGATTATTTATAGTATTTGGCTATGGTAATGGCAATTTTAAGTCAGGGTCTAATTAGAATTCAAGAGGATTGTTGCTAATGGTGGTTTCGGATACTGCCTCATTCCTTCTTAGCTCTGTCAACAGTTCTTCTTGCAGGACTGTGGCATATGAACATGGGTCACCTTCTTTGGCTGTCCACCACAAATATAAGATTTAAATCTGACTGTTTTTTTACCGACGTGAGCATTTTAGGGAAAATGAGGGTGGCACTGTGTGCATTATATCTTTCCTAATCTCTTCATATAGTTTGGAGATATCAGACCTCATTATCATCACACCAAGACTCACCTCAGTAGAATCTCAGACGCAGATATAAAAGTAGTGACTGTAGTGTCAGGCCTCCCCTAGCCCTTCCTCCCTTCTTCCTCCCTCCCCTCCCATGCCAGGTACCAGAATGCTGATTGCTCCTATTTAGCACTTGGGATTCTTGTATCCCAAAATTTACCTAAAATTCTACACAGGAGATTGAAAATCATGCTCAGTTATTGGAGAGAGACCAGTATATATCTATGTTGAACACTGGTGAAAATAGTCCTTTACATTTTGCTGACCATGGGTTGGCTTTTAGAATTTTAGACATTTATCCACCAGCCTGTGAGTGAGCCTGTGTTCTTTGATTATGATTATGATTATTGCACATTGCATCTAGAACGTGACCGTAACTGGATCAGCTAGATAAAGGTAGGAGGATAAACACAATTCGTACTTACAAGCTGATTACATTTTCTCTTGCCCCATTGCTGCAAAACAATATGCTGTATTTACATATACATGGATTTGCTTCTGTAACAAGTTTGCATTTAGTGCATTAAAGAGTTACAACTATGGGTTCCAGGTGGGTATGTTGGAGAAAAAAATCGGCATTATATGCTGATGATATGGTTCTCATCTTAAGAGACCCTGATTCATCTTTGTCCTTGGCATTGTCCATATTGGATATGTTCTCTAAATTCTCTGACCTTAAAGAGTTCTGCTTAAAAAAAAAATTAAAAGTCAACAGCTACAAATACTGCAGCTGCTGACTTTTAATAATCGGACACTTACCTGTCCCAGGGTCCAGCAATGTGGGGGAACGAAGCCCCGCTCATCTCCCTCTCCTCTCTGCGGCACCGGCATTTTAACTGTGGGCACCCAGCTGTGGCTTCACAGCCGGGCACCCACTGTGCATGCTCGAGCTACGCCGCGCGCCATGACTGGCTGGGCAATCATCAGGGACCTGTGATGTGTCCCAGATGTTTTCTGAGAGGGAGGGGGGAGAGGTGATCTCCATTCCGGTGCTGCGGTGCGCCGGGAGGAAGTGGGATCTGGGACCCTCTGAAAAGAGGGTACCCGCTCCCCCCAAAAAAATGACATGCCAAATGTGGAATGTCAGGGGGTCACCTCCCTTAAAGTAGAAGTTCCATTTTTGGGTGGAACTCCGCTTTAAGGTAAATTGGGGCAAGTCTCAAATTTTACCATTGAAGGTTCCTTCCCTGACACTATGGCCCTAACAGATTGCCCACTTCAGTGGGTTAACAGAGTGAAATATTTGGACTTAACTATATCAAATTCCGTATCTGACTTTATTCCACTGAATGTCACTCTAATAATACAAACCCTTAAACACTGAACACAAGCTTGGCGCAACTTACCTCTGTCTCTGATTGGTAAGATCAATTTATTGAAAATGAAATTTCTCCCTGTCTTTTATACATTTTCAGGAATGCACCCATCTGGATTTCCAATACTATTTTTCAAGCCATGGATAGAGTGGTGGCAGATTTCCTGTGGCGTGGGGATGCCCCTCATATTAGATTACAAGTGTTACAAAAGAAGGGGGGCTAGCGGTACTCAATTTTTCTAGATATTTTTTGACAGGACAGTTAGTCTTTGCACACAGGTGGCTAACGCAGCCTGAGGTTGATGCAGCTGCATTAACTGAGGGGGAAGTCGTAGCCTCCTATAAGACATAATCAAACTTATGCCGCGTACACACAACCGGTTTTGCCATCGGAATAAACTCCGAAGGTTTCTCCGACGGAATTCCATTCAAGCGGTCTTGCCTACACACGGTCAAACCAAAGTCCGACCAAAGTCCAACCATCCAGAACGAGGTGACGTACAGCATGTACGACGGGATTAGAAAAAGGAAGTTCGTCCGTCGGAACAGCATACAGACGATCGGTTTTCCCAATAGGAATTGGTTCCGTCGGAAATATTTAGAACATGTTCCATTTCTAGCTCCGTTCCATGGGTGCAGGGTCCCTTATCCTCTCACCGGGTCTCTAAGATCTGTAGTCAGAGTGTGGGAAGTGACCAGAAGAACTGAAATTAAGGATGATAGTGTGGTGTTTCCTAGAAAAAGGAAGTTCGTCCGTCGGAACAGCATACAGACGATCGGTTTTCCCAATAGGAATTGGTTCCGTCGGAAATATTTAGAACATGTTCCATTTCTAGCTCCGTTCCATGGGTGCAGGGTCCCTTATCCTCTCACCGGGTCTCTAAGATCTGTAGTCAGAGTGTGGGAAGTGACCAGAAGAACTGAAATTAAGGATGATAGTGTGGTGTCCCCGTATATGCCACTGTGAAAAAATTCCCAGCTGCCCCATTTCCTTTCGTACCTTGATCCAATTATTTGTACAAGGTGTGGATCAAGATGGAGGGCTCCGTAGTTGGGAATGTGGTGCTCGTGCCATTTGATGTACTAAAATGACAATACCATCTCCCTAATTCCACTACTACACACACTTTTTCCACTCAATTTGGTCCTTATGGTCTCTGTGTAAAGGTTAGTGATTTGGCATCCTTACTTAGTGGATAGAGCTTTGGCAAGGTCTTTATCTCTATTTATAAACAACTGTTCATAGAGAAATACTAAACCAAATATTGCTGCGCTAATACCATATCTAATCTTGTGCTGTGTCAAACTATTTTCAATATAAGTGCCAATGTTAAATAAATACAATATTAAATACAGCGATATTAATAACAATGTATCTTCTTATGATAGTCCAAAAAATATCCAGTGTTTCCATGCGGTTAGATCATGTGTAAACGATTATCAAATCAATGTCCAAATAAAAAGATGAAAACTTCCTGAATCTTCACAGATCCTTAAAAACATGCCTAATATGATTTCACCACAGTGCTCCCTTAATAGAAATTTGCTCACCTTAAAGAATGTGACCTCATGATTAAGTTTTAATCACTCTGGACGAACAGGTAATGTTTTCCTTCTTAGTGCTCTGTCAAGCTTTCTCCATAATGGCTCGATATATGTGGAAAGAGAGATCCATATAATGCTTATACTATTTTAAAACATAATATCACTTATTAAAAGTTTTGTACATAAAACTCACATTTACTGGGTGCTCCAGTGCATACTGCAGCAAATTTGTGCTTTTCCTTGGATGATACAAAGCGTCTTTCAAACAGAGGTCACAACATTAAAAAAAGCTGCTGCAAAATTCAGCTGGTTACATTAAAAAAAATAATTGTTGGCCCATTTTCAGTGTAATAAAACTGTCCCTATGGGTAAGTGTTGAATCCAGCTTTCATAGTGACCCTCTTTGTGGAATACTTAATCTGATTTAATTGCCATGGTTGATATTTGTTACATATCACTGTATGGTTTAGGCCACTTACCTTTGCCAAGACTCATCAGGATCAAGAAGTCCATGGTTTGATGTATGGGCAACTGGATTCCAAACTGAGTGCAGGCATTCGACACACATGAAAGTGAGAGCGATATAAGGATTCCTCAAGAGGTTTTAGCACTTTAAAGTGAAGTTCATGCTTGCCACTTGCTATATACAGTATCTCTCAAAAGCGAGTACACCCCTCACATTTTTGTAAATATTTTATCTTTTAATGTGACAACACTGAAGAAATGACACTTTGCTACAATATAAAATAATGAGTGTACAGCTTGTATAACAGCGTACATTTTCTGTCCCCTCAAAATAACTCAACGCACAGCCATTAATGTCTAAACTGCTGGCAACAAAAGTGAGAACACCCCTAAGTAAAAAATGTCCAAATTGTGCCCAATTAGTCATTTTCCCTCCCCAGTGTCATGTGACTCATTAGTGTTACAAGGTCTCATGTGTGAATTGGGAGCAGGTGTGTTAAATTTGGTGTTATTGCTCTCACTCTCTCATACTGGTTATTGGAAGTTCAATTTGGCACCTCATGGCAAATAAATCTCTGAGGATCTGGAAAAAGAATTGTTGCTCTACATCAAGATGTCCTAGGCTATTAGAAGATTGCCAAGACCCTGAAACTGAGCTGCAGCGTGGTGGCCAAGACCATACAGTGGTTTAACAGGACAGGTTCCACTCAGAACAGGCCTCGCCATGGTCGACCAAAGAAGTTGAGTGCACGTGATCAGTGTCATATCCAGAGGTTGTCTTTGGGAAATAGACGTATGAGTGCTGCCAGCATTGCTGCAGAGGTTGAAGGGGTGGGAGGTCAGCCTGTCAGTGCTCAGACCATACGCCGCACACTACAACAAATTGGTCTGCATGGCTGTCATCCCAGAAGGAAGCCTCTTCTAAAGATGATGCACAAAAAAGCTGCAAACAGTTTGCTGAAGACGAGCAGACTAAGGACCTGGATTACTGGAACCATGTCCTGTGGTCTGATGAGACCAAGATAAACTTATTTGGTTCAGATGGTGTGGCGGCAACCAGGTGAGGAGTACAAAGACAAGTGTGTTTTGCCTACAGTCAAGCATGGTGGTGGGAGTGTCATGGTCTAAGGCTTCATGAGTGCTGCCAGCACTGGGGAGCTACAGTTCATTAAGGGAACCATGCATGCCAACATGTACTGTGACATAGAGAGAAAGGGGTAGCCTCCGTAGTCAATACACGTAATAAAAGAAATGTGAAGAATTGCACCATCATCCAGAAACTTAGAGATAAAGGGATCAGTAGCTTGGTCCCCAACCAGGCCTCCCCAAAGGAATAGGGCAATTGGACTATCTCGGTACAATAAAGCATGGGTAAATTCAAGTATGTAAACAGATAGATAAAAATTATACAAAAGTTTATTAAAACAAAACTAATAACACATAACAAATAATCAGTTACAAGTTAAAAGGATGGTAACAATCCAAGTGTATCACCAAGATAATGATCCCCAAGCGGGGAAGATCACAGTGTGATAGTTAATCACGGATAACGGATCTCAACTAGTTTTGCGGACTAATGCCGCTTCATCAGGAGGGTACCTGTAATTTGATTAACAGATGATCAATAACAGTGTAATTGCCCAAAAACAAAAATAGTAACAACATTGAATGCAAAATGTCAATTAAACAATATATTTGTATGTAAAATGGGAGGAGCGAAGCTGTTTACCCACATCCGCCAGGCACAGGGCACAAGGCGTCATCATCAAGGGGGGTCCCCTGCGGCGACTAGGGGGGACTAACAAAACAATGGACTGTAATCTAAATAGATGGAATTAGACAGATGAAATGGGTAAACTATGTGCTTCGAGGAGACTAATGCCCCGTACACACGGTCTGACATTGATCGGACATTCCGACAACAAAATCCTAGGATTTTTTCTGACGGATGTTGGCTCAAACTTGTTTTGCGTACACACGGTCGCACAAAGTTGTCGGAATTTCCGATCGCCAAAAACGCGGTGACGTCAAGCACATACAACGAGACTAGTAAAGGCCAGTTCAGAACCAAGCACAGCACCCTTTGGGCTCCTTTTGCTAATCTCGTGTTAGTAAAAGTTTGGTGAGAGACGATTCGCGCTTTTTCAGACTCGTGGCTTTCAGATCGGTTTCTGCGGTTCAGTTTGTGTTTGTGGGTTTGTATCTGCTCTTCAGTGCATGCAAGCAAGTTCCGCGTGATTTTAATTAGTCATTGTGTTCTTGTTCGTTCGTTACTGTTTTTCAGGTCGCTCTTCACAGGCCTTGCTGTTCTTCAGTGCGTTCTGTTACTTCGTTCTGAGCAGCCGACCGTTTTCTAGCCATGTTGCATATACGTACTCCTCGTAGAGTTCGTGCTGTGCGGAGGCTTGGTGTTGGGGTCCCGACCTTGACACAATTCCAGTCCATGAACAGGGTGGGGAGGAGTTCATGGACCAAGAATTGGTTGCTTCAGCGTGACCAGTTCTGTCATATGCCTTTTCTCCGTGAGATCCGTGAGAATAATCCTGATGATTTCAGGAACTTTCTCCGGATGACGGACCCCGTATTTCACCATCTGCTGGCTTTGCTGACCCCGTATATCAGCAGGCAGGATACCTGCATGAGGCAAGCCATCACTGTGGAGCAGAGGTTGGTCGCTACCCTGCGGTACTTGGCGACGGGGAGAAGCCTGCAGGACCTCAAGTTCTCGACAGGCATCTCCCCCCAGGCTCTGGGAATCATTATCCCGGAGACCTGTTCTGCCATCATCCAGGTCCTGCAGAAGGAGTATATGAAGGTAAGATTTTTATCCTTTAATATCACATTTTATTGTATTGAATGTTTGATAATATATTGTATTTCTTTCCTCATGCCCTAATTACCATGATTGTAATATGCTGTGAATGTCCCCTTTGTTCTCATGCATGCTGGATTTTTCTGTAATTATTTTTTTTGTCCTTCATACATATTTGCCTTCAATAACCTCCCCAGCATGCTCTCCTCGCCCTATATTCACCTCATGTAGTCACTTAACAATGTATTTTATCAGCTCCATAGTAATATTTTACCCCAAACAACCCCTAAAATGTTTTGAAATGTGATTTGTGCTTTAAATTCATTCAGAGTGCCAGAGGCATTTTTTTTTGTGGTGTCCCCAAATCATTTTTATTAACCCTCCCTCCCCCCAACTGCTAAGTCAGCTGATCCCAATTCTCTATCTATCCTCAATCATCTATCTGCTGACTTTGCCAACCCCATACACACTATACCCATCTCTTTTGTGCTCAGATGTATGGATGAATTACCCAAAGCATGTAGTGCAAGGGCCTCCCTGTATACTTTCAAATGATACTGTTGAAAGTTTTTGTATCCTATTATTATCTTGATAGGTAATAGCAGAATGTCCAAATGTGCTCAAATGTGTACAGTGTGTATTTATATCTTTGTATTATGACACTTCTTACCTGTCCAGTGGGCTGCCAATAGTGTAACTAAGGAGGGGCTGTTCCAAGTAATACCCTGTATTTAGGCATTCATCTCTCAATGAAGTGGAGAGGGTTACCTGTCCAAGATTCCCCCCCCCTATAATGTTAGAAATAACCCATGAGAGGGGGGGAGGGGGAATATGATAGGTGTACCTTATACTTTGGTGTTGTTAAATTCCCCTTAATAAATGTTATCTGGAGGTTGGCCAAGAATGTTTGTGTCTAATCTGCTTTCCATGTTTATGTGCAAAAATACAAATTTTTTTTGTTTTCCTCAACAGTTTCCTTCCACGCCACAGGAATGGCAGACTGTGGCCTCCCCCAGCGGTGGGACTTTCCTAACTGCAGAGGGGAAATTGATGGGAAACACGTCCACATCGTCCCACCACCCAACTCGGGGTCGTACTATTTCAACTATAAGGGGTTCAATAGTATTGTGATGTTGGCGGTGGTGTCGGCTAATTACGACTTCTTGTATGTGGACGTGGGGAAGAATGGCCAGATGTCCGATGGTGGAGTCATCTCCCAGACGGAGTTCTACAGGCGTCTCCAGAATGGCAGCTTGGACTTGCCACCTCCAGAGGACAATGTGGAAGGACTCCCATTCGTCTTCATTGCGGATGAAGCATTTGCGCTGGGCGACCATCTTATGCGGCCATTCCCGATGAGGACCCTCACATCGGAACAGAGGGTTTTTAATTACCGGCACATTAGAACATATTTGGAACCATGGCCAGCCGGTTCCGCCTATTTCTGACACCCATCCATATGGCGGAGTATAAACTTAATCATATAATCCTGGCGTGCTGTGTTCTACATAACTTTTTACGCCAACATTCTGCCAACTATGCTGGCTCAGTTGGGCCTGAGGCCGGAATTCTACATGATACAACCCTGACGGCGCTTGAAAGTGGCCGTCCTGGCTTGCCCTCCCTGAGTGCCCGTGATGTCCGGTTAAGATACCTTGAGTTCTTTGCGGGTAGGGGAGCCATCAATATGCCAGACAATTTGTGAAGCCTTTATCAAATAAAAAAAAAAGCTAATCTTTGGTGACATTTACTGCTTGTGTTTGTTTTAGCTGACCCTGACAGCAATGTGGGGAGTCCTGAAAATGGCGTGATTGTGTAACCTTTTAGACAAAGCACTGTTGGGTGTTATTTACTAAAGGCGTAGACACTTTGCACTACAAGTGCACTTGAAACTGCACTGAAACTGCACTTGTAGTGCAAAGAGGATTTGCCCTTAGGAAATAACCCCCATTTTCACAGAAAACAGCAATTACATCACCACAAAAGTGTTGTAGCGTTGAGACAATAATCCACACATTCTTGATTAACAATCTTTTTAATACCTGCGCAATCACATGTGCATTTAGAAAAGGTTTTTAAAACAAACCAACATGTTTGTTGTATAACAATTTTTGGGGTGGCATTATCAAAAATATAAATGTCCATTTAAGATAAAACAGGCATGGGTAAAACCAACAAGAAAGACAAAAATCTTGAACTTACAAAGTTCACATATGGTAAAACTTGAAGGCAATATCAGACATGAGTATTTAGGAACTGTGTTTGATATTGCGTTCAGATGGGGTGAAGTCACCCCAGGAAAAGCCAAATTTGGAAGATGCTCACAAATTTCCCAATGTCAACATGTGCTAGCTGCCATCACGGGGGATCAAGGGATGTGTTTTTGGGGAGAAACCCCTTCCTCTCAGCTACTTTATTATTGAGGAAGGGGTTGCACCCCCCAAAACGCGTCCATTGATCTCCCGTGATGGCAGATAGCACATGTTGACACACTGTGTGCATCCTCCAAATTTGGCTTTTCTAAACATCGCTAAAACATTTTTAAGATTGTAGCACACAAAAAAACAAAGTGATTTTGTGGGGTTTTAAATTCGCCCCAAAACATCATTATTCGTTATTTTTTTTTGAATAACATCATTGATTTTTTTCTTGAGGTTTTCCAATTCTAAATTACACCCCATGATCTCCCCGATCAGGATCTGGGCACTTTCTGATGTGAAAGGATCTCGATCCACAACATCACGATCACCTAAAAATAGAGAAACCAAACAAAAACAGGTATCAAAAATCTGCCGGCATCCATCTCTTACCTGAGCGTGTGGTCGCAGACACTCACCTGTTGTGGTGTCAATTTCCACCACATCTTCTTCCTCCTCCTGCTCAGCTTGGGTTGGGGGTATTTCCCCTTCTTCCAGAGGTGGGGGGTCTCTGGTCTCCTCGGATGAGTGGTGTCCTCCGAGTCTTTTCTCCCCTATGTAAAACAAAAATGGTATAATTAGCACACAGATATTTGATGGCCGAAATATAAAGATGAAACATTGCTTGGAACTGGGGTACAATTGTCTATTTGGGCAGAGTTCCAAGATGTAGCATTTTTATTGTCCTTTGTCAAGCTTCAATACTTTACCTGTCTTGTACAAGCTTCACAGATGGAGACACCCCTATAGTATACACTGGAGCACCTGTATGGGCCCCCTAATAAAAAGGGTGTTCTTGTGTCCCACACTAGTGCTCCAGCGTCCAGATGTCTAAACAGCTGCTGAGTGTCCTCTCCTTACACAGAATCTAGTTTGCATTTCATTCTAGTAACAAACTCATCTACACAACCAAATATTTTTCATACAAGTAGGCCCTAAAAAATGTGGGCAAATGCATATGGCCTAAACAATGGTGTTTTATAGGCCGAAAGAAAAATGTTTGATACGAACAAATAATGGGCCCATGAACATTAAAGTTGCCATTTTAAACTGTACAACACTTAAGAAAAGCATATGGTGCAGCACGAACGTAATAGAGACAAAAGGAATAGGAACACAGCACAACTACTTACTTTTTTGCAGCACTCTCTGGATCTTTCGGTACTGCTCGGGCTCTCTTAATTTCAGGTCCGACCACCAGTGCAGACTCTTGACCACTTTCGCCATGATCTTGGCCTTTCTGATATTGGGGTTGGGGTAAGGTCCATACTTTCCGTTATAGTCGGCCTTCTTCAGGATGTCCACCATCTCCAACATCTCACCAAAGGACATATTTGTGGCCTTAAATCATCTCCTTCTGGAATGGGACGTTTCCGGATCCGGGCTTTCCTCCTCCTCTTTGCTATAATTAGCACGCACCTGCTCTGACTCCGCCATGTGCTCTTCACCCACTGCGCCGAACGAAAAGGGGCGGGGAATAGACTAGAAAGAACGTCAGGGGCGGGCGGAGTTACATGCATGCGCAGTGTGTATAAAGCGTAACACGCGTGCGTAATACGTACGATCTGTGAGCGGAGGAAGGAGCATTGGAGGCGCCGATCGTAGTAACGAAGGTAAGAGACAAACTTGGGCCTATACTGCTTCTAGGTTGAGGCCTATATTGTAACAAGATTAGGAGAGTTTTGGCTGACATTAGGGTTTGTCTTGTGTTGTGTCTTGCAGTTAAAATGGATATCTTGAATGATATAGACTTCATGGCAATATTCATTGACATGTTCAGGGAGCTGCCTTGTCTGTGGGAGATCAACCACCCACATTATAGGAACCAAACAAAGAGGAAGGCAGCGCTGGATCAATTGTTGGAAATTGTGAAGCAGGTGATCCCCATGGCAGACATCACATATTTGAAGATCCTAATTGGTGGCCTGAGGAGCACATATGTAAGGGAGCGCCAGAAAGTCCAGGATTCGCAGAGATCCGGAGCAGCAGATGACATCTATGTCCCCAGGATGTGGTACTATGACAGGCTGCATTTTCTGGCAGGCCAGACTGAACCCAGGTAATCACTCTCCAGTCTTCCTTCCACGCTTCCTTCCCCCCCTGCTGAGGCTTCTGACGCCCAACCTGGGCCTTCCAGGCAACAACATGTGGAGGAGCCCAGATTGAGCCAGGTATAGCATTCCTCTAAATATTTCAGGTTGTCCAATCAATGATGTTAACTAGATGTTAGTTTGGAGTACTAATTTAGGATTGTGATTGATGATGCAAAACATTAAACCATGTCCCTTTTTCATACACAGGGAAGTCTCATCCAGGAGGTGGACGGGCCGAGCAGGCTGCCTGATATGCCGGTCCCTCCCCTACACCCGCAAAGAGAAAGTGGCAGGAGGAGGATTATCCTAAAGGAGGCTGCCATATGCCTCTTTTGAAAGGCTACAGAGGCCCTGGGAGCACCACACACCGTGGAGGATGACTTTGCTGCCATCATTGCCTGTAAAATGCAGCGGATGGAGGAGGGCCAGCAACTCATGTGTGAGTCATTAATGTTGGAAGCTCTCAATAAGGGGTTGAGGGCGCAAATAACATCTGATACCCACCTTTGTGACCTCACACACGGTCCTCCTCCTCCTCCTCCAGGTCCTCCTCCTCCTCCTCCTTCTCCTCCAGGTCCTACTAGTCCTCCTCCTCCTCCAGGTCCTACTCCTCCTCCTGCCACATCTCCAACAGCAGAGCCACAGCCAGGAAGGAAGCGTGGAAGGAAGACCAGAAAGTGAGGACCCTGGATCCAGTCTGGTCTGGCAAAAGATGCAGCCTCTTGTGGTACCACAGCCTGGGGACACAGATGTCATCTGCTGCTTTCCGGATCTCTGGGACTTCTGGACCAGACTGCACTTCCTTACATATGGACTCCTCAGGCCACCAATTTTGATGTTCAAAAATTGATGTCTGCCCTGGGGGTCCAAGGCTTCGCTAATTTCTCCTGTTTCTCCAGCGTTGCCTCCCTCTTTGTTTGGTTCTGAGCCCTTAATAAAGGAATTTTGGTTTGAATTATACTTGCCTATGTGTGTTTTCCTTCAAAAAGGACAGTTTTTTTGTGAGGATTCAGGTACATTTCAAAAATACAATGTGAAATTAACAAGAGACAACAACACCAAACAATCTCCTTGAGATTAAATAATAAAAGATATCAATGGTGTTGTGGTAACTTGATACACAAAACACACACAAAAATATTCTGGACTAAAACTAAAAATAAAATAAAACAAAGATCAGCCTTTGAAAAAATACAAACATAAAGTCCAAAAAAAAACTGGCTTTAAAAAAAAAAAGAAAAAAATTTTTGTCAGATGTGACAAATCAAAATACGTTAAGGGAATCCCGATAAATAATAAAGAAAGAACTTTGTGAGAAGTCTGTGTTAATATAAGCAGCAAAACTACTTCGTTCTTCTCACATTATAAAGAAGAAGAGAGTGCGCTGTATTAAACCATTTTTAACATTGCAGAGTGACGAAAGTGCTGTATCCATTGTGAACGCTAAGTTTACCAGACCGAGCTGTTCCGTGTCAGAATTTCTTCTGAGCATGCGTGGCACTTTGTGCGTCAGAACAGGCCACATACGGTCGGAATTGATGCGATCGGATTTTGTTGTCAGAAAATTTTATAGCCTGCTCTCAAACTTTGTGTGTCGGAAAATCCGATGGAAAATGTCCGATGGAGCCCACACACGGTCGGAATTTCCGACAACACGCTCCAATCGGACATTTTCCATCGGAAAATCCGACCGTGTGTACGGGGCATAAGAGTGAGGAGATGTGACTGGGGTGGTTGAGTTAGATAAAAAATTACAAGTGAAAGAATGTGACTGTGAAGGTTGAATATTGGTAGGGTACAGTAAGTGAAATGTAATGAGTGAGTGGAAAATGTGCAAAATGATTAAATGTGAAAAATTGAAAAAAAAAAAACACAGAAAAAAAAATATAAAAATATAGTATTGAAAATTTAAATCGACATTAAAAAGAACAGGTTTGTGGTGAGAGGGGCTAGACGATTATTAATTTTGTATTAATAAAGTTCTGTAGTATTTTTATATATCTGTTTACATACTTGAATTTGCCTTGCTAAAGAAGCTGACGGTAAAGGTGATGGACTGGCCAAGCATGTCTCCAGACCTAAATCCTATTGAGCATCTGTGGGGCATGCTCAAATGGAAGGTGGAGGAGCGCAAGGTCTCTAACATAATGGTGGCCACACAAAATATTGACACTTCGGGCCCAATTTGGACATTTTTATTTAGGGGTTGTCATGACCTTGCAGTCATACATTCATGACCTGTCTGTCTCTTACCTGGTCTGTGTATCAGCCTTGAGGCTTGTACTCTCCCACCTGCATGCTTAAGTAATGTTCCCTCTGTGTGGCTCCACCCTAGCCTCAACAGGAACCACTATTTAACACCATATTCTCCAAGCCTGCCATGCCGTGCAATATTGTGTGTTTGGCTTCCTGTTTGCCGTGTGCTCTAAGTTTGTCTCTGTCTCTGTTACCAATCATGGCGTGTCCCCGCTATCACTGTCTGCTTGTGACCCTGACCTTTGGCGTGTTCTCGACTATCCCTGTTTGCCTGTGACCCTGACTTTTGGTGTGTTCTCTGTTATCCTTGTCTGCTAATCGCCCCGACATTTGGCTACCTCTTTTCTATCCCTTGCTGTCCTGGGCTGCTGTTTCTTCTCCATCCTCCTGTAGCCTACCGTGAGCGTGAGCTGGGAGACCCTGGGGGCCGGGACCTGGAGCCAGTTGCAGCCCAGTCCATCCTCACCACTAGAGGCTCTGGTGAACACCTGCTGGCTCTTAGACTCCGCGCCCTGGGGAATCTATGCTCTAACTCACTGTGGGATCCGTGTTGGTGCTCCAAGGGACCTGCCTTCCTGAACCACCCCGAGTTCCATCCGCAGCAGTCAGCCTTAGGGTCCACTATCATAGCGATGCACTCCTGACCCCAACGGGGTGTATCTGTCACCTGGATACAGGTGACCTGACAGTTTGCATGGCCATGGACCCGTCTGATGTGCCGCTACCAGCCAATGTTCAGCTGCAGGGCATAGTCCACAGACTCGAGACACAGGAATCTAATCAGACCCAGGTGATGCGATTCCTTCAGGATTTGGCTTCCCGCTTTGAACAACTTCAAGCCTCCTTAAGCTCCCCGGTTCCACAACCGCAATTGGCTGCTGTATCAAGGCCTGCAGAGGGTTCCTTAGCCAGTGTACCATTCATTTCAAACTCCAACCCCAAAACTTCCAGTCTGATCGGGCAAAGGTAGCCTATATTATTTCTCTCCTGTCTGGCGAGGCTTTTAGCTTGGGCTGCCCCTATGTGGGAGAAGAAAGACCCAGTGGTTTCAAGCCTCTCTAATTTTCTGAAACTCTTCCGGAATATCTTTGAGGAACCAGGTCATGTCTCTTCAGCGGCCAGCGCCCTCTTACGTCTCCACCAAGAGTCTGCTTCTATGGGACAGTATTGCTCTTCGTTTCCGCATACTGACGGCTTAGCTGAGCTGAGCTGGAACAATTAGGCCTTACTCGCAACTTTTCTGCATGGCCTTTCTGATAGAGTGAAGGACGAATTAGCAGGAGAAGAACCATCCCCACTGATCTGGACGAAGTTATCTCCCTGTGTAACCAGATTGATATTCCTTTTCAGGAAAGGACCCTAGAAAAGCGACGCCAGCACTCCTTGGTCCTTAGTCAGCTGGAGCTCCCCTCTTTTCATCCAGTTGAGCATCTCCTGCCAACTAAGGAACCCATGCAGCTGGGCCAGACCAGGCCATCCCCGGAGGAACGTGCTAGGTGCAGAACTCTTGGCCTGTGTCTCTGCTGTGGGGGCAAAGGTCATTTTCGTGACACATGCTCATTTCGTCCAGGAAAAGCTCAGGTAATACATCTGGAAGGTGGAGTATTGGACCCAGAAAAGTCATCTTCTCGTCTACTTCTTTTGGTGTTTCTTCATGTTGGCATTTCCTCCCACTCGGCCTTAGCTTATCTGGATTCGGGAGCTGCTGGCAACTTTATGGACTGGAGAACTGCATCTTCCATGAACCTTACCCTTTTACCCCTCACCACTCCATTGGTGGTCTCGGCGATTGATGGCACTGTTCTTCCAGGGGGGCCTATCCGCTTCCAGACCCCTCCTGTTAAGATGTCGGTAGGGATACACCACCAGGAGTGGATATCCTTTCTTATCCTTCCTAAGGTCTCAACCCCTATTGTATTGGGGCTTCCTTGGTTGCAGCTCCACTCTCCACACATTGACTGGACTTCTGGGCAGATCCTGGCTTGGGGTCCCTCCTGTTTCTCTTCCTGCCTACTCAAGGTTGCCCCTAAGGGAAGACTTCCCGTGGCTACCACCTCAGTATCCTCTGCCCTTCCCGCTGCATATAGCGATTTCCGGGATGTGTTCTGTAAAAAGTCAGCTGAGGTGCTTCCTCCTCACAGGTCCTTTGACTGTGCCATTGACCTTGTTCCCGGAGCAACTCTACCCAGGTGTAGTACCTACCCTCTGTCCATCCCAGAGACCCAGGCCATGTCTGAGTATGTTGCAGAAAATCTAGAAAAAGGATTCATCCAGAAATCCTCATCGCCTGCAGGAGCAGGGTTCTTTTTTGTTGCCAAAAAGGATGGTACCTAAGACCCTGCATTGACTACCGAGGCCTAAAAGCAGTAACGATCAAAAATCTATACCCCCTACCACTAATATCGGAAGTATTTGGCAGGTTGAAAGGTGCCTCCATTTTTACCAAGTTGGATCTCAGGGGTGCATACAATTTGATCCGAATACGGGAGGGGGATGAATGGAAAACTGCGTTTAACACTAGAGATAGGCATTACGAGTACTTGGTCATGCCCTTTGGTTTGTGTAATGCCCCAGCGGTGTTCAAAAACTTTGTTAACGAAATCTTCAGGGATCTGCTTTACCAATTTGTTGTCATCTACCTGGATGACATTCTCATCTTTTCGGATAGTCTGTCGGTTCACAGAGACCATGTCCGGATTGTACTTCAGCGCCCTCGAGAAAATAATCTGTACGCCAAGCTGGAGAAATGTTCTTTTGAATGTTCTGAGGTCCTGTTTCTGGGATGCTTCGTCTCTAACTTCGGTCTTCGTATAGATCCTGGGAAGGTCTCGGCCACTACCAACTGGCCTCTTCCTGCCGGCCTCAAGGCCACGCAGCGCTTTCTTGGGTTCACTAATTATTACAGGCAGTTCATTAGGAATTACTCCTCTATTGCTGCACCAATTATCGCCTTGACCAAGAAGGGTGCTAGTGCCAAGGAGTGGTCCCCTGAAGCTGTCTCTGCCTTTCATGATTTGAAACATCCTTCATTTCGGGACCTTTGTTGAGGCGACCTGATCTGGGGGATCCATTTTTTATTGAAGTGGACGCTGTCTCAACTGGGGTGGGAGCTGTGCTCCTTCAATCCTTGGGAAAAAAACATCTACCATGTGCGTTTTTCTCCAGAAAATTTTCTCAGGTGGAGAAGAATTATGCTATTGGTGATTGGGAACTTCTTGCGATTAAATTGGCGTTGGAGGAGTGGCGTCATCTCTTGGAGGGTTCCCCACATTCCATAACAATTTTCACTGACCATAAAAATCTGCAGTACTTACAGAATGCCAAACGACTGAATCCCAGACAAGCCAGGTGGAGTCTCTTCTTTTCCCATTTTAACTTCACCATTACATTCAAACCTGGTTCCTGCAACAGTCGGGCTGATGCACTCTAGATCTTTTGACATTCAGGATGAGGAGCCTATCATTGAACCTGAGCCGATTATCCCTACTTCATGCATCCTTGCCCATTCTACCACCCTGAAGTCAAAAATTCCTCCTGGCAGGACCTTCGTCCCCACTAAACTAAGAGCTAAGATCCTTCGTTGGGGACATGACTCCAAGGGGGCAGGTCATGCTGGGTTTCTTCGATCCTTCCTCCTCATCAGTCGCCACTACTGGTGGCCTACTCTCCGTTCGGATGTCAAAGACTATGTTAAGGCTTGTCATGTCTGTGCCCAGTCTAAGTCCTCCACGCAGGCTCCTGCTGGTCTTCCTATGCCCTTGCCCATTCCCAAGGAGCCCTGGTCTCACGTAGCAATGGACTTCATCACCGATCTTCCACCTTCTGAGAAGAATACGGTCATTTGGGTGGTAATTGATTGATTCTCCAAGATGGCCCATTTTGTTCCTCTTCCTGGTCTCCCTCGGTTCCCATTTTCGTACAAGAGATTTTCCGTCTTCATGGTGTCCCTTCCCATGTCATTTTGGACAGGGGTGTTCAGTTTACTTCTCGCTTTTGGAGAGCCTTTTGCAAATCCCTCAACATTACCTTGGATTTTACCTCTTCTTACCATCCCCAATCCAATGGCCAGACTGAAATGGTTAATCAGAAGTTGGAGGTCTTTCTCTGTACCTTGGTCTCGGCTCATCACGATGATTGGGCATCATTACTCCTGTGGGCAGAGTTTTCCCACAACAATCATGTCAACGTCAGTTCTCAGAAGACACCCTTTGTCACTGTTTATGGAAGACATCCTCAGCTCCCTCTTCCTATGACCTGTTCTTCTGACATTCCAGCTTTGGCTACTGTTCAGGAATCATTCAATTCCTTGTGGGTTGACGTTCCCTCCAGAAAGCTGCCAACAAGTTCAAAAGTTTTGCTGACCGTCGCAGGCGTAAGCCGCCTTCTCTACAGCCAGGAGACAAAGTCTGGCTTTCTACCAGGAACATCAGACTCCGGGTTCCTTCTCTCAAGGCACCGAGATTCATTGGTCCTTACAATATAATTTCTAAACTGAATCCTGTTTGTTTTAAACTCCAGATCCCTAAAAGCCTCAGGATCTCAAACTCCTTTCATGTATCCCTTCTGAAACCTTTAGTTTTCAATAAGTTCTCTCGACCTCTCCCTACCTTGGCTCCAGTCTCTGAAGATGATCAGAACTACGAGGTTAGTCAAATTTTGGATTCTCGCTTCTATAAAGGTGTCCTTCAATATCTCGTGGATTGGAAAGGTTTCGGTCCTGAGGAGAGATCTTGGATTTCTGCATCTGAAGTCTTCACACCTCGTCTTCTGAGGAAGTTTCATTTGAAGTTCCCCTCCAAGCCTGGTCCAAAGCGGGGGAGGGGGAGGCCTCGTAAGAGGGGGGGTACTGTCATGACCTTGCAGCAATACATTCATGACCTGTCTGTCTCTTACCTGGTCTGTGTATCAGCCTTGAGGCTTGTACACTCACACCTGCGTGCTTAAGTAATCTTCCCTCTGTGTGGCTCCACCCTAGCCTCAACAGGAACCACTATTTAACACGGTATTCTCCAAGCCTGCCTTGCCGTGCAATATTGTGTGTTTGGCTTCCTGTTTGCCGTGTGCTCTAAGTTTGTCTCTGTCTCTGTTACCGATCTTGGCATGTTCCCGACTATCCCTGTCTGCTTGTGACCCTGACCTTTGGCGCGTTCTCGACTATCCCTGTTTGCCTGTGACCCTGACTTTTGGCGTGTTCTCTGTTATCCTTGTCTGCTAGTTGCCCCGACATTTGGCTACCTCCTTACTATCCCTTGCTGTCCTGGGCTGCTGTTTCTTCTCCATCCTCTTGTAGCCTACCGTGAGTGTGAGCTGGGAGACCCTGGGGGCCGCGACCTGGAGCCAGTTGCAGCCCAGTCCATCCTCACCATTAGAGGTTCTGGTGAACACCTGCTGGCTCTTAGACTCCGTGCCTTGGGGAATCTATGCTCTAACTCACTGTGAAATCCGTGTTGGTGCTCCAGGGGACCTGCCTTCCTGAACCACCCCGAGTTCCATCCGCAGCAGTCAGCCTTAGGGTCCACTATCATAGCAGTGCACTCCTGACCCCAACGGGGTGCATCTGTCACCTGGACACAGGTGACCTGACAGGTAGTACTCACTTTTGTTGCCAGCAGTTTAAACAATAATGGCTCTGTGTTGAGTTATTTTGAGGGGACAGCAAATTTACACTGTTATACAAGCTGTACACTAACTACTTTACATTGTAGCAAAGTGTCATTTCTTCAGTGATGTCCCCTTTCTCCTCCCCCTTCCCCCCTTTTTCCCCCCTCCCCTCTCCCCTTCCCCCTTCCCCCTTCCTCTCCTCCTTCCTTCCCTCCCCCCTTTTCTTTCCCTCCCCTTGCCCTGTTCTCCTTCCCTCCCCCCTCTCCTTCTCCCCCCCTTTTCCCTCCTACTTGACCCTACAGCGGCACTTGCTTGGCTCCTCTACCATCATACCACTTTTTGTAGTAACTTTATTACCTTCTAACCTTTATCATCACCTATTTACCAGAGACGGTCATTTGCAATCCCCCTTGTCCGCCGTGGGGGGAATATTGTTGGGTCTTGTCACTTTCTGGTCTTGTACAAACGGGTGAGGGAGTCTCTTTATCTTAATTTCTATTGCAATATGCTGTTAAAATGGAATTATGATTTATATAAATGTATTACTTGTTCTTTAGACCTTTCCTCTTGAAGAAGCGGTTGATACTGCGAAACCGGTAGAGAAAACCTTTTATACTCCACTCCAACAGAAGCTCTACGGGGGGAACCCATCAGTAGTTAGCTAGTTACTTGTGGTGTATTTTTCATTTTTGTATGTTGGTTTTTTTTTCTGATTTATATTCAAATTTGATTTTTTATCATAAAACCATTGGGTTATTGTATGAGTACCGAGGTCCAACTGCCCCCACATTTCCATCTTCTCAACCCAACATTTCAGGTAGTGTTGAGGCTTCAGCACTTGAAGGAAGTGGAGTTGGATGTACTGCCCACTTAAGATGTACATATGAAGTACATTTTTATTGAAGAGTTGCAAAAAGAAACAATTAACAAATACATATTGTATATGAGTCACATAGGATAGTAGGGTCAAATAATATTGGAGGGAACATCTGATTTGCAAGACATTTAACACATCACAAATCTAGGTGATAATATAAGTTGTTTAGCAAATGTATAACATTAAATAGATGTCGTTCTGTAGGTATCCATTGTACCTAACTGACCTACTTGAAATGGTGTTTTGTTAATGTACCATGTTTGTCTATGGACTCTAATAATAGACAAAGCAATTCAAAAAGAAGAGAATATAGTAAACTTTACCAACACATAACTTAATATCATAGTTAGAAGGATAGGGAACACATGTCCAAGGTGTACCAAGAAACCAGAAGAAACTTACAGGTTTTTTTCACTTTATTTTGAAATGAGAACGCCAAGGTCACCGTTGGCGCTCAAATATTTTCGACTTGCCCTCCTTTGACGCCATTATTTGTTCGAAAGTATGTACGTCAATGACTTGCTTTCATATGAAGTGCCTTCTATTGCAGAAACAATGCTTTAGATCTTTTTTTTTTTTTTTTTTTTTTTTGCTGGGAAGCATCAAAGTCATTTAACCTTAAAGCAGAATATATTGCATTTATTTATTACAGGTACTTATATAGCACCGTCAATTTACGCAGTGCTTTACATATGTATTATACATTTAAGCAGCTTACAATCTAAGATCTCTATCTTACATTCATACATACTAGGGCCAATTTAAATAGGAGCCAATTAACCTACCAGCATGTCTTTGGAGTGTGGGAGGAAACCAGAGTACCCAGAAGAAACACACACATGCATAGGGAGAACATGCAAATTCCGTGCAGGTATTGCCATGGTTTGGACTCAAACCGATTATCCTAGTGCTAACCACTTAGCTACTGCACTACCCGAAAGTTTACAACATTTATGGCAGATGGTGTTTTTTAAATTTTGCAAATGTTTTATTACCTAAAAAACAACATTTTATCTATTACAATCTACCAAGTGTTTCAGGGCTTGTTCACACTTGCTTTGATCTCTGAAGAGTGATCCACATTTGTATGACTCTTCAGAGAGCAATTGATAGGCGGTGAGGAGGTGGTTAAGTCCGCTATACTCATCCTTCCTCCAGTGATGCAATGTTCAAAAGTTCCTTTGCTGCTGTTGACATCTTTGCATTGCCTTTCATGGTGTTTGGCATTTTGGCCATCTTGTCATGCCTGGGATGATTTTACTCCCACGCATGCTCATGGCGGTTAATTTATGTTGGCATTGAGGCTTCGATAGAAACTCATCATCATCCGAGCTACCATTGTTGACCTACTTCTGAAAATATTAGTTGCTTTCCTGTTATGTTAATTCTTTGGTTTCTTTTTTGGCTTCATAATTGGTCCCCATATTTCTCTCGTGACAGCTTTCTTTTAAGGTTATTTGAATGCATCAAATATGAGACCTAACAGATGCACAATAAAAGGTTAAGACTATGAGTAATTGTTTAGTGCAATCTTTCATGCAGTATATTTGTTTGTACATATAGACAATTGCCCCATTGATGTAGCCACTTGTTTTTACACAACATCCCTGCCTACATTTCCCTTTCATAATTTGACAAATTAGTTTCATGCTGCTTGCCTTATAATGCAACCTACTCAAGCTGTGTTTGTTGTCAGTACACCCCCTCCCCATCTCCCTCCACCCATATTAAAGCACATAGCATATACAGATACCATTGCAGATTCACTTTGCTCTAGTAAAAGTTCTGGAATTTAAGAAGCACTTAGTTGCTGCATTAGAGCCATTTAGGATATTTCCGCATCTCAATTGACTGTAACTCCAACCTGCTCTAGTGGCCTGTTAATGACCTCCAGTCTCCAGGCAAGCTGAGGAATTCACTGTTTATGCTTTCTGTTTCCCTTCCATGCCACAACCAGACCTGGGTTTTTCATTCCCATAAATAGGGGCACCTGCCAATCACACTCAATGTCCTGCACTACCTAAGGATTGTGACTGTAAATGTGTTCCCATCCCAGACAAATAAAGTGCTTGATGAGACACTTAAACAGCTGAATAATAGTCGACAAGAAAATTATACAGTTGTGGGCTTTTAGTTATACAAGCAACTCTTGGATGACTTTCTGCTTACTGTGTATATCCTCTGGCTACTCCAGGCTTCACAACAATAAACAATTGAGACATAGATAAAAAATGTTTAAGCCATTCAGTACACTATCTGCAAGACTTTGGCAACTTAGGGCTATTTGCTGCAACTGTGCTATCACTCAACAGCACCCAGTTATTGTACTCTTTATGTAAAAATATCTTTTTTATGGAAAATAAATATGTTTGGACTCCAGCTGCCCATATATTAAACCATGGACCTCTTGATCCAGCTTGGTATTAGAAAAAACAAGCAGCCTAGGTTTTCAGTTCTGAATCTGTGCTTGGCAACAGCCAATAAATTCGGATTAGGTATTCCACTAAGAGGGTCACTGGGAAAATCGGGTTCAGCCCATACTGGTTTGGCTCCTCTACCACCACACCACTTTTTGTAGTAACTTTATTACCTTCTAACCTTTATCATCACCTATTTACCAGAAATGGTCATTTGCAATCCCCCTTGTCCGCCGTGGGGGGAATATTGTTGGGCCTTGTCGCTTTCTGGTCTCGTCCAAATGGTTGAGCGAGTCTCTTTATCTTAATTTATATTGCAATATGCTGTTAAAATTGAATTATGCTTTGTCTAAATGTATTACTTGTTCTTTAGACCTTTCCTCCTGAAGAAGCAGTTGATACTGCGAAACCGGTAGAGGAAACCCTTTATACTCCACTCCAACAGAAACTCTACAGGGGAACCTGTCAGTAGTTAGCTAGTAAATTGTGGTGTATTTTTAATTTTTGTATGTTGGTTCTTTTTTCTGATTTGTATTAAAATTTGATTTTTTATCATAAAACCATTGGGTTATTGTATGAGTACCGAGATAGTCCATTAACCACAATAGGTGGTCTTGTGTAATGGTCAGCATCAGCAACTGCTCCCACATTTCCATCTTCTCAATTTGCCATTATTCAATCTGGATGATGGTACTTTTTTATCTTATATTGATCATTAATACCTGAGGCCATACTCTAATATACTTGTCATACCTGAAATGTCGGATGCACAGACATCACTGCGGAGCACAGTAATTAAGTAAGGCCTGTGAGGAACCATTGAATGCAGTTGGGTATTAGGCATCTGACACACATTGAGGCAAGCCTAATGTGAGGATTCTGCCAGAAGCTTTAGCACTTTGGGGGAGCAGAGCTTGGACTTGCCATCTGATGGAGTTTTCCAGGTTTTCTTTTGCAGGATCAACGCTTTTGATTTTTTTGTTGGGAAGCAACAGAGTCACTGCTTTTATCATGTTACTTTAATTAATCACCTGAAGATGATCTAATTGGCATTGATCAAACTCAGATGTTGTAGCTCTTCCAAGGCACTTCAGATTAACTTTTGTAGCACCTCTTTACTCTTAGCAGTGATGGAGGACCCCCAGGTAGCTCAGTTTGCTAGCATTTCAACCCAGGACAGATTTATTGACTTTGACTCAAAGGACCTTTACACCAGAACATGTACTCTGTATTCTTCAGACATTATAGCAGTTGCAATGCAGTACATAAACCCTTTGTATGAGTCACTAAAGCTCCTTGCAAAATCCTCTGGCAGTAGCTTCTGTCTAGCTCTCCAGGTCACTCTTCAGCAGTGAACTCTTCATCCTCGATGCACCTTCCGGTTCTATTTCCTATACATGTACCCTCAATAGGAAGAGCAGGTACATTTTCCAGGATTCAGATGCAAAAATCCTTCCCCAGGCAGCAGGTCCCAAAGGCATGAGTCTCCAACACACAGCCTCCTCTTCTGGCATTTTCCATGAGGCATGCAATAACACAGCTGTACATACCTCCTCACCAGATAGTTTCCAGAAGATCACTCCAAATATTTATATTCTCTCCCAGCATACACCACTGTCAATAAACCTTCTAGTGGTTGGCCAGTGAGACATAAATATCCATAGCTCAGAATTATTGTATCTTACTCATCAAAAAAAACTCTAGCAATACACACCAAGCTGAGCATGTGCAACTTGTCCCCTAATGCTCTGTTCTGTGAAGAAATGGATTGGAGTCAGTTAAAGAAGAGGAGGATCAGAGAGACAGGATCACACAACCTTTATACACAATGCAAAGGATTAACTCCTTAGGTTCCACATTGAGTATAACAAGCTTGCTTTACTGCATACACACTGATTTTACTGTTGTGGGTTTAGTAACACTTTATTGCATTCTCTATGTTAAGTTTAAAAAAACCTGGCAATAGTAGACCAACCCCAACCCCCCAAATACTCACCAGAGCCCAATCTTGATCCAGCACTGTGCATGTCTGCAGCAGCTCTTCTCCCCTCTCCCACTCTCACAGGCTTGGCTAAAAGCATCGGGAGCCATCATCTCCTGTTGCTGTTAGTCAAAACCTGTGAGCAGAGAGTAGGGGAGGGGCCAAGCCAGACTGTATGTCTGAATAGTTGCAAACAGTCCAGCTCAGGATAAAGCATGCAAGACAAACCAGAGAAAATTCCCAGCTCAAATCACCAACTAGTCCGCTTACTACCTGAATTAACATGTCTAACAGTATGCGTGGAGGTAGCCCAGTCCTCCTTAACCACTTCAGTTCCAGAAGGTTTTACCCCCTTCCTGAGCAGGCCCTTTTTTACAATACTGCACTGCGTTTCTTTAACTGACAATTGCGCGGTCATGCAACGCTGTACCCAAATAAAATTGATGTCCTTTTTTTCCCACAAATAGAGGTTTCTTCTGGTGGTATTTGATGACCACTGCGGTTTTTATTTTTTGTGCTATAAATAATAAGCAGCATATAATAAGCAATATAAAGCACATCCAACAAAAACATGTAAAAAATCTAATTTCTTCATCAATTTAGGCCAATATTATTATTATTAGTAGTAGTAGTATTACTTTTATTATACAGGATTTACATAGCAATATGTATTCTGCTACGTGATTTTGGTAAAAAAAAATCCCAATAAGCGTATATTGATTGATTTGCGCAAAAGTTATAACGTCTATAAACTATGAGATTTATGGACTTTTTATTTTTTTTATTGTTTTTACTAGTAATGGCGGCGATTAGTGATTTTTCACATGACTGCGACATTGCAGCAGACAAATCTGACACTAAGTGACACTTTTTGGGGACCAGGGACACTAATACAGTAACCAGTGCTAAAAAAATGCACTGTCACTGTATAAATGAAACACAAGATATCTGTCTTTCTTACTAACAGAATGGCGCTCTGCCTTGTTCATATAGGCAGACCGTCGCTCTGCCTCGCTACAAACGATCGCCAGGTTCCTGGCAGGCATTGCGTCTGCCAGCCCCGCCGATTGGCTTCCACTGCGTCCAATCACAGTGGGAGCGGGCCTCCGGTGGCGCCTCAGAGCCCAAGGAAGGAATCAAATACAGGTATGTGATTTTGCGCTCAAGGGCCGCCCTGCCACAGTAAATGCACATGGGGCAGTACTTAAGCGGTTAAAGGCACAGGGGCACACTGGACACCCAGCACATAGCAAAATTGCAGCAAAGGTGTACAGTGTGTCCATTCACCAATATTTACATCACTAACAAACAACTAGCCCCTGCCCCCATCTATAACTGGTCTTCACATCAAGAAGCACATGGAAGGGCAACGCATGCAAGAAAAAAACAGAAAAAATTCCCAGCTCAACCCACCAACCAGTCTGCTTACCAACCGAAATCTGCGTGTCCAGTGTGCCCCTGTGCCCTTAAGGAGGACTGGGCTAACTCCAGGCCCACCTGCCCTCTATCTATCCAATAGAAATGCATGTGCTCCCACTATTGGAGACTCTCATAAATTTACAAGGGTTTGGACTGCAGGTAATACAGTGTGTTGTGACGGGGCCCTGCAGCTTACGCATGCCTTTGCAAATGTATGCTAACTAAACCCCTGGTAATGTGTTCACTAACACTGTTTCTCCTCCAGAGGGGCCCCAAGATGGGAGAGCATTTGAACAGCAGGAAAAATGCATCTGAAAGAGTAGATGTGCATCTGGCCTTGCAGAATAGAGCTATGCACCATCCGTTAAGCCATACCAATGAAGCTACACCCACACAACCATACCTCCCAACTTTTTGATATGGGAACGAGGGACTTCTATTAGTAAAAGTATGTAGGCATAGGACACACACCCTGCCACACCCCCTTAAAGGTGAATTGTACAAAAAAAAAATTAGCTAAACCCACAAGTGATTTTTTTTTTTTTTTTAACCATTACTATTCCTTTATATTCTCTTTTGACATTTACAAATGCAGCAATTTAGAAATTGGATGAAAGGTTCAGCACTGAAAAACACTTTTTGAAATATGAATAGTGCATTTTATATACAACTAAATAGATCAGACCAAAATGAGGGACCAATGAGGAGGAAAGAGGGACAGATGGACTTAGTTCCAAATCAGGGACTGTCCCTCGAAATAAGGGACTGTTAGGAGGTATGCACACAACAACTGTCCAGAGTCCTTGAGGCACCCTTGCTGATCCATTCAGCCTTGGTCATAATAGCAAGAAAACAAATCTTATGCCCCGTACACACGATAGGATGTTGGCTCAAACTTGTCTTGCATACACACGGTCACACAAATCTTGTCGGAAATTCTGAACGTCAAGAACGCAGTGACTTACAACACGTACGACGAGCCGAGAAAAATTAAGTTCAATAGCCAGTGCGGCTCTTCTGCTTGATTCCGAGCTTGCGTGGAACTTTGTGCATCGGAATTTACTACAACAGATTTTGTTGTCGGAAAATTTGAGATCTAGACCTCAAATTTTGTGTGACGGAAATCTCGATGGAAAATGTCCAATGGAGCCTACACACGGTCGGAATTTCCGACAACAAGCTCCGATCGCACATTTTCCATCAGAAAATCCTATCGTGTGTACAGGGCATAAGCCTGCTTTAAATGTCAGGATATTTAACTCATAGTATATATTTCAAAGTACATATAATCAGGATTTTCAAAACAGTGCATAGCGAAACACACAATCTGGGATTTTGTGTCAATGGAAAGGAACCCATGTGCTGCTGAGATAAAGAAAAGATCTAAATGAAAACTCAGCAGCTACAAAGCTGTCACTCAGCACCTGATGAACTCACAGAAGCTTTCATACTCCAGTAAATGTGGTTTGGTGATAGCTACAGGCTCACACAGGACGGTTTACCAGAAAGGAGATACCCAGCCCTGCATCATGTGTCTGTACAAGAATAGTGGAGAACGTCCGCAGGCAGAGGATTCACAGGACTGTTTGACAACATTACACAAAGCCCTCTTTGATCCTTCATTACCTGGAACATCATCTCTGTGTGTCTTGTTTTGGCAAGGACTGCTAGATTATAGCATACAGAGACTAGGTGGTATTATGTGCACTGTCCTGGTCTCTTCATAGAGGAAAGAAATTCACGTATTTCTTTATTAATGTCATATTTTGCTTTACTGAAATGTAAATAAATACAGAAAAGTAACTGTTGGTAAATGTTAAATGTTAAGCTATTTTAATATATTAAAATATATTATGGAATATATACTTTAATATATTTATATATACTATGCAGGTTCCTTTGGCTTTTCTTGAGGATGCATCTATAGTGGCTTGATCCATTAACCCCTGAGAGTCTGGCTGGGTGAAATGGCAGAGGACTGCATTGGCTGGCAGGAGGGTCTTTTAAAGGCATACACACATTGAGCGTTTCTTGACCGCCATACCTAGAAATCAATATCTTTTGGCAAGAGGTAGAGGTGGAGGAATCATTGTGAGGAACATCATCTGCTCACTGTGTCTATGTTTGGATCTGCGCTCCCTGTTCACTGGATCTTTAAGCCTGAATTTACCTAATGGACCCAATTTTGTGCATTTTCACTTTCATATGTGTTGTGTGACCTGGGCTTATTTGCACATATGTATGCTATTACAGGTTGGGAATATTTAATGGTTCACAATTTTTATAATAATTTTTCACATTTAGTGTATTGAAGGTATTGTACACAGTTATTTATCTATATGACATTAGAAGGAAGAGCACCTGTGTACAATATATATACGTATTAGTTGTCAGTTGTATATTCCAACTGTCAGAGTGCAGTATTCGGAGATTCACTCAGCGCAAAAACATATATTATTAGGTATGATTTATATTTATCTATAAATATTTATTTATTTAATTATACACTGCCTAAATAATATGCTACTATGGGATATAATATTGTACTACTATACTACTATGCATCAGTAAAATCTGTTCTCTTTATGCACATCAAGGTTTTAGTTCTTTCCGAGTCCTTTATGCTGCATTGGATCAGACTGCTTCCTGAAAGTTGCCTAAATGTGTTATTTTAAGCGCAGTATTCTGACTTACCCATCATACCCAACAGAAGGGTGTTGCTTTGATTTTGGGCGATAACTCTGTTTTTTCCTTTTTTTGATGCTTACCAGTACTCTCGCTTTCTGCTTTATTTTAAAGAAGAGCTCAGTGCCAGCCAAAACATTTTGTTGTTTTGTGGAGAGAGCCCAGAAGAATTAGAATCCCTTTCAGGTTTTTTTTTAATCTGCTGCCTGTGTCCCCCTTAAAGAGTAACTCCGCTTATGTTGAGAAAAAAACATTCCCCTCTGGGTGATCTATGTACATTGCAAGGATTTTAACAAAGTTGTTACAGATTCCTCCCTTTTGTAATCCTGAAGAAATCCCTGTGTGTTTCTCTGTGCCCTGTTCATACGTGCATATATATGTGGAAGTGGGGGGGCCTCAACATTTTTTTGGGGGGGTTTATGTGCTTGAGTGTAACTTTATTTTTTTTGCAGACCCTGCATGTCTCCCTTGTATTCCACTGAATGTTTTGCACTGCAGATCGTATTGCAAAGCATTACTTCCTGACTGAGCTAGCCTGGGACACCTAGATGCTGACCCGGAAGTGATGGATGATTTCAGGGTTACAGCAAGAAGGGGAGGAAGGCAGATGTGTGTTTGCTCCTCTCCTTCCCCTGCAGGCGCCGGCACCTGCCATCTTGCTTTCCGGGCACACAGATGGGAAAGCAGAGTTGGGTAAGCATGGAGGGGGGGCACCAGTACTGGGGGTGTGTGTGAGCAATTGGGTGTCCGCCTGTCACATTACACACACGGTTGTGTGTTAAACCCCCCACTGTCAGGTCCTTATGGCATACAGGCCTGGCAGTAAAAGGGTTAATAACATTTAATTACAATATGACTTGTGTGGCAATTGTATACGCTATATGATTTTTTCTTTATTTGTTATTTTTTTAACCCACAAAAGTGGAGTTACCCTTTCAGGAGAACTCCCCTCACTTCCTGTCAGAACAAAAAGCAATGGCCATAGACATGGACATAAACTACATATGTAGTAAAATGAGGAAGACTTCTATGTTCTACCATTTTTTTTTTAAAGCTAGGAGTATCTTCCTGTCACAGTGACAACAGCACTGGTTATCACAGGGACAAGGAAGCGATGGAAAATCTTCCCAGTGGGGTCAAAGGCAGAAATAAGAATGTGAGAAAAATTGCAACTTCTATTTTCTTCAAAATGAAAGCATGGTTTAAATATAAAGAAACTTTGCAATAGTTGCAAAAATAAATATGTTCAAGTATTTTTCAATGGTTTTCAATCATTTTAAAATGTGAGTTTATAGATCAGTAAAGTTCCACAGGCACTAAAAAAGAAGCACAGAGCGAAGTCACTTGTAAATTGGCATTTGATAAAGATTTTCTTATAAACTGGATCAAAATATGGTACCTAAGTCAAGACTTTGTATAATTTATTCATATTTAAATAAATCACTAGTAACACCAAACTTGGATCAAAAAGGCCGCAGTTCTTTATTATAGGCCTAATAATAATAACAAATTTTAACTTACATTTTTTTAATTTTTTAACTTTAAATTATATTTCATATATATATATATATATATAACAAAATCATTTTAAAATTTGACCATTTAACTTTACATATTAATAACTACTAAAAGGAGAGATTCAGGCTCTGGAACAGCTACATAAAAGATTACTTGAAGATCAAACTATGGCTATATTGACAGGAAAACAAGAAACTCTGAGAGATCTGATGGAACAGAATACTAAATGGGTGTTTAATAAAACAAGTAAGAAATATTACAAAATGGGGAATAAGCATGGAAAATTATTAGCTGGGATAATTAAACCTAAAAATAACTTGAACTACATAGCAAAAATGAAAGATAAGAAAGGCGAATTAAAACACTCTACAAAACATGTTACAAAGATTTTTCAAGAATACTATCAAATGTTATATAAAGTAAATAATATACAAAAACCCCGAAGATATACAACTTAGAAGAAATAAAATAGAACAATACTTGGAAAAGGCAAAGTTTTTGGTGCTGTCAGAAGGATTTAACAAATTGGATATGGAGATCTCCAAAAATGAAATAGAACAAGTAATTAAAAACATTAAAGTAGGTAAAAGCCCAGGCCCAGATGGGCTCACCTTATTATACTATAACTAATAAAGGAATAATAATAATAACCCAGCTATCAAAGCTCAGGTTAAATAAAAAAAGATACAATTTCATCCAGACGCCAGGCTTATCCATGAGCCTGGCACCCCCCACCTTCAGTGCGGCCAGTTCGATACAAGACTCTAATGCCCCATACACACAGTCAGATTTTCCAACAGAAACTGTTCGATGGGAGCTTGTTGTCGGAAATTCCGACCGTGTGTTGGCTCCATCGGACATTTTCCATCGTAATTTCCGTCACACAAAATTTGAGATCTAGATCTCAAATTTTCCGACAACAAAATCCGTTGTTGTAAATTCCGATCGTGTGTACACAATTTCGACGCACAAAGTTCCATGCATGCTCGGAATCAAGCAGAAGAGCCGCACTGGCTATTGAACTTCATATTTCTCGGCTCGCCGTACGTGTACATGTGCCACCGCATTCTTGACATTCGGAATTTCTGACAAGATTTGTGTGACTGTGTGTATGCAAGACAAGTTTGAGCCAACATCCGTCGGAAAAAAATCCATGGATTTTGTTGTCGGAATGTCCGATCGTGTGTGGCATAAGTCTAAATTAAAAATGTCCAAGGCAATGTTGGACAAATGAACACCATCAGTCCGATAAAAGCCTTGAATGCTACCCTCCAAATCAACATGTCTAAAAGACAGTCCATGTATTGAAAGCATAAATTTGGCTAGTTTCCTATTAAGTCTTTTCCAGATTTTTCGAAATGCCTAACTTCTTTCGAAATCAGCCAATTCAAACACGGAACAATCTCGGAATAAACTAAGATTGCCTCCAGAAAAACAGAATGAAGACACAAAAAATCAGACTTAATTTGGGAAATAAGATTAAAAGTCTTGCAATGGCTAATATTATTGCCAGCTAAATGCAGAACAATGATAGGTGACGGCCAAGATAAATACAATAACGATAAAGTTTCCCTTAAATTAGACCATTTCATTCCTTTTTTACCATACCACCAAATGCAAAATTCAGACAAAGGCAGACCCAAATTAGAGCCATAAATCCTCTGGAAAGCACGATGGTGGAACCAAAAAACATACGAATGTGTAACAACCCAAGCATTATATTTGACACCTGTAAAGTTCAAAAAGAGGTATTAGGGCGTACATAGCATAGATAACAATCTGACTTCCACCCACCAATATATTTGATATCAGCACCAGATAATCCTAACTTGGCCCCCTCCATAGCAGTGCTGATTCAAAATGAGTGCGATGAAATACGAAGGTGACCAAGTCCAAGAAAACGTAAACATTTATTTAGTACAGATTGAAACTGATACCTAGTCAAAGGCAAACCAGAATGGTGCAAAAAGAGGTGTCACGAAGACAAAGACCGAACCGACAAAAATTGCCGCAGTAAAGAAACAGCACATATAATTGGATTATTCATTTTTCCCACTGTAATCCACCTACCTTTACCCAATTGATCTGTTATACTGCGCCAAAGTAAGAGATATATATAATCAGGACCCAGGAAAAAATCCTCAAACAATAATCCCGCCTTATCCAAAGCATTACGCGGAACCAATTCTGACACCGTGAAGGCCCCAAAAAAACAAAGACTAAATGCAGCTTTGAACAACAACTATTCATACTGAGAATAACAAATCGGCTCTGTCACTAAGCAGATACGGCTCAAAAGATCACAGGTAATAGGAAGCCTACTATCTGCTACAAAATTACCTTTGCGATAACCTTTCAATGTTTGTTGAACTAAAGAAAAAAAAAAAACCTCAGGCAAGAAGGGATACCTCTCAATTAAAAAAAAAAAAAAGAAACACCAGGTAACATCTTTTGAATATTAAAATAAGAATAATTACGTGAGAATAATAAATCCAAAAAGGCTAAAACTAAACTCTGAAAATGTGGCAAATAAATTATTAGAATGTTCCAAAAAACAATACCACAGCGACGTGGCTTTGTAACCTGCCCACGTGTTGGGTACAATTGAATCTCGAATAGCTGAACTTATGAACATTAAATTAGGTTCAGTTAGGTTCCAGGAATTTGGGCAAGGGATACCATCCTGGTCTGCTTCCGGCACAAATGCATGAAACTGATCTAACTGTAAACGTGATAAAGCGTCAGCCACAGTGTTTAAATTACCAGGAACATAGTTAGCTTTTAACCATGCGTTCAATGTTAAAAATTTAAAGACCAAGTGACGTAACACAACAATGACAGGTAAAGACTTTGATGACAAACAATTAATGGCGTAGACTACACTTTTGTTGTCTGAATGAAGCAAAATGCGACGATTCCTAAAAGCCTCACCCCATAATTCTAATGCACACAGTGAACAGCTCCAATAGAACTATGATCTTTGTAAAACCTTTACCATGCCATACCGCTGGCCATTTATCTGATGACCAGTGTCCTTGCCAATAGGCACCATAACCAATTGCTCCAGAAGCATCTGTATGTAAATTTAACTACTTCCGGACCAATTTTTAGTGTAAATCTCACTGTAGATCTCAATGTAGATCTCATATTTAAGAGGTCCTGCCATGCTTTTTTTTTCTATTACAAGGGATGTTTACATTCCTTGTAATAGGAATAAAAGTGACACTTTTTTTTAAAAAAAAGAACAGTGTAAAAATAAAAAATAAAAGGTAAAATAAATAAGAAAAAACATTTTTTTAAACGCACCCTGTCCTGCCAAGCTTGCATGCAGAAGCGAATGCCTACATGAGTAGCGCCTGCATATGAAAATTATGTTCAAACCACACATGTGAGGTATCGCCATGATCGGTAGAGAGAGAGCAATAATTCTGGCCCTAGACCTCCTCTGTAACTCAAAACATGCAACCTGTAGAATTTTTTAAACGTTGCCTATAGAGATTTTTAAGGGTAAAAGTTTGTCGCCATTCCACGAGCGGGCGCAATTTTGAAGTGTGACATGTTGGGTATCAATTTACTCGGCGTAACATTATCTTTCACAATATAAAAAAAATTGGGCTAACTTCACTGTTGTCAAAAAAAGTGCGCTTGTAAGACCGCTGCGCAAATATGGTGTGACAAAATGTATTGCAACAACCACCATTTTATTCTCTAGAATGTTAGAAAAAAAATGTATAATTTTTGGGGGGGTCTAAGTAATTTTCTAGAAAAAAAAACTGTTTTTAACTTGTAAACAACAAATCTCAGAAAGAGGCTCGGTCCTTAAGTGGTTAATGCCGTAGCCAAGCAAAAGGGTGCCTGCCATAAAGAATGTCCATTAAAAAAATCCAAAAAAACATTTCCAAACAATCAAATCATCTCTAACAGACAAGCGAACAAAATCCCATGGAGAGGTAACACCAGCAATAGCTAAATACAATCTCTTAGAAAAAACTCTACTTATCAGAATAACCCTAGACGTAAATGCCAAAAGGCCTAATAAAGATTGAATTGTTTTCAAACAAACTTTCTTTTTTGAAATAACAAGATCCAACAACAAATTAATTTTAATCACCTTAGCCATAGGGAGGTGGAATTCCATTTTTAATGTGTCTATAGTGACACCTAAAAATTCCAAGCAATGCGTAGGTGGTACCGATTTTCCCAGCGCCAATGGAGCACCAAATTTTTCGCAAACAATCTTAAACTCAGTAAATAGATACAAACAGTCATCAGTATTATCTTTACCAATAAATAAAAAATCATCTAAGAAGTGCAATAAGTCCTTAGATCCAGATTGCGAACAGCCCATTCCAAAAATGTTGAAAATAATTAAAAATATCTGCAGGATAATGAACAGCCCATGGGAAGGCATTTATCAAAATAAAACCGTCCTTGAAAATAAATGCCCAAAGAATTAAAGGCCGATGGATGAATCGGCAATAATCGGAATGTGGATTTTACATCAGCTTTAGCCAAAAGAGGTTAACCTCCCACTTTTCTAATAATATGTGAGGCATCATCAAATGAAGGATGACACCGAACAAAATTCTGGGTTTATTTAATTATTTAATGAAAGACCTTCAGGGTAAGACAAATGATGTATTATTCTGAAAGAATTCTCTTCCTTCTTAGGAATGATCCCTAAAGGCGAAATTCGAAAATTAACAAACTGTGGTTCTGAAAAAGGTCCCGCCATTCGTCCTGCAGAAACTTCTTTACTGAGCTTGTCATTAACCACATCAATGTAACAATCAACTGACGATAAATTATTATAAACAGTGCAACCAGATCCAGAAAAGATAGGTAAAGGAAAACCTTCAGTTAAGAATGCCGCTATCAGGTGATTTGGGTAACATATAAGCCACGGCCGCATGTTTTCTAGTATCACGGAAGTCATTGCTCTTAAGAAAGGACTCCTTTGATGGATTATTATCACCAGCAGTCATTTTCTTAAAACATCTAGCAGCAGGGTGTACACCCGAACAATACGCACACTCGTGCTTATATCTACTGACCACTACATACAACCAAGACACCACTTAATGTAATACATATATGCAATAAAGCCTCGAGAAGCGGATGGGGAACAGATTCCCAAGCCGATATCACAGTTATAAATGTGGAATAGCAAGTTGTGGGTCAGATTGTGAGTCCGGGTAGGTATGTTCTTAATAGCTATTAACCACTTCAGCCCCGGAAGGTTTTACCCCCTTCCTGACCAGAGCACTTTTTACAATTCGGCATTGCGTCGCTTTAACTGCTAATTGCGCGGTCATGCAATGCTGTACCCAAACGAAATTTGCGTCCTTTTCTTCCCACAAATAGAGCTTTCTTTTGATGGTATTTGATCACCTCTGCCGTTTTTATTTTTTGCGCTATAAACGGAAAAAGACCGAAAATTTTGAAAAAAAATGATATTTTCTACTTTTTATTATAAAAAAAATCCAATAAACTCAATTTTAGTCATACATTTAGGCCAAAATGTATTCGGCCACATGTCTTTGGTAAAAAAAAATGTCAATAAGCGTATATTTATTGGTTTGCGCAAAAGTTATAGCGTCTACAAACTAGGGTACATTTTCTGGAATTTACACAGCTTTTATTTTATGACTGCCTATGTCATTTCATGAGGTGCTAAAATGGCAGGGCAGTACAAAACCCCCCCAAATGACCCCATTTTGGAAAGTAGACACCCCAAGGAAATTGCTGAGAGGCATGTTGAACCCATTGAATATTTATTTTTTTTGTCCCAAGTGATTGAATAATGACAAAAAAAAAAAAAAAAAAAAAAAAATTACAAAAAGTTGTCACTAAATGATATATTGCTCACACAGGCCATGCGCATATGTGGAATTGCACCCCAAAATACATTTAGCTGCTTCTCCTGAGTACGGGGATACCACATGTGTGGGACTTTTTGGGAGCCTAGCCGCGTACGGGGCCCCAAAAACCAAGCACCGCCTTCAGGATTTCAAAGGGCATAAATTTTTGATTTCACTCCTCACTACCTATCACAGTTTTGAAGGCCATAAAATGCCAAGATGGCACAAACCCCCCCCAAATGACCCCATTTTGGAAAGTAGACACCCCAAGCTATTTGCTGAGAGGCATGTTGAGTCCATGGAATATTTTATTTTTTGACACAAGTTGCGGGAATGTGACAATTTTTTTTTTTTTTGCACAAAGTTGTCACTAAATGATATATTGCTCACACAGGCCATGGGCATATGTGGAATTGCACCCCAAAATACATTCTGCTGATTCTCCTGAGTACGGGGATACCACATGTGTGGGACTTTTTGGGAGCCTAGCCGCGTACAGGGCCCCGAAAACCCAGCACCGCCTTCAGGATTTCTAAGGGCGTAAAGTTGTGATTTCACTCCTCACTACCTATCACATTTTTGAAGGCCATAAAATGCCCAGATGGCACAAACCCCCCCCAAATGACCCCATTTTGGAAAGTAGACACCCCAAGCTATTTGCTGAGAGGCATGATGAGTCCATGGAATATTTTATATTTTGACACAAGTTGCGGGAAAGTGACAATTTTTTTTTTTTTTTTTTGCACAAAGTTGTCACAAAATGATATATTGCTCAAACATGCCATGGGCATATGTGGAATTACACCCCAAAATACATTCTGCTGCTTCTCCTGAGTACGGGGATACCACATGTGTGGGACTTTTTGGGAGCCTATCCGCGTACGGAGCCCCGAAAACCAAGCACCGCCTTCAGGATTTCTAAGGGCATAAATTTTTGATTTCACTCCTCACTACCTATCACAGTTTTGAAGGCCATAAAATGCCAAGATGGCACAAAACCCCCCCAAATGACCCCATTTTGGAAAGTAGACACCCCAAGCTATTTGCT
The DNA here is from genome assembly GCF_042186555.1 of Aquarana catesbeiana. NCBI lineage: Eukaryota > Metazoa > Chordata > Amphibia > Anura > Ranidae > Aquarana > Aquarana catesbeiana. The sequence goes on from NC_133336.1 coordinate 115,415,827, forward strand.
GAGAGGCATGTTGAGTCCATGGAATATTTTATTTTTTGACACAAGTTGCAGGAAAGTGACAATTTTTTTTTTTTTTGCACAAAGTTGTCACTAAATGATATATTGCTCACACAGGCCATGGGCATATGTGGAATTGCACCCCAAAATACATTCTGCTGATTCTCCTGAGTACGGGGATACCACATGTGTGGGACTTTTTGGGAGCCTAGCCGCGTACGGGGCCCCGAAAACCCAGCACCGCCTTCAGGATTTCTAAGGGCGTAAAGTTGTGATTTCACTCCTCACTACCTATCACATTTTTGAAGGCCATAAAATGCCCAGATGGCACAAAACCCCCCCAAATGACCCCATTTTGGAAAGTAGACACCCCAAGCTATTTGCTGAGAGGCATGTTGAGTCCATGGAATATTTTATATTTTGACACAAGTTGCGGGAAAGTGACAATTTTTTTTTTTTTTTTTTTTTTTTTTTGCACAAAGTTGTCACAAAATGATATATTGCTCAAACATGCCATGGGCATATGTGGAATTACACCCCAAAATACATTCTGCTGCTTCTCCTGAGTACGGGGATACCACATGTGTGGGACTTTTTGGGAGCCTAGCCGCGTACGGAGCCCCGAAACCCAAGCACCGCCTTCAGGATTTCTAAGGGCATAAATTTTTGATTTCACTCCTCACTACCTATCACAGTTTTGAAGGCCATAAAATGCCAAGATGGCACAAAACCCCCCCAAATGACCCCATTTTGGAAAGTAGACACCCCAAGCTATTTGCTGAGAGGCATGGTGAGTATTTTGCAGCTCTCATTTGTTTTTGAAAATGAAGAAAGACAAGAAAAACATATTTTTTTTTTCTTTTTTCAAATTTCAAAAGTTTGTGACAAAAAGTGAGGTCTGCAAAATACTCACTATACCTCTCAGCAAATAGCTTTGGGTGTCTATTTTCCAAAATGGGGTCATTTGGGGGGGGGTTGTGCCATCTGGGCATTCCATGGCCTCCGAAACTGTGATAGGCAGTGAAGAGTGAAATCAAAAATTTACGCCCTTAGAAAGCCTGAAGGCGGTGATTGGTTTTCGGGGTCCCGTACGCCGCTAGGCTCCCAAAAAGTCTCACACATGTGGTATCCCCATACTCAGGAGAAGCAACAGAATGCATTTTGGGGTGTAATTTCACATATTCCCATGGCATGTTTGAGCAATATATCATTTAGTGACAACTTTGTACAAAAAAAAAAAAAAAAAAAAAAAAATTGTCTTTTTCCCGCAACTTGTGTCACAATATAAAATATTCCATGGACTCGACATGCCTCTCAGCAAATAGCTTGGGGTGTCTACTTTCCAAAATGGGGTCATTTGGGGGGGTTTGAACTGTCCTGGCATTTTATGCACAACATTTAGAAGCTTATGTCACACATCACCCACTCTTCTAACCACTTGAAGACAAAGCCCTTTCTGACACTTTTTGTTTACATGAAAAAATTATTTTTTTTTGCAAGAAAATTACTTTGAACCCCCAAACATTATATATTTTTTTAAAGCAAATGCCCTACAGATTAAAATGGTGGGTGTTTCATTTTTTTTTTTCACACAGTATTTGCGCAGCGATTTTTCAAACGCATTTTTTGGGGAAAAAACACACTTTTTAAAATTTTAATGCACTAAAACACACTATATTGCCCAAATGTTTGATGAAATAAAAAAGATGATCTTAGGCCGAGTACATGGATACCAAACATGACATGCTTTAAAATTGCGCACAAACGTGCAGTGGCGACAAACTAAATACATTTTTAAAAGCCTTTAAAAGCCTTTACAGGTTACCACTTTAGATTTACAGAGGAGGTCTACTGCTAAAATTACTGCCCTCGATCTGACCTTCGCGGTGATACCTCACATGCATGGGGCAATTGCTGTTTAAATTTGACGCCAGACCGACGCTTGCGTTCGCCTTTGCGCGGGAGCAGGGGGGGACAGGGGTGCTTTTTTTTTTTTTTTTTTTTCTTTATTAATTTTTTAATTTTTTTTCTTATTTTTAAACTGTTCCTTTCATTTTTATTTTTTTTTTAATCATTTTTATTGTTATCTCAGGGAATGTAAATATCCCCTATGATAGCAATAGGTAGTGACAGGTACTCTTTTTTGAAAAAATTGGGGTCTATTAGACCCTAGATCTCTCCTCTGCCCTCAAAGCATCTGACCACACCAAGATCGGTGTGATAAAATGCTTTCCCAATTTCCCAATGGCGCTGTTTACATCCGGCGAAATCTAAGTCATGAAATGCTCGTAGCTTCCGGTTTCTTAGGCCATAGAGATGATTGGAGCCATTCTGGTCTCTGATCAGCTCTATGGTCAGCTGGCCGAATCACCGGCTGCATTCTCAGGTTCCCTGTTGGGCCAGGAGAGCCAGAGAAAAACATGGAAGACGGTGGGGGGGGGGATCCCTCCCACTGCTTGTAAAAGCAGTCTAGAGGCTAATTAGCCGCTAGGATTGCTTTTACATGAAAGCCGACCGCTGGCTGAAAAGAATGATACCAAGATGATACCTAAACCTGCAGGCATCATTCTGGTATAACCACTCAAAGTCCAGCAACATACCAGTACGTTGCTGGTCCTTGTATTGTAAACTTTTTTTTCATGCAGCCTGTGGGCTGAACGAAAAAAAGATATTGATCAGTGGGTATGCCCACCATTAGAATACCTCCCTTCATCCGCCCACTTCTAATGATGGGCATACATGCACCATTTATATATGCCGAAGCATGGGGGCATCCTCCCGCAAAAGGCAGGAGCAAATTGCTCCTCCACCCACTGCTGCCCCCACGCTTCGGCATATATGCTGAAGTATGTAACTGTGGTGGTGAAATCACCTCCGACAGCGCTAGAGTCACGGCTTTATATATCGTGGGAGCAAACGCTGTTGCTGTCAAGATAAATAAATCCGCGCTGCAACTGAATGGCGTACCTGCTAAGCAAATGATGGTTAACAAAAAAACAAAGTAACATTACAGTATAACAGTAATACTTACCATACCTGCAAAGCAAATACAAAAAAAACCATAGTAAAAAATAAAACATTTAACGCAACCTGTGCCTACCTAAAATATATATATGCCGAAGCATGGGGGCATCCTCCCACAAAAGGCAGGAGCAAATTGCTCCTCCACCCACTGCTGCCCCCACGCTTCGGCATATATGCTGAAGTATGTAACTGTGGTGGTGAAATCACCTCCGACAGCGCTGGAGTCACGGCTTTATATATCGTGGGAGCAAACGCTGTTGCTGTCAAGATAAATAAATCCGCGCTGCAACTGAATGGCGTACCTGCTAAGCAAATGATGGTTAACAAAAAAACAAAGTAACATTACAGTATAACAGTAATACTTACCATACCTGCAAAGCAAATACAAAAAAAACCATAGTAAAAAATAAAACATTTAACGCAACCTGTGCCTACCTAAAATATATATATGCCGAAGCATGGGGGCATCCTCCCGCAAAAGGCAGGAGCAAATTGCTCCTCCACCCACTGCTGCCCCCACGCTTCGGCATATATGCTGAAGTATGTAACTGTGGTGGTGAAATCACCTCCGACAGCGCTGGAGTCACGGCTTTATATATCGTGGGAGCAAACGCTGTTGCTGTCAAGATAAATAAATCCGCTCTGCAGCTGAATGGCGTACCTGAAAACAAAAAAGTGGTTAACAATAAAAAAACAAAGTATAAAAAACATTGCAGTATAGAATGCAGAACAATAGAGAGAGAATAGAGAGAGAGAACAATAAAACGACAACTATTTTTGGTTTTTTTTATTTTATATTTTTTTTGTATTTTTATTTTTTTATTTTTTTTTTTATTTTTTTTTTTTTTTAACACTTTTTTTAGTAACTTTAACTTTTAACTGTAACTGTACCAGGTTTGGGTCTCTCAAAATGCGATGGCATCTTGGGAGACCCTGTGTTAGTGTGCCTAGTCTGTGCCGTGCTGAACCCTACGCTAATACTCCACTAGTGTATGGTAGCGTTCAAAACATTCACCAATGCATAGACCAGGATTGTCAGGACAGGAGGGACAATAATACCGGGTGTCACGCCTAAATCCGCGCTTGCTGCAGACACGACATCTTTTTTGGGGGGCTCGTTGGGTAGGGGTACTCTGGAGGACATAAGGAAAATGCCTCCCATGCAGCCGGCTTACTGCATCTGGTTGGGGAAGGTGAGGTGGAGCACCGTCTGGATACAGAAGGGCTCTGACGATCTCTTCCTGGAATTTAAGGAAGGATCCAGTCCGTCCTGAAGCTCTGTATAGCACATGAGCATTCAGCAAAGCCAATTGAAATAAATAAACAGACACTTTTTTGTACCAGCGTCTGGCCTTACGGGCAATTAGGTACGGCGCCAACAACTGGTCGTTGAGGTCCACCCCTCCCATATTAAGGTTGTATTCGTGGACACAGAGGGGTTTCTCCACAACACCAGTCGCCGTAGTAATTTGGGTCGTCGTGTCTGCATGAAGGGAGGTAAGAACGAAAACATTCTTATTGTCCCTCCACTTCATAGCGAGCAAATTATTATACTTCAAGCAGGCTCTCTCCCCCAGCCTAAGACGGGACTCTACAAGCCGCTGGGGAAAGCCCCGGCGATTAGGTCGCACGGTGCCACATGCTCCAATCTGATGATCAAACAAGTGACTAAAAAGTGGCACGCTCGTATAATAATTGTCCACGTACAAGTGGTACCCCTTTCCGAATAAGGGTGACACCAAGTCCCACACTATCTTGCCAGCGCTTCCTATGTAGTCAGGGCAGTTGATCGGCTCTACGTGACTATCTTTGCCCTCGTAAACCATAAATCTACATGTATAGCCTGTGGCCCTGTCACAGAGCTTATACATCTTGACCCCGTATCTGGCACGCTTGCTGGGAAGGTACTGTTTGAAGGACAAGCGGCCAGAAAACTTAATCAGGGACTCATCAACGCAGACAACTTGATGGGGGGTAAACAAGTCTGCAAAACGTTGGTTGAAGTGGTTTACGAGGGGCCGAATTTTGTAGAGCCGATCGTATGCAGGGTCTCCACGAGGACGACAGAGTTCATTGTCGTTGAAGTGCATGAACCGCAAAATCTGCTCGTATCGTGCCCTGGCCATGGAGGCAGAGAACACGGGCATATGGTGAATTGGGTCAGTGGACCAATATGACCGCAACTCACTCTTTTTGGTTATGCCCATGAGGAGGGAAAGGCCCAGAAAGATCTTAAATTCGGAGACCGTAATTGGTCTCCAATCTCTGGCAAGGGAGGACTGGGGAATAGTGGCGATGTGTTGACCAGCGTACAAATTGCTTTGGTCCACAATAGATCTATAGAGATCTTCGGTGAAAAACAGCGAATAAAAATCCAGTGGCGTAAAGTCAACTGTTTCCACCTGAATTCCGGGTTGGCCAGTGAAAGGGGGAAGTACGGGTGCTGCAGAAGTGGTGGGTTCCCAATTCGGATTGGCGAATGCAGCAGGAAGGGCACTATGGGCACGACGGGCCTGTGTTCGTCTTCTTGGTGGCAGCGGGACGCTACTTGTGCTTGCCACCTCGCCAGCTTGAACTGCACTTATGGGACTCGCCACGTCACCACGTGATACTGCAGTGCTGGATGTACGACCAGGGTGTACTAGGCCGCTGGTGCTTGCCAGTTCACCAGAAGGAGTAGCGGCGCTAGTACCTCTCTGCTCCATACGAGAGCCCTGCGGTTCTTGCACTTCAAGGACAGAAGAAGTTCGGGGTCTGGTACGCCTGACCCTAGCAGGGACCACAACTCCGTCGTCAGAGCTATCTGTCATGGAGCCGCTGTCCTCTACAGGTTCGTATTCTGAGCCTGAACTTGACAGATGAGTGACTTCCTCTTCACTATCTGTCATACTCAGAATCCTGTAGGCCTCTTCACTAGTGTACCTTCGATTTGCCATTTTGGCCTCTAAATTTAGGGGTACACTAGTGAGACTCACAGGCAAAAAAGCTCCTGACTGTTAGCGACTGATTCAAAACGCTACCAAAAAACTGTTAGCGATCGCAGGGATCAGGCCTGACTCTGCGAACGCTGCAGTTATGTGTGCTTAGTGTTTTGTAAGTGACAGTTATCGATCGATACTGCACTTGGGTGGGCTGGGCTGGGCTGGGCCGAGGAGCAAAACGCAGGTGCTAGCAGGTATCTGGGCTGATCCCGCTAACACTGCGTTTCAGGGAACCCTAAACTGCTGGGGAGTATAGATCTGATCGGATCAGATATCGATCCGTTCAGATACTATAGCACTAAGGGAGGTGTATGCTGCGTGCGTGGGTTTTAGCGGTACTGGCGCTAACCTGACGCTGCCTGGGGCGACGCAGACCTTATCAGATCCTAAAAACTTAACTTATATCACCGCCGGGCAATTAGGGGGTTAAACCTTTATAAGGTAATAAACGGCGGGTGCCCTAAAACTATAATAAACTATAATAAACTGTAATAAACTACAAAAAACAACTAGCTAACCAGCGTCACCCGTAACACTTATACGGTGATCGCTGGTGAAAGGGTTAACTAGGGGGCAATCAAGGGGTTAAAACCTTTAGCAGGTAGTATAGGGGGGTCCCTGTCGCTATAAAACACTGACAGCGAACCTATATACTTACCTCCCTAACTAGCGTCACCTGTGTCACTAATACAGCGATCAGAAAAACGATCGCTTAGCGACACTGGCGACAGGGGGTAATCAAGGGGTTAACTTTTATTAGGGGGGGGTTAGGGGGGTACCCTGGACCTAAAGGGGGGTACCCTAGACCTAAAGGGGGCTAACCTAACTGCCCTAACACTTGTAACTGACACAAACTGACACCAATGCAAAAAAAAAAAAAACTGCTATTGGTGACAGAGTGACAGGGGGTACAGGGGGGTGATCGGGGGGTGATCGGGGGGTGACAGGGGGGTGAAATGTGTGCCTGCGTGTTCTACTGTAAGTGTAGTGTTGGTGCACTTACTTGGATGTCTTCTCTCCTCTGCGTCGGATCAAAAAGACCGACTCGAGGAGAGATGACATCACTTCCTTTCCCTCTGTTTACATTACAGAGGGAAAGGAAGCGTTTCCATTCGCTGGGAGCGATCGGGAGGGGGTGGCCAACAATGGATGGCCTCCCCCTCACCTTTCATCGCCCGCGAACGAGAGCCGACCGCCTATGGCACCGGGGGGGGGTCCGATCGGACCCCCCACCCGCGGGAGGCAGATCACGTACAGGTACGTGATTCTGCCTGCCCGTGCCATTCTGCCGCCGTATATATGCGTTAGGCGGTCGGCAAGTGGTTAAGAGCATACCAACCCGGACTCACAATCTGACCCACAACTTGCTATTCCACATTTATAACTGTGATATTGGCTTGGGAATCTGTTCCCCAACCGCTTCTCGAGGCTTTACATTAAGTGGTGTCTTGGTTGTATGTAGGGTAGGAAATATTAATCATATGCAAATATTTTTGCTCTATGGACTGTACTACGTGTATTAATTGTTTCTATTTTTTGTAGATCATAATCAAATAAAACTATTTTTACCTTTTATAGTTTCTATGTGCCTTAAAAGTCAATTTTTTAGTTGTCATATTTTTACCATCATTACTTTTTTTTCACTTTAGACATTTCTTTCTTTTACATAAACATTCCTCTCCAAATGCTCACCACCTACATTGAGTGTTACAGAATTTGGGATGTGTGATGTGTGTATAAAAGGTGTGAGTATGCCACAGTGCCATACAATGCAGTGGTATTTTTGGATAATTCACACAAATTTAATATTCTGTATTATTTAATGTCAATTACAAATCTTGTGTAGTAGTTGTGATATCTTTGGAACTTCTCAGTCGCCAAGCATAAATATAGGAAGCAGGCTTACAGCACTCACTGCAAGGGGTCTATGCCAGTTCTTGTGCCAATTTGACTGCCCTCTGTGCACTCACTATAAAGCAAACAAATCCAAGAAGATTTGCTGGATGGCACAACTGCACAGGACAGCTACTGACCAGGCACAAGGATGGTTCTGAAGGCCAGTTAAAGGTGGGGGCAGGAGCCATTTTGTTTGTTACTGAAGTAATATTGATGAGTAGACACACTGGACACCTTTGCTGCCATTGTGCTATGTGCTGGGTGTCCAGTGTGCCCCTGTGCTTTTAAGGAGGATTGGGCTACCTCCAGGCCCATCTGCCCTTTATCTATCCATTAGAATGCATGTGCTCCCACTGTGGGGACACTCATAAATTTACAAGGGATAGGACTGCAGGTAATACAGGGTGCCATGAAGAGGCCTTGCAGCTTACCCATGCGTTTGCAAATGTGTGATAACTAAAACCCTGTTTTTAATGTATACTGTTAGACAGGTTAATTTGGTTGGTAAGCAGACTGGTTGGATAGTTGAGCTGGAAATTTCTCTGGTTTTGTCTTGCATGCGTCGCCTTTCCATGTGCCCCTTGCTGTGAAGGCCAGTTATAGGTGGGGGCAGGGGACATTTTGTTTGGTACAAGGATGGTTCTCCATGCCTGCTCACATGAGAGCATCCACTAAAGAAAGCTTGGTTTAGGATTTGCACTAGAATCATAGTTCAATAGCTAAGCCAATAAATCCAAAAATTGTTTTGGAGTTTCAGCTCTATTAGTCTACATGAGGTTTTCTTTGTGCCATTACAGTCACATCATAACTAAGTTATTGTGCTTTAAATTGAAAATCAGGAACAATTTTACGGGGGATTCTTTAACCGCTTGCCGACCGGCTCACGCCAATATACGTCGGCAGAAGGGCACGTACAGGCATACTAATGTACCTGTATGTTGCCCATTAAGAAGCAGATGGTGGGCGCGCACCGCCGCGAGCTCTGTGAGTGTGATCGCGGGTCCCGCGGACTCGATATCCACGGCGATACCCTCGATCATCTCACGGAGAGGAAGAACGAGGAAATGCTGATGTAAGCAAGCATTTCCCTGTTCTGCCTTGTGACACTGACACTGATCACAGCTCCCTGTAGTCGGGAGCGGTGATCACTGTCGTGTCACACATAACCACGCCCCCTCACAGTTAGAATCACTCCCTAGGACACACTTAACCCCTTCACTGCCCCGTAGTGGTTAACCCCTTCACTGCCAGTCACATTTACACAATAATCAATGCATTTTTAATCGCACTGATCGCTGTATACATGTGAATGGTCCCAAAATAGCACCAAAAGTGTCCGATTTGTCCGCCATAATGACGCAGTCATGATAAAAATTGCTGATCGCCGCCATTACTAGTAAAAAAAAAAAATATTAATAAAAATGCCATAAAACTATCCCCTATTTTGTAGACACTATAACTTTTGCTCAAACCAATCAATAAACGCTTATTGCGATTTTTTTTCACCAAAAATATGTGGAAGAATAGGTATCGGCCTAAACTGAGGAAAACATTTTTTTTTATATATTTTTTGGGGATATTTATTATAGCAAAAAGTAAAATGAATGCGTTTTTTTCAAAATTGTTGCTATTTCTTTGTTTACAGGGCAAACAATAAAAACTAAAATCCCACCAATAAATTAGCGCTTGCTCCAAATAATCAAAATATTAAGATGATGAGCTGCTAACACTGCAACCAGAATTATTGCACAACGGATCAAAATATACAAAAACGTGTAGCGCTAAATGACAGAAAGGGCACCTTGGAAATAATGGGTTAGAAAGCCAATGCCTTGTATATATTGCGGCTGGAACGCAAATAATTATTCTCCTAGAAAAACTCTAAAGAAAAAACTGTTTATGAAGTAGTCAGTAAATTAAAAACTGAATGGATCATCGCTTGAAAGTGGTGTGGAAAGAACCTTCACCAGCATACGTCTTAGAGTCTTAGGAGTGGTAATATGTAGTGGATCAAAAACAGTCCTATTTAACTCTGTAGAATGTAGTATGAATGGACTAATTTCAAAATATCACACCACAGTGTCTTCACAAACATGCAATGCACTCGGATAGTATAGATGGAGGCTTACCGGAGGGTTTGAACCCAAGACAGTGTATACTGTAAGGGTCAAACCAGCTTTAATTGCTCCTTGGCAATAGTGAGAAGATCTTAGCGGCCTGAAGATGTCAAGGGAGCTTTTCCGAAGGCGTATTTTCTCCAAACACAACAGAAGTCCTTACGTATGGCTCATAAAGGATATAAAAAGGACCACATAGTGTAATACCGTAGAAACCGTATTTATTAAAATGAAGAAATACACTTACATGATATAGATGTTTAAAAAAGCGCTTGTAGATAAAAAGGGGCAGCAGTGGAGTCCTCCCGACGCGTTTCGTCTGAATAGACTTCGTCCTGGGGTGCCCTCCACTGCAGCCCAACTCACTAATATAGGCCCTGTGGTCCTCTTGATGTGACTCCAGCCCGTTCAATTTCGTCAATTGGCACTTCCGGGTTGCCCAAAATGGCGGACCCGCGTGCGTTCCAGGCCTCAGTTTGGTGGATATAATGTGCGTTCCACCCACCAGCGTTACAGCCAATTGTTCCCCATAAATCAAAAATTAAAAATTAAATGTTATTAGCACGTTGATATGTGGTGTTAAAATTAGATCTACAGGTTGGAATCAAGCATCTGCTACTATTTCAGACTATTCAGCCTTCGTGCGTCTCACACTGTATGTGGAGACAGGTCTTAGCAGGTCCCGCGATATGACGCTGTGTCGTCACGGCGCGAGAACGGAAGTCGTAGTGTGAGTCACACAGTTTGCGTTCCAACGGTGGTTAACCGGAAGCTCGCGGTGTGACGACGGGTTAGAAATGACCTCGGTGTGAGATAGCTTGCGTTCCAGTCTGAAAGTAAAAACCGGAACCATGCGTGTCACCCTATATCATGCAGACAGTCGGGCAACTTAGCACAATAAGTAGTAAATGCACGTACTTGTTAATAAAAAAGAACGTACTTGCTAATAGAAAAAAACAACTGGTGTTGTTATGATGGTTGGATGCCCAAAGGTGCATCCTTTGTTATAAAATTTTAAGTGTGAAAAGTGAATGTAAGGCCATATCTACCAGTATGTCCAAATGGTTATAAAAAACCATACTCAACATGTATCTGTTCACTTATACATAGATCTTGTTCATCCCATAGCAATAATAATGCATGCGACCTAATCCGGGCGGGCCACGTATGAAGTTGGCATGTGTGATAGAATGCACAAAATGCATATATGTAAACCCATATGGTGTGATAAATGAACACAATTCAATGAGCTGGATTCACATGAGTCATCTTAATTTACATCTGTAACAACTATGGAACATATCAACCCTTAAGACATACTTCAAAAATCAAACTTTTCCATATATCAACAAATCATGAAGTGATAGATGTATGCACTGTACACCCTATGATTCATCGAGGAATGCGTTAACATCTACCTCTACATTGAGTCCTAGGGGGGTAAAGGTTTGTAACTCGTATGCCCAGAACATTTCGAGGCGAGATACACCCCTAGTTTTAGCGCCCCCTCTCCAGGGTGGTGTATATTTGTCAATAATGACAAAATGTGATCCCTCTAGACTCCCACCATGAAATTCCTTGTAGTGTCTCGGGACCGTATGTTTGGGGTCTCTGCTTTTAATTAGGGCGATATGCTCCCCTACCCTAATCGAAAATGTCCTAGTAGTGCGGCCTATGTATTGTTTAAGGCAGGGGCAGGTGATGAGATACACTACATATCTAGTACTGCATGTGCAGAATGATCTTATAGTGTATCTCTTTCCCGTCACCGTGGAAGCGAACTCAGTCACTTTACGTGTTTTAACAGCATTATGCTGGCAAACCGTGCATTTCCTACATGGGAAGAAACCAGTCCAGTCGTGAAAAAAGGAAGGACGAGTGGGAGGGTTTATAATGTTAGGAGCTATCTGTCCCTTTAATGACGGTACACCCCTAAAAATGACATTGGCTTCTTCTGGGATGAGTGAACCAAGAATGCTGTCTTGTTTAAGGACGCCCCAATGTTTCCTCATGATGTTTTTAATTTGTCTGTGTTGTGTTGAAAAAGTAGTCAACATGGCCCACCTAAATTTCCCATCCGGTTCTCTCTTAGGTCTGACTTCCAATAAGGATTTCCTATCTATGTTTGTAGCTCTTTGGATTTCCTGATCCAGGGCATCCGTATCATATCCCTTGTCCTCGAACCTGGATTTTAGAATCTGGGCCTGCTCAAGAAATAGCTCCGTATCAGTGCAATTCCGTCGGAGTCTCAAAAACTGACTCCGAGGGACCGCATTTAGCCATGAGACATGATGACAACTATCTACAGGAATGAACCCATTGCGGTCTGTGGGTTTAAAATAGGTGCTGAATCTAAATTCTTTATTAACAATTTCTATCTGTAGATCTAGGAAATGAATTTTAGTCTCGCTGGCTTCATATGACAAGGATATACCCCTATCATTATCATTCAAACTCATGAAGAACTCGTTGAGTGTCTCCATGGTGCCATTCCATAGGAGAAGGATGTCGTCTATGTACCTAGTCCACAAAACCAGAGAGCTGGTTTCGTGGACATAGACGACATCCTCCTCCCACTTGGCCATGAATAGGTTCGCGAGACTCGGGGCGAACTTTGCCCCCATGGCAACTCCACGTTGTTGGAGATAGAAATTATGATTAAACCAAAAGTAATTGTGTTTTGCCGCGAACTCTAGTAGTTCCACAAGATAATCACACTGAAAGGCCGCTAGGGAGTGTTCCCGGGTCAAAAAATGCTTAACAGCGTCAATGCCCTTGTCGTGTGGTATGCACGTATACAATGATGCCACGTCCGCCGTGGCCATGATGTAGCCCTCCTGTACTGTGATGTTTTCGAGGAGTCTAATTGTAGAACTGGTGTCTTTCAGATATGAAGGTGTTTTCTTTACTAGAGGCTGTAGGAAAAAATCGATGTATTTGCCTATTCTAGCTGTAATGGAATTAATACCACTTACAATTGGCCTACCAGGGGGGCAAACTGGATCCTTATGGACTTTCGGCAGGTAGTAAATGGTGGGGATTCGAGGCGCTGTGGGAATTAAGAAGTCTCTTTCTCTCTTATTTAAGATCTTCAATTCATATCCCTTTAAAACGAGCTGATGTAATTTTTGTTTGTAATTGTGTGTAGGATTATTAGGTAATATTTGATAAGTACCCGGTTCGTTCAGAATGCGATGCATTTCTGTTTCATATTGGCTCTTATCCAAGATCACTATTCCCCCTCCTTTATCCGCTGGACGGACCACCAAGTCTTTACGTGCGCATAAAGACTCCAAACCCCCTTTTAGCAATGGAGGATGGTGAGTGCGCTTAATTGGTAATCTGGCTAAATCACGTAAGACGAGATCCCTGAAGATTTTCACAGCTGGCGCTGTGGGTACTGGGGGGGAAAAAAGAGAGGGATTGGACAAACCAGAATGAACGGTTCCCGACGTAGCTGCCGGATAGTCATTACGGACCGGATTAGATACCAAATATCTCTGTATATTAACCTTACGGATATATTTGTGAATATCCATGAACGTATGAAACTTATCGAGTTTTTTAGGAGGGGCGTATTTAAGACCCTTGTCTAATATAGATAGCTCTGCTTCTGTGAGAGTTTGTGAACTTAAATTATAGACACCTTGGCCTTTTAAAGTCTTTGTCTTTTTTCTTCTTTGTACTCTCCTCCCCCCTCTACACCCTCTCTTTGATCTGGACCTCGTTTTCTGGAGTGTGGGCCCTCGCGAAAATCCTGGTTACCATGTGTATAAGGATTGTGTATATACGGAGAGTGATCGTAGTCATCTCTTCTATATTCAGGGCTATAGATCTCCCTGAGGGGTGAAAACCTATTATAGGTGCGTGTAGGAGAGGAGTACTGGTGATAGGATTCCTCTCTACGCTGAGAGTCTGGGCCTGGTCTGTATGGTCTCGGGGAGGGATAATAAGAAGCATGTTGGGAGTGGGTGTCTGGGTGATATGTTTTATTACGAGAATTGCCCCTACCCATCCTTCTCCCTCTCAAGTTATTTCTCCCCCTACGGGATGTATGAGGGCTATAATGTTGTACGCGTGGTTGAGATGTATAAGGTATCCCATCACGTTTGGTTCCACTTCCCTGGGGACCACGACCCTGAGAGTGGGCTCCCATGGAATGAGGTTGAACAGTGGTGGCGTTTGATGTTGTAAGGCCATTTATTTGTGTTGTACTCACTGTATTATTAGAAGAAACCTCCATAGGTGGGGTAGCTTGAAGGAGTTTTTGCCAGCCAAAAACCACACGGTTCTTGTAGTCTCCTGCGTCCCTAGAGTATTTCTTTTGTTTCTTTATTTTTTGATCACGGTCCTCTTTCTCTAAATGTCCCAAAAGGTTAGAGGAAAGGGAATTGTACTCCTGAGAATTTTTATGGACTGAAAGTTTATCCCTCAGATCCTTAATTTCTCTGTCAATGATCTGGAGTCTATTATTTTTCTTGGATATAAGTACCTGTAAAAAATTGATGCCTGCATCATTAAAATACTTAAACCATGAATCATAATCAGTCTCCCCCTGTTGGGGTTGGACTTCCCAACGGAGGCTTCTAGGAACCATTTGTTCTGTAATATATTGCTGTAAAAAAACCAAATCCCATTGTAGATGAAGTTCGGTTGTCATGACATTTTTAAGCCTGAGGAACAAACCTCCAATCTCTGTGTCACTACTACTGTGTCATACGTGGCCCGCCCGGATTAGGTCGCATGCATTATTATTGCTATGGGATGAACAAGATCTATGTATAAGTGAACAGATACATGTTGAGTATGGTTTTTTATAACCATTTGGACATACTGGTAGATATGGCCTTACATTCACTTTTCACACTTAAAATTTTATAACAAAGGATGCACCTTTGGGCATCCAACCATCATAACAACACCAGTTGTTTTTTTCTATTAGCAAGTACGTTCTTTTTTATTAACAAGTACGTGCATTTACTACTTATTGTGCTAAGTTGCCCGACTGTCTGCATGATATAGGGTGACACGCATGGTTCCGGTTTTTACTTTCAGACTGGAACGCAAGCTATCTCACACCGAGGTCATTTCTAACCCGTCGTCACACCGCGAGCTTCCGGTTAACCACCGTTGGAACGCAAACTGTGTGACTCACACTACGACTTCCGTTCTCGCGCCGTGACGACACAGCGTCATATCGCGGGACCTGCTAAGACCTGTCTCCACATACAGTGTGAGACGCACGAAGGCTGAATAGTCTGAAATAGTAGCAGATGCTTGATTCCAACCTGTAGATCTAATTTTAACACCACATATCAACGTGCTAATAACATTTAATTTTTAATTTTTGATTTATGGGGAACAATTGGCTGTAACGCTGGTGGGTGGAACGCACATTATATCCACCAAACTGAGGCCTGGAACGCACGCGGGTCCGCCATTTTGGGCAACCCGGAAGTGCCAATTGACGAAATTGAACGGGCTGGAGTCACATCAAGAGGACCACAGGGCCTATATTAGTGAGTTGGGCTGCAGTGGAGGGCACCCCAGGACGAAGTCTATTCAGACGAAACGCGTCGGGAGGACTCCACTGCTGCCCCTTTTTATCTACAAGCGCTTTTTTAAACATCTATATCATGTAAGTGTATTTCTTCATTTTAATAAATACGGTTTCTACGGTATTACACTATGTGGTCCTTTTTATATCCTTTATGAGCCATACGTAAGGACTTCTGTTGTGTTTGGAGAAAATACGCCTTCGGAAAAGCTCCCTTGACATCTTCAGGCCGCTAAGATCTTCTCACTATTGCCAAGGAGCAATTAAAGCTGGTTTGACCCTTACAGTATACACTGTCTTGGGTTCAAACCCTCCGGTAAGCCTCCATCTATACTATCCGAGTGCATTGCATGTTTGTGAAGACACTGTGGTGTGATATTTTGAAATTAGTCCATTCATACTACATTCTACAGAGTTAAATAGGACTGTTTTTGATCCACTACATATTACCACTCCTAAGACTCTAAGACGTATGCTGGTGAAGGTTCTTTCCACACCACTTTCAAGCGATGATCCATTCAGTTTTTAATTTACTGACTACTTCATAAACAGTTTTTTCTTTAGAGTTTTTCTAGGAGAATAATTATTTGCGTTCCAGCCGCAATATATACAAGGCATTGGCTTTCTAACCCATTATTTCCAAGGTGCCCTTTCTGTCATTTAGCGCTACACGTTTTTGTATATTTTGATCCGTTGTGCAATAATTCTGGTTGCAGTGTTAGCAGCTCATCATCTTAATATTTTGATTATTTGGAGCAAGCGCTAATTTATTGGTGGGATTTTGGTGAATACATTAGGAATTACAAATTTTGCCGCTGCTCCGTGGTTTTATCCCCACTATGGATGTGTTTGACTACCGAGCCTCACGTAGGGTTAACACCGAGGGGGTATTTACAACAACAAGTAGTGACACAGAGATTGGAGGTTTGTTCCTCAGGCTTAAAAATGTCATGACAACCGAACTTCATCTACAATGGGATTTGGTTTTTTTACAGCAATATATTACAGAACAAATGGTTCCTAGAAGCCTCCGTTGGGAAGTCCAACCCCAACAGGGGGAGACTGATTATGATTCATGGTTTAAGTATTTTAATGATGCAGGCATCAATTTTTTACAGGTACTTATATCCAAGAAAAATAATAGACTCCAGATCATTGACAGAGAAATTAAGGATCTGAGGGATAAACTTTCAGTCCATAAAAATTCTCAGGAGTACAATTCCCTTTCCTCTAACCTTTTGGGACATTTAGAGAAAGAGGACCGTGATCAAAAAATAAAGAAACAAAAGAAATACTCTAGGGACGCAGGAGACTACAAGAACCGTGTGGTTTTTGGCTGGCAAAAACTCCTTCAAGCTACCCCACCTATGGAGGTTTCTTCTAATAATACAGTGAGTACAACACAAATAAATGGCCTTACAACATCAAACGCCACCACTGTTCAACCTCATTCCATGGGAGCCCACTCTCAGGGTCGTGGTCCCCAGGGAAGTGGAACCAAACGTGATGGGATACCTTATACATCTCAACCACGCGTACAACATTATAGCCCTCATACATCCCGTAGGGGGAGAAATAACTTGAGAGGGAGAAGGATGGGTAGGGGCAATTCTCGTAATAAAACATATCACCCAGACACCCACTCCCAACATGCTTCTTATTATCCCTCCCCGAGACCATACAGACCAGGCCCAGACTCTCAGCGTAGAGAGGAATCCTATCACCAGTACTCCTCTCCTACACGCACCTATAATAGGTTTTCACCCCTCAGGGAGATCTATAGCCCTGAATATAGAAGAGATGACTACGATCACTCTCCGTATATACACAATCCTTATACACATGGTAACCAGGATTTTCGCGAGGGCCCACACTCCAGAAAACGAGGTCCAGATCAAAGAGAGGGTGTAGAGGGGGGAGGAGAGTACAAAGAAGAAAAAAGACAAAGACTTTAAAAGGCCAAGGTGTCTATAATTTAAGTTCACAAACTCTCACAGAAGCAGAGCTATCTATATTAGACAAGGGTCTTAAATACGCCCCTCCTAAAAAACTCGATAAGTTTCATACGTTCATGGATATTCACAAATATATCCGTAAGGTTAATATACAGAGATATTTGGTATCTAATCCGGTCCGTAATGACTATCCGGCAGCTACGTCGGGAACCGTTCATTCTGGTTTGTCCAATCCCTCTCTTTTTTCCCCCCCAGTACCCACAGCGCCAGCTGTGAAAATCTTCAGGGATCTCGTCTTACGTGATTTAGCCAGATTACCAATTAAGCGCACTCACCATCCTCCATTGCTAAAAGGGGGTTTGGAGTCTTTATGCGCACGTAAAGACTTGGTGGTCCGTCCAGCGGATAAAGGAGGGGGAATAGTGATCTTGGATAAGAGCCAATATGAAACAGAAATGCATCGCATTCTGAACGAACCGGGTACTTATCAAATATTACCTAATAATCCTACACACAATTACAAACAAAAATTACATCAGCTCGTTTTAAAGGGATATGAATTGAAGATCTTAAATAAGAGAGAAAGAGACTTCTTAATTCCCACAGCGCCTCGAATCCCCACCATTTACTACCTGCCGAAAGTCCATAAGGATCCAGTTTGCCCCCCTGGTAGGCCAATTGTAAGTGGTATTAATTCCATTACAGCTAGAATAGGCAAATACATCGATTTTTTCCTACAGCCTCTAGTAAAGAAAACACCTTCATATCTGAAAGACACCAGTTCTACAATTAGACTCCTCGAAAACATCACAGTACAGGAGGGCTACATCATGGCCACGGCGGACGTGGCATCATTGTATACGTGCATACCACACGACAAGGGCATTGACGCTGTTAAGCATTTTTTGACCCGGGAACACTCCCTAGCGGCCTTTCAGTGTGATTATCTTGTGGAACTACTAGAGTTCGCGGCAAAACACAATTACTTTTGGTTTAATCATAATTTCTATCTCCAACAACGTGGAGTTGCCATGGGGGCAAAGTTCGCCCCGAGTCTCGCGAACCTATTCATGGCCAAGTGGGAGGAGGATGTCGTCTATGTCCACGAAACCAGCTCTCTGGTTTTGTGGACTAGGTACATAGACGACATCCTTCTCCTATGGAATGGCACCATGGAGACACTCAACGAGTTCTTCATGAGTTTGAATGATAATGATAGGGGTATATCCTTGTCATATGAAGCCAGCGAGACTAAAATTCATTTCCTAGATCTACAGATAGAAATTGTTAATAAAGAATTTAGATTCAGCACCTATTTTAAACCCACAGACCGCAATGGGTTCATTCCTGTAGATAGTTGTCATCATGTCTCATGGCTAAATGCGGTCCCTCGGAGTCAGTTTTTGAGACTCCGACGGAATTGCACTGATACGGAGCTATTTCTTGAGCAGGCCCAGATTCTAAAATCCAGGTTCGAGGACAAGGGATATGATACGGATGCCCTGGATCAGGAAATCCAAAGAGCTACAAACATAGATAGGAAATCCTTATTGGAAGTCAGACCTAAGAGAGAACCGGATGGGAAATTTAGGTGGGCCATGTTGACTACTTTTTCAACACAACACAGACAAATTAAAAACATCATGAGGAAACATTGGGGCGTCCTTAAACAAGACAGCATTCTTGGTTCACTCATCCCAGAAGAAGCCAATGTCATTTTTAGGGGTGTACCGTCATTAAAGGGACAGATAGCTCCTAACATTATAAACCCTCCCACTCGTCCTTCCTTTTTTCACGACTGGACTGGTTTCTTCCCATGTAGGAAATGCACGGTTTGCCAGCATAATGCTGTTAAAACACGTAAAGTGACTGAGTTCGCTTCCACGGTGACGGGAAAGAGATACACTATAAGATCATTCTGCACATGCAGTACTAGATATGTAGTGTATCTCATCACCTGCCCCTGCCTTAAACAATACATAGGCCGCACTACTAGGACATTTTCGATTAGGGTAGGGGAGCATATCGCCCTAATTAAAAGCAGAGACCCCAAACATACGGTCCCGAGACACTACAAGGAATTTCATGGTGGGAGTCTAGAGGGATCACATTTTGTCATTATTGACAAATATACACCACCCTGGAGAGGGGGCGCTAAAACTAGGGGTGTATCTCGCCTCGAAATGTTCTGGGCATACGAGTTACAAACCTTTACCCCCCTAGGACTCAATGTAGAGGTAGATGTTAACGCATTCCTCGATGAATCATAGGGTGTACAGTGCATACATCTATCACTTCATGATTTGTTGATATATGGAAAAGTTTGATTTTTGAAGTATGTCTTAAGGGTTGATATGTTCCATAGTTGTTACAGATGTAAATTAAGATGACTCATGTGAATCCAGCTCATTGAATTGTGTTCATTTATCACACCATATGGGTTTACATATATGCATTTTGTGCATTCTATCACACATGCCAACTTCATACGTGGCCCGCCCGGATTAGGTCGCATGCATTATTATTGCTATGGGATGAACAAGATCTATGTATAAGTGAACAGATACATGTTGAGTATGGTTTTTTATAACCATTTGGACATACTGGTAGATATGGCCTTACATTCACTTTTCACACTTAAAATTTTATAACAAAGGATGCACCTTTGGGCATCCAACCATCATAACAACACCAGTTGTTTTTTTCTATTAGCAAGTACGTTCTTTTTTATTAACAAGTACGTGCATTTACTACTTATTGTGCTAAGTTGCCCGACTGTCTGCATGATATAGGGTGACACGCATGGTTCCGGTTTTTACTTTCAGACTGGAACGCAAGCTATCTCACACCGAGGTCATTTCTAACCCGTCGTCACACCGCGAGCTTCCGGTTAACCACCGTTGGAACGCAAACTGTGTGACTCACACTACGACTTCCGTTCTCGCGCCGTGACGACACAGCGTCATATCGCGGGACCTGCTAAGACCTGTCTCCACATACAGTGTGAGACGCACGAAGGCTGAATAGTCTGAAATAGTAGCAGATGCTTGATTCCAACCTGTAGATCTAATTTTAACACCACATATCAACGTGCTAATAACATTTAATTTTTAATTTTTGATTTATGGGGAACAATTGGCTGTAACGCTGGTGGGTGGAACGCACATTATATCCACCAAACTGAGGCCTGGAACGCACGCGGGTCCGCCATTTTGGGCAACCCGGAAGTGCCAATTGACGAAATTGAACGGGCTGGAGTCACATCAAGAGGACCACAGGGCCTATATTAGTGAGTTGGGCTGCAGTGGAGGGCACCCCAGGACGAAGTCTATTCAGACGAAACGCGTCGGGAGGACTCCACTGCTGCCCCTTTTTATCTACAAGCGCTTTTTTAAACATCTATATCATGTAAGTGTATTTCTTCATTTTAATAAATACGGTTTCTACGGTATTACACTATGTGGTCCTTTTTATATCCTTTATGAGCCATACGTAAGGACTTCTGTTGTGTTTGGAGAAAATACGCCTTCGGAAAAGCTCCCTTGACATCTTCAGGCCGCTAAGATCTTCTCACTATTGCCAAGGAGCAATTAAAGCTGGTTTGACCCTTACAGTATACACTGTCTTGGGTTCAAACCCTCCGGTAAGCCTCCATCTATACTATCCGAGTGCATTGCATGTTTGTGAAGACACTGTGGTGTGATATTTTGAAATTAGTCCATTCATACTACATTCTACAGAGTTAAATAGGACTGTTTTTGATCCACTACATATTACCACTCCTAAGACTCTAAGACGTATGCTGGTGAAGGTTCTTTCCACACCACTTTCAAGCGATGATCCATTCAGTTTTTAATTTACTGACTACTTCATAAACAGTTTTTTCTTTAGAGTTTTTCTAGGAGAATAATTATTTGCGTTCCAGCCGCAATATATACAAGGCATTGGCTTTCTAACCCATTATTTCCAAGGTGCCCTTTCTGTCATTTAGCGCTACACGTTTTTGTATATTTCAAACAATAAAAACTGCAGAGGTGATCAAATACCACCAAAAGAAAGCTCTATTTGTGTGGAAAAAAGAAAGTCAATTTTGTTTGGGAGCCACGTCGCACGATCGTGCAATTGTCAGTTAAAGCGGCGCAGTGCCGAATCGCAAAATGTGCTCTGGTCTTTGGCCAGCCAAATGCTCCGGGGCTTAAGTGGTTAAAGCAATCAACTGTCCCAGTAAATGCAGAAGTTCAATAATATTCTTCTTTTCTTGTATATGTCATTCCTTTTTTTTCAGGTAAGCATTGTATACAAAGACACGGTGAAGACAAAATTGTGTAAAACCGTTTCATTTCAGGATACATAAAATCACAAAAAAAAATTTAGTAATTTGTGGTCTTTATGGCTGGCTGAGGTCCTGCTTGCAAAAATGACCAATGCTGACCTGTCACTAACTGATTGACAATCTGTAAAACCTCAGCGATTACATTTGACAGCAGAAATTTTCTCCATGTCATTCATGATGTATTGCAGTTTATGCCATGGCTAGGAAAATGTGAAAATGAACACCCTGCCTCAAAGGTTTTGCCTCTTTTTTCCTTACCCATGCCTCATTATTACCATAAAAATAAAAACAAGCATAGAAACAGAAGGTTGCAGAGAAGCAAGCCTGCAAGGAATTTTACTAAAAAAATAAGCCATTGAAAGTCTTTGGATCTTGCAGAAAATGACAGTTATTTTAAGTGACCCTCTGCACTCCTGGTATATGGCAAGGAAACAGGTTTATTTTAATGCTGCAATGACTCCAATGGATGTACAGCCTATAGCTTGGATCAGGGCCCGCCCATGCCCATGGTCCCAGGTGGAGCTTGTGGGACTGCTGTGAAAGGCTGCATCCAATGAGTGTGCAGTCTGTGCTGCCTATGAGACAGTTTCACACTGAGCAGATCGTACTGCTTGTAAGATCCGCTCAGTGTGTAACACTGTCATGTAATTTAACTGAATTCAGAGAGAGACCAGCTGTCAAAATTGAACGTTGATGTCGGGGTGGGCGGGACCCAGCAGCTATCAAACACCAGCCAATGAGATGGGTTCTGGGCAGGCCGCTACGTGTATGTGGCCCTGCCCCCTTTCTTAAGCAGCCCAATCATTGGCTGGTGTTTGATAGCTGCTGGGTCGCGCCCACCCTGACATCAGAGAGAGACCAGCTGTCAAAATTCAGCGGTGATGTCAGGGGTGGTTGGGACCCAGGGTGGGTGGGAACCAGCAGCTATCAAACACCATACAATGATTGGGCTGCTTAGGAAAGGGGGCAGAGCAACCTATACCTAGCGGCCCACCCAGATCCCATCCCATTGGCTGGCTGCTGGGTTCCGCTCACCCTGACATCACCGCTGAATTTTGACAGCTGGTCTCTCTCTGCATGAAGTTACATTACATGACAGTGTCACACACATTTTCACTAAGCGTCAATATCGGCCTTAGTGTGAAACTCCCTCTCCTCTGTCAGTGTCAATCAGTGCCACCTGTCAGTGCCAATCAATGCCAATCAGTGCCACCTGTCAGTGCCAATCAGTGCCACCTGTCAGTGCCAGTGTTTCCAATCAGTGCCACCTGCCAGTGCCAATCAGTGCCACCAATCAGTGCCAGTGCTTCCAATTAGTGCCCATCAGTGCCACCTATCAGTTCCCATCAGTGCTGCCAATCAATGCCCATGAGTGCCACCCATCAGTGCCCATCAGTGCTGCCAATCAGTGCCACTAAATGCTGCTAATCAGTCCTGCCTATTAGTGCCCATCAGTGCTGCCAATTAGTGCCCATCAGTGCTGCCAATCAGTGCCACTAAATGCTGCCAATCAGTGCTGCCTATCAGTGCCAATAAGTGCTGCCTATCAGTGCCGATCAGAACTGCCTATCAGTGTCGGTCAGTGCAGCCTATCAGTGCCATTAGTGCTGCCTATCAGTTCCACCTATCAGTGCCAAGTAGGGCTCATCAGTGCTGCCTATCAGTGCCAATCAGTGCTGTCAGCCAGTGCTTTCTATCAGTGCCAATTATTGCTGCGTGTCAGTGCTGCCAATCAGTGCACTGAGTGCAGGGATGGCGTGATGAACTCAGCAGCCAGGCACATTGCCCATGGGGGCCGGCCTGGTGGGGCACAACTGAAATCTGTTGATGTTTATCAATTCCACATGCAGATCTTTAGTATAATAGGTAATCACCACACTACTATTTACAATAAACTACTGGAGGTGAAATTAAAAAAAAGTGTCATTAAAAGGCCTGCCACTAAGCATTTTCCCAAACCACAAAAAAAAGAGTAAAATAAAGAAATGGTGGCACTCTGAATATCCAAAAAACTTGCTTGATGTACCTTTATTGTCACAAGTGTATCAGACAAACACAGGACAAGCAGTTGACATGTTTCGCAAGCAATAGCTTGCTGTTCACAAGTTAACGTAACAATAATGGCGGAATCCTCTAATGTATGGAAATCTCAATAGGCTTCAATATTACCACAAAACTGGTCTCTGATACGCAACTTCGCATATAATACACATCAAACTGAAAATAAGACATACTGTATAAAATTAAACTTAGCAGGGATGGTGGAAACCCCTCCTATAGGTATTGTCTATAAAAAAAAGTCTTCATCAGTTTAGGCCAATATGTATTCTGCTACATCTTTTTGGTTAAAAAAATCGCAACAAGTGCATATTGATTGGTTTGCGTAAAAGTTATAGCATCTACAAAATAGGGAATAGATTTTTTATTTTTAATCTGATTTTCTGAGAAATTTTGTTTTAAGTATCATTATATAAAATAATGAATGTGGGGGCCTTTTGGTGGACGTGATTTTTTTCTTTTTTTTGTCGGGCAGAGTTTCATTCTTGGGCCCAGGCAGCACAATGTCTTGGGCCAGCGCTGGCTTGGATGTATATTGACATGGACATTCACTATACTGTTCATTTAAGCACAAGAGACTCAATTTTGTTCTCACTGTTGAAATGTGTTCTGTAACCTTCACCTAACACAGACACATCTCCTACTAGAAGCTATCTACTCCCCCCTCCCCTCTCAAGGTTTTACTTTTACAATTGTTCTATTCGCTAGCTTTTTATAATATATTTCTATTTGTTAGCTTTTAATAACATATTTCTATTTGTTAGTTTTTAATAACATCTCACACCACCCCTTTCTTATCTATGTATAAAATAACATGTAATATTAAATTTTGACACTGAACGGACATTTTAAACACAGTGATTGGGTCCTGTGAATCTGTTCCTGCAGCTGCAGGAATCGTGCTTTGACCGGGATCAATCGGAACGCAGGCCTCTAAATGCCGACTAGGTAAGCTGTCCTTAAGCCTTGCTATATTTCTGCCTTTCCTATGTATCCTATCTGTCGGTTCTCAAGAAAACCAGACCACTCTCGTACCTTTCCAGTTGGGTAATGTGTGTGTGTGTGAATGTGTTTGTGTCCCCGTTCATGGGTTGGACTGTGTGTGGATAGGGAGAATCCTCTGCAGCTCCCTGCGTTGACTCCTTGTGGGTAGGGATGAGCCGAACACCCCCCTGTTCGGTTCGCACCAGAACATGCGAACAGGAAAAAAGTTCGTTCGAACATGCGAACACCGTTAAAGTCTATGGGACACGAACATGAATAATCAAAAGTGCTAATTTTAAAGGCTTATATGCAAGTTATTGTCATAAAAAGTGTTTGGGGACCTGGGTCCTGCCCCAGGGGACATGGATCAATGCAAAAAAAAGTTTTAAAAACGGCCGTTTTTTCAGGAGCAGTGATTTTAATAATGCTTAAAGTCAAACAATAAAAGTGTAATATCCCTTTAAATTTCGTACCTGGGGGGTGTCTATAGTATGCCTGTAAAGGGGCGCATGTTTCCTGTGTTTAGAACAGTCTGACAGCAAAATGACATTTTGAAGGAAAAAACTCATTTAAAACTACCCCCGGCTATTGCATTGCCGACAATACACATAGAAGTTCATTGATAAAAACGGCATGGGAATTCCCCAAAGGGGAACCCCGAACCAAAATTAAAAAAAAAAAATGACGTGGGAGTCCTCCTAAATTCCATACCAGGCCCTTCAGGTCTGGTATGGATATTAAGGGGAACCCCGGCCAAAATTAAAAAAAAAAAATGACGTGGGGTTCCCCCTAAATTCCATACCAGACCCTTCAGGTTTGGTATGGATTTTAAGGGGAACCCCGCGCCAAAAAAAAAAAAAAAAACGGCGTGGGGTCCCCCCAAAAATCCATACCAGACCCTTATCCAAGCACGCAACCTGGCAGGCCGCAGGAAAAGAGGGGGGGACGAGAGTGTGGCCCCCCCTCCCTCCTGAACCGTACCAGGCCACATGCCCTCAACATTGGGAGGGTGCTTTGGGGTAGCCCCCCAAAACACCTTGTCTCCATGTTGATGAGGACAAGGGCCTCATCCCCACAACCCTGGCCGGTGGTTGTGGGGGTCTGCGGGCGGGGGGCTTATCGGAATCTGGAAGCCCCCTTTAACAAGGTGACCCCCAGATCCCGGCCCCCCCCCTGTGTGAAATGGTAAGGGGGTACATAAGTACCCCTACCATTTCACGAAAAAAGTGTCAAAAATGTTAAAAATGACAAGAGACAGTTTTTGACAATTCCTTTATTTAAATGCTTCTTCTTTCTTCTATCTTCCTTCATCTTCTGGTTCTTCTGGTTCTTCTGGCTCTTCTGGTTCTTCTGGTTCTTCCTCCGGCGTTCTCGTCCAGCATCTCCTCCGCGGCGTCTTCTGTCTTCTTCTCCTCGGGCCGCTCCGCACCCATGGCATGGGGGGAGGCTCCCGCTCTTCTCTTCTTCTCTTCTTCTCTTCTTCTTTTCTTCTCTTCTTCTCTTCTTCATTTTCTTCTCCGGGCCGCTCCGCAATCCATGCTGGCATGGAGGGAGGCTCCCGCTGTGTGACGGCGCTCCTCGTCTGACAGTTCTTAAATAACGGGGGGGCGGGGCCACCCGGTGACCCCGCCCCCCTCTGACGCACGGTGACTTGACGGGACTTCCCTGTGGCATTCCCCGTGACGTCACAGGGAAGTCCCGTCAAGTCACCGTGCGTCAGAGGGGGGCGGGGTCACCGGGTGGCCCCCCCCCCGTTATTTAAGAACTGTCAGACGAGGAGCGCCGTCACACAGCGGGAGCCTCCCTCCATGCCAGCATGGATTGCGGAGCGGCCCGGAGAAGAAAATGAAGAAGAGAAGAAGAGAAGAAAAGAAGAAGAGAAGAAGAGAAGAAGAGAAGAAGAGAAGAGCGGGAGCCTCCCCCCCATGCCATGGGTGCGGAGCGGCCCGAGGAGAAGAAGATAGAAGACGCCGCGGAGGAGATGCTGGACGAGAACGCCGGAGGAAGAACCAGAAGAGCCAGAAGAGCCAGAAGAGCCAGAAGAACCAGAAGAACCAGAAGATGAAGGAAGATAGAAGAAGCATTTAAATAAAGGAATTGTCAAAAACTGTCTCTTGTCATTTTTAACATTTTTGACACTTTTTTCGTGAAATGGTAGGCCCTTACCATTTCACACGGGGGGGGGCCGGGATCTGGGAGTCACCTTGTTAAAGGGGGCTTCCAGATTCCGATAAGCCCCCCGCCCGCAGACCCCCACAACCACCGGCCAGGGTTGTGGGGATGAGGCCCTTGTCCTCATCAACATGGGGACAAGGTGTTTTGGGGGGCTACCCCAAAGCACCCTCCCAATGTTGAGGGCATGTGGCCTGGTACGGTTCAGGAGGGAGGGGGGGCCGCACTCTCGTCCCCCCCTCTTTTCCTGCGGCCTGCCAGGTTGCGTGCTCGGATAAGGGTCTGGTATGGATTTTTGGGGGGACCCACACCGTTTTTTTTTTTTTTTTTGGCGCGGGGTTCCCCTTAAAATCCATACCAGACCTGAAGGGTCTGGTATGGAATTTAGGGGGAACCCCACGTCATTTTTTTTTTTAAATTTTGGTTCGGGGTTCCCCTTTGGGGAATTCCCATGCCGTTTTTATCAATGAACTTCTATGTGTATTGTCGGCAATGCAATAGCCGCGGGTAGTTTTAAATGAGTTTTTTCCTTCAAAATGTCATTTTGCTGTCAGACTGTTCTAAACACAGGAAACATGCGCCCCTTTACAGGCACACTATAGACACCCCCCAGGTACGAAATTTAAAGGGATATTACACTTTTATTGATTGACTTTAAGCATTATTAAAATCACTGCTCCTGAAAAAACGGCCATTTTTAAAACTTTTTTTTGCATTGATCCATGTCCCCTGGGGCAGGACCCAGGTCCCCAAACACTTTTTATGACAATAACTTGCATATTAGCCTTTAAAATTAGCACTTTTGATTTCTCCCATAGACTTTTAAAGGGTGTTCCGCGGCATTCGAATTTGCCGCGAACACCCCAAATTGTTCGCTGTTCGGTGAACTTGCGAACAGCCAATGTTCGAGTCGAACATGAGTTCGACTCGAACTCGAAGCTCATCCCTACTTGTGGGCGACCTGGGTCAGAGGCGCATGGTAGGGTCAGATAAAACTCACAGAGAAGAGAAGAGGAGGGTCTCTTAATGAGTGTTTTGTCTATTGTCATAAACCTCTTCTATCCACGTAGATACAGTCAGGTCCATAAATATTGGGAAATCTACACAATTCTAATCTTTTTGGCTCTATACACCACCACAATGGATTTGAAATGAAACAAACAAGATGTGCTTTAACTGCAGACTTTCAGCTTTAGTTTGAGGGTATTTACATCCAAATTATTATTATTATTATTAGGAATTACAACAGTTTGTATATGTGCCTCCCACTTTTTAAGGGACCAAAAGTAATGGGACAGATTAACAATCATCCATCAAACTTTCACTTTTTAATACTTGGTTGCAAATCCTTTGCAGTCAATTACAGCCTGAAGTCTGGAACGCATACACATCACCAGACACTGGGTTTCATCCCTGGTGATGCTCTGCCAGGCCTCTACTGCAACTGTCTTCAGTTCCTGCTTGTTCTTGGGGCATTTTCCCTTCGGTTTTGTCTTCAGCAAGCGAAATGCATGCTCAATCAGATTCAGGTCAGGTGATTGACTTGGCCATTGCATAACCTTCCACTTCTTTCCCTTACAAAAACTATCTGGCTGCTTTCGCAGTATACTTCGGGTCATTGTCCATCTGCACTGTGAAGCACCGTCCAATGAGTTCTGAAGCATTTTGCTGAATATGAGCAGATAATATTGCCCGAAACACTTCAGAATTCATCCTGCTGCTTTTGTCAGCAGTCACATCATCAATAGATACAAGAGAACCAGTTCCATTGGCAGCCATACATGCCCATGCCATGACACTACCACCACCATGCTTCACTGATGAGGTGGTATGCTTTGGATCATAAGCAGTTCCTTTCCTTCTCTATACACTTCTCTTCCCATCACTCTGGTACAAGTTGATCTTGGTCTCATCTGTCCATAGGATTTTGTTCCAGAACTGTGAAGGCTTTTTTAGATGCTGTTTGGCAAACTCTAATCTCGCCTTCCTGTTTTTGAGGCTCACCAATGGTTTACATCTTGTGGTGAACCCTCTGTATTCACTCTGGTGAAGTCTTCTCTTGATTCTTGACATTGACACACATACACCTACCTCCTGGAGAGTGTTCTTGATATGGCCAACTGTTGTGAAGGGTGTTTTTTTCATCAGGAAAAGAATTCTTCGGTCATCCACCACAGTTGTTTTCCGTGGTCTTCCAGGTCTTTTGGTGTTGCTGAGCTCACTGGTGCGTTCTTTCTTTTTAAGGATGTTCCATACAGTTTATTTGGCCACACCTAATGTTTTTGCTATCTCTATGATGGGTTTGTTTTGTTTCTTCAGCCTAATGATGGCTTGCTTCACTGATAGTGACAGCTCTTTGGATCTCATATTGAGAGTTGACAGTAACAGATTCCAAATGAAAATAGCACACTTGAAATTAACTCTGGACCTTTTATCTGCTCCTTGTAAATGGGATAATGAGGGAATAACACATACCTGGCCATGGAACAGCTGAACAGCCAATTGTCCCATTACTTTTGGTCCCTTAAAAAGTGGGAGGCACATATACAAACTGTTGTAATTCCTACACCGTTCACCTGATTTGGATGTAAATACCCTCAAATTAAAGCTGAAAGTCTGCAGTTAAAGCACATCTTGTTCATTTCATTTCAAATCCATTGTGGTGGTGTATCGAGCCAAAAAGATTAGAATTGTGTTGATGTCCCAATATTTATGGACCTGACTATAAGTGGAGACTATTCTTGTAAATCTGCAGATTTGCTGTACGATTTGTTTTAGAGGCAAGAGGGTATAGGCAAAAGTAGAGAAGACTGGCCAGTCATTATGGGCATTAAATTAATTAAGGGAATGAAGGGTGAGAGGCCTTCAGAAAATGCCCAGCGCAAGATGATCACTAGAGAATATATGAACCGAAGGTACGGTTCTGCCTATACTGAGCCCCTAGATAAATGGGTAGAATGAACAAAGGGAACAGCTAAACCTTTAAAATCTGAAGGGACTTTTGATTTACAAGTATGGCAAACTTTTCTGCACGATTATGGCCCACTACTGTGCAGTGAAGGAACGTGGAGAATAGCTTGCACATGGGAGACAGAAGCTAAAGTAGCAAATCAAACTGGCTTGACGGAGATGTTTAATAAAAGTACTGTCCAAATTTACTACGTTTGGCCAGAAGACTCTGTAGAGGAGGACCCCCCCCACCTTATGTGGCTGCCAGTTTGGCTTTAAGGGGTGCACGCACAAAAGCAAAAGAATTAGATTACATGGAACACATAATAGATGAGCTGGGCAATATAGTAGAGAGCAGAGGTTTAACAGCTCCATATCAACCTACAAATATGCAAAACTAGACCTCTCTGAACTTAAGGCTTTGGCCAGAGAAAGAGAGATAGAGTCGGAACTTCCGAAGCAAACCATAATTTCCAAATTGTGGCAGCAAGATGAAGAGTGAAGGAAGGGTGATGCCCCCCCTTCTGCCCCTGGCACAGAGTAATCTGTTGCAATTTATCTTGTCAGAACCCAATTAGTTTTTGAAGGTAATGCTGTTGACAGTAAGTCTCAAATTAAATGGCATGTACCTTTTAGTCCCCATGATATGAGAGCCATATTATAGGGATTGGGAGATCCTAGAAAGAATCCAATTGGGTTTGCAAACAAACTTAGCGCTGCACAGGAAGCATATGAGGCTTCTGCTACGGACATTCATCAGCTTCTTATTAAAGCAGTGGGAAGCAACATGTCTGGCTATATACTTAAAGAATGTGGTGTAGCTGTCAAAAATCTAGGTAAGATGGTTAGTGAACAGGAGGTTTGTGAGAAATTGAAGGAAAAATTGCCCCAAATATATGGACAAACCAGACATGCTGAATTTATGAATGCTAAGCAAGAGAAAGAGGAAGCAGCAGGGGCTTTTTGGAGGCGGTTAAGCGATATGGCTGAGGAAGCAGACATTAAAATAGAGGAAGAGAAGGCAGGAGAAATTGCAAGTTCATCTACACAACTGGTGAAACAAAGGTTTCTTGATGGTTTAATACCCCAGTTGAAAGAAAAATTGTTCACAGCAAGGTCTGAGGCAGGCAATATGTCTATTCGAGACGTCCTACCTATCCTGTTATCCATAGAAAACAGGATTAACCAAAAAGACAGCAAACCCAAGGTTATGTATATGGGGAAGCAGAGAGGAAGAGGAAAAGGCAAAGGCAATTTCTGAAATCATGGCAATCAGGGACCAATTATATGCTACAATTGAAATGGGGAAGGACACATAGCCAAATTCTGCCATCTTCCTGACCATAGACCTGAAAAGTATTTTTAATCAAGGACTCCACTCTGCCATTTCCACCGGAATTGAAAGTGATTCCCACTGAATTATGGGCCAACAGCAAAAATGATGTAGGCCTGCTGGATTGCACCCCAGTCATGCAAAAAATTAAACCAGGAGCCCATCTCCCACAGATTAAACAGTACCCACTGAGTATTGCTCAGACTGAGGGGATAAAGGATCAAATCACTCAACTGAAAGCAGCACGGGTTGTTGTACCAATTAAGTCCAAAGTCAATACACCCCTGTTCCCAATTGCAGAGAAGCCAGACAAGAAGGGTGGGCAGGTGACATACCGCATGGTGCATGATTTGAGAGCCATTAACAATATAATTGAGGCAGATACCCCGATCGTGCCCAACCCCCACACTTTACTAAGTGGAATACCTGCCTCCAGCACCTGCTTTACAGTGATTGATCTTGCAAACGCTTTCTTTTTGGTGCCCCTGCACCCAGATTGCTGGCACCTTTTTTCATTTACCCATGATGCCCAAAAGTTAGCATGGACAAGATTGCCCCAAGGCTGTGTGAGTAGCACCTCTGAATATAATACTGCGTTAAAGCAAATATTGGACCAATGGTCCCCCTCACACCCAAACACAGTTTTGCTTCAGTACATAGACAATTTGCTTATTTGTTCTGATACAAAGGACATTTGTAGCAGAGAAACAGTAAGCCTTCTCATGTTTCTCCATAACAGTAACAACAAAGTTAGCAAAGATAAGCTACAATACTGCCAAGAGAAAGTGATCTTCCTGGGTCACTGCATTTCACATGGAATCCGTCACCTAACCCCAGATTGAGTTAAAACTCTACAAAAATTTGAAAAGCCAAGAAATGTACGGCAACTACGTGCCTTCCTGGGGTTAGTGGGATATTGTAGGGACTGGATTACAAATGCATCAGAACTTATGGCTCCTCTATATGAGGCTACCACTAGAAACCCTTTCAAACTCACATGGGACAATGAATTGCAGATGAAGGAGCTTATTAAAATTTTGTCTGAAGCTTCCGCCATTGGACTTTCTGACTATACTGAGACTTTCTCGTTGTTCTGTCATGAAGTCAATGGATTGGCTGCAGGTGTACTCACCCAGCTACATGGAAACAAACAGAGGCCTGTGATGTATGTATCAGCCTCATTAGACCCCCTCATCAAAGGATCACCCAGTAGTATGCGAGCCATAGCAGCCTGCATTTTGCTGCTAGACAAAGTAACTGAGCTTGTACTAGATTCTGCTCTGATCCTGTATGTGCCACATGCAGTACAGGGAATCATGAATCAAGTAAATACCTGACATGTGTCTGTCAGTAGATTTGGCAAGTACCAGTCTGCTCTTTTTGCTCCATTGAATTTAACAATCAAACGATGTGTTACTTTAAATCCGGCTACTCTTCTTCCTATAATTGATGAGGAAGATGCAACAAATGGTACTGATGTAGAACCTGAGAGTTTTTCTCATGATTGTATGGCTCTGATGGAGGTAGAAAGGGCCTCTATCACACCAGCAAAAGATGAGCCCTTATCAGATTGTGACACACACTTATTTGGAGATGGTTCCAGATTTTACACTGATGATGGTCAGCCACACACAGGGTTTGCTGTAACCACTACAGACAACGTTTTACATCAGCAAGCATTGATACCCCAGATGTCGGCACAGGGAGCGGAGTTGTGTGCTGTAGTCAAAGCATGTCATCTCCTAGAGAATCAAAGGGGAAACATCTACTCTGACAGCAGATATGCGTTTGGAATAGCTCACGATTTTGGGCCTATTTGGAAAGCATGGAACTTCCTGATTAGTGCAAGGAAACCAGTGAGACATGCAAAACGCATAGAGCGGCTATTTGAGGCCTTTCAGAAACCAGCAGAAGTTGCCATCTTGAAGGTAAAAGGACATGCAAGGGGAAATGACATGACAGCCAGAGGAAATGCTTTAGCGGACCAAGCAGCAAAGGATGCTGCATTTGGAGTCACACCCACTGTAGGGGCCATCCAGGTAGCGGTGACAGATTCCCCTCATCAAGAGCAGTGGGATGTAGAAACTCTAATTCAGTTGCAGCACCAGGCCCCTGATGAAGAGTAGGATAAGTGTATTAAATGTAATGTAACCCAAAATCAGCAGGGCCTGTGGAGCACTGACAACAGGTGGTGTCTACCCAGGAGTTTGTACCCAGTTTTAGCACAACTGGCACATGGCATCAGTCATCTTGCTAAGGGCGCGATGGTGGCACTTACTGACTGCTATTGGATAGCACCTGGATTTAGTGCATTTGCAAACAAGTCATGTTCCCCAAAAGCATTCTCCTAAGCCAGTTTTCCCTTTCCAAAAATTCAAATAGACTACATTCAGATGCCCAGAATAGGCACCTATGAATACGCTTTAGTGTGTGTTGACATGTTCTCAGGTTGGCCTGAGTGCTGGTCGATAGTTAAAGCAAATGCAAAAACAACAGCAAAGAAAATTTTGAATGAAATAGTTTGTAGATATGGAGTTCCTGAAACTATTGAGAGTGACAGAGGAACCCATTTTACTGGGGAAGTAATGAAAGAGGTAATGGAAGCCCTTCACATACAGAAAGCCTTCCATACACCTTATCATCCACAAAGTAGTGGTAAAGTTGAGAGACTTAATGGAATTTTGAAAAACAGATGTGCAAAAATTAAAGCAGATACAGGAAATGCTGCCAATCAGTGCTGCCTATCAGTGCCAATAAGTGCTGCCTATCAGTGCCGATCAGAACTGCCTATCAGTGTCGGTCAGTGCAGCCTATCAGTGCCATTAGTGCTGCCTATCAGTTCCACCTATCAGTGCCAAGTAGGGCTCATCAGTGCTGCCTATCAGTGCCAATCAGTGCTGTCAGCCAGTGCTTTCTATCAGTGCCAATTATTGCTGCGTGTCAGTGCTGCCAATCAGTGCACTGAGTGCAGGGATGGCGTGATGAACTCAGCAGCCAGGCACATTGCCCATGGGGGCCGGCCTGGTGGGGCACAACTGAAATCTGTTGATGTTTATCAATTCCACATGCAGATCTTTAGTATAATAGGTAATCACCACACTACTATTTACAATAAACTACTGGAGGTGAAATTAAAAAAAAGTGTCATTAAAAGGCCTGCCACTAAGCATTTTCCCAAACCACAAAAAAAAGAGTAAAATAAAGAAATGGTGGCACTCTGAATATCCAAAAAACTTGCTTGATGTACCTTTATTGTCACAAGTGTATCAGACAAACACAGGACAAGCAGTTGACATGTTTCGCAAGCAATAGCTTGCTGTTCACAAGTTAACGTAACAATAATGGCGGAATCCTCTAATGTATGGAAATCTCAATAGGCTTCAATATTACCACAAAACTGGTCTCTGATACGCAACTTCGCATATAATACACATCAAACTGAAAATAAGACATACTGTATAAAATTAAACTTAGCAGGGATGGTGGAAACCCCTCCTATAGGTATTGTCTATAAAAAAAAGTCTTCATCAGTTTAGGCCAATATGTATTCTGCTACATCTTTTTGGTTAAAAAAATCGCAACAAGTGCATATTGATTGGTTTGCGTAAAAGTTATAGCATCTACAAAATAGGGAATAGATTTTTTATTTTTAATCTGATTTTCTGAGAAATTTTGTTTTAAGTATCATTATATAAAATAATGAATGTGGGGGCCTTTTGGTGGACGTGATTTTTTTCTTTTTTTTGTCGGGCAGAGTTTCATTCTTGGGCCCAGGCAGCACAATGTCTTGGGCCAGCGCTGGCTTGGATGTATATTGACATGGACATTCACTATACTGTTCATTTAAGCACAAGAGACTCAATTTTGTTCTCACTGTTGAAATGTGTTCTGTAACCTTCACCTAACACAGACACATCTCCTACTAGAAGCTATCTACTCCCCCCTCCCCTCTCAAGGTTTTACTTTTACAATTGTTCTATTCGCTAGCTTTTTATAATATATTTCTATTTGTTAGCTTTTAATAACATATTTCTATTTGTTAGTTTTTAATAACATCTCACACCACCCCTTTCTTATCTATGTATAAAATAACATGTAATATTAAATTTTGACACTGAACGGACATTTTAAACACAGTGATTGGGTCCTGTGAATCTGTTCCTGCAGCTGCAGGAATCGTGCTTTGACCGGGATCAATCGGAACGCAGGCCTCTAAATGCCGACTAGGTAAGCTGTCCTTAAGCCTTGCTATATTTCTGCCTTTCCTATGTATCCTATCTGTCGGTTCTCAAGAAAACCAGACCACTCTCGTACCTTTCCAGTTGGGTAATGTGTGTGTGTGTGAATGTGTTTGTGTCCCCGTTCATGGGTTGGACTGTGTGTGGATAGGGAGAATCCTCTGCAGCTCCCTGCGTTGACTCCTTGTGGGTAGGGATGAGCCGAACACCCCCCTGTTCGGTTCGCACCAGAACATGCGAACAGGAAAAAAGTTTGTTCGAACATGCGAACACCGTTAAAGTCTATGGGACACGAACATGAATAATCAAAAGTGCTAATTTTAAAGGCTTATATGCAAGTTATTGTCATAAAAAGTGTTTGGGGACCTGGGTCCTGCCCCAGGGGACATGGATCAATGCAAAAAAAAGTTTTAAAAACGGCCGTTTTTTCAGGAGCAGTGATTTTAATAATGCTTAAAGTCAAACAATAAAAGTGTAATATCCCTTTAAATTTCGTACCTGGGGGGTGTCTATAGTATGCCTGTAAAGGGGCGCATGTTTCCTGTGTTTAGAACAGTCTGACAGCAAAATGACATTTTGAAGGAAAAAACTCATTTAAAACTACCCCCGGCTATTGCATTGCCGACAATACACATAGAAGTTCATTGATAAAAACGGCATGGGAATTCCCCAAAGGGGAACCCCGAACCAAAATTAAAAAAAAAAAATGACGTGGGAGTCCTCCTAAATTCCATACCAGGCCCTTCAGGTCTGGTATGGATATTAAGGGGAACCCCGGCCAAAATTAAAAAAAAAAAATGACGTGGGGTTCCCCCTAAATTCCATACCAGACCCTTCAGGTTTGGTGTGGATTTTAAGGGGAACCCCGCGCCAAAAAAAAAAAAAAAAAACGGCGTGGGGTCCCCCCAAAAATCCATACCAGACCCTTATCCAAGCACGCAACCTGGCAGGCCGCAGGAAAAGAGGGGGGGACGAGAGTGTGGCCCCCCCTCCCTCCTGAACCGTACCAGGCCACATGCCCTCAACATTGGGAGGGTGCTTTGGGGTAGCCCCCCAAAACACCTTGTCTCCATGTTGATGAGGACAAGGGCCTCATCCCCACAACCCTGGCCGGTGGTTGTGGGGGTCTGCGGGCGGGGGGCTTATCGGAATCTGGAAGCCCCCTTTAACAAGGTGACCCCCAGATCCCGGCCCCCCCCCTGTGTGAAATGGTAAGGGGGTACATAAGTACCCCTACCATTTCACGAAAAAAGTGTCAAAAATGTTAAAAATGACAAGAGACAGTTTTTGACAATTCCTTTATTTAAATGCTTCTTCTTTCTTCTATCTTCCTTCATCTTCTGGTTCTTCTGGTTCTTCTGGCTCTTCTGGTTCTTCTGGTTCTTCCTCCGGCGTTCTCGTCCAGCATCTCCTCCGCGGCGTCTTCTGTCTTCTTCTCCTCGGGCCGCTCCGCACCCATGGCATGGGGGGAGGCTCCCGCTCTTCTCTTCTTCTCTTCTTCTCTTCTTCTTTTCTTCTCTTCTTCTCTTCTTCATTTTCTTCTCCGGGCCGCTCCGCAATCCATGCTGGCATGGAGGGAGGCTCCCGCTGTGTGACGGCGCTCCTCGTCTGACAGTTCTTAAATAACGGGGGGGCGGGGCCACCCGGTGACCCCGCCCCCCTCTGACGCACGGTGACTTGACGGGACTTCCCTGTGGCATTCCCCGTGACGTCACAGGGAAGTCCCGTCAAGTCACCGTGCGTCAGAGGGGGGCGGGGTCACCGGGTGGCCCCCCCCCCGTTATTTAAGAACTGTCAGACGAGGAGCGCCGTCACACAGCGGGAGCCTCCCTCCATGCCAGCATGGATTGCGGAGCGGCCCGGAGAAGAAAATGAAGAAGAGAAGAAGAGAAGAAAAGAAGAAGAGAAGAAGAGAAGAAGAGAAGAAGAGAAGAGCGGGAGCCTCCCCCCCATGCCATGGGTGCGGAGCGGCCCGAGGAGAAGAAGATAGAAGACGCCGCGGAGGAGATGCTGGACGAGAACGCCGGAGGAAGAACCAGAAGAGCCAGAAGAGCCAGAAGAGCCAGAAGAACCAGAAGAACCAGAAGATGAAGGAAGATAGAAGAAGCATTTAAATAAAGGAATTGTCAAAAACTGTCTCTTGTCATTTTTAACATTTTTGACACTTTTTTCGTGAAATGGTAGGCCCTTACCATTTCACACAGGGGGGGGGCCGGGATCTGGGAGTCACCTTGTTAAAGGGGGCTTCCAGATTCCGATAAGCCCCCCGCCCGCAGACCCCCACAACCACCGGCCAGGGTTGTGGGGATGAGGCCCTTGTCCTCATCAACATGGGGACAAGGTGTTTTGGGGGGCTACCCCAAAGCACCCTCCCAATGTTGAGGGCATGTGGCCTGGTACGGTTCAGGAGGGAGGGGGGGCCGCACTCTCGTCCCCCCCTCTTTTCCTGCGGCCTGCCAGGTTGCGTGCTCGGATAAGGGTCTGGTATGGATTTTTGGGGGGACCCACGCCGTTTTTTTTTTTTTTTTTTGGCGCGGGGTTCCCCTTAAAATCCATACCAGACCTGAAGGGTCTGGTATGGAATTTAGGGGGAACCCCACGTCATTTTTTTTTTTAAATTTTGGTTCGGGGTTCCCCTTTGGGGAATTCCCATGCCGTTTTTATCAATGAACTTCTATGTGTATTGTCGGCAATGCAATAGCCGCGGGTAGTTTTAAATGAGTTTTTTCCTTCAAAATGTCATTTTGCTGTCAGACTGTTCTAAACACAGGAAACATGCGCCCCTTTACAGGCACACTATAGACACCCCCCAGGTACGAAATTTAAAGGGATATTACACTTTTATTGATTGACTTTAAGCATTATTAAAATCACTGCTCCTGAAAAAACGGCCATTTTTAAAACTTTTTTTTGCATTGATCCATGTCCCCTGGGGCAGGACCCAGGTCCCCAAACACTTTTTATGACAATAACTTGCATATTAGCCTTTAAAATTAGCACTTTTGATTTCTCCCATAGACTTTTAAAGGGTGTTCCGCGGCATTCGAATTTGCCGCGAACACCCCAAATTGTTCGCTGTTCGGTGAACTTGCGAACAGCCAATGTTCGAGTCGAACATGAGTTCGACTCGAACTCGAAGCTCATCCCTACTTGTGGGCGACCTGGGTCAGAGGCGCATGGTAGGGTCAGATAAAACTCACAGAGAAGAGAAGAGGAGGGTCTCTTAATGAGTGTTTTGTCTATTGTCATAAACCTCTTCTATCCACGTAGATACAGTCAGGTCCATAAATATTGGGAAATCTACACAATTCTAATCTTTTTGGCTCTATACACCACCACAATGGATTTGAAATGAAACAAACAAGATGTGCTTTAACTGCAGACTTTCAGCTTTAGTTTGAGGGTATTTACATCCAAATTATTATTATTATTATTAGGAATTACAACAGTTTGTATATGTGCCTCCCACTTTTTAAGGGACCAAAAGTAATGGGACAGATTAACAATCATCCATCAAACTTTCACTTTTTAATACTTGGTTGCAAATCCTTTGCAGTCAATTACAGCCTGAAGTCTGGAACGCATACACATCACCAGACACTGGGTTTCATCCCTGGTGATGCTCTGCCAGGCCTCTACTGCAACTGTCTTCAGTTCCTGCTTGTTCTTGGGGCATTTTCCCTTCGGTTTTGTCTTCAGCAAGCGAAATGCATGCTCAATCAGATTCAGGTCAGGTGATTGACTTGGCCATTGCATAACCTTCCACTTCTTTCCCTTACAAAAACTATCTGGCTGCTTTCGCAGTATACTTCGGGTCATTGTCCATCTGCACTGTGAAGCACCGTCCAATGAGTTCTGAAGCATTTTGCTGAATATGAGCAGATAATATTGCCCGAAACACTTCAGAATTCATCCTGCTGCTTTTGTCAGCAGTCACATCATCAATAGATACAAGAGAACCAGTTCCATTGGCAGCCATACATGCCCATGCCATGACACTACCACCACCATGCTTCACTGATGAGGTGGTATGCTTTGGATCATAAGCAGTTCCTTTCCTTCTCTATACACTTCTCTTCCCATCACTCTGGTACAAGTTGATCTTGGTCTCATCTGTCCATAGGATTTTGTTCCAGAACTGTGAAGGCTTTTTTAGATGCTGTTTGGCAAACTCTAATCTCGCCTTCCTGTTTTTGAGGCTCACCAATGGTTTACATCTTGTGGTGAACCCTCTGTATTCACTCTGGTGAAGTCTTCTCTTGATTCTTGACATTGACACACATACACCTACCTCCTGGAGAGTGTTCTTGATATGGCCAACTGTTGTGAAGGGTGTTTTTTTCATCAGGAAAAGAATTCTTCGGTCATCCACCACAGTTGTTTTCCGTGGTCTTCCAGGTCTTTTGGTGTTGCTGAGCTCACTGGTGCGTTCTTTCTTTTTAAGGATGTTCCATACAGTTTATTTGGCCACACCTAATGTTTTTGCTATCTCTATGATGGGTTTGTTTTGTTTCTTCAGCCTAATGATGGCTTGCTTCACTGATAGTGACAGCTCTTTGGATCTCATATTGAGAGTTGACAGTAACAGATTCCAAATGAAAATAGCACACTTGAAATTAACTCTGGACCTTTTATCTGCTCCTTGTAAATGGGATAATGAGGGAATAACACATACCTGGCCATGGAACAGCTGAACAGCCAATTGTCCCATTACTTTTGGTCCCTTAAAAAGTGGGAGGCACATATACAAACTGTTGTAATTCCTACACCGTTCACCTGATTTGGATGTAAATACCCTCAAATTAAAGCTGAAAGTCTGCAGTTAAAGCACATCTTGTTCATTTCATTTCAAATCCATTGTGGTGGTGTATCGAGCCAAAAAGATTAGAATTGTGTTGATGTCCCAATATTTATGGACCTGACTATAAGTGGAGACTATTCTTGTAAATCTGCAGATTTGCTGTACGATTTGTTTTAGAGGCAAGAGGGTATAGGCAAAAGTAGAGAAGACTGGCCAGTCATTATGGGCATTAAATTAATTAAGGGAATGAAGGGTGAGAGGCCTTCAGAAA
The DNA here is from genome assembly GCF_042186555.1 of Aquarana catesbeiana. NCBI lineage: Eukaryota > Metazoa > Chordata > Amphibia > Anura > Ranidae > Aquarana > Aquarana catesbeiana. The sequence continues at coordinate 115,456,493 of NC_133336.1, forward strand.
ATGCCCAGCGCAAGATGATCACTAGAGAATATATGAACCGAAGGTACGGTTCTGCCTATACTGAGCCCCTAGATAAATGGGTAGAATGAACAAAGGGAACAGCTAAACCTTTAAAATCTGAAGGGACTTTTGATTTACAAGTATGGCAAACTTTTCTGCACGATTATGGCCCACTACTGTGCAGTGAAGGAACGTGGAGAATAGCTTGCACATGGGAGACAGAAGCTAAAGTAGCAAATCAAACTGGCTTGACGGAGATGTTTAATAAAAGTACTGTCCAAATTTACTACGTTTGGCCAGAAGACTCTGTAGAGGAGGACCCCCCCCCACCTTATGTGGCTGCCAGTTTGGCTTTAAGGGGTGCACGCACAAAAGCAAAAGAATTAGATTACATGGAACACATAATAGATGAGCTGGGCAATATAGTAGAGAGCAGAGGTTTAACAGCTCCATATCAACCTACAAATATGCAAAACTAGACCTCTCTGAACTTAAGGCTTTGGCCAGAGAAAGAGAGATAGAGTCGGAACTTCCGAAGCAAACCATAATTTCCAAATTGTGGCAGCAAGATGAAGAGTGAAGGAAGGGTGATGCCCCCCCTTCTGCCCCTGGCACAGAGTAATCTGTTGCAATTTATCTTGTCAGAACCCAATTAGTTTTTGAAGGTAATGCTGTTGACAGTAAGTCTCAAATTAAATGGCATGTACCTTTTAGTCCCCATGATATGAGAGCCATATTATAGGGATTGGGAGATCCTAGAAAGAATCCAATTGGGTTTGCAAACAAACTTAGCGCTGCACAGGAAGCATATGAGGCTTCTGCTACGGACATTCATCAGCTTCTTATTAAAGCAGTGGGAAGCAACATGTCTGGCTATATACTTAAAGAATGTGGTGTAGCTGTCAAAAATCTAGGTAAGATGGTTAGTGAACAGGAGGTTTGTGAGAAATTGAAGGAAAAATTGCCCCAAATATATGGACAAACCAGACATGCTGAATTTATGAATGCTAAGCAAGAGAAAGAGGAAGCAGCAGGGGCTTTTTGGAGGCGGTTAAGCGATATGGCTGAGGAAGCAGACATTAAAATAGAGGAAGAGAAGGCAGGAGAAATTGCAAGTTCATCTACACAACTGGTGAAACAAAGGTTTCTTGATGGTTTAATACCCCAGTTGAAAGAAAAATTGTTCACAGCAAGGTCTGAGGCAGGCAATATGTCTATTCGAGACGTCCTACCTATCCTGTTATCCATAGAAAACAGGATTAACCAAAAAGACAGCAAACCCAAGGTTATGTATATGGGGAAGCAGAGAGGAAGAGGAAAAGGCAAAGGCAATTTCTGAAATCATGGCAATCAGGGACCAATTATATGCTACAATTGAAATGGGGAAGGACACATAGCCAAATTCTGCCATCTTCCTGACCATAGACCTGAAAAGTATTTTTAATCAAGGACTCCACTCTGCCATTTCCACCGGAATTGAAAGTGATTCCCACTGAATTATGGGCCAACAGCAAAAATGATGTAGGCCTGCTGGATTGCACCCCAGTCATGCAAAAAATTAAACCAGGAGCCCATCTCCCACAGATTAAACAGTACCCACTGAGTATTGCTCAGACTGAGGGGATAAAGGATCAAATCACTCAACTGAAAGCAGCACGGGTTGTTGTACCAATTAAGTCCAAAGTCAATACACCCCTGTTCCCAATTGCAGAGAAGCCAGACAAGAAGGGTGGGCAGGTGACATACCGCATGGTGCATGATTTGAGAGCCATTAACAATATAATTGAGGCAGATACCCCGATCGTGCCCAACCCCCACACTTTACTAAGTGGAATACCTGCCTCCAGCACCTGCTTTACAGTGATTGATCTTGCAAACGCTTTCTTTTTGGTGCCCCTGCACCCAGATTGCTGGCACCTTTTTTCATTTACCCATGATGCCCAAAAGTTAGCATGGACAAGATTGCCCCAAGGCTGTGTGAGTAGCACCTCTGAATATAATACTGCGTTAAAGCAAATATTGGACCAATGGTCCCCCTCACACCCAAACACAGTTTTGCTTCAGTACATAGACAATTTGCTTATTTGTTCTGATACAAAGGACATTTGTAGCAGAGAAACAGTAAGCCTTCTCATGTTTCTCCATAACAGTAACAACAAAGTTAGCAAAGATAAGCTACAATACTGCCAAGAGAAAGTGATCTTCCTGGGTCACTGCATTTCACATGGAATCCGTCACCTAACCCCAGATCGAGTTAAAACTCTACAAAAATTTGAAAAGCCAAGAAATGTACGGCAACTACGTGCCTTCCTGGGGTTAGTGGGATATTGTAGGGACTGGATTACAAATGCATCAGAACTTATGGCTCCTCTATATGAGGCTACCACTAGAAACCCTTTCAAACTCACATGGGACAATGAATTGCAGATGAAGGAGCTTATTAAAATTTTGTCTGAAGCTTCCGCCATTGGACTTTCTGACTATACTGAGACTTTCTCGTTGTTCTGTCATGAAGTCAATGGATTGGCTGCAGGTGTACTCACCCAGCTACATGGAAACAAACAGAGGCCTGTGATGTATGTATCAGCCTCATTAGACCCCCTCATCAAAGGATCACCCAGTAGTATGCGAGCCATAGCAGCCTGCATTTTGCTGCTAGACAAAGTAACTGAGCTTGTACTAGATTCTGCTCTGATCCTGTATGTGCCACATGCAGTACAGGGAATCATGAATCAAGTAAATACCTGACATGTGTCTGTCAGTAGATTTGGCAAGTACCAGTCTGCTCTTTTTGCTCCATTGAATTTAACAATCAAACGATGTGTTACTTTAAATCCGGCTACTCTTCTTCCTATAATTGATGAGGAAGATGCAACAAATGGTACTGATGTAGAACCTGAGAGTTTTTCTCATGATTGTATGGCTCTGATGGAGGTAGAAAGGGCCTCTATCACACCAGCAAAAGATGAGCCCTTATCAGATTGTGACACACACTTATTTGGAGATGGTTCCAGATTTTACACTGATGATGGTCAGCCACACACAGGGTTTGCTGTAACCACTACAGACAACGTTTTACATCAGCAAGCATTGATACCCCAGATGTCGGCACAGGAAGCGGAGTTGTGTGCTGTAGTCAAAGCATGTCATCTCCTAGAGAATCAAAGGGGAAACATCTACTCTGACAGCAGATATGCGTTTGGAATAGCTCACGATTTTGGGCCTATTTGGAAAGCATGGAACTTCCTGATTAGTGCAAGGAAACCAGTGAGACATGCAAAACGCATAGAGCGGCTATTTGAGGCCTTTCAGAAACCAGCAGAAGTTGCCATCTTGAAGGTAAAAGGACATGCAAGGGGAAATGACATGACAGCCAGAGGAAATGCTTTAGCGGACCAAGCAGCAAAGGATGCTGCATTTGGAGTCACACCCACTGTAGGGGCCATCCAGGTAGCGGTGACAGATTCCCCTCATCAAGAGCAGTGGGATGTAGAAACTCTAATTCAGTTGCAGCACCAGGCCCCTGATGAAGAGTAGGATAAGTGTATTAAATGTAATGTAACCCAAAATCAGCAGGGCCTGTGGAGCACTGACAACAGGTGGTGTCTACCCAGGAGTTTGTACCCAGTTTTAGCACAACTGGCACATGGCATCAGTCATCTTGCTAAGGGCGCGATGGTGGCACTTACTGACTGCTATTGGATAGCACCTGGATTTAGTGCATTTGCAAACAAGTCATGTTCCCCAAAAGCATTCTCCTAAGCCAGTTTTCCCTTTCCAAAAATTCAAATAGACTACATTCAGATGCCCAGAATAGGCACCTATAAATACGCTTTAGTGTGTGTTGACATGTTCTCAGGTTGGCCTGAGTGCTGGTCGATAGTTAAAGCAAATGCAAAAACAACAGCAAAGAAAATTTTGAATGAAATAGTTTGTAGATATGGAGTTCCTGAAACTATTGAGAGTGACAGAGGAACCCATTTTACTGGGGAAGTAATGAAAGAGGTAATGGAAGCCCTTCACATACAGAAAGCCTTCCATACACCTTATCATCCACAAAGTAGTGGTAAAGTTGAGAGACTTAATGGAATTTTGAAAAACAGATGTGCAAAAATTAAAGCAGATACAGGAAAAGGATGGGTGGAAGCTTTGCCATTAGCCCTATATTCTGTACGAACTACCCCTAAACAACCACATGGGCTGCCCCCATGAGATTTAATTTGGAGGGCCACCCAAAACAGGGCAATATTTTCCCCAACAATTCCAGGCTTCCCACTCTAGTCTGTAGGAATATGTTCAGATTTTGCAAAGAACATTGAATAAAATACATGAAGGTGTTTATAAATCTATCCCCGACCCAGATTCTGTTTCAGGTATTCACAGAATCCAACCAGGTGACTGGGTGGTGGTCAAGCAACACGTCAGAAAGCCGCTAGAACCAAAATTTGATGGACCACATTTGGTGCTTTTGACAACCGGTTCCACTGTCAAGTTGGAAGGAAAGCCCACCTGGATTCACGCCAGTCACTGCAAGAAAATCCTGAAGTGATGATATCCTTTGAAAAAATTATGATGATGTTTCTTTTTCTTTTTATTGTTTGTGAGAACTGAGACATGGAAAAATAACCCTTTCATCCAAATGTTACAATTGTATGCAACCCATGCCAATGCTAGTAACTGCTGGGTCTGTTCTCACTGACATCCCCAAACAGGAACAATACCCATGATAGCAATGCCTCTCAAATTCACTGAGCTAAATAGGACCAGAATAAATGGCTCATACATAGTTTCCACAGCTAATGAGCACAGATCAGTAACTTTGATGGTTTCAAAACAGATAAACACTCCACAGATTTGTTTAAACATTACATGCCCGTTTAACACTAAATATACATGGTTGGGCAATTCAGATTGCACCAGAGCAAAAGTTACAGTTTATAGAGGAAACTATGGTCAATATTATTATATCTCAGATCCAGAACTAAATAGAACCCTTTATAGTACAAATTGCTCACAGTTCCCAATATGTGAAAATATCGGTTACCTGAGATTCCATGTTATTGCTTCCAGTTTTTTAGGAGCATACCATCCATATGTAGAGGGTTATATTATATATGTGGAAATAAAGCTTACGCCTGGCTTCCTACTAATGTTGCAGGTACATGTTATATTGGGAAGTTAGCATCTGCTTTGGCTGTTCGCAAAGATACAGTGCGACCAGATCAAAGTCCAGAATATCCTTTAGTGTTCAAAAGAGAGCTGTTCACTGAAGGTGACATGGCATGGTCATGGTTCCCTTCCTGGACAGGATGGGGAATAGAAGCAAGTGAAGAAATGGCTCAGCTTAAAAAAGTAGTATTAGAGCACAGATTAACGCTAAATTATCTCACTGCAGCTCAAGGTGGGAAATGTAAGGTATTTCGCACTGACTGTTGTATAGACATTTCTGATAATGAGGACATTATTAAAGGGCATCTTGCTAAGATAAGAGAACTACAGAATAAGTTCAGAGATATTGCTAAAGATGTATGGAACCCCTTTAAGCGTTTAGGAGGTTTTGGTGACTTTTTATATGGCATAGCAACATGGTTACAGAAACTAGGCGCTTACATTGTGATGTTCCTATTTTTCATTTCTGTTATTTACTTCCTCTTCACGCAATGCCTCTGTGTGACTACCCGCTGTACCAACAAATGGTCCACCAGCTCTGATGAACCCATTATTGTGAGAAAGCTAGGAGAAAGCTGAACTGGACGCTGTCTCTCTGTGCTAGGGAGGAGCCAAACACCCCCCGATTCGCTGCAGAACATGCGAACAGGCAAAAAATTTGTTCGAACACGCGAACACCGCTAAAGTTTATGGGAGGGCGGGGCCACACGATGATGTCGCTGGGTGACCCCACCCCCCTCTGACACACAGGGACATCCCTATGGCTATGACCCCGTCCCTTCTGACACTACGGGAAAGCCATAGGGATGTTCCTGTGTGTCAGAGGGGGGCAGGGTCACCTGGCAACATCACCGTGTGGCCCCGCCCTCAGTTATAAAAGAACTGTTACCTGAGAGGCCAGTCATTACAGCGGCTGCCTCCCATGGACGCAGATCGGTGGGAGGGGGGTGCGGCTTTTTTTTTTTTTTCGGTCCACCGGAGAGAAGAAGATGAATGGACTTCATGGGACACTTTTATTTTTTTATTTTTTAATAAAGGACTTGTCCCAAGCCATGTCTTGTGTTTTTTTACCATTTTCACACTTTTTTTGTGAAATTGTAGGGGTAGATTTGTACCCCGTTACCATTTTACATGGGGGGCTTGTTAAAGGGGGCTTCCAGATTCTGATAAGCCCCCTGCCCGCTGACCCCCACAAACGCCGAGCAAGGGTTGTGAGGATGAGGCCCTTGTCCTCATCAACATGGGGACAAGGTCCTTTGGGGGGGCCGCTACCCCAAAGCACCCTCCCCATGTTGAGAGCATGTGGCCTGGTACGGTTCAGGAGGGGAGCCGCTCTCTCGTCCCCCTCTCTTTTCCTGCGGCCTGCCAAGTTGCGCACTCGGATAAGGGTCTGGTATGGAGTTTTGAGGGGGACCCCCTACGTCATTTTTTTTAATATCCATACCAGACCTGAAGGGCCTGATATGGAATTTGGGGGGACCCCCACGCATTTTTTTAAATTTTTGTTTAGGGTTCCCCTTAATATTCATACCAGACCCAAAGGGGACTGTGGGGGAATCCCATGCCGTTTTTTTCAATGACCTTTATGTGTATTGCCGGGACCGACAATTCATTATAGCTGCGAGTACTTTTAAATGACTTTTTTTCCTTTAGAAATGTAATTTTGCTCTTAGACTGTTTAAAACACGGGAAACATGCGCCACTTACAGGCATACTATAGACACCCCCAGGTATGAAATTTAAAGGAATATTTCACTTTTATTGTTTCACTTTAAGCATTATTAAAATCACTGCTCCCGAACATTGGGCTCATCCCTTCTCTGCGCCAATGTAACAGGAGTTACCAGCAATCGGCTGAATGTAACACGGAGAAGAATGATGTCAAATAAACAAAAGGAGGGAAATGACATGGACATTCACTGTATTGTTCATTTAAGCACAAGAGATTTAATTTTGTTCTCAATGCTGAAATGTGTTCTGTAACCTTCACCTAACACACAGTCACATCTCCTGCTATAATCTCTACTCCCCCCTCCCCTCTCAAGGTTTTACTTTTACAATTGTTCTATTTGCTAGCTTTTAATAATATATTTCTATTTGTTAGCTTTTAATAACTTATTTCTTTTAGTTAGTTTTTAATAACATCTCACACCACTCCTTTCTTATCTATGTATAAAATAACATGTAATAACAAATTTTGACACCGAACGGACATTTTAAACACAGTGATTGGGTCATGTGAATCTGTTCCTGCAGCTGCAGTATTAACTTTTGTTTTAGAGTCCCGATCAAAAATTAGTCATAACAATATTCATGTAGTAAATAGTAATTTGATAGAGAATAGTGAGAGATCTTAGTGTCTGCCCTAGTGTATTCCAGATTTCACTGGAAAATTATGCAGTAGAGCAGGGAAGGTGATTGAATATTCCTGAAGCCAGTGGGTCTTCATTTGTTTTTCCAAAATAACCATATATTTAAAGTGATATTAAACACACACTGTTGTGGATGACGGCACTGTAATTACTTTTAATTACTTTAATTTACTAATAAAAAAAGACATCTAAGTACCTTTTTTCTATGTGATATACAGCTGTCACATGACCCAGATCTCTCCCAGCCTGTCTGCAGGAAAACATAAGCAGGAGGAGCTTCTAGTCCTCTGCTGCTGGTCACATGTTCAAAATAAGGAAAAGCAGCCTTTGGAATACATAGTAAAAATAAATAAATAATATCAATAACCTGTTTTAAATTGTTATACAAATATATATTTGAAATCAATACTTTATTATTTTTTGGCAATAACATGGTGTGGGGGCGTATTTCTGACAGGTACAGGCTGTATCGCGCCCCTCTAGCCTGTGTCTTAATATAAAAGAGAGGTGAAGGCACCATTAATCTACATGTAATATCACACCCCCATTGTGTTTAGCTGGTTAGTGGGCATGGAGGAGGAGGAGGGATGGGGTGGGCTGTCATTTACCACTGTGTATACATCCACATGTGTGACTCTATAGTCACATGGGCTGCTCAGATGTGATAGTGAGTTCCTATGCTGAGTATTTACCCCTAACAACTGAGCATGTGCAGAGCTGCCACCACAGATACAAAATCCTTAGCTGAGTTGGGGACATGGGCAGGAAGGGGAGATTAAGATTCAGCTTCTGTATCTGGAAAAAACCTGTGTAATCCTGCTGTTCTCTTAGAGTATGTACACACGATAGGATTTTCCAACAAATCCGTGGATTTTTTTTCCGAAGGATGTTGGCTCAAACTTGTCTTGCATACACACGGTCACACAAATGTTGTCAGGAATTCCGAACGTCAAGAACGGGCTGACGTACGACACGTACGACGAGCCGAGAAAAATTAAGTTCAATAGCCAGTGCGGCTCTTCTGCTTAACCACTTGACAACTGGGCACTTAAACCCCCTTCCTAACCAGACCAATTTTCAGCTTTTGGTGCTCTCACATTTTGAATGACAATTACTCAGTCATGCAACACTGTATCTATATGAAATTTTTGTCCTTTTTTTCACACAAATAGAGCTTTCTTTTGGTGGTATTTAATCACCGCTGGGTTCTTTATTTTTTGCGCCGTAAAAGAAAAAAGACAGAAAAATCTGTAAAAAAATACATTTTTCTTCATTTCTGTTATAATATTTTGCAAATTAGTAATTTTTCTTCATATATTTTGGCCAAAATTTATACCGCTACATATCTTTGGTAAAAATAACCCAAATCGGTGGATATTATTTGGTCTTTTTGAAAGTTATAGAGTCCAAAAGCTATGGTGCGAATATCTGAAAATTGATCACACCTGAAGTACTGACGGCCTATCTCATTTCTTGAGACCCTAACATGCCAGAAAAGTACAAATACCCCCCAAATGACCCCTTTTTGGAAAGAAGACATTCCAAGGTATTTAGAAAGATGCATGGTGAGTTTTTTGAAGTTGTCATTTTTTCCCACAATTCTTTGAAAAATCTAGGTTTTTTTTTTACTTTTTTTTTTTTTTTCCACAAAATTGTCATATTAGCAGGGTATTTCTCACAGACCGCATATGCATACCACAAATTACACCCCAAAACACATTCTGCTATTACTCCCGAGTATGGCGATACCACATGTGTGAGACTCTTACACAGCATGGCCACATACAGAGGCCCAACATGCAGGGGAGCACCTTCAGGCGTTCTGGAGCACCCAGGCCAATTCTGACATTTCTCTCCTACATGTAAAAATCATCATTTATTTGCTAGAAAATTACATAGAACCCCAAAACATTATATATGTTTTTTTAGCAAAGACCCTAGAGAATACAATGGCGGTCGTTGCAACTTTTTATCTTGCATGGTATTTGCGCAGCAATTTTTTTAACGCGTTTTTTTTGGAAAAAAAACTGTTTTGTGCTTTACAAAAACCAAAACAGTAAAGTTAGCCCAATGTTTTTGCATAATGTGAAAGATGAATTTACGCCGAGTAAATAGATACCCAACATGTCACCCTTCAAAATTGCATGCGCTTGTGGAATGGCGCCAAACCTTGCTACTCAAAATTCCCCATAGGCGACGTTTTAATATTTTTTACTGGTTACATGTTTTGAGTTACAGAGGAGGTCTAGGGCCAAAATTATTGCGCTCGCTCTACCAATCGCAGCGATACCTCACATGTGTGGTTTGAACACCGTTTTCATATGTGGGCGGGACTTACGTATGCGTTCGCTTCTGCATGCAAGCACACAGGGACAGGGGCGCTTTAAATTTTTTTTTTTTTTTTTTTATTGTTCATTTTACTTTATTTATTTTAGTTTGATGCTTTTTTCCAAAAAAAAAAAAAAATTTGACCACTTTTATTCCTATTACAAGGAATGTAAACATCCTTGTATTAGGAATATGGCATGACAGGTCCTCTTTACAGTGAGATATGGGGTCAATAAGACCCCACATCTCACCTCTAGGCTGGGAAGCCTGAAATTAAAAAAAAAAAAAAAAAAAACGATCCTGGCTTCGATCGTAGCTGTGAGAGGGACATCCCCTCTCGCCTCCCATAAGAACGATCAAGCAGTGGAACAGCCACTATGATCATTCTTATGGTGTAGGGAATCGCCAGCTGAAAAAGCTGATATCTGAATGATGCCTGTAGCTGCAGGCATCATTCATATATCCCCGCACAAAGTCAAGGACGTTGTATGACGGCCGGCGGGCGGGAAGTGGTTAAAACGCATTTTTTTTTTTTAACACAAAGTTGTCCATTTATACAATATTTCTAACACATAGCACGTACATAGCAAAAATGACACCCCAAAATAGATTCTCCTACTCCTCCTGAGTACGGCGATACCACATGTGTGAGACTTCCACAGCCTGGCCACATACAGAGGCCGAGTACAGCCGAGCATGGCTCAGCATGGCTGGGTATGGCGGGGTATTGCGGAGTATGGCGGGGTATGGCGGGGTATGGCGGAGTATTGCGGAGTATGGGGGGGTATGGCGGGGTATGGCGGAGTATGGCGGGGTATGGCAGGGCTTTGCAGAGTATTGTGGGGGTATTGCAGAGTATTGTAGGGGTATTGCAGAGTAATGTGGGGTATTGCAGAGTATTGTGGGGGTATTGCAGAGTAATGTGGGCTTTGCAGAGTATTATGGGGGTATTGCAGAGTAATGTGGGCTTTGCAGAGTATTATGGGGGTATTGCAGAGTATTATGGGGGTATTGCAGAGTGATGTGGGCTTTGCAGAGTATTATGGGGGTACTGCAGAGTAATGTTGGCTTTGCAGAGTATTATGGGGGTATTGCAGAGTAATGTGGGCTTTGCAGAGTATTATGGGGGTATTGCAGAGTAATGTGGGCTTTGCAGAGTATTATGGGGGTATTGCAGAGTAATGTGGGCTTTGCAGAGTATTATGGGGGTATTGCAGAGTAATGTGGGCTTTGCAGAGTATTGCACAGCAGAAGGGATGGCTGAGCATGGATGGATGGATGGCTGGATGTCTCTGTGCAGCGCTGTGGGCACTACACATCCAGCCCACAGCGCTGCAGCCATCCATCCATCTCCCTCTCCTCCACAGTGTACCGATCGGTACACAGGAGGGGAGGAGAGGAACCGGCGTCATCAGATGACGCCGGTCTGTTTACATGTGATCGCGCCGTCACTTGACGGCGCGATCACATGGTAAACGGCCGCGATATGCGGCCATTTACCGGGATCCGTGATGCGCCGGGTCCTCTGGACCCGGCGGTCACGGATGTGCTCGGGTGCGCGCCCCAGGGGGCGCGCGAGAGGGGGATTCCGGGAGGACGTCATAGTACGTCCTCCCAGAGTTAAGCAACCGCCCTGCAGCCGTCATTCGGCTATGGGCCGGTTGTTAAGTGGTTAAATCCGAGCATGCGTGGACTTTTGTACTCACATGATCAGACTTTCCGACAACAAGTCTTGTTGTCAGAAAATTTGAGAACCTGCTCTCAAACATTTGTTGGCGGAAATTCCGCCAACAAATGTTCTATGGAGCCTACACACGGTTTGACTTTCCGACAATAAGCTCACATCCAACATTTGTTGTTGGAAAATCCTATTGTGTATACAGCCCATTAGACTGAGTGAGTATAAACAACATGTAATACATTATTTATTGATAGTTTTTATGACGTGGGTTTAGTGACACTTTAAAGTTTTTTTTGTATAGAGTAAGGGAGGGGTTTAACCCCTGTCAGTTTTTTTTGCCATCTGTGTCCCATTGAGAAGATTTTCCTTCACTTCCTGTCCCATAGCCAAAACAGAAAGTTAGAGGAAATCCCTCCAAAGTGAGGGAATTCCAATGTGTTGCCAGGATTACCAAAACTAGTGTCCCCATTGGAAGATTTCCCCTCTAATAACCACTTAAGCCCTAGAAGGTTTACCCCCCATTTTTTTCGGTATGGCATGGGGCTACTTTAACTGACAATTGCGTGTTCGTGCAACTTTGTACCCAAATACAATTTATGTTCTTTTTTTCCCACAAATAGAGCTTTATTTTGGTGGTATTTTATCACCTCTGCAGTGTTTATTTTAAAAACAAAAAAAGACAGACAATTTTGAAAAAAAAAACAATATTTTTTTTACTTTCTGCTATACAACATACCCAATAAAAAAAAAAATAGAAAAAAAATATTCATCAATTTAGGCCAATATGTATTCTGCTACATATTTTTGGTAAAAAAAAAAAATCCAATAAGCGCAAAAGTTATAGAGTCTACAAACTATGAAATAGATTTATGGAATTTTTATTTATTTTTTTACTAGTAATGGCGGCGATCAGCGATTTTTAGCAGGACTGCGACATTGCAGCAGACAAATTGCACACTATGTGTTTGAGGACCAGTGATACTATTACAGTGATCAGTGCTAAAAAAATGCACTCTCACTGTACTGACACTGGCAGGGAAGGGGTTACCATCAGGGGGTGATCAAAGGGTTAAGTGTGCTCCTAGGAAGTGCCTCTAACTGTGTGGGGGGTGACTTAACTGGAGGTAGACAGAGATCCGTGTTTCTGCTTAGCAGAAACACAAGATCTCCATCTTCCTGTCTGACAGAACGGCGGTCTGCCTTGTTTACATATGCAGACAGTCGTTCTGTCACTCTTGTTTATGATCGGCTGGCGGACCCGCTGATTGGCTCCCGCTGTGTGCAATCACAGTGAGAGCAGGATGCCGGTAGTGCGCCCCAGACCCTGTGCATCAAATTGCACACAAGTATGTAATTTCGCGCAGGAGGGCCGCCCTGCCGCATTATCTGTGTGGGGCAGTCCTTACGTTGTTAATGTTTGATGTCAATCCAAAATTTGGGATTTTCTTTTATTTTCGATGATAACAGTAAACAGGACAAGCAGAGAGGGTTATTCTCCTTAGCAGGGGCACAGACAGCAATAACAAGGGGCACATACCAGCTTTTTAGCTGGTATAGCTAAGTGAAGAGCATTACTTCTTCCTGCTATGCTAATAACCAATAAAATTTTGCTATAATGGTTCCTATCAATAACTGAATTAATCTAAATCCTTGAATATTCCAGTTTTACTTATATATAGATTTATATTCTATATAAATAAAAGAAAAAAAATAAAGTAAAAAAAAAATCATCTCCAACAATGAAAAATTGAATTTTAGAAGAGAATTGGGATTGGGCAAAAAGCTGTGATTGTGAAATAGAAATGTTTAAAATTCACTTATCTGTATGCAGGATCCACTTATTACCCTGGACACAGATACCATGCCGGCCTCAACCCAATCAGTGGCATGGAAATCTGCTTTGAATAATCTGACTTGTTTGATGTCTAAAAAGATTCAAATCTAATCTCTTAAGAATACATATTATATTATAATGAGCATAAGAGATGTTTCAGTATGGACTGCTCTCTCTACCTGATAACATTTTTAACCCTCTGTCCTGTGGGCTAAAATACACATTGATTACCCCTTGGCCTGGTCATAGCAGTTTGCAGATAAATTAACTAAAGATATCATTGCTTTCATTACTCACTGACAGACATAAGAAAATCAACAGCCAGATTAAGCATTATTTTTCAACGAGTATCATCTCTTCACCCATCACTCTTTGGGAGGCCCTTGAGGTCATGCTAAGGAGTCACCTAATACGCATATCTAGAAAAGGGAGACTAGGAGACAAACTTCTGACCTAATGTCAAAATTAGAACAGCCCTAGCATGAATGGAAAGCCCAGCCCTCTAGCAATTTAAAATCCCAGCTAGATTTTGTGAGATTAGAACTAAACTTGATCCTCAAGGATAAATCGAAAAGCAATTCCTGTGGACTCATGCACAGGGGAATAAGGTGGACAAAATCCTGGCAAATAAATTCAGGTCTCAGCCAATCAAACAAAACTCTACACCCCAGCACAGCACAGTTATGGCTGGATTTAAGAAAACACCATGGTTTTAAATTGCACATAAGTTAGCAAGCTTTTCTAAAACGTTTACTTTTCAACTTCAAATAGACCTTTCAGTAACTCTACAAGTCTACATTAACAGTATTATTTTTTAAATGCTCAATATTTTATTATCAAAAAAACCATCAAACCATCATTAAAGCCGAACTCTGGGCATTTAAATGTGATCGTCATTAGCCACAAAGGATATAAATCCATTTTGTGTGTACCAGATGTGTATGGAAGCCTAGACATTTACCTCCTAAAAGTAGCATTGACAAAGCTTGTGCAGAGAGCAGAGTTGTGGGAGGGACCCAACAGTTCAGTAATTTAGTCATCTGCCTATAGAAAACTACAGGAAGGGGCGGATACAGGACCACTCACTGTGCAAGGAGAGAGAGCAGCAGTGACTATGATTTGTTACAGGAAACCCGAACATCTCCCACTAAATTACTGAACAGATTGTGAAAAATACACAAAGCACACAAATATTCTAATAAGAGTATATGCAATGGGGGATATTTACTAAGACTGGTGCACTGTGCATGGTAGCCAATCAGCTTGTTCAATTAAGCTTTAGCAATAAAACCTTAAATCTGATTGATTCTATGCAGAGTTGCACTTTCAAGTTTTAGTAAATAACCCCCATTGCATGTATGTGTCTAGATAGTCTGACCTATATCGACACATAGGAGATAAGGTCAGGACACTCCCCCCAAGGAAGTAGCAACTTACATCAAACTGTGCAGATGGAGGCATGGTGGCGACAAGCCCGCGGCGTCAGCCAGAGCAGACCACACCCACGGAGGACTCTAATTCTTTAACACACAGTTAAGATGCATTTTTACTGCCCTTGATCACTCTTCTATACAGGTGATTTTACTTTACTCCCTTGGCTGAGAAGCAACCTCACACATGAATGGTCTCAGGATTCTTTACTGTTGGCATGACACAGGACTGATGGTAGCGTTTACCTTTTCTTCCGGACAAGGTTTTTTCCGGATGCCCCAAACAATCGGAAAGGGGATTCATCAGAGAAAATGACTTTACTCCAGTCCTCAGCAGTGCAATCCCTGTACCTTTTTCAACACCTGCCTGCTGCCATTTCTGAGCAAGCTCTGCACTGGTGGTGCACCGATCCTGCAGCTGAATCAACTCTAGGAGATGGTCCTGGCACTTGTTGGACTTTCTTCAATGCACTGAAGCCTTCTTCACAAATTCAGTGGAAAAGCTTATTTTCTTTTTTTTTCTTTTTTTTTTTATATACCTTAACCACTTGCCAACCGCTTAATGCAGATATACTGCGGCAGAATGGCACGGGCAGGCAAAATCACATTTCTGAGATGTGATTTGCCTCCCGCGGGTGGGGGGCGCATCGCGCCCCCCCAGTACACCGAGTCGATCAGCATCGTTAGGGGAGCGATTCGTGCTGAGGGGGAGGCCACTCATTCGTGGCCACCCCCTTGCGATCGCTCCCAACGAATGAAAATCTTCCTCTGCTGCTGTAATGTAAACAGCGGCAGAGGAAGTAATGTCATCTCTCCTCATGTCGGTCTTTTCATTCCCGCACCGAGGAGAGAAGACATCAAGTAAGTGCACCAACACTACAAATTACAGTAGAACACTCTAGGCACACTTTTCACCCCCCAATCACCCCTCGATCACCCCCCTGCACCCCCTGTCACAGTGACACCAATAGCAGTTTTTTTTTTTTTTTACTGATTACTGCATTGGTGTCATTTTGTGACAGTTATAAGTGGTAGGGCAGTTAGTGTTAGGCCCATTTAGGTCTAGGGTACCCCCCTAACCCCCCCTAATAAAGGTTTAACCCCGTGATCACCCCCTGTCACCAGTGTCACTAAGTGATTGTTTTTCTGATCGCTGTATTAGTGTCACAGGTGGCACTAGTTAGGGAGGTAAGTATTTAGGTTCGCCGTCAGCGTTTTATAGCGTCAAGGACCCCCATATACTACCTAGTAAAGGTTTTAACCCCCTGATTGTCCCCTAGTTAAACCTTTCACCAGTGATCATCATATAACTGTTACGGGTGACGCTGGTTAATTAGTTTATTTTTTTTTATATAGTGTCAGGGCACCCGCCGTTTATTACCTAGTAAAGGTTTAACCCCCTGATCACTCGGCAGGTGATACAAGTTAGGTTTTAGGGTCAGATAGGGTCTGCGTCGCCCCAGGCAGTGTCAGGTTAATGCCAGTACTGCTAACACCCAAGCACGCAGCATACACCTCCCTTAGTGGTATAGTATCTGAACGGATCAATATCTGATCTGATCAGATCTATACTAGCGTCCCCAGCAGTTTAGGGTTCCCAAAAATGCAGTTAGCGGGATCAGCCCAGATACCTCCTAGCACCTGCGTTTTGCCCCTCCGCCCAGCCCAGCCAACCCAAGTGCAGTATCAATCGATCACTGTCACTTACAAAACACTAAACGCATAACTGCAACGTTCGCAGAGTCAGGCCTGATCCCTGCGATCGCTAACAATTTTTTTGGTACCGTTTTGATACAGTCACTAACAGTCAGGAGCTTTTTCAGCTGTGAGTCTCACTAGTGTACCACTAAATTTAGAGCCCAAAATGGGAAATCGAAGGTACACTAGTGAAGAGGCCTACACGTTTCTGAGCATGACAGATAGTGAAGAGGAAGTCACTCATCTGTCAGATTCAGGCTCAGAATACGATCCTGTAGAGGACAGCGGCTCCATGACAGATAGCTCTGACAACGGAGTTGTGGTCCCTGCCAAGGTCAGGCGTACCAGACCCCGAACTTCTTCTTCTGTCGTTGATGTGCAAGAACAGTGGGGCTCTCATATGGAGCAGAGCAGTACTAGCGCCGCTATACCTTCTGGTGAACTGGCAAGCACCAGCGGCCTAGTACAACCTGGTCATAGTCAATCCAGCACTTCAGTATCACGTGGTGAAGTGGTGAGTTACATAAGTACAGTTCAAGCTGGTGAGGTGGCAAGTACAAGTAGTGTCCCACTGCCACCAAGAATACAAACACAGGCCCGTCGTGCCCATAGTGCCCTTCCTGCTGCATTTGCCAATCCTAATTGGGAACCCACCACTTCTACAGCACCCGTACTTCCCCCATTCACTGGCCAACCCGGTATTCAGGTGGAAACTGTTGATTTTATGTCACTTGATTTTTATTCGCTGTTTTTCACTGAAGATCTCTATAGATCTATTGTGGACCAAAGCAATTTGTACGCTGGTCAACACATCGCCACTATTCCCCAGTCCTCCCTTGCCAGAGATTGGAGACCAATTACCGATTCCGAATTTAAACTCTTTCTGGGCCTTTCACTCAACATGGGCATAACTAAAAAGAGTGAGTTGTGGTCATATTGGTCCACTGACCCAATTCACTATATGCCCTTGTTCTCTGCCTCAATGACCAAGGCACGATACGAGCAAATCTTGCGGTGCATGCACTTCAATGACAATGAACTCTGTCGTCTTCGTGAAGACCCTGAATACAATCGGCTCTACAAAATTCGGCCCCTCATAAACCACTTCAACCAACGTTTTGCAGACTTGTTTACTCCCCATCAAGTTTTCTGCATTGATGAGTCCCTGATTAAGTTTTCCGGACGCTTGTCATTCAAACAGTACCTTTCCAGCAAGCGTGCCAGATACAGGGTCAAGATGTATAAGCTCTGTGACAGGGCCACAGGCTATACATGTAGTTTTATGGTTTACGAGGGAAAAGATAGCCACATAGAGCCGACAAACTGCCCTGACTACATAGGAAGCGCTGGCAAGATTGTGTGGGGCTTGGTGTCACCCTTATTCGGAAAGGGGTACCACTGATATGTGGACAATTATTACACGAGCGTGCCACTTTTTAGTCACTTGTTTGATCAGCAGATTGGAGCATGTGGCACTGTGCGACCTAATCGCCAGGGCTTTCCCCAGCGGCTTGTAGATTCCCATCTTTTGCTGGGGGAGAGAGCCTGCTTCAAGTGTAATAACTTGCCCGTTATGAAGTGGAGAGATAATAAGAATGTTTTCGTTCTTACCTCCCTTCATGCAGACACGACGGTCCAAATTACTACGGCGACTGGTGTTGTGGAGAAACCCCTCTGTGTCCACGAATATAACAAAAATATGAGAGGGGTGGACCTCAACAACCAGTTGTTGGCGCCGTACCTAATTGCCCGTAAGGCCAGATGCTGGTACAAGAAAGTGTCTGTTTATTTATTTCAACTGGCTTTGCTGAACGCTCATGTGCTATACAGAGCTTCAGGATGGACTGGATCCTTCCTTAAATTCCAGGAAGAGATCATCAGAGCCCTTCTGTTTCCAGACGATGCTCCACCTCACCTTCCCCAACCAAATGCAATAAGCCGGCTGCATGAGAGGCATTTTCTTTATGTCCTCCCGAGTACCCCTACCCAACGAACCCCCCAAAAAAGATGTCGTGTCTGCAGCAAGCGTGGATATAGGCGTGACACCCGCTATTATTGTCCCTCCTGTCCTGACAATCCTGGTCTTTGCATTGGTGAATGTTTTGAACGCTACCATACACTAGTTGAGTATTAGCGTAGGGTACAGCACTACACAGACTAGGCACATTTTAACCGGGTCTCCAAGATACCATCGCATTTTGAGAAACCCGAACCTGGAACCGGTTACAGTTACAAAGGTTACAGTTACAAAAAAAGTGTAAAAAAAATAAAAAAAATAAAAAAAATATTAAATAAAAAAACCAAAAATAGTTCTCGTTTTATTGTTCTCTCTATTCTCTCTCTATTGTTCTGCTTTTTTGTACTGTATTCTATTCTGCAATGTTTTATTGTTATTATGTTTTATCATGTTTGCTTTATAGGTATATAATTTTTTTATACTTTACTCTTTACTGTGTTTTATTATTAACCATGTTTTTGTTTTCAGGTACAACATTCAGCTGCAGAGTGGATTTATTTATCTTGACAGCAACAGCGTTTGCTCCAACGATACATAAAGCCATGACTCCAGCGCTGTCGGAGGTGATTTCACCACCACAGTTAAAAAAAGAGCATATATGCCGAAGCATGGGGGCAGCAGGGGCGGAGGAGCGATTTGCTTCTACCTTTTGCGGGTGGATGCCCCCATGCTTCGGCATATATATATTTTAGGCACAGGTTGCGTTAAAAAATGTTTTATTTTTTACTATGTTTTTTTTGTATTTGCTTTGCAGGTATGGTAAGTCTTACTGTTATACTGTAATGTTACTTTGATTTATTGTTAACCATCATTTGCTTTGCAGGTACGCCATTCAGTTGCAGTGCGGATTTATTTATCTTGACAGCAACAGCGTTTGCTCCCACGATACATAAAGCCGTGACTCCAGCGCTGTAGGACGTGATTTCACCACCACAGTTAAAAAAAGTGCATATATGACAAAGCATGGGGGCAACAGGGGCGGAGGAGCGCTTTGCTCCTACCTTTTGTGGCGGATGCCCTCATACTTCGGCATATATAAACAGTGCATGCATGCCCATCATTAGAAGTGGGTGCATAAAGGGAGATATTCTAATGGTGGGCATACCCCCTGATCAATCTTTTTTTCGTTCAGCCCACGGGCTACATGAAAAAAAAGTTTACAATATATGCCCA
This sequence comes from Aquarana catesbeiana, assembly GCF_042186555.1. NCBI lineage: Eukaryota > Metazoa > Chordata > Amphibia > Anura > Ranidae > Aquarana > Aquarana catesbeiana. The sequence goes on from NC_133336.1 coordinate 115,476,195, forward strand.
ACAAGGACCAGCAATGTACTGGTATGTTTCTGGACTTTGAGTGGTTATACCAGAATGATACCTGCAGGTTTAGGTATCATCTTGGTATCATTCTTTTCAACCAGCAGTCGGCTTTCATGTGAAAGCAATCCTAGCGGCTAATTAGCCTCTAGACTGCTTTTACAAGCAGTGGGAGGGAATGCCCCCCCCCACCATCTTCCATGTTTTTCTCTGGCTCTCCTGTCCCAACAGGGAACCTGAGAATGCAGCCGATGATTTGGCCAGCTGACCATAGAGCTGATCAAAGACCAGAATGGCTCCAATCATTTCTATGGCCTAAGAAACCGTAAGCTACGAGCATTTTATGACTTAGATTTCGCCAGATGTAAACAGCGCCATTGGGAAATTGGGAAAGCATTTTATCACAATGATCTTGGTGTGGTCAGATGCTTTGAGGGCAGAGGAGAGATCTAGGGTCTAATAGACTCCAATTTTTTCAAAAAAGAGTACCTGTCACTACCTATTGCTATCATAGGGGATATTTACATTCCCTGAGATAACAATAAAAATGATTAAAAAAAAATGAAAGGAACAGTTTAAAAATAAGATAAAAAAGCAAAAAAATAATAATAAAAAAAGCACCCCTGTCCCCCCCTGCTCTCGCGCAAAGGCGAACGCAAGCGTCGGTCTGGTGTCAAATGTAAACAGCAATTGCACCATGCATGTGAGGTATCACCATGAAGGTCAGATCGAGGGCAGTAATTTTAGCAGTAGACCTCTTCTGTAAATCTAAAGTGGTAACCTGTAAAGGCTTTTAAAGGCTTTTAAAAATGTATTTAGTTTGTTGCCACTGCACGTTTATGCGCACTTTTAAAGCATGTCGTGTTTGGTATCCATGTACTTGGCCTAAGATCATCTTTTTTATTTAATCAAACATTTAGGCAATATAGTGTGTTTTAGTGCACTAAATTTAAAAAAGTGTGTTTTTTCCAAAAAAAAAAAATGCATTTGAAATATCGCTGCGCAAATACTTTGTGAAAAAAAATGAAACACCCACCATTGTATTCTGTAGGGCCTTTGCTTTCAAAAAATATATAATGTTTGTGGGTTCAAAGGTAATTTTCTTGCAAAAAAAAAATATTTTATCATGTAAACAAATAGTGTCAGAAAGGACTTTATCTTCAAGTGGTTAGAAGAGTGGGTGATGTGTGACATAAGCTTCTAAATATTGTGCATAAAATGCCAGGACAGTTCAACCCCCCCCCAATGACCCCATTTTGGAAAGTAGACACCCCAAGCTATTTGCTGAGAGGCATGTTGAGTCCATGGAATATTTTATTTTTATATTGTGACACAAGTTGCGGGAAAAAGACAATTTTTTTTTTTTGCACAAAGTTGTCACTAAATGATATATTGCTCAAACATGCCATGGGAATATGTGAAATTACACCCCAAAATACATTCTGTTGCTTCTCCTGAGTACGGGGATACCACATGTGTGAGGCTTTTTGGGAGCCTAGCCGCGTACGGGACCCCGAAAACCAAGCACCGCCTTCAGGCTTTCTAAGGGTGTAAATTTTTGATTTCACTCTTCATTGCCTATCACAGTTTCAGAGGCCATGGAATGCCCAGATGGCACAAATCCCCCCCCCCCAAATGACCCAATTTTGGAAAGTAGACACCCCAAGCTATTTGCTGAGAGGTATAGTGAGTATTTTGCAGACCTCACTTTTTGTCAAAGTTTTGAAAATTGAAAAAAGAAAAAAAATATATATTTTTCTTGTCTTTCTTCATTTTCAAAAACAAATGAGAGCTGCAAAATACTCACCATGCCTCTCAGCAAATAGCTTGGGGTGTCTACTTTCCAAAATGGGGTCATTTGGGGGGGTTTTGTGCTATCTTGGCATTTTATGGTCTTCGAAACTGTGATAGGTAGTGAGGAGTGAAATCAAAAATTTACGCCCTTAGAAATCCTGAAGGCGGTGCTTGGTTTTCGGGGCCCCACACGAGGCTAGGCTCCCAAAAAATCCCACACATGTGGTATCCCCATACTCAGGAGAAGCAGCTAAATGTATTTTGGGGCGCAATTTCACCATGGCATGTGTGAGCAATATATCATTTAGTGAAAACTTTTTGTAATTTTTTTTTTTTTTTTATCATTATCTAATCACTTGGGACAAAAAAATGTAATATTTAATTGCATCTCAGCAATTTTGGGTATCTACTTTCCAAAATGGGGTCATTTCGGGGGGGGGGTTGTATTGCATAGGCAGTCATAAACTAAAAGCTGTGTACATTCCAGAAAATGTACCCTAGTTTGTAGACGCTATAACTTTTGCGCAAACCAATAAATATATGCTTATTGACATTTTTTTTTTACCAAAGACATGTGGCTGAATACATTTTGGCCTAAATGTATGACTAAAATTGAGTGTATTGGATTTTTTCTATAACAATTTCCGTTTATAGCGCAAAAAATAAAAACCGCAGAGGTGATCAATTACCATCAAAAGAAAGCTCTATTTGTGGGAAAAAAGGGACGTAAATTTCGTTTGGGTACAGCATTGCATGACCGCGCAATTAGCAGTTAAAGCGACGCAGTGCCAAATTGTAAAAAGTGCTCTGGTCAGGAAGGGGGTAAATCCTTCCCGGGGTGAAGTGGTTAATAAAAAAGTTTGTAAACAAAAAAAAGGAAAAATTAATTTTCATGGCAAAGAGGGACTTTGCAATTAATTACAATTCATCTCATCACTCTTCATAACATTCTGGAGTATATGCAAATTGACATCATAAAAACTGAGGCAGCAGACTTTGTGAAAATTTATATTTTTTGTCATTCTCAAAACTTTTGGCCATGGCTGTGTAATATATATAGATATATATATAGATATATAGATAGATATCTATATATAGATATCTATCTATATATCTATATATAGATATATAGATATCTATCTATATATAGATATCTATATATAGATATATATATATATATATATATATATATATATAGAGAGAGAGAGAGAGAGAGAGAGAGAGAGAGAGAGATATATATATCTATATATATATATAGATATATATATAGTGTGTAACAGGGGAACCCCGTGCTACTCGGTAGGATGGTGGTTTACACCAGATTTTGAGAGACACAAGCACACTGATTATTCAGGTGTGTGCTGGCTTCATAATAGAGCCAGAGTTAGATGGAGGTCAGTGTGTCTGAGAGGAGCCATGTTAGATTCTTAGATTCTGCTGTGCATCATGGTCAGATTGGGACAGAGGAAGGCCCAAGCCTGAGAGGAAGGAAAGATGCAGAGCTAACATTCAGCTTGTACGCATATCACCGGGTTGTGTTTGATGGTCGGGAGGACCCCGCAGAGGTACTCGGAGCAGTAAAGATGGCACAAAAGATCCATGAGGTGGAAATGTTATGTCTTTGGAGTTATGGTGACAACCCCCTTTGTGGAAAGAGCTATCTGTATGAACTTTGACCTGATTTTAAATAAAAGTGGGCTGCCATGCCCTTAAAATACAGTTTTGGACCGATTGAGTGTAACCACCCCAATCTTACAAAATATATATAGTACACCCCTCACATTTTTGTAAATATTTTACTATATCTTTTCATGTGACAACACTGAAGAAATGACACTTTGCTACAATGTAGTGAGCATACAGCTTGTATAACAGTGTAAATTTGCTGTCCCCTCAAAATAACTCAATACACAGCCATTAATGTCTAAACCACTGGTCACAAAAGTGAGTACACCACTAAGTGAAAATGTCCAAATTAGACTCAAAGTGTCAATATTGTGTGTGGCCACCATTATTTTTCAGCACTGCCTTAACCCTCTTGGGCATGAAGTTCACCAGAGCTTCACATGTTGCCACTGGAGTCCTCTTCCACTCCTCCATGGCAACATCACGGAGCTGGTGGGTGTTAGAGACCTTGCACTCCTCCACTTTCCGTTTGAGGATGCCCCACAGATGCTCAATAGGGTTTAGGTCTGGAGACATGCTTGGCCACTCCATCACCATTACTCTCAGCTTCTTTAGCGTGGCAGTGGTCATCCGAAGGGAGGGGATTATGTTCTGCTTCATTATGTCACAGTACATGTTGGCATTCATGGTTCCCCAAATGAACTGTAGCTCCCCAGTGCCGGCAGCACTCATGCAGCCCCAGACCATGACACTCCCACCACCATGCTTGACTGTAGGCAAGACACACTTGTCTTTGTACTCCTCACCTGGTTGCCGCCACACACGCTTGACACCATCTGAGCCAAATAAGTTTATCTTAGTCTCATCAGACCACAGGACATGGTTCCAGTAATCCATGTCCTTAGTCTGCTTGTCTTCAGCAAACTGTTTGCAGGCTTTCTTGTGCATCATCTTTAGAAGAGGCTTCCTTCTGGGATGACAGCCATGCAGACCAATTTGTTGCAGTGAGCGGTGTGTGTTCTGAGCACCTGACAGGCTGACCCTCCCCCCCCATCCCTTCAACCTCTGCAGCAATGCTGGCAGCACTCATATGTCTATTTCCCAAACACAACCTCTCGATATGAAACTGAGCATGTGCACTCAACCTCTTTGGTCGACCATGACGAGGCCTGTTCTGAGGGGAACCTCGCTTGTTAAACCGCTGTATGATCTTGGCCACCGTGCTGCAGCTCAGTTTCAGGGTCTTGGCAATCTTCTTATAGTTCTTATAGCCTAGGCCATCTTTATGTAGAGCAACAATTCTTTTTTTCAGATCTTTAAAGAGTTCTTTGCCATGTTGAACATCCAGTGACCAGTATGAGAGAGTGAGAGCAATAACACCAAATTACTCCCCATTCACACCTAATTCATAACTGGAATAGGGACTTTTTGTATGCATAGGTGCCCCTTGTAGGAGAACTTAGTGGCTTGAGGATTGCCAGGGTTTCAGATTTACTATTTGTCCTACCATTCCTTAAGTTTGGTTGGTAAGAAGTTAGTTTGTTACTTGGTAATAATATAAATATATATATATATATATATAATTGCACAGTATCTCACAAAAGTGAGTACACCCTTCACATTTTTGTTAATATTTTATTATATCTTTTGACAACACTGAAGAAATGACACTTTGCTACAATGTAAAGTAGTGAGTGTGCAGCGTGTATAACAGTGTAAATTTGCCGTCCCCTCAAAATAACTCAACACACAGCCATTAATGTCTAAACCGCTGGCAATAAAAGTGAGTACACCCCTAAGTGAAAATGTCCAAATTGGGCCCAATTAGCTATTTTCCCTCCCCGGTGTCATGTGACTCGTTAGTGTCACAAGGTCTTATGCCTTGTACACACGTTCCGAATATCGTACGACCGATCGTACGACCTTTCTCGCTTAAATAGTTGCAAGTATAAATTGAATAGCTAATAAAGTCACGAAAATTCTCGTACGACAGACAAAAAAATCGGAAGTGATGTCATGTGTCGTAATGTATTTGTATTGTATTTTCGGACGACAAGTATACTGACTAAACGAAAATCATACATTCTGGAATCGTACAAGGAAAATTTTCATGTATGTCCGATCAAATAATATCGGATGAACGGTCGTGATCGGCTGTCGAAAGTAGTGTACACACGATCCGAATATCGTACGATCCTTCGTTGGACGACTGTTTTCGTACAATATTCGGATCGTGTGTACACTACCTTCGACAGCCGATCACGACCGTTCATCCGATATTATTTGATCGGACATACACGAAAATTTTCCTTGTACGATTCCAGATCGTATGATTTTTGTTTAGTCAGTATACTTGTCGTCCGAAAATAAAATACAAATACATTACGACACATGACATCACTTCCGATTTTTTTGTCTGTCGTACGAGAATTTTCGTGACTTTATTAGCTATTCAATTTCTACTTGCAACTATTTAAGCGAGAAAGGTCGTACGATCGGTCGTACGATATTCGGAACGTGTGTACGAGGCATAAGACCTTGTAACACTAACGAGTCACATGACACCGGGGAGAGAAAATAGCTAATTGGGCCCAATTTGGACATTTTCACTTAGGGGTATACTCACTTTTATTGCCAGTGGTTTAGACATTAATGGCTGTGTGTTGAGTTATTTTGAGGGGACAGCAAATTTACACTGTTATACAAGCTGTACACTCACTACTTTACATTGTAGCAAAGTGTCATTTCTTATCACATGAAAAGATATAATAAAATATTAACAAAAATGTGAAGGGTGTACTCACTTTTGTGAGATACTGTGCAATTATATATATATATATATTTATATTATTACCAAGTAACAAACTAACTTCTTACCAACCAAACTTAAGGAATGGTAGGACAAATAGTAAATCTGAAACCCTGGCAATCCTCAAGCCACTAAGTTCTCCTACAAGGGGCACCTATGCATACAAAAAGTCCCTATTCCAGTTATGATTGGCGATGACACATGCAAGAAAATATGATCCATGGATAGTGGAAATGTCAGAGACTTTAGTCCTTTGCACCAGATATTATTTGTATTACTGTATCTGCTACCTACAAACAATTCCCCTATAGCAAACTCTATCTGAACATTTTCAGTTATGGAACTTCCTGATATACAGGCCATATGTTAGATATAACTGTACCTTTCCTGATATTCTTTAAATCTAATAAATATATTAAAACCAACAATATCTTTATAGTGAACAGTATTCACATAAGAATAGTTAACATTAACAATTTCCCAAAGTAGCGAAGCAATGAAGAGATCTTCACAGTACCCTCTAACTGTAACAGGGTTAATGTGAGGGCAGGTGGAACCCTGCTGCAAATTCCAAAACAGAGGAACTTCACAAGCCCAAACCTTAAATATTACACCAAAGCAATCACACTGTCACTGGCAGCCTCTTATTACAAGAGCTCGGAGCTCAGTAATAGCAGGTAACAGCATTGGAGCTCTTTCCACTGAGAATGCGAGAAGGGAGGGAAGAGGGGGAACAGAGGAAGACCAGGCATCATTTTTTCCCTCTCCTAAGAAATCCATTATATCACATTAAAAACATTTTATCTTGTTAGCAATTTTCCATGGTGCTTTACAGGGTGACCGCTTGGCATCAGAATCTAGGTAATAAGATATAAAAGTCTCCTTTTTAGATGGCTTTGAATATAATTTTAAGGCACTGTGAAACCAATACAGGAGTTTTAGACAGCATTAGGGAACTTTTATTTTTTTGCAGAGAAAGACATTTCATAAAAGTAACAGCAGAATGTACAGTGGCCTCAAGGAAAAGATTGTATTTGTTGACAGGAGAAACAGCAGCAGAGAAATAGCATGAGATTCCTCATTTCACTCACATTCTTCAGCTATTTTTTACATTTTCAGTTATCTACATGGATTCCTCTGTAAAATGTTATGTACCCAGGTTTACTCAACCCAAATGGCAAGGTGGGCTCACCTAATAGAACAGGGACAAACCTACGGTGCTTATTTTTGGACCAATGTGCAAAAGAAAAATTGTGCCATAATGTCAGCAAGTGCCTTGGACTTGGCCTAGCAGAAATATTCATGGGAGTAAACATGTTATGTTACAGAATCCATGAAATTGCATTTTGTACCTGAAACTAGATCTTACCTGCTCTTGTCCTGTTGGTGGCAAAATATATAGTTACCTTCTACACAAAAGGCTTCATCAGGAACCTTCTTCCAAGCAAAAGCTTGACATGCAGGGGTACCTATTGGCTTGCACAGGTATAGAGGGCTCATTTATTCTTAAGGTCCTTAGAATGACTGCCCTTGGAAATTATGGTGTACACAAGTTGTAAAAAGAGTACTGGCCTAGGAACCATTTGACTCCTGGGCTAGTATGTTGGTGGCACTGATTGGAGATACTTTCCCATTTAGACCTCAGTCAGAGCAGAACCTGCAATCAGTGACAACTGCTGGGTGTATATAGCTTTCTACTCCCTGCTCAGACCTGCAATCACGGCACATGGCAGATAAGAAGCCTTGCTTTGCAGCTCTGTGATGTCATGTGATCAGTGTTGAGAGCTTGAGGCTGGGTTCACACTTTCACACTTATGCGAATTGGATGCAGGTTTCCCTGCATCCAATTTGCACGACAGGAGAGTGTGACTGGAGAGTGGCCGCGGTCCAGACTGAAAAAGGGTCTTTTGCATCTTTGGCTCGGTTTCAGGTCTGAATTTAAGCAAAAATTCAGACCTGATTCGCACCTGAAATGGAAAACATAGACGGACCCCAACACCGGATCCCTTGCTGTGAGCCTCGGCGCAGCTAATGTGAACCCAGCCTCAAAGGAAGTCTAAGCTGGAAGAATTCTGAAAAGTAAAATGTGTTGTGTTCATTTGATAAAGGAAGTTAAATCATAAGATTGTGAGATTATGATGATGTCATAGAATTGTATTTAGGTGTTTATCTTAAGGTTCTTCATCATTTAAACTTTATTGCTAACAATGTCCCATGTTATTATTATTATTATTATTATATACGATTTATATAGCACCAACAGTTTATACAGCGCTTTACAATGTAGAGGGGGGACAGCACAATTACAGTACAGTTCAATACAGAAGGGACAGGAGGGCCCTGCTCGTAGAGAGTACATTCTAAAGGGAGGGGGTGGTGGTACAAAAGGTAATAGATGCGGGGAATGATTTGATGGGGTGGCTCAGGGACAGTTGTTAGGTGGGTGTGGGATCGGCTTCCCTGAATAAGTGAGTTTTCAGGGATCTCCTAAAGGTGGACAGGTTAGGAGCTGATCGGGTATACAGGGGCAGGGAGTTCTAGAGGATGCGAGAGGCTTTGGAGAAGTCCTAAAGGTGAGCATGAGAGGAGGTAACAAGGGAGCTAGAGAGCAGGAGCATATCTTTTAGAATATATATGTACTGTAAAATGATGGGCTGCAGTAAACCATGTTATTTAAGAAAACACTCCCCTTTCACCATGTTTAGCAATCACTGCAGCACTGTGGTACCATTAAGCCATGTATCAATGGGCTTTTGCTCACTTTAAATGGGTTCTGCATGCCATTACTAACTTATGTACCTACTAATTTTGACCTACTAATTTTGACCTACTTGAGGTAGGCCAAAAGGAGGTCAAATGCACATGTGACTTAAAGGAGAAGTATGGGTTTGGGGGTTTTTCCATAATCATACTTACCTAGTTGGATGCAGCATTGGTCCGATGCTGCATCTGTCCCCCGGAGCCTCTACACTGAGAACCGAGCAATCGAACACTGCCATTTGCTCGGTTCTCACAACTCCCTGAGCAGAGAGCTGCTGATTATCAATCAGCAGCCCTCCACTCTGCTCCTCCTCGCTCACTGGTGCGCTGAGCTGTGGAGGGGCGGAGCGGCCGTCTCAGGCTCTCAGTGGCTCACTGAGAGGCTGAGATGGTTGTTAGTCCAGGAACCTGGCGGATCCAGATTCCCATTGTTGGGGTGACGCGGTGCCCTGGACTGATTTCTGTGACGTCAGCAGAGAGCGGACTTCAGTCCGAACTTTGGCTGAACTTTTCCTTAAATTCTGAATTATCTTGCATCTCACAGGAATATGTGCCCACCTTGAAAGGTGGATAGTGTTTGTATGCCAAGGCAAAGGTTCCCTGCTCTCCCATGCAAATTGCATCAGAGAAAGCATGAAAATAAAAAAGCTCAAATTTTGCTTTATTTTTGATCTATTTATCCCATCACCTGACCACAAGAGGACAACTGTGGGTAAAAACTGAAGGCTTTGGGAGCCATAAGAGCATCACAAGACTACAAGCAATTCTTGGAAGTTGTAGCCACTAGTCCTACACATTTCTACTGCCTCACTAGAAGGGATTAGTAAAACTCTCAATAACAGCTTTGCACAGAAAACAGATGGCATGCTATCCCTGGTAGTGTATGCTGGTTTAAAGTTTAGTGCAAATAATTTGTGTTTGGGAAAACATGGAGTGCATGTGAAGAAATTGACATTTTTTTCTTGGTTTCTGGAAACATGTAGGGGACTCAAACTTGCTCCACCCCACCCAATAAAAGAAAAACAAATCTGTTTTAGTGTAGTTTTGCATTAGTATTTCAGTAAAGAAAAAAAAATCTCTATCATGCACATCCTTGTACAAAAGCTGTGGATTCTGCTCTTGCATTATAACTTATTATTTAATTGATATTTTTAGAGAGTCAGAGATGATCAAGTTAACATCCAAGTCCATTGAAAATATCAAGTTATTGGATGGTTAACTAATAATGCTAGGCACAGTACACATTGTGTCATATTCTTACCATAAATTATTTCGAACTCTGATGTTAACATTTGACAAAAATCTTCAACCTCTAATTTTTCCTTTTTTACACATATTACTAATTCATTATTGGCACTATAAAAACATCACTATTGTAGAAAACATACAATGCTATGTCCATTATTAGGAACTATGCCCAGAGAATGTTATATACTGGCACAATTGCTGATTTTTTTTTTTATTTAATTATTATTTTTTGATACGTGGGGATTGATGGAAACTATAGGCCACAGCTATCATGCTTTCCTGGCCAAACTTAAATTATCACGTTTTTATAGAATAGGTATAATTCCGTGTGCTCATCTATGTTTTATTACTTGAAGTTAATGTATAAACACTGGGCATTCAACTAGAGCAGAAATTGAAGGAGTCTATAGCTTACCTACTTAGGCTGCAGAGAATCTTGTACATGTGGATCATAAGTGAGCATTGGGAGCATCTTTCTCAATAGTCAGATACAAGGGAGTTAGTGTTTATTATTAAGCCAAAAATGTGGATTTTATAGTTTTATATAGAGAAGGGAAGAGTTAAATTCTCTGTCAGGTTTTTACTGTTGTCTAATCCTTAAATGGAAGCCGTTTGGGATGACCAGAACCCTTCCTAGAGCTGGCCGTCCGGCCAAACTGAGCTATCGGGGGAGAAGAGCCTTGGTGAGAGAGGTAAAGAAGAAGCCAAAGATCACTGTGGATGAGCTCCAGAGATGCAGTTGGGAAATGGGAGAAAGTTGTAGAAAGTCAACCATCACTGCAGCCCTCCACCAGTCGGGGCTTTATGGCAGAGTGGCCCGACGGAAGCCTCTCCTCAGTGCAAAACACATGAAAGCCCGCATGGAGTTTGCTGAAAAACACCCGAAGGACTCCAAGATGGTGAGAAATAAGATTCTCTGGTCTGATGAGACCAAGATAGAACTTTTTGGCCTTAATTCTAAGCGCTATGTGTGGAGAAAACCAGGCACTGCTGATCACCTGTCCAATACAGTCCCAACAGTGAAGCATGGTGGTGGCAGCATCATGCTGTGGGGGTGTTTTTCAGCTGCAGGGACAGGACGACTGGTTGCAATCGAGGGAAAGATGAATATGGCCAAGTACAGAGATATCCTGGATGAAAACTTTCTCCAGAGTGCTCAGGACCTCAGACTGGGCCAAATGTTTACCTTCCAACAAGACAATGATCCTAAGCACACAGTTAAAATAACGAAGGAGTGGCTTCACAACAACCCCATGACACTTCTTGAATGGCCCAGCCAGAGCCCTGACTTAAACCCAATTGAGCATCTCTGGAAAGACCTAAAAATGGCTGTCCACCAACATTTACCATCCAACCTGACAGAACTGGAGAGGATCTGCAAGGAGGAATGGCAGAGGATCCACAAATCCAGGTGTGAAAAACTTATTGCATCTTTCCCAAAAAGACTCACGGCTGTATTAGATCAAAAGGGTGCTTCTACTAAATACTGAGCAAAGGGTCTGAATACTTAGGACCATGTGATATTTCAGTTTTTCTTTTTTAATAAATCTGCAAAAATGTCAACAATTCTGTGTTTTTCTGTCAATATGGGGTTCTGTGTGTACATTAATGAGGAAAAAAATGAACTTAATAGATTTTAGCAAATGGCTGCAATATAACAAAGAGTGAAAAATTTAAGGGGGTCTGAATACTTTCCGTGCACCACTTCTGAGTACTCCCCAGAGTTGTAGAGAGTGATGACCTTTCTTGGAGTGCCCATGGTGCTGAATGATGTGGACACTTCCCACTGGCTGTCTATCAGTGGGGGCTTGACAGGATCCAGGGGGCAGCAGCATAATGTCAGGATGAGGAGACTGGATGGTTGTGGGTACTGGAGAGCTGCAAGACTAGGCTACACTCCCAGAAGAAGCATGGGACACATAGCAGCAGATTTAGATCCTGTGTTTACGGGCTCTGGGCTTGTGTTGAGGGCATTAGGTTGACATCAGTTGACTTCCTTCTGACTTACACTTCACCTGCTTCAAGTGGGTTCTGAATTCCCAAATACTTGGAAAGAAATGCAAAATGCATTTGACACAAACAAACACCTGTGTTGACACAGGCCCTAAGTACATAAAAAAAGGGATGTGGAAGTTTTGTTTCAAAGAAAAAAATTGGAGAATGGGTGGAGATTGGGGGATGGGTAGGGTAGGATGGGAAGAGGTTTATGTTTGCCCAGAAAATGAGATTTGAGCCCAACTTATATAGACCATTAGTTTATTAGTTTGTCACAGAGTTATTTTGCCATTGTTTGTATTACATGATAAATTTTCTCCATATAGCTGTACTTCACAACACTTGAAAGTAGAAAGAGAAGAGAGTAGACAGTAGAAATGAAAACATGAGAATCCTCACACCTTTTTATTTCTTTTAGTCCTCCTGCACCCTTGTATGTTATGAATTGTGACCGATTTTTTTGCTTGGAAATTTATTAGCGATGTGCACGACCAAAAAATGTGTTTTGTTTTGTTTCAGATTCGTTCATAAAGTTAAAAATGTAATTTCATTATCATTATGTTAGAATAATTAATTTTCTGAATTTGTTTTTCGTATATTCGGATTCATTTTGTATATTCTGATTTGTTTTGTATCTTATCGATTTGAATTGTTTCGGAAGTTATATTGGAAGATTGGCTACATTCATTTTAAAATGTTAATTTGATATTTTGGGAGATTAATTATGCACTCTGTTTGGGTTGGATGGATGTGAATCTATCAGAATCTCGGAATCACAATGCTTTACGTGACACCAGGTCACCGGGTGGCCCTGCCCTCAGCTATATAACAGCTATCACTGAGAAGAAGCGTCACTCGGCGGGAGCCTCCTGTGGAGGTGGAGCTGTTGCGGCTTTCTTTTTTTTGCTTTTTTCGGTCCGTCGGGTGGCGGGAGATGGATCTACATCGCGGGACATTTTTAATTTTTTTTATAAAGGACTTGTCCCAAAGTTTCTCCTGTCTTTTTTACTATTTTCGACACTTTTTTTGGTGAATGAGTAGGGGTACAATGTACCCGTTACCAATTCACATAAGGGGGAGGCCAGGATCTGGGGGTCCCCTTGTTAAAGGGGGCTTCCAGATTGCGATAATCCCCCCACCCACAGACCCCCACAACCACTGGGCAAGGGTTGTGAGGATGAGGCCATTGTCTCCATCAACATGGGGACAAAATGCTTTGGGGGGCTACTCCAAAGCACCCTCCCTATGTTGAGGGCATGTGGCCTGGTATGGTTCAGGAGGGGGGCGCCATAGGGGAAAGCCATAGGGATGTCCCCGTGCTTCAGAGGGGGCGGGGTCACCCGCCACCGTCACCATGTGGCCCTGCCCTCAGTTATAAAAGAACTGTCACCTCAGAGGCCGGTCATTACGGCGGGTGCTCCACATGGAGGCAGATCGGCGGTGGCGTGCGTTTTTTTTTTTCGGCCTGTCGGAGCGAGAGAAGAAGATGAATGGACTTCTTGGGACACCCCTGAAGGGTCTGGTATGGATTTTGGGGGGACCCCTACGCTATTTTTTTAAAATTTGGCCTGGTAATGGACTGGGGGGGAACCCATGCCATTTTTTTCAATGAGTTTTATCTATATTACGGAGGCCCGACAATTCCTTACAGCCGCGATCAGTTTTAAATTACTTTTTTTCCTTTAGAAATGTCATTTTGCGCCACTTTACAGGCATACTATAGACACCCCTTGGCATGATATTTAACCGCTTGCCGACCAGTGCACGATGATATACTTCGGCACAATGGCACGGCTGCACAAATGGGCGGCATTGTGTGCTCCGCGACCGTGCCCGCGGGAACAGCGGACTCTATGTCCACCAGTGTCCTGCGATTGTGTCACGGAGTGGCAGAACGTAGAGATGCCTATGTAAACAAGTTCTGCCTAGTGACATGACAGAGATCTACTGCTCCCTGTCATCAGGAGCAGTGATCGCTGTCATGTCCTAGGTAGCCCACAGTTAGAATCACTCCCTAGGACACACTTAACTCCTTGATCGCCCCCTAGTGTTTAACCCCTTCCCTGCCAGTGTCATTAACACCGTAATCAGTGCAATTTTATAACACTGAACGCTGTATAAATGATAATGGTCCCAAAATAGTGTCAAAAGTGTCCGATGTGTCCGCCATAAGTCACGATAAAAATCGCAGATCGCCGCCATTACTAATAAAAAAAAAATAATAATAATAATAAAATGCCATAAATCTATTCCCTATTTTGTAGATGCAATAACTTTTGCACAAACCAATCAATATACGCTTATTGCGATTTTTTTTTTTTTTAGAAGAATACCTATCGGCCTAAACTGAGGAAAAAAATAGTTTTTTTACATTTTTTGGGGGAATTTTTATTATAGCAAAAAGTAAAAAATATTGTTTTTTTTTTTCAAAATTGTCGCTCTTTTTTTGTTTATAGCGCAAAAATTAAAAATCGCAAAGGTGATCAAATACCACCAAAAGAAAGCTCTATTTATGGGAGAAAAAAAGGATGTCAATTTTGTTTGGGTTCAATGTTGCACGACCGCGCAATTGTCAGTTAAAGCGACGCAGTGCCGTATTGCAAAATGTGCTCTGGTCAGGAAGGGGGTAAATTCTTCTGGAGCTGAAGTGGTTAAAGGAATATTTCATTTTTATTGTTTCACTTTAAGCATTATTAAAATCACTGCTCCTGAAAAAAACCCGCCATTTTTAAAACTTTTTTGGATTGATAAATGTCCCCTGGGGCAGGACCCGGGTCCCCAAACACTTTGTAAGACAATAACTTGCATATAAGCCTTTAAAATGAGCATTTTTGATTTTCCATGTTCGTGTCCCATAGACTTTAACGGTGTTCGTCCAAATTTTTTGCCTGTTCGCAAGTTTTGGTGCGAACCGAACCGGGGGGTGTTCAGCTCATCCTTAATCTACATCTAAAGGAAGCTAAGCCTAGTACACATGGGCTGAATCTCAGACGGCATCGGCCGGTTCAATAGAAACCATGTGAACAGCAGCCGTTACAACAGAAGATGGCCATTTGGCCGGCTTCTGTCAAAGGGGCATGACTGAGAAAGGTCTGCCGATCGGCTCCTGATCAGTGCTCTCAGGCAATGGAAGACAGCACTGATTGGAGTGTTCTAGCGGGGGGGGGCGCCCCTCTGTCAGATCACAACAGCTCAGTGAGGGAGATCACTTTACTAATGTGGGATCATTAGTACAGCGGCTCCAACCGGAGCTGACAGTTTTTTTCTGTTCAACCCCCTCGGCTGAAAGGAAAAAAATCAGTTTGTACCAGGCTTAAGGCTATGAACATTGAAGTTGTTAGTTAATGTATTATGAGATAATATGTAAAGTCTATGCAAATCCTAACAATTACCTTTATTTGCTCCATTTTGGTCTGCTATGTGTATTTTTGAAAGGGTTTGTTATAGAGAATTGATAAATGGAAACAAATACCTGTTAATCCTGCAAGGAATCCAATGCTGTCTTGTTTCCTGAGCACTCTATGATGTTATCTAAAGCTATGTTAACAGCTCACCTCTGCAAACTACTAAAAAAAAAGTCCACCTATGCTATGGCAGCAGGTGTTGTCCTAACACAGTTATTGTCCTATGGGTATAACACTGCTTTTCTATTTAGTGCAATGAGTTAGTGCTATCATCCTAGCACAGGAAGTTTGTTAATGGCAGGATGACCAGATGAAAATGAAGTAAAAAAAAAGGCTGAAAAAGAAAACTGTAGACACCACATTGAAGAACTGGTAAGGTGCAATACAGTGTATATAAATGTTTTGTTCTTCGGTTCACATATACAGTTCTGCTCAAAAGTTTGCATACTAGGGCAGAAATTGTGAAATTTTGGCATTGATATTAAAAATATGACTGATCTACCTGACCTTGGCTTGGTATCAAGAGATCCCCAAATTGTCCACTTCTTATTAAGTGATTGAACAGTACTGACTAGCAAATTCAAGGCTTTGGATATATTTTTGTATCCTTTTCCACCTTTGTAAAGTTTCATTATCTTGTTACGCAGGTCTTTTGACTGTTCTTTTCTACCTCCTCGTGGCTCAGTGTATAGCCTGCTTAGTGCATCCATGTGAGAGCTAACAAACTCATTGACTATTTATACACAGACACTAATTGTGATTTAAAAAGCCACAAATGTGGGAAATTTAACCTTTAAATGCTATTTTAACCTGTGTGTGCCACCTCCTGTGTCTGTACCAAGGCCAAACATTCCAGTGTATGTAAACTTTTTATCAGGGCCATTTGGGTGATTTCTGTTATCATTCCCATTTAAAAGGATCCAAAAAAACGACGTGATAATAAATAACTTCATGTGATTGCTATCCTTAAATAAAAGAGTTTTTTGGCATGATCAGTCATATTTTCAATATTAATGCCAAAATGTCACAATTTCTGCCATTATATGCAAACTTTTGAGCACAACTGTGCTTTATATCTTTAGAAGCTAGACTCGAACTGCCTCTAAGGGGAGCACACATTCAGAACAAGCAACACAGCAGAGAGGCAAGATGAGATGGGGACTTCAATGCATGTTGATATAATATTTAGAACAGTAGCAGCAAGTATTGTACAAATCATAATGCTCTAAAAGTTCAATTAACACGTGTGGTTACATAGTAGAATGTAACCCCCTCAGGCCACAAAGATCAGAAGAATGATCGGTTATCTCTCACAGAGAAAACAACACAAAGCAGTGAATTGAGCTGAAAGAACTACAAATTTCCTTTATAACAAACCAGTGCAAACAACATTGAAATATAATTTCTCATTGGTTAGAAACATGATATTATATTCACAGTCTTACAAACACAAAGTGTGGGTTACCCAGCGGTGGTCTAGCCAGTGGAAGAGTCCATGCACTCTCACTATTGTACAGGTAACCATTAGCTGCAAATTAAATGTTTAAGGCTCATTTTTCAAAATACTTCCCTACCACTTTTGAACTTGAGAGGCAATATTGAATGGATGTCGCCTCTGGGCTTGAATTTGACAAGGGAAAGGTGAAGCCTCTTAAAGATAGTAAAAAAGGCTAGTGGTTGCCTGCCATAGCTGCATCAAGTTTCAAGCACTGAGAAACGTTCCCAGAGAGACCATTCTCATTTAAAGGTTTTTATTGAGTACAACAGACAGGGCAAAAAAAGTCCAACAACATGCATTTGTACATTAAGAATGGGCTAATTAACACAACAATAAGAATGTAGCAACCCCTAATAGGGGCCTAGTGAATCGGTGGTTGTTAGTATAGCTCCAGCTCCCCTATGTGGGACTGAGTATAGAAACATCAAAATAAGACTTTGTTATTGTCACAAGTCAGGTGCACCAAACAATTTTTCAAACATGATGAAAAAGCACTTCATCACGGAGAATAGAAGACAGACAGGTAAGGATAGGCGGAGAAAGCAGGATCGATAGAAATAAGAAGAGGAGGGAATAGAGTTGGGGGAAGGGAAAAAAAAAAAAGGAGGGGGGGGGGGGAGTAGGTTGTAAAAGCAGGTGGTTATGGAATCATGCACGGTTACAATTGCTCTACCGAGGGCGTCACAAAGGTGTTATAGTCTTTAGAGAATCGAAACTTGTGCCAGTACCAGGTTTTATTGAATTTTTCCTCTTTTCGATGTAAAGCGGCCGTCAATTGTTCCATCAAGTTTATTTCATTCACCACAGCTATCCATTTACCAATAGTAGGGGGTTCCGTACTTTTCCACTTTTGCGGAATACATATTTTAGCGGCATTAAGGAGATGCATCATTAGGGACTTTTTATAACGATGCCTCGGCGTGAGGTGGAGTAAGTACTGTGCGGGGTCATCTGACAGTGAAATGTCTGTCAGTCTAAAAATCACCCGTCTGATATCGTCCCAGCAGGGGCGGACCCGAGGGCATGTCCAGAATACGCGCAGCGTACCATCAGATTGTTGACATCGCCAGCAGGTAGAAGGAACTGAAGGGTAGATCTTATGTAGGAGTGTGGGTACTCTATACCAGCGGGTCAGCATCTTAATCCCCACCTCCTGAAACCTACTCGCGATTGAGGAGCGGTGAGCAAAAAACAAAATGCGTTCTCTCTGGTTCTTTGAAAAGGCCCAATTCAGATCGCTTTCCCACTTCAGTAGAAAGGGAGGTATATAGCTGTCTTGGGGCTCAATCAGCATCCTATACATTAAGGACAGTAGACGGCGGAGAGGGGCAGGATCTAGATATAACCTCTCAAAGTCAGATGTGGAGTAGCTAGCGGAGGGCACGAAATGCGAGGCGGTGAGAAAGTGTCTAATCTGTGTGGCTCGCCATATGTCTAGAGAGGGCGACAGCATTGCTTGAATTTCCTCAATAGTGCACCATCGATCCTCTTGAAGACATTCTTGAAGTCTATATCTGTTGGACGAGAGGAATTCCCTGAACCTCCTCCCCGATAGACTAGAAGGAAACTCCTGGGCTCCAATAACTGGTGACAAAGGTGAGGGGGTGTGCGGGGTCATTGTGACGCAACCCGATTTTACTACTACCGATAGCGTAGTTCCAATCAATGGGTGGGACTTTAAGGGCACCGGCAGGGTAGAAGTCTGCCACAACAAGGTGGACAGCGGGAAGGGGGACATTGCCTGTTCCACCCCCACCCACTCCTTCTCTGAGACATGTTTGGTTCAGTCTAGGGCTCTGGTTAGATGGACCGCATAGTAATATTTAAATGGGTCTGGGAACCCTATACCACCTCGGTCTTTTGATAGGGACAGGGTGCAATGAGACAGGCACAGGGTGCAATGAGACAGTCTTTTAGATTTGTAGCCCCAGAGGAAGTTCAAAAACTCCCCACGGACAGAGTGTAGGAAGTGGCTTGGGATCACTATTGGTAATGTTTGGAGGAGGTACAATAATTTTGGCAAGACTGTCATCTTTAAAATGCTATTCCTACCCAGCCAGGAGAAAGAATTCTTGTGCCAACATTGAAGATCTAAGCATAAGGAAGTGAGTCAGGGGGAGAAATTTGCCTGAAAAACCTCGGACAGTGAGGGAGTAAGATATACGCCCAGATATTTAATTTTGTGGTGGGCCCAGGTGTAGAAAGACCATTCTAATGCATGCATTATTCACAGCACTTGAATGGGTTTGGAACCAACCATAGTACTGCTATGAGCATTTGCCATTTGGACCATGCCTAAGTGGTTAGTGGGTACAGAGTTTATATATTCCTTAGCAGCTATCAACGATTAATACAAGGAGATGCCTTGCCACTCTAGTAAACTTAAGGATAAATGGCTGTGTTGACTGGCTGAAGAGACAGGTTCCCTCTACAGCTACTTGTTGTTCAAGGGCCCTGAGGGGATAGGCTGAAGATCACAAGGGCTATCACTCATCAGTCGTACCAGGTCTCGAGTGACACAGTACTGGTAGTGCAATTAATCTGATATGACAAGTGACAATCTGCTATGTTTTGTGTCGAATGCAAACATACAAATGTTTGCAATGAGCTTAGGGGCTGAATATGACAGCTCACATCATTTTTATTACCTTTTCCAGTGCCACGCACTGCATTAACTACATGGGAGCTGGAGGGGTTTGAGAAACAGATATCTTTATCCAACTTACTTGTGAGAAATAACAGAAAAGAAAGAAAAATAGAAGAAAACAGAAAATGCGTAGTACACATATTTTTCATTCAGTAAGATAATCTAACCAGTTGACATTGGCAGTGCAAATGTGAGTCACAGCGTTTTATGTAGGCATTATTTAATTCCCTTATTTATATTATATGAATATATTGCACAGTGAGCCATTCACATCAGTCATTCACATCAGTCTATTCATCTAAAGACTTCAGATCACTTATAAAAACACACATATTGACTGTAAAGCCAGCTTGAACAGATACTATTTAGCCTACAGGTATGTTTTTGATCATTGGAGGACCTTGGGCACTCTGAGAAAGCAGCCACATGGCCGTAGTGACTATTACAGTAGATTCCATGCAGATAGTTTTCCTGGTAAGAAAAGCCAAGACCGTATTTTGCAAGGCAGTTATGCTTATCACTTAGCCAACATGCTGCCTACAGAATAAAAATATGGTAAAGTAAATGATTTTAGGGAATATAACAAATCATTAGCTTTTAGGGAAAATTTCAGTTTAGAGCCACATCCACCTTAAAATGTATTTTATAGTTAAGGAAATCCACAGTGATGCTGAAATAAGGATTTCACCCCAGTGGTTTGTGTATCTGCCACCTCCATTAAGGCCATATGGAAGGTGTCATAATAATAAAGATGGTCTTTTTAATAAACAGCACACATATTAACATATCTCAACTAAATACTGTAGATGGTTCTAGCAACAAAAGGACATTTAAGGAAGATGTACACAGTACGTGAACCCTAAGTGCCTATTTTCAACCATGCATTTTAATACACAGCTTACAGTATGTACACAGGTTAGCCAATGTTTTAATTGGTTCTAGTTCAAATCTGTGTGATTGGCTGAAAATTTTTTGGTGTGTTGACGTGCACTGATGACAATATTATGTTAGATTTAACATGTAAGATTACCAACATACAGCCACATACGTTTTTACTTACATAATTTTTTTAAGACATTATATAGATAGATGTGTAATATTTTATAACATGTTGTATGAAGGTCCTTCAGGATGGTCTATTATACTATTCTAATTTATAAAAACATGTGTTACTGTGTCACACCTTTGATGATATAAAAACAATAAAGCATTTTTTTTTATCTTATAAAAACAATTTTAATGTAATTTTTTTTGCTTAAAGTATTTGTTACCCCAACACTTCATATTCCAGATATGTGCCTACTGTATTATATACTTGTATGAGAAAGTATCCTGTCCTCTTTGTATTGCTTCCTTTATATAAAAATCACTGGTGTTCCTGCTATTCCCCTTGCTTTCCTATTAAAAATTGACCACACTAAGCAGAAAGGCACACCGTGGTCAGTCAAAAACAGGTACCCGCTCCCCCCTCCGAGAGGTGCCAAATGTGGCAGCAGAGGCGGGAGGTAGAAAACAAGTGGAGCTACCCCTTTTGGGTGGAGCTCTGCTTTAACAGCTTAAAGATCGCCCCACATATACACAAGAATTTTACCGTCGAATATCCAAACACATCTATCACATGCAAATTGGTAATCACTACCTACCACTTGGGCGACATGTGGTGGCAGTGCATAATTACAAGATGCCTAAAGTATCCTTCACCGCACTCGATCGAATTCATATACCAGACCGAGGCGGTGATTGGAGCAAAACTTTATTGCAACATAAACAGAGGTGGATATTCAAATTGGATGCCACCTCCTTTCCAGGATTAAATGAGGCCATCTCTTTTGCCCCATTTTTAAAGGGCTTTGTTTCTGGGAAAACCCAATAATATAATTTTCCCAGAATATCTGTTCAACAATAAAGGTTTTTTGGTTATTTCGCATTTTCTCTCTTCCCCCCTCTCTCCTGGCTTACTCTTTATTATTTCCAGTATCATCTATTATTATTTTCTGTTTTTTGCTTTGGTTTTTGCTCTGTTTTGTTTTGATTTTGCAGATGTATTAATGTATGCGATTGATGCTGCTTGCGTTTATTGATGTCTCAGGTATAATACTGTATGTGATGCCCCAGCAGCATCGTTGTTGAGGCTCAATAATTACCATGTTCAATCAAAAATTATGCCAGTTTGGGAGAATATACCCATGCATGTCATATACCATTTTATTATTATATATTTTTTCTGTTTGCCTTTATGTTTCAAATCAAATGACTTTGCCTCTTTTCCCTTCGGGAGCCTGGCGCCTCGGCCACTGCCGCCTCCGGATCGGGGGTTTTCCCTCTGATGTGCCTTCCCGGCAAGGGGGAGAGGGAGCAGTAACCATCCAGCGGCTCCTCCCCTTTTTTCCCTATCAGGCACCCGGGCTGGCACCAGCTGCCGCATTGGGGATCTTTCCTCCTTGCCGGCGGCATTCCGGAACACTCTTGGACGTTTCCACACACTGTGCATGCGCGGGGCGCCGAGCGCGCGATGTTATGTGAGAACGTCACGCAGTTGTGACGAGAGCGATGTCATTTCAGGGCTGTTGGTTCTTCCTGAATGCCGGGGAAGCCACACAAGGCTGTCTGAATGGCGGCCATGCCCCCTGCGATGGTCTGATTGGCCGTTCGGACACACACCTGTGTCGGATCCATGATGGTGAGTACACGCCCTCAATAAGCAGTGCATATATGGGTGGCAATGACTAAGGACCCTCAGCTTTTTCCTCTTTGGTGGGTCAGAAGTACATGCAGCTCCCGCACTGTAAGTATACACTTCAGCAGTATGATCCTGCACCATTCCTGCCCAATACATCTATGGTTGAAAATCAATTATCTACTTTTTAATTACTTATAGTGATATCTTTTATATGCATTTATTTCAGACTAGTCGACTCTTATTGGGCACTGATCCATTGAGCCTGACACAGCTTGCAGCCAATCCCGGGTTATGTTACAAGCTACAGTCTGATCATTAGGGCAGCATGGTGTAGTCTCATGTGTGCCTTAAACAGCCTTTAAGGTATTTTTTGGGTTCTTTCATGCTTTGAACTCATTCTGGGCACCTCCTTTCACTCTATGGTTCACTTGTGTCATTTTTTCTCACTTATGTTGTCATTTATTGCACTCGGCTCACGCACATCGCACTTGTCTATTTTCATTTTATCGCACTGCGCGTGCTCATACACCCCCCACCTTGCTTTTTTCTTCTCATCACTATTTCTCCTTTTCTCTTTTCTTCATCACACATTACTCACCATTACTTTCACATACTGATATTGATTGAGCTGGTGCTTCTTACCTGGACCCCCTATGTAACCATCTTATTTAATCAGTTTTACCACTTTACCTATGTTCATATTATTTTCTTTATATTATAAACTTTCATACATACACTTTTGGAACATTTTGAGGCCTCCAGCTGCATACATTGTATGCATGGAAATTTATGCCTCCTAGTTGGTTAATTGATTATTCATTAATCAATAACCCTTTACCTCCTTTTACATACCATGGGCGCATTACTCTATTTCTGGAATCTTACCACATGTGTGGCCTGTTCCCCGACCGATCGTGTGACTTGGTGGGGGGCGATTTCTAGTGTGACTTCTCGTAAGTCACATCATTGGACTACTGCCCCGTGTTTGGTTGCTGTGGCGGTGGAGGTGTTTTGGGACCCATTGGGGAAGGAGAAGAAGTAGCTTTTAAAGGGATCTCCATGCAAGAGACCTTTTTCCTTGCTGGACATACATTGTTGGGTAATTATAGTATATATATGCACCGTATATTAATTTGTATTTTGTGTATGTAAATCGTTACATGTGTACCTATGTTCTATATATATTTCTTAGCAGAATGACCCTCTGAAGAAGACCCTTGGTATATGGGTTCACTTTTCATATTGTCAACATTTTTTGTTCAATGGTGCTATGGAATTTTGTCTGCAAATGTATGTTTAGCTCATTAAGTTTGAAAGTGCTTCCTACTGGAGCTCATTTTCTTTTAAATTTTATACTATACCAATTTTGTAATAATAATACGTAACCTTTTTTCATACTCCATTGACTCAATTTTCTCACTTTCTTCTCAGTTAGGTGTCCGATTTGTCCACCGCAATGTCGCAGTCCCGCTAAAAATTGCTGATCGCTGTCATTATTAGTAAAAAAAAAACTGCTCAATTCTGCTGCATGTTTTTTTACCAAAAACATGCAGAAGAATACATATTGGTCTATACTGATGAAAAAATGTGATTTTTAAAAAATTTTATTGGATATGTTTTTATAGTAGAAAGTAAAAATAGTTTTTTTTTCAAAATTGTCGTTCTTTTTTTGTTTATCGTGCAAAAAATAAAAACCTCAGAGGTAATCAAATGCCACAAAAAGAAAGCTCTATTTGTGGGAAAAAAGGACATACATTTTATTTGGGTACAGTGTCGCACGACCGTGCAATTGTCAGGAAAGCACTTCATCCCCAGAAGGATTTACCCACTTCCTGAATAAAACAATTAAAAAAGCTATAAACAATAAAAGAGTGACAATTTTGAAAAATAAGACAACATTTTTTACTTTCTGCTATAAAACATTTCCAAAAAAAAATGTAAAAAAACAAATTTATTCATCAGTTTAGGCCGATATGTATTCTGCTACATATTTTTAGTAAAAAAACCCCAATAAGCGTATATTGATTGGTTTGCGCAAAAGTTATCGCGTCTACAAAATAGGGGATAGATTTATGTAATTTATTATTATTATTTTTTTTTTTTATTAGTAATGGTGGCGATCAGTGATTTTTAGCAGGACTGCGACATTGTGGCTGACAGATTGGACACCTAACTGACATTTTTGACACTTTTTTGGGAACAAGTGACATTATTACAGTAATCAGTGCTAAAAATATGCACTGTTATTGTACTAATGACACTGACAGGGAAGGGGTTAACATCAGGGGCGATCAAGGGGTTAAATGTGTTCCCCGCAGGTGTTTTCTAACTGTATGGGGGATTGTGTGACTGGGGAAACGCACAGATCCATTTTCCTGCTTAGCAGAAAGACAGGATCTGTGTGATCTCCCCTGTCAGAACAGAGATCTGCCCTGTTTACACAGGCAAATCCCTGTTCCGACACTACGGGGAACGACCGTGGGTGGCTGGCAGACATTGAGTCTGCTGGATCCGCTGATTGGCTCCCCCACTGGCCAATGGTAGCGCACGTGCCCACAAAAGCGAGTTTCCGAGCCGACATACACCTACGGCGATTTGCGGGATCGTATAATGACGGCGGCTGGTCAGTTAAAGCAGTTAAAGTAAGGCAGTGCAGTATTGCAAAAAATGGCCTGGTCATGCAGGAGGGGGGGGGGGTGTGAACCTTCTAGAGCTGAAGTGGTTAAAGCGTGTAAGAACGCATGAAAACACATGAAAAAGTTGTGACTCTAGTTGCAACTTTTTTTTGGAACCAGCCCCAATTTAATGATTATTATTGCCTTTGGTCCTCCAGGGAAGCCTGTGAGGCCTGCTGCAGCTCATGGTGATTCAGCAGCAATCTTCTCGTGTCTATTTGTCACCCTCAGTTGCACATAATGGCCTGTATTTTTACCATTCACCACTCATTTAAAATTACCTTAAGGATGCATAAAGTTACGTCACACTGTTGTCATTAACTGTGCTAAAATTACTGTATTGGATAGAGCTGCACAGAAATGTCTGCCAAACGCTTCATTTGCATTACATCTACACAGCACTAATTTGTAGGTTGTGCTAAAGTAAATAAGAAACTACAACCTGAAAAGCTTCAGTATTTGGACACATTCCAAGGGTGAAAGGGGTCATTACTCCATCACAAAGTCATTTTATAAGGGTGTGTTTGGGATGCATTCTTAAATTTCCTTTGCTCAAGGCCTGAGAAAAGACAGACAATAGACCACAAAGCTGGATGAAATATCATGTTGTACACTGCCTTTGTTCCTCTGGAAATGTTCTTCAGCATTAGTTTCCTAAATTCCAGCAGCCATGCTTTATTCCTTCATGGGTATAACCTCATGGATTTCGGAAATTCTAATCTTTTTTATTCATTTTTGGATGAGGCAAACAATAAAATTTATTTTGTACAGGAAAGCAAGAAACATTTTATTACAAAGTATAGGTAGCATTGTTTAGGCTCTCCTAGACATCCCATGCAGTCCTATTAATACTGCAAGTTAACTTCACCAAAATTTACATCTTAAGAACAACACTGAATATTGAATTGAGGAAGCCCTAGGCGCTGTGAACAAACATGCCCTAAATCATTATCTAGGCACAACAAGTGCGTTTACTTCTACCTATTATGATTTCTCAGTTATTTTTAAAGAGTATCTAAACCCCCCAAAAAATATATAATATATTTCAGTTTACAAGTCCTTAGATGTGGTGGCTGCATTCGGTCTCCTATTTTCAAGCTTTTGACATAGTAATCCTGTGAAGAACACACTCCCTGTCCCTGTTTCCCAGACATGCTGAACATGTACTTAGCTTGACAAATGAAAACTAATGTTGTCACCTCACCTATAAGGACAGGTCAATATATTACATTTTTTTTTCTTGTACTTAGATATCCATTTTATAATGAAATAAACATTTAAACAGACTGTGCTGTCACCAAAAAAATTATTATATATATTTAAGTGCTTCACAAGCCTCTAATTTTATTACATTTAAATGGTAATAAAGTTACTCTCTAATTACAAGCCAGCCTGTCGCGATTTTCTAAAACTGGCAACAATTCAAAACGGAAAATTACTATCAAATACTTACCGTAATTTTCCTTTCCTGATGGACTCCATGGCAGTCTACGTGTGGGTTAACCCCACCTCCTCTCCAATGCTATAGGACCCCACTCCTATAAATTTGAGCTCACCGCTAGAGACTGCGTTCCGTAACTAGCCAACTCTTGACCGATGGGTGGGAACTCCGTCTGCCATGGAGTCCATCAGGAAAGGAAAATTATGGTAAGTATTTGATAATACATTTTCAGTTTTCCTGACAGACTCCATGGCAGTCTACGTGTAGGAAATAACTAGCCAGACCACACGGGTGGGTATGCTGATCAAAAGAAATGTAATTTGGCCAGTCAATCGACAGGATTCTTAAACTAAAGTTCACAGAAGATAGAGAAGCAGGTTCTATGCAGTAATGTGACATAAAGGTATTAATGGAGGCCCATGAGGCCGCTTTGCAGATGACGTCTGGAGCCACATGCCAGGCCGCTGCCTACAAAGCTGCTATGCCCCTGGTGGAATGTGACATCACCGCGTCTGGAAAACCAAGCCCTTAGCCCTATAAGCTTGCTGGATGGACTGGACGATACAGGCCGCAATTGTTCTGGTCAAAGCTCAAATCCTTCTGTTGTTGCCGGAGTGCAAGATAAACAAGTAGTTGGAGCGTCTAAAGGAGGAAGTAGCTTGCAAGTATTGCTTCAGTGTTCCGCCTACAGCCAGAGGGTGAACTTCAGTGAACCTCGGGCCCTGAATGTAGGTAGGACAATTTCTTGGTTCTCATAGAACACTGAAGTAACTTTCGGCTTTGAGTTAGGGATGAGGACCACCTGGTCCGGGAAGAAAGTCAGAAATGGTTCTTCATGACCCAAGGACCCGATCTCAGAAACCCTTTTGCCCAAAATGATGGCAACTAGGAAGGTGACTTTTGCAGAAAGGTCTTTGATAGAATGCGGAGCGGATCCTGTGGTACTGAGACCAGTCAGTGAGTCTAGAACAAGGGGAAGATCTCATTTGGGGCATCTTGGTCTTCTTTGGGGCCTGAGTCTTGTCACCCCATGGAAAAACTGCAGGATTAACGGGTGAACGGCCCATGATGTTTACGGGGAAGGCCGACAAGGCTGATCTGCCCGTAGAAGATGAGAATTCGACAAACTTGGCCCATATTCTCCCATAGACCTTATTCGTGTTCGCTTTTCTCAAGCTGAGGTTGGAAATCACTCTTGACGTGCACCCGAGAGATTCTGGCCTCTCCCTCTCAAGAACCAGACCATCAGTCTCAGTAATGCCGGAGGACTGCCCCCTGAGAAAGAAGGTCTGGCCTGAGAGAAAGAGGCACTGGGTCCCGGAAGCTGAGCTGGGTCAGGAGGGGAAACTATGCGCATGCGCAAAACCAAGCCTCGGTTTCGTCTGAGGATCGCGCATACGCGGAAGCATGCTGGAGCCGCGACCCGGAAGGGGGGCCGCGTCCTGGAACGCAGGAGCATTCCAGGCACCATAGAGGAACAAAAAACAAAAAGGGACAGGGCGCATGAAGGAAAAACAGAAAAGGGGGACAAATATACAAACTGCTGCCATGGAGGAATCTTCAGACCTTGCCAGCCGATCCTCCCTGCCTGGGTATACAAAGGCTATCCCCACCACTGGACACAGAGGCCTGGAGCCACGCACCCGCCCATGGCTGGGCCCTGGGTTATCTTGACACCGCTATGAACGTATGCCTGGCACCAACCTCGATCGATTGGACATCCGTAAATGTGAATACATTGCTTGTAGGTCCAATGAGGAGGACAAAAAAGGAATGCAGTCTCTAGTGGTGAGCTCAAATTTATGGGAGTGGGGTCCTGTAGCATTGGAGAGAAGGCGGGGTTAACCCACACGTAGACTGCCATGGAGTCTGTCAGGAAATGTTGCTCTCACACAAGCATGGTAACACTACTGGTATTCTGAATACTGTTTGTGTATGGACCTGTGATTGGCTTATTGCTGTTCCCAGAAGTCTGCACAGGGCTAGAGGTAACTTCAAACATCCCCTATTTCAGAAAACCAATAAAAAGTATTAAAAAAAACAACAACAAAAAAAACATCCTCTATAATGTTGTTGAAGTGGAACTTCAAGCAGTATTAAAGCCAAAAGCAAACATTTATTGTGTTGCAGCTTACTAATTCTTAGATGTATTGGCTGCATTTATTTCCTTTTTTAAGCTTGCTTTCTTCTATTTTCATCTGATGATCCAGCCAGAAACTCTGTTGTTTTTCACAAGCTCAAGCTTTCCAGCAGAGTGTATCAATTTACATAGATGATTGAAACCACTGAACAGTTACAGGGGAGATTCAAATGATTTTATTCATCCATGCAAAACCTTTATCCCAAAATAATAAAAACAAAACAAAAAAAAAACGGTGTGCTGTAACTGATTATAAAGTGTAAGCTGGAGCTTGTATTCAATTTGTTTGTGTAATTAAATCTGCTAATACATTTAACACTCCCCTCCCAGACTGACAATGCTGCTGTCTGCTGTGCCTCCTGTTCTCATTCCTCCAGAGTTGCGTCAAACTAATACAGGAGGTGCGTTACTGAGCAGATCACAAGGATAAAAACAAAGGGGAAAAAAGCCAAAGAAAAGAAAACTGATGCAGCCACCACCAATCTAATGTTTGCTATGCTGCAATATATACAATTTTTGGTTTAATACCGCTTTCTTGGATGCTGCTATTATAGCCCTGGTAGAGCCTGTGGGGATCTTCCCATGCACATGCAAAAAAAAGAGAGAAAGTTTTGAACTTCCCTGGAAGCAGTCTTGGTGCATACGTAGGTAACCCCACTCATACGCAGATAACCAGGAAACCCAGGGAGGGAGGGGGGGCAGGGCAGCACCACATGCCTTTAAAGTAATACTAAACCCAGGACCAGGAGTGGCGAGTCCATAAGGGGCGCAGGGGTGCCGCCCCCCTAGTTTGAATGTGAGGATGCATGTGGGGCGCCGGTCTCATAGGTTTCTATGAGTTTTTTTTTTTTTTCAAGCCACATGATTAGAGCCAGAGGCTCTACGTAGCTTGAAATAGGTTGGGGCGCAGAGCACTGCGCCATGAATCCACCCATTTGTGACACTAGCAAATCAGTATTCGCTATGGTCTTCCGGCTTCTCCTCCTAGCCAATCAGGACAGGAGGCAGATCGGGTTGGCCGGGAGGAGAAGCTGAGGAAGCCACAGAGGGGTGAGTGCGGTGGACTGTGGAGGGCTGAGTGCAGACCTGGGGACTTTGTTTG
The DNA here is from genome assembly GCF_042186555.1 of Aquarana catesbeiana. Classification (NCBI taxonomy): domain Eukaryota; kingdom Metazoa; phylum Chordata; class Amphibia; order Anura; family Ranidae; genus Aquarana; species Aquarana catesbeiana. Next base: position 115,506,014 of record NC_133336.1, read on the forward strand.
CTGCCCCCCCCTCAAAAAAAAGTTTAGCACCAGCTGCCACTGCCCAGGACCCTGCATTCACTATATCTGGTCTCCCACAGTACACAGAACATGGAAATGCAATAATTTTAGTAAATATAAGCTGCTAAATACCTTTTCTCATCAGCGGTTAGAGCAGTCTTGTGACTTCTATCAGAGTCTGGTTAAAGCTTGTAGGGGGAGTCTTCATTCAATCCTGATTGTCCTATAAGGCTGCAGGATCCCTGACCCTCTGTCTGAACAGTGCTGATTGGCCCTGTGCTGATCGCATGCACTCTCCCAACAAAAAAAAAACTCTCTAGCAATACACACCAAACTGAGCATGTGCAGCTTGCCCCCAAGGCTCTGTTCTATCAGGAGATAGATTGGGGATTGTGGAAGAAGGGGAGGATCAGAGGAGACAGGATCAAACAGCAAGTATAACAAGCATGATTTACTGCATATACACACTGATTTTACTGTTGTGGGTTTAGTAACACTTTAAGAGTGAAGTTCTGCTTTAAAGTGGAACTAAATTCAAAAAGTGAAGCTTTTCTATGGTATAGAGGACATTTATAATTGTTAATTGGAACTAAGCAATACCCATAAAATAAATGTGAGGGTGCCTAGGCATTGCTGCCTCTGGCTGCTAGTTTCATGTGGATAGGTGTGAGATTTGTTAAGGACATTACTGTACTGTTAGGAAAGGCAAGCACAGGGTGCTGGAGTTAGTAAACTATCAAATGTAACACTTTAAACTTAGCACACTTACAGTACATAGTGGATACATGAAGAGCGGCATAAAGAGTTCAGGCTGACAGGCAACACACTCAGAAGATGACAGGTGGATGTAGCACCACAAGACATCCAGCAGTGTGCTACAGTGAGAATACAGCCATGCCGAGAACACAGCAGACACAATTGGCCTGTGACGTCAGGGATAAGCAGGGCCACAACGCGTTTCAGATGCTCAAACGCCTTTTCAATTCCCACTGGGGTAACATATCCTTTAAGGAAGACCACAGCAGCATTTTTTTTCAGGAAAGGTCTTTTAACTATGTTGGAGCCTATAAAAGCCAGAAGCTGGTCTGCAATGCCTTTCTTTAGTGTGGCTTTACTTTAACTCCCCTGGATAAACCTTTGGAAATAATCATACAGATAGGGGGAGATTTAACTGATTGACGATCATATAACTTACATAAACGGCAGCACCTAGTAGGTGATCCTGCACTTTCGGGTCTGGGGCGCACATGCGTGCTACCGGCAACCCTTTTCTGTGGTGATTATACACAGCAAGAGCCGATCTGCGGGTACGGAGGACTAGACCGCCGACACCCAATCATCATTAGGCAGAGGGCCGAACGGCCGAAGTGAACAAGGCAGATCACCGTTCTGTCAGTAGGGAAAGCATTGATACTGTGTTCCTGCAAAGCAGGAACATGGATCAATGCCTTCCCCTAGTAAAAGCACCTCCCACAGTACACAAGCACTGGCTAGGCACACAGTTAACTCTTTGATCACCCCTGATGTTAACCCCTTCCCAGCCAGTGTCATTAGTAAAGTGACAGTGCATATTTTTTAGCACTGATCACTGTATTAGTGTCACTGGTCCCCAAAAAGTGTCAAAAGTGTCAGTTAGTGTCCAATTTGTCAGCCGCAATATTGCAGTCCCGCTATAAGTTGCTGATCACCGCCATTACTAGTAAAAAAATAAATAAATAAATAATATCCCATAGTTTACCAAACATATGTAGCAGAATACATATTGGCCTAAATTTATGAAGAAATTAGATTTTTAAATTTTTTTTTTTTTTTTTATTGGATATGTTTTATACCAGAAAATAAAAAAAAGATGTTGTTTTTTTTCAAAATTGTCAGTCTTTTTTTGTTTATAGCGCCAAAAATTAAAAATGCAGAGATGATCAAATACCACCAAAAGAAAGTTCTGTTTGTGGGGAAAAAAAGAACATAAATTTTATTTGGGTACAGTGCCGCACGACTGCGCAATTGTCAGTTAAAGTAACGCAGTGCCGTATCGCAAAAAATGAATTTTCATGAATCATGAAGGGGGGCAAATCTTCTGGAGGTCAAGTGGTTAAAATTGGTGCAAACAGAATCTGATGCAGCTGTGCATAGTAACCAATCAGCTTCTAAGTTTTATTGTCAAACCTTAAGGCCCCTTTCACACAGACGCTCCGTGCAACAGATTCCGCTTGCTCAGCGGCGGATCGCTCCGCTGATCCCTGCTGAGAAGAGGGATGACATAGTTCTGATCTCCTCTATGGGGAAATCGGATAGAAATGGACCGCTTGTTCATTTTCATCCAATCCGCCAGATGGATGGGGAATAGGACCACCATCTGTCTGGATTTTGCGGGCAAGATCGCAAAATCCATGCAATGCATATGTCATGCATGCAATGTCAAGCTGCAGCAAGCAAAGCCAGCAGAATATTAGCATGCATAAAAAAAGGAATATACCGTATATACAGTACTCGAGTATAAGCCGACCCGAATATAAGCCGAGGCACCTAATTTTACCACAAAAAACTGGGAAAACTTATTGACTCGAGTATGAGCCTAGGGTGAGAAATGCAACCTACTGTAAGTGGAAAAGAGGGTCAACAATGCCCATTTGTAGCCTCACTGTGCCCATTTGCAGTCATAGGTCAACCCCAAACTTCAAACTCAGTAGTTAAGGGTTCCTAGATGTCCCCTAGCTACAGCCAAAATTTGGGGTCTCTGGACCCAAAGGATCCCGAAATGACATTGCTGCAGATGGACACGGTTGACTGACTTTGGGGTGCCGTATCTTGGGGCCACTTGGTGCTAGGAACCCCAAATTTGGTGTGCAAACCCAGTGGAACTACAACATATCCAAAGCTGGGGTTCATAGCACCTAGTGGCCCCAACATACAGGGCCCCAAAATGGGTTCAGAAAATGTCAAGCACTTCTACAGCAGAGAATGACATTTTCCGAACCGACTTTGGGGCCCCGTATCTCGGAAAACCTTTCCGAGATACAGGGCCCCAAAATCGGTTTGGAAAATGTAATTTTTTTGCTGCAGAAAAGTGCTTGACTAGAGTATAAGCTGAGGGGGGCACGTTCAGCACAAAAAAATGTGCTGAAAAACTCGGCTTATACTCGAGTATATACGGTACTCCAGGGATAAAACGATAATCCTGCCATTTTAAAAAACTCTGGTTAGGCTACATATTCTGATTAGTTCTGGTCACCAATCCTCAGAAGGGATGTGCTGGAACTTGATGAGATTCCAGAGAAGGACAACTAAATTTTTATGGGGACTGGAGGACCTCAATTATGAGGATCGACTACAAGTGCTAAAATTCTTCTCCCTGGAGAACAGACACTTGAGAGGAGATATGATAGCGATTTACAAATATCTCAATGGGGATCCCAGTATAAGTCTGAAACTTTTCAATCCCAGGGAGTGTAGGAAGACACGGGATCACACGATGAGACTGGAAGAGAAGCAATTTAACCTTAAGCTGCATAGGGGGTTTTTCAGTGTTGGGATGGTAAGGATGTGGAACTCTTTTCCACAAATCGGTAGTGCCGGCAGAAAGTATGGATAGTTTTAAAAGACTCTGGGATATGCATCTTAGCAAAAACAATATATGGGGATATGGGAAATTATTTTCTACACACCTACACAGGTTGAACTGTTGTCTTTATTCAACCTTACCAACTATGCAACTATGATCAGATTACGGCAGATGTCAGCGGACTCCGCTTCTCCATAGAGGAGACTGCAAGGTCTGATCAGATCCTCCTGAAGAATTGACTGGACCCGATCGGACAGCCCGTGTGAATGGGCCCATACTGGGCAAGCTGAAGTTAGAAGCTGATTGGTTACTATGCACCAGGTTTAGTAAACCCCCCTCAGTTTCTCTGGTGGGTATAAAATCAATCACTGAAGTCAGAGACAGCCAGGTAATTCGCATAGATCCGCTATGGCAGCTCCATTCAGTATAGATTTCCTTTAGTACAAATAAGATACTCCCTGCTAATAAAGTACTGTGTCCAGTCCTACCACCAATATCGATCCATGCCTAAAAGAATCACTTTAATATGGATTAGCTAAATAAGGCCATCATTCTTTTCCAGTTCCTGTAAGTCTTCCCTCCCATGGAAAGCTTGAAATAATAACATAACAAATCATTAGCTGCTTAATATACTTATTTAAGGGTATGTTTGCTTTCATTAATGGAAATGCAACAGATACATTTTCCTTGGTAATTTAATTAGATGCTTATGTTATTCTTTAACCCACATACATCTGCACTAAATGCTGTGCTCTCAGATTGACTACACACGTGGGAGCACTTTCATTAAGTTTAAATGCATCATCAGTTTTTCATCAAAGTACATGAAATCTGGAGTAAGTATGAATGCAGAGTTCTAACAAGAAAAAAGCTTTTACTAAAGAAATGTATATCCATCTTGTTTAACCTCTTCAGCCCCGGAAGGATTTTCCCCGTTCCTGACCAGGCAATTTTTTGCGATATGGCACTGCGTCGCTTTAACTGACAAAAAGAGTGACAATTTTGAAAAAAAAAACAAACACTTTTGTACTTTTTGCTATAATAAATATCCCCCCCCAAAAAAAATGTCTTCATCAGTCCAGGCCGATATGTATTCTTCTACATATTTTTGGTAATAAAAATCGCAATAAGTGCATATTGATTGGTTTGCGCTAAAGTTATAGCGTCTACAAAGAGCTTTTATGGCATTTATTATTATTTTTTATTTTCTTTACTAGTAATGGCGGTGATTTTTATCGGGACTGTAACATTGCGAAGGACACATCGGATACTTTTGACACTTTTTTGGGACCAGTAACATTTATACAGCGATCAGAGCTAAAAATAGGGTTACAAGGTAACAAAAGCAAACATCTGACAGCTCTGGGCTTTTGGCATGCAAGCAGTTTGTTCCAAATTCACAATGGGATCCCACAATACATACACTATATTGCCAAATATATTGGGACGCCTGCCTTTACACGCACATGGACTTTAATGGCATCCCATTCTTAGTTCGTAGGGTTCAATATTGAGTTGGCTCACCCTTTGCAGCTATAACAGCTTCAACTCTACTGGGAAGACTGTCCTCAAGATTTAGGAGTGTGTCTATGGGCATGTTTGGACATTCTTCCAGAAGCGCATTTGTGAGGTCAGGAACTGATATGGATAAGAAGGCTTGGCTCGCAGTCTATGCTCTAATTTATCCCAAAGGTGTTCTATCGAGGTCAGGACTCTGTGCAGGCAAGTCAAGTTCTTCCACCCCAAACTCACTCATCCATGTCTTTATGAACCTTGCTTTGTGCACAGTCATGTTGGAACAGGAAGGGGCCATCCTCAAACTGTTCTCACAAAGTTGGGAGCATGAAATTGTCCAAAATGTCTTGGTATGCTGACACCTTACGATTTCTCTTCACTGAAACTAAGGGGCCAAGCCCAACCCCTGAAAAACAACCCCACACCATAATCCCCCCCTTCACCAAATGATTTGGAGGGCCCAATACTTTTGGAAATGTAGTGTGTACGAGCGAGTTTTGGGGTGGGTGGAGAAACTTGACTGGCCTTCACAATTAGACAATTTCATGCTCCCAACATTGTGGGAAAAGTTTGGGGATGGCACCTTCTTGTTTCAACGTGACTGTGAACCAGTGCAAAAAGCAAGGTCCATTAAATTCATGGATGAGCGAGTTTGGGGTGGAGGAACTTGACTGACCTGCACCTCAACCCTATAGAACACCTTTGGGGGTGAATTAGAGCAGAGATTGCGAGCCAGGCCTTCTCATCCAACATCTGTGCCTGACCTCACAAATGCCCTTCTGGATGAATGGTCAAACATTCCCATAGAGGCACTCCTAAATCTTGTGGGCAGCCTTCCCAGAAGAGTTGAAGCTGTTATAGCTGCAAAGGGTGGGCTAATTCAATATTGAACTGTACGGGCTAAGACTGGGATGCCATTAAAGTTCATGTGCGTTTAAAGGCAGGTGTCCCAATACTTTTGGCAACATAGTGTATCTGAGACCCTTATGCCCCGTACACACGGTCAGACTTTGTTCGGACATTCCGATCGTTCTAAACGCGGTGACGTAAAACACGTACGTCGGGACTATAAACGGGGCAGTGGCCAATAGCTTTCATCTCTTTAATTATTCTGAGCATGCGTGGCACTTTGTGCGTCGGATTTGTGTACACACGATCGGAATTTCCGACAACAGATTTTGTTGTCAGAAAATTTTATAGCAAGCTCTCAAACTTTGTATGTCGGAAAAACCGATGGAAAATGTGTGATGGAGCCCACACACGGTCGGAATTTCTGACAACAAGGTCCTATCACACATTTTCCGTCGGAAAATCCGACCGTGTGTACGGGGCATTACTGTTAGAACTAAAATTAATTCATAGGGATCTATCAAAAAAACATGTCTGAGGTGCCAAAGAATTAGGAAACTTATAGTCTGAAACTAGAGGACAATGCGTAGGAGATCTTGAGCACCATTTCTGTATGCCACACCTCCATATTTTCTTCCTCTTTAGTAAAACAGTCGAGCATTGCTAATATTAAAAACTCTACATCACCAAAAAGGACTATATAAATTGTTTTGATTGCCAACAAAAGCAAATATCTGATCAGGTTGTTCTGGATCAAAGCACAACTGTACTGTATAATTAATTAATAAATAAACATAATAAAGACGTTTTACTTAAAGGTTTCTACTGAGATGGCTAGAACAACAATTACAGCTGATCTTAGACATCTAGCTAGTTATTTGCTTTCCTTTCACAGGTGCTTCATTCCTGTATGCTCTAATGTTCTAAAACACTACGTCAGTGGGATGCCACGCTTAGGGTATTGGTTATTAGCTGGAGTAGTGCATCTCAAAGGCGAGATGGTTGGGAAAGTCATAGAGACATCTGGTGTTGCTAGGAAACCACATCTTAGGCCAATTTAGCTGGTTTTTATTTTTTGTTCTTTCGCTCAGCTCTAAAGAAACATGATCTGTTTTGATGCTACAAACAAATGAACAGTCTTTCATGTAAGCTATTTAAATATTTCCAACATCACATCATGTTTGCTTCAGTGTCAGAGCTCCAGACCAGGGGCATAACTACAGATGATGGGGCCCTATATCAAAATTTTGGTAATAATACCATCACAATATTTGATATTATTACTGGGGATGGGTTTAGCTCTTGGGCCATTCATTGAATCAATCATAAAGGAATTGTCAAACAAAGGTTATAGGGAGCTGGGACGTGCAATGGGAGACATGTACCAATACATTTTTTTTTTTTTTAATTACCATACAGCAGGGAAGCATTCTTCTTTTCATATGACTTTTAGTCTAGGTTCACACCTATGTGTTTTTAAGTGTATTTTGCTTTTTGCAGAAACGCACTACAGTCCATTTAACATGGTTTGTTATGGTACACGTTCAAATCTATGAGTTTTTCTAAAGGGTCAGGAATTTTTTTTCCCGCAGCAGATTGCGTTTTGCATGTAATAGACTTCAATGGACCCACACAAAAAACGCAAGTGTTGCTTTTTTATGCCTTTTTACATGCATTTTTTTCTCCATAACACACTGTATAGCTGGTTATTAAAAGAAGTTCACTTTAAAACAAATAAAAAACAAATGAACATTTTTTTGCAAGTAAAAAAATGTGCATTTATTAATTTTTGTTGCAGAAGCCTGCAAAGCATTGCACCAGCGATCAGCACATCACTGATGCAATGCAGGTCTCATGCACACTGTCAGTGTATCTGCTTAGCTATACATCGTGTACGGTTAAGCCGATACTCCCTGACAGGACCATTCAATGAACTACTACGGCGCTCCACAGCGCTGTGTTAGTTCATTTAGAACTACAAGCCGACAGCTGCTAAGGATGTAGTTCATTTATTCTTGTAGACTTGTAGTTCATTCATTCACACAGAGCTGTGTGTCTGAATGATGCTGCCACAGGGAGGGGGGGCAGCAGGCGACGGTTGCAATACTGGGAACATGTTACTCGTTCCACCCTAAAATCGGGTGGAACATGTAACATGCTTTCAAAGGTGAACTTATCCTTTTAGGAGTGGGCTGGGAAGCCATCTGATGAATCCTTAAAGCAGAGCTCCACCCAAAAGGGGAAGCTCCACTTATTTTCCTCCTCCCCCCACCTCCGCCACCACATTTTGTACTTTTTGGGGGGAGGGGGAAGCCGGTACCTGGTTTTGACAGGTACCCGCTCCCACATTGGGAAGTTCAGCCCCCCTCCTTCTACCCCCGCTGCCGGGCCATTTACAAAGTGCAGAGCGCTTCATGCATGTGCAGCAGTGAACCGGCTGTGAAGCCACAAGGCTCCATTACCCGAAATGGTGGCTGCGGCCCCCTAGAGCCGACTGAAAAAGTGAAGACACCTCTGGATTCATGGACAGGTAGGTGCCCTAAAATTAGAAGTCAGCAGCTATGGTATTTTTGCCTGCTGACTTTTAATTTTTTCTGATGGAGCCTGGAGCTTCTCTTTAACAACCGATGAGTCATCAGCTGTCAGCGGACTTCCCTGCTGACAGCTGGATGTAGAAACAAGTATTGCCAGCAATAAAAAAAAAAAAAAAATCGGCAAAAAAGTATCTGGTATGGATTTGAGAGGAACCCCACACCAATATTAAAAAATAAAATGCACAGGGTCCCCCCCAAAATCCATACCAGACCCTTATCCGAGCATGCAGTCCAGCAGGTCAGAAAAGGGAGGGGATGAGCAAGTTCTGCCCCCAAATCACAACACCTGCCACACCGCCGGACCCAAAAAAAGAAAAAAAAAACTTCCAAAAGGCTCCCGCTGTCTGCCTGCTCTGCCGTGTGACAATTCTTAAATAACTAAGAGGCAGGGCCACCCAGCGACGTCACCTGGTGCCACCATCCCCCTGTAACGTCCGTGGCCCAACATGCACCGGTTGATGACATCACAGGGGGGCAGTGCCACCAAGTGATGTTGCCGGGTGGCCCCGCCCCTTAGCTCTTTTTAAGAACTGTCACGCTGTGGAGCAGGCAGACGGCGGGAGTGAGCGATGGGCATCATGATTGACAATAGATCTACACCGGGGGGGACATTTTTTTTTTTCATTTTTTTAAATAAAAGACTTGTCAAAAACTTGTGTAGTGTCTTTACTCACTTTTTACACTTTTGGTGAATGGGTACCCCATACTCATTCACATGGGGGGGAGAATCTGGGGGCCCCTTTGTTAAAGAGGGCTTCCAGATTCCGACTAAGCCCCCCGCCCACAGAACCCAACAACTATCGGCCAGGGTTGTGGGAAAGAGGCCCTTGTCCCCATCAACATAGTGACAAGGTGCTTTGGGGGGGCAAAGCCCCCTCTGCCCCAAAGCACCCCTCGGTATGGTTCAGGAGGGGGGGCACTCGCCTCACTTTCCTGATCTGCCAGGCTGCATGCTCAGATGGGGGCTTTTTTAAATAAAGGACTTGTCAAAAACTTGTATAGTGTCTTTGATTACTTTTTAGGTGAATGGCTAGGATTGTGGGAAGAGGCCCTTGTCGCAATCAACATGGGGACAAGGTGCTTTGGGGGGGGAGGGTCCCCCTCCCCCAAAGCACATCCCATGTTGAAGGCATGTGGCCTCGTATTGTTCAGGAAGGGGCACTTGGTTAAGGGTCAGGAATGTATTGGCGGGGACCCCACGCTGCTTTCTTCCTTTTTTTTTTTTTTTTTTTTTTTTTTCTTTTATTAACAGCAATTTTTTTTTTTACATTCAGCTATTAGCTGGAAAGCCCTTTTACAGCTGATGACTCATTGGTTGTTAAGGATGCGGGGGCAGGCTTTCCGGCTAATTCCTTAACAACCAGTTATATACGGTTTGTTAAAGAGAAAAAAAAAAAGCAGAATGCATCAAGAATGCATCAAAAACGCAAACCGCACCCCAAAACACACCTGCAAACCGCATCAACCTCAACCACATAAATGTGAATCTAGGGTAAGGGCAACATGGAAAAGACACCATTCCTTCCTATTACTTGCTTAGAAGATGCCTTTAAGCTGTATGTTGTGTTATGGAACAGTGTGATTCGCATGGACAGTGACAGCACATTCTGACATCACATAATTTGGTTGTGTAGTTGGTTTTTTAACTTTTTATGTAATCTTCTTTTTTCATAATACCACACTGTATTGTCATAAGAAATGAAGTAGGTTTTATTGTGAAACACTTTTACTTTTGAGCCAAAAGCCAGAAATATTGTACAGACCTCACACACTATGCCAGCCTTTTTTCTAAGCCACAATTTCAAAGGCAGGTTTCATGGGGAAATAAAAGACAGAGTGCATTATTTCTAAGGAAAAAAAACCTGAAATATTGTACAGACACCATGCACACTATGTTAGCCTTTTTCTTAGCTACAAGCAGCAGCCTGGAAGGTTGTATTTTGAGCCAAAACTCAAAATTATTATACAGACTTCATGCACATTTTACAAGGCTGTAATTTCAGAAGAAGAGGGCAGGCAGCTTTTACCATACAATAAACATTAGAGTGTATTATTTCTGAAACAAAATTTGCCACATGTAGGACAGTCCACTGAAATTAATGGGCTGCCCTATGCATGTCACAGGAAAAACACGCCAAAAAACGTGCGCTTCCACTATGCTAGGCATGAATGGGGCCTAAAAGTGAAACTGGTGTGTTTCCACAAGAGTTTTTACAAAAAACACACAGACGTGATTGGAGCCCCATTGTTCCTGTGTAAGCACAATAATTTAACTTTCAGGCCCCATTCACACTTAGTGTAGTGAAAGCACACTTTTTTTCGTGCGTTTCTCCTGTGACACGCATAGGACAGCTATGATGACGTCAGACGTTTGCTGATGAAACACGTTGGGTGGGACTTCATGACACTTGGAACGCAGGTGGAATGCAAACTGAAGTTTCAACCTTCTACACATTGCAAGGCCCCTCTTCTCTCCTTCCCTGTATTTGAGTTTCATGTTGAGTGTTTAAGCACTCCTGGACCAGCCGCCACAGTTGTACTGCGGCAGGTTGACTCCTCTGTGCGAGCCGTCGTAGCTGTACGTCGGCTCTTTAAGTCACTTTAGCAGGCGCACGCACCCGCAGCATGTCCCCAGAGCCGACACACGTGCCCGGCGGGCGTGATGCCCGCCAGGCACCCGCGTTCGCTCATGACAGAGTGAGAACCGGGATCTGTGTGTGTAAACACACAAATCCCGGTTCTCTCAGGGGGGTAGAGACAGATCATGTGCTCCTACTAAGTAGGAACACCGATCAGTCTCCTCCCCTAGTCAGTCCCATCCCCCCACAGTTAGAACACACCTAGGGAACACAGTTAACCCCTTGATCGACCTTCTAGTGTTAACCCCTTCTCTGCCAATGACATTTATACAGTAATCAAAGGTTATTTTTTAGCTATGATTGATGTATAAATGTCACTGGTCCCAAAAAGTGTCCAATGTGTCCGCTTCTACAAAATAGGGGATAGATTTCTGGCATTTTTATTATTTTTTATTTTTTTTACTAGTAATGGCAGTGAACAGCGATTTTTACCATGACTGTGACATTACAGCCTATAATGCTGACCCCTAATGACACTATATGGGGACCAGTGACATTAGTACATTGATCAGTGCAATAAAAATGCACTGATCAATGTAAAAATGACATTGGCAGGGAAGGGGTTAACATTAGGGGGAGATCAAGGGGTTGTGTTCCCTAGGTGTGTTCTAACTGTAGGGGGGATGGGCTCACTGGGACATGACAGAGATCACTGTTCCTGATCCCATGTCAAAACGGGGGTCCGCCTTGTTTACACTGATCCCCATTCTGCCTCTGTACTAGGCGATCGTGGGTCACCAGTGGACATCAAGTCCACCCGACCTGCAGGCACACAGTGGGAGTGAGAGCCTGCCGGGGGGGCACGCAAGTGCAACTGCGCGACCCCCCGTACAGGTACGGCGATTTGGGCAGCATATATCTGCGTGAGCTGGTCGGAAAGTGGTTAAATCCAGAGATTACAATAATGCCCTGTACACACGGACATTGATCGGACATTCCGACAAGAAAATCCCTGGATTTTTTCCAACGGATGTTGTCTCAAACTTGTCTTGCATACACACGGTCACACAAAGTTGTAGGAAAATCCGACAACGGATTTTGTTGTCGGAATTTTATAGCAAGCTCTCAAACTTTTTGTGTCAGAAATTCCTATGGAAAATGTGTGATGGAGCCCACACACGGTCGGAATTTCCGACAACAAGGTTCTATCACACATTTTCCATCGGAAAATCCTATCGTGTGTACAGGGCATAAGAATGTATTATTTCACAAAACAAAGACAGAAATATTATACAAACTACCTGCTCAAAATGTAAGCACTTTTCCTAGGCCACAGTTTCAGAAGGAGAGACCAGGCAGGTTTTAATCAAGAAATCAAAACTGGAGTATACTTTTTTTTTACAGAAAAAAGGCATACATATTTTACTGACTCCATGTACACCATGTAAGCAGCTTCAGTAGACTGCAGTTTCAGCGTATTATTTTATAGAAAGACAGAAATATTATACTGACTCAATGCACAGTGCTTAAGAACTTTTAGAGTGATCAGCCAGGTTTACAGTATACTCAAGAAATTAAAACTAGATTGTATTGTTTCATAGAAATAGGCAGACACATTGTACTGACTCCATGCACGGTACCGTGTGTACTGTGCAAGCTCTGGCCAGAGGTTCACCCTGTGGTGAAGTGCTGTAAACAAAGGGGAGCTTTACCTGTGTCAAGAATGAGTTCATGCTGTTGAACCCCCCCCCCCCAAAAAAAAAAGACTCCAACAAAATTGTAATGCAAAGAAAAAATTGCAAGGATGGAATAGGGTAGCAGCCAAACAGCAATTGAAGTTGTTGCTGACACACACAAAAAGGTAGCACTAGAAAACACTGTTGGGTCTATGCAAAGTAAATAGAGAGGGTGGTACACAATAGTAGTAGTAGTCCACCACACTATATAAAGCAAATAATGTGGTGCTTCCTCAAAACAAAAAATACATTAAAGTGCATAAACTAAAATGAATAAATATACGCGTATACAATATATTCCAAATAATCAAATGAAATGTCTGTGTACAAAATTCCAATGAAATACAAAAGGTGCTCTGTGCAAAAAAAGCTTCTGTGTAAACAATTCCAGTACAATATTAAAGTGCTCTGTGCAAAAGTCTTCAGTGCAAAAATAAATGTTCCTATAGTGATATCACCATCCAAAGTGCACACATAAGCAATATTCAAAAATTCTTTCAAAGTGAGGAACTTCCACCATCCGTGATCATAGTGTGCCCCAGCCTCTCATCTCAGGGAAGGACCCCTGCAGGTCTAGTCGCACTTCTAGTGTCACTCTTTAGGTGTCAGAAATCTCCGGCTCCTTCTCCTTAAGGCTGGGTTCACACTGCTGCGGTGCGGGAACGCAGCGAATTTACTGCGGGTTCCCGCATCGCACCAACTCGCACGGCAGTTCACACTGCCATATGCGAACTGCTGGGGTGTGTCATACAATGGTAATGACACCCCCAGTTCAGCCCGCATATCGCACTGCGAACTAACAATTCGGACATGTATCGGATCGCATAGGTGTGAACACCCATGCGATCCGATTCTGGTCCAAACAAAAAAAAGGGTCCTGTGCGAGTTTGGACCGAATGCGGTGCGATATCAGCCATACTATCTGTATGGCTGATATCGCACAGACATCGCATGTGATGTGAACAGCAGTGCACTGCGAATCACATACGATGTCTGCCACCGCAGCAGTGTGAACCCAGCCTAAAACACTCAGCAACACTCAGCTTCTCATTATATACAGAGAATTCAAATGGATACCTAATATCTCATCACCTCCACGCTCCTCCATAGTAAACTCATTGTCCCTAGACTGACAAATCCTTGGTTTAAGGTAAGTGTCCTTTACAAATGCAAATAATTGTATCCAAGTTCAGGTATAAGCAGCCATGCACCCAGTTGCCTCTTCACATGGTGTGTGTCTCCATGACTAGACCTGTAGGGGTCTTTCCCTGAGGTGAGAGGCTGCGGCACACTATGATCACGGATGGTGGAAGTTCCTCACTTTGAAAGAATTTTTGAATATTGCTTATGTGTGCACTTTATTTTTGCACGGAGCACTTTAATATTGTACTGAAATTGTTTACACAGAAGCTTTTTTTGCACTGAGCACCTTTTGTATTTCTTTGGAATTGTGTACACAGACATTTCATTTGATCATTTGCAATATATTGCATACGCGTGTATTTATTTACTTTAGTTTATGCACTTTAATGTATTTATTGTATTGAGGAAGCGCCACATTATTTGGTTTATATATTGTTACTGTGTGGGGACACCTAATTCATGTTGGCAGCTACTCATTGAACATACAATACACTGATTTGCGCATTAGTTTATAAACACTTTTATAGCCCACCACACTGCAATTTACAGTAATGCAACACAATACAGCACAGTGAACACACCATGTAGCCCACCATACTGCAGTTCACTTTGATGTGGAACAATATAGCAGTGGGTATAGCACTTTTCAGCAGAACTGTGTATTATAACAACTATCTCTCCCTGCAAACACTCAATCTGTACACCCTTTCCCTATCTACTCCAGGCCTCCCCAACATACATTGTAAAAAGGCTGCTGGGAACCCTGACTGTTACAACAGAGGGGCTGGAACAAAAGAAAATTCCCAATATTAGCCCTACTAAGCCACTTAACCATTTTTTCAAAGGCTAGGAAGTTCATTATTGGTAGTTAGTTGCTATAGAGGCACACAGTCGCACCATTTTCCCTATATGTGAATCACTTGGTTGAATCACTTGGTTGAACCCAAAGCTCATCCCTAATTACATAATTGTCAGTGCTCCTGCAGACAATTACTTTATACAGTATCCCCAGTAAAAACATTTTAAAATTCTGGCGATATTGCAGAGCTATAAACTTTTATTCTCCATTTTTAACTCTCTGGGTTTTTATTAGCCTGTGGAAGACTGCATTATGCATACAGGGTACAGGGTTAATTGCAGTGCTAGTCAGGTTGATTAGAAGTTCTGAGGGCAATCTACACCAGTGTTCCTCAACTCCAGTCCTCAAGGCGCCCCAACAGGTCATGTTTTCAGGATTTCCCTCAGATGAAAGAGCTGTGGTAATTACTAAGGCAGTGAAACTGATCAAATCACATGTGCAAAATAATGGAGAGCCTGAAAACATGACCTGTTGGGGCGCCTTGAGGACTGGAGTTGAGAAACACTGATTTACACCACAAAGGCAGCTAAGCAAATTGCCCTTACTACACAGTGTGTGTCCTCCACTTACAGTTTTTCTTCATTTGAAATGTCACAGGAAGTACAGTTCAGGGTCAGTGGCAACAGCAACCTTTTCAACCCTTAATAATGAAGTACCTGAGTGTTATTTTAAAATTTACACAGATTTTTCCATTTATAATTTGTCTTAACAGCCCTCCTAATGGGGTCCCCTTCTACCATAGGCCCTTTAGCGGTTGTGTGGTTTGCTATGACTGTGTTTACCTGTAGCACAGACAGAAACTGACATTTTCATGTTAAAAAGGATAGTAAGACAGTGTTCACAATTATGACACAGTGGGGTTGATTTACTACAATCAAAATCTGCAAAATCTGGTGCAGTTCTACATGGTAGCCAATCAGCTTGTTCAATGTTTTGACAAAAAAAAACAAAAACTGGAAGCTGATTGGTCACCATGCACAGCTGCACCAGATTTTGCACTCTCTAGTTTTAGCAAATCAACCCCAGTGTTTCTCCATGTGTGTAAAGCCACATAACACTTGGAAGAGTGCTTTAAAAATCCTTCTTGTTAAATTTTCAAAACCAGTTAATGTTAGAAGTTAACATGTTGAAATATGAAGAAAAAGCAATTAGGGTTAACAGTTGGTGCATACATTAAACAAGCCAGATGTCTTTTCTACTCTTTTCTACATGCTGTATGTATTTTTATGCATTAATGACTGCCTTCTGTAGAAGCTTTATGGAACAGACTTGTTCCCTAAGCACCAAAGAAGATATCTGATTAACTGACAAGGCTTAAGCCTAGTACACACTAGTAGTTTTTTTCCGTTCAACCCAGCAGGGCTGATCGAAAAAAAACTGACAGCTCAGGAGGAGCCACTGCACTAACTATCCAATGTTAGTACAGCGATCTCCCCTGTTGTGCTATTGTGTTCTGACAGGGGGACGACCCCCCACCAGAACTCTCTGTCAGCATCTTAGCCATTGGCTGAGAGCGCTGATCAGGAGCTGATCTGCAGATCTTTTTCGGTCATGCCCCATTGACAGAAGCTGGCCGACCTTCTGTCAGATCTGCTGCAGTACACACGGGCCGAATGTTAGACGGTTTTGATTAAACTGGCCAATGCCACCCAACCTTCTACCCGTGTGTACTAGGTAGGTTGCCTATACAGTAGATGAGACTGGTGTCAAGTCACTTGCCTGTTCTCCTTTATATCACTAGAGCACCTTGATCTTTACCCCAGCTTGGATGACACATAAATTCACTGTACAAACACTTACTCTTTTCCTTCATGGAATAGGAAACAGTCGATGACTGGCCTGCTGCAACAAGCAATCATACCATATATTTTAATGTAATTGGTAATTGTGCCACAAGGTTGTAGTGTTCTTGTTTATGATAATGTTATTACTAGTCGCTAACCGGACAAACCACAATTAGCAGTCACAGAAATTTTAAATGGAGATGTTGCTGATAAGAAAGAGTACATGGAAGTGTATGCAAGAGCCCAGACCAAAGTCACCTACAGATCAGTGGACAGAGAAAGATCAAATATTTCAAAGCACTATATCCCTCAGCATAAATGATGACTAAATGGTGCAATATGTGTGAACCTGCAAAAGAAATGCAGCAGAAGCTGCAGAAAGTACACAAGGGAGAGAGTACATATAGCAGCACTGCTACTAAGTGATTTCCATGAATGCTATGAAACACTTGTTACAGTACTTGATACTCGCCTATATGATGAGCTTACCCTGGAAAATGTTAAAGACAAGCTTATGGATGAATATAAGCAAGTGTGTGGAACTGAGAAAATGTTCCTATAGCAGAACAAACATTGGCAATAATATTAATAGATAGCATGAAATGTGAATATTTTGTGTGTAAGAAGACAGGTCACTTAAAGGTAAACAGAATTTGGAAAGCTGAATGAATCCGCAAAAGAGACTAGTTAATTAACAAAAGGGTCAAAAAGTGCTAAAGAAGAAATAGAGGATGCTCCAGATAGTTGGTGTTCCTTTTACTCTGAAGAGGGTGCCCCATCATTTTTCACTTAGTGCATTGACTCTGGAGCTGCAGTCATTTGACCGATGATAACATTTTCTTCGCTAGTCTGGATCATAGCAAGACAGAAGGCATTACACCAGCAATGAGCAGTACGTGATCTCAGAAGGAATTGCGGAAGGTTATCTACACTGCCCTCTATCCCAAACAGTCACCAAAAAGATACCTATCAAAGATGTACTATATGCTCCTACTCTTTAAAGTAACCTTTCGTCAGTGAAGAAGTTCACCAAGCAAAGATATGTAGTGACATTCAGAGGTAATAAATCAAAACATGAAATAGGAAACTGCGCTTATGGTAAACAAAATATTATGTGAAAAATACAGCTGCAAGCACACTAGGCAAAATTAACCATAGCATACAATATCAATGAACAGAAATGTGCTGTGCTCAATAATAGGGATGAGCCAAACACCCCCCGGTTCGGTTCGCAGCAGAACATGCGAACAGGCAAAAAATTTGTTCGAACACGCGAACACCGTTAAAGTCTATGGAACACAAATGTGAAAAATCAAATGTGCTAATTTTAAAGGCTTTTTGGAAATGCTTAGCTATTGCCATAAAAAGTGTTTGGGGACCCGGGTCCTGCCCCAGGGGACATGTATCAATGCAAAAACAGTTTTAAAAACGGTTGTTTTTTCGGGAGCAGTGATTTTAATAATGCTAGTGAAACAATAAAAATGAAATATTCCTTTAAATATCGTGCCTGGGGGGTGTACTTAGTCTGCCTGTAAAGTAGCGCATCTTTCCCATGTTTATAACAGTGCCGAAGCAAAATTACATTTCTAAATTAAAAAATGTCATTTAAAACTGCTTGCGGCTGTAATGTATTGTGGGATCCTGGCAATATAGATAAAAATACCAAAAATACCCCCCAAAAAATTGCGTGGATGCCCCCCCCCCAAAATCTATACCAGGCCCTTCAGGAATAGATATTAAGGGGAACCCCGAACCAAAATTTAAAAAAAAGTGGCGTGGGGGTCCCCCAGGACCCCAGGCATAATATACTTTGAACAGCAGTATATATACTATACTGCCTGCCCTATATACTCTGCAGAAAATTGGGCCTTAGATGTTGGTGGTGCCAGAACACTGTAAGCCCTCATAGTTACTCTTGTTGGGCACAGGAATGGGCCCTGCTGTGAAATATTATATCAAGAAATGTAATTACATGCCCCTGTTAAACAGGAACGGGTCCTGCTGTGAAACATGACTGCCAGTTTCTTGTCCTTCTGTGGCACCCCCTTTCTCTAGGTTCACGATACTGCCTTCCTCAACCTGGGAACCAACACTGGAGCCTTCAAATCGCTGCGTATCCTCCAGCAGCATATAACCAACACTGTGGTCAAATAATTCTGGGGACTCCTCCGTGCATGATGGTGGGGCTACGGAAGGAGTGACTGTGGACAAGGAGTCAGTGGAATAGGCAGCTACGTTGGAAGGCAAACTACTCTGAGCCTGGGATGAGGACAACTTCTTTACCCACTTCACCAACTCTTCTGCATGTTGTGGCTCAATAACACGGCAAGCAGCAGCAAAAAAGGACAAGCGTGCCCCACGGCCACCTGCTGAGGATGCACCATGTCCACGACCAGCACTGTTGACTGTAGACACAGAGGCTGCTTGCCCTCTTTTAGTGGTCTGTGAGCGTCTGCCTCTCCTTGGTGGCCTTCCCGACATGATTTTTTTTGTTTTGCAACACCACATTATACTGTATTAGATACTGTGTACACCGCCTGAAGTGTATTAGAAAGTCTACAACGGCTGCACTGTATTGTATACTGTGTACAACACCAGAAGTGTAGTAGAAACTGTACACACTGTGTTAGATACTGTGTACACTGCCTGAAGTGTATTAGAATCAGTATACCACGGAATGCACTGTAGTATATATATATATATATATATATATACTAGACTAAATCTATATATATATATATATATATATATTAATACACCGCCTGGCGTCTATTATAAACTGTACACACTGTATTAGATACTGTGTACACCGCCTGCACTGTATTAGCAACTGCACAATGGCTGGACTGTATTATATACTGTGTACACCACCAGAAGTGTATTAGAAACTGTACACACGGGGGACAGGAGGCGGAGTCTAGCAGAGCAGACATGCATTGTTAGAGCTCCACACCGCTGAGGAGAGAAGAGAAGGACAAAGCGGAGCCTGCAGGCTCAAAAGGTATCCATTTGAACCTTTTTGCCCCAGGGAACAAACTGTGAAAGTTTGGGCAGGAAATATGGTACTGGGAGGAAACCGTGGCAGAAATAAAAATCACCTCACAAAGAGCTCACAGGCACTCACTGCAACTAAAGCAGCTCCAGTCACCTCACAAGATACAGCATCAGGGCGCTCTCACAGACAGAAAATGTCACAGCAAGACTCTCCATTTGAGTCAGATACAGAACAAATCCTCTCACAAACTTCTCCACAAGCCTCCTCAGCATCCCCAGTAATATTATTACAATTTGAAAAGATGCTTCATAAGGCTTTAAAACAAACCTCAGACCAAATAACAAACAGCCTAACCAAAGAAATAAGAGAGCTGGGAAACCGCACCGCAGCCCTAGAAATAAAAATGGATGAAATTGAAATTACAACCCAAGAAAATATAACAGAATTGGAACAATTAAAAGAAAAGAATTTAATACTTCAAACTAAGCTCGAAGATTACGAAAATAGAGCCAGACATTCAAACTTGGGCATAAGGGGAATACCTGAAACTGTGACAGACCTGCAATCTACTATTACTGCTCTATTACAAGAACTAAAGCCAGATATCCCTATTGAACGTTTAGAACTGGACAGAGTACACAGAGCCCTCACAGCCAAAAAGAAAGATGGACCCCCACGTGATATAATCACAAAATTTCATTATTACAGAACGAAAGAACAAATACTAATTGCTGCAAGAGAAAAAAAGGAACTTAATTTTCAAGGACACAATTATCAAATTTTTGCTGACCTATCCCAACTTACTATTACTAAAAGACGATCCATGAAACCCCAACTAATGGAATTGCAACGCCACAACATTATGTATCAATGGGGCTTCCCCTTTTCAGTCAGATTTAACTACCAAGGTACAATTTACAGAAGCAGATCAGCAGATGAACTACAACAAACCCTTTTAAAATTAAATCTGACAGAACCCACAAGCAGCAACTCTCCCACACGCAGAAGAATGGCATCATCTTCACCTTCAGGCAGCACCCAGAAAATTTCAGAACAAAATGGGAATCATCATTCTCACAAAAGAGGCCGTTATGCCACATCATTCATGGACCAAGAAGATTCAATGGACTGACATCCTAATTCCTGATATCTCTTCATTTATTATACTAAGAGATGGTTCTCTATAAAAAACCTGTATTTATAACTGAATGTAACTGCATTCTGATAGTCACACACTGTATGGGATCATGTTACATTCCAGTTATATTTCTTATTACTTCTGATTCATATAGCCTTAGAATATATAAGTGAAATAAGGAAATTCTTGTTCAGTTATATATTTTCAGGTAATAACAATAGATGTATTACTTTTTAGGACAAATATGTTCAATAATCCAGAAGTAATGGAAGCTTTTTCTTTCTTTTCTTAAAACAAATATATTATTACTTAACTAGTTCCTAGAACTATGTTTTTGTTTATTCTAATCTGAAGCAATACAACCTCAATTTTATGAGTTAACATATCTAAACAGTTACATATGAATAAAATATGTAATTGTTTACTCTAAAAGGGTTAAAATCCCAAAATAATTCAAACTATCTTCATCAATACCAAAGTTATTAACAGTACCTTTCTAACTGAATTATTTAGCCTAGGGCAAGACTAACCATATACAACCACTATGGAAAAAATAATTTCTACAAAAACTATATTCTGCACTCCAATTAATGAATCATCATTTTGATGTCTTTTGACATAGCACTTCTCTCCTGTAAGCGGAAGATCCGTGTACCCCCATTAGCCCTCCTCATTCTCCCAACCATATTATGTGGGAGTGTGACGAAGGCACTTATTCCCCTGAGAGAGATATTTATTCTCTTTCACGGGTAAATTGTGATTACTTGCAAAAAATAATTTATACAATGTATCATCTAATCTCATATGTTTTTTGTTTACTCTTTACTCCAGAATTCACTGGTTTCTTTTCTATCTTTTCATCTCTTCAGTCCACACAGGTTGATCTGCGCAGTCAGCACTGCATAACAAAAAGTAAGTCAAAACTATTTGATCTGTTGCCATGGCACCACTGAATATACTTTCCCTGAATGTTCAGGGAATAAATGTCCCTCAAAAAAGGACCAAAGCCTTCCGTACTTTCCATAACAAGAAGGCTCACATAGTATGCCTCCAAGAAACACACTTCACCAAAGATTCTACTCCAAAATATATTTCTCCTATTTATCAACAAATTTACACGGCTTCTGCCTGTACCAAACAAAGGGGTACTCTAATTGCATTTCACCGATCCACACCATTCACCTTATCATCAGAAATTAAAGACCCAGAAGGTAGATACCTGATACTCATGGGTTATATAATGGATACAGCAATCACAGTGATTTCCTACTACGCTCCTAACAAACAACCTACACCATTCCTCTCACATATATTACAAATGATTAATACACACAAAATAGGAACAGTGATAATGTGCGGGGATTCGAACCAGGTCCTCCTCCCATTTCTAGATAAATCACCTTTTACACCATCCAAAATAACCTCTAGATTACCTTTTTCTCAACTTCTTTCCAAATACAATCTGGTAGATTCGTGGAGAGAAAGTAACCCAATGAAAAAGAAATTCACTTATTTCTCGCACCCTCATCAAACCTTCACCAGAATAGATCATATTTTTCTAACAATAGGAATGATACCAGAAATGATTGCATCAGATATAATTCCGATTCCGTGGTCTGACCATAATGCAGTATACACTACTATAGCCTCAGCCATACCAAAAGCGCATGACCCAACGTGGTACTTACCGGACATAATGCTCAAACACCCACTACATCAGATGGCCATTGAACAAGCTTTAAAGGAATACATATCAATTAATAATACAACAGACATTTCCCCAATAACACTGTGGGAAGCTCATAAGCCTGTCTTGCGTGGTACAATACAAAGACAAATGGCACTATTTAAACGGGAACGCAAAAATCTAGCAAAAAAACTAGAACTCAATTTTAATGCAGCCTACATATCATTCCAAGATAATCCATCTCAGAGTACAAAATCTCATCTGGAAAAATCTAGATTGGAATACGATCTATTTCTCACTGAGTCAGTTGATAAATCCCTCAAACGCTCCAAACACAATTTCTACATGAATACAAACAAACCAGGTACATATTTGGCTCGGGCATTAAATTCAACTAACAAATCTTTCAAACCAATACGTTTGAAATTATCAAAAAATGTTTATACTTGTAATCCAGTTAAAATAGTCCATAAATTTCACTCACATCTCGCAACTTTATACAAGACAAACAATGAATTTAATCCTACAGAGGCTGAATCCTTCTTCTCAAAAATAACCTTACCTGAGTTGTCTCAGAATCAAAAAAGCAGTTTGGATGAGCCTATAACTATAGATGAAGTTGCTAACGCCATAAAAGACCTAAAACTTAACAAAAGACCAGGCCCAGACGGCTACTCGGCTTTATACTATAAAACATTCTCAGAAATACTCTCTCCCATTCTCACTGAAACTTTTAACAAACTTCTAGAAGGACATTCTTTTCAGCAAGAAACACTAATGGCAATTGTTTGTATGATCCCAAAACCCCTTTCTGATGATACTTCCTGTGTGAATTATCGGCCTATCTCTCTGTTAAACCTTGATATTAAATTATTAGCAAAAATAATAGCAAAATGCCTCAATAGCATTATAGGAAAATTAATACATAGAGATCAAGTAGGCTTCATGCCAAATAGACAGGCAGGCGATAATATACGCAGGGCAGTGTTATTGGCACATATTGCTAAAAAACGGAAAATCCCTTTATGTTTTCTATCTCTCGATATTAAGAGGGCATTTGACACAGTATCCTGGCAATATATGCAATATTCATTATAAAAATGGGGTTTTGGACCCCACTTTTTAACATGGTCAAAGCATTATATAATAAACCCAAAGCCTATATAAAATATGCTGGATACAAATCTGATGCCTTTAATATCGAAAGAGGTACCCGACAGGGTTGCCCATTATCTCCCTTATTATTTGCCCTTATACTCAAACCCATGGCCCAATACATCAGAACAAACCAAACTATAACTGGCATTGAAGTAGGAGGTATTACACACAAATTATGTATATTTGCAGACGATATATTACTTTTTCTATCATCACCACAGGTCTCTGGTCCTAACTTAATACCAGCTCTTGATGGATTTGCAGCCCTATCCGGCCTTATGATTAATCCTAAGAAATGCCTAGTGCTTAATATTTCGCTCACAAACATGGAATTGATCCCGGCTAGGGCTGCACTCCCATTCATATGGGCAGAAAAATCAATCCCATATCTTGGAATTCATTTAACAGCATCTCATTCTGACTTATTCTCAACCAATTATCCTCCTGTATTAAGACAGATCACAAATCTAATAAAACAATGGTCGCAACTTCCTTTATCCTGGATAGGGAAGATTAATGCAATCAAAATGACTATTCTACCCAAATTGCTTTATCTATTCAGAATCCTCCCTATTCCAATTCCTTCCTATTTTTTGAGAATAGTACAAAAAAGAGCAACTTCATTTATATGGGGCTCTTCTAAACCAAGTATACCTATACACACACTACATCTTCCCAAAAATAAAGGAGGCCTGGGATACCCTAATTTTACTAACTACTATAGAGCAGCACATTTGGCCAGTCTGTCCAAATACCATGCAAAACAGGAAATCCCATTATAGGTATTTATAGAGGCTTCAGAAAATGACCCTCTATTAATATCAAACTTGTTATGGCTTGATCCTAAAGACCGCTTTAAAATTCATAATCCCATAACTAAACACTTCTTATCTCTCTGGGATAAACTAAAAACCAAATATCAGTTACAATCTCCACACAATCCTCTCCTTTCTTTTATCAGAAATCCGGCCTTTTATCCGGCATGGATCTACCCAAATTCTTTTAAAGCTTGGACAACATCAGGCATTCAGACACTAAATGACTTCATAGCATCTAAATCATTCCTTTCATTCCCATCGCTTAGAGAAAAATATGATCTACCAAACTCTGAGATATTTAGATATCTCCAAATCAAAAATTTCTATACACCATTCCTAAAGGGGGATACACCATTATCCCAATTATCCATTTTTGAATCAATCTGTACAAAAGATCCATTTGCTAAAGGTACAATTTCATCACTTTATAATCAATTATATGGAGTAGTAAATCTTAATAGACCCTCTTACGTACAGAGGTGGGAGGAGGACCTGGGACGAACTTTAGAAGACACGGACTGGTCTAACATATGGCTCACATCTAAGTCATCTTCACCCAACATCTTAGCACTGGAGACAAATTATAAAGTCCTAACTCGCTGGTACCTTGTACCCGCTAGAGTGGCAAAATATTCACCTAATACCTCAGCTCTTTGTTTTCGACGATGCCCAGAAATAGGCACACATTTACACATATGGTGGACGTGCCCAGTAATCCAAACCTTCTGGAAGGAAGTCTTCGTGATTGCATCTAAAATATTTAAAAAAATAATACAACCAGATCCATATATAACTTTACTTAATCTAAAACCCAAATGGTTAACACTCTCTAAATTCAAACTTATGATCCAATTAATAACGGCTGCAAAACAAACAGTGGCCAAGGCATGGAAATCTCCTACGTTGGTACTAGCAGAAACAATTCACAGAATGAATAATACAATGTCCCATGCTAAGATGGTAGCCATCGATCAAAATCAAATTCCAAAATTTGAAAAACTTTGGCATCCTTGGATAAAACAACAGTTCCTGTCAAATTTCAATGACTCTGTCCTGTTGCCATGGTTACAGATTAAATGACTTACAGAGACACCCATTCTAAGGCTTCAAAGAGAACTAAAAAGGATAATAAACTGACGAGCGGGACAACCTTGTGGACCATACCTCTGCCTTTCTACCCTTTTTCTTCTTTCTCTTTCCTTTTCTCCACCTTACGATTAAAGCTCATTATCAGAATTTATTTGACCTATATACACTCTACCTGTAAACAATATGTATAGTAGGTATAAATCATTTAAATACCTACAAAAGTAACTAAGGAAATGATATATATCTTTAATTTAGGTTTACGTGAACCCAATGTTTAATATTTGAAATGTCATGATATTTACCTATATAATCCCTACTGTAAAACAATGAGCTTACTTTATAGATCCTTGTAAACTTACTTTATGTATCTTTATAATATTGTATACTCAATAAACTTCTTTTGACAAGAAACTGTACACACTATATTAGATACTGTATGCACCGCCTAACTGTATTAGCAACTGTACAATGACTGCACTGTATTGTATACTGTGTACACCACCAGAAGTGTAGTAGAAACTGTACAAAATGTATTAGATACTGTGTACACCGCCTGCACTGTATTAGCAGTATTAGCAACTGTACACCACAGAATGCACTATAGATATAGGCTATACTGAATGCAGAGTATATATTAGACTGTATATATATATATATATTAATACACCGCCTGAAGTGTATTAGAAAGAGTACACCACGAAATGCACTGTAGATTAATGCCCCGTACACACAATAGGATTTTCCGACAGAAAATGTTCGATGGGAGCTTGTTGTCGGAAATTCCGACCGCTTGTAGGCTCCATCAGACGTTTTCCATCGAAATTTCTGACACACAACATTTTAGATCTGGAACTCACATTTTCCGACAACAAAATCAGTGTGTACACAAATCCGACGCACAAAGTTCCACGCATACTCAGAATCAAGCAGAAGAGCCACACTGGCTATTGAACTTCATTTTTCTCGGCTCATTGTACGTGTTGTACGTCACTGCGTTCTTGACGTTCGGAACTTCCGACAAGATTTGTGTGACCGTGTGTATGCAAGACAAGTTTAAGCCAACATCCGTCGGAAAAAAAAAACATGGATTTTGTTGTCGAAAAACCCTATCGTGTGTACAGGGCAATAGGCTACGCTGAATGCAGAGTATATAAGTATAATTAATATATATATATATATATATATATATATATATATATATATATATATATATATATAAAACACACTGTCTGCACTGACTGAATATAGAGTAAACACTGAATATATAGTCTATGCTAAATGCAGAGTATATATATATATATATATACACACACACACACACACACACACACACACACAGACTAGACTGACTGTATATATATATCAAATACACTGCCACTAACTGAATAACCTGCCTGCTTAATCTAACTCAAGCTATCTCTCTGTCCACACCAACAACACTACACACGGCCACTCTGTATGCAGCCTTATATAGTGTGGGGCGTTGACTTAGCCCCCCTGAGCCATGATTGTCCAAAGGCACCCTGCCTTTGGCCATTTATGGCTCTCTCAGCAGAGCACGCTATGATTGGCCAAAGCATGCAAGCCAGGTGCATGTTTTGGCCAATCATCATACAGCAATACACTGCGATCTCGCAATGCATTATGGGGCATTCCGCGGCGCTTGAATTTTCCACAAACTCCCCATATGTTCGGTTAGTTTTAGAACAAACGAACACCCGATGTTCGAGTCAAACTTATGTTTGAACCGCGGGCTTATCCCTACTCAATAAGTATAGAAAATACCAACGTGAATGCTATTATAAAGTATCAATACGTAAAAATCAAACAAAGTCTGCATAGCTTCTCACAAAGTCTACCCGAAAACAATCATGTGCATCCCACACCAGTGAATTGACCTATACCACGAACATCTCACATGGGGCTTACCAGAAATACATGACCATCAAATATAACATGTATTTAGATGCTGATCCACACCAATGGTACACCTCAAGTATCACCAATTGATAATAGGCTGGGCACAGGAT
Source organism: Aquarana catesbeiana (assembly GCF_042186555.1). Taxonomy (NCBI): domain Eukaryota; kingdom Metazoa; phylum Chordata; class Amphibia; order Anura; family Ranidae; genus Aquarana; species Aquarana catesbeiana. The sequence goes on from NC_133336.1 coordinate 115,533,550, forward strand.
CACTTTAAGACACTCCATTGCATATATGTGAAACTCAGGATAGGCTCCAAGAACCGCCATACAGGACACGACTAGTTGTTTGATCTTGCTCCAAACATCCAATGTAATTACACTCAGAGAGAAAAGAGAAGGAGACCCATGCTCCACATAATGTAAATCTATCAAAAGCTTTTTATTACATAATAAAATTGCACTTGCATAAAAGAAAAGTACACAAATCACCCGAATTCCACCACTGAGGACACATTCGGTGCATGACAACATCACGTAGCGTAGCCCTGATGCGTTTTGTCAGAGATGACGTTCTCAAAGGGCAAGGACGCTACGCCACGTCGCCACTATATATATATATCCTCTCCATGTGCCTCAGAATAAAGAAACACAGCGGAAACTAGCATCCATCTTTGATTTAGACTGAGACTTTTCTGAGACTGAAGTTTTCGCTGTGTTTCTTTCATTGGAGGCACTGCATTAAACTAAATACATGCTATACATGACCTTCCTATAGTTTGAGGGTCATGTAGTTATGGTAAGTCTCATTTGAGATATTCGTGGTGGAGGTCAATTTACTGCAGTGGGATGCACAATACTGTTTTCGTGTGGACTTTTTGAGAAGCTATGCAATCTTTGTTTGATTTCATATATTGATACTTTAAAAATAACACACACATTGGTGTTTTCCATACTTATTGACCTAAGCACATTTCTGTTTATCGATTCAGAGGTAATAGCTGTATTATCACAAAGAGAAGCCACATCCTTGTTAAATAAAACATTACAGATAAACTATAGCAGCTTAGGTGCAGTGAAGAGGTTAAACCCTGCAACAGAGGAAAACATGTAAACTGTATTAACAACTGGGACTGCCATCTTAGACACAGGAATCTTGAAACTATAGAGTAGCTAGCTGTAACCATCATTGGAAAAAAATGCAAAGCAGTTGATGAGAAGCAAATGCAGAATAAGCTGGCAGAGAAAGAGATGACATCTCTCAACCAGCTCCAACTTAGTAAGCACCCCAATAGAAACAGCACACCAAAATTTGGGAAGATAACTATATACCAACTATAACTATAAAGAAGAAGATCTTCTACCCAACAGTGGACAGTGCAGACAAGGAGGGTGGGGGGGGGTTACTTTTTTACATTGCAACCACTACACAGCCATATACAGGAGCGATCATGCCTCTTCTGTTTAGAACTAAGTAAGTCGATAGGACACTTATACGAGATGTAGCTGTTGAGTGGAGGTGTTAGCATGTTTTTTATTCAGACATAGATGCAACAACCCTTCTCATATATTTAATACTGTAATTAGTAGTCATGCCACTAAGTGCTATTGATGCCTAAGATGCACAGGATGCATTGAATTGTGTGTGGCAAATTCATAGCTCACTGCAGGCACAACTTTAGATCTGTATGTTAGATGAGATTTAGTGACACAATGGAGGGGGGGAAATTTTACAACCAAGGGAAAGGGTAGGCAGCAGTCAAAAATAGGTGTACAATCCCTTGGCCATAGGCTGTACACCCTTCTTGTATTTTGTGGAGGTAAAGTTGTTTCTGACACAGACAAAGCTGCCCTTTGTTTGCAGATCATCAATGCATACTTTTGCGGTAAAGTCAGAGTCATAAGTTCTGCAAGTGGAGATAGTAAGGGTTTTTTTTATGTACAGATTTAGATTTTTTTAAATGATCTTTTTTATTTTTTTCCTTGTAAGGCCAGCTCTACCCTTGGTGAGTAAACATGGGCAATGGCAATGCAACCTATATCAAAACCTAAAGTGCAACACTACTGTGAATGCCAATAAATATACTGTACTATACTATACAATTACCCGTGTGCTGGAAATGAATTACAATTAATGCATAAATACATATCCCAGAAAATTTATCAAAATATAGGAACACCACAAAAACATATTTAGCAAATTAACAGTAGACCAATATAACTTCAATGTTAATAAAAACACGATTGTGCAAATTATAATAAATAATTAAAAGTCCAACTCCAGTGCTCTTTAATAAAAATAGTTATTGTGCTTCAAGTGACTTTCAAGTGCTTCTCCCTCTGTGTTCACAAAACACTCACCTCTGTATTTGACCCATAAAAATCTATAGGTCAAATGGGCATTTTCCCCTTTAAGGGGTCTCAGACACCACTGTATAGCCTCCATATCCTACTTTCCTTCTCCTTCTGATGTATATTTTTCCTTGTCAAAAGAAGTTTATTGAGTATACAATGTTATAAAGATACATAAAGTAAGTTTACAAGGATCTATAAAGTAAGCTCATTGTTTTACAGTAGGGTTTATATAGGTAAATATCATGAAATTTCAAATATTAAACATTGGGTTCACGTAAACCTAAATTAAAGATATATATCATTTCCTTAGTTACTTTTGTAGGTATTTAAATGATTTATACCTACTATACATATTGTTTACAAGTAGAGTGTATATAGGTCAAATAAATTCTGATAATGAGCTTTAATCGTAAGGTGGAGAAAAGGAAAGAGAAAGAAGAAAAAGGGTTGAAAGGTAGAGGTATGGTCCACAAGGTTGTCCCGCTCGTCAGTTTATTATTGTTTTTAGTTCTCTTTGAAGCCTTAGAATGGGTGTCTCTGTAAGTCATTTAATCTGTTACCATGGCAACAGGACAGAGTCATTGAAGTTTGACAGGAACTGTTGTTTTATCCAAGGATGCCAAAGTTTTTCAAATTTTGGAATTTGATTTTGATCGATGGCTACCATCTTAGCATGGGACATTGTATTATTCATTCTGTGAATTGTTTCTGCTAGTACCAATGTAGGAGATTTCCATGCCTTGGCCACTGTTTGTTTTGCAGCCGTTATTAGTTGGATCATAAGTTTGAATTGAGAGAGTGTTAACCATTCCGGTTTTAGATTAAGTAAAGTTAAATATGGATCTGGTTGTATTATTTTTTAAATATTTTAGATGCAATCACAAAGACTTCCTTCCAGAAGGTTTGGATTACTGGGCACGTCCACCATATGTGTAAATATGTGCCTATTTCTGGGCATCCTCGAAAACAAAGAGTTGAGGTATTAGGTGAATATTTTGCCACTCTAGCGGGTACAAGGTACCAGCGAGTTAGGACTTTATAATTTGTCTCCAGTGCTAAGATGTTGGGTGAAGATGACTTAGATGTGAGCCATATGTTAGACCAGTCCGTGTCTTCTAAAGTTCGTCCCAGGTCCTCCTCCCACCTCTGAACGTAAGAGGGTCTATTAAGATTTGCTACTCCATATAATTGATTATAAAGTGATGAAATTGTACCTTTAGCAAATGGATCTTTTGTACAGATTGATTCAAAAATGGATAATTGGGATAATGGTGTATCCCCCTTTAGGAATGGTGTATAGAAATTTTTGATTTGGAGATATCTAAATATCTCAGAGTTTGGTAGATCATATTTTTCTCTAAGCAATGGGAATGAAAGGAATGATTTAGATGCTATGAAGTCATTTAGTGTCTGAATGCCTGATGTTGTCCAAGCTTTAAAAGAATTTGGGTAGATCCATGCCGGATAAAAGGCCGGATTTCTGATAAAAGAAAGGAGAGGATTGTGTGGAGATTGTAACTGATATTTGGTTTTTAGTTTATCCCAGAGAGATAAGAAGTGTTTAGTTATGGGATTATGAATTTTAAAGCGGTCTTTAGGATCAAGCCATAATAAATTTGATATTAATAGAGGGTCATTTTCTGAAGCCTCTATAAATACCCATAATGGGATTTCCTGTTTTGCATGGTATTTGGACAGACTGGACAAATGTGCTGCTCTGTAGTAGTTAGTAAAATTAGGGTATCCCAGGCCTCCTTTATTTTTGGGAAGATGTAGTGTGTGTATAGGTATACGTGGTTTAGAAGAGCCCCATATAAACGAAGTTGCTCTTTTTTGTACTATTCTCAAAAAATAGGAAGGAATTGGAATAGGGAGGACTCTGAATAGATAAAGCAATTTGGGTAGAATAGTCATTTTGATTGCATTAATCTTCCCTATCCAGGATAAAGGAAGTTGCGACCATTGTTTTATTAGATTTGTGATCTGTCTTAATACAGGAGGATAATTGGTTGAGAATAAGTCAGAATGAGATGCTGTTAAATAAATTCCAAGATATGGGATTGATTTTTCTGCCCATGTGAATGGGAGTGCAGCCCTAGCCGGGATCAATTCCATGTTTGTGAGTGAAATATTAAGCACTAGGCATTTCTTAGGATTAATCATAAGGCCGGATAGGGCTGCAAATCCATCAAGAGCTGGTATTAAGTTAGGACCAGAGACCTGTGGTGATGATAGAAAAAGTAATATATCGTCTGCAAATATACATAATTTGTGTGTAATACCTCCTACTTCAATGCCAGTTATAGTTTGGTTTGTTCTGATGTATTGGGCCATGGGTTCGAGTATAAGGGCAAATAATAAGGGAGATAATGGGCAACCCTGTCGGGTACCTCTTTCGATATTAAAGGCTTCAGATTTGTATCCAGCATATTTTATATAGGCTTTGGGTTTATTATATAATGCTTTGATCCATGTTAAAAAGTGGGGTCCAAAACCCCATTTTTGTAATGCATATTGCATATATTGCCAGGATACTGTGTCAAATGCCCTCTTAATATCGAGAGATAGAAAACATAAAGGGATTTTCCGTTTTTTAGCAATATGTGCCAATAACACTGCCCTGCGTATATTATCGCCTGCCTGTCTATTTGGCATGAAGCCTACTTGATCTCTATGTATTAATTTTCCTATAATGCTATTGAGGCGTTTTGCTATTATTTTTGCTAATAATTTAATATCGAGGTTTAACAGAGAGATAGGCCGATAATTCACACAGGAAGTATCATCAGAAAGGGGTTTTGGGATCATACAAACAATTGCCATTAGTGTTTCTTGCCGAAAAGAATGTCCATCTAGAAGTTTGTTAAAAGTTTCAGTGAGAATGGGAGAGAGTATTTCTGAGAATGTTTTATAGTATAAAGCCGAGTAGCCGTCTGGGCCTGGTCTTTTGTTAAGTTTTAGGTCTTTTATGGCGTTAGCAACTTCATCTATAGTTATAGGCTCATCCAAACTGCTTTTTTGATTCTGAGATAACTCAGGTAAGGTTATTTTTGAGAAGAAGGATTCAGCTTCTGTAGGATTAAATTCATTGTTTGTCTTGTATAAAGTTGCGAGATGTGAGTGAAATTTATGGACTATTTTAACTGGATTACAAGTGTAAACATTTTTTGATAATTTCAAACGTATTGGTTTGAAAGATTTGTTAGTTGAATTTAATGCCCGAGCCAAATATGTACCTGGTTTGTTTGTATTCATGTAGAAATTGTGTTTGGAGCGTTTGAGGGATTTATCAACTGACTCAGTGAGAAATAGATCGTATTCCAATCTAGATTTTTCCAGATGAGATTTTGTACTCTGAGATGGATTATCTTGAAATGATATGTAGGCTGCATTAAAATTGAGTTCTAGTTTTTTTGCTAGATTTTTGCGTTCCCGTTTAAATAGTGCCATTTGTCTTTGTATTGTACCACGCAAGACAGGCTTATGAGCTTCCCACAGTGTTATTGGGGAGATGTCTGTTGTATTATTAATTGATATGTATTCCTTTAAAGCTTGTTCAATGGCCATCTGATGTAGTGGGTGTTTGAGCATTATGTCCGGTAAGTACCACGCTGGGTCATGCGCTTTTGGTATGGCTGAGGCTATAGTAGTGTATACTGCATTATGGTCAGACCACGGAATCGGAATTATATCTGATGCAATAATTTCTGGTATCATTCCTATTGTTAGAAAAATATGATCTATTCTGGTGAAGGTTTGATGAGGGTGCGAGAAATAAGTGAATTTCTTTTTCATTGGGTTACTTTCTCTCCATGAATCTACCAGATTGTATTTGGAAAGAAGTTGAGAAAAAGGTAATCTAGAGGTTATTTTGGATGGTGTAAAAGGTGATTTATCTAGAAATGGGAGGAGGACCTGGTTCGAATCCCCACACATTATCACTGTTCCTATTTTGTGTGTATTAATCACTTGTAATATATGTGAGAGGAATGGTGTAGGTTGTTTGTTAGGAGCGTAGTAGGAAATCACCGTGATTGCTGTATCCATTATATAACCCATGAGTATCAGGTATCTACCTTCTGGGTCTTTAATTTCTGATAATAAGGTGAATGGTGTGGATCGGTGAAATGCAATTAGAGTTCCCCTTTGCTTGGTACAGGCAGAAGCCGTGTAAATTTGTTGATAAAAAGGAGAAATATATTTTGGAGTAGAATTTTTGGTGAAGTGTGTTTCTTGGAGGCATACTATGTGAGCCTTCTTGTTATGGAAAGTACGGAAGGCTTTGGTCCTTTTTTGAGGGACATTTATTCCCTGAACATTCAGGGAAAGTATATTCAGTGGTGCCATGGCAATAGATCAAATAGTTTTGACTTACTTTTTGTTATGCAGAGCTGACTGCGCAGATCAACCTGTGTGGACTGAAGAGATGAATAGATAGAAAAGAAACCAGTGAATTCTGGAGTAAAGAGTAAACAAAAAACATATGAGATTAGATGATACATTGTATAAATTATTTTTTGCAAGTAATCACAATTTACCCGTGAAAGAGAATAAATATCTCTCTCAGGGGAATAAGTGCCTTCGTCACACTCCCACATAATATAGTTGGGAGAATGAGGAGGGCTAATGGGGGTACACGGATCTTCCGCTTACAGGAGAGAAGTGCTATGTCAAAAGACATCAAAATGATGTTTCATTAATTGGAGTGCAGAATATAGTTTTTGTTGAAATTATTTATTCCAGGGTGGTTGTATATGGTTAGTCTTGCCCTAGGCTAAATAATTCAGTTAGAAAGGTGCTGTTAATAACTTTGGTATTGATGAAGATAGTTTGAATTATTTTGGGATTTTAACCCTTTTAGAGTAAACAATTACATATTTTATTCATATGCAACTGTTTAGATATGTTAACTCATAAAATTGAGGTTGTATTGCTTCAGATTAGAATAAACAAAAACATAATTCTAGTAACTAGTTAGGTAATAATATATTTGTTTTAAGAAAAGAAAGAAAAAGCTTCCATTACTTCTGGATTATTGAACATATTTGTCCTAAAAAGTAATAAATCTATTGTTATTACCTGATAATATATAACTGAACAAGAATTTCCTTATTTCACTTATATATTCTAAGGCTATATGAATCAGAAGTAATAAGAAATATAACTGGAATGTAACATGATCCCACACAGTGTGTGACTATCAGAATGCAGTTACATTCAGTTATAAATATAGGTTTTTTATAGAGAACCATCTCTTAGTATAATAAATGAAGAGATATCAGGAATTAGGATGTCAGTCCATTGAATCTTCTTGGTCCATGGATGATGTGGCATAACGGCCTCTTTTGTGAGAATGATGATTCCCATTTTGTTCTGAAATTTTCTGGGTGCTGCCTGAAGGTGAAGATGACGCCATTCTTCTGAGTGTGGGAGTGTTGCTGCTTGTGGGTTCTGTCAGATTTAATTTTAAAAGGGTTTGTTGTAGTTCATCTGCTGATCTGCTTCTGTAAATTGTACCTTGGTAGTTAAATCTGACTGAAAAGGGGAAGCCCCATTGATACATAATGTTGTGGCGTTGCAGTTCCATTAGTTGGGGTTTCATGGATCGTCTTTTAGTAATAGTAAGTTGGGATAGGTCAGCAAAAATGTGATAATTGTGTCCTTGAAAATTAAGTTCCTTTTTTTCTCTTGCAGCAATTAGTATTTGTTCTTTTGTTCTGTAATAATGAAATTTTGTGATTATATCACGTGGGGGTCCATCTTTCTTTTTGGCTGTGAGGGCTCTGTGTACTCTGTCCAGTTCTAAACGTTCAATAGGGATATCTGGCTTTAGTTCTTGTAATAGAGCAGTAATAGTAGATTGCAGGTCTGTCACAGTTTCAGGTATTCCCCTTATGCGCAAGTTTGAACGTCTGGCTCTATTTTCGTAATCTTCGAGCTTAGTTTGAAGTATTAAATTCTCTTTTTTTAATTGTTCCAATTCTGTTATATTTTCTTGGGTTGTAATTTCAATTTCATCCATTTTTATTTCTAAGGCTGCGGTGCGGTTTCCCAGCTCTCTTATTTCTTTGGTTAGGCTTTTTGTTATTTGGTCTGAGGTTTGTTTTAAAGCCTTATGAAGCATCTTTTCAAATTGTAATAATATTACTGGGGATACTGAGGAGGCTTGTGGAGAAGTTTGTGAGAGGATTTGTTCTGTATCTGACTCAAATGGAGAGTCTTGCTGTGACATTTTCTGTCTGTGAGAGCGCCCTGATGCTGTATCTTGTGAGGTGACTGGAGCTGCTTCAGCTGCAGTGAGTGCCTGTGAGCTCTTTGTGAGGTGATTTTTATTTCTGCCACGGTTTCCTCCCAGTACCATATTTCCTGCCCAAACTTTCACAGTTTGTTCCCTGGGGCAAAAAGGTTCAAATGGATACCTTTTAAGCCTGCAGGCTCCGCTTTGTCCTTCTCTTTTCTCCTCAGCGGTGTGGAGCTCTAACAATGCATGTCTGCTCTGCTAGGCTCCGCCTCCTGCCCCCCCTCTGATGTATATTTTAAGCACTCTCCCTCCTTAGATCGGCAATGACTCCACTGCTCATTACATCTGGATCCACCCGATTTAGCTGCAGCCTGATGGGGACATTCAGCAGGGAGCAAAGAGCACACAGCCAGCCATGCATGCAGAGAAAAAGGAAAGGATGAGGACACAAAATGCAACCTAGCTACTTCCCTAAGAAAAAAGAAAGCCCTAGGCCACCTATGTACCACCTTGTGCAGCAGCAAATGGAGAGGGGAAATTCAATGGCCGGGGCAAGAGCAGGCAGCAAAAATGTAAGCATTGAATCCTACAGCAATAAGCTGCCTGTCCTTTCCCAAGGTTTTTTTTGTCACAAATATGGGAGAGATGCACAGTGGAGAAGCACTGGGGAGCAAGATTTTTTTTTAATTTTTTTACACTACCAGCCCATGCATGTCATAAGAGGAAGCAAAGTGGCTAAGAAACCATGTATTTTTTTTCTTTTTTATCTTAACAGCCACGTGCCTGCGAGTGCTTCTGATACACCCTTTTGTTCTTCCTCCTGTCCCCTAGATATGCATATTTGCCATTTCTATAGATTTCTAATGCTGCATTTTTTTCCTCCTTTAGTGTATATGATAGCCATGTTTCTGGGCCTGCTAATGCACCCTTTTCTCTCCTACCCCTCCACCCCTACAGATGAAAAAGGAAGCTCTCAAACAGACTGGCAGCAGCAACTGCCTGATGCAGTTCAATCAACCCAAACTAAAACATATAATGTAAACAAAATTAGCCATATGCAGGATTTCTTAAATAATTTTAGGCCTAAAGCTACTATGGATTCTTAGACATAAATAAACACACACACATACTCACGTTAAACTGCAATGACCATTTTCAACCTTACCAACTTTGTAACAATGTAATAATAAATGCATGAGTGTGGCTAATGATCATCTGGAGGCCATGAATTTTGTCATTAAGGAACCCTCTCTGCTTCATTGACTTTAAATAGTCTGAAAGACATTTAGGTAGACTATCATTTGGCACAGCAAATGTTCCAGGCTTGCATAGATGTGATATACCTAAACCTAATTAAAGATAAACAGAATAAAATCTAGCAAACCCGGGGCGCATGCGCGGAGCTGAGCAGAGCGGTCATGCCCGTCTAAAGCTCCCTTACCTGCGGGACTGGAAAGCCTTATAAGTATATAATAGATTCCGCGCTTAGGATAATAGGTTGCAGCTTCCCCTATTAGGTTCCCAAGGGAACTTAAAAGAGTAGATAAAAAGAAATGGGGTGATGGCGCTACCCTAGGGGGCACTAAGTGGTGGTAGGGGGGTAATATACGAAATATGAACTATACTCCTTATATCTGACTACAAGGGTATGTATATAAAAAAAATGCAATGTGCGTACTCCCACGTCAATGTGATAGAAAAGTGAACGTATAGAAAATATGTCAAACCTTACATAAAAATTGATAAAAAATAATCAATAAACCAATACATGTGTAGAAAAATGCCTATTATGTGAATATATGTTTGGAATGTGTCTGAATAAGGTTAGGACGCAACTCAAAAATTTGAGGTGCATGCACACCCTCATCCATCCATTCCAGAAATAACTATAAAAGCAATCCGTTAACCATCACGTGATAAGTAGATATATAAAACGGTGCAAAATTATCCACACTAATCAGTGTCAGCGCTACATAAATTAGCGCCCCTAGGAAACCTTCTACCTGAAGTCCACAGCTAGTATATAATATATATTGTTATAAGTGTTCGGTGAATAGTCCAAGTCCTTGACCAAACGTGAACATATAAATAAAAAAAAAATATATATATATATAAATATATATATATATAAAATAAATAAGATTGAAGTCAGGAACAGAAAAATCGTGATCCCAAGTATCCAGAATTCAAGTGACTTTGGTGCACAGCAGGTATGGTGAATGTAGTGCTCCCCCAATGGGTCCCCACTCACCGAAGGTAGTAACCCCTGAAGGGGTAGTCAGCATAGAGTGGGTACTGTAAATGGATCTCCAACTTGATAAGCTGTACTATATCTTCTGTGACTCCATCAGCCCTTTCACCTGTTCAGTGCAATTCCAGAGTGTGCTCCGATCAGGACTTCCTGGAGCACTCCACAGCAGCAAGCGGCATGATCCCTCAGAGGGTAACCAGATTGCACAGCTGGTAATATGCACTTTACCCTTAATAAATGGGGCTTTGGCCCACATTTTTTACAATAGATCTTTGCATTATACCATGAACCTAGAGCTTACATTAAATATGCAGGCTACAAATCAGAAGAGTTTGGTATACAGAGGGGTACACGTCAAGGATGTCCACTCTCACCAGTCTTGTTTGCATTACTTATTGAACCTTTGGCACAAAGAATAAGGATGGAACCTACCATCATGGATATTGAATTGGCTTGATGTCACCACAAATTATGCTTATTTGCAGACGACATCCTCTTATTTTTGTCCTTGCCACAATTTTCTGCCCCTAACCTTATGGTTATTTTTTTTTCCACTTCAGTGAGCTCATTTGAGAGGGTTATTTCAACTTTGCAGTTCAATTTTTGTCCCTTCCCATTTTCACATCATTGTGGCATTTTTCCGTTATTTTGAGAATTTATTTAGAAAATTGAATTTACTTCATACAAAACTTCAATTTATTCCCCTTTCCCATACCTAGCTTTCCCCTCCCTCCCTCCTCTAACCCCCACCTCCTACACCCCCCATTTGGTTTGTTTCAATCTTGCCCCAGTCTTCCTATCTCAGGGCCCTATGCCTTCCAACATCTTCCGCCAGTATTTGTCTGAGGTTTTATATTTTTTCCACACACCCCAAGTACTATTATATTTTTCTGTTTGATCTTTGTCCCTGCTGCTTAGGAGTTCCATTTTACTGTAATAATCTATTTGTTTAAACCAGTCTCTTATATCTGGTTTTTCACTGTTTAACCATTTTTCTGGAATCAATCCCTTTGCAGCATTCAGAAGTTTTGGGATTACTGTTTTCATATATTGTTTCTTTGGAGTTTTGGAGTCGTGGAATAAACATGTCTGCATGTTGTTGTTATCTTCTCACTTGTTATCTCCTTAATATAGCCTACTATTTCCAGCCAGTATTCTTTTATTTTCGGACATTCCCACCATATATGTGCCATCACCACATACATTGTTTGTTTGCAGTATGGTTATATTACATGAATTTTCACTCATTTCAGATCTAATGCCCCGTACACACAAGCGAAAATTCCTCCAGCAAAAGTCCGATGAGAGCTTTTGGTCGGAATATGCGACAGTGTGTATGCTCCATCGGACTTTTGCTGGCAGAATTCCAGCCAGCAAAAGATTGAGAGCAGGTTCTCTATTTTTCGGTTGGAAAAAGTTCTTATCCGAAAATGCGTTAGTCTGTATGCAATTCGAACGCGCAAAAAATCATGCAGGCTCGGAATCAAGTACGAGGCGGAAGCGCTCGGTCTGGTAAAACTAGCGTTCGTAATGGAGATAGCACATTTGTCACGTTGTAAATTTGTGGATCTTTTAATGCAGCGCATTCTTTTGTTTTTTATAATGCTAGAAGAATGAATTTGTTTTGCTGCTGATATTCACACAGAGTTCTGACAAACGTATTTCTTTATTATTTCTCGTGATATCCTAAATAATCTTTTTTGTTTTTAAAGCCAGATCTCCATAATAATGTTTAGAATTATTTTTTATAGTCATCTTTTGTTATTTTTTTTTAATCAAGATCTCCTGTTTTTTTGATTATTTTTATATTTTTTTCTAGTGATCTCCATAATTTATTTTTTTGTGTGTGTCAAGTTTCCACAACAACATTATTATCTTGTATTTTTAAAGCTCAAGGAGGTTGGTTGTTGTCCCTTGTTAATTTGACATTGTATTTTTGAAATGTACCTGCCTACTCACAAACAAACTGTCCTTTTTGAATAAAAACACATAGGCAAGTATTTTCATATAAAAAAAATCTCCATTTTTTCTGGCTCCTAACAAAATAAAGAGAAAGGCAACACTGTAGAAACCGCTTGAATTTGTGAAGCCTTTGTACCCCAGGGCACACATCAGCTCTTTGTAAATAAAAATTGGTAGCCTGAGAAGTCCATATAATAGGGAGCACAATCTGGTCCAGGACTCCCAGAGACAAGGAACAGCAGCAGATGACATATATGTCCCCAGGCTGTGGTACTACCACAGCCAGCGTCTTCTGTCAGACCAGAGTGAACCCAGGCCATCAATTTCATGTCTTCCTTGCAGCCTTCCCTCCATGCTTCCCCACAGCCTTCCCTGCAGCCTTCCCCGCAGCCTTCCCTGCAGCCTTCCTTGAAGGCTGTGGCTCTGGAGGTGGACTTGTGGCAGGAGGAGGAGGAGGTTGGGCGAGCGCACATAAGTACATGTTATCACTAATTTGGCCCCTCAACCCCTTCTGAAGGGCCTGAAAAATAATATTCTCACACATGAGGCGTTGGCCCTCCTTCATTTGCTGCAATTTTGCAGCTACATAGCAGCCATAGGCCTCTTCAGCGTCGGGGGGGTGTTTTCAGGGCCGCATTAGCATCCTTAATGAGACCCAGTGCTGCCTCCTCCACGTTACTCCCCTTCCTGGCCCTTTTTGTTGTAAGGCGGAGGGGAGGCACCTGGGATTGGGTGAGGCTATTGGGCCTGGCCACCTCCTGGCTGACACTTACCCCGCCTCCTCCTGTCTACCACATTCCAGAGCCTCGTCCTGGGTGAGGTCTTCCTGTGTATGAAAAAGGGACATAGTTTTAGTTTTTGGTTCATCAATCACACACAATTTTCAGCCCATGACTGTTGCAAATTGAATCTTAATAAATAGAAAAGACTATCATTCTGAGCCCAGCATTTTTCATTCTTGTCCCAATCATTTTTGGCCCCTACTATTTCAAACACTTTTTGTTCAATCATTCATTTGTTATCAATAATAACATCTAGTTAACAACACTAATTTTCGGATGATAAATATGTTCAAAAATACTATAACTGGCTCCAGCTGGGCTCCTCAACTTCTTCCAGGTTGGTCCTTGGAAGCCTCAGATGGGGTTGAGGGAAGGGTTGAGGGAAGGGTGGATGGAAGTGTAAAAAGTGATTCCCTGACTTCAATCTGGTCTTCCAGAAACCGCATCCTGTTGTAATACCACAGACTGGGTACATACACATCCTTTGCTGCTGCTACTGATTTCATGGAAGCCTGGACCTTATTAAGCTCCTTCCTATACGTGCTTCTCAAGCTACCAATTTTCTTCTCCACAAACGCGATGTCTGCGTCTGGGACCTGCGTCTTCACAAATTGCAGCAGTTTCTCCAGTGATGCCTTCCTAGCTGGTTTATTTTGATATAAGGGGTTTTTAACCTCCCACAATTTTTTCATATCCCTGTATCTGTCTATGAACTGGGCCATGAATTCTGGGTCTGTGAATTGTTTCATATTTGCTGCAAGACAAAACACAAGACAAAAACACTAATATCAGGCTAAACTCTCCTAATCTTATCCCAATATAGGCCTCAATCTCGAATCAGTATAGGCCACTGATGTCCCAAGTTAAAATGTTACCTTCATTCTCACGATCGGCACTTCCTCCACTCACAGATCGTACGTACGACACACGCGTGTTAACCTTATATACACTGCGCATGCGTGAAACCCCCCCCGTTGCCCGCCCCTAATGTTCTTTTTAGAATATTTCCTGCCCCTTCTCTTTCGTCGCAGTGGGAGAGGAACATGGCGGAGACACAGCAGGTGCATAATAGCAGTAACGAGGAGGAAAAGCCCAGAGCAAGAAACGTCACGATCCCACAGGAGATTTAAGGCATCAAATATGGCCTTTGTAGAGATGGTGGAGATGGTGGACATCTTGAAGAGGGCCGACTATGACGGGAAGTATGGACTTTACCTAAACCCAAATGTGAGAAAGGTCAAGATCATATCTAAAGTTGTGAAGAGTCTGCACAGGAATTTTGGGGTACGACGATCCAAAGAGCAATTGAGGAAATGCTGGTCAGACCTGAAATTGAGGAAGCAGGATCAGTACAGAAGGATCAAGAAAGTGCTTCTAAAAAGTAAGTAGTTGTCGTGTGTTCCTATTATTATTATTACCTGCATGCTGCTCTATGTGCTTTTCTTTACTGTTGTACAGTTTAAAATGGCTATTTTCATGTTCATGGGCACAGTAATCGGTCGCAGTAAACATAATTCGTTTGCCAACCAAATACGATGTTTTTGGCAGATACAGGGTTAACTACAATTGGTCATGCTAATTTGTATTAAAATAAGTTTAGGACATTGTTGTCTAGATGTGTTTGAAACTAGAAAGAATTGCAAACTTGATTCAGTGTAATGTAAGGAGAGGACACTCAGCAGCTGTTTACACATCTGGACTCAGGAGCACTAGGGTGGGACACAAGAACAAACTTTTTAGGGTGTCCCACACAAGTACTCCAGTGGATACTTGGGGTGTCTCCATGTGTGAAACTTGTCCAAAAAAGGCAAGTATTCCAGCTTTGGTAAGGGAAAAAAATCAGCTTGGAACTCTGCCAAAACAGACAATTGTACCCCACTTCCAAGCAATGTTTCATAATTCTATTTCTGGCCTCAAATATCGGTGTGCTAAGTATACCTTTTGTTTCATTCTCATAGGGGAGAAAAGACTCCGGACGTCTGAGGACATCAGGAACCCCCCCATCTCCTGAAGAAGGGGAACAGAGGACACCACAACCAGAGGATGTGGAGAAAGGAGAGGTGGTTGAAATTGTCACCACAACAGGTGAGTGTCTGAGACCACAGATTCAGGTAATAGATGTATGCCTGCATATTTATAATACATGGTGGGTATTTTTTCTTTTAGGTGATGTGCATGTTGTGGAAGAACAATCTCCTCATTTCACCAGTGACAGTGCACAAAGGCTAATCCATAATGTTTTGTAGTCAGGATTTAGACATTATCAAGCAAAAAACAAATGAGGTTGAACAAAAATTGAAGAACATGATTGATGTACTAGGAATAATCAAAATAACAACAAAATGACACCATTTAAAATTTTTTGTGACCAATTTTCAAAAATTTTTGACGCATTTTAAAAGCCAAATTTTAAAGAAGCACACAGTGTGTCAATATGTGCTATCTGCCATCATAGGATATCAATGTACGTGTTTTGTGAGTGCAACCCCTTCCACATAACTCAAGTAGGTGAGAGGAAGTGGTTGCACCCCCAAAACACGTCCATTGATCCCCCATGATGGGAGATAGCACATGTTGACATTAGGCATGGGATCAGGAGGGAAATCCTCAGTTTGGCATAGAAATGGCCCCCCTACCCGTAAAAAAATCTACATATTTTTGACACACTTCCTGGGCGCTTTATGGGGGCAAGCTAGAACAGCCAGCTTCCAGGGTCATCATTGTATTTTCTGCAAGTCCGTCCTCAGGCCCAACTGAGGCAACATAATTCAGAGTATTTCTCTTTAAAAAGATGTGAAGTATGCAGCATGCTAGAACTATGTGGTTCAGTTTGTACTCCACCATATTTATTGACGTAAATAATAGGCGGAACCGGCTGGCCATTACCCCAATGGCATTCTCCACAACTCTTCTGGCTCTCGCCAGCCGGTAATTAAAAACCCTCTTCTCTGGGGTGAGGGTCCTCTGGGGGAATGGCCTCATCAGGTAATCACCCAGACCAAATGCTTCATCAGTGATAAAAACAAATGGGAGTCCTTCAACGTTCTCTTCCACAGGTGGCAATCCCAAGCCATCACTCTTGAGACGTTGGTAGAACTGGGTCTGGGCAAAGACTCCACCATCTGACATATGGCCATTCTTCCCCACGTCCACATAGAGAAACTCTCCACTGACACCACCGCCATCAACACAATACTATTGAAACCTTTATGATTAAAATAGTATGACCCCGAGTGGAGTGGTGGGAAGATGTGGACATGTTTCCCATTGATTGCCCCTCCGAAGTTTGGGAAGCCACAGTCTGCCTTTCCTGTGTCGTTAAAGGAAACTGTGGAGTCAGAAAATAAAAAAAAATTAGTACTTTTGCACATAACATTGCAAGCAGATTAGACACAAACATGCTTGGCTAACATCAGTATAACATTTATTTTAAGGAGTATTTAAAGACAAAAATATAAGGTCCACTTATCAGATTCCTCACCCCCTCTGATGGCCCATTGGAAACATTTTAGGGGGGGTTTTAAATGAGTTTTGGACCCCAAAAAAGCCTCTGGTACTCTGCCTGAATTTAAGGACAACAATAAAATTTGGACACATTTTAGGGGGTGTTTAGGGTAAAGCACTACAATGGAGCTGGCAAAATACACTGTTAAGTGACTAGGCTAGGTGTGTATGGGCCCAGGATAGCATGCTGGGGAGGTTAGTGAAGGCAAATATGCATGAAGGACAAAAAAGGAGCATTAAAAGCTTACAGCATGCATGAGGACAAAGAGGACATTCACACCATATTACAATCATGGTAATTAGGGGATGATGAAAGAAATACAAAACATTAGCATACATTAAATACATAGAATGTGATTTTAAGGGAGAAAATGTACCCTAATATAGTCCTTCTGCAGGACCCGTATGATGGCGGAACAGGTCTCTGGAATAATGATCCCCAGAGTCTGGGGGGGAGATGCCTGTAGAGAACTTGAGGTCCTGGAGACTTATCCCCATTGCCAAGTACCACAACGTGGCAACTAGCCTCGGCTACGGAGTGATGGCTTGCCGCATGCAGGTGTCCTACTTCATAATATAAGGGGAAAGCAAAGCCAACAGACGGTGAAAAACGGGGTCTGTCATCCGGAGAAAATTCCTGAAATCATCAGGATTATTCTCCTGGATCTCACGCAGCAAAGGCATATGAGAGAATTGGTCATGCTGGAATAACCAATTCTTGGTCCATTAACTCCTCCCCACCCTTTTCATGGACTGGGCTTGGGTCAAAGCAAGAACCCCAACACCAAGCCCCCACATAGTATGAACTCTACGACGAGTATGTACCCGCAACAAGGCTTCAAAGCAGTTCGGTGGTCAAAACGAACTAACAGAACGCACTGAAGAACAGAAAGGCCTGTGAAGAGCGATCTGAAAATCAGAAACAAGCGGACAAGAACGCACTGAAAAACAGATACGAACTGGCTATACGCACTGAAAATCAGATACAAACCCACAAGCACAAACTGAAGAGCAGTAACAGAATGAAAAGCACAAGACTTGTGGTAGAGACACATTGACTGCGCTCATATCTATGATCCCGAAGCCAAACACAGATAATACATTGTGGTCTAATTACAGACCAATTTCACTCTTAAATGTGGACATAAAGATCCTGGCCAAAATTTTAGCCCTACGCCTTAATCCTATTATTGGAGGTCTGATACATAAGGATCAAGTAGGTTTTATACCTAAACGACAAGCAAGCGATAACATTCGACGGGTGATCCTCCTACAGCACTTGGCTCGCTCTCGTAAAATTCCGATGCATCTCCTCTCCCTAGACATACGGAAGGATTTTGACACAGTCTCTTGGCCCTATCTATTTTATATCCTCCAACGCTGGGGCTTCGGCCCGCATTTTCTTGGCTGGATCAATGCTCTATACAACCACCCACAGGCATACGTACACTATTCTGGATTTCGTTCAGAACCCTTCCCTATTTCACGAGGAACCAGGCAGGGCTGCCCCTTATCCCCCCTGTTATTTGCGCTCGTGATTGAACCGTTAGCGGCCCTGATCAGAGCTAACCCTGACATCCGAGGTTTAGAGGTAGCTTCAACCTCACACAAATTGTGTCTCTTTGCTGATGATGCACTAATGTTTATTACGTCGCCTCATACTACCCTACCAAACGAACATCTTAGATAAGTTTGCTCAGGTCTCCGGGTTAGAAGTCAACCAAACAAAATCAAAAGCTCTCAATGTGTCTCGACCACAAGCTGATCTTGAAATGCTGCGCCAAAATTTTCCTTTCCACTGGTCCTCCACATCTATTCCCTACCTAGGGATTAAATTGACCAATGACCCATTAAATGTGTTCCAATCCAATCATCTCCCAATGCTAACCCAACTATCTTCCCTACTTAATTCCTGGCTACCTTTATGTGTCTCCTGGCTCGGACGTATTGCTGCTGTGAAAATGTCCTTATTACCAAAATTATTGTACTTATACAGAGTACTCCCTATCGTGGTCCCCCCTTACTACCACAGGATCATACAAAACAAAGTCTTTAAATACATCTGGGGCCCCATACGGCCCAGAGTTGCGAGACCTGTTCTACTCCGTAACAAACTCAGCGGCGGCCTGGGTATACTCAACTTTTTACACTATTATCACTCGGCCCGACTGGCCCAGTCTATTCTATACCATTCTAAATCTGAAATACCACTCCGGGTTAGCCTTGAGGCCATTGACCTTCACCCGATTACTGTAAGCAATTTGTTATGGCTCCCCCCAACAGCGCGGGGCCCTATAACCAATCCAATAACGCAGCATACACTTAAACTCTGGGATAGGTTGAAGACCCCCTTCAAATTGATTTCCCCACACTCCCTACTTCTATCCTTTCTAGGCCACCCTCAATTCTATCCAGCTTACACAGACCCAGCCTAATTTCAAGCCTAGGTCCAGGCGGGTCTGACTCACATATGTGACCTAATTAATGGTGACACTATAAAATCGTTTCCAAATATCCAGGCACAAGCACAGCTCCCCAGCAGAGAGTGCTTCCGCTATCTTCAAATTGTGCATTTTGCTCAAACAACCATAAAATATAACTCTGGGCTGGATACTCTGAATACGAAAATATGTGCGACTCGGACCCGCGCGCCCCAGGTGCTATCTCTCGTCTTTATGCCCACCTCACATCGTCATCCTCAAGCCTTCCCACCTACGTGCATCGATGGTTAAGGGACTTAAATATAAACCTCGAGGCGGACGATTGGGGGACCATTTGGACCAACACAAAAAACTCATCCCAAAATGTTGTTGCCTCAGAGGCAAATTACAAAGTGCTAATGTGCTGGTATCTAGTCCCAACTAGAATCGCTAAATTTCTACCCAAATTTCCCCCGAATTGCTTCAGGGGGTGTGGGGACAGAGGAACACACTTACACATCTGGTGGACATGCCCACTGGTGCAATGCTTTTGGGCAACAACATTCCAAATGGCCTCTACCCTCCACCAAATCACCCTAGATCCTAACCCAGCTGTAGCCCTACTCAACTTTATTCCGCAAGATTACACCAGAGCACAGCGCCACCTCCTCCTTCACTTATTTACCGCAGCCAAGCAAATGATTGCTAAGGCCTGGAAGACACCCACTCTTAGTATAGTTGAAATGAAGAATAGGATCACTCAAGCAATGATACACAGCAAAACTGAAGCGAAAATCCTAGATAAGGTCCCCCAGCACTCCAAAACCTGGCAACCATGGATTGAGCACTTTTTGCCCACTGATATAGACGAACATCTCTTGGAACTCTGAGATGGTCCTAGCGTCGATCTAGGACTTTTGAATTAGCACCCGTGCCCGTGCGACCCGACCGGCCTACTCCCCCCACTCCACTAATCCTCAATTCCTTCTTTCAGATCTTCTCCTCTCAGCTCCCCCTCTTTCCCCCCTTTTCTCTCCCCTCTTATCTCCCTTTAATAACTACTGGTAGTGTACTCTGTCTCATAAGATGGTCCCGGCAGCTCTCTTGCCCGAGTCCATAGGGGACCGCCAGCACCTCAATATATCTAATTTAGGGACCCTGTTCCCTCTTACTGTTCGCATTTTCGGTTAAAGCGAGTCAATGTGTTATCTGACTGAGTATCCATCTCTTGTAATACTTCCTATCCTTCTTTATACCAGCGTTATGCTGTTTGACTGTAATATGCACTGTTTAGTATTTATACTATACCTTTTACTGAATTGTAACAGTTGCTTGTTAATTACCAATAAAATATTTGAAAAGAAAAGCACGAGACTGAAAAGCACGAATCGTCTCTCACCAAACTTCTACTAACACGAGATAAACAGGAGATTAGCAGAAGGAGCCCAAAGGGTGGTGCACTGAGTATTGAACATCCGTTTTATAGTCCCGTCGTACGTGTTGTACGTCACCGCATTCTTGATGGTCGGAATTTGATGTGACTGTGTGTATGCAAGACAAGCGTGAGCGGAATTCTGTCGGAAAACCATCCAAGGCTTTTCCGACGAAAATTCTGCTCGTGTGTACGCGGCATTAGAGTCAACGTTCAAAAATCTGTAGCGTTGAACATCTCATTAACTGAAAAGGAGAAATGAGCAATAGAAGATTCGCTACCTTTTAAATGGGCTGACCATAGCCTTTCATATTTGGGTATTCAACTCACTGCCAGCCCCTCGGATCTATTTGCTGCTAATTATCCAGGTTTATTGAAAACAACTACTAGTTTGTTATCTAAATGGTTATCCTTACCATTCTCTTGGTCCAGAAAAATGCATATAATAAAAATGACCATACTCCCTAAATTAGAATTTAGAATTATACACCAAAAAGCAATACAAATCACTTGGGAAAAAATCAAACCACGGTTACCTAGGAAAACTTTGTACCTCCCTAAGTCACTGGGTGGCTTGGGATTTCCAGACTTCTCAATATGTTACAGGGCTGCTCAACTGGAACAACTATCAAAATATCACTCCACTATAGAGATTCCTTTGTGGGTAATAATTGACGCAATGGATTGTGATCCTCTTTTATAAATATTATCCTAGGGTTACTTCCTATAGAATGTAAGACTTTAAAAAATCCAATTACTAAACACTCTCTATCTATCTGGGATAGACATAAAATCTCACATGGTCTACAATCTCCATATAACCCGCTCCTATCTTTTCATAAAAATTCGGCCTTTTATCCAGCTTGGATATCTCCCAGAACTTTTAAAGCCTGGTCTAAGGTTGGCATTTCATGTTTATATGACATAATTTCAGCAACATCAATCCGTGCTTTCCCAGAACTATGCAAATCCTTTGGGCTCCCCCAATCCGCAATATTCCGTTACCTTCAAATCAAAAATTTTTATGCTCCTCTCCTTAATACTAATGATTCCATAAACAACCTCTCCCAATTTGAACAAATTTGTCTAAAATACTCACACGCTAAGAGTCGCATTTCAATAATTTATTCTCAATTGCTCACTAAATCAAACACAAATATACCATCATATGTTGCTGAATGGGAAAAAGATTGTGAGTGCAATATTGATCTTCCAGTATGGTCTAATATATGGTCTAATACTAAATCTTCTTCAACAAACATAATGGCAGCTGAAACATCAAGGTACTCGCACGGTGATACTTGGTTCCTGCTAGAATAGCTAAATTTGCAACTGACAACTCAGGCCTCTGTTTTTGTGGCTGTCTCGAACAAGGTACATATATACACATCTGGTAGAATTGTCCAACTGTACATACATTTTGAGAAAATGTCTTTCTAATAGCCTCAAAAACGTTTGAATGTTCTATTACACCAGACCCGATAACAGCTCTCCTAAACTTAAAGCCAGACTTTCTCACACATAAACAATTTGAACTATTCCTTATATTCTTGACAGCCGTGAAGTAGACCATAGCTAACGCATGGAAAACACCTGTTTTGAACATTGCAGAAACCAAGCTCAGAATGAATCAATCATTCATACATGCTAAGATGGACGGTCTAGATAAAGACAATAATATTTGTTATCAATTTAACATAATCGCAGTTATCGTTAATATTATTGACAGTTACAAAACATAAAAGTAAATATATTCATGTTAACTCCAATTTATTGAGATTTTCAACTTTTCAACCGGAAAACAATATATCTATATATGACAATCTAATATTTTGTTAATATATGAAAGGATTATTATAACACCTTGATCGTAATGGAATTCCTCAAAATGAATCCTTTCTTTACCAATCATAAACCTAGAGTAATATATTTACCTGTATTTTCTGTAATATAGAATACTATTCCGAAAATATTGTCAGATATGTTGTAATTGTTATTATTTGATATTTCAAATAAAATTTTTGAACAAGAAAAACTCTAGCAAACCCTCAATTCTTCAGCTGACAACTTCATTTTTGAGGTTGAGCAACGGCTGCTAGATGAATGTCTGACAAGGCTGGATGCTAATGCATTTTCACAAAATTGTAGATGAAACCTCTGTTGATTGTGGGGATTCAGATTCAAAGTCAAAATTTTCAAGAATTGAACCAACAAGATTAATGAGCATTAACACCATGAGTAATTACCATTGGTTATCTACACATGGTTCTCTGACGTAAAGTTACTTTTTGATTTGGCCTCAACTTCCTCCCTGAGCTCTTCAGTGGAGGAGAATATTAATAGTATAGTGGATAAAGTGGACACTGATGTTTCAGAGGAGTTTAAAGTCACACTTGGGGAACCCAATGAAATAATAATTAACATATGCAACTGAGATGTAAAGTAAAGCAATGAAGATATGTGTCTTACTGAGGCCATACATTATATATATATATATATATATATATATATATTATCAAAAAAATATAGCAAACACAGTGTATCAACTAGTGATAAATAAAGAGTTCAATAAGCAAGTGTCCATGTGTATTAAAAACACATGGAGCTGTTGGATCCATCCATCCATCCATCCATCTTGGAGGTCGGGAGACACACAGAGGATGTGACCAGGCATCGGGCATTTTCTTACATTATGCGTTAGATGATCTCTTATAATTTAGAGATCATTGGAAGTTGGTAAGAGGCCAATTTAATTTTCATTTGGATTGTTATATTTTATTATCACTGGGAATGGTGGTTAGCACATCCAGTTGGTGGAATACTAATGGAATAATTTTTGATACACATGGACACTTGTTTATTGAACTCTTTATTTATCACTAGTTGATACACTGTGTTTGCTATATTTTTTTGATAATATATATATATATATATATATATATATATATATATATATATATATATATATATATATATATATATATATATATATATAATGTATGGCCTCAGTAAGACACATATCTTCATTGCTTTACTTTACTGTGTTTGCTATATTTTTTGATAAGAGTTTTTTCTTTGTTTATGAGACAGTGCAACCTTTTACATTTTCACATTTTTTTCATTATCTCCTTGTATCCAAGGAGTAATAAAAGTGCATCAGTCTACACTTATACAGGCATACCCCACTTTTAAGTACACAATGGGGTTTATTTACTAAAGCTGGAAAGTGCAAAACCAGGCTCACTTCTGCATAGAAACCAATGAGCTTCCAGGTTTTATTACCAAAGCTTAATTGAACAAGCTGGGGTTAGAAGCTCATTGGTTTCTATGCAGAAGTGAGCCTGATTTAGCACTTTCCAGCTTTAGTAAATAAACCCCATTGTGTACTTAAAAGTGGGGTATGCATGTAATTAGCGCACAATTTTCACACACATTTATTTATATATATGCATCTATCCGATTTTAAACTGAAAAACAATATTTCACACAATATAGTCAGAAATATCTAAACACTAATGCACAATATTAAGCAGCCGTTCAGAGAGAGGTGAGGCACGTTTAATCAAGAAATAAAAATAAGAGGTTTTTATTTTCCAGAAAAAAGTCAGAAATATTGTACAGCTGATACACAATTGTGGCAATTTCAGAGGGAGAGACAAGGCAAGTTTTGCCTGGAAATAAAAATGAGAGTATTATTTCACACAAATTGGCAGAAATATTGTACAGACAAGGCAATGGTGTAAGACTGAAATTTAAAAGAAAGAGTAGAGGCAGAAAAATCTTTTTTTACCGCTACTATTCCTTTATACTGGCTTTTGAAATTTATAAATGCAGCAACTTACAAATTGGATGAAAGGTTTAGCACTGGGAAACACGTTTTGAAAGATAAAAATGTGCATTTTATATACAACTATATAGATCAGACCAAAATGAGGTACAAATAAGGAGGAAAGAGGGACTTTATTCCAAATCAGGGACATTCCCTTGAAATTAGGGTCAGTTGGGGGCTATGCACTCTGTGTTATGTATTCTTCAACCCACCAATGATTGCAGCACTCTGTGAATTAGACAAAATCCGGACCCTTGCACTCTGCGTTACAGAGTCCTGCACTATATACACTATATGGTGTATTATATACTTCTCACTAAAGTGTTTATTGTCCCAACAGTTGCTGGTTGCTGTGCAGTCCCTGACTATTTTAATGTTCTGAATCTTCTTTCAGATAGAGCATATTTGTTTTTAGGGTACACAAAATAATATGCAATGGAGGAATTTTTTTTTTATGATTGTGCTGAGGTTTATATGTGTCTGTGAGACTCTGTGAGACTTATATTTTATAGGTACAATTAAGTCCAAGTTTTGTTCAACCACACCCTTTAAGCCCCTCACACTGTTAAGTTTGGCCACTTTTTTTGCAGCATAAATGCTGCGGTTCACTAACTCCCTGAGCTATCCCTTATTCTCAAGTTCTAAAGTTGGGAGATATTCTATCACTGTGACAGATAGGTCAGGCTCCCAGGGTCTATGATCCTGCTATTGGAGTTAAAGTGGTTTTAAACCTAAAACATTTTTATCTGCACTGTGTGTGTCTATAGTGATCCCGAATGTCTGCCTTCATAGCACGTGGTTTTCTATGAGGGAAGATGCAGAAGAGAAGGAGCCAAGATCGCTGGCAAGGGACACCAGAAAAGGAAATTTGGGGGCCACTCTGTGCAATGTCATTATACAGAGCAGATGGGTACAACTTAATTTAATTAAAAAAAACACTTTAACCTTTCTAAAGGGGGAAAGAGCTTTTCATCTGAGGTCCAGGGGAATGAGGTTGGTCTAAACCCTACCAACTAAAAAGGGCTGGATCAGAGGGTGGGCAGCATATCCTTGTGGAGAAGAATGTTTTCTAAAATCATCGGTGTGACAAGATGAGAAAAGAGTGTTGTTTTTTCTGTTGAAAAGAAGTAGTAAAACAGCATCATTTTCACTAAATTGGAATTACAGAAATGCAGAGTGATATTGCCCATGCCCGTATGAGTGTTTGACAATGACAAAATATATTCAGATTCATATCAACTTATACTTTGGGACCTAAAAGGGAACTTTTTATTTTTCAGCTGTTTTTATTTTACTTATAAAATGCTTAAATGAAGGATCGAAAATCCGAATATGGAAGGACTGGCCTTGACCTGGGCAGCTATTCTCAACCAAAGTTCCTTCAGAAGTTGCTAGGGGTTCCTTGAGCTGTGGCTTATTGATTTCCAATATGATGGTGCCTGCATAGTTTAACCAGTGACATGACACCAATGCCTGTAAAAGGTTGCATTTTAACAGGTACTATAAGGGGGCAATTTTCCCCATGATCACCAATGTAAGGGGCATTTTTTCCCTCTGACCGATAATTAATTATTGGTTGTAGCAGGGGTTCTTTGTGACATTAAAATTTTTACAAGGGTTCCTCTGGGGGTAAAAAGGTTGAGAAAGGCTGACCTGGGGGCTTAGAGCTAAACCCAGACATACCCAAGACCCTCCATTTTTAGCACAGATCCCCTCCTGACCCACTTGCACCTGCTAAAACCCAGCATCTTTTTAAAATAATACTGGAAGTAAAAATCCTATTACAACACCATTTTAAAATAACAGCTAAAGCTTTTGTGGTTAAAGAGTCATTCATCTTAACCTCTGATCAGTTCACTTATTCCTAACCAATGCTTAGAAATAAGTGAATTGATTAGCATAAATATAGATTCAACCTGGGTCTAGAAACAGCTCAAAATTATGTTATTTTGCACTTTCCTTAAGACACAATGGGCCTGATTAACTAAAGGATTTGTGTGTACACATCGATCATGCCTGCACAAGCTACAGCTTACATATGCATATGTTCACTTTTTAGGGGGCTGGCAAGGGCTGAACGAGTCCTTAGGTCTGTATTTACAGAAAATAGATCACATATTACTTCTTCAGATCTGGCCAAAAATTTTGCACAACCAGTATTGTTTAAAGTGGAGTTTAAAAAAAGTGTAGCTGCTGACTTTTAATAAACACACCTTCGCCTATCCCAAGATCCAGCGATGCAGCCGCCCAAACCCTTGGTTCTCTTCCTCAGTTCTCTCCGGCACCGGCATCACAAGTGTGGGCACCCAGCTGTGACAGCTTGCGGCCTCACAGCCGGGTGCAAGATGTGCTGTGCCTTCTCAATGGCCGGGCAATCTTCTGGTACCTGTGACGTGTCCCAGAAAATTGCAGGGAGGGAGGGGTAGAGGAGAACTGCCACTCGTGTCGCCTAGGTGGCCTGAGCAAAAGTGGGAACTGGGTACCTGTCAAAACTAGGTACCCACTCCCCTCCAAAAAAATGAAATGAAAATTGTGGCCTGTCAGGGAGTTAGGAGTCCTTAAAGCAGAAGATCTACTTTTGGGTGGAACTCTGCTTTAATACAGATCCTCCAAATTCACCAATAAACATTTTTTTTTGATAGTTCAGTCAGCTTTATTTACAATATCCAATAGAAAATAACATCCAAAAGAACTGATCCCTTGTTTTCTATAGATGCTTATTAGGGAACAATTATCCAATCTTCTGTGTAAATCCTTGGGGTATATTGTACAATAGATGACAAATGACCAGGTTCTTATTTCCAGCCGGTCACCTGAGAAGTATCATTGCGAGGGTTATCTCGCTTTTTGCACTTATTGTTTATATATTCATCGCAATTCCTTTTTTCCGTTTATTTTTAAATTCTTTTTACAGTTAAAATTGCTTGTTGGTGACAAAAACAACACGCCGTTCTATAGGTGAAGCTGCGCTCTATAAATCTTGCCTATTTTTCCGAAACAATTTGCCGATTTTTTTTTTTTTTTTCCCTTGGTCTTTTTCATTTCTTGTGCTTCTGAGAATTTTCTCCCCTAGCCAGATGTTATCCGCTTTTGTTTCTCTGCTGCTAGCATAAACATTATAATCACATACAGACAACAGCACAGCTACAATATTTAGAAAACATTTTTCACACCTCCTTATTAAGAGAGATTATGACTCATAGCTCTGCCATTGTCTCAGCCAGCCTCCCTGCAGCAGACAGCCCCACACCGACTAAGGAAAACACGCAATGCTCTCAGCCCTGAAACATGTATCTCTGTTATGTCATAGTCTCTAACCATGCTACAGATTTTAATGGCAATAGAGATTAGCATGCAGTGAGCTGATCTATCCTGCTAAAAGATTAAAATTACAACAAGCTCCCTCACAAAAAATAAATAAACATCAAAAATAAATTGCATACTCTTAAGCACGTGATTTTTTTTTTTTTTTACAAGTCATGATTCAGATTGGTTTAGATGAATGTAAATGCCTTAACCACTTGCTTACAGGGCACTTAAATCCCCCTCCTATCCAGACCAGCTTTCAGCGCTGACGCACTTTGAATGACAATTGCGCGGTCATACAACACTGTACCTAAATGAAATTTTTATCATTTTTTCACCACAAATAGAGCTTTCTTTTGGTGGTATTTGATCACCTCTGTGGTTTTTACTTTTTGTTAATAAAATGTAAAAAACTGAATTTAAAAAAAAAAAATGTTTTATTTTTTTATATTTTGTTATAAAAAATTTAAAACGGGTCATTTTTCTCCTTCATTTATGTACGCTTATGAGGCGGCAGTGATGGGCACTGATGGGTGGCAGTGATGGGCACTATTGGGTGGCAGTGATGGGCAGCACTGGCAGGTGGCACTGATTGGTACTACAGGTGCGCATTGATAGGTGGCACTTGTGGGCATTGACAGGTGGCACTTGTGGGCACTGTTAGGTGGCACTGTGGGCACTGTTAGGTAGCACTGTGGGCACTGTTAGGTGGCACTTATAGGTGGCACTGATGAGGCAGATGTGCCTCTTCCACTTGGGGACCAATGTCCCTGGAATCCGAGCCGGTGATCGGCTTTTTTTTCTACTCGCGCTGTCAGCGTGAGTAAAAAAAAAAACGATTACCGATCCTTTGTTTACATCATGTGATCAGCTGTCATTGGCTGACAGCTGATCACATGGTAAGGGTCCGTGAACGGCCCCTTACACGGATCGGTGATCAGCCAAGTCTCAGTGACTCGGTGATCACAGCGCGCCCGGCGCGCGCCCTGCAGGGCGCGCGCAGAGAGTGTGCACAGGGGAGGCCGTCATATGAATGCAGGGAATGCAGGTCCGCGCTGTGGCCGTCATCCGGCCATAGCGCGGATAGCAGGTGGTTACAAAACAATTTAACCACTTCAGCTTCACTTTACCCCCTTCATGACCAGGCCATTTTTTGCGTTACTTTAACTGACAATTGCGCGGTCGTGCGACGCTGTACACAAATAAAATAAATGTCCTTATTTTCCCACAAACAGAGCTTTCTTTTGGTGGTATTTGATCACCTTTGCAGTTTTTTTTGTTTTTTTTGCACTATAAACAAAAATAGACCGACAATTTAAAATAAAAAAAGAAAAAAAATATTTTTTACTTTCTGCTATAAAACATATGCAATAAAAAAATGTAAAAAAATCGAATTTCTTCATCAGTTTTAATCAAATATGTAGTCTGCTACATATTTTTGGTAAAAAAAAATCCCAATAAGTGTATATTGATTGGTTTGCACAAAAGTTATAGTGTCTACAAACTAGGCGATATTTTCATGGAATTTATTTATTTTTTCACTAGTAATAGCGGCGATCAGCGATTTTTAAAGGGACTGCGACATTGCAGCGGACAAATCGGACACATAACTGATACTTTTGACACTTTTTGGGGACCAGTCACACTAATACAGTGAGCAGTGCTAAATAATATGCACTGTAACTGTACTAATGACACTGGCAGGGAAGGGTTAACATCAGGGGCGATCAAGGGTTAACTGTGCTCCTAGGGAGTGCTTTCTAACCGTGGGGGGAATGCTGTGACTGGAGGAACACAGATATCCGTGTTTCTACTTAGCAGAAACACAGGATCTCCATCTTCCTCTCTCAAAGAGTGGCGGTCTGCCTTGTTTACAAAGGCAGACCTCCGTTCTGCCTCTCCCATGAACGATCGCGGGTGGCCGGCAGCCATCGTGGTTTCCAGACCCGCTGATTGCCTCCCGCTGTATCCAATCGCCGGTGGAGACCAGATATAGTGAATGCAGGGTCCTGGGTTTAGTACCACTTTAAAGCTGGCACAGTTTTTTTTTTTTTGTATGTATTCCTCAATGCCCTGTACATACGATAGGATTTTCCGATGGAAAATGTGTGATAGGACCTTGTTGTCGGAAATTCCGACCGTGTGTAGGCTCCATCACACATTTTCCATAGGAATTTCCAACACACAACGTTTGAGAGCTTGCTATAAAATTTTCCGACAACAAAATCCGTATGTACACAAATCCGACGCACAAAGTGCCACGCATGCTTGGAATAAATTAAGAGACAAAAACTATTGGCTACTGCCACGTTTATAGTCCTGACGTACGTGTTTCACGTCACCGCGTTCAGAACGATCGGATTTTCTTTGTGTGACCGTGTGTATGCAAGACAAGTTTGAGCCAACATCCGTCGGAAAAAAACATGGATTTTGTTGTTGGAATGTCTGACCATGTGTACAGGGCATTAAAGTCACAAAGGATATAAATCCACTTTGTGTGCACCAAATGCCTTTGCAAACCCATGTATTACCTATACATAGCAAACTTGAAATAGAAACCTGTGTTAGCTCAACCAACCCTATAGTAGCACATTTCTATGGAACTTCACTCACCATACAAACATGGTGAGCAAAAAAGATTTATTGATATCAAAGGTAAGAAAAAGACATTCAAAAAACATAATACATACATTAGTATCAAAGCTATAGAAACAAAAGGACCATCTCTTGACAGGCGGTGCAAATCCACCCAAATAGTAGAAGCACTGAGCATGCTGTAATACAGCTGGGATGATAACCCCAGGTCTAAACGACCTATGAAAAGTGACCAAAATGTTGAATCAAGGTAAAACTGTTATTCCAGAAAGGGAGGATAGATGTGGTCATACCATGAAGTAAAAGCTATGAGATGATATCATTAGTTCTCCTGATCTGCATTGAAGAACTGTGGAAAAGTGGATGATAGTATTACGGTAGAAGGTGGCTGTAATGAAGTGGGGGGAGCGTTGCTGGGTAACAGTGGTCAAGAGGAGGTATGCAAATGATATAGTGATAACTGTGGATGACCGATAAGGTACTATGTGGCTCACTGGAACCACAGAAGCATATTCCTCCTTGGCCTCCCTCTCACTGTACCAATCAGAGTCTCTATACAGACTCGCTCTCAAACCCCAAATGAAACAGCAATATGAAGAGGTAATCCTTTCCAGAAAATGATAGCCCTTCCCAAAGCGTGGTAAATATATTAATACTTATCAGCTTGTGATTCACTCCACAGTCCACAGGTACAGCGTCCGGGGGTAGATTTCTCCCTTTTCTTTCAAAGCAGCAACCCTACAAGGTATGTAGAACCATGTATGGGTCAAAAACATGTAGTCCAGAGATGGGCCGTACTGGCCTGACCGGTCCCCGTCAGAGGCTGGTTGCCTGTGCAGAGAGCAGAGCTGTGAGAGGGACTCAGCAGGCCCCACTACAGACTGTCTGCACAAAACTACAGGAGGGTTGGAAACAAGACCAATCACCCTACACTAGGAGAATGAGCAGCAGTGACCGTTCTTTATTACAGGAAGTTCCTACACAAAGGCTAATGTGTATGCTAATCACTGCACAGATCTGAAAGAATTACACAAAGCACACCAAGGTTTAGGTAAGAATAAACATGACTCTTGTATTTAGAATATTCAGTATCCCAGGGTTCCGCTTTAACCTAAAACAAAAAATATTCTGAGCCTGAATATATGTTCTGTATCTGAGATCCTATCACCACCATAAAAAATTGCAGGTAAAAGCACAGGGGAATCAAGATTTTTAAATATTTAATTTCCATTCCATAAATAGTTTTTACTCACTTGCAATGTGCCTTGGAACTTGCTACTAAATTTGACTTTTTCATAGTCAATGTCATAGACCTCTTTTCTTCCTGAAGTGTCTATCTACTGTTGGGCCAGTTTCTCCACCCCACTTTTTACCTCCCTACATAACCTTTTTTTAGCAGCCGGGCGAGCTACACAAGAGAGACATTTACAGGTAAATAATATACATAAAATTCTTTGATGAGGGGGGCCTTCCCACTGGACATGAGTTATAAGGGTTGCTTTACTAAAAGTGGAGAGTGCAAAATCTGGGGCAGCTCTGCATAGAAACCAATCAGCTTCCAGTTTTTTTCCAGTCAAAGCTTAATTGAACAAGCTGAAGTTAGAAGCTGATTGGCTACTATGCACAGCTGCACCCGATTTTGCACTCTCCACTTTTAGTAAATCAAACCCATAATAACATTGAATCTTTGATAATGCCAACAAATGTCTGCCAACAAATAATGCCAACAAATGTCTGGAAGGGATGGGGAAAAGTGTTTGAGAACAGCAGAGCACCTGTACCATTGTGTAATGAGTTTAAGGTTTTTCTCCAGAACAACATATTTAAAGAGGAGAATGGAAATTTCAAACTTGTAAGGGCAGTCAGATGAAGAAAACATTTAACAAACTCAATAGCCGTAGCAGGTGGCTCACACCTAACAAAGCTTCCCTCAATGGACACCCAAAAGTAGCTCAAACCATTGAAAGGAGACCTAGGCCAAAAATAAATGAAAGAGTCCAAGATAGTTTTAATTGTTGGTACATACGCCATTACACTAAATCGAGTTCTGCATTTGTTCAATGGATAGTACAATAAACTCCATTGTGTACTTAAAAGTAGACATGTGTACACTGAAATATTTTGTTTCGGAATTTCGTTTTCATCCGAAAAATACATTTATTTAGTTACTCCCGAAATTCGTTTTTATTTATATCGTTTTGTTAAAAAAAATGCATTTGTCCGAAAATCCGATGTAATTAAGGTCGAATCTGTCATTGAAGGCTTATGGTGTCTGTCGAATGTTCTAAGAAGATTCAACGGAGCAGCTAAACTGTACGACGTCGCAATCGTACATTTCCGGTCGAATGTTCCACCTACAAGCTATAGTAGAATTCTAATGTTGTATGACACTAGTAATATATATATTTATTAATTATTATTACTAGTCAACCAACATTAGAATTCTTCTATAGCCTATGGGCCGAGCATTTGACCATAAATGTCCGCTTGCGGCGACTGTTTCGTCGAATCTTTATGTCAAATCTTTTCTCTCTATGTCGAATAATCTTGGACTAATAGAGTTATGCTGCGTACACACGAGCGGACTTTACGGCAGACTTTTCAACGGACTTTATGACAGACTTTACGAATGAATGGACTTGCCTACACACAATCCACCACAGTCCGTCGAATTCGTACGTGATGACGTACGACCGGTAGCTGCCCTAGCATGGCTTTTTGTCCATCAAACTAGCATACAGACGAGCGAACTTTTCGACCGGACTCGAGTTCGACGGATAGATTTAAAACATGTTTCAAATCTAAGTCCGTCCAACTTTTGAGAAAACAAAGTCCGCTGGAGCCCACACACGATCGAATTGTCTGGCGAAATCCCGTCCGCCGGGCAAAGTCTGCCGTAAAGTCCGCTCATGTGTACGCGGCATTAGGTTAGACACATTCGACCTTTTTTGCTATATTCTCTATAATGTCGAATCTTTTCTCTCTATGTAGAATAATCTTGGACTAATAGAGCTAAGGTTAGGCACATTCGACCACAGGTTCGATGGACACAGATCGCTATTATCAGCGTCATGTCGAATCTCCTATCTATATCGAACTGTTGTCGCAACGAAAATAAAGCATTTGTTTATTTGTTTATGTCGGATCTTTCGGTTTTGGGATTCTGCACGTTAGTTATCGTTTGTTAAAACGATAACGAAAATACCCGAAATTCGGACGAAAATGCATTCGGACAAAAACTAATTCACATGTCTACTTAAAAGTGCGGTATGCCTGTACATGCATATAAAGGTTGGACAGCATTACACTTAACAGGCAGTGTCTAAGAGGCTTAATATCTGCTTTAACTGAAAGAGAAGAGTACAGCACAACGATGTGCACACTGACAGTTACCATAAGTTATTTTCTGCTGAAGCCAGTGCCTCCCAGTAAAAGACATTCCCTGAGAGAGGGATCTGGCTTTACAACCTTTCCATGGAAATAAGGAATACAAAAGATATGATTTGATTGGTTTTGTTGAGAGAGTGGAAAAATCAGGAGCGATCAGCATACAAGCTGCTTTTTCCTATCATCTAATTTTTTTCTTCAATCAAAACAATGAAGCTGAGTATTTTACATGCTCTTGGGAGATTTACATACAATTTATATCAGCAATAGCAGAGAAGGGAGGATGGCGGCATAGAAAAAAAAAATAAATTACAGCGTTACAAGGATGCAAACCACCTCCTTGGTAAATCTTCCTGTGCGTCTGCTGACAGCTGATGACTGGATTAAACAAAAAGACCAGCAACTTAGGGCTATTAGCTCCAAGCAATCATGCCCCATTATTTCAATTATGCGGTAAATGCATACAATCACGTTATATATCTCGCATCCTTTCTGGAGAAATCCTTTGGTTACTGGGGTTCCTGCCTGCACAATTGTTTAAATATTTACACTGCTCCTTTTTTCATGTTTTTCCCGCCAGCTTTCACCTTAATTTTAGCACACAAGTAAATGGCATTTGAAAGAAACAATTTTTGGAAATCCAGGGCTTGTTCCATTCTGGTCCTTTATAAATAAATACCAGTAGGGCTTATTTGATGCTTAACTTCACTTAAAATGTTTCTCTTTAGTTTTTGATTTTTAAAGGAATGGGGAAAATAATTCAAATTCTGTCAAGATGTTCTGTTTGTGACCCGATTGGGAAGTTTATTCCTCATTTTCTGTACCTGACACCTGTACAAAAAATAGGATGTGCTGTCATCACGAAGATCTGAAGGCATGGACAGCAATAAAAACATTGTCAGAAGCTCTAATCCTTAAGCCGTGTACACACGGGCGGACTTTTCAACCGGACTGGTCCGACAGAACGAATACGTCAGACAATCTGACCGTGTATGGGCTTCATCGGACCTTCAGTGGACTTTTTCTGTTGAAAATTAGACAGACTTTAGATTTGGAACATGTTTCAAATCTTTCCGACAGACTTGAGTCTGGTAGAAAAATCAGTTCGTCTGTATGCTAGTCCGACGGACGAAAACCGATGCTAGGGCAGCTATTGGCTACTGGCTACTGGCTATGAACTTCCTTATTCTAGTCCCTTTGTAAGTCATCACGTTCAAACCAACGGACTTTCGAACAGACTTTAGTATATATATATATATATATATATATCATGAGGTCAAGCCTTAAGAGTTTTAATTTGTATGCAATCAGACAGGCCCTTGCACTACATAGTTTTGGTAAATCTGAAGACTAAAATCTGCAGAAAATCTAATAGCGTGTATGGGGTCTTATTGAGTACATTTCTCATTATTACCTGTCCTGACAGCAAGCTGAAGAAGGAGTTTGGAGGACTGACCAATTATTCTGATGACTATTCCAGTTGGGTCTCAAATCTGTTATAGAAGGAAATTCCCTTTAGGCAGCCTTCTAAAGAATAATGGCCATGGGTTGGCTTGTGTCTCGAAACAGCTGAGGGTGCAAGGAGTAAGTGCCAGATAGGTTCTGTAATTGACACAGTGTTTTATTAGAATCACGTTCAGTAAAAAGCCTATGTATTTTGAAGGTTTAATGGTCCCCCCATTCATCAGGGCTACAAAACAATTGCATAAACTTAAACATTTTAAATTTCGATGAAAGTTTAAAGCGGAGTTCTACCCAAAAATGGAACTTCCCCTTTTCGTAATCCTCCCCCCTCCAGTGTCACATTTGGAACCTTTCGGGGGGAGGGGGGAGCAGATACCTGTATAATCCAGGTATTTGCTCCCACTTCCAGGCATAGATCTGTTAGTGTAGTAAATAGTTCACTTGGGCCAGCTTTTAAAGATACATGGAGTTAAAAACATGCATTAACGTGTGCATTGTCATAGCACATAGATGTAAACAGGGGGTTAAGGTAATTGGCAGCTATAGAGTTTTAGCTTGTAGGGCCACCAGGCACAGAAGCTGAATAACAATATAAATAAAGACAGGAGGACAGAGCAGAGAAATTATCTTATCAGTGTGTTGCTGCTCCTTCATTGTCCAATCATGGGCTAGAGTTGGGGAGGTGACCAAGTTGTGTTGCTTTAGGCCCCATGTACACGGGACACTGTTAAACGTACATTCAGAGGCAGTTGGACACTTTTTTCAACTGCCCCTAAACTCATTCAATGTTATCCTATGTGACCAGGTACACAGTCTCGTTTATTGCTGTTTTTTTACTGTTGCGTTTAACAGCGTTTCTTTGGAAGCAAAAAAATGGGTTCAGACGCAGAAGATTTCCACATTTCAGACACCAAACGTGGCTAAACGCGGGTACCTGCGTTTAGACGCGTTTTCATTTATAAGAGTTTTTAAAGGTGCCCTATATTTTAGACCTGAAAAAACAAAAATATGATGGAAAACAATGAAAAAACTTAAAAAAAAAATGGTTAAAAATGTTTTAGCCATATATAGTCCATATATATATATATATATATAGTCCATATATAGACCATATATAGTCATACTTTTTCAAGTAGAAGGTCAAATGTAGCAATGGACATGCGTGTGAAATGAAAAAATTTGTCGGGGTAGGTACGCAGCTGTACGTACATGTTTACAAAATATCCTACCGACATTCGCTGCGCAATCAATGGATGGGTCCACTAGTGACAACTCTGACTCTGGACCTCTCACGCAATTTTCTACGTCGCTCTAGCCTCATCAAGAGCAATGTCAGGAGCATTTCCTTACATATGCTCATTATGGGATCCATTGCAAAAAAAAAAGCACAGAAATAGAGGCAAATACAAGTAGACAACTGCTCTCTCTGCTGCTTCTACTCACTCTGGTCAAAATGGCTGAAATAGTTAACTTACTATGTTTTTTGAGCTTGGGGAGGGTCTTAAATGAGGTAATCTTAATAAACGCTTCTAGACGCAAACGGGTTAAAAGCCGCAAAAAGCAGCATGCTAAACGGGCGTTTTAAACGCACGTTTCAAGGTGTCAAAAAAATGTGTCCAGGGGACTTTGCCTTAGCGTCCCGTGTACATGGGGCCTAACTGTAAAATGTCCATGTCTGACAAAGTGCACTTTTAGCATTTTCCGATATCAGTGCTCCAAGGAAGTGAAAGTGCATTATATACATACATATTAAATGTGTTTGTTTGCTTTTTTTTATAGTCCTGCATGCAACGTGCTTCAGTTCTCATTTTTTAAGATCAAATCCTAGATACTTTTCTGGAGTGATCTGCCCAGCGAACAGAGAAGTTCCATGTTGAGGCACCTAATGGAGGTGAGAAATCCATATGCATTTCCAAACAACAGTATTTTTACACTTCATAGTTTACTTATTATTAACACGTCTGTGTCCAAAATTACTTTTTGACACATTTTTGGACAGCTATCTCATTCTGTGCTTTTTATAAACTAACAAATGACAGCAAATTAAATTGGGGGTGATATTTATTTAAAGTATAACTAAAGGCAAAACTTTTTGTTTTTACTTTTAAATAGAGTGCAGATGGTGCTCAGGATTTTATTGCTATCTGTTTCCCTGTTATGGAGATTCACCCTCTCCTATTGTCTAATGCCGCGTACACACGATCGGGATTTTCGACAACAAATGTTCGATGGGAGCTTGTTGTCGGAAATTCTGACCATGTGCAGGCTCCATCGGACATTTGTTGTCGGAATTTCCGACAACAAAAATTTGAGAGCTGGTTCTCAAATTCTCCGACAACAAAATCCGTTGTCAGAAATTCCAATAGTGTGTACACAATTCCAATGCACAAAATTCCACGCATGCTTGGAATCAAGCAGAAGAGCCGCACTAGCTATTGAACTTAATTTTTCTCGGCTCGTTGTACGTCCTCGCGTTCTTGGTGTTTGGAATTTCCGACAAGATTTGTGTGACCGTGTGTATGCAAGACAAGTTTGAGCCAACATCCGTCGGAAATAAATCCAGGATTTTGTTGTCGGAATGTCCGATCGTGTGTACACGGCATTATTGTCCTGTTTACTGTTGTCATCTGTAAGTGATAAGGAGAAGTGAAATTCCTAAATTTTGAGAACTTTTCCATTAGGGATACTAGTTCCGGTGACCTTGGTGACAAGGATTTCCTCACCTTGAAGGGATTTCTTCTCATCTCCCATTTTGGCTACAAGATAGGAAGTGAAGAGAAACCTTCCCAATGGGACACGGGTGGCGAAAAAAAAACAAAAAACCTGAGAGTGGTAATAACTCTCCCTTACTTTATCCAAAATGAAAATTGTGCCTTTAGTTTTACTGTAAAACCAGCAGAACTATTTTATAATATGTAATTCCTGAGCACAACAGGGCCAAAAGTTCATGCATGAGGATAGAATTATGATAGATACCTCAATCTTAGAGGGGAGTAGAACTAAAAAAGGAGAAAACATGAAAAAGAACATGTGATAATACAAACACTGAACAAAATGGCATCATCATAGGCATAAATATAATTTCCTAGCACAACTGAAAGACCTTAAAGTGGTTCTAAAGCCTTAAAGTGTTTAGAAGCCTTAAAGTCTGTTTATGCAGTAAAGCATGCTTGTTATACTAACTGTGAAACCTAAGGGGTTTATCGTCTGCATTGTGTAAAAAGGCTGTTTGATCCCGTCTTCTCTGATCCTCCCCTTCTTCCACTGACTCCTAATAATTTAATGCTAAGAAAGTCTATGGAGTCAGGCTGCACATGTTCAGTTTGGTGTGTATTGCTAGAGAGGTATTTTTTTTCCTCTTGAGGGTGCATGTGAGCATCACAAGGCCAATCAGCATCATCCAGACAGAGGGTCAGGGGTTTTTGGCCTAATAGGCAACATGCAAAGTTCAGTAACACATTACACTCAATAACCTTTCATTGCTTAGAATGTTCTAAAATGATAAAAGATAAACACTGGATTGGGTGCTACAAGTTACTGCACATCATGCCATACCTTGACTTGCCAACTATGTGCTATGTAAGGGTCCTCCTACCAATTACCAGCAACAAAGCTGTTCAAATTGAAGTGAGATTTCTGTATGTGGGATCATATGAGATGGGATGGCTATGTGCAGCAATGTGGCCCCACTTTCTGTTGGATGCATAAAGAAACATCCTACAATCATGCATTTAAATACACAGAAACTGCAGTTGAAAACTCTAATCATTTCAAAGTATAAAATATCCTGTATGAGGAGATTGAAGTGAAAAAGTTAAGCCAGCAATAAACCAGCTGTATTTTGATTAATTTATGGGCAGCGAACTTGGTGTTGAGTTATTCACTTTAAGGTGGGCACTCCTTACATCTGGAGGAAAAGAGATTTTATCTCCAAATACGGAAAGATTTCTTCACAGTAAGAGCTGTGAAAATGTGGAATAGACTCCCTCAAGAGCTGGTTCTGGTCAGCTCAGTAGATTGCTTTAAAAAAGGACTGGATTTTTTCCGAAATGTACATAATATAACTGTAGTTCAAAAATAAAATTGCGCTCTATATAAAGAGTAAACATGCAGCATGCTGCAAGAAATCCACACAGTGATATAGAAGTCCACAAAATCCTACAGTGCACTAGTGTTCACCAGTGTGTGATGTAATTTCCAAAGAAAGAAGCCTCCACCACATAAATTGGCCGCTTACCAGCTCCTTATGACCTCCAAATATGGAAGGTCTATATCGTTTGTGGCTATCAAAACCAGCCAAGGCCTTTATTCTTCCAAAGGAATCCGCTGAAAAGCAAATGCCACTCAAAGGAGAGCTCGATCATATAGAGAAGCCAAAAAGAGATAAGGTTTCCATAGCGTAAAATCTTTAGCATTTATTGAAGATATAAAAATTATTACACTTACAAGAAGTTGTATAAAACACCTATGAATAAGCTGGCCGGCTCACATAAAACAGCCCGTCCTTCCAGGACCTGCGTAAACGCGGTGATGTCAGCACGTCGCTCCTCCCTACATGTTTTGTCACAAGATGACGTCGTCCTGGGAAACATAATATAACTGGATACTAACATTTATAGGTAAAGTTGATCCAGGGAATATTCGATTGACTCTTGGGGGATAACATCCATTG
Source organism: Aquarana catesbeiana (assembly GCF_042186555.1). Classification (NCBI taxonomy): domain Eukaryota; kingdom Metazoa; phylum Chordata; class Amphibia; order Anura; family Ranidae; genus Aquarana; species Aquarana catesbeiana. The sequence goes on from NC_133336.1 coordinate 115,573,480, forward strand.
ATGACAAAAGGCGTCAAGCTGATGCTCTCGTGCGTCACTTCCGGCCCAGAGAGTAGAACGCTTGGCCAAGAAGTAGGTAGCGTCCACCTCTCTATACAAACAGAGTGTCGTTTTTCAACTGTATAGTGTAGTTGTGACAGACCTAGCCAGAACAGAGGCTGTTGGAGAGGACTATATGCAAGCCTGTTGCCTTTTGATTATGGGCCCTGGATTTTCAATGGAACAATACTCTTTGTGAGGTGAATGAGAAATCCAGGCTGAACTGTACTAATCAGACTCAGTCGTGTATATATTGTATGGGGACTCCTTACTGTAGATTTGTGTCCCTGAAGAGGGAGGGGGGATTCCTCCAGCAGCCCCCTGCTAAGACTGATTCATTCGGTTGGGACACATCCTGTGAGGAGATGCTGGTGTCATCAATTCCAACTACCTGTGTTTATGTTAATTGAATGAGCTGATGACATTGTCCTCTATACAATGTAGGAGACGGGACGACTCCTATTGGAGCTGCTATTGTGTTGATATAACTGTGTGAAGCTCGGTGACCACAAGTCTGGGCAAAAGGTCATGTCTCAGTCACCTAGGCTGTATAAAGGATTAGATAATTAGCTCATGTTAATTAAGTTACAATTGTATTGTTAGAGGAGGTTCCAACGGCATATAAAGTCTTGTAACTTTGATTCTAAATAAAGTGAGTTCTTGGTAGCAACAAGCAAGTGTCGCCTTGTTTGTGCTCAGAGAGGTTGGGATATCTGTATACAGACTGGGAGGAAGTGGTATATGACGGAAGCACTCAAGCGGAGTGTGGGACGTTCCGTGACATTGGTGGCAAGCAGCGGGAAAGCTTCCTGCAGTCTGGGAAATTTAAACCTCCACCTGGATCCAAGATCAGGATAGCAGACTTCAGTCACCCCAGCGGAGATATGGACCTGGCATCAGAATTCCCGGGGCTGCTGCGAATCATCCTTTCAACATACACCAGGACTGTGTCTGAGGATGAATACCTGGAGCTTAGGCAGCAAATTCGGGTGGAGCTCTGGATTGCAGCCCTCCGTCTCACTGGTATAAAACAGGGCAAGTGCTTTCCAACCCAAGAGCAACGGGCCAGTGACCAACGGGCATTGCAGATGGCATTCCTGGGAGAGCAGCCCCAGGAGCATTGGGTGACTGAGTTGGACAGGTTGGTCCAGCAGGAGATAGAGCTGGACAATCGTTATCGGGCTCTGCAATGGCACGCAGAGGAGGGATATTTAGGGGAGACGACAGAATGCTCTCCAGAGGGATATGACTTTGGCGGCCCTGGATTGCTGTGGGAGAGCCTTACAGATCTTTTTATGTTTGGCGATGAAAGGGAACCTGACCTTGAGGACCTGAGAGAATATAGAGAGTCTATGCTCGGTCTTGCAGGGGTCTCAGAGCTCAAACCTGATCTGGACCATTTGCTAAGGAAGGAACAGCATCTGGAAAGGGCATACAGGAAACTGCTAGAACAAGTTCAGCAGCATGCCAGAGAATCGGCAGTAGAAAATCCGGAGATTGCCGTCCCCAAACCTGAAGTGCTGACAGCAGGGCAGAGCTCTGCTAACCTCTGCCCAGAAATGATAGCATCTTCTGGGTTCCATGGACAGGAGATGGTGAACCTCTATCCCCAGACATCAGTTGCAGAGACATGGGATTTGATAGACTTTTCTGCTGAGGAAGAACAACCTGATGAGCCTCCAGCAGAAGAGCTGCTATCAGGGCCAAAGTTCACTGTGCTCTGCCCAGCACCAACAGTGGCTTCGGCCTTCTTGAGAGAAGAGGTAGTCGGCCTTTCTCCCACAACACTGACAGGGACATGTGATTTTCTGCCAGTAGCATCTATGGAGTTAAAACAAACTTCTCCAGCTGAAGATCTGGTAACTGAACAGAGGGTCCAAGACCTCTGTCCCACACTTTTACCACTTCCAGAGACTGGGGATTTAATAGACGTTTCTGTAGAGGAGGAACCACCTGGCAAACCCCCAGCAGAAGTGCTGGCAACCGGACAGAGGGTCCAAGACCTCTGCCCCACACCTGCAGCAATTGTGGAGGCCCAAGATGAGGAGGTGGCAGTCTATCACGAGCTGCAGATCAGGATCCAAGGAGAGAATGCAGTCATCACCTCACAACTGCAGCTTGATCTGGTGTCGGTTGATGGGACTTCAGTCCCCACCTGTATACCCCAGGGATGCTGGGCAGTCGGCCCAGATCCACAACAGCAGGATGGAGTGAGCCCAGTCCCCCTGTCTTCTCTCCAGCGGCAGAAAGGATTCCAGGGAGAAGGGCCAGTCCGGGCCTCTCCCCAGTGGCAGATATGTTCTCTGAGAGAGGCAGAGGATGGCTGGGTGAGTAATACTCTGTTTGGAATAATTTATTTGGGGTACTGTGTGGGTACAGGCAGTAGAGGTCTGGAACTATGGACTAACTTCGGAGTCAACCCGTCTGGGGTCTCCTCCTGGGTTAGTCTCCTGCCGAAAGGGGAGAAATGTTACAGACCTAGCCAGAACAGAGGCTGTTGGAGAGGACTGTATGCAAGCCTGTTGCCTTTTGATTATGGGCCCTGGATTTTCAATGGAACAATACTCTTTGTGAGGTGAATGAGAAATCCAGGCTGAACTGTACTAATCAGACTCAGTCGTGTATATATGTATATATTGTATGGGGACTCCTTACTGTAGATTTGTGTCCCTGAAGAGGGAGGGGGGATTCCTCCAGCAGCCCCCTTCTAAGACTGATTCATTCTGTTGGGACACATCCTGTGAGGAGATGCTGGTGTCATCAATTCCAACTACCTGTGTTTATGTTAATTGAATGAGCTGATGACATTGTCCTCTATACAATGTAGGAGACGGGACGACTCCTATTGGAGCTGCTATTGTGTTGATATAACTGTGTGAAGCTCGGTGACCACAAGTCTGGGCAAAAGGTCATGTCTCAGTCACCTAGGCTGTATAAAGGATTAGATAATTAGCTCATGTTAATTAAGTTACAGTTGTATTGTTAGAGGAGGTTCCAACGGCATATAAAGTCTTGTAACTTTGATTCTAAATAAAGTGAGTTCTTGGTAGCAACAAGCAAGTGTCGCCTTGTTTGTGCTCAGAGAGGTTGGGATATCTGTATACAGACTGGGAGGAAGTGGTATATGACGGAAGCACTCAAGCGGAGTGTGGGACGTTCCGTGACAGTAGTTTTTTTATTGTTTTATACACTGCAACTGCTGTAATTTTTATATTAATAAACCCACAGGATTTTATACTATGAAAGGCTGTCTCTCCATTTACTTTTCACCTCCATAATAATGTTTTGGCAGAGCCTCTGGGATCGCAACAGGAAGGAGCCTGGACCTGTCTGAGTCACCAGAGGTCATCAGGGAGAGTGGGACAGGTCCCCCTAAATAAGACCTACAAGCCTAGTTGACTTTTCTTGCTATATAACAAGGGAGTCACCAACATCTGGTGAGTGCAGAGTGAATACACCATTGCATGTGATGGAAACACAGGGGATACCCTGAGAACAAGGCACAAAGCACCTTATATTACACAAAAATACTTTTTTGTTTGCACAATGTCACTTTTTTTATTGATGAAGAATGCATTGGAATATTGTTTGACATCACCATCATAGTGGTATTCATAGTATTCACTATAGTATTTTTAGTATAAATATTAAGTTTATGCACTAGCAAACGCTGCCTGATTCTTATTCATAATTTTCTCTTGGCTTAATGAATGATATGAAGATGTGTTGGCTTCCAATGTACAACCGTATGCAACCAAAAAATATTATTTTTATTTTCCTGGTACGTAATAGAACATTTTTTGCAAAGTAAATTTTCCCCACATTCACTAGGCTAAGGGAAAATTCCCTTGCAAATCAACTCTATAGTATGTCCCTCCCTGAATGAAAAGCCCGCCTGATTGTACACTTTCACATTTTTATTTGAACTTCCACTTTAAGGAAATGGTATGGATTCGGTTTCCTTTTGGCAGTGCATTCACCTAACTGAACAATACCAACATTTTAAACACATTCCAGGTCTGAGACAGCTCTGTACATGTAAGAGTGTTGGAGCCTCCACATAAATACATGATAATATTATTATGGGTCTCTTGGAAAGTCCCCAACTCCAGAGAATAAGCCCTGTTCTGTAGGGGCACACTTGTCTTGTTAGACAGCTGTGATTGATGAGTCAGTGACTAGAAGAAAATTGCCTCCCATGAATTATTCAGCAAGTCTTCTCTTTGTCGTTCTACAGCCTGATAGGACGCGTGGCAAGCTAAGCACAATTCACTTGCAGATCAGGAACAAGCAGGTATTAAAAATAGCTTGGTGACAACATTGCTTCTCCGGATCATGTTTGGACTTTTTGCTGCTTGCATTGAAAATGTAGGGGGGGGTAAAAACTCTGCTAAACCTGGGGGTGTTTAGAAAGCAGATGTTGCAATGATAAAGTAATGTCATCATTTGAGCTGTGAAACAATATCCCGCACGGGCTGTGTTTGATATTGTGAAGAATGCAGCCATGGTATAGTACAGCAGGGCATGTCACATCTTTGTGAGGATACGCATAGTCTTTAGCATTGTCCCTGAGAGAAGAAAAAAGTGTTACCTGGCTTTTGGTTTCCTTGATGTACAAGTTCAGAACAGATCCCAATTTTCCCAGTTCCATAGTTAAAATGTAAAATAACCATACGGTATATTCCTAAAGATGATAATTCACAGATTGTTAATTTTTTTAATGAGAGGTAACAATTATGACACTTTACCTATTAGTAAAACTGTGCTGGGTAATGTCTGCGTTCAGTTTAGCTAAAAAGAATGCAGATGAATGTATTATGCAGATAAATTTCACTATTTTAAGATAAGTTTAGACATTCAGCGGGATTGCCGCGACTCTGTGAAGCAATCCACTGTTGGATCTCTTTTCAGAGGCATTTGACAGGCAGTGAAGAGGTGACATATCGCCTCCTCACCACCTATTTTAACCCTGTAAATGCCGCACCACCATGCCACAACCATGTGCATTTCATATGGTTGTGGGGCGGTTGTGGTGAATCCGCATTCCTTTAAATGGGTCGTGTTTGGAGGCGGTACTGCCTGCCAACCATGACAGGGCAAATCATTTTTGCTGCAGCCGCAAAGCATCATAGCTGTGGCATGTGAATAGCCCATCTGTTGCCTTTGCAGTTTAGCGGAGGCATTTTGAGGAGGGTTCGTAAAAACGCAGCTCAACCACAAGTTTTTATAACTCCCCAATCACTAAATGAGTCTAAATATCTCTCTGTGAAAATGAAAGGAAGCAAGCCCCAAATGATCAATTAAAACACATATTTTTTCTTGATAATAAAGTCACAACCAGTAGAAAAGTATCTAAAACGTTTCGGGCCCAAAGCACCCTCCTTCATCAGGGCTCAAGCTTGGTTATTAAAAATCCAATAAAAACAGTGGTGTAATCTCCCAGAAATATAAATAACTAACAGAAAGGCACTTAATATAATCAAATAAGAAACAGGGAAACATTCAATGTAGAGAGTAAATCAAGTTGGTTGTGTCTGTTATCAAGAATAAAGAATATATACTGTAGATATATGGACTTTTAATTGATCTTGTGGGACCATACCACCACTTTGTGTCTCCTAAGCAGTCAAGATCCATTTGACAAGAAACACTATCTCCTTGCATTTAAAGAAACATTATGCTCTAAGTCCAGCATCTCTATTTCTTTTCTTGTATTATAAAGTCTCTCTGACACTTTTAATTCAGTTTTTTCATCCTTTGTTGCACTATTGATCTCCTGCAGCCTAGTCCTGTGTACATGGGCTCCAGCAGCAGCTGCATGCATTTTTCAGGGTGGTTTTCCTGATGGTGAAAACAATGGAACATGTGTGCGCAATGTGCATTGGAAGGGCCAGCAATAGGCGATAGAGCTGGCCCTCTGCACTGGGCTCAGGCCCCATCAGTTTAACAGAGGCAGAGAGTGAACTTTTTATTTTCCTTTGGGGGCAGGTGGAGTAATTCTGCCACCCTTGGGGTGAACAAACTGCCTTGTGCTACAGCCAAATATTTTAGATTTTGACTCATCAGTCCCGAATACATGTTGCCATTTATCTGCACCCCAGTTACTATGTTTTTGTCGCTTATGCCGCGTGCACACGACCGGACTTTCTGGCAGAATAAACTCTGATTGTTTTTTCGGCGGAGTTCCGCTGAAACGGACTTGCCAACACACGATCACACCAAAGTCCAATCGTTTAGAATGCGATGACATACGACGGGACTAGAAAAAGGAAGTTTAATAGCCAGTAGCCAATAGCTGCCCTTGCGTCGTTTTTGGTCCGTCGGAATAGCATACAGACAAACAGTTTTCCCAATATGAATTAATTCCGTCGGAAAGATTTAAAATATGTTCTATTTCTAGGTCCGTCAGAATTTTCGAAAGAGAAAGTCCGATGAAGCCCACACACAATCGGAATATCCGATGGAATGATTCCGTCGGACCTTTTCTACCGGAGAGTCCGGTCGTGTGTACGCGGCATAAGCCTTGTTTCCATGTCCTGTGCACTAAAACATAAGAACTGGGGTGCAGAAAAATGGCAGCAGGTGATCTAATGAGTCAAAATTTGTAGCAGGAGTACATAAGGCTGGAAAGCAGTACAATAATGAGCGTCTGCAGGCAACAGTGAAGCATGGTGGAAGTTCCCTGCAAGATTGGAATTGCATTTCTGCATATGGAGTTGGAGATTTGATTAGGATCAATGGTGTCCTCAATGCTGAGAAATACAGGCAGATACCTATCCCATCATGCCATACCATACCATCAGGGAGGTGTGTGATTGGCCCCAAATTTATTCTGCAGCAGGACAATGACCCCAAACTTGCAGCCAATGTCATTAAGAATTATCTTTAGTGTAAAGAATAACGAAGAGCCTTGGAAGTAATGGCTTTGCTCCCACAGAGCCCTGATCTTAATATCATGAAGTCTGTCTGGGATTATATGCAGAGATAGAAGGATTTGAGGCAGCCTACATCAACAGAAGATCTGTGATTAGTTCTCCAAGATGTTTGGAACAAACTACCTGCCGAGTTCCTTTAAAAACTGTGTACTGAGAAGAATTGATGCTGTTCACACCAAATATAGATTTGATTTGGATTTCTCTTCTGTTCATTTACTTTCCATTTTATTAATTGGTAAAAATAAACTATTAACACTGCTAATTCTGAAAGCGTTCTTAATTTAAAGCATTTTTCACACCTGCTTAAAACTTTTGCACAGTACTGACTATGCTATAGTAAGTGTTCAGACAGAAAAGTACAGTGCATGTGCTGAGAGTGCAATGGAGCTAGTGGCGTCACTAGGGTTGGTATCACCTGGTGTGGTGAAACTTGGTGTCAACCTGCCCCCCCCGTGCTGGCCTGCCACAGTTCTCTATGCTGCCTCTGCGGATGTAATAAGTAGAACATGAAAATATTAATGCATACAGAGAAATGCTGGATTATTTCATACACAATACAATGAAATGACAACCCTGCTGCCATACAGATTCATTATATTGTATATACATATACACCTTTGTTCACAACAAGCCAGCTATGAATAATAATAATAATAATAATTATTATTATTATTATTCATAGCTGGTTAGCTGAGTTTGTTGTGAACAAAGGCGAGTGTATATATACTATGTAATAGATTTGTAATAAACAGCATAAAATAATAATAATGTGTGTGCATTTGATTATTTTAAGACTATCAAGATTATTTTATTAGACCCTGATAACTGACATGTCTGAGGCCCCTGATAAATGGCAGTGGCCCTTCCATTGATCCTGCAGGCCTTTCCTCCCCTGTTTTGGAACACTGAAAAGTTTTATTCGTACTTGTTTCTTCGCTGCAATTGGCTGACGATCGGACAAAAGGCATGGCTGCTCCCTGTGCCTCCACCATACAAAGCAATGAGAGGAAGGTGTGTCTAGGGTGTAGGGGAGAGGCCACCTCGCATAGGATGGACTTGCAGCCAATCAGAGCAGATTCGGGAAGATTCTAGTGGAGTGGAGGAGTTGCAAAGTTTGTCAGAGTTGGTCCAGTGCAGTTCTGTACCCCCCCCCCTTACACACAGCACCCAGGAGCGGAGAATCTCGGCCCACACCCTGAAGGCCTCTGTGAGATTAGCCTATGCCATGTACACCACCAGCCTGGCCCTTTTCTATGCCACCTCTCACTTCAAGTTGACACCTCTCTGGCGGGTGTCAGCCGGGTGAGGTCTGCACCAACGGCACCCCGATAGCGACGCCAAGGAATGGAGCCACCAGTTGGGGAGTCCTGTGTTAATGTAATGAATTTATAGAAAGTACTACTCTAGTCTACTAGACAATGTTACAGCAAGTCTGTTGCTAAACTAAGACTGTAAATAAAACTGCCCAGCAAAGAAGAAATTGATTATGTACCTCTCCTGCTGCCCATGCCATTGAACACCACTCCAGGTAGGAGAAATTATCCCCTGAAGTCCCTTCAAACACCAACACTTCCAAGAGTGACATGTCCCCCAATGTCTTCCTCCTGTCAACTCTTATGTCACTCCTGTGTCCTACAGTGATATGGAGGACAGTGAGAGTCTAAGAATGGGTGACTGGATAAATGATCAGACAGAGATTAACTGTAAGTTGCAATTTACTAAACAGGTGAAAAGTTAAAAGCAATAATGAAAAACAGGTTGTGATAAAACATGCAGAAATACATACAGAATAATATAAGCTGTACAAAAAAATGAAAGCTGCATGAACATGGGGGGGGGGGGATTTACTTAAACTGGAGCACTCAGAATCTGGTGCAGCTGTGCATGGTAGCCAATCAGCTTCTAACTTCAGCTTGTTCAATTAAGCGTTGACAGTAAAACCTGAAAGAGCTGCGGTTTCTAGAGCTGCAATAGATTTTGCACTCTCCAGTTTTAGGTAAATAACTCCCATGGTCTCTTCACAGAAATGTCTTAGTGGCTCAATCAGGGTAAAATCTGGCTACATAGCATTATCTCTATAAAACTCTATATATATATCTTTCTCAACCAGAGTTCCATGGAACCCTAGGATTCCTCCAGCGGGTTGATAGGGGTTCCTTAACCAATGAGCAATTTCTGCCTCCCAAACAAGTAAACACTATTAACAATGATCATTTTAGCTATCTGTAAGGAGTATTCTCTACATTGACCACCAATGCAAGCAGGATTCTTCCCACTGGCAATTAGCGATGGGCCAAATGGACCCCAGTTCAGTTTGCACCAGAACTTCTGAACACTGTAAAAGTTGGGACCCGAATAACGAACTCCATTAAAGTCAATGGGACCCGAACGTCAAAAATCAAAAGTGCCCATTTTGAAGGCTTATATGTAAGTAATTGGCCAAACAACGGTTATAGGGGTCTGGGTCCTGCCCTGGGGGACATGTATCAATAAAAAAAAAGTTTGTGAAAATCGTCAGTTTTAAATGAGAAGTGATTTTTTTTTATTTTTAAAGTGAAAGCCTAAAAATGAAAAATGCCTTCCAATATAGTGCCTGAGGGGTCCCCTTAATCTACCTGTAAAGTGGCAGATCTGTACCATGTCTAGAATCTGCTGCAGCAATAATTGAATTTATATATATTTTGCTCAGCAACAGTTGGGCAACCATTGTGAAGTATGGCCTATCACTGTATGATGAGGCCACAATGTAGTCCACTGGGAACAAGATTAGAGATTTTTTGGATACATTCTGGTGTCACTTTGACTATGTATAGAAGTAACAGGTGTGTACAAATTGGCCTTTGGGTGTCGGTGGCGCCTTCCCACCATAACCCTCTAGAGGTACTCTTCATGAAAGCAAGAATTGGCCTTGCTGTAAAAAATTGCAATGATATGCACCTGTCAAACAGGCTCAGAAAATTGGCCTTTGGGTGTCGGTGGCGCCTTCCCACCATAACCTTATAGAGATACTCTTGATGAAAGCAAGAATTGCAGGGTTGATTTATGGTATTCTCTTTTGCCAGCTGAATTGACAGAGAAAGATAAAATCCATAGAATGTCAATGGAGGTTTGAGCGTGAGAAATAGGATGTGACTCCTGTCGAAGAAGCATGAGCAGCCATGGTTGACCTAGGAGGGTTCAGTATGCCAGTGATTGGAGGTGGCTTGTTGAGATCGATGTACTATGGTGAGCGTCTTATTCCATAAAACTGGAAGACATTGGGAAAACCTGGCCAGGTGAATTGGGAGGCTGATATAGGGGTACCCCTTTCAGGAAAGGGAAGCTCTTCGTACATGCAGGTCCCTTGGTTTTCACTGTTACACATTTGACATTCGCTCTCAGGCAGTCTAAAAAGAAAAGTAAAGCAAACTAATAACTAAGCCAACGTAGTAGAAATGAAAAACAAGAGGACAGTAATTGTGTGTACAGTACCGCCAGTTTAAAACATAAATAGTTCTGTTAATATGGAAAAGAAAATATTTGAAATCAGAGTACAAAAATATCTGTCAACACAGAAGGAAGAGGAAAAGCAACTAAGATTACTTTCCTTTTCTATGTGAACATTTACAGTATATAACTGAGAAGCTAGATATTAAATGGGTCTATAAAACAGAGCACTAAATCTCTAAAACTACAGCCTTCCCCTGTCTCGCAGCTGATCCAAACACTTATCATTAAGTGCCTGCAATGTTAGGGCAGCACTACTCATTTCAACAGAGATGGAGCTAAAAGCAGAAAATGATAGAGGATGCTATAAACCAGGTAAAATTTCCATTCCCTTCAGACTTCAAATACATCCTTTGCAGTTAACCCCTCCACCACAAGAGGGATGACTAATAGCGGGACTCCGCTAGCAAAGATGGGGGTAATTATGGTAGCTCTTTCATTCATATATTATATCTATAGGAACATACTTGGTGACTTATGAAAGTGAGGACACTTTAGCTTTTTAAATGGAAAAGAAAATAAGCATGGATAACTACAGTGATACATGAAGCCCACATTCTTAAAGTGATGATAATCTCAATACATTTGTTAAAATGCAGGATTATTAACAAAAAATGTAAAGAGAAATATACTCTTTCTTAGTGTTTTGAAGACTGCGTATAATTGCATACAAAACCAGTGGTCAAACAATGCCTGTAAATGTAACATTAGAATAAGTGTGTCAACTAATACATAAGCTTACAGCAGTAAAGCTGGACAACAAACCCATGAGTTATTTACCACACATCAATAGGGTACCATTGGCCTGGCATAAATCTTCATAAATCTTCATTTACAGTTTACCTTCTGTGGAAGCAGCCCATTACCCCCTCCAGATAGCGAGAAATTGTGCTGCTAGTTTGAAAATGACTTACTAAGCTCTTGCTAGACTTGCCAGGCTTCACAAGTTTGTTGCACAATTGCAGCAAGTCCACATTGCATGGCTGCAGATCAACTTTCTTTGCAAACATTCTGCAAGTGTGCTGCAAGTTATGGTTCAGTTATGTAGTGCAATAGTCATCCCACCACAGGGGGCACTGTGGCTCAATTTTCATGCTGTAAACTTGCAGAGTTCTTGCTGAAGACTCACCACTGCAACTTTGCTCTTGCTAGAGACTTGCCATGCAAATTTTCTACAAATTGGAAAAGTGGCAACTAGAACTTGTGCTTCAAGTGCTCTGCAAGTGTACAACTTGCCAGTGAAAATGTGCAGCAAGTTACCAAGATCTACAATTCAACACTGCCGCACATTTGTGGCATGTTATCCTTGCTACCTGGGCTTCCAATTTCCTTGTGGCTGGCTAACATCAATAATACTGAACATTTGGAGAACCTCCCTTGCATCATAGAGAAGAAAAGCTTTGTAACATTTGGTACCCCTGGACAATATTTTCCTGCTCATCTTAATATCAGGAATTAATACATTCCTCTGATGTGGGACAGTCACTTCCCGAGCAGACCCATGACTCTGAGTCCTCATAACTGTACGTTACATGTTTAGATACAGTCTCTATTTGCTACAATAAAAAGAGATAGACAACTATCATGTTTTGTGAACTATACAATTGCACTTCTTCATCAGGGCTAAAGGTAACAGAAAATGTTTTTTTGTGGTAACTGTCTTAATTTAATTTCTCTTACTCCAAAAAAAATCTTTCTGGTACATTTTAGCCCGGATGAAGGGATGCCTTGTATAAAGCTCAAACCACATTGCCTGCCTTCCGTGACCTCCAGAATATTTACCCCCTTCAAGACCAGGCCATTTTTTGCAATATGGCACTGCATTACTTTAACTGAAAATTGTGCAGTTGTGCTTTTTGCGCTAAAAATAAAAAGACCAACAATTTTGAAAAAAAAACAATATTTTTTACTTTCTGCTATAAAACATATCCAATAAAAAATGTAAAAAAACTTATTTCTTCATAAATTTAGGCCAATATGTATTCTGCTGCATATTTTTGGTAAAAAAAATCCCAAATGTATATTGATTGGTTTGCACAAAAGTTATAATGTCTACAAATAATGGATACTTTTTAAATTATTTCTTTATTTACTAGTAATAGCGTCGATTAGTGACTTATAGCGGGACCGCGATATTGTGGTGGACAATTTGGACACTAACTGAAACTTTTGAAACTTTTTGGGGACCAGTGACACTAATACATTGATCAGTGCTAAAAATATGCACTGTCACTGTAATAATGACACTGGCTGAGAAGGGGTTAACATCACAGGCGATCAAAGTGTTAAATGTGTGCTTAGCCAGTGTTTTTCTAAACTGTGGGAGGTGCTTTTACTAGGGGAAGACTTGGATCCATGTCCCTGCTTTAATGGCTGTGTGTTGAGTTTTTTTGAGGGGACAGCAAATTTACACTGTTATACAAGCTGTACAATCACTACTTTACATTGTAGCAAAGTGTAATTTCTTCAGTGTTGTCACATGAAAAAATAGAATAAAATATTTACAAAAATGTGGTGTACTCACTTTTGTGAGAAACTACATATGTGATCCGGCGCACAGGTACCGCCCTGTAGCAGGAAAACTGCTATGGGGTGGACCTGAAGCAGTTAAAAACACTTTTCTACCCTTTTTCCTTTTCTTCTACTATATATAAATTGTCTACTGCAGAGGCCTAATGTATCCAGGATTATGGCAAGATCCTGAGTCCAATGCTCTCTACAACTTCAAATACAGAACCGGGACAGAAAGGTACAGACAACAATAAAAACATTGTTAGATGTTCTAGCCTTCCCTTTCTCTACTACAAATATGTTTTTCTGTCTTTGTCCCCACCAGTGGCTGTGCATCCATAAGGGTGCACGGGCGCTATCCCCTCTCTCCTGCCACCCTCACTAGCACCAATAGATAGATAGATTCATGCAATGCATGAATCTATCTATGGCCACTGCTGCCAACCCCTATTCAGGCGCCCGGCCCCTTTTCAGGCGTCGGGGGCCTGAACTACAGCAGCGTTTTGGGTTTTTTTGCAGCACCTGATTAGGCTCTATTAGGCATCAAAAAAGGTGACCTCAGCTGTGTTAGAAAAGCGAATAAATATATCCTAACACTAAACCGACTCTCCACTAATCAGGAGCTTGGATCTGTTACCCATAACCTGATTGACTGAAACGACAGGCCCTGTGATTGGATGCCTATCAGGCGTCCAATCACAGCAGAGGATGGGAAGAGAGGATGGGAGAAGACATCGAGGAGCTGTCCCACCGCCAACGAGACAGGGTAAGTACAGATGGCGGGTGGGGCACAGTGGCTGCATTTGATATGGCACAGTGGCTGCATTTGATGGGGCACAGTGGGAGCAATTAATGGGGCACAGTGAGGCTGCATTTGATGGGTACAGTGGCTGCATTTGATGGGCACAGTGGCTGCATTTGATGGGGCACAGTAGCTGCATAAGATGGGCACAGTGGCTGCATAAGATGGGCACAGTAGCTGTATTTGATGGGACACAGTGGCAGCATTTGATGGCACAGTGGCAGCATTTGATATGGCGCAGTGGCTGCGTTTGATGGGTACAGTGGCTGCGTTTGATGGGCACACTGGCTGCATTTGATGGCCCAGTGGCGGCAATTGAAGGGCACAGTGGCTGCGTTTGATGGCACAGTGCATGCGTTTGATGGTACAGTAGTGGCAATTGATGGGCACAGTGGCTGCATTTGATGGCATAGTGGCTGCGATTGATGGTACAGTGAGGCTGCAATTAATGTTTTTTTTTTCAGAATTTTTCAGTTTGCTTGCACCCCCCCAAAAATTTTGAGCACCAGCCGCCACTGGTCCCCATTGTAGACATTTTGAATTTCCTTCTGGTTGTATAACTTTCCCATAATTTCCAATCTAGATAATAAATGAAAGATAATCTCCACAACAGGGACAAGGATGTCAATAAGAATATTCAGCAGAGAATCTAACATAATCTACTTTCTGCCCAAACAAAATAAAAAGTTATCACTGGGTTTGGGCTTCAATGACAACACCTAGTATTGACACACATCAATAATTTTGTGGCTGAAGTCCCAAGGATGATGTCACGGAACGTCCCACACTCCACTTGAGTGCTTCCGTCAGTATACCACTTCTTCCCAGTCTGGATACAGATATCAGATATTCCAATTGCTCCCAGGCATAAAACAAGGCGACACTTGCTTCACTGCTAACATGGACTGTTTTATTATCACACATGGACACAACAGATAAAATAACTCAGAGACTCTTCCCCCCCACCCTTGGAAAAGAGGGCGGGTTAAACTGTCCAAAGACAATGGACACACAGGTCAGGTGTGTTCAAACTTCTCCTCAATAAACAGTCTTATCAGCAGGGGGGCTGCTGGCGGAATCCCCCCTCCCTCTACAGGGACACACATCCCAAATGATCACAGCAAAGAGTCCACAACAGCATGAGACAATATACAATATATACATATACACACGACTGAGTCCGACTAGTACAGTTCAGACTGGATTTCTAATTCACCTCACAAAGAGTATTGTTCCCTTGAAAATCCAGGGCCCATAATCAAAAGGCAAGAGCCTTGCATTCAGTCCTCTCCAACAGTATCTGTCCTGGCTAGGTCTGCCACATTTCTCCCCTTTCGGTAGGAGACTAACACAGGAGGAGACCCCAGACGGTTGACTCCGAAGTTAGTCCATAGTTCCAGTCCTCTACTGCCTGTACCCACACAGTACCCCAAACAAATTGTTCCAAACAGAGTATTACTCACCCAGCCAACCTCTGCCTCTCTTAGATAACATATCCGCCCGGACTGGCCCTTCTCCCTGGAGTCCTTTCTGCCGTTGGAGAGAAGTCAGGGGGACTGGGCTCACTCCATCATGCTGTTGGGGATCTGGGCCGACTGCCCAGCATCCCTGGGGTATACAGGTGGGGACTGAAGCCCCATCCACCGACACCAGATCAAGCTGCAGTTGTGAGGTGATGACTGCATTCTCTCCTTGGATCCTGATCTGCAGCTCGCGATAGACTGCCACCTCCTCACCCTGGGCCTTCAGAATTGCTGCAGGTGTGGGGCAGAGGTCTTGGACCCTCTGTCCGGTTGCCAGCACTTCTGCTGGGGGTTTGCTAGGTGGTTCCTCCTCTACAGAAACGTCTATTAAATCCCCAGTCTCTGGAATTGCTAAAAGTGTGGGACAGAGGTCTTGGACCCTCTGTTCATTTACCAGATCTTCAGCTGGAGAAGTTTGTTGTAACTCCATAGATGCTGCTGGCAGAAAATCACATGTCCCTGTCAGTGTTGTGGGAGAAAGGCCAACTACCTCTTCTCTCAAGAAGGCTGAAGCCACTGTTGGTGCTGAGCAGAGCACAGTGAACTTTGGCCCTGATAGCAGCTCTTCTGCTGGGGGCTCACCCAATTGTTCTTTCTCAGCAGAAAAGTCTATCAAATCCCCTGTCTCTGCAACTGGTGTCTGGGGATAGAGGTTCACCATCTCCTGTCCATGGAACCCAGAAGATGCTATCGGTGCTGAGCAGAGGTTAGCAGAGCTCTGCCCTGTTGTCAGAACTTCAGCTTTGGGGATGGCAATCTCCAGATTTTCCACTGCTGATTCTCTGGCATGCTGCTGGACAGGCACATTCCTCCATCCAAGATCATCCCATGCAGAAACAGGATCATCAAGGTCAGTCAACACTTGCTGCATCCGCCATAAGACCTCCGCCTCCATAGCTGTGGGGGCAGGTTGGCAAGGCACACTATTACTCTGCCACATATTGCGACTCTTCAGCCAGGATTTCAGGGTTGTCAATTGGTATTTCCTGATAGTCCCAGGCAAAGGGAGCTCAGCCCTGGCACTGAGCAACGTCTAGCAGCCGTCTGTAGGCGATCTCCAGCTCCCATTCCAGAACGGCCAGAAACTCCAAATCTTCTTGTGCCCAGTGCACTTTCGAAATGTTCAGTAGCCCTTCTCTGAAATCCATGATTTTGTCCACCCACCACTCCAAATCACTCCCAAAGTTAGGGTCCCCTGTCAGCTTCACATACAACAGTCCCAAGCCGCTGTAGCTTAAGCCTTCCGTTGGGCTGTCATCCACTATCCAGGGACATGCTTGGGATACATGCCACCGGAGGGCTCTGTAGCTCTCATCCAGCTTCATCTCTGCCCAGACCAGAGATGCGGTTTTTCTCCCAAAAACCGCACCCGCAATCCGCACTGCGACCAGTACCTTTCCTGGATGGAGGGGAGAACTTTTCCCTGGTTTCACTGCTCACGGGCTAGCGCTTCTTTCCAGAGTTTACAGTGAATAGAATCTCACCATCGCAGCAGGACCTGCTCTCATACTGGTCCTCTGTGCTGTATCTGCATTTCTCGCAACCTCCTTCTGAATTCCTCTTGCATGGCAGCTGGTATCTGTACCTCTCCTCTCCTCTCCTGCTAACCTTGGATCCAGGTGGAAGTTTGGATGTCCCAGACTGCAGGAAGCGTCCCGCTGCTTGCCACCAATGTCACGGAACGTCCCACACTCCACTTGAGTGCTTCCGTCAGTATACCACTTCCTCCCAGTCTGGATACAGATATCAGATATTCCAAATGCTCCCAAGCACAAAACAAGGCGACACTTGCTTCACTGCTAACATGGACTGTTTTATTATCACACATGGACACAACAGATAAAATAACTCAGAGACTCTTCCCCCCCACCCTTGGAAAAGAGGGCGGGTTAAACTGTCCAAAGACAATGGACACACAGGTCAGGTGTGTTCAAACTTCTCCTCAGTAAACAGTCTTATCAACAGGGGGGCTGCTGGCGGAATCCCCCCTCCCTCTACAGGGACACACATCCCAAATGATCACAGCAAAGAGTCCACAACAGAATGAGACAATATACAATATATACATATATACACGACTGAGTCAGACTAGTACAGTTCAGACTGGATTTCTAATTCACCTCACAAAGAGTATTGTTCCCTTGAAAATCCAGGGCCCATAATCAAAAGGCAAGAGCCTTGCATTCAGTCCTCTCCAACAGCCTCTGTCCCGGCTAGGTCTGCCACAGATGCCATCTTTCATGGGAAGAGGCAGGGCATACTAGTACCATGTTTAAAACTGTCATGTACTGTACCTGTTAGGAGAGCCTGATAAATCGAGCATGGCCTCACTTACACCTCTTACCCAGAGACCCCGATAAAGTGGACAGGTAGTGCATGGGCCAAGAGTGACACAAGTGCCTTGCTGGCCTGCTGGATGCTGAAACAGGTGAATGGGAGTCACTAGTCAGGTCTGTGATGTGTGAACTTCTGTTGGAGGATGATGGTTACTGGAACAGGAAATGTAATGGCTGAATACAGGATCAGAGTACTGGTGAGCAGGCAGGGGCCTAGTAAGTGGAGCTGCAGGAAAGTAAGCAGAAGAGATATAGGACCCCAGGTCTGGTTCAAGATTGGACAGACCAGTTCAACAGCTGCCAGGTAGATCAGGTACAGAATCCGTAGCAGGTATAAGGTTAGGTTTCAAGCTGGGGTCAGTATCAGATGAGCAGATCTAGAACAACTGGAGCAAGTAGAAGCATGTTCCTTCGACAAGCAGAAGTCAGTACAGGCAGTACAGACACATACAAGCAGATAGTAGGAGCAGGTTGAGAGAACAAATCGATTGATATCGGGAAATACTGGACACAGGTTAAAAGGAATTGCTGAAGTCAAGTCAGCCCTGGCCATACGTAGCTATAGAGTTTAAATAGTCCACTCCATAGCACCAAGAATAGCAGAACATTGTTGACGTACGAGTTCCGGCACAAACCAACCTGCACTTGCGCACAGATGCGCGTACAGAAACGCTATCTACCATAATGGCAAAACCTTCCTACAAAAACTGAAGAAACAGCTAGAAATACACTATGCATCCACTGTTCACTAGTAATTTTATTGTTGTAGTGAGAAATCTATCTCAGTTTTGTTTTTATTCATCTAAGCTTTTGCAATGTTTATATTTTATTCTATGTGCGACTTTTATTACTGTTGTTCTGTGTTATTGAATGCATCTTGTTACAATGCCCTGCTTTTTCGAAGAAGTGATTTTAGCAAGTTTCTGATCACACTTTTATCCATCTAATATGATCTATTTACTTAATAATAACATAAATCCATCTCAGGGATGTTTTGCATATGTTTTATTTTATTTCTAATGTGTTTGGTACCAAAAAAAATTGCTTTTTCTTTATGACGCACCATACATCTTTTATTCATCTGAAGAACAGAGCAAATTACTTGTATCTTTGAAAGGTTTAAATAATTCTTTAAGTAGATGTAACGTCTAACTGAATGACATTTGGTTTGCTAAAGCATAGTGTATCATAAACCGTTGTTATTCTGTTTTTTTTTTTTTTGTTTTTTTTTTAATTAAAACACTGTTTTCAATTGTTATACTTTTTTAGCACCTCAGTGCTGCTGACCTCCTGCACCCTTTTTGCAAGCACTCCCTGTCTACATTCATGCACTTCACTATGGCTGCATGGCTTTTCACTGGACATGTTTTCTGATGGTGACATTAGTAATCTATTTCTGTGTAATGTGTACTGAAATAAACACTTTAGTAGTTTCTATTGGAAGACTGCTTTGACAGGGTGATAACACAAGAGCGCAAATGGGAGACAAGAATAAAGAATTGTCACCCTATAACAGAAATTTCTGAACAAGGGTGTCCATGATAGGGTCACTAAGTAGTATTCTAATGAAAACTACGGATTTAAAAATATGTAAAATGACTTATGTCATGAACACGTTAAAACATAAAGAAGATTTTAACAATGGGGTTTGAGCACAAATCTCCAACACATTTCTTATCCCTGTGAAAGGGATCCATCATTTTCCAAAGACACATCAGCAAGCTATACAGTTGTTTATACAATTGGAATAGTTACATTGCAACCATTAGTAAGCTGTTTAGATGAGTGTTATTTTATAACTTGCCATTGGCCAAGGACGCCATAAGAGACTAGTGCAGCTCCAAGCCTGCAGTGTTATGGCGGGTACACATGATCCGAAAATCGGACGAAAAATATGGCTTTCGAAGCGATTGTACAATAATTGGATCGTTAGTACAGAGCTTTCGAGAGCCGATCACGACAGTTCATCCGATATTATTCTATCGGACAAACGTGAACGTTCTTCTCGTACGATACCAGATCGTACGATTTTCATTTAATCAGTACAGTTGACGTCCAAAAATACATTAGAAATACACTACAACACATGACATCATGTCCGATTTTTTATTCTGTCGTACGAGAATTTTCATCACTTTAGTAATGTCTCCACTTTCGAAATGCGACTAGCATGCAAAAAAAAAAAAAACGGATGATCTGTCATCTGATTTTCAGTATTGTGTGTACGGGGCATAAGTCTCCCAGGTTTACACTATGTATTCAGGTGCTGGCAGAAATAGAGCACACTTCATTCCAAAATGTAACATAGCATGCAGATACCGCTGCACACTCCAATATCAGGTGAATGAAAAACTGGCTTCAGTTCAGATCCCAGTCCATCAGTCACGTCCCTCTGACATGTTTCACCCACATTGAGTTTAGCCCCTATTCACACCGATGCAGCTTTGAAGTCATGCTACTTTAGCGAGATTTCAAAACCACACATTAGTGAGATTTGCCCTGCCGATTTAACTGGGGCTTGCAACTTAAACAGAAGAGACGGGGAAAAGGTTTGGGACTTTGAATGAGGCGTGTACCCAACAGTTGGTATGTAACATAGACATGGTGTAGAATGATGTACAAAAAATATATATTGTTAGTAGGGATGAGCTTCGTGTTCGAGTCGAACCCATGTTCGACTCGAACATCGGCTGTTCGCCCGTTCGCCGAATTGCGAACGATATGGGCCGTTCGCGCCAAATTCGTGTGGCGCGTCACGGCCCATAATTCACTGCGGCATGGCAGTGCATTGCTTGCTGATGATTGGCCAAGCATGCACTATGACCCGCATGCTTGGCCAATCACAGCGCCGCCTGAACAGAGAGCCATAATTGGCCAAAGCCAAGGAGGCTTTGGCCAATTATGGCTCAGGGGATTTAGTACACGCCCCACACTATATAAGGCCGCCTGCACGGCGGCCCTGTGTAGTGTGTGTTCCGGCGTTCATTGAGAGAGAGAGAGAGACAGACAGTGTCATTTGATTTGAGTTAGATAGATTAGGCAGAACAGTCAGTCAGTTAGCTGCACTTACAGTGTATTGTGTATATATATGCATCCCAGGTGTTGCATATATATATATACACTGTATTCAGTTTAGCTAGATCCGTTCCTGTTATCTTCTAGACTATTTACATTTAGTGCAGTGCGTCCTGCGCACAGTGTTCAGCTAGATCCGTTCCTGTTATCTTCTAGACTATTTACATTTAGTGCAGTGCGTCCTGCTCACAGTGTTCAGCTAGATCCGTTCCTGTTATCTTCCTACTGACAGGCAGGCTTGTCTGGTTACAGTATATAAAGCTACCTGAAGAAAATTACTGGTGTTCTATTTGATCCTATTAGTACCACGGTCAGGCAGCTAGACTATTTACATTTAGTACAGTGCGTCCTGCTCACAGTGTTCAGCTAGATCCGTTCCTGTTATCTTCCTACTGACAGGCAGGCTTGTCTGGTTACAGTATATAAAGCTACCTGAAGAAAATTACTGGTGTTCTATTTGATCCTATTAGTACCACGGTCAGGCAGCTAGACTATTTACATTTAGTACAGTGCGTCCTGCTCACAGTGTTCAGCTAGATCCGTTCCTGTTATCTTCCTACTGACAGGCAGGCTTGTCTGGTTACAGTATATAAAGCTACCTGAAGAAAATTACTGGTGTTCTATTTGATCCTATTAGTACCACGGTCAGGCAGCTAGACTATTTACATTTAGTACAGTGCGTCCTGCTCACAGTGTTCAGCTAGATCCGTTCCTGTTATCTTCCTACTGACAGGCAGGCAGGCTTGTCTGGTTACAGTATATAAAGCTACCTGAAGAAAATTACTGGTGTTCTATTTGATCCTATTAGTACCATGGTCAGGCAGCTAGACTATTTACATTTAGTACAGTGCGTCCTGCTCACAGTGTTCAGCTAGATCCGTTCCTGTTATCTTCCTACTGACAGGCAGGCTTGTCTGGTTACAGTATATAAAGCTACCTGAAGAAAATTACTGGTGTTCTATTTGATCCTATTAGTACCACGGTCAGGCAGCTAGACTATTTACATTTAGTACAGTGCGTCCTGCTCACAGTGTTCAGCTAGATCCGTTCCTGTTATCTTCCTACTGACAGGCAGGCTTGTCTGGTTACAGTATATAAAGCTACCTGAAGAAAATTACTGGTGTTCTATTTGATCCTATTAGTACCACGGTCAGGCAGCTAGACTATTTACATTTAGTACAGTGCGTCCTGCTCACAGTGTTCAGCTAGATCCGTTCCTGTTATTTTCCTACTGACAGGCAGGCTTGTCTGGTTACAGTATATAAAGCTACCTGAAGAAAATTACTGGTGTTCTATCCCAGCTTAGTGCAGCTACAGGCCATTAGTATGTCTGGAAGGCCAAGAAGGAGAGGCAGACAGTCACAAGCCAATAAGAGAGAGCAAGCAGGCTCTGTGTCTAGTGCTGGTCGTGGAGACGGTGCATCCTCATGAGCATGTGGCCATGGGACACGCTGGGCCTTTTTTTCGGCAGCTGGCCGTGTTGAGCCGCAACATGCGGAAGACTTGGTCGAGTGGATGACCAAGCCGTCCTCATCCTCCTCATCCTCTCTCACCCATGCCCAGGGTGCTTTGTCTGGCAAAGCAGCGGCCTCTTCCCTCAGCTCAATGTCATCAGTGACTCCTTCCCTAGCTCCACCATGTCCTCATGAGGATTCCCTCGAACTGTTTGACCACAGTGTTGGGTACATGCTCCAGGAAGATGCCCAGCGTTTGGAAGGCTCTGTTGATGATACTGAGCTCGATGAAGGCAGTAACATGAGCACGGACAGAGGGGGTGCCCAAGAAGGACAGCAATCTGGCAGTCATGCTCCCCCTGCTGCAGCATACTGCCAGGTTTGCTCCAGTGATGAGGAGGGAGGGGATGATGAGGTCACTGACTCAACGTGGGTGCCTGATAGGAGAGAGGAGGAGGAGGAGGAGGCAGCACATCACCAACGAGGCAGGATGCCCTCCAGGGGCCAGCCTAAGGGCAGCACATTGACTGCATCACACCCCAAAGCTCCACATGTGCAGGGCGCTGCAGTCTCTGCGCGTTATTCAAAAAGTTCTTTGGTGTGGGCCTTTTTTGAGACGAGTGCATCAGATCGCACCGCTGCTATTTGCAACATATGTCTCAAGCGTATCTCACTTGGCCAAAACATCTCCCGCTTGGGTACCACATGCTTGACCAGACATATGTTGACCTGCCATGCAGTTCGTTGGCAAGCGTATCTAAAAGACCCACACCAAAGAACAAAGAGGATCTCTCCTTGCTCCTCATCAGCTGAGATTTCCAACCCCACTAGACCTCCAGTCCTCTCTGAGACCTGCAGTGAGAGGAATGAAGGTGTAGAATTAGGTGTGTCACAGCCAAGTACTTGTGGGCAATCTGCTTTTGGTACACCGACGTCAGATTGTACCAGGCAAATTTCCCTGCCCCAGCTGCTGCACCGCCGAAAGAAGTTTGCTCCCAGCCATCCACATGCCCAGCGGTTGAATGCTAGCTTGGCAAAATTGCTAGCACTTCAACTGCTGCCTTTTCAGTTGGTAGACTCTGCTCCCTTCCGTGAGTTTGTGGAATGTGCGGTTCCTCAGTGGCAGGTACCCAAACGCCACTTTTTCTCACGGAAGGCGATTCCGGCTCTCTACCGGCATGTGGAAGGCAATGTCCATGCCTCGCTGGACAGGGCGGTCAGCGGTAAGGTGCATATTACCGCTGACTCATGGTCCAGCAGGCATGGACAGGGATGTTACCTAAGTTTCACGGCACATTGGGTGACTCTGCTGGCAGCTGGGAAGGATGCAGGACAAGGTGCAGTAGTGTTGGAGGTTGTTCCGCCACCACGCCTCCAAAATGCTGATTGTGACACACCTCTCTCCTCCACCCCCTCCTCTTCTTCTTCCTCCATGGCCTCTTCCTCGGAACCAGCGGTGCTCCGTAGTCGTTCAAGGGGCTACGCAAGTACGCAGGCCAAAAGATGCCATGCGGTGCTTGAGCTGGTGTGCTTGGGGGACAGGAGCCACACTGGGGCAGAGGTTCTGTCAGCTCTGCAGGGGCAGGTTCAGAGGTGGTTGACGCCACGCCAACTTAAGGCAGGAATGGTGGTTTGCGACAATGGCACCAACCTCCTCTCTGCCCTCCGACAGGGACAAATGACCCATGTGCCCTGTTTGGCTCACGTCCTTAACTTGGTGGTGCAGCGGTTCTTGGGCAGGTACCCGGGCTTACAGGATGTCCTGAGGCAGGCCAGGAAAGTCTGTCTGCATTTCCGCCAGTCATATAATGCCAGTGCTCGGCTGACGGACCTCCAAAAGGAGTTTAACCTGCCCAAGAACCGCCTAATCTGTGACATGCCCACCAGGTGGAACTCAACGTTGGCCATGCTGCAGCGGCTGCACACGCAGCATAGGGCCATCAATGAGTACCTGTGCGACTATGGCACCAGGACAGGGTCAGGGGAGCTTGTTTTTTTTTCCCCACGCCAGTGGGCCATGATCAGGGATGCATGCACTGTCCTGTCACCATTCGAGGAGGCCACGAGGATGGTGAGCAGTGACAGTGCATGCATCAGTGACACTGTCCCCCTTGTCCACCTGTTGGAGCACACGCTGCGTGGAATAATGGACAGGGCACTTGAGGCAGAACAGAGGCAGGAAGAGGAGGACTTCCTTAGCTCTCAAGGCCCCCTTTATCCAGACAGTGTTCCTGCGTGCCCGCCGTTCACACAGGAAGAGGACGTGGAGGAGGAGGAGGAGGAGGAAGATTGTGTCAGTATGGAGGTGGAGCCTGGCACTCAGCATCAGCAGCAGTCTTTAAGGGATCAGTCCCAAGAAACACATGGACTTGTACGTGGCTGGGAGGAGGTGGCTGCGGACGTTGTCGTCCTTAGTGACCCAGAGGACTCCGGACCGAATGCCTCAGCAAACCTACGCTGCATGGCCTCCCTGATCCTGCAAAGCCTGCGTAAGGATCCTCGTATTCGTGGTATCAAGGAGAAGGACCAATACTGGCTGGCAACCCTCCTTGATCCACGTTACAAGGGTAAGGTTGCGGACCTTATCTTGCCATCGCAGAGGGAGCAGAGGATGAAACATCTTCGGGAGGCCTTGCAGAAAGGTCTGTGCAATGCGTTCCCAGAGACTGGGAGGTTACAAACTCCTGTTTCTGGACAACGTGTTGCTGAGGCTTCGGTCAGTCAAAGAAGGAGCGGTGGAGAAGGTGGCCGTCTGACCGATGCGTTCAGACAATTTTTTGGTCCGCAGCCCCAAGGTATGATCGGTTCCAGCAACCATCGCCAGCGTCTGTTTTACATGGTGCAGGAATACCTAGGGGCAAGATCAGACTTGGACACCTTTCCCACCGAAAATCCTCTGGGTTACTGGGTCTTGAGGATGGATCACTGGCCAGAGCTTGCACAGTATGCAATTGAGCTACTGGCCTGTCCTGCATCCAGCGTTCTTTCGGAACGCACATTCAGTGCTGCTGGAGGCGTGGTAACCGATCACAGGGTGCGTCTGTCCACCGACTCGGTCGATCGGCTGACCTTCATAAAAATGAATGAGTCTTGGATCACCACCAGCTACCAAGCACCTGATGCTGATGTAACCGAATAATTTTTTTTGAAATCTCAGATCCCTTCAAAGACTGCCTATGCTGATGCTGAGTGACTATCCCTGAGTAATTATCCTCTTCCTCCTCAATCATCACGCTGATAGCTTGTAAGAACATTTTTGGTTCTGGGCGCCACCACCAGTGCCTAAGGCACAATTTTTCAGCCCCTGTTTAACAGGGGCGTGTTAATTACAATTTTTGATGTAATACTTTGCAGCAGGGCTCGTTCCTGCATTCCAACTAGAGTGTCTGTGAGGGGTTGCAGTGTTGTGGCACCAGCACCAGTGCCTAAGGCCCAATTTTTCTGCCCCTGTCTAACAGGGGCGTGTAATTACAATTTTTGATGCAATACTTTGCAGCAGGGCTCGTTCCTGCGTTCCAACTAGAGTGTCTGTGAGGGGTTGCAGTGTTGTGGCACCAGCACCAGTGCCTAAGGCCCAATTTTTCTGCCCCTGTCTAACAGGGGCGTGTAATTACAATTTTTGATGCAATACTTTGCAGCAGGGCTCGTTCCTGCGTTCCAACTAGAGTGTCTGTGAGGGGTTGCAGTGTTGTGGCACCAGCACCAGTGCCTAAGGCCCAATTTTTCTGCCCCTGTCTAACAGGGGCGTGTAATTACAATTTTTGATGCAATACTTTGCAGCAGGGCTCGTTCCTGCGTTCCAACTAGAGTGTCTGTAAGGGGTTGCAGTGTTGTGGCACCAGCACCAGTGCCTAAGACCTAATTTTTCAGCTCCTGTTCAACAGGGGCATGTAATTACAATTCTTGATCTAATATTTCACAGCAGGGCCCTGTGAGGGCTTACAGTGTTGTGGCCACAGCAACACCTAAGGCCCAAATTTCTGCTGAGTATATAGGGCAGGACCCTACTTTCAAACATCTAACTTACAAACGACTCCTACTTGCAAACGGAAGGAGACAACAGGAAGTGAGATGAAATCTACCCCTAGGAAGGGAAATTCTCTCCTGTAAGAGTTAATATGGGAAAACAATTTCTCCTTTCCACTGATGCTTTCCAATCCTTGTTCCACAAAAAACCCAAATTTTCAAAAAACATTTTTCATTGGGACAAAAAGTGAGGTGAAATCTTCTGAAGAGGAGGAAAGACAGCAAAACAAATGTCACAGGGGTGATAACCCTTCCCTATGTTTTCCAAAAAGCTTAAAAAAGATTTTTTGGCTGGAGCTAAATGCTTTAAAAATGTACCCGTTCAAAATTACAAAGAGATTCTACTTAACAACAAACCTACAGTCCCTGTCTTGTTTGCACCGCCTGTATACTGCTGTTCAGAGTATATAGGGCCTTTCCTTATTTTAATTTGGGTGCGGGGTTCCCCTTAATATCCATACAAGACCCAAAGGGCCTGGTAATGGACTGGGGGGTACCCATGCCGTTTGTCTCACTGATTTTCATCCATATTGCCATGACCCGACATGACATTAAACCCGCAAGCAGTTTTAAATGAGATTTTTCCTTTAAAAATGACATTTGGTGCAGGGACTGTTCTAAACACGGGAAACACGAGCCACTTTACAGGCCTACTATAGACACACCCCAGGTACGATATTTTTTTTTTTACTTTAAGCATCATTAAAATCACTGCTCCCGAAAAAACGGCCGTTTTTAAAAGTTTTTTTTGCATTGATACATGTCCCCTGGGGTAGGACCCGGGTCCCCAAAACCTTTTTAGGACAATACCATGCAAATTAGCCTTTAAAATGAGCACTTTTAATTTCGAACGTTCGAGTCCCATAGACGTCAATGGGGTTCTAACGTTCGTGCGAACTTTCGGTCCGTTCGCAGGTTCTGGTGCGAACCGAACCGGGGGGTGTTCGGCTCATCCCTAATTGTTAGTAGAGATAAGTGTTTTATTGAGTGGTCTCATCAACAAAATATAAAAATATTGCATCATGGTAACAGCAATTCAGATCAAATATATGCATAAAATATACAGGTAGGTCATAACGCACTGTCATGGGAATATAGAGTTTAGAGTTGATTACATGAAAGATCACATTAGTATTGTAATATAAGATATAAACATCTAGACACATGATTAAAAACAGAGAAAATTGCATCTTATAATGCTCAACGCTTTTCGTGGACTTCGCTCCACTTCCTCAGGAGCAGGTGCAATCTGAATATCTACATAAAAAATAGAAACATCGATATGGTTGGATAATTGACAAAAAAGTGTGTTAGAGAAACCAAATTAGGGTATTACCCTTTTCATGTTTTACCTACAAGTCAGCTCAAAATATTGACACATGGTGCTGAGGACCAAAGGCTATCTGGGACTTTAACAGAAGTCTATGAAAGTTGCAATGAAATTGGTAAAAAGTAGTGTAGCGATCTTATATATAATCAATATGAACGGTTCCATTGTCAGCAATGGGGTGCGAATTGTCATGCGATTTGGATCTATGGAATCGCATGACAAGTTGCAACAGTGTAAGTGGGGGCTTAATCCTAGAGACCTCTACCATTAAGCTCATTGTGGGTAAAACATGTCAGAGGGGAGTGACTGACCAATTGGCTGGGATCTGAGCTGAATCCAGTTTTTTATTCACCTTAAACTGGCGTTGAAAACACTGTGTGGCAGTATCTGCCTGCTATATTCCAATGGCCAAAGAGACTACTAACACAAATCTTAATTCATCAATTTGAAGAGAACTTGTGGTATTTTAAAATCAGAGGTGAGATAAATGCTGGAGACTGGAGACTAAGTACTAGTGGCAGAATTCAAATACCTTATTACTAGGGTTGCCAGCCTTTTTTCAAGCTAAACCCAAACACAGCGGTGCGCAGCAATTTTTTTTGTAGCATACACTAGGATTGTAAAAGACCTGAAACACCTCTGGGTGTCCCAATGAGCGTAGTAATATGAAGTGCACTGCTGCAAACAATGGGTGTGGCCAAACTGCATTACCAGTGGAAGGGGCTTAAAGGGGCATGCTTACCCACCTACATACCAGGCCAATTTATCATTTTTTTGCAAAAAAATTACTCAGCATCCCCAAAAATTATATAAGGTTTTTTAGCAGAGACCCTAGGGAATAAAATTGCAGTTGTAACTTGAAAATGAGAAGGAACAGATGTGGGACTTTGAATGAGGCACAAGGGGGCAGAAATATAAATTGGATAAAAATGCGATTTATTCTTGAAATAATACAAAATTTCATATTTTTACATACATATTTAGGCACATAGCTCTATATATGCTGGCACATAGCTCTATAATGATGATTTATGGTCATCCAAGAAATATATTTCGACAAGGGTTACTATAGCAAACATGACATGCAATAAATTAGGAACGTTCATACGGTTATGATGGATCATTGTGTATACAAAACGGTGGTTCTGAGCTCTACGTCATTTCGGGGCCTTATAGCCACTCATCAGGAGCATAACCGTTGTACCATCTATAAATTGGGGAAATAGCAGTAATAAATGATAATGAAAATGAAAAACAAATGGGTAATGATGGAACGGGACTAAATACTATTTTCTCACCAGAAACATGGACTCGCAACACGCATGCGCAGAGGTAGCACGGCCCCACATGCCCAGCCAGCCCGTATGCCAGGGTCCGAAGCTGAGGGGGCGTGTCTCGGCGGCGCCGCCCACACAGGTGGCCCCCCAGACTGGGTCAGTGTAGGGAATTGGGATGGATGGGTGATGAATGTGGCCTCGTAAGGAGGAAGGGAGGTGAGACGATTCCCAACCTATAAAAAATAACAAGTGTGGGGAATGATGTGTGAATGACAGAATGATGTGTCACAAAAAACAGAAATTGTGAAGTGTGAAGAGAGATGGGGAAGAGAGAAAAGAAGAAAACAGGAGAAGAAAAGAAGAAGAAGGGGGAAAAGGGAGAGTGAAAAAGAGGAATAGACAAGAAAAGAAAAGAAAAAAGGGCAAAGGGTGGAGGAGTGTAGAAAAGGGGGGAATAAAATCTAGAAAGAGGGGGGGGGGGGAATAGGAGATAGGTGAGGGGAAAGGAGAAAAAAGAAAGCAAGAAGGTGGAGAGATGAGGGAAGAGAGAGTGTTACAGAACACTAGAAAAAGGGATGAAAGAGGTCAGAGAGAAGACCAGAAAGATAGAAAAGATGAGTGGTGGAAGGTGAGTAAAAACATACCTGCTTGTGAGGATGAAGGCAAATCAGCCTCGGCGGTGCCCCCCGCAGTGTCCTCTCCCAGCATGGGCTTCCACCTGTCCACCTTACCCACCATTCACTCCCACAATCATTCCCTTGGCTGATTTGCCCTCATCCTCACAAGCAGGTATGTTTTTCCTCACCTTCCACCACTCATCTTTTCTATCTTTCTGGTCTTCTCTCTGACCTCTTTCATCCCTTTTTCTAGTGTTCTGTAATGCCGCGTACACACGGTCGGACTTTTCGTCTACAAAAGTCCGACAGCCTGTCCGACAGACTTCCGGCGGACTTTCAGCGGACT
Source organism: Aquarana catesbeiana (assembly GCF_042186555.1). Lineage (NCBI taxonomy): Eukaryota > Metazoa > Chordata > Amphibia > Anura > Ranidae > Aquarana > Aquarana catesbeiana. The sequence continues at coordinate 115,603,237 of NC_133336.1, forward strand.
TGCAGCAGACTTTCTAACGAACGGACTTGCCTACACACGACCACACAAAAGTCCGACGGATTCGTACGTGATGACGTACACCGGACTAAAATAAGGAAGTTCATAGCCGGTAGCCAATAGCTGCCCTAGCATGGGTTTTTGTCCGTCGGACTAGCATACAGACGAGCGGACTTCGGGGTCCGTCGTACTTACGACGTAAAGATTTGAAGCATGCTTCAAATCTAAAGTCCGTCGGATTTTAGGCTAAAAAAGTCCGTTGAAAGTCCGGAGAAGCCCACACACGATCGGATTACCAGCCAGCTTTAGTCCGTCAGCGTCCGTTGGACTTTTGTAGACGAAAAGTCCGACCGTGTGTACGCGGCATAACACTCTCTCTTCCCTCATCTCTCCACCTTCTTGCTTTCTTTTTCTCCTTTCCCCTCACCTATCTCCTATTCCCCCCCCCCCCCTCTTTCTAGATTTTATTCCCCCCTTTTCTACACTCCTCCACCCTTTGCCCTTTTTTCTTTTCTTTTCTTGTCTATTCCTCTTTTTCACTCTCCCTTTTCCCCCTTCTTCTTCTTTTCTTCTCCTTTTTTCTTCTTTTCTCTCTTCCCCATCTCTCTTCACACTTCACAATTTCTGTTTTTTGTGACACATCATTCTGTCATTCACACATCATTCCCCACACTTGTTATTTTTTATAGGTTGGGAATCGTCTCACCTCCCTTCCTCCTTACGAGGCCACATTCATCACCCATCCATCCCAATTCCCTACACTGACCCAGTCTGGGGGGCCACCTGTGTGGGCGGCGCCGCCGAGACACGCCCCCTCAGCTTCAGACCCTGGCATACGGGCTGGCTGGGCATGTGGGGCCGTGCTACCTCTGCGCATGCGTGTTGCGAGTCCATGTTTCTGGTGAGAAAATAGTATTTAGTCCCGTTCCATCATTACCCATTTGTTTTTCATTTTCATTATCATTTATTACTGCTATTTCCCCAATTTATAGATGGTACAACGGTTATGCTCCTGATGAGTGGCTATAAGGCCCCGAAACGACGTAGAGCTCAGAACCACCGTTTTGTATACACAATGATCCATCATAAGCGTATGAACGTTACTAATTTATTGCATGTCATGTTTGCTATAGTAACCCTTGTCGAAATATATTTCTTGGATGACAATAAATCATCATTATAGAGCTATGTGCCAGCATATATAGAGCTATGTGCCTAAATATGTATGTAAAAATATGAAATTTTGTATTATTTCAAGAATAAATCACATTTTTATCCAATTTATATTTCTGCCCCCTTGTGCCTCATTCAAAGTCCCACATCTGTTCCTTCTCATTTTCTTATTGAACCGGGATGGAGGAGGGGTAGTGGGCGGCCCCATTGTCCTCACGCAAAGTCCCAAGCACTATTTATCCATGCAGTTGTAACTTGTCATGGGTCACACGGTATTTGCACCAACAATTTTTCAAATGCATTTATTTTGGAAAAAAAAAAACAGTTTCATGAATTAACAAAAAAAAACACTAAAGGTTAGCCAAATGTTTTTGTATAATGTGAAAGATGATGTTACGCCGAGTAAATAGATACCTAACATGTCACGCTTTAAAATTGCGCACACACGTGGAATGGCGACAAACTTCAGTACTTAAAAATCTCCATGGGCAACGCTTTAATTTTTTTTTACAGGTTACCTGTTTAGAGTTGCAGAGGAGGTTTGGGATAGAATTGTTGCTCTCGCTCTAACGGTCGCAGCGATACCTCACATGTGTTTCTTTTTTTTTTATAGTTTATATTATTTTTATCTATTGAATTTTTTTTTTCATCACTTTTATTCCTGTTACAAGGGATGTAAACATTATAGGAATAGGACATAACAGGTCTTTTTTACACAGAGATGGAGGGTCTATAAGACCCCCCATGTCCCCTCTAGCCAGGAAAGACTGAGATCAAAAAAAGAAAAAAACGATCTCAGCCTCTCCAGCCAAATACATGGCAGTGTTTACAACTGCCAGGGCTGGAAGTGATATCACAATGTCACATCCCACCTCTAAAGGTCATAGAGACTGCCAGGGACCATCTGGTCCACGGTATTCCCTATGGAGAACTTTCGCTGCTGGCGGATTCCTTCTCCGGCTCACCAATCACACAGGCGAGCCGGTAGAAGCACCGGAGTGTAAAAACAATTAATCGCTTGCCAACCAGCACACGACGATGTACGTCGGCACAATGGCACGGCTGTGCAAATGGGCATACCTGTACGTCCCCTTTAAGACGTGGCATTGTGGGCGCGCCCGCCCGCCGCGTACTCTGTGAGCATGCCTACCGGTCCCACGGACTCGGTGTCTGCTGGGTGTCCACGATCATGATATGGAGCGGCAGGGCGGCAAAAAGGCATTTCCCTGTTCTGCCTAGCAACATGACAGGGAGCTACTGCTCCCTGTCATCGGGAGCAGTGATCTCTGTCATGTTGTAGTGAGCCCACCCCCTCTACAGTTAGAATCACTCTCTAGGACACACTTAACCACTTGATCGCTTCCTAGTGCTTAACCCCTTCCCTACCAGTGTCATTTACACAGTAATCAGTGCATTTTCTAGCACTGATCACTGTATAATTGTCACTGGTCCCAAAATAGTGTCGAAAGTGTCCGATGTGTCTGCCGCAATGTCGCAGTCATGATAAAAATCGCAGATTGCCGCCATTACTAATAAAATAAAAAATAATAATAAAAATGCCATAAATCTATCCCCTCTTTTGTAGCCGCTATAACTTTTGCGCAAACCAATCAATATATGCTTATTGCGATTTTTTTTTTACCAAAAATATGTAGAAGAATACATATTGGCCTAAACTGAGAAAGAATTTTGTTTTTTTCTTTATTTTTGGTGGATATTTATTATAGCAAAATGTTAAAAATATTGCTTTTTTTTCCAAAAATTGTCGCTCTTTTTTTGTTTATAGCGCAAAAAATAAAAAACGCAGAGGTGATCAAATAACACCAAAAGAAAGCTCTATTTGTGGGAAAAAAAAGGATGTCAATTTTGTTTGGGTGCAACGTTGCATGACCGCGCAATTGTCAGTTAAAGCGACGCAGTGCCGTATCGCAAAAAGTGCTCTGGTCAGGAAGGGAGTAAATTCTTCCGGGGCTGAAGTAGTTAAGCAGCTGAACAGCCACTATGATTGTTTTTTTACGGTGCAGGGAATTGCCAGCGGAAAAGAATGATATCTGAATAATGCCTGCAGCTATCATTCAGATATCCCCACTCAAAGCCCAGGACGTCATATGACGTACTGGGGGCGGGTACTATATAAATAAAACAAAAACATTCTTGTACCCATAAAATATGCTTAGATTAATAAAACAAATGTCAGTGAAAAATTTGAACTTAGCCTACCCTAAAAGTGGACAGTGTCAGTAGTGCAGAGGATGATGTCAACAGGACAGTGGATGGTGTCAGTCAGAAGAGAAGTGGACAATGTCAGTAGGGCAGTGGATTTTGTCAGTAGGGCAGAGATTAGTGTCAGTAGGACAGTGGACGATGTCGGTAGATTTTTATTTTTATTATTTTTTTATAATTTTTTTATTATGTTTTACTATTTTTTTAACAGCTCTCCTGGGGGACTTTTGTTAAATATCTCACTTTTAAGACAGAGAAAGATGGGGGAAAGGGGGGGGGGGTTGCCGGGCAGCAGAAAGAAGCAGAACCGGGACAGAAGGGGTGGCGGGGGCAGCATTTACTAGAACAAATCGGATGTATTTTCCTCCTGCAGAAACGGAATGCTGGCAGGGGGGATAGGAGGAGAAGCTGCATTCAGCTGCTGCAGGAGGAAAATAAAGATTGGTTCTAGTAAATGCTGCCCCCCCCCCACGTCGATGTGTTTTCGAGACGCATGATTCAAAACCCAATCTCCCATATAAGCTGAGGTAACAGCCCGCTGGGGAGGAGTTGTCAGCCGGGAGACGTGGAGAATGGAGTACTAGGCAGCAGCAGAGGCCTCATCCCCGTCTGGGGGGGGGGTGCGAGGCCTAGCGGAGGAGTCCGGGAGAGTGTGTAGGGAGCTTCATCTTTACACGGTCATGGGTGAAGTGTTCTGAAACAAAGGGGCTGGAGAAGCTGTCGGAACGTACGTCCAGTTAAAGTTCTCCATCATGGACTCGAGGCAGGAGAAGGTCAATGAGTAGGCCACAGCGGATTTCTGGATGAGGCATGCCAGGGGATCTGGGTGCGAGGCCAGAGGAGAGACTGTGGGGAGAGTGTCAAATCGCTGCGGCATCCCATATTTCCTTTCCCCTAACCAAGTTATATCCCCCAATAAACAAAACAAAACAACGCAAATGACTGTTCATTGTCTCAGAAGTGATAAATGGAGGTCTGGCAGCAGGGTGACATGGTGGATGTTAGTTACTAGTAGCAACCAAGCGCTACATAAGGCTTACCTATAGGTAATGTAACTATCTCCTAAACAGGCACCACTCGTGCATGCACTCTGAAGGAACACCCAACCGTGACATTCCTTCCGAGCCCTGTGCAGTAAGCGGCGGCTCCCACCCACATGCGCGGGAGTGATGTCATCGCAGCCTCGGCCAGTCACAGAGCTGGAGTCCAGGAACCCAGGAGCAAGACAGGTGAAGATGGGAGACCACTGCAGCTCTGGGATCTCAGCGTGGGAGGGCTTCATTTTAAGGTAAGTTTAACATAATGTGCTAGTATGCAGTGCATTCTAGCACATTATGCCTTTACCTTGCAGGGTGTAAAAAAAAAAAAAAAGTCCAGCGGTTTACAACCACTTTAATAACATGTATTCCAGTTGTAGAGCTGTAGATGCCATTGTACATGTCATTGTTCAGGGCAGTTATGTTGATTTGAACAATGGTGGAACATGCCTGCATAATGTGCCTTTTTGTTCTCCCTGAAAGCACATGTGATAGGGTGACAATGCAGGTGAGCAAGTGGGAGATGGGACAGACCATTGTCACCCCAAAACAGGAGATACCTAAACAAAACCTTCATGACATTATCACCAAGTATTATTTTAGAAGATGTAAAAAGACTGAAAATTATTTTTGAAATCACATTACCTTGCTGAAAAATTCTATGAGAATTCTATGAGATTTTAATGGCTGTGTTTACATCTATTTTCATTTCTTTAAGGAGAACAAAATGTAAATGTTTCCATAAATTCAAATCGTTTTTTTTTTTAAATGTGCCAACAAATTCCCATACTCAGTCAACAAAAAAAGAGCTAAATACCTGTAAGATCAATGGAGCAGGCAGCTTTGTGGTTTAGTGTATATAGGGTCATACCATATCTTTGTATTGGATAAGGAGCACAAAGAAACAAAAATACTAACTGGGTATAGGAATTTGCATGAAAAAGGCTGGATTTTATTTGCATAAAAGAGCTGAGAGTTTGGTGTCCCTCTCTGAACCCCCTTGTCAGAAGACAGCTCCATACCCTCTTCCTTCATACCATCTGCTTGGGATCTGTCCTTGGACAGGCATTCAGTGTCCTGTTAATTAGCTGTATGGGAGGGGCTGCAATGGGACCCTATTGTGAGCGGCTATGAGAAAAAGGTTCCACACTTCCATACACAAGTAAAATACTCAGCAATTACTGACAGCGTGATAGAGCTCTGACCTCCTGCAAGTAATTAAGACAGATCCTAAGAGGGCAGGAGTTCAGTGATCCAGTCACTCTGCACCATTTTGAAAGCTAAGAAGGCTGGGGAAAGTTATTTTGCCAATTAAAAAAAAAAAAGTCAAATATTTGTTAAATATTAAATAGAAGAATCTTGGCACCAGTTGAAATTATAAATATGTTCTGGGCTCTAAAAGTCTGAGAAATCTGAGATAAATCTGAATTATGAAATGCATAAAAAAAGTCATAATGATATCTCTGTTATTTTGTGTATGTACTTTCAGGGAGCTTAACATGATTATCAGTTTTAAAGGTTAACCCCACTTTCATGGGCAAAAAATAGCAAACGAAAAAAAAAATAATATAGAGGGACAATTGCTGCATATTGTAATTTAATGTTATTAAAAATGACATTTCCTTTTAAAACTGCAGTGCTGTAATCTTCTGAAAAAAATTCATGCAATATGACATCCTGGAGGCGTTCCATACACCATTGGTGTATGAATCCCCCCTCCTCCAGAAATGTAATTACCTACTTGTGTGATTAGCTCATTGTTTTTCCCAGAAGTCTGCACTATAATACAAATCACAATTTGGGCATCCTCTGCAACAAAAATGTCTTTTTTGGTGAGATACTCCCTAAGAGTTATCACTTCTAAAGGGATGCAGACCCCCCTTTCTCATTAAAACACTGCAAGTGCATCAGCTGATTGATAGTAAAAGTTGCTCCCATTCAGATTTAGTCTCCACATCGACATAGACAAACAAACATCTATTTCTTTAGATTAACACAAGGTAGGAAACTGCAACAAAATTATTGCGATGTATGTTAATCTGACGTAGTTTATTCTGACATAGTCTGAACCTGAGGAAGTTTGCGCACCCTGTGAACAAAACGCACGCATCGTTGTGCCAGCCACAGACCACCCCAGCTGCCCTTGGCACCCCAGCCCGCCCTCTCCAACAAATTTCCATAATTTTTCAGGTGAAACTGAACCCAACTAGTACACTCCTTGCCCTTCACTATATGCTTCCTGTCTCTGGCTCTCTCCCGCCATCCCACATCTGTCAGCTCACATGCATTGGACACAGCTATAACTTGAGCGGGCTTTCCTTCCATCTAGTGCCCTTGCCCTGGGTGTGTCTGTGCCCTGTGTGGGTCTGTGCCCTGGGTGTGTCTGTGCACGCCTGGCTGCTTTGTCTTTTTAATGTTATTTTATTTTGTGTTGTATGTAGTTTGCTCACTTACATCTATATGTACTTTTGATACCAATAAAGATATTTTTAACTGTTGGGAGAAGACTGCAGATTGCCCAATCCTTTATCCCGTAGAACTATTTGGGTTCTTTCCCACTACCTTTTTTCCTCACTGTACGTTAATCACTTAGAGGGGAGTGTTTTCTTTTATCAGCAAAGTGAAGTCACTCTTTAACTGACTGCAATGCTATTACATGTGGGTAACAGAACCTTAGGACCATGGGCCTGGGTTCTTCTGATGCTGCATAACCTAATAGTGGTAAAACGGCTCTGTTGCTAAATTCAAAGATTGAAAAACTGCTCTCCCTACAAAGAAGATGCTCCTATAATTTCTAAAAAGATCCAAGGAATGATCTCTCTTATGTTGTAAACACATGCTTAGATTTTGTGATTCAATGTGCCATTCAATCAAAAGGCCATAACATCGCTTCCAATCGAGTAATCTGAGTTGATTGGCAGAAAATGATCAATTGTTTTGCATCGATTGGCAACACTGAGATAGTTTGTTCATAGTTATGTTCAATCAGATTATGACTCTACATTGGTGGAAACAGAGATGCGATAGATTACGTACGAGCATAAATTACGATTACATCTTAACTATTGATCAAAATCCATTTCTCCATGTGTGCCGTATCGATCGAAGGGGATTCCTAGATCAATCAGAAAAGAAATTGATTATTTATGAAAGGGTGTATGGCCACCATTTATTTTAAAACTGGCAGTAGGAGAGATGAGTATTCGCTATCTTCCTTACAGTTTAGTGACAGAGGTGCGTTAAGAAGTTACATTTGTTATTTTTAAAATGTGCATTATCAGTTGTTTTATGTATGAAAACCTGAAACTATGAACATTGCAGTATGTGCAACCATACTAATGCCCTCCATTAATAGTCAGCCCCTACAGTTTATGACGGTAAGAAAACTTGAACCAATAAAGTGCTAGTGATTATCTATGGTGGCCATTTTGTAAAAGGTCTTGAATTTTTTAACCTTTTTATATCATAAAGAAGACATCAACAGAAATGAACTACTGCAAGGGGTAGGTGAGAGGGAAGGAGTGCCTTGTGTCCCTAAAAGGCAACCTCATACCATACGGGGAATGAGAATGGAGGGATATTTCCGTTAACAGGGTATTACACCCAAAAAAACAAACATGTAATATATTGCAGATTAACAATCTTTAAATGTGGTGGTTGCACATACATTTGTTAGGCTTTTTCTCTTTATTTTCACCTGGTGATCTGGCCAGTAACACACTGTCTTAGGGTGTCTCCACTCCACTGGAGGAGCCACGGAGTCACCCTTGGACAGCAGCATTGTCAATCTGGGGAAAGGGTAGAGTTAGGCAGGTCATACACAGTGCAGATTTCTTTCCTGCAACCATGGAACCACGATTCCCCCATCAACACAGACAGTGTTGACAGGGAAATTATCAATTGTCTTCTCTCGGTAGGGGGACGGGCAGGGGGAGCCATCCCCACCGAGAGAAGACAGTAATTAGCAGTATCGATAATAGCAAGAGAATCCAGCAGGCTGGTTGTGTCCAAGTTGATCGATCGATCAACTTTGTACAATCAGCCTGCCCATTAACGGTTTGTATCTCATCTGGTTCCTGCATAACCAAGATTTAAACCGTGTATGGCTGGCCTTAGATCCATTAGCTGATTCAGAAGGATTTGACTAACAATTAAAGTGGTTGTTGAGCCACTTGTATAAAAAGCTCCCATCCCCTCTGTATTAGAACAATAGGTTCCCCTGTGTCTGTAGTATATCATAAATATGCTTATCTGTACTGATAACACAGCGGCTCCCTGTGAGGCCAAGCACTGCCACTGACATCAGCCAGGGAGGAGAGGAGAGACAGTCCTGAGGAGTCACATGATCGCATGAAGACGGTGTGTTATCAGTACAGATAAGCATATTTATGATATAACACAGACACAGGGGAACTTATTGTTCTAATACAGAGGGGATGGGAGCATTTAATGTTAAGTATGAGAGCAGCATACTTAACATTAAGTATTGGGGGCAGGTGCTGACATGAGCAGACAGTCAGAGAGGGGAGGGGGAGAGGATAATGGAGAGGACACAGGAGACAGAGAGCAATGCTGCAGCTGATGGAGGCACTACACTGACAACGGTGTCAGGGATCAGCAGCCCCGATATATCGTGGTCAGTGTACAGGGGGGGAGGGCATAGCCAGGCAGGATCAGCCAGGTAATACAGGTGATACAGGGGGCCAAATGACACAGCATAAGCTCTGTGCTGTATAACATGCTTTAAGGGAACAGGATCTGTTTTTTTTGTTTGTTTTTTGGGGTTAACAAACGTTTTTATTAAAGCTGAACTCCAGCTAACACTTTTTAAGCAGTTACCTCAACAGTTTTTTTTTCTTTTTGGAGATAAAGATTTTACATAAATGAATGAAAGTTGGCCATAAGCACCCCTGGTTTTTGTCTCAACTGCCACTTTTGCTGAACAGTTTTGTCTGTTAAAGGAATGTCCTAATCAACAGGTGAAAATACAGGGGGAAAAAAAGAAACAAATGGAGCTACCATATCGAGGAATTGGTAAGCTTGAATATATATACACTTTTCAGTTTTGGATTTAATACTGGCGGCATTCGGGCCATCCTTGTCTGACAAGAATTCTCAATATAGTGAGGACCCTAAAAAATGGCCACCTTCAAGTTGGTTGTAAAGGTTTGGAGTCTTTGCACAAACCATATATTGAACAAAGAATGAACATACTGTAAACCAAAGGGTGAGAAAACCAAAGGCCGGCAGTTGTGTCCCTATTGTGCAGCATACTCTTTTGTGCTGCCCAGGAGACACCAGACCCATCTCCCTCGTTCACTCTCAGAGCTTTTTGCTGGGCTCAGGTTCAGCGGTGCTGCTGTGAGAAGCAGGAGGATGGATTGCATTGGCAGATGTGTTTTTTATGACAGGTAACCTGATCACACAGCCCCATCTGTCTCATTCTCTTCACTTCACACATCATGAGGAAGGGAAATATCAGAAACTTAGGAGTGATCGTACTTTTTCTACTAGAAAAAAAAACAAAAAAAAAACATGATTGGCCTGAGGAGGTTGTTAAACTAAGCAGAATACAGCGAGAGACAGTCATTTACATAGATTCCCAGATCATTAAGATTTTAAACTCTTCCTTTAATGAGAACATCTCAACACCAGTCTTGGCAATGACTCCTAAAACATCCTGAACTCCTGAATCATCACTAGAAGTTAAAACACAGGCAGAGTACCTGACAGAGCCGTCAAAATACAAAAATAGTGCTGACAGCACTTTACAAACAACCCAGCTATTCTTTGCTGCACAAAATAGCCAAGCCAGACACCTGCTGCATGGACGGAAACTGATCAGTTAACATCAAATCTGACAAATCACAGAAAAAAACATCCAAGAGGCGCTGGAACTTTATTCCTGATTAAGAAAAGGGAGTAAGAAAAAGAAAAAAACATTTGGAGGGTTCACTGGCTCAGATTTGGCTGCTCGCAACAGACAGGTCTACCCTCCAGTGGGAATCCAGTAGGTTACTAGAAAAAAAAACATGTACCAATAGAGGGAGCACCAGATCATAAATGATAAAATAGTCTAAACTGATTTAATGGTTTTCACGAAAAAGCTTCCAACAAGTTTCAAGGACCACAAAACACTACCCTTCATCAGGGCTATAACAAAACAATATTTAAAGGGGTTGTAAACCCTTGTGGTTTTTTACCTTAATGCATTCTATGGATTAAGGTGAAAAACCTTCTGTAGTGCTGCAGCTCCACAGTGCCCCCGTTTTATTACCTGAACCCGGTTTTCTTCTCCCCGTGGACAAGCACACCAACTCTAGCTGGTGTCTCGTGTCCTGATTGAATAGATTGATAGCAGCACAGCCATTGGCTCCCGCTGCTGTCAATCAAATTCAATGACGTGGGTGTTGGGGGGCGGGGCCAAGTCCTGCTTTCTGGATAAATAGTATGAGAATGAGAACGGCGCTGCCCTCTCCGTTGTTAAATAATGGGTACAGGTGTCATAAAATGCAAGCTAATTTTATATAGCTACAGTATATAAAAAAACTCCACCATCAGCTATCATAATAGGGTCCCAAACAAGAAAAACCCATATATTCGGGCATAACCAAAATACTCAAAACACCAGTGATTTAGAAATTGCTAAATAAAACTGCTAAATAAAATAAAATATGTCCCCCCGGTGAAATACAATGTCTGCCAGGGTGAAATATGTAATAAATTAGTGGGAAAATAATGTGGTGAACTATGCAGTAAGTTACGAATAAAAAATAATAAATTGACCCCAGAGTTCAAAAATATTGAGACAAAATGGCGCCAGAAAAAATTTTATGAAAATTAAATGTGCATAGTGGTGTCAATGTGATATCCGTGTTAACCCTTCCATATGCGTATACAAAAAATTGAGTGAGGTTGTGATTGATCCCAATGTTCAAAAGTATTGGGACAATGTGGCGCTTATAATCCTAAAAATTTCTTTATGTGTAACAAATTAAAGATAAAGTCAAACACTCCCTATGCATTAAATACAATAAAATAGGAACATATAAATATATAAATATAAGGATGACGTGCATAAAAGGTAGATTCCAATTATTCTTGTTTATACCAGGTGATGATTAACTACTAAAAAGTATTTTATATGTATAGTCCATGCAAAAATGGGTGTTTTTAACCAGATAGGAGAACCAGCCAATGTGCAGCACTCCAAACAGGTGTCTCTCTCCACTCCTACTCGCACCTGAGACACCTGTTTGGAGTGCTGCACATTGGCTGGAAGCTGACAGATAGCCAGATGACAGAAGAGCCGTAAGGATCGCATAGAGTAGAGGAACGGCAGCATTACTGGAGTCATTATCATCTGACCTGAGGCACCCACTCTGTCGCTTGGTACCCCTGTAGGGGTGATTATCTCTGGTGAGTGGGGTAGCATTGGGGGGTGAGCACTTCAAATCACCATCTGAATAAAACGCACAGAAGTCACTGTGGTGAGCCCTTAAGGGTGAAATAATCAACTTTCACATTTGAACTCTGTTCTCCTATCTGGTTAAAAACACCCATTTTTGCGTGGACTATATATATAAAATACTTTTTAGTAGTTAATCATCACCTGGTATAAACAAGAATAATTGGAATCTACCTTTTATGCACGTCATCCTTATATTTATATATTTATATGTTCCTATTTTATTGTATTTAATGCATAGGGAGTGTTTGACTTTATCTTTAATTTGTTACACATAAAGAAATTTTTAGGATTATAAGCGCCACATTGTCCCAATACTTTTGAACACAACCGCACTCAATTTTTTGTATACGCATATGGAAGGGTTAACATGGATATCACATTGACACCACTATGCACATTTAATTTTCATTATTTTCAAAAAATTTTTTCTGGCGCCATTTTGTCTCAATATTTTTGAACTCTGGGGTCAATTTATTATTTTTTATTTGTAACTTACTGCATAGTTCATCACATTATTTTCCCACTAATGTATTACATATTTCACCCTGGCAGACATTGTATTTCACCAGGGGGGACATATTTTATTTTATTTAGCAGTTTTATTTAGCAATTTCTAAATCACTGGTGTTTTGAGTATTTTGGTTATGCCCGAATATATGGGTTTTTCTTGTTTGGGACCCTATTATGATAGCTGATGGTGGAGTTTTTTTATATACTGTAGCTATATAAAATTAGCTTGCATTTTATGACACCTGTACCCATTATTTAACAACGGAGAGGGCAGCGCTGTTCTCATTCTCATACTATTTATCCACTTATGCAATTAGACCCCTAGGGGTACTAATTAGGGATAGGCAGCAGCCCTCATATTGTCCTAAGCGCGGATTCATCTAGTTATAAGTCCTGCTTTCTGTGTCAATAGACACAGAAGCAGGACACGGGAGCGTGCCCGCACGGGTGTCCACGAAGGAGAGCGCTTCTCCAACGGGGCACTCCATAAGAGGAGGAGCCAGGAGAGCCACAGAGGGACCCCAGAAGAGGAGGATCGGGGCCACTTTGTGCATAACCAACTGCACAGCGGAGGTAAGTATGATATGTTTGTTTGTTTTTTTTAAACTGAACCTTTACAACCCCTTTAATATAAAGATAGATGTAATATAATATATTTAAACAAAATAAAGTACATCTACATTTATAATATATTATATTTTGTTGTAGCCCTAATGAAGGGGGAGTGTTTTTTGGCCCTGAAACTCAGTGGATTTTGTTTTTAGTGCAAACCGATAAATCAATTGGGACTCCTTCATCATTTGGTCTGGAACTCTTTCTATTGGTTCAAGTCAACATAAAATGTCCTACAGAACTATGAGAAAACTTTACAATGTTATATTTTTGAAAGTTTTGAGCTGTGGCTCACATGGCTAAGTTAGAAGAAAATTAAAATGTATTACAAGAGATAAAGGCCCTAATTTTTCATCCACTGTTCAAACTATTTCCAGACTCCTCCCACTGACACATTTCACTCTTTGATAGAGCTTAATCATAGCTATCGAGGTATCAGGTTGTGAGAAGTTGGATGCACCCTGAACTTTGTCTACACCCAGTTGTGTTGAGTCTTTGCATGCATGTCAGCAAAGCCCATTACATATAAATAGTGTATGTTTATTACAGACATTTATATAGCACCAAATTTGCATACCACTTTACATACTTGCACATCAGTCCCTGCCCTCAAGGAGCTTACAATCTAAGGTCCCCATCTCTCTTACCGACATACATGCACACATACACTAGAGTGAATTTTAGACAGGAGCTGATTAACCTACCAGCATGTCTGTGAAGTGTTGGAGGAGGCCCTCACAGGTATAAGATGAAAATGCTAACTCCATGTAGAAGGAGTCCTGGCTGGGATTTGAACTGAGGACCAGGATTCAAAGTGCTAACCACTAAGCCAATGTGCTATAAGTTGCATTAAGGTGTACTTACAGTGCCTTGCAAAAGTAATCATCCCCCTTGGCATTTTTCGTGTTGTGTTGCCTTGCAACCTGGAATTAACAAGGATCGTTTCAGGATTTGCATCATTTAATTTACAGAACATGCCCACAACTTTGAAAATGTTTTTTTTTTTTTTTTATTGTGAAGCGAACAACAAATAGGACAAAATAACGGAAAAAGTCAATGTACATAACTATTCACCCCCCTAAAGTCAATACTTTGTAGAGCCACCTTTTGCGGCTACCACAGCTCCAAGTCGCTTTGGATAAGTCTCTATGAGCTTGCCACATCTTACCACTGGGATTTTTGCCCATTCCTCCTTGCAAAACTGCTCCAGCTCCTTCAAGTTTGCGCTTGTGAACAGCAATCTTTAAGTCTGACCACCGATTTTTCTATTGGATTGAGGTCTGGGCTTTGACTAGGCCATTCCAACACATTTACATGTTTCCCCTTAAACCGCTCAAGTGTTGCTTTAGCAGTGTGTTTGGGGTCATTGTCCTGCTGGAAGGTGAACCTCCGTCCTAGCCTCAAATCACACACAGAGTGGTACAGGTTTTGCTCAAGAATATCCCTGTATTTAGCACCATCCATCTTTCCCTCAACTCTGACCAGTTTCCCAGTCCCGACTGCTGAAAAACATCCCCTCAGCATGATGCTGCCACCACCATGTTTCACTGTGGGGATGGTGTTTTTTGGGTGATGTGATGTGTTGGGTTTGCACCAGACATAGCATTTTCTTTGATGGCCAAAAAGTTAAATCTTAATCTCATCAGACCAGAGCACCTTCCTCCATACATTTTGGGAGTCTCCCACATGCCTTTTCGCAAACTCAAAATGTGCCATTTTGTTTATTACTGAAAGTAATGGCTTTCTTCTGGCCACTCTGCCATAAAGCCCAACTCTATGGAGCGTACGGCTTATTGTTGTCCTATGTATAGATACTCCAGTCTCTGCTGTGGAACTCTGCAGCTCCTCCAGGGTTAACTTAGGTCTCTGTGCTGCCTCTCTGATTAATGCCCTCCTTGCCCGGTCCGTGAGTTTTGGTCTAGGGCCTTCTCTTGGCAGGTTTGCTGTTGTGCCATGTTCTTTCCATTTGGTTAAGATATATTTTATGGTGCTCCTAGGGATCATCAAAGATTTGGATATTTTTTTATAACCTAACACTGACTTGTACTTCTCAACAACATTGTCCCTTACTTATTTGGAGAGTTCCTTGGTCTTTATGGCAGTGTTTGGTTAGTGGTGCCTTTTGCTTAGGTGTTGCTGCCTCTGGGGCCTTTCAAAAAGGTGTGTATATGTAATGACAGATCATGTGACACTTAGATTGCACACAGGTGGACATCATTTCACTAATTATGTGACTTCTGAAGGTAATTGGTTGCACCAGAACTTTTTATGGGCTTCATAACAAAGGGGGTGAATACATATGCACATGCCAATTATCCGTTTTTACTTCTGAAAAATAGTTTTATGTATATATTTTTCACATTTTACTTCACCAACTTAGACTGTTGTGTTCTGATCCATCACATATAATTCAGATTAAAAAAACATTGAACTAAAGGCTCAATGTAACAAAATAGTTAAAAAGCCAAGGGGGGTGAAAACTTTCGCAAGACATTGTATAGAAAAATGCCTCCATACCCTGATGAGCTGCATGGAATTTTATGCTTCTTGTACTCAGGGTCAGGAACTAACGTGCCAACAAGCAGAAAGGGCACTTCTTACATTCAGAAATTTTCCAACTTGTGCAATGGAAACGCATTCCTTTTATCCACACATGGACCAAGTTTGTAGGTATATAAACAGACTTTTTGAATGTTATTTATACAATCTATATTAAATCCGTAGTCCACATATTATTAATACAGGGTGCATTCATGACTTCCCTCTAAATAAATATCCACCTGGCCTGTATGAATACAGCACACAGAGAACAAGATAACCCACTCACTCAAATTCATAGAGTGAGTGTGTATAAATTTGAGCTTGAGCTATTGGGCTGTGTTTTTTCAACAAAGCATTATTGATTAGCCTTGTGAAAATGTAAATATTTCATATTTACCTTAAACAAATAAAAAAATTTAAGAAAATATATATTTTTTTAAGGGGACTACAGTATTTTAAATACTGTGAATAAATAAAATAAGAGCAGGGTGGGGCTGAAACTTGTAAGCTTACTACAGGAAGTTGGGAGGTTGAAGGGGAAGATTCCTGTTATATGACACCACCAGTGCCAGATTTATTCTTAGGGTTACAATAGTGATCTGTCAGTGCCAGTCTGTTTGATTGATCTTGTATCTCCAACAATGGTCAGCTGGGGCTGTCTAAAGACATCATAGACATAACATATTGGCTTGATCCAGCTGTTTTTAGCCAGATAAGGAACCTTTTATCTCATGTCAATAGGTATCCTAAAGCGGGTCCCACACGTGCCATTTCCAGTCAATTTCCACCACTTTGGAGCTACCAGAAAATGCAAATACGACCACAAGTAATGGCTAGAAATTAAGTACGCTAATGCTAATGCTAATGACTGATTGTGAAGTCGAGACAGGGCAATACATTGACCACTTTAATATAGTTTATTGAAAAATAGAAATAAAATAGAATCGAAATAGGAAAAAACAATAGCAAATTTGTGGAAATTGATCAGATAATGATTGATTGAAACCACTATTTCATTTCTTGATTGCTCTGAAAAAATTACCACATGTATGGCTAGCTTTAGCTTTGAAAAGTAGCTGACAATAGAGAGTGTCTGTTTGCATGCAGCTCCCTGGTAATTTAAAGTGTAACTTTACCTATAACTACCACTGTACATTCCACATGAATAATTAAGTTTGTGCTGTAAATTGCCTCCAACATTGCTCCTGTTTCTTCTGGAAGGAGACCGCCATTTTGTTGAAGCCCAAATCAGTCCCTTCTATATTGAGGACTCATCCCCTCTCCTTAGTCTCAAAAACGATATGTCACTTTCTGTAATTATAATGTGTGCATTTCCATCCTTGATTGGATGTCTTGGCTCAGCTAGAGGGGAAGGCTGCAGTAGCTGACAGTGTTCAGATTCACATCTGATGCCCATGCAAGAGAGAAAGGAAAGAATATCAGGAAGATAAGAAACTACGCTATCCTCGTAAAGCTGGCCATACATTATACAATTTTCTTCTTCAATTTCCTTTAGATTTACCTTAACTACAGCACTGTATGTAGTGCAAGGGCCTGCCTGGATTTTCATAACTCTAAAGGAAAATTGTACAAGAAAATTGTATGTATGGCCAGTGTAAGTTTAATTCTTTTGTGTCTCCCTGACAGAGTTTGTCCTGTCATCTCTCCTGCTTTTCTTTTCCACCTCTATAATCTGTGTTCCCTGGGCACAGTCTGTATTATTCCTGATGCTCCCCCCCCCACCCCCTACAAGCAGTACATTCTTAGGCTGTCAGCAGTTTGGCCTCTAGTGACTCACTGATTATCGGCACAGTACAGAGAATACAGGACAACTGAGCATGTGCAGAGCAGGATGGGACAGTGCATTACTGAATTTTAAACAGTAGGCACTTATTTTTAATGTTTTACATAGCTATACATGCAAAAGGGGCCAGCCTGAAGTGATCTAGCAGGACTTAATTTTCTGACTAAAGTTCCACTTTAAGCTTTTGAATCAAAGGGACTTTTTTACATATAAATGTATGTCTTTTTTTTTTTAAAGACCACTAGTATTAAGAATATAAGAAAATAATAAAAGGGATGAGGTAGATTTTAACAGTGTGAATTGCAATCCAAGTCTGATTAAACCTGGCCACAAAGCAAACACTGTATGAGAAATGTATGTTTTCCTGCAGGTTTTCCAAGTGATAAAAACACCTGTCACATTTGCTTGTCCCATCTGTCCCAGCAGAACAGAAGAGTTTTGTAAGAGCAGGGGAAGGTGGTAACTCACATTTGGGAACCAAATATCATTTTTGGCAAGCACAGATAAATTCATATATTTAAACCCACCTATACATGAGCCATGGTGGGAAGACAGATGTCCTGTTAATATACTTACCATTAAAAAGTAGATATTGTGATTTCCACTAGTTGCCAAATAACATAAAGCAAGTAAATAATGCAGTTGTCTATATAAAATGATAGCTATATAAAATTTGTAATGCTTGGTTCCTATATGGAAGGAGAATGGAAGAAGGCAGTAATACACACAGTAGCTCAATAAAGATGAATGGCTTAGGTTATAATTATCTATGCCAGGCATGTCCAAAGACTGGCCCGTGGGCCTATTGCAGCCCATGTTCCATTTTAATATGACCCCACTGGTAATTTGGATATATATATATCTTTTGTGGCCCCCAACGATTTCTCGAGCGCCACTCAGGACTAAGGATGGGCTCAGGCATGTTTATAACTCCATGTGCCCAAGCCTGATTTGTTTGGGGCACAAAAGATATATATATATATCCAAATAACATACCCAAGCTCATCCTTAGACTCTTCACCACACACAGCAGTGTGCAGGCAAGTTTTTTCAATTGAGATGAATACATTGTAAAATCTCAGTTAATGTCAGTTGATCTAAATGAGTTATAAATATATTTGGACACAACATGTATACTTGGTGTTATTTTCCTGTTCATATTTTTTTAACTTAAAAGTTGACAGATAACCTTTATTACCAATAATATGTAATATACTTTACAATGTTCCTGACATATATTTCAGCTTCCTGGATTTTTTTTTTCACCTGGCCTTCAGATATGAAAGGCAGAGTGATTTAACACCTGTTTAGATTTGTCATCCATGTGTCGAAATGAAAAGTATGCCGTTTGCAATAAACTTTGCAGAAAATTGTTAATTTGCATTTAATTTTAATGGTTAAAAGAATGTCAGCCAAAATGGTCAGCCCTCACGCATGTTCACTTTATCAAATCTGGCCCTCTTTGAAAAAAGTTTGGACATCCCTGATCTATGCAAAGTGGAGAGGTATGCAGCAATCTATAGCACCCATGCAGAATTTAGATTTCAATATTAGAAGATGCTGGAAGCCAATCGTTGCTTAGCTGCCCATTGGTTACTGCTCAACAGAAGCCTTTGCAAAAAATAGATGTATGTACTGTATATTCTTAACACACCAATTTGCACAGTTACATTTGTATGAAATATAAGAATATACTGTAGATAGGAAGGATGGAATAAACAGAAAATTACTTGTGATAATAAAATAATTTGATATATTGAAATTCTTCTTTGAATAACATGTTAGCAGTGTCACACAATTCAGTCTGACAATGTTTGTCACTAGTGAATATAATATGTGATTACTTTTATGGGCATTGTACATCAATATATAATCCCTCCATTATACCTTGAGATTTTCAAGATGCCATATAAGCGCATTAATCACTTACAGTATATTTTAAAATATTACATATATAAATTTCATTTGTAACAAATAGTTAAAAACACATACAGAGAGTTCGATAGACAATTTATACAGGAGTATAATTTAGGAGTGTTAATTTCTACCTCTACTAGACTACCTCTATAAGTAGATTATATTGCTTATACGATGTATATAACTATGCATTAAATATGATAAGCCAGTAGTATGCTATTCATTACACTTTGCACAAACAATAAAGAGGTTTCATTCTCAATGCATTTTGGTGCTTCAGGAGAACAGAAGTAATCTAGGTTATACAAAGTCATATAGTATAAGTATGATCACCACTGCCTGCCATATACAGTAAAGACAACATTTAAATTCCACCTAACAGCAGTAGTTCCATCTGTTCGAATCCCAACCACGACCTGGAGTTTGTGTGTTCTCCCTGTCTTTGAATGGGTTTCCTCTGGGTACTCAGGTTTCCTCCAACACTCAAGGAAATGCTGTTAGGTTACTTGACTCCTGTGTAAGCTTCTTGAGTACAGAGGCTGATATACTGTACATGTACAATATATATGTAAAGTGCTGCGTAAATGGACAGCTTTATATAAGTACATGTAATAAATAATAGAATAATGCACAGCAATATCAGCACTTGAGTACAGATAGTGATATAGTCCTATGTATCATACAATCTACTCCTCAGTAAATGCGAAACATCCTATTGTGATCTATTGGTGCCCTGAAATGAGCAGCAGCTGAGACCATGCCATAAAACCTCATAGAATGATAAACTGAGTTGAAAAGCATACAGCTGGCTTATCGTATTTAATGCATATTATATATGTTGTTTAATGCAATATTATTTTTGTATAGAGGTGGTTGAGTAGAGGTAAAAAGATGTACCCCCCGAATTATAGGTTTGCCTGTATGAACTGTCTATGTATTAATTGTATGAGTTTTTAACTATTTGTAAAAATAATATTGTGTATGTAACATTTTAAGATATACCGTAAGTGATTTATGTTGGTACAGTGCCTTGAAAAAGTATTCATACCCCTTTAAATTTTCCACATTTTGTCATGTTACAACCAAAAACATAAATGTATTTTATGTGATAGACCAACACAGAGTGACACATAATTGTGAAGTGGAAGGAAAATGATAAATGGTTTTTACATTTACATTTTTTTTTTACAAATAAATATATGAAGTGTGGGGGGCATTTGTATACAGCCCCCCTGAGTCGATACTTTGTAGAATCACCTTTCACTGCAATTACAGCTGCAAGTCTTTTTTGGGGATGACTCTACCAGCTTTGCGCATCTAGAGAGTGACATTTTTGCCCATTTTTCTTTGTAAAATAGCTCAAGCTCTGTCAGATTGGATGGAGAGCGTCTGTGAACAGCAATTTTAAAGTCTTGCCACAGATTCTCAAGTGGATTTAGGTCTGGACTTTGACTGGGCCATTTTAACATATGAATATGCTTTGATCTAAACCAGGGGTCTTCAAACTACGGCCCTCCAGTTGTTCAGGAACTACAATTCCCATCATGCCTAGTCATGTCTGTGAATGTCAGAGTTTTACAATGCCTCATGGGACGTGTAGTTCCGCAACAGCTGGAGGGCCATAGTTTGAAAATCTCTGATCGAAACCATTCCATTGTAGCTCTGGCTGTATGTTTAGGGTCGTTGTCCTGCTGGAAGGTGAACCTCCATCCCAGCCTCAAGTCTTTTGCAGACTCCAACAGGTTTTCTTCTAAGATTGCCCTGTATTTGGCTCCATCCATCTTCCTATCAACTCTGAGCAGCTTCCCTGTCCCTGCTTAAGAAAATCTTCCCCACTCACAGTGGGGATGGTGTGTTCAGGGCGATGTGCAGTGCTAGTTTTTCACCACACATAGCGTTTTGCTTTTAGGCCAAAAAATCCAATTTTGGTCTCATCTGAACAGAGCACCTTCTTCCACGTGGTTGATGTGTCCCTCACATGGCTTCTCACAAACTGCAAACAGGACTTCTTATGGCTTTATTTTAACAATGGTTTTCTTCTTGCCACTCATCCATAAAGGCCAGATTTGTGGAGAGCACGACTAATAGTTGTCCTGTGGACAGATTCTCCCACCTGAGCTGTGGATCTCTGCAGCTCCTCCAGAGTTACCATGGGACTCTTGGCTGCTTCTCTGATTAATGCTCTCCTTGCCCGGCCTGTCAGTTTAGGTGGACGGCCATGTCTTGGTAGGTTTGCAGTTATGCAATACTCTTTCCACTTTCAGATTATGGATTGAACAGTGCTCCGTGAGATGTTCAAAGCTTGGGATATTTTTTTTATAACCTAACCCTGTTTTAAATTCTCCACAACTTTATCCCTAACCTGTCTGATGTTTTCCTTGGCCTTCATGATGCTGTTTGTTCACTAAGGTTCTCTTACAAACATCGGAGGGCTTCACAGAACATCTGTATTTATACTGAAATTAAATTACACACAGGTGGACTCTATTTACTAATTAGGTGACTTCTGAAGGCAATTGGTTCCACTAGATTTTAGTTAGGGGTATCAGAGTAAAGGGGGCTGAATACAAATGCACGCCGCACTTTTCACATATTTATTTGTAAAAAATGTCGAAAACCATTTATCATTTTTCTTCCACTTCACAATTATGTGCCACATTGTGTTGGTCTATCACATTAAATCCCAATAAAATACATTTACGTTTTTGGTTGTAATATGACAAAATGTGGAAAATTTCAAGGGGTGTGAATACTTTTTCAAGGCAATGTATATGGCTCTCTGAGTCCCAAGGATATAAGGGAAGCCATATGTATTAATATATGAACTGAGGGATGTGGTGCCTGGTTTCTGCATCATACCAAATAATAAGTATTTTTATTGGCATTATAGTCATCTTAAGCTGCCCATACACCATACAATTTTCTTATTCAATTTCCTTTCGATTTACCTTCAACTATGTAGTGCAAGGATCTGCCTGATTGCATACAAATTGAAAGTGTTTAGGTTTGACCTCATATTATACAGTTTTGGTGAATCTAAAGGAAAATTGTACATTGTATATGGCCAGCCTTAGTCAAACAGCTTTGCTCGTTTCCAATCAAACTGCTGAAACAATAAGAAAGTCAACAAGGCCAAAGGTTTAGGATGCTACAAACTGATGCCCACTATTTTATAGTATTGTGTTTCAACTTAATTAAAGTATACCCTTCAATAAGAAATTCTTTACTGTGTTATCCACTGGAGTGAATCATCTTACCACAAGTATCCCTATTGGTTGTACTTTAACCACTTGACCTTTCGGAAGGTTTTACCCCCTTCCTGACCATAACATTTTTTGCTATTTGGCACTGCGCTACTTTAACTGGCAATTGTGCGGTCATGCAATGCTGTACCTAAACCAAATTTATATAATGTTTTTTCCCACAAACAAAGCTTTCTTTTGGTGGTATTAGATCACCACTGTGGTTTTTTTTATCTTTGTGATATAAATGTATAAATGTGCTGGCCCTGACCTCCAAAAGCCTAATGGTGACCTCCAGAATCAGGGAGAGCTGACATCCCTCCTTGTAGAGTGGGTTACTAGGCATAGTGGGTGTAGTGCAAGATGGAATGATTGGGTGCCAGTCACTTTTTTGGATGCGAACAAAGGAGATTTATTGTCTCTTATCAAGAACTGGAGGAGAGAGGGTTAGGGCCAGGACACTCGTGGGCAGATGCAATAGTAATTGGCAGACTCCGATACAAAATAGGCAGACAGATATATGGTCCCTATATTTGTAGAACTGCTGTCTCCTATGGCAACTGAACTTGCAACAGTCAATAGTAATCCTTACATGTAACTCACAGTAACTTGGTATAGGTCTTCTCTTACATCTCACAGTATTCCACTGTAGATCTTCACTCACTGAGCTCCCAGTCTCTCACTAGACTTCCAAATCCCAGTCGTCACTGGATCCTCTGAGCTCTTCCACAGCTAACCCGCTGTATACTCCTCAAGCGTCACCCCTGCTAACCCGCTGGGTCCCTGGCTTGGCACTAGCTGAAGCTTTCCCACTTCTTCACTGTCCCCGGCAAGTGAAAAAGACTGCTCTGGTACTTTTTTCAGACTTTCATAAACTGGCCTCTGATAACAGGAGGCATGGTCCCTTAGTGGCTACTGCCTCCCTTTTACCTCTGGCCTTGATCCGTGATTGCTGCTGGCAACCGGAATGATCGTTCCCGATAGCAACAACTTGGTTCCCCGTCCGGCTGAACCTCTGCAACTTGGTTGGACTCCAGGCCTGAAGTCCCAACCCCGCGCTGCTTCTCTTACTCCTAGACAGACCTCAGGCAGCCTAGCAGCCAGGTACTCCCGGGATAGTCCTCAGGCTTCTGGTCTAGCAACTCAGAGCATTTGTCCATCCAGACAGCCGTCCGGGTGGCACATAACAGCGATCACCTGACTCCGCCCAAATAAATAGGCTCTCCCAGCAGGCCGAGGTGCTAAAGAGACCCCTGCCAATTTACCGAGACAACCCACCTATTCATAATCTGCCTTTGCTAGACTCTTGTCAATCCAATGTCACCAACAACAGTGCCACCCAGTGACAGAAGAGAGAAGTGCAGCAAACCCAGATTTAGGGAAAAACCAGTGGATCTTCTAATATTTAGCCAGGAAACTTACTACCTGGCAGACTACATTTGTTAGCAACCCTGCCTAAACATTAGGGTGCTACATAAATTTAAAAAAAAAATGAAAATTTTCAAAACAAAATTATATTTTCTACTTTCTGTTATTAAAAAAATCCCCCAAAAAATCAAATTTCATCATAAATTTAGACCAAAATGTATTCTCTACATGTATTTGGTAAAAAAAAAAAAAAAATCCCAATAAGTGTATAATAATTGGTTTGTGTAAAAGTTATAGCATTGACAAACTATGGTATATACTGTATACTGGAATTTACGCAGCTTACGCATTCTGCTACTTCTCCGAAGCATGCGGATACTACATGTGTGAGACTTTTTGGAAGTCTAGCTGCGTAAGGGGCCCGAAAACCAATGCCCACTTTCAGGATTTCTTTGCAATATTTTTATTGGAAGTATATAAAAGGAATAACAGTAAATACATATGTCCTACAATGCAAAAGTCAGGAGAAAGGACCTGAAGGCCCACAATAACAGTTAGCATACAACAGGAATTTGGAGAAGGCAAAACAGATGATTATCACGTACTTAAGACTAGTATCCATCCTAGTACAGTTTTGTGAGGTTAATCCTTCAGGATCAATCTGATCCGAACAGAGTCTATTCTCGGGGCCCTCCTGGGTAGATGACCCCGGTGTAATTGAGTGGGACAGATCCGTACTGTGCCGAGCCCCTCAGGATAATTACTCCACCCCTATGGGTTCAAACTGTGGAGCAACAGAGCCTATGGCTTCAGCCAAAAGATGGATCTCATCTGTACCCTTCCCCCCTTCCCAGGGGGCATATACCTCGGCAGAGCCCCAGGTCATAACAATCCCCGGTCGAGGGTGAGGGGAAATGTTTTCACTCAAAGTGAATCAAGATAGTTCCAAAGCGTTTTAGTCTATCAGCCTGGCTTAGGGCTCTAACTGAAGTTGTAAGTCTCCTAATAAGGAGCTGAGTGAGAAGCCTTTAAACAGTAAAAACATTTCTGGTGATATGTACAATGAAGAAAAGGTGAGGGAGAAAGTGGGGACAAATAGCAGGGGTAGATAAAGAAAAGAGGGGGGGGGGGAGGGGTGATCGGTCACTCTGGAGATTCCTTATGTGATCATGTGACTCGGGTAAAGCGGGATCTTAATATGTGAAGCCCATGGTTCCCATACCATTTCAAAGAGTTGGACCGTGTCCAACAGCTTAGCCACTACTCGCTCTTGGGCCATGATCCAAGATATTTTCCACTTGGTCGCTAAGATCGACACTTGTTTTTTTCCAGACTTTCGCTAATGTTAGTTTGGCTCCTAGGCACATAAATAGAATAAGTAGTTGTATGTGCTTAGGGCTGTTGTTAACCCTACGGTTCAGGAGAATGTATGAGGGGTCCTGGGGAACCTGGACCCCTGTTACCTTATGCAGTACATGAAGAAACTTGTTCCAGAAGGATCTAATTCGTGGACATGTCCACCATATATGGAGCATCGTTCGCACATGACCGCATCATCTGTAACAGAGGGGAGAGGTGTCTGGGTGAATCTTGGATAGTCTGGCGGGGACATAGTACCATCTCGTGAACACTTTGATGCTAGTTTCTATCAGTGAGTTGTTCAAGATACCTTTAGAC
This sequence comes from Aquarana catesbeiana, assembly GCF_042186555.1. Classification (NCBI taxonomy): domain Eukaryota; kingdom Metazoa; phylum Chordata; class Amphibia; order Anura; family Ranidae; genus Aquarana; species Aquarana catesbeiana. The sequence goes on from NC_133336.1 coordinate 115,628,809, forward strand.
GATCTGCGGAAGGCTTGGAACCATTGATCAGGGTCCAGCTGGATTTCCAGGTCCACCTCCCAGGATCGAGTATAAGCTGGAGTATTTAGCCTTGTCTGCCAGGGAAGAGTATATGATGGAGATGCCTCCCCTCTGATCCATACTGCATGAGCACCATTGTTCGTAAAGGGTTGATTTGGGAGGGTCCGACTTGTCTGTCCATAATGTGTGGAGGAAGTGTCTAATCTGGGAAAGTCTGAATTTCTAAGATTCTGGCATGTCTAGTTTGCTTAGGCAGTGTCCTACCAATATCGAGCCATTTCAGGTGAAAAAATTTTCACTTCTAAAGAGTCCCTTATTCAGCCACCAGCAGAATGCGTAGATGTTCATCCCTGGGGGGAATTCAGAGTTGTGAAACAAGTGCGAGAGGGGTCTCAGAGGGGAGATCAGTTGGGTGTGTTTATGTATTTTGTTGCACAGTTCTAAGGAGTGGGAGAGTGGGAGCCAGGATAACCGGTCTCTGTTTATCTGGTCGCCAGAGTAGGAAGTCAAGCGTGTGGTGAGGGATGGCCTGTCTCTCTAGGGAAACCCAGTCCGGTTTGTGGCCTTTGGAGTATATGATGGAAAATTGGGCAAGTTGAGCTGCTTGGTAGTATAGCCATAAATTAGGGAGTAATAGCGCTCCCTGGTTCTTAAGGCGGAATAGGATCTCCTTGGCAAATCTATGTCCCCTGTCTCCCCAGACGAAGCTGATAATTTTGGATTGAAGCTTAGTCAAAGCAACTTTTTTAATAGGGATAGGCAGGGAATTAAATAGGTACAGAAGGCAAGGTAGTAGTGTCATCTTAATGGCATTTATCCTGCCCAGCCACGATAGACCACACTTCGCCCACGAGTTTAGTTCTCCCTCGAGAATGCGGAACATATGCGGGTAGTTTGCTGTGTACAGGGTACCTACATCATTGGTCAGTTTGATTCCGAGATAGGGGATCGCTTCTACTGCCCAGGTGAAAGGGAAGTGTTGTTTGAGCTGATCTATTAGTTTAGGTTGAACAGATATGTTTAACGCTATGGATTTGGTTACGTTTACTTGTAGACCTGAGATGAAGCCTAATTCCTGAAGCAGCCGGAAGACGTTGGGGTAGATATTAGTGGTGAGGTAAGAAATAATAGCATGTTTTCTGCAAAGAGGGCACACTTGTGCTCTTCTTGGTCATATCTCACTCCCTTAATGTCAGGATTGGTTCTAATGGCTAATGCCAATGATTTAATTGCTATTGCGAAGATCAAGGGCGAAAGTGGACAGCCCTGTCTAGTCCCTCTTCTGATGTCAAAAAATTCGGAATAGTGGCCCATTAAGCGAACTTGGGCATTCAGGTTAGAATATAGGGTGTGGATAAGCCTTAGAAACTTGTGCTCACACCCCCAACGTTCGAGGACATCAAAGAGGCATGGCCAGGACACTGAGTCGAAGGCTTTCTGAAGATCTAACAATATCAGGAGGCCTTCCTGTTGGGGCCCCCGTCACAGTGAGAATGTAGGAGGGAGATCAGGTCTATTGCCCTATGAATTTGGTCTGGGCCTTGTCTCCGCGGGATGAAGCCCACCTGGTCCCTGTGGATATATCCAGCAATAAAACTGGAAAGTCTCTACGCTAGTATTGTTGTCATGATCTCAAGGTCATTGTTTATAAAAGAAATGGGACTGTAGTTGCCGACCTACACACATGAGTCTTTCCCTGGTTTGGGAATGACTGTGATAAAAGCTGCGTTCAGATCCCTAGGGAGAGGGGCTCCATCCCGGAGAGACCTAAAAAAACTCACTGAAAAAACTCATGAGGCGTGCTTGGAGGGTGCAGAATTTATTATAGTAGCACATCGAGAAACCTGTCCGGCCCTGGAGAGGAGACTACCTTTAAGGATTTTAGGACTTCCAGTATTTTGTCTGAAGAGAATGGTTGTCTAGTAGTTCTTGATGGGAGCGTTTCAGTTTCAGGAGATTGAGTTCTTGGAGAAATGATTCTATTGTCCTCTATTGTCTTTAGGGATAGGTTTAATTGGACACAGACGGCATCGAGCCGGGTCAGGTTATCTGGGGTGGGGTTGTATTTGTGGCGTTTACTGAGCAGACAAAATTTCTCTGTCAACTTCTGTAATTTGTGCCCTTTGCTCAGGTTTAAGCTGGGATGCGAGCTGAACGATTCTGCCTCTCATTACATCTCATTTATAGGCTGCCTATAGCGTGCTTGGTGAAACCGATTCAGTATCGTTCTCCAAGAAATAATCCTTTAGAGCTTTTTCTAGGACTATGCAGTGTGCAGGGTTACTCAGTAAGGATTCATTTATGCCATTTAAAATGACCCTTCGCTCCAGAGGAGCCTCCTAAGGTTAGTGTCATTATGGAATGATCATATAGGGAGGTGTTGTGGATTTTAGAGGTCATTACCAGTGGGATGGCAGCGGAATGTAGAAAGATATGGTGCAATGGGTCCTATGTAGAATGGAGTAGTGGGTGTAGTCTTTGGTGTGGAGATTCATTTCCCTCCAGATGTCTACCAGGCTATGTGCCTGTAGGTTCTGTGCTACTTTCAGGCTTCGTCTGGGGGGGGGGGGCATTTGGCTTTAGGTGTCTGTAAGTTGGATTTGTCCAAAGAGAGGTCAAAGGGGGTGTTGGAGTCAGCACCTAGGACTACTGTGTCTAGGAAGTGAGGAAGTGAGGTTCTGCAGGACAGTTTTGAAGAATCTGCTCTGGCTTTTGTTAGGAGTGTAATAGGAGATGAATGAGTAAATCCCCCTGTTAATTGTGCCAGCTACTAGTAAGTATCGACCTTTGAAATCCCTAATTACCTTAGTAGGAGAGAAGGTAACCCTGCTAGAGAAACACACTGCTACTCCTCTCGTCTTGTTTTCCCGCGTTCGACCAAGTAAAATTGAGTAAAATTCTTGTGAAGAAATGAGGGGTTTATGTAGCTGGGAAGTGCGTCTCTTATAGCAGCAAAACATCTGCCTTTAGTGTGTGATGCTGTTGTAGTATTTTGCATCATTTTACTAGGGAGTTAAGACCCTGTACACTGTGGGAAAAGATCTGGAGTTTGAGATCTGTAGGTGAAGCATTAGACATGGCTTAGGTGGGAGGGAGGTGCTGTGAATGGAGTGTGCTTACCGGTTGAAGGTGGCAGAATGAAGGCTTCATATGTTCCATGGTGTCCTAGTTCTGTGTGCTTTGGGGTAGGAATTCCAGGGAGACCCTGTGAAGAAGGGGGGAGGGGTGAGAGGAAGGAGGGAAGATGGGAGATGATAGAGAAGTGAAAGAGATGGAAGAAGAAGATGCATTAGAAAACAAGTTATACAATGCAAACCCAGTCCCCCTAGAGCTGGGGAGTGAACAGTCCCTTCCCAACCCTTTACCGAAGGGTATCCCAAGTCGTCCTAGAAATGACAAGGTAATCTGACTCCGACAGGAGAGTAAAATGAGACTTTCCTATCAGTGGCAGATGGAGGCGCACTGCAACCGCTCCAGTTGCCCCCACCGTAAAGTTGAACTATAACACTGTAGCAAACTTAAAGTCTGAGCCCTGTTGGCATGGTAGTAGAGCATATTCAGGTCTGCCTAGCCGTTCTCCTGATCCCCCACTCAACAACACGCATTACCTCGATGTGAAATGGATAGGGACAGTAAGCTTCATGGTGACGCCTGCTATCGGCCATGGGAGAGCATGAGACAGCTGCCAGAAACCCGCCGGCAGATTGATTTGGGAGGAGAATCCTGCCCCAGCTGGGGGAGCCTCCTAAAGTGAGCTGTCATAGTTCCTTAGGCCCCTTTAACTGTAGAGTTCAATAGGAACAATGCAATATAGAAGGAGAGCCAGGGCCACAAGTAGAATAAGGATTGCAAAAAAAAAATTTCAAATCACAGTCAACTATAAGAAAAATAACCAGGTAACGTGGGGAACTGGGGAGTTGCGTGAGGGGCCAGTCCCCTGGAACAATCCTCTCTTTTAAAAACTTGGGGCTAAACCCGGAAGTCAATCAGGGTAAACGGAATGTCGGTCACAAGTCGGGAGAATGTCCCCAGCGCACAGTTCCACAGAGAATTAGGATGTTGGAGAGGTGTTGGAAGTCGATGGTCAACCTCACGGAGGAAGGTATTCCCTTGATCTCTTAGGTTGTTGCTTCTGAAACACATGAGTCAGTGGACTTGTTGGTGATGGCCGTTTTAATGATGGTGCTCCTCTATTGGATGGGGGTTGAGGCAGTTCTTGGGTGATCAGCCCTAAGTGTAGGAGAAGTCGTTTGCCTTCTGGAAAGTAGGAGAAGTTTTAGGGTTTGTTGTGGTATGAGAAGTTCAGCCGAAGTGGAAAGGCCCATCTGTATGTGATATCTTTGTGTACCAGGACCTGGAGTAACGGTTTTAGTGATTGACGCTTTTGTACCGTGTATGGTGAAAGGTCTGCGAAGATTTGAATCTGATGACCCATGATTTCCAGCTTCTCCGCTGTGCGGGACAGCTTCATCACTTCCTCTTTAACTGAATAGAAGTGTGGTTTTACTATAATGTCCCTAGGAAGACCGTCAGAGCGTAATGGTTGTAATGCTCTGTGAGCTCTATCCAGTTCTAGATGGTGTGCTGGTATATCAGGGATTTGATTTTTAATAAAAAAATTTATTTCTAATAAAGCCTTGAACTGGTGAACTTCTTTAACCACTTGCCGACTTCCTCCGATCGGACCCCCCCCCGGTGCCCAAGGCGGTCGGCATTTGTCCCCCGACGATCGGAGGTGAGGGGGAGGCCATCCATTCGTGCCCCCCCCCTCGCGATCGCTCCCGGCCAATAGAATCATTCCTCTGCTGCTGTATAGTAAACAGCAGCAGAGGAAGTGATGTCATCTCTCCTCGGCTTGGTATTTTCCGTTCTGGCGACGAGGAGAGAAGACATCAATGTGAGTGCACCAACACACACACAGACAGTAGAACATGCCAGGCATACTTTACACCCCCCATCACCCCCCGATCACCCCCCAATCACCCCCCCGTCACACTGACACCAAGCAGTTTTTTTTTTCCTGATTACTGCATTGGTGTCAGTTTGTGACAGTTAGTGTGGTAGGGCAGTTAGTGTTAGCCCCCTTTAGGTCTAGGGTAGCCCCCTAAGCCCCCCTAATAATGTTTTAACCCCTTGATCACCCCCCGTCGCCAGTGTCACTAAGCGATCATTTTTCTGATCGCTGTATTAGTGTCATTGGTGACGCTAGTTAGGGAAGTAAATATATAGTTTCGCCGTCAGCATTTTATAGCATCAGGGACCCCCATATACTACCTAAGAAAGGTGTTAACCCCTTGATAGCCCTCTAGTTAACCCTTTCACCAGTGATCACCGTATAACTGTTACGGGTGACGCTGGTTAGTTAGTTTATTTTTTATAGTGTCAGGGCACCCGCCGTTTATTACCGAATAAAGGTTTAGCCCCCTGATTGCCTGGCCGTGATATGCGTCGCCCCAGGCAGCGTCAGGTTAGCGCCAGTACCGCTAACACCCACGCACGCAGCATACGCCTCCCTTAGTGGTATAGTATCTGAACAGATCAATATCTGATCCGATCAGATCTATACTAGCGTCCCCAGCAGTTTAGGGTTCCCAAAAACGCAGTGTTTGCGGGATCAGCCCAGATACCTGCTAAAACCTGCGTTTTGCCCCTCCGCCCGGCCCAGCCCAGCCCACCCAAGTGCAGTATCGATCGATCACTGTCACTCACAAAACACTAAACACATAACTGCAGCATTCGCAGAGTAAGGCCTGATCCCTGTGATCGCTAACAGTTTTTTTAGTAGCATTTTGGTGAACTGGCAAGCACCAGCCCCAAGCAGCATCAGGTTAGCGTCAGTACCGCTAACACCCACGCACGCACCGTACACCTCCCTTAGTGGTATAGTATCTGAACGGATCAATATCTGACCCGATCAGATCTATACTAGCGTCCCCAGCAGTTTAGGGTTCCCAAAAACGCAGTGTTTGCGGGATCAGCCCAGATACTTGCTAGAACCTGCGTTTTGCCCCTCCGCCCGGCCCAGCCCAGCCCACCCAAGTGCAGTATCGATTGATCACTGTCACTCACAAAACACTAAACACATAACTGCAGCATTCGCAGAGTAAGGCCTGATCCCTGTGATCGCTAACAGTTTTTTTAGTAGTATTTTGGTGAACTGGCAAGCACCAGCCCCAAGCAGCATCAGGTTAGCGCCAGTACCGCTAACACCCACGCACGCACCGTACACCTCCCCTTAGTGGTATAGTATCTGAACGGATCAATATCTCATCCGATCAGATCTATACTAGCGTCCCCAGCAGTTTAGTGTTCCCAAAAACGCAGTGTTAGCGGGATCAGCCCAGATACCTGCTAGCACCTGCAGCACCCGTACTTCCCCCATTCACATCCCCAACCAAATGCAGTCAGCCGCATGAGAGGCATTTTCTTTATGTCCTCCCGAATACCCCTACCCAACGAACGCCGCCAAAAAAGATGTCGTGTCTGCAGCAAGTACAGATATAGGCGTGACACCCGCTATTATTTTCCCTCCTGTCCTGACAATCCTGGTCTTTGCATTGGTGAATATTTTGAACGCTACCATACACTAGTTGAGTATTAGCGTAGGGTACAGCATTGTACAGACTAGGCACACTTTCACAGGGTCTCCCAAGATGCCATCACTTTTTGAGAGACCCAAGCCTGGAACCGGTTACAGTTATAAGAGTTACAGTTGCAAAAAAAAGTGTAAAAAAAAAAAAAAAAAAAACCACAAAAAAATATATAAAATTAAAAATAAGTTGTTGTTTCATTGTTCTCTCTCTCTCTCTATTCTCTCTCTATTGTTCTGCTCTTTTTTACTGTATTCTATTCTGCAATGTTTTATTGTTATTATGTTTTATCATGTTTGCTTTTCAGGTATGCAATTTTTTATACTTTACCGTTTACTGTGTTTTATTGTTAACCATTTTTTTGTCCTCAGGTACGCCATTCACGACTTTGAGTGGTTATACCAGAATGATGCCTGCAGGTTTAGGTATCATCTTGGTATCATTCTTTTCAGCCAGCGGTCGGCTTTCATGTAAAGGTAATCCTAGTGGCTAATTAGTCTCTAGACTGCTTTTACAAGCAGTGGGAGGGAATGCCCCCCCCCCCCCGCCGTCTTCCGTGTTTTTCTCTGGCTCTCCTGTCTCAACAGGGAACCTGAGAATGCAGCCGGTGATTCAGCCAGCTGACCATAGAGCTGATCAGAGACCAGAGCGGCTCCAAACATCTCTATGGCCTAAGAAACCGGAGGCTACGAGCATTTCATGACTTAGACATAGATGTAAACAGCGTCATTGGGAAATTGGGAAAGCATTTTATCACACCGATCGTGGTGTGGTCAGATGCTTTGAGGGCAGAGGAGAGATCTAGGGTCTAATAGACCCCAATTTTTTCAAAAAAGAGTACCTGTCACTACCTATTGCTATCATAGGGGATATTTACATTCCCTGAGATAACAATAAAAATAATTAAAAAAAGGAAAGGAACAGTTTAAAAATAAGATAAAAAAGAAAAAAAATAATAAAGAAAAAAAAAAAAGCACCCCTGTCCCCCCCTGCTCTCGCGCTAAGGCGAACACAAGCGTCGGTATAGCGTCAAATGTAAACAGCAATTGCACCATGCATGTGAGGTATCATCGCGAAGGTCAGATCGAGGACAGTAATTTTAGCAGTAGACCTCTTGTGTAAATCTAAAGTGGTAACCTGTAAAGGCTTTTAAAGGCTTTTAAAAATGTATTTATTTTGTTGCCACTACACGTTTGTGCGCAATTTTAAAGCATGTCATGTTTGATATCCATGTACTCGGCCTGAGATCATCTTTTTTATTTCATCAAACATTTGGGCAATATAGTGTGTTTTAGTGCATTAAAATTTTAAAAAGTGTGTTTTTTCCCCAAAAAATGCGTTTGAAAAATCGCTGCGCAAATACTGTGTAAAAAAAAAAATGAAACACCCTCCATTTAAATCTGTAGGGCATTTGCTTTAAAAAAATATATAATGTTTGGGGGTTCAAAGTAATTTTCTTGCAGAAAAAAAATATTTTCATGTAAACAAAAAGTGTCAGAAAGGGATTTGTCTTCAAGTGGTTAGAAGAGTGGGTGATGTGTGACATAAGCTTCTAAATGTTGTGCATAAAATGCCAGGACAGTTCAAAACCCCCCAAATGACCCCATTTTGGAAAGTAGACACCCCAAGCTATTTGCTGAGAGGCATGTCGAGTCCATGGAATATTTTATATTGTGACACAAGTTGCGAGAAAAAGACCATTTTTTTTTTTTTTTTTTGCACAAAGTTGTCACTAAATGATATATTGTTCAAACATGCCATGGGAATATGTGAAATTACACCCCAAAATACATCCTGTTGCTTCTCCTGAGTACGGGGATACCACATGTGTGAGACTTTTTAGGAGCCTAGCCGCGTACGGGACCCCGAAAACCAAGCACCGCCTTCAGGCTTTCTAAGGGCGTAAATTTTTGATTTCACTCTTCATTGCCTATCACAGTTTTGGAGGCCATGGAATGCCCAGGTGGCACAACCCCCCCCCCCAAAATGACCCTATTTTGGAAAGTAGACACCCCAAGCTATTTGCTGAGAGGTATAGTGAGTATTTTGCAGACCTCACTTTTTGTTACAAAGTTTTAAAAATTGAAAAAAGAAAAAAAAAAGTTTTTTCTTGTCTTTCTTCATTTTCAAAAACAAATGAGAGCTGCAAAATACTCACCATGTCTCTCAGCAAATAGCTTGGGGTGTCTACTTTCCAAAATGGGGTCATTTGGGGGGAGGGGGTTGTGCCACCTGGGCACTCCATGGCCTCCGAAACTGTGATAGGCAGTGAAGAGTGAAATCAAAAATGTACACCCTAGGAAATCCTGAAGGCGGTGATTAGTTTTCGGGGCCCCGTATGCGGCTAGGCTCCCAAAAAGTCCCACACATGTGGTATCCCCATACTCAGGAGAAGCAGCTAAATGTATTTTGGGGGGGCAATTCCACATATGCCCATGGCTTGTGTGAGCAATATATCATTTACTGACAACTTTGTGCAAAAAAAAAAAATGTGTCACTTTGCCGCAACTTGTGTCAAAATATAAAATATTCCATGGACTCAACATGCCTCTTAGCAAATAGCTTGGGGTGTCTACTTTCCAAAATGGGGTCATTTGGGGGGTTTTGTGCCATCTGGGCATTTTATGGCCTTCAAAACTGTGTGTCAGACTTCCACGTACCAGACCGATGAGCCTGATGTAGCAGGGGGAGGCCTCCCTTACGTATCTGGTTCCCGGCCCCTGGTAGTATGGACAGGAGGCACGGGAGCACAGAGTGGTATGAGAGCCTGATGGGTTAGCCGCAGGAGGATCCCGGTAAAGGTGGTTCTGGAGATCACCAGTCAACTGAAGCACAGGCAGCAGGTGCAGAGCAGGAGTGGAGCAGGCAGGTCGGGTCACAAGCAGGGTTGGCAACAGGCGGGCAACGCGGTACAGAGGAGCAGGCAGATTCGTAGTCAGGACAGTCCGGGATCAGTGGCAGGCAGAAAGCAAGGATAATCAAAGGCAGGCGGTGGTCAGGAGATCAGGTTCAAAACAGGAAGCAGGTGCAGGGATACAGAGAGCTGAAGATCGGACAGCACCGTGCCCCCTTTGCAGACAGCCTAAATAGGCAGATTGGCGCCAAACGCCGGGCGCGCGTGCACGGGAACGCACGCGCCAACGCGCCCCAACGCACCCCGACGCACACCAACAGCGCGTCTGCCCAGGGGAGCTCTCTGACACTGTAATAGGTAGTGAGGAGTGAAATAAAAAATTTACGCCCTTAGAAACCCTGATGGCGGTGATTGGTTTTCGGGGCCCCGTATGCGGCTAGACTCCCAAAAAGTCTCACACATGTGGTATCCCCGTACTCAGGAGAAGCAGCTGAATGTATTTTAGGGTGCAATTCCACATATGCCCATGGCCTGTGTGAGCAATATATCATTTAGTGACAACTTTTTGTAATTTTTTTTTTTTTTGTCATTATTCAATCACTTGGGACAAAAAAAAAATAATATTCAATGGGCTCAACATGCCTCTCAGCAATTTCCTTGGGGTGTCTACTTTCCAAAATGGGGTCATTTGGGAGGGTTTTGTACTGCTCTGCCATTTTAGCACCTCAAGAAATGACATAGGCAGTCATAAACTAAAAGCTGTGTAAATTCCAGAAAAAGTACCCTAGTTTGTAGATGCTATAACTTTTGCGCAAACCAATAAATATACGCTTATTGAAATTTTTTTACCAAAGACATGTGGCCGAATACATTTTGGCCGAAATGTATGACTAAAATTGAGTTTATTTGATTTTTTTTATAACAAAAATTAGAAAATATCATTTTTTTTCAAAATTTTCTGTCTTTTTCCGTTTATAGCGCAAAAAATAAAAACCGCAGAGGTGATCAAATACCATCAAAAGAAAGCTCTATTTGTGGGAAGAAAAGGACGCAAATTTTGTTTGGGTACATGACCGTGCAATTAGCAGTTAAAGTGATGCAGTACCAAATTGTAAAAAGTGCTCTGGTCAGGAAGGGGGTAAATCCTTCCGGGGCTGAAGTGGTTAACAGATTCTGGTAGACCCCTGATTCTGAAGTTGTAGCTTCTCAATCTATTTTCAAGGTCATCAATTTTGGAAACTGCTGATTCTAGTCGGTCTTGGAGCACCTTTATTCTGACAGTTCTGGTTAATTATAGAGACCACCCGGTCAGGTTTCTTCTCAATCACTTCTATTCTTGTGCCTATTTGCTGCAGGTCAGCATGGATAGAGGCTGTGATCTGGGCTGCAGTTTGGGACAGTCCCCTGGTTAGCATTTTGGAGAAAGCAGCCATCATGGAGGGGAAGTCTGAGGTGGCGAGAGAGGTGTCCAGGGTCTCCTGTTCCCAGGGATCCGGGCTGTTCAGCAGCTCCTGTAGTGGCACCAGGGCCAGGCCTCCTAGTGATCTCCTTAACAGGGATTCAATGGATGCAGACGAGGGGGCCACTGGTTGTGGGGTACTCACTGTGGTCACTTTCTGGTGAGAGACCGGGAAAGCAGCTGGGTCCTGGTCTGCTATGGATTTCTCATCTGCACAGGCTGTGCCTCGTGTGGATGTGGCTGCCATTTTAGAATGGCCAGGCCACGCTGCTGCAGAGTCCAGTTGCTGGGACAAGTGTCTCTGAGCAGAGCCTGTGGACATCAGGCAGTGGCAGGGTGTTTCCCTGGTCAGCTAGTGGCATTACCGGACTGAAACCAGGGTTTAGACGGCTGCGGGCTACAGGGCTGGAGTGGAACGGATCTCCCAGGCTAGGTGGCCATCTTGGACGCTGCCGCGAATGCGCCTGACTTTCTGGCTTTTAAAGAAGTAATTTCCTCATCTTATTTCATCATTAGCTATACGTTTCAGAGGCCCTGAAACCCCCTCCTTCCCTAAATAACCCCTCTTTGGAAAGTAGACACCTCAAGCTATTTGATGAGAGGCATATTAAATCCATGGAAGATTTTATTTTTTGCCTGTGGGCTGCATGAAAAAAGAGAACTTAACAGATTCTCTGCCAGAAAAAGTTGTTTCTGTCAGAGAGGACTCCCCTTCGCCATCTGACATACCGAATCCTGTATGCTTCTTCCCTAGTGTTGGGCAAATGGTTCGGCCTGAGCATGAGTTTGTGCCGAACATTTGCCTGTTCAGTCCTTTGCCGAACACCTGAATTTGCAGAGTGTTCACCCTGCCGAACACCCTGGAATGCACTGAGCGCTGCCCAATGCATTCTGCTCCCTGTTTGGGCAAAGGTTTGCCCAATCAGGGCGCAGTGTAAGCCGGTTGTTAAGGAGCAGGGTGGGGAAGTTGGCCGGGGCATCCTTAACAATCAATGAGTCATCAGCTGTCAATGAGTTTCCTTGCTGACAGCAGAATAAAAAAAAAGTGCCGGTTAAAAAGAACCCAACCCTTTGGGTCTGGTATGGATTTTAAGGGGAACCCCACGCTAAAAAGTAAAAAAAAAAAGAAATGGCGTTGGGTCCCCCCAAAATCTATACTAGATCATTATGTGGGCATGCAGCCTGGCAGTTTAGGAAAGGGGGGGCGAATGAGCACCCCCCTCCTGAACCATACCAGGCCACATGCCCTCAACATAGGGGAGTGGCTGCTGCCCCCCCACCCCAAAGCATCTTGTCCCCATGTCCCTGGTGGTTATGGGGGTCTGCGGGAGGGGGCTTATTGAATCTGGAAGCTCCCTTCAAGAAGGGGGCCCCCAGATCCCACCCCCTCCCCCATGTGAATGAGTATCAGGTACATAGTAGCCCTGCTCATTCACCAAAAAAGTGTACAAAAACAGGAGACAAGTTTTTGGCAAATCCTTTATTAACCACTTCAGCTCCGGAAGAATTTACCAGGCCATTTTCTTGTGATACGGCACCGTGTTACTTTAACTGACAATTACGCGGTCACACGACGGTGTACCCAAATAAAATGAATGTCCTTTTTTTCCCACAAATAGAGCTTTCTTTTGGTGGTATTTGATCACCTCTGCGGTTTTTATTTTTTCCTCCATAAACAAAAAAAGACCATATTTTTTACTTTCTGCTATAAAACATACCCAATAAAAAAATTTTAAAAATCGAATTTCTTCATAAATTTAGACCAATATGTATTCTGCTACATATTCTTGGTAAAAAAAAACAAACAATCAGCGTATATTGATTGGTTTGCGCAAAAGTTATAGCGTCTACAAAATAGGGGAAAGATTTATTGCATTTTTATTATTTTTTTTTTTTTACTAGCACTAGCACTATCTCTGTGTGATCCCCTGCCAGAACGGAGATCTGCCTTGTTTACTATGGCAGATCCCCGTTCTGTCACTGCAGGAAACGATCACGGGCGGCCGGGAGACATCGAGTCCGCCGGACCTGCTGCTTGCCTCCCCCTCTGGCCAATGGGTGTGCACGCACACACACAGATCGCCGTGTACGAGCCGACGTACAACTACGGCGATTCGCGCAACCGTTCCAACCTGCCGCAGTATAGCTAATTGTAACTGCAAGTCATTTTAAATGGCATTTGACTCGGTTTTTTTTCTTTGGAAATGTCATGTTTGCTGTAGCACGTTCTATATATGCTACAGATGCACCACTTTACAGGCAGACTAAGGGGACCCCCAGGCCCTATATTTAAAGGAATTTTAAATTTTTATTGTTGCACTTTGAGCATAAATTAAATTACTGCTCCTGGAAAAACGATCATCTGTCACAAACCACAAGTAATCTTCTTTTTTTAGGGGGGCTCAGCAGCCGCAACTCTGCATCATTTGTGAATCCAGCCGAAGGAATGCAGCTGGCACATTTTGAATGAGGCCTAAGGCTGGATTCACACCTATGCATTTTTGGTGCTTTTTGCATTTTGCAGATTTGCACTACAGTCGATTTAACATGGTTTCCTATGGAACTCATTCTGTAGTGCAAATCTGCAAAATGCAAAAAGCACTAAAAATGCATAGGTGTGAATCCAGCCTAAGGGCCGATTCACACTAGAATGTGGTGCAGGAAAGGTGCACTCCCTGCATATTGCCCACATTGCGTTCAAAATCATTGAGAGTGAAATCTGCTGTGGGTTTTCAATATATTCTTTTTTTTTTTAAACAGAAGTTGTCAATATATTCTTAATAATATCCCAAATGCAAATCGAAAGAAAACAACGTGTTTGTCTGCACCAGATCTGGTGCGATTTGGTGTGATGAAAGTAGTGCATGTATTACTTTTTGTCCGATCAAGTGCGATTTCAGCCCATTTAAACGAATGGGCTAAAATCATACCACCATAGGTGTGCGCAGCCTCTTGCATTAGGGTGTGCACCCCAAAGCTCAAATACCTATGCATGTGTACTGATGGTGTCAGTAGGGCAGTGGACAGTGTCAGTAGTTTTATTAGATTATTTTTTAAATTATTTTATTTTGTAACTTTTTTTGGGATGAAATATCAGTGGTCTAAACAGGGGGGAATATGCACCACACAAGGCGATTAGGGTGTGCCCAGGCACACCTGGCACACCCTGTGAGCACACCTATGCATACCACGCTGAAATGCACAGGAATCGCACAGGAACACGTTCCACGTTCCTGTGTGATTCATGTGTGAACCAGTCCTAAGACTAAGTATACTTGGCAGGTAGACATGGCTGGAAACTCAAAAGCTAGGATTTTGTCACCAAAGTTTCTGAAAGATTTTAGCAACTGTGGAATGACCCCTTAATGCAAGCTGCATGAAACATTTCAAAAGCATGAAATACAAACTAAGTCAGGAACTTTTCTCTGAATTTGGCCCTCACTGAATGATCCTGTATAAGGTTAAATCATTCTACCAATAATGTACAAAGGAGAAATTCGCCATTGTCACCCAAGCGTCTACTGGTGAATGTGAATACATTCTAATGAACAAGACAGCTATAGAAATGTTATGGACTGCCAAAGCTTCAATCAATGACTGTATCCAGCTGTGATTATTGGTTGACTGATGGGCATCCAAGCTCTGATTCACAAACTTGAACATCCAGTGGGAAATGAAGGAACATCAGTGTCAGGGACCTTTCATCTGTACTCCCATTGTGAAGAAAAATGCAATATAATGTATTCAATTGCAATGGCACTATTCTGCAATAACATTTTGACCCCCATGTATTGAGGCCATTCAGTGATTGAAGTTGAGCTTCAAAGACTGAGAGTGCCAGGTGAATTATGGATAAGATCTTTAGCGCAATCAGCTGTGATACTGTTATTCTATTTTTTTTCACTGATAAACAGTGTCTTATAACAAGTTTGATATACCTTTAGCTACTGTGTGTAGTTTCTATCAAATTATTTAATTAACAGTACAAGACTTTTAAGGAATGACCAGTTGTTAAATCATAATTAGCAAGACTTTTGTAATGACAGTTCATTTTTCTCTCAAGCTTGTCGATCCTTTTAATGTAAAGTAAATTACACAAGCGTTAAATCTCTACAAGCAGTCATAACCTTCTCATGCTATAATTTAATGACTTTTAATATAATTAATTTAAGATGCCATAGTTGTCAATATTTTTCTGTAGGGACACATGATTTCATACTTAATTCAGATCTAAACTCTAGCTGGATGATATTTAGGGGCTATCACTAGCTCTTCTTGCGACGAAACGTCCAACACTCCGCTTGAGTGCTTTCGTCATATACCGCTTCCTCCCAGTCTGAATATAAATATCATCAGATATTCCAACTGCTAACAACCAGAAAACAAGACAACACTCGTTTGGTTGCTGAACATGGACTGTTTATTAGAACAAGAATACAGTCTTATATACAGTTGAAGAGGAGGTTTCCCCCTCCTGCTCATATTACTCTAACAAAACACCTGTAACCAGAAATTGAATTAACATGAGCTAGTTATCTAATCATTTACCCAGACTTGGTGACTCAGAGATATGACCCTTCAGGGTAGGCTTGCTGTCTCCTCACTCAATTTACAATACACATAGGTATAAACACATCCCCCAATAGTTTGCTAGGAGACAAAGGTGTGTTAATGAGCACAATAAACTATTGGGTGAAAGACCTGTGCTTTCCAGATCTCATTAATCAACATTCCTTTCACATCTGTCCACTGAGTCCCAAGCTGGCAGAGACCATCATGGCCTCCTTAATAATGTCCTTTTGCATTACACAACAGAAAACCTTCCTAAATTCTTCTAGCTCCCTCAAATGCCAGGGTCCATAGTCAGTAGGCAAGAAGCCAGTATTCAGTCCCCTCCAAAAGCCTCTGTCCTGGGTGAGTCTATCACAGTTCTCTTTTATACTTGTCAAAGGTATGCACACCTTGGTGTGCAATTTACAGATCATTCATAAACTGCAGGCAGCAATAAAAAACTTGGGATGGTTCAGAGATCTCTCAATGAGTGAATAGCAATACACATTTGCACACTGCTGTGCTTTATAAAGGTGCTGCTTTTTGGGTACCCCCTCCCCCACATTAAAGCAGTTACAAACCTCGCTTGGTCATTTTATTATAGGCTTATCTGTAGGTAAAATGAAAATCTCCCAAAAACATATCGTTTAGGAGATATTCACCTTGCAAGCAACCAGTGACATCACTGGTACATGCGCTCCAGTGTGCGTGGAGGAGCAGAGAGGAGAACTGCTGATTGACAGTCAGCAGCTCTTTGCTCCGGGATCTGTGAGAACCGAGCCATCGGCAGTGTTCGATCACTCGGTTCTCAGTGCAAAGGCGCCGGGGGACAGATGCAGCATCAGACAGATGCTGCATCCACCTAGGTAAGTATGAATGGGCAAAAAAAAATACTTCTCTTTTAACTATATCACTGCATCATACAGTTGTCCTGATTTTCTTTTCTTCTTATTACCTAAAATAATGCATTTATTTTACATCTTAGTGCACCTGACCTCCTTTGGCACCTTTCAAACATTTTGAGTTTACATGCATGCTCTGGACTGGCTTCCTGGTAGTGACAATGATGGATCGTGCCTGTTTGTCTGTACAATGTGCATCATGGGCATGTGTGACAGACTGACAACACAGAAGTAACACGTGGACAGAAGTCACTCTATAACTGCAAGTGCCTAAACAAGAATATGGCACATTTACACAACATTATTTTCATATAAAGTGCAGATTTTAAAAGAATGAAATCAACTTTTGTAACTACGTTAACATATAACAGCCTATATGAAATGTTTTGACTGTGAGTACCTGTGTAGTGTGAGTACCAGAGTATTGTGAGTACCTGTCTATTGTGAGTACCTGAGTATTGTGAGTACCTGAGTGCTGTGAGTACCTGTGTAGTGTGAGTACCTGTGTAGTGGGAGTACCTGAGTATTGTGAGTACCTGTGTATTGTGAGTACCTGTGTAATGTGAGTACCTGTGTATTGTGAGTACCTGAGTAGTGTGAGTACCTGAGTGTTGTGAGTACCAGAGTATTGTGAGTATCTGTGTAGTGTGAGCACCTGAGTATTGTGAGTACCTGTGTAGTGTGAGTACCTGTGTACTGTAAGTACCTGTGTAGTGTGAGTATCTGTGTAGTGTGAGTATCTGTGAAGAGTGCTGTGAGTACCCAAGTGCACGAGTGCTGTGAGTAGGGATGAGCTTTATGTTCGGGTCGAACATGAGTTTGACTCGAACATTGGCTGTTCGAGCATTCGTCGAAATACGAACATTATGGGGCGTTCGCGCCAAATTCGAGCGGCGCGTGACGCCCCATAATGCACTGCGACATCGCAGTGCATTGCTGTCTGCTGATTGGCCAAGCATGCACTATGACCCGCATGCTTTGGCCAATCGTCAGCAAAGAGAGCCATAATTGGCCAAAGGCAGGGTGCCTTTGGCCAATTATGGCTCAGGGGGTTAAGTCCACGCCCCACACTATATAAGGCCACCTGCATGTCGGCCCTGTGTAGTGTGTTGCTGGCGTTGACCGAGAGAGAGTGTCATTTCATTTCAGATTGAGCAGGCAGGCGATTCAGTTATCTGCATGTATTTAATAAATATATACAGTCAGTCTCATATATATATATATATATATATATATTTATATATATATATATATACATCCACTGTATAAAGTTTAGCTAGATCTGACTGCAGTCTGGCAATACTTCAGGAAGGCAGGTGATTCAGTTAGCTGCAGTTTATTTAATATATATATATATATATATATATATATATATATATATATATATATATATATATATATATATATATATATATACAGTCAGTCTCGTATATATATATATATATATATATATATATATATCCACTGTATCCAGTGTAGCTAGATCTGACTGCAGACCGCTCCTGGTGTACTGTTTCTAATATACTTCAGGCAGGCAGGTGATTCAGCTAGCTGCAGTGCATTTAATATATATATACAGTTATATATATATATATATATATATATATATATATATATATATATATATATAAACATCCACTGCATATATACATCTAGCCAAGCCTATATCTGACTGCAGGCCATTCCTGGTGTATGTTTTCAAATATACTTTCAGGCAGGCAGGTGATTCAGTGATCTGCAGTGCATAAAATATATATCCAGTCTCCTACATATATATCCACTGCATTCTAGTCTAGCTAAGCCTATATCTGACTGCATCCCATTCCTGGTGTACATTTTCAAATACACTTTCAGGCAGGCAGGCAGGTGATTCAGTGATCTGCAGTGGATTAAATATATATACAGTCTCCTACATATATATATCCACTGCATTCTAGTCTAGCCAAGAGTATATCTGACTGCAGGCCATTCCTGGTGTATTTTTTCTAGTAAACTTCAGGCGGTGTTTTGCTAATAAAATTTTATAGCATGTCTGGAAGGCCACCAAGGAGAGGCAGATGCTCACAGGCCACTAAAAGAGGGCAAGCAGGCTCTGTGTCTACAGCCAACAGTGCTGGTCGTGGACATGGTGCATCCTCAGCACGTGGCTGTGGGGCATGCTTTTTCTTTTTTTCGGCAGCTGGCCGTGTTGATCCACAACATACAGAAGAGTTGGTAGAGTAGATAACTAAGCCGTCCTCATCCTCCTCATCCTCTGTCACCCAGGCTCAGAGTAGTTTGCCTGCCAATGCAGCTGCCAAAGCGGCCTATTCCATTGGCTCAATGTCATCAGTCACTCCTTCCCTAGCCCCACCATCATGCACGGAGGAGTCCCCCCGAACTGTTCGACCACAGTGATGGGTACATGCTGCAGGAGGATGTGCAGTGTTTTGAAGGCTCCGATGATGGTACCCAGGTTGAGGAAGGCAGTAACGTGAGCTCAGAGAGAGGAGGTGCCCAAGAAGGACAAGAAACTGGCAGTCATGTTCCCCCAGCTGCAGCATACTGCCAGGTTTGCTCCAGTGACAAGGAGGGAGGGGATGATGAGGTCACTGACTCTACGTGGGTGCCTGATAGAAGAGAGGAGGAGGAGGAGGCACATCTCCAACGAGGCAGGATGCCTTCCAGGGGCCAGCTTAAGGGCAGCCATCCAACTGCATCACACCGCAAAGCTCTGTATGTGCAGGGCGCTCCAGACTCCACGCGTATTTTGAAAAGTTCTTTGGTGTGGGCCTTTTTTGATACGTGTGCAGAGGATCGCACCGTTGCTGTTTACAATACATGTCTGAAGTGTATCAAGTGTGGCCAAAACAGCAGCCGCTTAGGCACCACATGACTGACCAGACATGTTGACCTCCCATGCAGTCCATTGGAACAGTGCTTAAAAGACCCACACCAAAGAACAAGGCGGACCTCTCCTTGCTCCTCATCAGCTGGGATCTCCAACCACACTATACCTTCAGTCCTCTCAGAAACCTTCACTGAGAGGAATGAAGGTGTAGAATTAGGTGTGCCAAGTACTTGTGGGCAATCTGCTATCACTACACCAACATCCGATTGTAGCAGGCAAATTTCCCTACACCAGTTGCTAAAGCGTCAAAAGAAATTCGGACTCAGCCTTTCACATGCTCAGCGGCTGAATGCTAGCTTGGCTAAATTGCTAATACTAAAACTGCTGCCTTTTCAGCTGGTAGACTCTGCCCCCTTTCGTGAATTTGTGGAATGTGCGGTACCTCAGTGGCAGGTTCCCAAATGCCATTTCTTTTCACAGAGGCCATTTTGGCTCTCTACCAGCATGTGGAAGGCAATGTCTTGGCCTTGTTGGACAGGGCGGTCAGCGGTAAGGTGCATATTATCACTGACTCATGGTCCAGCAGGCACGGACAGGGAGGTTACCTTTCTTTCACAGTGCACTGGGTAACTCTACTGGCAGCTGGGAAAGATGCAGGACAGGGTGCAGTATTGTTGGAGCTTGTTCCGCCACCACGCCCCCAAAATGCTACGAGTGGTGATTCTGACACACCTCTCTCCTCCACCCCCTCCTCTTCTTCTTCCTCCATGGCCTCTTCCTCTGCAGATTTGTCCTCGGAACCAGCAGTTCTCCATAGGCGTTCAAGGGGCTACGCAAGCACTCAGGCAAAAAAATGCCATGCTGTGCTTGAGTTGGTCTGAAAGGGGACAGGAGCCACACTGGGGCAAAGATTCTGTCAGCTCTGCAGGGGCAGACTCAGAGGTGGTTGACACTATGCCAGCTTCAGCCAGAAATGGTGGTTTGCGACAATGGCACCAACCTCCTCTCTGCCCTCCGACAGGGACACTTCACCCATGTTCTTTGTTTGGCTCACGTTTGGTGGTGCAGCGGTTCTTGGGCAGGTACCCGGGCTTACAGGATCTCCTGAGGCAGGCCAGGAAAGTCTGTGGGCATTTCCGCTGGTCATATAATGCCAGTTCTTGGCTGGCTGACCTTTAAAAGGAATGCAACCTGCCCAAGAACTGCCTCATTTGTGACATGTCCACCAGGTGGAACTCAACGTTAGCAATGCTGCAGTGGCTGCACATGCAGCAGAGGGCCATCAATGAGTACCTGTGTGAGTATGGCACCAGGACAGAGTCAGGGGAGCTTGGCTTTTTTTTGCCACGCCAGTGGCTACTGATCAAGGATGTGTGCACTGTTCTGTCACCATTTGAGGAGGCCACGAGGATGGTGAGCAGTGACAGTGCATGCATCAGTGATACTGTCCCTCTTGTCTTCCTTTTGGAGCACACGCTTTGTGGCATAATGGACAGGGCACTTGAGGCAGAACAGAGGGAGGAAGAGGAGAACTTCCTTATCTCTCAAGGCCCCCTTTATCCAGACAGTTTTCCTGCGGGCCCGCCGATCACACAGGAAGAGGAGGAGGAGGAGAAGGAGGAGAATGAGGATTGTGTCAGCATGGAGGTGGAGCCTAGCACTCAGCATCAGCAGCAGTCTTCAAGGGATTGTTTTCAGTTCCCAGAAACCCACGGACTTGTACGTGGCTGGGAGGAGGTGGCTGTGGATCATTTCATACTTAGTGACCCAGAGGACTCCGGATCGAATGCCTCAGCAAACCTTCTCTGCATGGCCTCCCTGATCCTGCAAAGCCTGCGAAAGGACCCTCGGATTCGTGGTTAGTTAGTAATCAGTAAAAAATCAAGGAGAGGGATCATTACAACGGTAAGGTTGCGGAATTTATCCAGCCTTCGCAGAGGGAGCAGAGGATGAAATATCTTTGAAATATCTATGAAATATCTTTGGGAGGCCTTGCAGAAAGGTTTGTGCAATGCGTTTCTAGAGCCTGGGAGGTTCCAATTTCCTGGTCCTCCTGGACAACGTGTTGCTGAGGCTTTGGTCAGTCAAAGAAGGAGCAGTGGAGAAGGTGGCCGTCTGACCGATGCATTCAGACAATTCTTTAGTGCGCAGCCCCAAGGTCTGATCAGTTCCAGCAACCATTGCCAATGTCTGATTTACATGGTGCAGGAACATGTAGGGGCAAGATCAGACTTGGAGACCTTTCCAACTGAAAATCCACTGGGTTACTGGGTCTTGAGGATGGATCACTGGCCAGAGCTTGCACAATATGCAATTGAGCTACTGGCCTGTCCTGCATCCAGCGTTCTTTCTGAACGTACATTCAGTGCTGCTGGAGGCTTTGTAACCGATCACAGAGTGCGCCCACAGACTCAGTTGATTGGCTCACCTTCATAAAAATGAACCAGTCTTGGATCACCAGCTACCAAGCACCTGATGCTGATGTAACCGATTAATTTTTCTATGAATGTGAGATCCCTTGAAGACTGCCTATGCTGAGTGACTATCTTATTCCTCCTCAATGTTCATGTTGATAGCTTCTAAGAACATTTTTGTTTCAGGGCACTAAGGCCCAATTTTTCTGCCCCTGTTCAACAGGGGAGCGTAATTACAATTTTTGCTGTAATATTTCGCAGCAGGGCTTGTTCTTGCGCTCAACTAGAGTATCTGTGAGGGGTTGCAGTGTTGTGGCACCACCACCAGTGCCTAAGGCCCAATTTTTCTGCCCCTGTTTAACAGGGGTGTGTGATTAAAATTTTTGCTGCAGTATTTCACAGTAGGGCTCGTTCTTGCGCTCAACTAGAGTATCTGTGAGGGATT
Organism: Aquarana catesbeiana; assembly: GCF_042186555.1. Taxonomy (NCBI): domain Eukaryota; kingdom Metazoa; phylum Chordata; class Amphibia; order Anura; family Ranidae; genus Aquarana; species Aquarana catesbeiana. Next base: position 115,650,875 of record NC_133336.1, read on the forward strand.
GCAATGTTGTGGCACCACCAGCAGTGCCTAAGGCCCAATTTTTCTGCCCCTGTTTAACAGGGGCGTGCAATTACAATTTTTGCTGTAAAATTTCACAGCAGGGTTCGTTCCTGTGCTCAACTAGAGTATCTGTGAGGGGTTGCAGTGTTGTGGCACCACAACCAGTGCCTAAGGCCCAATTTTTCTGCCCTGTTTAACAGGGGCATGTAATTACAATATTTGCTCTATTTCACAGCAGGGCCCGTTCCTGCGCTCAACAAGAGTATTTGTGAGGCTTTACAGTGTTGTGCCACCACCACCACCGCCTAAGACCCAATTTTTCTGCCCCTGTTTAACAGGGGCCTGTAATTACAATTTTTTGATCTAATCTTTAACAGCAGGGCCCGTTCCTGCACCCACCAAGAGTAATTGTGAGGGCTTACTTACAGTGTTGTGGCACCACCACCAAAGGCCCAATTTTTCTGCCCCTGTTCAACAGGGGCATGTAATTACAATTCTTGATATAATATTTCACAGCAGGGACCATTCCAGAGCCCACCAAGAGTAACTGTGAGGGATTACAGTGTTCTAGTACCACCAACAACTAAGGGCCAATTTTCTGCAGAGTATACAGGGCAACAAGAAGAGGAAATCTACCCCTAAGAAGGGAAATTCTCTCCTGTAAGAGTTAATATGGGAAAATTGTGTCTCCACTGATGCTTTATCACCAATCCTTGTTTCTCTAATAACTCCAAATTTTCAAAATCCAATTGTCATTGGGACAGAAAGTGAGGTAAAATCTTCTGAACAGGGGCACAGACAGCAAAACAAATGTTACAGGGGTGATAACCCTTCCCTATGTTATCCAAAAAGCTTAAAAATTGATTTTTTTTGACTGGAGCTAAACTTACAAAATGTACCTGTTCCAAATTACAAACAGATTCAACTTAAGAACAAACCTACAGTCCCTGTCTTGTTTGGACTGCCTGTATACTGCTTTTCAGAGTATAGAGGGCCTGGGGGCTCCACGCCTTTTCTTTTTTAATTTGGGTGCGGGGTTCCCCTTAATATCCATAAAAGACCCAAAGAGCCTGGTAATGGGCTGGGGATGGGGGGGTACCCATGCCATTTTTCTCAATAATTTTCATCCATATTGCCGGGACCCGACATTACATTACAGCCTCAAGCAGTTTTAAATGACTTTTATTCCTTTAGAAATGTAATTTTGTGCAGGGACTGTTCTAAACATGGGAAACACATGCAAATTTACAGGCATACTATAGTCACCCCCCCCCCCCCCCCCCCCGGTACGATATTTAAAGGAATGTTTCACTTTTATTTTTTCACTTTAAGCATTATTAAAATCACTACTCCTGAAAAAACGGCTGTTTTTCAAACTTTTTTTGCATTGATAAATGTCTCCTGGGGCAGGACCCGGGTCCCCAAACACTTTTTAGGACAATAACTTGCATATTAGCACTTTAAAATTTGCACTTTTGATTTTTCATGTTCGGGTCCCATAGACTTTAACGGTGTTCGAATGTTCGCGCAAAATTTCGGTCCGTTTGCATGTTCTGCCGCAAACCGAACTGGGGGGTGTTCGGCTCATCCCTAGCTGTGAGTACCAGAGTGCTGTGAGTACCTGTGTATGTGAGTACCTGTGTATTGTACTGTTGAATAGGGATGAGCCGAACACCCCCCTGTTCGGCTCGCACCAGAACTTGCGAACAGGCAAAAAATTTGTTCGAACACGCAAACACCGTTAAAGTCTATGGGACACGAACATGAATAATCAAAAGTGCTAATTTTAAAGGCTTATGTGCATGTTATTGTCATAAAAAGTGTTTGGGGACCTGGGTCCTGCCCCAGGGGACATGGATCAATGCAAAAAAAGTTTTAAAAACTGCAGTTTTTTCGGGAGCAGTGATTTTAATAATGCTTAAAGTGAAACAACAAAAGTGTAATATCCCTTTAAATTTCGTACCTGGGGGTGTCTATAGTATGCCTGTAAAGGGGCGCATGTTTCCTGTGTTTAGAACAGTCTGACAGCAAAATGACATTTCAAAGGAAAAAAAGTCATTTAAAACTACTCGCGGCTATTAATGAATTGCCAGTCCGACAATACACATAAAAGTTCATTGATAAAAACGGCATAGGAATTCCCCACAGGGGAACCCCCGAACCAAAATTTAAAAAAAAAATTACGTGGGGGTCCCCCTAAATTCCATACCAGGCCCTTCAGGTCTGGTATGGATATTAAGGGGAACCCCGGCCAAAATTTTTTTAAAAAATGGCGTGGGGTCCCTATCAAAATCTATACCAGACCCTTCAGGTCTGGTATGGATTTTAAGGGGAACCCTGCACCAAATAAAAAAAAAAAAACGTCCCCCCAAAAATCCATACCAGACCCTTATCCGAGCATGCAACCTGGCAGGCCGCAGGAAAAGAGGGAGGGCACGAGAGAGCAGCCCCCCTCCTGAACCGTACTAGGCCACATGCCCTCAACATTGGGAGGGTGCTTTGGGGTAGCCCCCCAAATCACCTTGTCCCCATGTTGATGGGGACAAGGGCCTCATCCCCACAACCCTTGCCCGGTGGTTGTGGGGGTCTGCGGGCAGGGGGCTTATCGGAATCTGGAAGCCCCCTTTAACAAGGGGAACCCCAGATCCCGGCCTCCCCCCTGTGTGAAATGGTAAGGGGGTACAAAAGTACCCCTACCATTTCACAAAAAAAACTGTCAAAAATGTTAAAAATGACAAGAGACAGTTTTTGACAATTCCTTTATTGAAATGCTTCTTCTTTCTTCTAACTTCTATCTTCCTTCGTTTTCTTCCTCCATCTTCTTCTTCTTCTGGTTCTTCCTCTGGTGTTCTCGTCCGGCATCTTCCTCCGCGGCGTCTTCTTATCCTCTTCTCCTCGGGCCGCTCCGCATCCATGATGGCATTGAGGGAGGCTCCTGCTGTGTGACGCTTCTCTCTTCATCTTTTTCTCTTCATCTTTTTCTCTTCATCTTCTTGTCTTCATCTTCTTGTCTTCATCTTCTTTTCGGGCCGCTCTGCATCCATAATGGCATGGAGGGAGGCTCCCGCTGTGTGATGCTTCTCCTCTTCTGACGGTTCTTAAATAACGGGGGGGGCACCTGGTGACCCCGCCCCCTCTGACACATGGGGACTTGACGGGGACTTCCCTGTGGCATTCCCCGTAATGTCAGAAGGGGGCGGGGTTACGTAACGGGTGACCCTGCCCCCTCTGACGTCACGGGGAATACCACAGGGAAGTCCCCGTCAAGTCCCCGTGCGTCAGAGGGGGGCAGGGTCACTGGGTGGCCCCGCCCCCCGTTATTTAAGAACGGTCAGAAGAGGAGAAGCGTCACACAGCGGGAGCCTCCCTCCATGCCATCATGGATGCGGCATGGAGGGAGGCTCCCGGAGGATCAAGAAGATGAAGACAAGAAGATGAAGAGAAGAAGATGAAGAGAAAAAGATGAAGAGAAAAAGATGAAGAGAGAAGTGTCATACAGCGGGAGCCTCCCTCCATGCCATCATGGATGCGGAGCGGCCCGAGGAGAAGAAGATAAGAAGACACCGTGGAGGAAGATGCCGGATGAGAACACTGGAGGAAGAACCAGAAGAACCAGAAGAAGATGGAGGAAGAAACCGAAGGAAGATAGAAGAAAGAAGAAGCATTTAAATAAAGGAATTGTCAAAAACTGTCTCTTGTCATTTTTAACATTTTTGACAGTTTTTTTATGAAATGGTAGGAAGTACCCCCTTACCATTTCACACAGGGAGGAGGGCCGGGATCTGGGGGTCCCCTTGTTAAAGGGGGCTTCCAGATTCCGATAAGCCCCCTGCCCGCAGACCCCCACAACCACCAGGCAAGGGTTGTGGGGATGAGGCCCTTGTCCCCATCAACATGGGGACAAGGTGTTTTGGGGGGCTATCGCAAAGCACCCTCCCAATGCTGAGGGCATGTGGCCTGGTACGGTTCAGGAGGGGGGCGCTCTCTCATCCCCCCCTCTTTTCCTGCGGCCTGCCTGGTTGCATGCTCGGATAAGGGTCTGGTATGGATTTTTGGGGGGACCCCACACCTTTTTTTAATTTTGCCGTGGGGTTCCCCTTAAAACCCATACCAGACCTGGAGGGTCTGGTATAGATTTTGAGGGGGACCCCACGCCATTTTTTAAAAAAATTTTGGCTGGGGTTCCCCTTAATATCCATACCAGACCTGAAGGGCCTGGTATGTAATTTAGGGGGACCCCCACATCATTTTTTTTTTAATTTTGGTTCGGGGTTCCCCTGTGGGGAATTCGCATGCCATTTTTATCAATCAACTTTTATGTGTATTGTCGGACCGGCAATTCATTAATAGCCGCGAGTAGTTTTAAATGACTTTTTTCCCTTTGAAATGTCATTTTGCTGTCAGACTGTTCTAAACACGGGAAACATGCGCCCCTTTACAGGCATACTATAGACACCCTCCCAGGTACGAAATTTAAAGGAATATTACACTTTTATTGTTTCACTTTAAGCATTATTAAAATCACTGCTCCCGAAAAAACGTCTGTTTTTAAAACTTTTTTCGCATTGATCCATGTCCCCTGGGGCAGGACCCAGGTCCCAAACACTTTTTATGACAATACCATGCATATAAGCCTTTAAAATTAGCACTTTTGATTTCTCCCATAGACTTTTAAAGAGTGTTCCGCGGCATTCGAATTTGCTGCGAACACCCCAAATTGTTCGCTGTTCAGCGTACTGGCGAACAGCCGATGTTCGAGTCGAACATGAGTTTGACTCGAACTCGAAGCTCATCCCTATTGTTGAGTACTAGTGTCAGGAAGCTAGTTGTTGGTAATTGGACAGAGCATAATTCCCAATCCCCATTAAATTAGTAAGTACAAGGACCGGGGGGGGGTTGGAGATGCAACTCGGTGTACATCTTGCGGCATATATGCATTCCTTGATCATCTGATCGAGGGCAAATTCTGCTGTGCAAAATGTAAGAACGTTGTTTCCCTGGAAGCCCAGGTTCTGAATCTAGGGAAGCAACTGTCAACACTAAAAGGAATCTCCATCCCAAAGGAGAGCTGGGAATGTACCCGGCAGGTGCCGGCAGGGGCCAGGACAGAGGCGGGTGGAGAGAAAGAGGGGCAGGCACCAGAGAAGAGTAGATGGGTGACAGTCAGGAAGAGTAGAGGGGAAAGTGTCAGCGAGGCCGATCCTGAGCTGGAACATCCCAATAAGTATGCCCCGTTGCGTGACATTGGTGAAACCAGTCAGGGACCAGCACTGCTGGAGCAGAGTGATGCCCCTAGCTGCCAGGGGAGGAACTCCTCCAGTGAGAGTGGGGGGGAAGCCAAGGGGAAGGAAAGGAGGATTTTGTTGGTAGGGGACTCAATTCTCAGAAGAGCAAAGAGGGCCTGAAGCGCAAAACTGTATGTTGTCTACCGGGTGCTCGGACATATCATGGATCTGGTGGACAGATTACTGGGGGGGGCTGGGGAAGACCCGGCTGTCATGGTGCACGTTGGCACCAATGACAAAGTCAGTGGAAGATGAAGTGTCCTAAAAAACAATTTTAGGGATTTAGGAGCTAAATTGAGGAATAGGACCTCCAAGGTAGTATTTTCAGAAATACTACCAGTACCCCGAGCCACACCAGAAAGGCAGCGGGAGATTAGGGCAGTAAAGCAGTGGCTGAGGAGCTGGTGTAGAAAGGAGGGGTTTGGGTTCCTGGAGAACTGGGCCGACTTTTCAGTTGGTCACCAGCTCTATAGAAGGGACGGACTGCACCTAAATGAGGAGGGTGCAGATCTGCTGGGAGTGAAGATGGCTGAAAAGTTAGAGGGGCTTTTAAACTAGGTGACGGGAGAGGGTCCAGGCATAGAGATAACCAGCGTGGAATGTATTTCAGTGTGTAGTATTGGGGGCATTAGTGGTAGGTTGGCTAAAACACCTAAACCCATGGTAAGTATAGTAACAAGTCCTATTTGCAACCTCAGAACACCCAATAAGGAGGTAATATGCGTCCGGACAAAACTATAAGGCATGTTCACTAATGCCAGGAGTCTGGCAGGCAAGATGGGAGAACTAGAGCTGCTACTGTATGAGGAGAAATTAGATTTTGTGGGAATTTCAGAGACCTGGTTCAATAGCTCTCATGGTTGGCTGGCAACCATTCAAGGGCATTCCCTATATCGTAGGGACAGGGAGAGTGAAAAAGGGGGAGAGGTATGCCTGCATTTTAAAAATGATATACAGGTGAATGTGAGGGATGACATCACTAATGGAGAAAGGGAAGAGGTGGAATCATTATGGGGAGAGTTACAAAGGGAGGAAACCAAGGAGAGAGTAATACTGGGAGTAGGGATGAACCGAACACCCCCGGTTCGGTTCGCACCAGAACCTGCGAACGGACCGAAAATTTGCACGAACGTTAGAACCCCATTGACGTCTATGGGACTCGAACGTTCAAAATTTTAAAGACTAATTTGCATGGTATTGTCTTAAAAAGGGTTTGGGGACCCGGGTCCTGCCCCAGGGGACATGTATCAATGCAAAAAAAACTTTTAAAAACGGCTGTTTTTTCGGGAGCAGTGATTTTAATGATGCTTAACCACTTCCCTACTCGCCTATAGTCAAATGACGTCCACAGATGGGATCTCCCATCCCATCCGTTGCTCGGGACCCGGTGCGTGTGCCCGGCGGCCGCGATGTCTGCCGGGCACCCGCGATTGCCCGTTAACTGGGCCGGACCGTGGATCTCTGTGTGTAAACACAGAGATCCACGTCCTGTCAGCTCAGAGGAGAGCGATCTGTGTTCCCAGAACGGAGGAACACTGATCGGTCTCCTCTCCTTGTGCGTCCCCTCCCCCTACAGTTAGAAGCATTCCCTAGGAAACACATTTAACCCCTCCCCGCCCACTAGTGGTTAACCCCTTCACCGCCTGTCACATTTACACAGTAATCAATGCAATTTTATAGCATTGATTGCTGTATAAATGTGAATGGTCCCAAAAATGTGTCAAAAGTGTCCGATGTGTCCGCCATAATGTCGCAGTCACGAAAAAAAATTGCGATAGCCGCTATTACTAGTAAAACAAAATAAATAAATATTTTTTTTTTAAAAATGCCATAAATCTATCCCGTATTTTATAGACGCTATAACTTTTGCGCAAACCAATCATTATACGCTTATTGCGATTTTTTTTTACCAAAAATATGTAGAAGAATACGTATCGGCCGAAACTGAGGAAAAAATTTGTTTTTTTTAAAAAAATTGGGATATTTATTATAGCAAAAAGTAAAAAATATTGTGTTTTTTTCAAAATTGTCGCTCTTCTTTTGTTTATAGCGCAAAAAATAAAAACCGCAGAGGTGATCAAATACCACCAAAAGAAAGCTCTATTTGTGGGGAAAAAAGGACGTCAATTTTGTTTGGGTACAACGTCGCACGACCGCGCAATTGTCATTTAAAGTGCGACAGTGCTGAAAACTAAAAATTGGTCTGGGAAGGAAGGGGGTGAAAATGCCCGGTATTGAACCGGTTAAGGTTAAAAAAAAAAGTGAAATATTCCTTTAAATGTCATACCTGGGGGGTGTCTATAGTATGCCTGTAAAGTGGCGCGTGTTTCCCGTGCTAAGAACAGTCCCTGCACAAAATGTCATTTTTAAAGGAAAAAAAGTCATTTAAAACTGCTTGCGGCTTTAATGTAATGTCGGGTCCTGGCAATATGGATGAAAATCAGTGAGACAAACAGCATGGGTATCCCCCAGTCCATTACCAGGCCCTTTGGGTCTTGTATGGATATTAAGGGGAACTCCGCACCTATATTAAAAAAAGGAAAGGCGTGGGGCCACTAGGCCCTATATACTCTGAACAGCAGTATACAGGCGGTGCAAACGAGACAGGGACTGTAGGTTTGTTGTTAAGTAGAATCTGTTTGTAATTTTGAACATTTTTAACGTGTTTAGCTCCAGCCAAAAAAATCTATTTTAAGCTTTTTGGAAAACATAGGGAAGGGTTATCACCCCTGTGACATTTGTTTTGCTGTCTGTGCTCCTCTTCAGAAGATTTCACCTCACTTTTTGTCCCAATGACAAATGTTTTTTGAAAATTTGGGTTTTTTTGTGAAACAAGGATTGGTGATAAAACATCAGTGGAAAGGAGAAACATTTTTCCCATATTAACTCTTACAGGAGAGAATTTCCCTTCCTAGGGGTAGATTTCATCTCACTTCCTGTTGTCTCCTTCCGTTTGCAAGTAGGAGTCGTTTGTAAGTTGGATGTTTGAAAGTAGGGGCCTGCCCTATATACTCAGCAGAAATTTGGGCCTTAGGTGTTATTGTGGCCACAACACTGTAAGCCCTCACAGGGCCCTGCTGTGAAATATTAGATCAAGAATTGTAATTACATGCCCCTGTTGAACAGGGGCAGAAAAATTGGGCCTTTGGTGGTGGTGGTGCTGGTGCCACAACACTGTAAGTCCTCACTCGCTCTTGGTGGGCGCAGAAACGGGCCCTGCTGTGAAATATTAGATCAAGAATTGTAATTACATGCCCCTGTTGAACAGGGGCTGAAAAATTGGGCCTTAGGCACTGGTGCTGGTGCCACAACACTGCAATCCCTCACAGATACTCTAGTTGGAATGCACAAACGAGCCCTGCTGTAAAGTATTGCATCGAAAATTGTAATTACACGCCCCTGTTAAACAGGGGCTGAAAAATTGGGCCTTAGGCACTGGTGCTGGTGCCACAACACTGCAACCCCTCACAGATACTCTAGTTGGAACGCAGAAAACGAGCCCTGCTGCAAATTATTGCATCAAAAATTGTAATTACACGCCCCTGTTAAACAGGGGCTGAAAAATTGGGCCTTAGGCACTGGTGGTGGTGCCCAGAACCAAAAATGTTCTTACAAGCTATCAGCGTGATCATTGAGGAGGAAGAGGATAATTACTCAGGATAGTCACTCAGCATCAGCATAGGCAGTCTTTGAAGGGATCTGAGATTTCAAAAAAAATTATTCGGTTACATCAGCATCAGGTGCTTGGTAGCTGGTGGTGATCCAAGACTGATTCATTTTTATGAAGGTCAGTCGATCGACCGAGTCAGTGGACAGACGCACCCTGTGATCGGTTACAAAGCCTCCAGCAGCACTGAATGTGTGTTCTGAAAGAACGCTGGATGCAGGACAGGCCAGTAGCTTAATTGCATACTGTGCAAGCTCTGGCCAGTGATCCACCCTCAAGACCCAGTAACCAAGAGGATTTTTAGTGGGAAAGGTGTCCAAGTCAGATCTTGCCCCTAGGTATTCCTGCACCATGTAAAACAGACGCCGGCGATGGTTGCTGGAACCGATCATACCTTGGGGCTGCGGACCAAAAAATTGTCTGAACGCATCTGTCAGATGGCCACCTTCTCCACCGCTCCTTCTTGTTTGTAACCTCCCAGTCTCTGGGAACGCGTTGCACAGACCTTTCTACAAGGCCTCCCGAAGATGTTTCATCCTCTGCCCCCTCTGCGATGGCAAGATAAGGTCCGCAACCTTACCCTTGTAACATGGATCAAGGAGGGTTGCCAGCCAGTATTGGTCCTTCTCCTTGATACCACGAATACGAGGATCCTTACGCAGGCTTTGCAGGATCAGGGAGGCCATGCAGCGTAGGTTTGCTGAGGCATTCGGTCCGGAGTCCTCTGGGTCACTAAGGACGACATGGTCCGCAGCCACCTCCTCCCAGCCACGTACAAGTCCATGTGTTTCTTGGGACTAATCCCTTAAAGACTGCTGCTGATGCTGAGTGCCAGGCTCCACCTCCATACTGACACAATCCTCCTCGTCCTCTTCCTGTGTGATCGGCGGGCATGCAGGAACACTGTCTGGATAAAGAGGGCCTTGAGAGCTAAGGAAGTCCTCCTCTTCCTGCCTCTGTTTTGCCTCAAGTGCCCTGTCCATTATTCCACGCAGCGTGTGCTCCAACAGGTGGACAAGGGGGACAGTGTCACTGATGCATGCACTGTCACTGCTCACCATCCTCGTGGCCTCCTCAAATGGTGACAGGACAGTGCATGCATCCCTGATCATGGCCCACTGGCGTGGGGAAAAAAAAACAAGCTCCCCTGACCCTGTCCTGGTGCCATAGTCACACAGGTACTCATTGATGGCCCTCTGCTGCATGTGCAGCCGCTGCAGCATGGCCAACGTTGAGTTCCACCTGGTGGGCATGTCACAGATTAGGCGGTTCTTGGGCAGGTTAAACTCCTTTTGGAGGTCTGCCAGCTGGGCACTGGCATTATATGACCGGCGGAAATGCACACAGACTTTCCTGGCCTGCCTCAGGACATCCTGTAAGCCCGGGTACCTGCCCAAGAACCGCCGCACCACCAAGTTAAGGACGTGAGCCAAACAGGGCACATGGGTCATTTGTCCCTGTCGGAGGGCAGAGAGGAGGTTGGTGCCATTGTCGCAAACCACCATTCCTGCCTTAAGTTGGCGTGGTGTCAACCACCTCTGAACCTGCCCATGCAGAGCTGACAGAACCTCTGCCCCAGTGTGGCTCCTGTCCCCCAAGCAAACCAGCTCAAGCACCGCATGGCATCTTTTGGCCTGCATACTTGCGTAGCTCCTTGAACAGCTACGGAGCACTGCTGGTTCCGAGGAAAAAGCACAGGAAGAGGCCATGGAGGAAGAAGAAGAGGAGGGGGTGGAGGAAAGAGGTGTGTCACAATCATTAGTAGTGGCATTTTGGAGGCATGGTGGTGGAACAACCTCCAACACTACTGCACCTTGTCCTGCATCCTTCCCAGCTGCCAGCAGAGTCACCCAATGCGTGGTGAAGCTTAGGTAACGTCCCTGTCCATGCCTGCTGGACCATGAGTCAGCGGTAATATGCACCTTACCGCTGACCGCCCTGTCCAGTGAGGCCAAGACATTGCCTTCCACATGCCGGAAGAGAGAGTACCTACCACTGAGGAACCGCACATTCCACGAACTCACGGAAGGGGGCAGAGTCTACCAACTGTAAAGGCAGCAGTTGAAATGCTAGCAATTTTGCCAAGCTAGCATTCAACCGCTGGGCATGTGGATGGCTGGGAGCGAACTTCTTTCGGCGGTGCAGCAGCTGGGGCAGGGAAATTTGCCTGCTACAATCTGACATCGGTGTACCGAAAGCAGATTGCCCACAAGTACTTGGCTGTGATACTCCTAATTCTACACCTTTATTCCTCTCAGTGCAGGTCTCAGAGAGGACTGAAGGTATAGTGGGGTTGGAGATCTCAGCTGATGAGGAGCAAGGAGAGGTCCTCTTTGTTCTTTGGTGTGGGTCTTTTAGATACGCTTGCCAACGAACTGCATGGCAGGTCAACATATGTCTGGTCAAGCATGTGGTGCCCAAGCGGGAGATGTTTTGTCCACACGAGATATGCTTGAGACATATGCTGCAAATAGCAGCGGTGCGATCTGATGCACTCGTCTCAAAAAAGGCCCACACCAAAGAACTTTTGGAATAACGCACAGAGACAGCAGCGCCCTGCACATGCGGAGCTTTGGGGTGTGATGCAGTCAGTGTACTGCCCTTAGGCTGGCCCCTGGAGGGCATCCTGCCTCGTTGGTGATGTGCCTCCTCCTCCTCTCTCCTATCAGGCACCCACGTTGAGTCAGTGACCTCATCATCCCCTCCCTCCTCATCACTGGAGCAAACCTGGCAGTATGCTGCAGCAGGGGGAGCATGACTGCCAGATTGCTGTCCTTCTTGGGCACCCCCTCTGTCCGTGCTCACGTTACTGCCTTCATCTAGTTCAATATCATCATCAGAGCCTTCTAAACGCTGGACATCCTCCTGGAGCATGTACCCAACACTGTGGTCAAACAGTTCGAGGGACTCCTCAGGAGAACATGGTTGGGCTAGGGAAGGAGTCACTGATGCCATTGAGCCGAGGGAAGAGGCCGCGTTGGCAGCTGCTTTGCCAGACAAAGTACCCTGAGCATGGGTGAGAGAGGATGAGGAGGATGAGGACGGCTTGGTCATCCACTCGACCAAGTCTTCTGCATGTTGCGGCTCAACACGGCCAGCTGCCGAAAAAAAGGCCAAGCGTGTCCCACGGCCACGTGCTGATGAGGATGCCCTGTCTCCACGACCAGCACTGTTGCCTCTAGACACAGAGCCTGCTTGCCCTCTTTTATGGGCTTGTGACTGCCTCTCCTTGTTGGCTTTCCAGACATACTAATGACCTGTAGCTGCACTAAGCTGGGATATATATATATATATATATATATATATATATATATATATACTGATACTGCAGCTAGCAAATTCAACTGCCTGCCTGTAGTATGAGAACACCACCAACCTTCTACAGGTAGCTTTAGCTGAACACTGTGCAGAGCTCGCAAAAAACGAACTTGTAGCTTATTTAGCTGCCTGCGGTAGTGATAGGATCAGGAAAACACCACCAACCTTCTACGGGTAGCTTTAGGTGAACACTGTGCAGAGCTCGCAAGAAATAACTTGTAGCTTATTTAGCTGCCTGCGGTAGTGATAGGATCAGGAAAAAACCACCAACCTTCTACGGGTAGCTTTAGGTGAACACTGTGCAGAGCTCACAAAAAACTAACTTGTAGCTTATTTAGCTGCCTGCGGTAGTGATAGGATCAGGAAAACACCACCAACCCTCGACAGGTAGCTTTAGGTGAACACTGTGCAGAGCTCGCAAAAAACGAACTTGTAGCTTATTTAGCTGCCTGCGGTAGTGATAGGATCAGGAAAACACCATAAACCTTCTACAGGTAGCTTTAGGTGAACACTGTGCAGAGCTCGCAAAAAACTAACTTGTAGCTTATTTAGCTGCCTGCGGTAGTGATAGGAACAGGAAAACACCACCAACCTTCTACAGGTAGCTTTAGCTGAACACTGTGCAGAGCTTGCACTACACTAACTTGTAGTTTTAGCTGAACACTGTGAGGAGGACGCACTACACTAACTTGTAGCTTTAGCTGTACACTGTTCAGAGGACGCACTACACTAACTTGTAGCTTTAGCTGAACACTGTGCAGAGGTCGCACTACGCTAACTTGTAGTTTTAGCTGAACAATGTTTAGAGGACGCACTACACTAACTTGTAGCTTTAACTGAACACTGTGCAGAGGTCGCACTACACTAACTTGTAGTTTTAGCTGAACACTGTTCAGAGGACGCACTACACTAACTTGTAGCTTTAGCTGAACACTGTGCAGAGGTCGCACTACACTAACTTGTAGTTTTAGATGAACACTGTGAGGAGGACGCACTACACCAAATTGTAGCTTTAGCTGAACATTGTGAGGAGGACGCACTACCCTAACTTGTAGCTTTAGCTGAACACTGTGCAGAGGTCACACTAAACTAACTTGTAGCTTTAGCTGAACACTGTGAGGAGGACACACTACCCTAACTTGTAGCTTTAGCTGAACACTGCTCAGAGGTCACATTACACTAACTTGTAGCTTTAGCTGAACACTGTGCAGAGGTCACACTAAACTAACTTGTAGCTTTAGCTGAACACTGTGAGGAGGACGCACTACACTAACTTGTAGCTTTAGCTGTACACTGTTCAGAGGACGCACTACACTAACTTGTAGCTTTAGCTGAACACTGTGCAGAGGTCGCACTACACTAACTTGTAGTTTTAGCTGAACAATGTTTCAAGGACGCACTACACTAACTTGTAGCTTTAGCTGAACACTGTGCAGAGGTCACACTAAACTAACTTGTAGCTTTAGCTGAACACTGTGAGGAGGACACACTACCCTAACTTGTAGCTTTAGCTGAACACTGTTCAGAGGTCACACTACACTAACTTGTAGTTTTAGCTGAACACTGTGAGGAGGACGCACTACACTAACTTGTAGCTTTAAAAAAACACTGTGCAGAGGTCACACTACACTAACTTGTAGTTTTAGCTGAACACTGTGAGGAGGATGCATTACACTAACAAGTAGCTTTAGATGAACACTGTGCAGAAGTCGCACTACACTAACTTGTAGTTTTAGCTGAACACTGTGTGGAGGACGCACTACCCTAACTTGTAGCTTTAGCTGAACACTGTGCAGAGGTCACACTAAACTAACTTGTAGCTTTAGCTGAACACTGTGAGGAGGACGCACTACACTAACTTGTAGCTTTAGATGAACACTGTGCAGAGGTCGCACTACACTAACTTGTAGTTTTAGCTAAACACTGTAAGGAGGACGCACTACACTAACTTGTAGCTTTAGCTGAACACTGTGCAGAGGTCGCACTACACTAACTTGTAGTTTTAGCTGGACACTTTGAGGAGGATGCACTACACTAACTTGTAGCTTTAGCTGAACATTTTGCAGAGGTCGCACTACACTAACTTGTTGTTTTAGCTGAACACTGTGAGGAGGACGCACTACATTAACTTGTAGCTTTAGCTGAACATTGTGCAGAGGTCACACTACACTAACTTGTAGTTTTAGCTGAACACTGTGAGGAGGACGCACTACACTAACTTGTAGTTTTAGCTGAACACTGTGAGGAGGACGCACTACACCAACTTGTAGCTTTAGCTGAACACCTTGAGGAGGACGCACTACCCTAACTTGTAGTTTAGCTGAACACTGTGCAGAGGTCACACTAAACTAACTTGTAGCTTTAACTGAACACTGTGAGGAGGACGCACTACACTAACTCAAATTGTCTAGCTGCCTGACTGTGGTACTAATAAGATCAAAAGAACACCAGCAATTTTCTTCAGGTAGCTGTAAATACTGTAACAAGACAAGCCTGCCTGTCAGTAGGAAGATAACAGGAACGGATCTAGCTAAACTGAATACAGTATATATATATATATATATATATACACACACAACACCTGGGATGCACATATATACACAATACACTGTAAGTGCAGCTAACTCACTGACTGTCCTGCCTAATCTAGCTAACTCTGACACTGTCTCTCTGTCTATCTAAGCATGCTGGAACACACTACACAGGGCCGCCATGCAGGTGGCCTTATATAGTGTGGGGAGTGTTCTAAACCCCCTGAGCCATAATTGGCCAAAGCCACCCTGGCTTTGGCCAATTACAGCTCTCTCTACTGACGGCGCTGTGATTGGCCAAGCATGCGGGTCATAGTGCATGCTTGGCCAATCATCAGCCAGCAATGCACTGCAATGCCACAGTGAATTATAGGCCGTGACGCGCCACACGAATTTGGAGCGAACAGCCCATAACGTTCGCAATTCGGCAAACGAACGAACAGCCGATGTTCGAGTCGAACATGGGTTCGACTCGAATGTGAAGCTCATCCCTAACTGGGAGTATGCTATAGGCCCCCTAACCTGAGGGATGAGGGGGAGATGGACCTCCTATCACAGTTTGGAATGGCGGCAAGAATAGGAAGTGTCATTATAATGGGGGATTTTAATTATCCAGACAGGGCGTAAGGAACCGCACATTCATCTAAGGCTCGCCATTTCCTAAATGTCTTACAGGACAATTTCATGGGTCAGATGGTAAATTCACCAACAAGAAATAATGCGTTACTAGACCTACTGATTACTAACAATACAGACTTGATTGCGGATGTAGAAATATGGGGCAACTCAGGAAACAGCGATCACAGGTCAATTAACTTCAGCATGAATCACACAAATAGGAAACATAAGGGGAATACAAAGACTGAATTTCAAAAGAGCCAACTTCCGGAAACTACACTCCTTGCTAGAAGATACTAAATGGGATAAAATCCTAGGAACAAAGAACATGAAGGAAAAATGGGTGTGCTTTAGGAGCATATTAAATAAGGGTATTAGCCAGTGCATCCCAAAGGGTAATACATTTAAAAGAGCAAATAAAAGCCCTGGGTGGCTTCACGCCAACGTAAAAATTCATATAAAAGCAAAGGGGAATGCCTTAAAAAAATACAAGGCTGAGGGATCATCATCAGCATTCCAACTGTATAAAGAATGCAATAAGAAATGTAAGGGTGTAATCAGGTTGGCTAGAACACGAAAAGCAGATTGTGGAGGAGAGTAAGAAAAATCCCAAGAAATTCTTTAAGTACATGAATAGTAAAAGAGGGAGGACAGATCATATTGGCTCCATAAAGAATGATGAAGGGATTCTGGTTACAAAGGATGGTGAGATGTTGAAGGTTTTGAATGTATTCTTCTCCTCAGTCTTCACGAGGGAAACGGGGGGCTTCAGTAACCAAAACTACAATGCTTATCCTCATGACACGTCACAGGTAGCACTCCCATAGTTAACAGAGGATGAAATCAAAAACAGACTTGAAAAACTTAATATAAATAAGTCACCGGGACCGGATGGTTTGCACCCGAGGGTCCTTAAGGAGCTCAATCAAGTAATTGCCAGACCGTTGTTCTTAATTTTTATGAACAGTCTACTGACTGGTATGGTAGCAGCTGATTGGAGAAAAGCCAATGTAGCACCAATCTTTAAAAAGGGACCAATATATATCCCTGGGAACTACAAACCAGTTAGCCTAACATAAAGAGTATGCAAGCTCTTGGAAGGGATGATAAGGTACTATATACAAGATTTTAGTAATGAAAACTGTATCATTAGCAGTAATCAGCATGGATTCATGAAAAATTGTTCTTGCTAAACAAATCTATTAACCTTCTATGAGGAGGTAAGCTGCCATCTAGATGAAGGAAGGCCGTTAGTGTATCTGGCTTTTGCAAAGGCATTTGATACAGTTCCCCACAAATGTTTACTATACAAGCTAAGGTCTGTTGTAATGGACCAAAGGGTGAGTACCTAGATTAAAAACTTGCTACAAGGGCAAGTTCAGAGGGTAGCGATAAATGGAGAGTACTCGGAATGGTCCAATGTGGAAAGTGGGGTCCCTCAGGGTTCTGTCCGGGGACCAATCCTATTTAATTTATTCATAAATGATCTGGAGGATGGCATAAACAGCTCAGCATTTACGGGCGATACTAAGCTAAGCAGGGCAATAGATTCTCCGCAGGATGTGGAAACCTTGCTAGAAGATCTGAACAAATTAACGGGGTGGGCAGCTACATGGCAAATGAGGTTTAATGTAGAAAAATGAAAAATAATGCATTTAGGTGGCAAAACATGAATGCAATCTACTCACTAGGGGGAGAACCTCTGGGGGAATCTAGGATGGAAAAGGACCTGGGGGTCCTAGTAGATGACAGGCTTAGCAACGGCATGCAATGCCAAGCTGCTGCAAGCAAAGCCAATAGAATATTGGCATGTATTAAAAAGGGAATTCACTCCAGCGATAAAATAATAATACTCTCACTCTACAAGACTCTGGTCCGGCGGCACTTGGAGTATGCCATCCAGTTCTGGGCACTAGTCCTCAGGAAGGATGTGCTGGAAATGGAGCGAGTACAGAGAAGGACAACAAAGCTAATAAAGGGACTGGAGGATCTTAGATATGAGGAAAGATTACAAGCACTGAACTTATTCTCTTTGGAGAAGAGATGCTTGAGAGATGATATGATTTCAACGTACAAATACCATACTGGTGACCCCACAATAGGGATAAAACTTTTCCGTCAAAGGGCATTTAAAAAGCCTCGCAGCCATTCACTAAAATTAGAAGAAAAGCGATTTAACCGGAAACTGTGTAAAAGGATCTTTACGGTAAGAGCGGTAAGAATGTGGAATTCTCTTCCACAAGCAGTGGCTTCAGCAGGGAGCATAGATAATTTCAAACAACGATTTAGGCACCTAAATGACCACAACATACAGGAATAAACAATGTAATATTCATATAAAAGCGCACACACAAAGGTTGGATTTGATGGACTTGTGTCTTTTTTCAACCTTACCAACTATGTAACTATATAACTATGTAACTTTGGTTGTATCAAAGCATATTTAAACTCAAGAACATAAATGTAGTACATGGCAGCTTACCAGTCCTTAGTGGTGATGACTGCATTTTTGGTTACTTTTTTCTTTATTCCTTATTTTTACCTGGTGACCTGGCCAGTAAATACTTCCTGTCTTAGAGTGGCTACACTTACTTCTCCACTGTATTTATGGAGAAGCAACATAGCCATCCTTTGACATCAGCATTGTCAAGCTGTGTAGAAGGTAGTGTTATATGGACTAGTAGATTTATATGGATAATTCAAGCCTAACTCCAGATAACGTATGTTACTAAACTGAGGACCCTATATCTGGTCTCCCACAGTACGCAGAACATGGAAATGCAATTATTTTAATAAATATAAATACCTTCTCTTATCGGCAGCCTTGTAACTTCTATCGGTGTCTGATTAAAGCTTGCAGGAGGAGTTAGGAGGATTGTCCTACAAGGCTGCAGGACCCTTGCACAGTCTGGACAGTGCTGATTGGCCCTGTGCTGATCACATGCACTCTCCAAAGAAAAAAAACAACTCTCTAGCAATACACACCAAACTGAGCATGTGCACCTTGCCCCAGGGCTCTGTTCTATCAGCAGATGGATTGGGCACATTGGAAGAAGGGGGGATCAGAAAAGACTGGATCGAACAGCTTTTTTTTTACAGAATGTGGAGGATTAGCCCCTTAGGTTCCACTGTGAGTATAACAAGCATGCTTTACTGCATATACAGACTGATTTTACTGCTGTGGGTTTAGTAACACTTTGAGTAGCTACAGAAACTGTTTTTTTTCCTTTTATAAAAGCTGACCATTGTAAGCACCCTTGCCAGCATTAAATAACCCCAGCCCTCTAATGGTCACTGTTGCTAGACAGCTGGGCCTGTTAATGGACATTAAAAAAAATAGCAGACATACTGGCCAAACTAACTAGTAATAAAACTACTGTAGATCTCAAGGGAGACTCAGAAAGACAAAGGCTATGTTAAAGCGTAACTAAAAGCACAAATACTTAGTATAAGGGTTTGACTCCTGCACGGTCCCTCGCCAAGTGCCTGCACCTTCTGCCTGGGTTCTCCTGGGTGCTGGTCTTCAGTCATTTTGATTGGCAGGCTCATGAGTGGGAGTGCAGTTATCCCAGCACATTGCCACATGCGCTGCTCAGTGTAAATTCCACAGAGGATTGCGAACAGGCAGCTAAGTGTACTTTATTGCAGAAGAGACATTGCATGCCTTCTGCAATAAAAGGCCTGCTTGTTTGCAATTTTTGACATTTACGGTAGTTCCAATTTAATGGTAATTACAAACTGCATCATATATGTCATTTTTCATTCTGTTCTTAGCAGGGACGGCCCAAAGGTCCGTTAGAGGCGCTGGGCGCTGCCCCCTCTCTCCTCGCCACCCCTATATGGTAATGGATAGATTCATGCATAGCATAAATCTATCCATGGCCGCCGCATCCGCCCCCAATTCATGCGTCTGGCCCCTTTCAGGTCACCGGGTGCACGAATTACAGCAGTCAGGATTTTTTTTTTGAAGCACCTGATTAGAGCCACAGGCTCTAATAGGCTTCAAAATAGGATGGATTCAGGACGCTGAGGACGCGTCTGGAGCCCACCCAGGTGTGTTGCAAAAGTAGTTTCAGTTCCTGCAGGGGGGGGGGGGGGGTTGGTTGTTTGCTGCCTCCCCAAACAAAAAAACATCAGCCGCCACTGGTTCCTAGTTACACTTTAAGCAGGCCATATTGATTAAAATATATTAATTCTTCATTATTATTGATCGTATCTGCAGGGTCAAATTTTTTTTGGGACCAACATCCAAAATCCAGGACTGCAGACACTCTGGAACTGTGAGCAATTAAAGCAATAAAAACCTGTGTAGTTTTTACCTTGCAGCAAGATAGGGGTTAATAGCATATTTGTGTTCTCACTAAATAAAATATTTGATCAGAACCGGTAACTTGCTATCTTGACTTTCAGTTATCTAAATGCCATGCTCCTAATCACACCATTCTTTCCTCCTTTTGCATAGCTCTGATATAGCTCACAGAGCCAATCAGAATAAGGTTTTCATCCTCACATTACTATCATTTTAGTTAATTAGCTGAGCCCCTGCAAGAGTCTCAGTGTAAATATCATTTTGGCAGTTTAATAACAGCGCTGACTCACTTTAGGCTCCTACTGAAGCTTAGTAATGAGGACTTCTTGTTGGCAAGTGCGTCACCTACTGGCAAGTAGTCTCTAGTGCAACAGATTGTGTGTAATGGAATGAATGTATGTTTCTGCTGAATGCACAAGGGTTTAAAAAGGAACACTGTGATATAGGGAAAAGGGAAAGCTGATTAAAAGTTGAATAATTTCTGCAGCAATTAAAGGGACATGACATTAACTTGCTTTTATGAAAAAGATTGGCAAGTCTTCTTTTTCACACACAAGCAAGATACCCAGGATTGGTTTCATATATATATATATATATATATATATATATATATATATATAAAGTCCTTTCTACCTATAGCAATCAGTAAGGTTTACCCTGGTACTCTAATTAAAATGTGCATTGGAACTAAAATAGTAAGATTCTGATTGGCTAATATTGGCTATACAATATGTTTAGCCTTTTGGTTTACATATTACATACATATACAATGTGTATTGTTTCTGATATTTTTCCAGAGCATTTTTATATATTCAGCATACATAAAGGTTTAATGTAAGAATATGTTCCTCTAATCATAGATATAATGCTAGTACTACTCATTTACCTATTTCATGCTACATTGATAGAAATAATGACTTCAAATTACAGGTTTTCTAAGCCACATCGTATAGGATTGACTATGACAGTCATGTTTACCCTAATACAATCAATGTGTCTGCAGTACAGGGTTTGCTACACTCAAGCTGACTTGGGACAATTAGAAGAAGTCCACACTGTCCAGAAATTATAGGGAATCAGTGCAACAGGCTCCATCGTGCTCTGTTATATAATACTTACCTTTTTTTCATATACTTAAAGGGTAACTCCACTTTCGTAGGACAAAAAATAGCTAATAAAAAATAATAATACAGCATATACAATTGCAACACAAGTCATATTGTAATTTAATGTTATTAAAAATGTCCAGAATGTGTACAGAATACCCCCCCAGATATGCCATTTCCTGCTTGTGTGATTGGCTCGCTGATTTTCCCAGAAGTCTACACTAGGATACAAGTCAAATTTCAGGCATCCCCTGCAACAAATATGTCATTTTTTACATCAAATTTGTCAAAATCCCTTTTCATTTAACCAGCGAATGCAGAGATCTCCCTTGTTGCGCTGCCCCCCCCCCTTCATCATAATACACAGATTAGCGATGCAGCCAATGGTTGCTCATGCTAATCAAATGCTGGTTTTCCAGCAGGAATGTTCAACGGAATCTGGTCATCAGACTGACTTTTGTTAAACAGACAGTGGCACACATTTTGAAAATCAACCGGTACCCTATGAACTGGCCAATTTTCAGTCTGTTGTATACCAGCCTTTAAACTCTCATCCACAATCAGTAAAAAATACGAAAAGGGTTAAAATTGTCTTAACAGATCGCTAACGCTTTTCAAGTGCCAGCATTTCTTGCTCAAGGTGCTGACAGTAGGCGTTTTCATACTGCTCACAGCAGGCGTATTTACTAAGATTATTTAAGATTCTGCTGAATCCTCATGCTTGGAAGAGACTTGAGTTTGCAAGGTTTTATCAGATGCCAAGGTTATACACTGGGTTTATTATTAGATTACTTATCAACAAGTTGTTTGCATTGCTTATTTTATTTATTACGTAATGAATTCCTTTCTTACATTGATAGTAGTTATATTCTAGGTTACTAGACTATATCAGTTACCTCAGTTAGAGCATGGCAGTGCCTTTTTTTTTTCAATAACAAACCTATGCACTAAAGCAACTCACCTAAGATGCACCTGCACTGCAATGCACCACAACATCTGAAAAAGTACTATCATGCATTGTGATTGTGCAGCATCAGGCAAAATAGTGCATGTCTGGTTTTGATCAATTTGATTCATGCCTTACCACAACCCATATGCAATAACGCACTGCAGCGGACCTCACAGGTCTGAATAGGACCTAGAAATGACACTTTTAAAATTGTTCTTAAAGATTTGCTAATGGACTGATTTGTATTTAGATACATGTGAAGCCCAAGGAAACAAAAATATCAACATGTATGCATCATTTGCCTTTTGGCTATTTTACCTTTGCATTCATCCAGTTGCACAATTTCAAGGCAGGCGACTTGTGGGAATTGCAAATTGCCATAGATTATTTTATTAACACAAATTTGCATATTATTCCTGAAAAAAAACTTTGTTCCTACCTGGGTAAAAAAAAAAGTTTTACCAGCTGGAGCTATCTTCCCTTCCGCCATTGCATCAACCATTGTTACCATTCATGCTGGTACCTTAAAAGTCTGAATAAATACTTCTTTAGGATGATAAAACTTTTTACTAATATGCTCTCTCTATTGCTTTTCCATGAATGCATGCAATGCATAGCCTTTGTGACACCCTCCTATGGAGAAGATGCAATCCAGGTGCTGATAAATTGATTCTACTTAAGAAATTGCCTCATTTCCTCTTTTGTAAGAATTCTTTCTGATTCATCATTATCATATTTAAGTAGTGTCACCTTTTGTCTTTTTGCCTGTTCACTGTTCTTCTTCCTGTTATTTTTCTTTTTCAGACCCCACAAGTTTTTCCTGTTTTACTTCCTGATTCTCAGCTTCCCTTCTAGAAGGGACTTTCTCTTCTGGGACAGCTTTCCATGCCTCCTGTTGTTCTGCCCCAGGTTTATTCTCTGCTGCTTTTCTTTCTTCCTTTGGGTACTGCGCATATTAATTACCTGGATTTTTGGCATAAGATTGCATCTTTTGTCCATTCTCTGGAAACACAACCTTCCTCGCTGCGAGTAGCACACCACACTTTCCAGCATTATACATTTTTAGGTTCGTACTTCTGCAAATTCCTGCAGAAAATACCAGTGCCATCACAGAAAATGTTCCTATGGATCTTCACCAATTTGAACCTAGTTGGAGGGTGGTTCACAACAAAATAATATTTAGCAGTATTTAACCAAACTTATTCCAATTTTTGCCCATGGATCTTCATTTTGAGAATAACCCTTTCAGAAAAAGGGCAATGTCTTCTACTGGTACATAGAGTAAATATCTTTTTTAATACCACAGCAATTCCCCCCTTACAATGTGCAATAATCTTTACTGCTTCCAAATACTTGTCCCCACAACCCCTCTTAATCATGAGGAGCAAGTCTTTATAAATTTCTTCCACAACCAACACAACGTTAAAGACCCTCTGTCTCTGATAAGCCACTTTCTTAAAGAATTTTTCTCACAAGGAACTCTAAATCCTTCTCACTGTCATAATCCTTGGTCAGCAAGAACTGCACCACATTCTTGACGCATGCATACTCTGGAACATTAAAGCCTTCTGACAATAAAATTATCTCCTCCGTAGATTACGCCATGCTTGCCTAAACTTCTTCCAGGAGACCTAGAGAAGCTACCACTCCTCTGGGTCCTTAGCAAAGTTCACCCCAAGAGCAGCATGCAGCAATCATAAGCTGAAATGCAATCTATTACATACTACATGCAGCTATTTCAGGCTTTTTTTGCCCCTTATAAGTGCAGTGTATGGAAACCATGACTTTTTTGGGGTAGAGTTTAGGACCCAACAAGACAGTATAACTTTACAGGTTATGATGAGAATGGACTAAAGGATTTAAAAATCCCTCTAACAGAATCAGTATGCAGCACAAACAGAAGGTATGCAGGTCTCATTCCATCACATATCCTACAATTAAGAGTACTTTTCCTCAGTTCAAGACAGTGGGTTCTATAATATTACTATTAGGCTATATTTGCATTATATACCTGCAGTTCTGGATGTGCATCTGGCTGTTGGGGCATAAAGTAATTTTTCCATGGCCCCACACACTATCCTGGGATCAGGAATAATCCAGTCATTTTTGGGATATATGAATCGGACATGTTTTAAGCCATGTTCTGTTCTAAGAAGGCTTTACTGTGCTATAAAAGTTTTTTTGAAATCCACTGCAGCAAGAATTCAGGCAGAATCTCACCAGGTCATTGAGAGTATTCTTTGTAGTCTGTGCTGTTTAATGTTTTTTAGCTTTCTACTTCATTTATAACCAATCAAAATCTTGCAAAACAAGTTTGAATCTGTATGGTTAATGTGAAAAATCTCTTAGCATCAACATAAATTTTAAATCTAATTTTTAGCTGTTCTTGGTACAAATATACAATGTAAGATGTTATTGATGCAAACTGAAGTCCCTCTACTGGATCTTCGAAAAAACTTGACATTGACTATTAAAAAAAAGAAAAATGACATTGATTTATGTGACTACTGATAAACACAGGCGTGGGAGGATGAGGAGAGGACATGGGGGGTTTGCTGTGTGATCGATGACCAGGAGCATGAGGAGAGGATGTCGGGGGGCTGTGTGATCAGTGAGTGGGAGTAAAAGGAAAAGAAGCTGGAGCTGTGTGATCGGAAATACCGACAGTGTTGCTTTATTGAGAGTGTTGGTGGGGAGCTGCTGAGTACTGAGAGGTCACTGTGAGTGCTGAGGGAGGGGTCACTATCTTGGTACATTCCAATCAGTTAGAGGAAACAACTAGTGCTCAAAATAAAATTAGTTTTTTTTCCCTGGATTATCCCCATTATGTTAGTGGATAACATGTCCAATAGGAGTGGCGGTGTGACTCAGTGCACATCCTGCGCCATGTACAGTATATATTTCTTGAACAACCATTTCAGAGTGAATACTGCTGCGCAAAATGTGACCAAATTGTTTTATTGCAAACCCGGATCTTGAATTTAAAGAATCAACTAGTGAAACACAGTGACGCATCGACAACCTGAAAAGGAGTATGACATTTTCCTGCCAGGTGCTGGTTGGTGCCAGTATAGAGGAGAGTGGTGATATGGAGATGCAGGCAACAAAGGAGGGTAGTTGGGTGACAGTTAGAAGATGGGGTAAAGGGAAAAGTGTTAGAGAGGCTAGTCATGAGCTGACACATTCAAATAAATACTCCAGGTTGCGTGATTTTGGAGATATCAGTTCAGGAGTGGCATTGCTGGAGCAGTATTTCTCCTAACTGCCAGAAAAATAACTCCTCCAGGTACAGGCAAAGTTAAACAAATACTGGTGGTAGGGGACTCAATTACATTGTATTAGAAGGACAGATAGAGCAATCTGTCACAAAGACCATGATGGCCTAACAGTATGTTGTTTGCAGGTATCTCAGGTTTGGCACATTGTGGATTTGATGAGCAGGTTGTTGGACGGGGCTGAAAAGAACCCAGCTGTCATGGTACATATTGGTACAAATGACAAAGTTAGAGGAAGATGGAGTATCCTAAAAAAAATATTTCAGGGATCTAGGTGCTATAGTAAAGAGAAAGGCCTCCAAGGCAACATTCTCAGAAATACTGATGGTACCTAGAGCCACACCAGAGAGGTAGCAGGAGCTTAGAGAACATAATTAGCTGAGGATCTGACATAAGAAGGGGGATTTGGGGTTCGTGGGGAACTGGGCTGGCTTCTTGGTGGGTTACTAGCTCTGTAGCAGAAAAGGATTGCACCTAAATGGGGAGGGTGCAGCTGTGTTGGGAAAGAAGATGACCAGAAGATTGGAAGAACTTTTAAACTAGGCAGTGGGAAAGGGATTGGAGAAGGCTATACCAGCCTGTGAGAAAGGGTCAGAAGCTGCAGATGTGGGCAAAGTTGGTAGTGTAACTAGAGTACTTAATGGATAAGTCCACCTTTAGTTACATGTTACACCCATATTTAGGCTGTAACAGGTTAGATGTTACTAACTGAGCACCTCCTGCAACAAGTGGTAAAATAATAGTGAGTGTATGTTACAGGCCCCCTAACCTGAAGGATGTAGAAGAGACTGATCTCCTCTCACAGTTAGAAATGGTGGAAAGGCAGGGCAATGTTATTATTATGGGGGTCTTTAATTATTCTGATATTGACTGGGCAGATGGAACTACTTACTCATCTAAGGCTTATTATTTCTTGAATATCTTGCTGGACAATTTCATGTGACAGTTGGTGAATGCTCCAACTAGAAGTAATTCTCTGCTAGACCTACTAATTACAAACAACATATAGCTGATTGCAGATGTGAAAGTAAGGGATAACTTAGGAAACAGTGATCATAGAGCAATTACATTCTCTGTAAATCATGGAAAAGGAGACATGACGGTAGGACAAGAACATTAAATTACGAAAGGGCCAACTTTACTAAGCTGTGCATCATACTACATGACATTAATTGAGATCAAATTCTAGAAACAAAGAACATGGAGGAAAAATAGGAGTGTTTTAAAGACATATTAAATAATGGCATTAGCCAGTGCATTCCAATGGGCATAATATGAAAATCTTGTCCTTTAGAAAATATAAGGCCAAAGGGTCAATGTTGGCATTCCAGCAGTACAAAGAATACAATAAGAAATGTTATGGCAGCTAAAATAGATTATGAGAGACACAAAGTGGAGGAGAGTAAAATCCCCAACATTTTTAAAGTATATTAACAGTAAAAAGGCGAGGTCAGAGCATAATGGTCCCAGAAGGGATGATCAGAGAAGTTGGTCACAAGTAACAGGGTTTCTTCCCCTCAGTTTTTACAAAGCAAAAGGAGTGGTATAATAAACAAGACAGTATTGTTAGTAATGTAACCTGGAATGTAACCTTATGGCTAACAGACGCTAGTGTTCCAAAAAGACTTGAAAAACGTAATATGAATAAATCATCAGCACCAGATGGCGTACACCTGAGCGTCCTCAAGGAACTTAACCAAGTTTAATCAGACCCTTATTCCCAATCTTTAAGGACAGGTTATTAACTGGAATGGTACCAGTTGATTGACGAAAAGCAAACTTGATACCGGTATTCAAAAAAGGGACGAGATATAAATGGAAACTACAGACTAGTCAGCCTAACATCAATATTATGTAAACTATTGGAGAGATGATAAGGGACCACATCAAAGAATTTGCTGATGCTAATAGTATTGTTAGTCATAACCAGACCGTTCTTGCCTGACCAACCTGTTAACATTCTATGAGGGGGTAAGCTGTAACTTAGACAGAGGAAGGCCTGTGGATGTGGTTACATGGATCTCACTATAGCAGTTGATACAATACCCCAAAAGCGTTTAATTTACAAATTGAGGTCTGTTGCTGTTGGATAGAAAACTGTTTACAGGAACCTGTTCAGATGGTGGTGATAAAAAACATATCTTCTGAATGGTTTAGAGTTGTAAGTCCGGTATCCCAGGGCTCTCTGATGAATCCAATTCTGTTTAACTTGTTCATAAATGGTATTCAGGTTGGTATAAAAAGTTCAATCTCATTGTGAAAAAGAAACATCATCAATGACAGCCTTTACATTTCTCTCAGGAAATCTTGGCATTAATTCTATTAATCTTGGCATTTTTTTTATTATGCCAATGCCAGTTGTTTACTGCTTTATATTCATTGGCAAAACTGTGATTCAATCATTAGTGTTGATTAGTAAATTGGGATAGAGGTTAAAGCCCAAGTTTACATTTTATACATGTTCTAAATTGTATTTAAAGCCCAACTCTGGGAAACATTAATTTTTTCCCTTGCAATACAGGTGCAGCTCATTTACTGTATGGACTCTGAAAAGGACTTTTACTTACCCAAACCTCCACTCCCACAGCAGATGTTGCTCCCCCAAGTGCTGATGCTGGACTGCCCCTTGGAGTCCTCACATCCAATGCAGGGTTATGGACCTTGTATTTGTTTTGATGATGTCAGAACCTTAGACCTCTGGAGCATGGGGCAGAGGACGCTGCAGGAACTGGTCTAGAAGTGTAAAGGAGAAGAGTATTGGGAAAGTAAATCTTTTTTTTCCATATCCCCGTAGAGTCTAGACCTACACAAGCAGTTAACCCTTGCAGTGGGGCCCACTGCAAGGAAGATTTTTCAGGTTTCCTGGAGTTCAGCTTTAATTGCCTTTGTCACCTATTTTTATGCATAAATAAAAGACAGTTTTTTGGCACGATCAGTCATATTTTCAATATTAATGTAAAAATTTCACAATTTCTGCCAGGGTATGCAAACTTTTGAGAACGACTGTAGCTGCTAGGCTTGCTTTTTCAAGAGATCCAACCATCACCTCAAAAAAACAATATGTGGATGATGCCTACAGCTGCAGGCATCATCCCAGTATAACTGCCCAAAGGTCAGTGATGTACAGGTACGTCGCTGAAGCTCAAGTGGTTAAGGTAAGAGACCAACTTGGCATTTGTCAACTATTCTCTGTGCAGGATGGAAAATTAAAAATACCTTTTTCAAAGAGAACCCTCCAGGATGATGGATAACCTAGCCATCCCTATGTTATGATAAATCGGGAATGAGGAATTTAATAGCCACCATAGATAGTGGAATGGGAATTTAATTAAGCTGGTCTCTCCCACTTTTCTGTAGTATGTCCAGGCTTGGAGGACCGCTGAGTTAATTGGTTGACCATTATAATCGTTGTTATGTCCCCAGGATGTAAACATGACTAGGGAGCATTGGCTGCCCTCTGAGATACTGTATATGCTTGTTCTAATTTACTCCAGTGTTTTGGATGTGATGGATGGAATAAAAACCTAATCTGATCTAGGAGGGTAGCCATATAGTAGTCCTTAATGCCAGGTAAACCCGATCCCACCACTTTCCAATTTTTTATAAACATTTTATGGGGGCATCTAGCTTTTTGTCCATCCAGACAAATCTAGAAATCAGACATTGCATAGTTTTAAAAAAGTTGTTAGGCATAGATATAGGGATTACCCTAAAATAGTAGGGAATTTTTAGGAGGACTAACATCTTAAAGGCAAGCAGTTCTCCAGACCAGGACAAGTAGTATTTTTTTCAATCTTTCCAATTCTCATTGTATGGTATCAATAAGTGGTTGAAAAATTGTTTTGCATAAATTACGGAGAGGAGAGGTGAGGGTGATTCCTAGATACTGCGGTGACTCGTGCGACTATTGGAAGGAGAGTTGTGAATATAGGGAGAGTTTCGTAGCTGAATCTATATTTATGCCTAGGATACTGGACTTGGTTTCATTGACTTTATATTAGTAAACGCTATTAGTAAAGTTACAATACTTTGTGTGCATTAGACTGGGAAAAGTCAAAATAATCCCATCTGCAAAGCGCGTTATAGTGTGGGGACAATTTCCAATATTATCCCTGTAATGTACATATGGTTTCAAAGTTTTTCTTCCAGGGGCTCCATAAATAAGGCGAAGATGAGGGGAGACGTTCATTCTGTGAACACAAGTATAAAATGTCGAAAATGCCAAGTGTATTTCTCCAACAAGGACATATTTGTGTAGGACCCTTGATAAATATCCCCAATGGATTCTGTCAAAGACCATCTCTGCATCCATTATCAGCAGAGAAGGCCCTCAGAAGACACCAGTGTATAAAATTTAAGATGCCTCTTGTTGCATCTGGGGCTTGATGCCCAAGTATGAAGCCTACTTGGTAGTATTTTATCAATGGGAGTAAGAAACAAGTTATACTGTTTAAGAAAGGGTTTGGGTACATTTTTTAATTTATGTTTAGAAGAGAAATCGGTCTGATAGTTTTTGCCAAAACCAGCTCTTTCCCTTCCTTAGGTAGTGTAATTATTGTAGATGATAACATCTTCGAGGGGAATGAAGCAGAGGATACAGCAGTATGGTAGACCCTCTCTAAGTAAGGGGACAGCAAGACAGAGAAGAGTTTGTAATATTCAGAGGAGTATGGTATATGTCTGGGCCAGGTGATTTATTATGTAATAATGATTCAATCTATAAAAGAAGAATTGCGCTAGGTGCATAAATAGTGAATAAAAATAAAACAATTAACAAAATAGCTGTGACAAGAGTCCTGCTGCTGAACACTATAAACCCGATATAAGGCAAAAAAGGTGTATGGATAATAAACAGTGCAGCGCTGGACATAAATCTAAATAAATTACTATACCAACCAATGATAATAACATAAATGAAAGTGACATCAAATAAAAGTGATAATATTCTAATAAAATGCTGCGAGCAATCAGTACTAATAATAAACCACTGATGTGATAATACCCATCAGTGGAAAATAAGTGCTCATAAAACCTAAATATAATCTGATAAAAATGTTCAAATAAAGTAATAAAGTCCAAGAAATTATCCAAAGAAGGTGTGAGATAAAGAGTGCAGGATTCAAATCCAGTATTCCACTTGATAGTGTCGCCCACCACCGGGAGAAAAAATGGAGGCTTACCAGAAAGCCTGTGACCGCCCTTACTCAGGGGAGTCAAAACAGGCTTAGTAGATCACCGTTGATATCCTATTAGGATTGCAGCTGATGTTCCTCAGACCTCTTTCCGCGATGGCTTGTCAGCAACAGACGCTCAGGAGAGTGTGGTCACAGGATGGTTCATGCAGCCAAAACTCCAGCAAGGGTGAATCATATCAAAAAAGAAAGAGGAACTCCAATAGTGCAGAGAGCCAAGTTCCATTTATTTAAAAAAACAGATAAAATAGCAGATACACTGCATAAGATCGCATATATAATGCCAATAACAATGCCAATAAAAAAACTAGCAGCTATTTATTTTCTTGGACTTTATTACTTTATTTGAACATTTTTATCAGATTATATTTAGGTTTTATGAGCACTTATTTTCCACTGATGGGTATTATCACATCGGTGGTTTATTATTAGTACTGATTGCTCACAGCATTTTATTAGAATATTATCACTTTTATTTGATGTCACTTTCATTTAAGTTATTATCATTAGTTGGTATAGCAATTTATTTAGATTTATGTCCAGCGCTGCACTGTTTATTATCCAATAATGATTCAATAACACCATCTATTTCTTTGCTGGAGAAGGGTTTATTTAAAATCTTCAGGTCATCCTCCCCTATCTTACTGTAGGTAGAGAGAGTTAAGGTTAAGGATTTGAGCTATCATCTTTGAGATTACAGAGTTTGCTAAAATAAACACCGAATGCATCAGCAATATCTTGAGAATTATACATTTTACATCCTGTGAGTGGATGAAACATACAGTGCCTTGCAAAATTATTCACCCCCTTTTTCATGTTTTGTTGCCTCACAACCTGGAATTAGCATGGATTGTTTGAGGATTTGCATCATTTAATTTACAGAACATGCCCACAACTTTGAAGATTTTTTTTTTTTTTTATTGTGAAGCAAACAACAAATAGGACAAAATAACAGAAAAAGTCAATGTGCATAACTATTCAACCCCCTAAATTCAATACTTTGTAGAGCCACCTTTTGTGGCTATCATAGCTCCAAGTCGTTTTGGATAAGTCTTTATGAGTTTGCCACATTTTACCACTGGGATTTTTGCCCATTCCTCCTTGCAAAACTGCCCAGCTCCTTCAATTTGGATGGTTTGTGCTTGTGAACAGCAATCTTTAAGTCTGACCAAAGATTTTCTATTGGATTGAGGTCTGGGCTTTGACTAGGCCATTCCAACACATTTACATGTTTCCCCCTAAACCACTCAAGTGTTGCTTTAGCAGTATGTTTGGGGTCATTGTCCCGCTGGAAGGTGAACCTCCGTCCTAGTCTCAAATCACACACAGAGTGGTACAGGTTTTGCTCAAGAATATCCCTGTATTTAGCACCATCCATCTTTCCCTTAGCTCTGACCAGTTTCCCAGTCCCAACTGCTGAAAAACATCCCCACAGCATGATGCTGCCACCACCATGTTTCACTGTGGGGATGGTGTTCTTTGGGTGAGGTGATGTGATGTGTTGGGTTTGCGCCAGACATAGTGTTTTCTTTGATGGCCAAAAAGTTAAATTTTAGTCTCATCAGACCAGAGCACCTTCCTCCATACATTTTGGGAGTCTTCCACATACCTTTTCCCAAACTCAAAACATGCCATTTTGTTTTTTGCTGAAAGTAATGGCTTTCTTCTGGCCACTCTGCCATAAAGCTCAACTCTATGGAGTGTACGGCTTATTGTTGTTCTATGTACAGATACTCTAGTATCTGCTGTGGAACTCTGCAGCTCCTCCAGGGTTACCTTAAGTCTCTGTGCTGCCTCTCTGATTAATGCCCTCCTTGCCCGGTCCGTAAGTTTTGGCGTGTGGCCATCTCTTGGCAGGTTTGCTATTGTGCCATGTTCTTTCCATTTGGTTATGATAGATTTGATGGTGCTTCTAGGGATCATCAAAGATTTGGATATTTTTTATAACCTAACCCTGACTTGTACTTCTCAACAACATTGTCCCTTACTTGTTTGGAGAGTTCCTTGGTCTTCATGGCAATGTTTGGTTAATGGTACCTCTTGCTTAGGTGTTGCAGCCTCTGGGGCCTTTCAAAAAGGTGTGTATATGTAATGACAAATCATGTGACACATATATTGCACACAGGTGGACATCATTTCACTAATTATGTGACTTCTAAAGGTAATTGGTTGCACCAGAGCTTTTTATGGGCGTCATAACAAAGGGGGTGAATACATACGCACATGCCAATTATCATTTTTTATTTCTGAAAAATAGTTTTATGTATATATTTTTCTAATTTTACTTCACCAACTTAGACTATTGTGTTCTGATCCATATAATTCAGATTAAAAAAACATTGAACTAAAGGGTGTAATGTAACAAAATAGGTGCAAAGCCAAGGGGGTGAATACTTTTGCAAGGCACTGTATATGGTATTTTCTGTTTAGAAATGTTCTCTTTAATTTGATTGGCTAGCAACATGCCAGTTTTATTGCCGTTATGATATTGATTCAAATTCAGAATCATAAGTGGCAATTATTTTGGCAAAGTAACTGTCAGGGCTGGGCTCAGCTGTCCGCTAATTGCCATCTCCCATCTCTCTCTCCACAGTTACCCAGCTGTTGATTCTGCTCGTCAGTCCTGCCTACTTAAAGTCGTCCAGCTCACTTGATCTCTGCCTTCGCCTTTGTCAACATCACAGAGACTTTCTCCTGCATTCCTGTTGAAGACTTGCTCGGCTGACATTCCTTCTAGCTCCTGATCCTGCTTGCTGTACTACTACGTTTATCTCTGGCTCTCTGACATTTGCTTGGCTGACTACCCGATCCAGTTACTGAACTCTGGCTTATTTTGACTACACTTACTCTGTTTACCTTATTATTATTATTATTATTAAACGAGTGTGATTTAACTTTACTTCTGTCTCAGTCTGATTCGTGGTTCCTGATAGTAACAACATCCAAAGTTTGTTTTTCGCCCTTGTTAATTTTGTGCTAATGGATTAAGAAGGATGTTTTGTTATTAGACTGTTCCAGATATTGAATTGTAGAAAGAAGGTCATTAAGCTGCTGTGTACTTCACTTTTTTGCAATGTCGCTCATTTTAAGGGGAATACCCCATACAAAAGCCTTGTGTGTATTCCACAGTGAGAGGTCAGCAACAGAAGATTTGTTTAAAGCGGAGTTCCACCCAAAAATAGTACTTCCGCTTTAAGGGAAGGTGATCCCCTGACATGCCACATTTGGCATGTCATTTTTTGGGAGGGGGGAGCGGAAACCAGGTCCCACTTCCTCCTGGGGCTCCGCGGCGCCCAGCGGCACCGGAAGGGAGATCACCTCTCCCCCCTCCCACTCGGCAATCATCTGGGACACGTCACAGGTCCCAGATGATGGCAAGGCCAGTCACATCACACAGCGCCGCTCGCACATGCGCAGTGCATGCCCATAGTGACAATGCCGGCGCCGCAGAGAGGAGGGGGAGACGAGCGAGGAAAGGTAAGTGTCAGATTATTAAAAGTCAGCAGCTGCAGTATTTGTAGCTGCTGACTTTTAATTTTTTTTTATTGGAACTCCCACTTAAGAGCAAAGAATTTTCTTATATAATTACATAATTTAGTCTTGTTGTCCAGTGATGACATTAGAAACACACTGTTTCACCATCTATTAGCTCTAGTTTCTGTGCCACCTTTCCTCCCTCGCTGTAATGGACTCAGGGACATGATCAGACCAGGTAATGTTATGTATCTCTGAGGAGCTCACACTTTGTAGTAGGAGTTTATCAACTAAATAAATCAAGTATGTGAGGTGTACATGGGAAAAAGTATATAGGCTTTTTCGGTGGAGTGTTGACATCGCAATACGTCATAGAGATTAGATGTTGGGAGAAAGCTCACAAGTGTCAATCTCCAGGATTGATTTCGTAGAAAGTTTGACATGTCAGGAGTTCTGCTGGATATGGCATTGAAGTCTTCGCAAAGTATGACATTACCTTGACTGAGAGAGTTTACACTTTTCGACACTTTTTTCAGAAAGATGAGTTTTTACATTGGGAAGATACACTTCAACCAGCATACATACGGTAAGAGTTTAAATGCCACTGTATTTTTGACCGCAATTAGGATACCTCTATTTTTAGTAGGTGCATTGGAATAATAAATACGAGGGAATTGTCCATGAGAAAATTTAGGGGGATTTTAGGTACTAAAATGTGTCTTTTACAGACAAATGATGTCACATTTAAGTGCACAGGCTTCCTTTCAGACTATATGTCTCTTAGCTGGGCTGTTAAGCTCCTTGACATTAAACCACTTGTCTACTTTTTTTAAATTTTCAGCTTTCAGCACTGTCACACTTTTAATGACAATTGCACGGTCATGCAACACTGTGCCCATATGACATTTTTATAATTTTATTCACAGAAATAGAGATTTCTTTTGATGGCATTTAATAACCGCTGTTTATTTTTTGTATAGTGATAGAAAAATAATGATGGGATTTTTAGGGTGCCAAGAATAGACCAGTAACAAACTGATATATAAATATATCAGATTTATTTATACATAAAAACATCAGGATATCACCATACAGTAACCATATTGTAGATAAACAGCAGTATTTTCTTGCTCTACATGTTTTGCCATACGATGGCTTCCTCAGGAGATAGGTACTGTGTATATGGTATATGATATGATAAATATCCTATCAATAAAGGTTAACGGCTCAGTTGTCTAGAGGACATTGATAATTTGGAGATATCTGGTGTACCACAGCAGCTTGATACTGGAGGGAAGAGATATGTGTGGCGCCATCCTGTGAAGGACTATTACCAGCTTTTGAATTTCATTTTGGAAGTTTGATTTTTTCAACACGAGACAACTGAGAGTCCTCCTTTTTGGGATGAATATTTTAGAACTTTGAGTTATAGACTTTGAAATTTTCTGGCCCATTGCCATTGGAGTTCCTATGTCCCCCTCTGAGGTGCACCAGATAACCAGATACCAAATTATCAATGTCCTCTAGACAACTGAGCCTATAACCTTTATTGATAGGATATTTATCATATCAGTGACCATATATGCAGTACCTATCTCCTGAAGAAGCTATCGTATGGCAAAATATGTAGAGCAAGAAAATACTGCTGTTTATCTACAATCTGGTTACTTTATGGTGAGATCCTGATGTTTTTATGTATAAATAAATTTGATATTTTTATATATCGATTTATTCCTGATCTATCCTTGGTACCCTAAAAATCCCATCATTCTCTTTCTATCTGTATACTTCAACATAGAGATGTGGTGCCGTTGACTATACAACATCCAGCAATATATATAAAAAAAACTGTTTTTATTTTTTATTTTTTGCTAAACAAACGAAAAAAGCCGAAAAGAGACCGAAAATTTAGGAAAAAAACCAAAACAAACATTTTTCATAGTTTGTTATAAAATTTTGCAAACAGGTAATTTTTCTCCTTCACTGATGTGCGCTGATGAGGCGACACTGATGGGCACTGATAGGCGGCACTGATGGGCACTGATGAGGCAGTACTGATGGGCACTGATAGGTGGCACTGATGGGCCCTGATAGGAGGCACTGATGGGCTCTGATGAGGCGGGACTGGTGGGCACTGATGAGGAGGCACTGATGAAGCTGCACTAATAGGCATCACTGATAGGTGGCACTGATGGGCTTTGATATATGGCACTGAAGGGCACTGATAGGTGGCACTGATGGGCATTGATAGGTGGCACTGATGGGCACTGATGAGACGGCACTGGTGGGCACTGATGAAGAGGCACTGATGAAGCTGCATTAATAGGCGGCACTGATAGGCGGCACGGATAGGTGGCACTGATAGGCAGCACTAATAAGAGGCACTGATGGGCACTAATAGGTGGCACCAGTGGGCACTGATAGGCTGCACTGATGGGCACTGATTGTCAGCACAGTTGAGCACTGATTGTCAGCACTGGTGGGCACTGTTTGACAGCACTGGTGGGCACTGATAGGTGGCACTGATAGGCACTGATAGGTGGCATTGGTGGGCACTGATGAGGAGACACTGATGAAGCTGCACTAATAGGCGGCACTGATTGGCACGGATAGGTGGCACTGATGGGCTCTGATATATGACATTGAAGGGCACTGATAGGTGGCACTGATAGGCAGCACTGATAAGAGGCACTGATGGGCACTAATAGGTGGAACCGATGGGCACTGATTTTGCAACACTGGTGGGCACTGTTGGGACTGCACTGATAATCAGCACACTGATAATAATCGCCAATGTCCCTTTAACAAAAGCCGGTTATCGTCTCTCTTCTTCTCTCCTCACACTGTCAGCGTGAGGGAAGAAAAGCCGATACCGACTTTACATCCATGATCAGCTGTCATTGGACACAGCTGATCACATGGTAAAGGGCCGCTGTGATTGGCCCCTTACTCTGATCTGCGATCAGCTGAATCCGAAGGACTCAGCAATCACAGAACGTGCAGGGGGCATGCAGGCAGTGTGATCATGGGAGGACATCCATGTATGCCCTCCCAGCAAAATAAGCCTGCACTGTAGCTCTCTTTTGGCTATAGTACAGGCAGGAAGTGGTTAAAGAAGTAAATTTAACTAGCTATGGGTTGGAGGTGGTCCATAATGGTTAAGTTCCTGTAGTTAGCTGAGGTATAGGAAAATATTAGGTAAGATGTTACCTTGTAGCCAATACTGATGAACAGGGAACTGAAAGGAGGTGAAATTCAGCGGTGTACCCTCAGAAGAAGGGTGCCTGGATACTCTGAGGAAATCACATTCCTTGAATGGTATGTACCTTATATGAACAAAAGAAAACTAAACAAATGGAAAGAATTAGCTATGGTATTACACCAACAAATACTCAAGTACAGATCTGAAACAAACATGAAAAAGAATGATTCTTTGGAAGAATTTGAGCGGAAAACAAACAGCTATATTCTTGGGGTTCAAGTAATGGTAATATTATAGGGCACGAGAAAAGCTTGCCGGAGCTGCAGTTCTAAAAGTACAATCTATAGTACACAGCTAACATCATTCATCCTCTGTACCGTGCCAGTCGGATGATATCTGCTGTGAATCCGAGAATGTTGGATGGTTGACCACCTCATTGTCTACTACTTGCCAGTCTATTAGCAAGTGAGACTTTCCTCCACAGTGGTGATAGTTAAAGTGTTCCCACCATGTGTAACAAGCAGCTTAACTAGATAGCACTAGCAATTTGGAATATGATGGTTGTGTAGCGGCTTAGTAATTGTGGCCAGGTTGTACCGCTATTGCAATGTATGAGGGTATAAGTCATCATAGAGCGAGATGCCTTGCAGACACTCAGTGACTTGGTTTGGATGCCTTGTAAATGCCAATAATTTTTCTTTGACATGGTAGAAATTAATGAGAGCTATCTCTAGGGAGTTGTTCAGGGAGATGTTTGGGCTTTGAAAACCTACGGATGCGATCTATAACAAGCTCTTCAGTTGGTGTATCTTGAAGTCTTCAAGTCAAAGGGCTTCACTGATTCTGGGATACCTCTTATTTTAACATTATTTTGCCTTGAGCAATCTTCCAAATCCTCCAGCTTGTCTTTGAT
The DNA here is from genome assembly GCF_042186555.1 of Aquarana catesbeiana. Taxonomy (NCBI): domain Eukaryota; kingdom Metazoa; phylum Chordata; class Amphibia; order Anura; family Ranidae; genus Aquarana; species Aquarana catesbeiana. The sequence goes on from NC_133336.1 coordinate 115,688,714, forward strand.
CCATGTAATATCATCCTCCCTCCTTCATTACATGTTATCAACTAGTAAGTAAATGTAAAACTGTTCCTGTTACTTATCTGCAAGAGACTGATCATTTGGTTGATGTCGGTGAAGTGGTGGCAAGTCCAATATTCTCAGTTAGTGATACAAGAATATACAAGATCATCTAGAGATGGTATGCACGTATACACGGTGACTGCTGGAATACTTCAGGATTGCGTACAAGCTTTGTGAATGGACAGTGGGATCTGATAAAACACCAACCTCCTAAACCTCTGAGCTTCCTCACCAGAACATACTCTTGTTAGCACATCACCATCCTTTATTCAACTTCATGGACTGATTCATGACAAGTGTGTGAGGAGTTACTTTACACTATTGGAACCCCTCTTTTCTTTATCTGGGTTACTGCTGGAATAATGAATGCACTGAGTTTAGTGGAGGAATCTTTGCCCTTTATTCTCTGTGGATCCATACCAATGATGATTATCCATATGCTCTTGTGTCCTTCCATAATTAGAGGGTTCACACTCTGGGGTAAGAGTACATCCTGATCTTAATGTTGGTGATCTCACAAGGTGGAGGATTACTGTCTGGATCTACTTTTCACAACCACTTTGATGGATGTTTTTCATTTGTCATAGTCCTATCTTGCTATAATTCAGCCAATTGGCTGGTTGGACTTACTGTAAATTATTTTGGACTGTTTTTGTTTTACTGAGTTTTTTGAGGGAAACTTATTCTACTTACTGTCTTATATTTTTTATATCTCACAATGTTTGTTGCAGCTACATCATTATAATATTTTTTTTTATTTACACAAGCGCAATATTGTTCTTTTCTACATGTATCAACTAAATTATTGAATGTAGACATGAATTTCCCCATTTTTTTAGTGTAATTCTATCGACCCTTTCATTACTGATTTTAATTGTTGCACTAAAGTTATAATATATACATGAATGGTGCTTCTCAATGATACAAGCATATCTTTAAGAGCTGTATCTAATACTGGTTGGTTAGTAGTGGGGAATGCAAGTATGGAGCCCTGATGTTCTCTGGTGGTATCTTCCAGAGAGACATCTGTAGCACTCACCTCTGCTGCTGCAGCTGATGGCTGTGACAACCATTGCTTAGATTTTCTGGGCTGTTTGCTTAGGTGAGGCCCAGGAAGTAGAGCCGTTGTGGTACAGTGAGTGAGTATGAGCTTCACCTTGCAGAGCTTCTCCACCCACTGAAGAGAGGCTGCATAGGGGTTTCTGGAGAGCCGCCTCCTATATATTGGTTGCTTTGTCGGATCAGCATGGGGAAGAAATTTGTTATCTTCCCCAGCCTCCCCCACTCCTTGTGTTTGTGGAACAAGTTGGCCCCTGTAGCCTGCAGCCAGAGGAGATAAGGCTTCGCTTGTGTAATGCCCTGTGCTGCTGTAGAATGCCCCAGTGATCCCCTATGGTTCAGAGCTCAGCCTCTATGCTGCCATCTTCTGTGCGCGCTGACCAAACCCCCTTTTTTTAAAGGGGGCTTCCAAAATCTGAAGTCCCTCCAGCAGACCTCTCACATCCACTAAGCCACTGTCCCCATCAACTAAGGGACATGAGCCCTTGGGGACGAGGCTGCCCTGGCAAGGTACCCTCCCCATGTTGAGGGCACATGGCCTGGTATGGGGATAAGCTCACTGCCATTCCCTTTACTGGCCAGTGAGCCTACTTGCTTACTTGGCATGATTGGTCAGTGTGCCTGCCGGCTTGAATAAGGATCTTGCCTTTTTTTTTTTTTTTTTTTTTTTGTGTGTGGCTCCCCTTAAAAATCTGTACCAGTCCATCATCAAGGATAAAGGACTGGTATGGATTTTGAGGGGGGCCCAATGCAGCTTTTTTTGTTTGTATGGGATCCTACTTTAAATGTATTTGCAGATTTGTTTTCAGTTAGAGATCATTTCTTTCACCATATTTGCTCTGAATAGCATTTTACCTGAGTTGGAAAGGAAAGCTGCAGGGGCTTAAAATATTTTGTAATACATCACTGAACATAACCAACAATTATGGCTTACACCCAGACAAGAGAAATTCATATTTATCTCTGTTGTTCAAAATGCTAGAAATAAAAATAGATTTGTGTTCTAGTAGCAACTTTGTGAAATAAAAGCGATTTAGGTGAAATCAAAGAAAGAGATATCATCGGTATTTCACCGCCGGTGATATGGTAAAGGAAGACAGTCAGGGTGAGATGTAAACAGTCAATTTATTAACCATGACATCCCTTGAACGTGATGGAGTGAATATTTTAAATGCCTTCCTCTCAGCACCTAGTGGAGGTCAGACCTTTCTCACTGCAGCCAATGTGATTCTCAGCCTTAGACAGACTCAGCTACATTATGACAGCACCTTATCTGCTGGATTCCATTTCAGCTGCTTGAATCTATTTATCAAATAGTGAAATACTGAAAAAGCTGATGTTGGCCTAACATGGGAAAGCTGCTTTGCTTTAAGGGGAACATTGGCCAACATTTGTATATACTCCTAAACTTGTGAAACCCTATGGAGCAACATCTTGTTTTCATATAAGTAGCACCACATCTTTTGGGGTAAAGTATACCCCCATAATATCCCCATTAGCAGACTCCAGCACTTTTTGCCAGAATTCTCAATCGGATCCTCCGCCCATCATATTAAGCGAGGGCAGATCCAGCTTCCTGGAGCTGGCAGTGCTTTCACCCATAAGTGTGATATCTGTTGGTAACAGGAATGTTGTAATCCAAGCCCACATGCCTGTTGTCACCGCTGTCAATGGCTCTGAGATCATACAGTTGGTTTGCTGCTGATTGTAAAATGGGTACCTGATTTTTAGTAGGGGTCCTGACACATTCTGGGGGTTATTGCTGGCCCTGACACTTGCTGGGAGTTGCCATTGCTGGCCCTGATGCTTGCTGGGATTTACCATTGCTGACCCTGACACTTCTTGGAAGTTATCATTGCTGGCCCTGACACTTGCTGGGAGTTACCATTGCTGGCCCTGACACTGGCTGGGATTTACCATTGCTGACCCCTGAAACTTGCTGGGAGTTATCATTGCTGGCCCTGACATTGCTGGGAGTTATCATTGGTAGCTCCAATGGGGCTTATTTTACTCCCTGTTGGGAGCATCTAGTGCTCTTGTTCCTCATTCCAGCATCCAGGGTGTTGGCTATGGCACTCTCCTTGTCTGTCTGTCCACCTGCAAAGGTGATTAATGTAATCAGTCTCTGGGAGCAAGCCAAACCTGTTATAAGCCAGCCAAACCCTCACTCAAATGCTTGTGATACATGTGTAATTCCTGATCAGGCCCCCTGTCTGCCTTGCTCTGATTGTTTGGATTACCCGTGTATGACTAAATTTGGATTTTAATTATCAATAAAGGTGTTGTATCAGTGTACGGCCGTCCAGGACTCCTTTTTGCTTCTTTTTCCCTGTGTATGACCTTGGACCTGATATTGGACAATTCCTTGAACTCAGTCTGTGTCAGGAAATGTTCCATCCGCTGGTAATATCTGTTATTCGACATGCAGTACTGAGGTCCACCAGCAGGTGTCTCCTGGCAGTTTGGAACTGTCAGGAGAGCCTTTCCCTGTTAATGTTATGTCATCTTTGGGCCGCAGTACTGGCGTCCACCAGCGGATGGATCCTGGCAGTATGGAGCAGGTATTCCCCTCTGCAGACAGGTGTCACCTGACGTTAATTAGCAGAGCTGCAGTATAAATACCTGGCAATTGCACACTTATGTTGCCCTGGTATTGTCCTTGAGCCCTGATCTGCATCCTGTTACCCTGATCCTGTAGCCTGATCCTGTAACCTGTAACCTGAACCCGAACCTGAACCCTGATTCCTGGAACCTGGAACCTGGAACCTGTTGATCCTGTTTCCTGTCCGTTACCTGAACCCTGGACTCTGAGCCTTGTACCTGACCCGTCTCTCCTGTATCCATCCATCCTCTCTTGTCCTGTTTATCTCCCTTCCCAGCTACTGATTCCGTGTTTATGACCCCGGCCTGGCTTGACTACGATTCTGGTACTCCCTCTTGGTACATATGCTGGTTGGTTTTATATCACTGATTGTTTGGTTGTTCACTTGTATTTGTGGTGTGTTCACATATGCATTTTCCTTAAATAAACTTACTTTCACCTATTTATGTCTGGTTCACTCTGTTGCAGTCACACAGTTCTGGTCACATCTGGTTTATGACAGAATACCAGGGCCCTCCCTGACCAGAAGTGGCTGCACTGGGGAACCATTTTGATTCAGTTGGTTGCAAACATGAATGCTGATGAGGTTATTTATTTTTCTCTGCTGGCATCTGAAAGTAGTGATTATTGCCGCCAGGCTTTGAAAGGATGGTCTAGTGACCAGTTGTTTGCCACTATACGCTTGGCTCACTCACTGGTCGATCAGGGTTATATATTGTTTGGGGAGGTGCAGCCTTTGATCAAGATATGTACTGAGCTGGCCCTGCACTGTATTCCAGAGGGCCGTGATGATTTCACTCCTCCTTTTGATTTGAATCAGGTTGTATCCCTAGTGTGGCTTTTTGAAGATGATCCAGCCGATTTTTGTGAGCACTACTCAGCCTGTTCCCCACAGGTGATTGCGGAGTGCATTGTGTCTGCTCAGTCTTTTGTTAGACAGGGAGATTTAAAAGCACAGTTTGTACAACCTATACTTTCAGCATTGTCTGACATGATGCAAGCAGCTCCAGCCAAACAAACCACCTCTGCCACCAAACACCAGCCTACCCAAATGTATGTTTCCCCATCACCTGTGTCAACCACAGTTGCAGCTCAGTATACGCTGCTGCCAACCAAATATTCATATCCAGTCTCTGCTCCCTGTACCTATCCTGCATTCAACCCACCTGTCTCTTCTCAGCTGCCCACAAGCCCACAGGAACTTCCTCCAGCTACTGTTACCTCTTCCCTGCCATATCCCAATCCTCCTTTCCAGTCTGCTGCACCCCTCACCTACAGAGCTTCAGTGGCTAAGCCAAAGAAAAAACGAAAATTTTTTCCAACCAAGACAATCCTGCCAGTAACCCAACCTGCCTCCGCACCAGCTAATCCAACCCAGTCTGACATCCCAGTGTCTGCCTTCCAGCCTGACGTCTCGGTGCATGCCTTCCAGCCTGACGTCTCGGTGCCTGCCTTCCAGCCTGACATCTCGGTGCCTGCCTTCCAGCCTGACGTCTCGGTGCCTGCCTTCCGGCCTGACGTCTCGGTGCCTGCCTTCCGGCCTGACGTCTCTGTGCCTGCCTTCCAGCCTGACGTCTCTGTGCCTGCCTTCCAGCCTGATGTACCTGCCTTCCAGCCTGACGTGCCTACCTTCCAGTCAGATGTGTCCGCCTTCCAGCCTGACGCCTCGGTGCCTGCCTTCCAGCCTGACGCCTCGGTGCCTGCCTTCCAGCCTGACGTCTCGGTGCCTGCCTTCCAGCCTGACGTCTCGGTGCCTGCCTTCCAGCCTGACGTCTCGGTGCCTGCCTTCCAGCCTGACGTCTCGGTGCCTGCCTTCCAGCCTGACGCCTCGGTGCCTGCCTTCCAGCCTGACGCCTCGGTGCCTGCTTTCCAGCCTGACGCCTCGGTGCCTGCTTTCCAGCCTGACGTCCCGGTGCCTGCCTTCCAGCCTGACGTCTCGGTGCCTGCCTTCCAGCCTGACGTCTCGGTGCCTGCCTTCCAGCCTGACGCCTCGGTGCCTGCCTTCCAGCCTGACGCCTCGGTGCCTGCTTTCCAGCCTGACGCCTCGGTGCCTGCTTTCCAGCCTGACGTCCCGGTGCCTGCCTTCCAGCCTGACGTCTCGGTGCCTGCCTCCCAGCCTGACGTCTCGGTGCCTGCCTCCCAGCCTGACGTCTTGGTGCCTGCCTCCCAGCCTGACGTCTCGGTGCCTGCCTCCCAGCCTGACGTCTCGGTGCCTGCCTCCCAGCCTGACGTCTCGGTGCCTGCCTCCCAGCCTGACGTCTCGGTGCCTGCCTCCCAGCCTGACGTCTCGGTGCCTGCCTCCCAGCCTGACGTCTCGGTGCCTGCCTCCCAGCCTGATGTCTCGGTGCCTGCCTCCCAGCCTGATGTCTCGGTGCCAGTGTTCCAGCCGGAAGTGCCGGTGCCTGCTCTCCAGCCTGATGTGCCCGCTCTCCAGCCTGATGAGCCCGCTGCCCAGCTTGATGAGCCCGCTGCCCAGCTTGATGAGCTCGCTGCCCAGCTTGAAATGCCCATGCCTGCTTCCCAGCTTGAAGTGCCCATGCCTGCTTCCCAGCTTGAAGTGCCCATGCCTGCTTCCCAGCTTGAAGTGCCCATGCCTGCTTCCCAGCTTGAAGTGCCCATGCCTGCTTCCCAGCTTGAAGTGCCCATGCCTGCTTCCCAGCTTGAAGTGCCCATGCCTGCTTCCCAGCTTGAAGTGCCCATGCCTGCTGCCCAGCTTGAAGTGCCCATGCCTGCTGCCCAGCTTGAAGTGCCCATGCCTGCTGCCCAGCCTGTTGTGCCACCGTCTGCTGCCCAGCCTGTTGTGCCACCGTCTGCTGCCCAGCCTGTTGTGCCACCGTCCGCTGCCCAGCCTGTTGTGCCACCGTCTGCTGCCCAGCCTGTTGTGCCACCGTCTGCTGCCCAGCCTGTTGTGCCACCGTCCGCTGCCCAGCCTGTTGTGCCACCGTCCGCTGCTCAGCCTGAGGTGCCAGTGTCTGCTACTCAGCCTATTGTACCAATGCCTGTGCCCGCTGTCCAGATTGAGGGTCCAGTACCTGCTGCCTGATCTGATGTCTCGGTACCCGCTGTCCAGTCCGATGAGCCTACTGCCCAGCTCGAGGATCCGGAGCCCGCTGTCTGGCCTGATGTGCCTGCTGTCTGCCCTGAGGTGCCTGATGCCCCGCCTGAAGTGCCTGTGGCCCAGCCTGATGTACCCCCATCTGTTGTTCTGCTTGATGCCATAGACTATGGACAATTACAACCAGTTGGAGCGTCCGGAGGCCCCTCCTTTGAGGGGGGTACTGTCAGGAAATGTTCCATCCACTGGTAATATCTGTTATTCGGCATGCAGTACTGAGGTCCACCAGCAGGTGTCTCCTGGCAGTTTGGAACTGTCAGGAGAGCTTTTCCCTGTTAATGTTATGTCATCTTTGGGCCGCAGTACTGGCGTCCACCAGCGGATGGATCCTGGCAGTATGGAGCAGGTATTCCCCTCTGCAGACAGGTGTCACCTGACATTAATTAGCAGAGCTGCAGTATAAATACCTGGCAATTGCACACTTATGTTGCCCTGGTATTGTCCTTGAGCCCTGATCTGCATCCTGTTACCCTGATCCTGTAGCCTGATCCTGTAACCTGAACCCGAACCTGAACCCTGATTCCTGGAATCGGGAACCTGTTGATCCTGTTTCCTGTCCGTTACCTGAACCCTGGATTCTGGACTCTGAGCCTTGTACCTGACCCGTCTCTCCTGTATCCATCCATCCTCTCTTGTCCTGTTTATCTCCCTTCCCAGCTACTGATTCCGTGTTTATGACCCCGGCCTGGCTTGACTACAATTCTGGTACGCCCTCTTGGTACATATGCTGGTTGGTTTTATATCACTGATTGTTTGGTTGTTCACTTGTATTTGTGGTGTGTTCACATATGCATTTTCCTTAAATAAACTTACTTTCACCTATTTATGTCTGGTTCACTCTGTTGCAGTCACACAGTTCTGGTCACATCTGGTTTATGACAGTCTGCCTATACCTGGACTGTCATTGAACCTATCTGCCAACCGCAAGTACCTATTTACTTTGCTCAGCGATCCAGTTAGTCGCTACACCTGGCGATGCAGTCCAGTCAGTCGCTACACCTGGTGATGCGGCCCAGTCGGCCTCTGCACCAGTTATGCCAGTACAGCCCATGCCCATTGAATCTCCTGCTTCTTCTTTTTTGGACTTTCTGTAACCTGGCCACACCCTACTGTTACATCTATTCAAATCCGTCTAAGAAGTTCAATCCACCTTTTACATAAACTGCCTCATTTGGCCAGGTGGGGCTTTCAACCTTTTTTTCAAGCCTCTCTGCATTCTGTTTGTGTTTCAGCCATCCGGCCTGACTCCTGTGACACGTCACCTGCTAACTAACCTGACCTTGCGGATCCACTGACCTCTGCCCAGAGTGATGGTTCTGTGCTGGATGTCCAGCTCATTTTTAAGGGTCCGGGGGCCTCTCCTCGGGAGGGGGGGGGCAGGGGTATTGTCAGGAGCATCTAGTGCTCCTGCTCCTCATTCCATCATCCAGGCTTTTTGCTATGGCACTCTCCATGTCTGTCTGTCCACCTGAAAGGTGATTGATGTGATCAGTCTCTGGGTGCAAATCAAACCTGTTTGTTATAAGCCAGCCAACCCCTTTACTTGCATGATTGTGATAGAGTGATACATGTGTAATTCCTGATCAAGCCCCCTGTCTCTCTGCCTTGATCTGCTTGTTTGGATTTCCTTGTGTATGACATTGGACCAGATATTGGACTATTCCCTGAACTCAGCCTGCCTTTTACCTGGACTGTCATTAAACCACTCTGCCTATCTGCCAACCGCAAGTACCTGTTTGCTTTGCTCAGTTTGCGCCTGCCCTGGCATGATGGCCAATAGACATGCGCATTCGTTTTCGTCCTAATGCATTTTCGTCCGAATTTCAGGTATTTTTACGTTATCGTTTTAACAAACGATAACAAAAGTGCAGAATACGAAAACTGAAAGAGTCGACATAAACAAATGCATAATTTTGGTTTTCGTTGTGACAACAGTTCGATGTAGATAGGAGATTCGACATGACGCTGACAATAACAATCTGTGTCTATCAAACCTGTGGTCGAATGTGCCTAACCTTAACTCTATTAGTCCAAGATTATTCTACATAGAGAGAAAAGATTCAACATAGAGAGAAAAGATTCGACGTAGAGAGAAAAGATTCGACGTAGAGAGAAAAGATTCGACGTAGAGAGAAAAGATCGCTGTTGGAATTGGGTGGGGGAAGTAAAATAAAAATAACGATGATGATGAATGTTATTGGCCGATTGTAACCAAAGAGGAGGGGCAGTAAAATAGCTAGAACTAAGTACACACATACAGCCAACTTACTTTCACTTACAATTTGCTAGCAGAGAGAGACACACAGACTGAATCATTTTAGAAGACAGTCAATCTTAGCTGGTCTGTTTGCCAGAGAACCTGAATTATTTAGCAAAAATATTTTAATTAAAAAATATTTCAGTGTGCACATGTCTAATGGCCAAACACTATAGCATTGTGTATAAGTCCTGGGGGCAACTGAGTACAGGTAGGCCTGGTTGCCTTATGGGAAAGGGGGCTGCTATAGGTGAAGAGCACAGTAGCCAGCTATAGCATCTTACCACCTGCGTTGGGGTAGACGTGACACTCCCACAATCCCTTCGGTGTACCTCCAGGCCCTATTTTTCTATCCAATGTGGGAAAGGTGGGAAAGACATACTACAAATACTTGAAGCCACCCCTGGGTATAACTTAAATGTGCATAAACATCCGTGTATTGTATTTTATTAGAATGGATCTGCCTACACAAACCCATTAGCCTACAAACAGACACATACTGTGCACAATTTTCAATGTATTAATCGGACTATTATTATGGGATAATAGTCATCCAACCCAATCTCTGGTCTGTGGGTATAATATTTCAAAGGGTTCTTAAAAGATATTGGATGCCAAAAACAAGGATATGCAGAATGATTAAAATCTGATTAACTGGTGATTTGTCAGATCTGATCCGGTTATCTATTTTGTCAGTGGTGCCAATGTCACAGGAATGCAATAGCAGGCAATCGCCTCCTCCAAATAAAGCATGTGTCCCTCCTACATATTCTAAATAAAGACAGCAATTTTCTTGCTGTATGTGTCCCTTTAGGGAAAAGTTTCGCTCACTTTCCCCCAAGCTTCTTCTGTTTATTTATGTAGGAGCCCCCTTCACCAGGTAGGCTGCTAGGAAGTAAAGTAATTTTAGTTCTTTGGGCTCCCCTGTAAACTGTGGAGAAGTTTGTGATAGCTTTCGGCTGTTCTGAGCTTCACAGGCTGCAACTGTGATTGCTTTCCCCTGTTTTCTGGAGGGTTCCAGAATACAATGGGTTGGGAGGAGGCAAATTATTAGCCTGAATATTTATGTTGTCTCAGCCAATCCTGGGGGAAATATGTCCAGTAGGTGGTTGGGGAGTGCATAAATAGTATGAGGTTTAAAGCAGCCCTGTTCTTGTCCAGGAGGAGAAGTTCCCAGTCAGAAGGGCTGCTACCCTTCTAGGTAGCCCAGCTGAAGTTTTACATGTGCTCACCGAATCTAAAAGTGCTGTTCATTCACTGGGCTCTTACTAGAGGGACTGTTCTAAGAAAAAGCGAACAAGTGAAGAGTGTCCTCTTGCTAATGTCCAGTGTTAATGGAGTATCCCACAACTCTTTATGCCCCATCCAATTTTATTTAGAAAATAATAAATTAATAATAACCTTAAAAAATCAACCCTAGACTGTTTATTGAGTCAGAAAGAGTGACTGTTGCTGTGTGCATGGCTGCCACTGCACTAATCTGGGAGAGGAACCTGTGACAAGTCAGCGGGTTGAGTGCTATATTTACACCATAGATTAAATGGCTGAAAGCTGCTGAGTCACTGCTGGGAGGGAGGAACAGGGTGAGCTAAACTGCTAATAGAATGACTTGAGCAACTTCAATGCTTCTGCTGTGAATTTGATGATTCATTTCTCTGTATTTCCTGCAGATACTGAGATCAGTGAGAGCTTGTTTTAAAGCTCATTTGCTCACAGTTAGAAGAGAAGTATGGGAATCCATTTTTTTTGTAGAATCATAATTACCTAGCTGGATGCAGTGTCGGTCCAATGCTGCATTTGTCCCTCGCCAGCTTTGAGAACACTGAGAACCGAGCGATAAACACCACTGATCACTTGGTTCTCATAGCTCCCTAAGTAGAGAGCTGGTGAATGTCAGTCACCGACCCTCTGCTCTGCTCCCCTTCTGCTCACTGGAGCTCACTGGGCTGGCACAGGCTCTCAGCGGCTTGCTTGGTGCCAGTCCAGACATGTGGGCGGATTCCGATCTTATGGACCTGATCTTTCCTGAGCCTGGACCAGCTCTGTGAAGTCAGCAGACAGCAAACTTCAGCCCTCTGTTTGCTGAAAACAGGTCACAGGAGTGCAGAAGGAACTGCACTCCTGTGATCCACAGGAGAAGTACAGCCTAACGAGTTTTGGCTGTACTTCTCCTTTAAGAATTTTTAAACCCTTTAATGTCCATTGGCTGGCCTGATTCACTTTCAGTATCAGGCACAGCTGACCCACACACTGTCTAGTTGTCAGGCTTGAACTGGTAACATGTCTTGGAAAGTAGGTTAGAGTGAGATTAACCTAAAGCCAGCAATAGATGGATCGAATCTTGCCCAGTTCAGCAGAGACTGATCAAGATTCAAAGTAGATCCATCAATCAACTTTAGTACAACCACCCTATCAGATTTTTTTCATGCGATCACTGTTCTGCCCATTGGGCCTTATTCAATTACTGTGTTTATGTGATTAAATAATATGTTGGGTTTTACTTGATGTAGACCAAGCTAGTTATATGCAGAGCATAGGCACCACCTACTGTCCCTTTCTGGTATAGCTTTAGCTGCTTGTTTTAGTTACATATTATAATTCCTTAGAATGTGTTAAAAAAGTTGTTAGGAACTAGAGCATTCCGGGAGGATTCTCTAGAGGAAGTCAATCAGCCACCATTTTAGAAATGCACATCAAAACAGTAAAGCTGTTTCTCCAATCTCTCACCATCACCTATTAGCGAGCTTAAAAAGTAAGTTCTTATTATCTCATTCTGTGTTATAGAGCATTGTTTCCTTATTATATGCAATATTGTACTGATTGATGTTTGTTTTATCAATTTGTAGTTTCACCTGGCTTGTACCAATAAATCTAAGATCAAAGAAATATGGTATCTGAAGTTTATAGAGCAAGAAGGTTTAGCTCTCTCTCCTAGAGAAAGAACCTTGATTTTTTTAAGCTGAGGAGTGACATTTTTACTGACCTCTGAGGTGAAGATAAGCTGACTTCGGAAAACTGTACAGCCCGGGGCTACAGAGTGTCCATACAGTCAGATGCCTTAGATGAAACAGGCCTTCAGCAGGTGAAGCAAGCACTCAGGCTACACAGAGACACACTCTGTTATGCAGCATCCCCGCACTCAACACTACAGCAGTCTCTACACAGCAGGACAGCTTCTCCACCACAGCCATGTCTCACAGTCAAGCTTCATCTTACAAAACATGATCACGAGCAAGCTCATCCAAGTCATCTGTCATAAATGCAGCAGCAATTGCCCGTTTCGAAAGCTGAAGCAGCGAGGGCCAGGGCCGCATTCACAGACCAAGAGTTGTAGATGAGAAGAGAAAAAGGCTCACCTTGATGCAGAAAAGGTGAGGCAAGATCAAGAGAAAGAGCAGGAGAGAATACACATGGAGCAAGAGAGACAATGACAAAAAGTACGCCTGGTGGCTGAACTAGCTCAGCAAGAGGCATCTCTGAAAATGTAGCAGGCTATCCTAGAAGCTAACATGAAGAGGCTGGCAGTGGAACGAGACACTGCTGCCACCATTGCAGAAGCAGAAGCATTAGAAGCAGCTGCCTACAATGAGTCAAGAGCAGGTTGCAGCATACTGGGTCCAGAAGAGGACCACCAAGATTCCATGCAGCACACTTCAAATTATGTCTACCAGCTCTCAAACCCAAGTAGTATTCCACAGCAAGAAATCAAATATGATGTCAGTGAGTCACAGCAGGAGGCTGACCTTGAACCCCAGTGCTACAAGCAAGAAAAATCTGACCGAGATCCAGGTTATTCAGCTCCAACCAAACCTCCTACTCAGCAAGATACTCAGCCTTCATATAAGCAACAAACACCTGCTTTCACTCCAAGGGAGTATCAAACAAGCTGGCACAAGCCTCCAACCTTATGCAAGTATGACCCCGACTCACCTAAAGAAGAGACTTCTACCAGGTATGCCTACACACCCCACCACGATACACCAGCAGCCTACCCCAATGTTAATTAGGCTACTGTAGGCCTTGCCAAGTTCCTTGCAAAACGTGAGTTAGTTACCCAAGGACTTTCAGTGATCGCCCCCAGCATTACAGATCATGGAGATCTTCTTTCCAGAGTGCCATCAAAGGTCTAGATCTATCCTGCAGGGAACAGATAGATCTCCTTGTAAAGTGGCTTGGCAATGATTCTGCTGAGCATGCCAAGAGAATCAGAGACATTAATATAAACCACCCTGTAATAGGCCTTTCCAACATCTGGAACAGGCTGGATAGATGTTATGGCTCACCAAGGGCTATAGAGAGTACACTATTTAAAAGGATAGATGACTTCCCAAAAATATCTAGTAGGAGTTACCAGAGACTCAGAGAATTCAGTGACCTGTGTATGGAATTACAATTTGCTAAATCAGAAGGAGACTTACCTGGCCTTTTTTTTCTTGAGGTATTAACTCCTTAGCACAAAAACATCCTCATGAGTTGCACGAAAGATGGATCACTCATGGCTGTAACTACAAATGAAAACACAATGTACCTTTTCCACCCTTCAGAGAGTTTGTGGACTTTGTAGACATACAAGCAGGAACAAAAGATGATCCAAGATTCATTTTTTCATTGTCTTATGTCACTTCTTCTGGCCCTAAGCAACACAGGGCTCCAGTAGCAAAATTGTGGTGGTTTATGCAAAATGTGATAAGTGGTTAGAGTCTGAGATGAATGAGGGATGGAGAGGGAAAAGGGTAGAGGGGGGGGAGAGAGGTGGAGGGACAGCAGCCCCAGATCCTACACCACAATAGAAATATGTGTATTCCAGAGTTTAACGAGATAAAGATACTCCAAACACCTGGTGATAGCGCTTCAATCAACCCGGCACCATGGTTGTTATGGTGTCAGGATGATTGAAGCGCATTATTTCTATTATTACATTGTAATATAAAATTAAATCATTCAACTCACCATAATGCAGAATCAGTGGGACCCCTGAGCGTGTCACCTGCCACGTCTCCTGCCACCAGATGCCATCAGGTGCCCCCAGCAGAGTCCCTCTTTGCATCAGGTGCCCCCAGCAGAGTCCCTCCTTGCATCATGTGCCCCCAGCAGAGTCTCTCCTTGGATTAGGTGCCCCCAGCAGAGTTCCTCCTTGCATCAGGTGCCCCCAGCAGCAGTGGCGTAGCATGGGTTGTCAGCGCCCGGTGCAAGGCAAGAAATTTGCGCCCCCTAACCTACAGTCTTTTAGCACTCCCTGAATACCTTCCCTTCCTACAATAGTACTTAAGAGCCTGATTCCTACACTGACCTACCTGATTCCTATACTGACCTACATGATTCCTAGACTGACCATTACACCCACCTATCTGTCCACTACACTGACCTACCTGATTCCTATACTGACCAGTATATTGACCTACCTGTCCACTACACTACAATACCCACTATACTACACTACACTGATTACCACTACACCATCCACTACACTGATTACTGCAACACCCACTACACTACAACACCCACTACACTACGCTAATTACTACAACACCCACAACACTACACTGATTACTACAACACCCACTACACTGATTACTACAACACCCACTACACTACACTGATTACTACAACACCCACTACACTACACTGATTACTACAACACCCACTACACTATGCTAATTACTACAACACCCACTACACTACGAACACCCACTACACTACACTGATTACTACAACACCCACGACACTACACCACCCACTACAACACCCACTACACTACACTACCCACTACACTACACTGATTAATACAACACCCACTACACTACAACACCCACTACACTACACTGATTACTAGAACACCCACTACACTACAACACCCACTACACTACACCGATTACTACAACACCCACTACACTGCAACACCCACTACACCTACTACACTACACTGATTACTACAACAAGAAAAGGGAATTATTGGTATTAAGGACTTTAAGGAAATCATGGCCTGGTAAGGTCACCCATTTCCATCCCTAGGGACTTTAAATGAAACCAAGACCTGGTAAGGTCAAGCGTTTCCATCCCAATCTATAGCACAAACAAGGGGATTATTGGAGGGGAGGTTGGGACTTTATATGAAGTATGTACCAGCAAGCAGGTAGTAAGATGAACATAGAGGAATTTATTGACATAGTACCAAAGCACATCCGTTACAATCGCAAAAAGCATACAAGATAAAACAGGTAGGTACATGATGTAGTATAATAAACATTCATGATAATATTTGTTCATACAATAATAGAAAGATGAACAGGGTAAAAAGTTAGATAATGGTAACTTGAGATATCACCTAAAATAAATTCCCTAGTACATCATGATTTCAAGGTAGGGTAAAATAGGGTAAAAACCAGTAATATCTGCTGGACCTAAGGCCTCGCTAGACCTGTGGGGGGGGTTGGAAAAGATAAGATTGGTAAGGACTGGATAGACGGTTAAACACGGCATTGGTGGCTCAACGCGTTTCGTGGCTTCCATGCCACTCATCAGGAGCGAGCCTGTGTAATATCTGAAAAAATATTTATAAAGAATATTGGGATAATTACATGATGCAATAGAACAAAAAACATTAGTAAAGGGGGAGCGTGATAAACAGACCCCCAAAATTGCTGTATGGGGATACTCACTGAGAGACTGTATAGTGACGGTGCAGTGGCGGGGTCCCAAGAGCCATCCAGGTGACCCCCAATGGGAGCCGAGGTGGGGAGCCCCACGGAGACGGCAGCAGACGCCGACCAGGGCAGGCACAGGAACCGAGGAAAGTCTAGAAAAAGGTGAATGAAAGTGAGTTATGTAGGCATGAGAGGAGAGATGTGAAGAGAGAGAAAGAAAAACCCAGATATAAGGTAGAGTGAGGAGAGTGTGGGAGAGGTGAGAAGAGAAAAATGTAAAATTGTGAAGGAGTGAAGTGAAGTGGAGAAACCAAAGACAACTGCGTGTTGTAGCCGAAGTGGGAGAGGTAGTGAGTATACCTGGAAGTGATGAGACCCTGGGAGAGGAGATTACAGAAGTGTGTGATCGCCTGTGTGGAGAACCTCGAGTGCCAGTGCTGCCCCGGAGAGCGTCCAGATAACGCCGCCGCGAGTGCCGCCCACCAACGTCACGCCGTGTGGCAGAGGGAGGAGCACCGCAAGTCGGACACAGCCGGCAAACGGCGCTGAAGAACCTCCCCATTGGCCCACGAGGTGGAGTAAACGCTGTGCGTGACGGCGCTGCAAAGGGAAGGCCGCACGCACAGCGTATTGCGTGACGTCGACGCGTATTGTCCGACTTGCGGTGCTCCTCCCTCCGCCACACGGCGTGACGTTGGTGGGCGGCACTCGCGGCGGCGTTATCTGGACGCTCTCCGGGGCGGCACTGGCACTCGAGGTTCTCCACACAGGCGATCACACACTTCTGTAATCTCCTCTCCCAGGGTCTCATCACTTCCAGGTATACTCACTACCTCTCCCACTTCGGCTACAACACGCAGTTGTCTTTGGTTTCTCCACTTCACTTCACTCCTTCACAATTTTACATTTTTCTCTTCTCACCTCTCCCACACTCTCCTCACTCTACCTTATATCTGGGGTTTTCTTTCTCTCTCTTCACATCTCTCCTCTCATGCCTACATACCTCACTTTCATTCACCTTTTTCTAGACTTTCCTCGGTTCCTGTGCCTGCCCTGGTCGGCGTCTGCTGCCGTCTCCATGGGGCTCCCCACCTCGGCTCCCGTTGGGGGTCACCTGGATGGCTCTTGGGACCCCGCCACTGCACCGTCACTATACAGTCTCTCAGTGAGTATCCCCATACAGCAATTTTGGGGGTCCGTTTATCACGCTCCCCCTTTACTAATGTTTTTTGTTCTATTGCATCATGTAATTATCCCAATATTCTTTATAAATATTTTTTCAGATATTACACAGGCTCGCTCCTGATGAGTGGCATGGAAGCCACGAAACGCGTTGAGCCACCAATGCCGTGTTTAACCGTCTATCCAGTCCTTACCAATCTTATCTTTTCCAACCCCCCCCCCCACAGGTCTAGCGAGGCCTTAGGTCCAGCAGATATTACTGGTTTTTACCCTATTTTACCCTACCTTGAAATCATGATGTACTAGGGAATTTATTTTAGGTGATATCTCAAGTTACCATTATCTAACTTTTTACCCTGTTCATCTTTCTATTATTGTATGAACAAATATTATCATGAATGTTTATTATACTACATCATGTACCTACCTGTTTTATCTTGTATGCTTTTTGCGATTGTAACGGATGTGCTTTGGTACTATGTCAATAAATTCCTCTATGTTCATCTTACTACCTGCTTGCTGGTACATACTTCATATAAAGTCCCAACCTCCCCTCCAATAATCCCCTTGTTTGTGATTACTACAACACCCACTACACTAACCACTACCCTACATGGAAGGGCACTAGCAACATGCTGGGGAGGATGGAAACCCAGTCTGGAGGTCACATGTAGCAGCTGTGTCCAGAAGATCTTCCCGGGCCAAAAGCAAAATCCCGGGAAAATAATCGGGACAAGCTTAAATTGGGACGAGGGTCCAAAAATCTGGATTGTCTCTGGAAAATCAGGACTGTTGGCAAGTATGAAAACGGTTGCGGTCAGACTCAGTGGAGGGACACCTACTAGCAAACGTATGTAGGCATAGGACTGATCTGTAGAACTACATGAGCCAGCATGCCTTGTTTGCTACATAATGGCATTGCATCATCCAGCATGGTCTGGGGTCCCTGATACTAGTAACACCAGGAGACATGTTGTCTGTAGAACTACAAGAGCCAGCATTCACTGGGGTACTTGGAAAACGTTGCCACATTTACAGATATCTAGTCTATAGAACTACAAGAACCAGCATGATCTGGGGTTCTTGGTATAAGAGACAGCATCCAAAGAAAACTAGTCTATACAACTACAAGAGCCAGAATGCATTAGGGTACTTGGTATAATTAGAGAATTTACAGATAACTAGCCTGAAGAACTACAAGTGCCAGCACGCCTTATTTGCTATATAATGACATTGCATCACTCAGCATGGTCTGGGGTCCCTGATACTAGTGACACCAGGAGATTAGTGGTCTGTAGAACTACAAGATCCAGCATGCACTGGAGTACTTGGTACAAACTAAGGTGAAGAATTACAAGAGCCTGCATGCCTTGCTTGCTATATAATGACATTGCATTACCCAGCATGGTCTATGGTCCCTGGTACAGGTGACAGCAGGAGATAAATGGGATAAAGAACTGCAAGAGCCAGCATGCACTGGGGTACCTGGGAGAAGTGGTGGCATGTGATAAACAATCAACAGAATAAGAAGAACCAGCAATCACTGGGGTACCTAATGCAAGTTACAGATACGTTGGCTATAGAACTACAAGAGCCAGCCCGCCCTGCTTGCTATACACTAACATTGCATCATACCATGTGGTCTAGGGTCCTTGGTAAGTGACAGCAGAAGATAAGTGGTCTGTAGAACTACAAGAGACAGCATGCTGTGGGGTACAACCATGCTGTATGATTCAATGGGAGCAGTCACATGTTGCTCCACAGTGGCGGAGGGTTGGCGGCGGCTGATCTCTTCCTGCTGTGTTCAGTGGAGAGGGGAGGGGTCTCCAGTCCCTGCAGCACTGAAGAGAGAAGCAGATTGGCTGCCCTCTCCTCTCCACTGAACACAAGGTGAAACAATACTCCTGGCAAAAGCAGCGGCCATCTTTGTGTAGCCCGCTGCCGTTTTTAGCCCAAAACATTCCCGATTTTCCTGGGACAAAAACAAAATCCCGGGAAAATAATCGGGACAAGCTTAAATCGGGATGAGGGTCCAAAAATTGGGATTGTCCCGGGAAAATCGGGACTGTTGGCAAGTATGCCTTCCTCAAAGAGAACAATATCTGTTACAAGTGCTGCTCTTCATCAACACACTTCGCCAAGGACTGTAAGGTCAGTGTTATGTGTACAGAGTGTGGCAGCACAGCTCTGCACCCAGGGCCAGCTCCAAGAACCTTCCTACCTGCCCATAGTGACAATAAGCATGGCGGGGAGGCCAAGGACTCTAGTACAGACGCAATAGCAATCACTTCACAGTGCACTGAAGTCTACAAAACAATTACAGGTGGCAGATCCTGTTCCAAAATCTATCTAGTAAGAATTTACCCAAAAGGACGCAGAAATAAAGCAGTCAAGCTCTAAGCCATCTTGGATGATCAGAGTAATAAGTCACTAACTAGATCTGTGTTTTTTGACATTCTAAACATTAAGGGCACCAGTAGTCCTTACTCCCTTAGGACCTGTGCAGGTACAGTGGAGATGGTGGAGAGAAGGGCTGATGGCCTACAAATAGAATCCATGGATGGTAAGACATGTCTACACTTACCGACCATAATAGAGTGTAATCAGATCCCAGACAACAGATCTGAGATCCCACCAGATGCAGCATTTCACTAGACTCACCTGAATCACATAGCACATCTCATACCAGAACTAGATGATCAGGCTCAGATAATCTTGCTCCTAGGGAGAGATATCTTGCTAGCCCACAAATCAAGAAAGCAGATCAATGGCCCTTACAACATCCCATATGCCCAAAAACTGGATCTAGGGTGGGTCATTATAGGAGATGTTTGCCTGGGGGGAGCACACAAACCACATATAGCAATAAGATGCTCTCTAGAACACTAGTGATTGGTCGTCCTCTTTTCCAGCCCTGTCAAAATCACATCCTCATAAAGGAGCTACCACACAGCAACTCTGTACCTCTTCCTTTCACAAGTTCCCTCTGTGATAGCAATACCTATGACAGTGACCAAGACGACTTAGGAGGCACAATGTTCGGGAGAACAAAAGAGAACAATCAGGTAGCAATGTCCATTTAGGAAGAGCATAGAGAAAGATGAGTCTAATATCTGATTTGCACCTCTTCCCTTCAGGTCACATAGACAATGTTTGCCTAACAACAGGGAGCAAGTATATAGACGCTTCACTTCCCTAAGACGCAATCTTCAAAGAAAACCAGAGATGAGATTTTCCTTCATGGAGGAAATATTCAAGAATGGTCATGCAGGGATAGCTCTATTTAACCTCAAGATTCCACGCCTGTATGCCCCCGTGCCATCTACAGAAGTTCAGATGCCAAGACTTTGTGTGTTTTCTGATGCTTCTGTTAAAGCAATTGCTGCCGTAGCCTACCTCAAGACCATAGACACAAAAGGTCAATGCCAAGTGGGGTTTGCAATGGGTAAAGCAAACTTGCACCACTCCCTGAACACACCATACCTAGATTGGAACTTTGTGCTGCAGTATTGGCTGTAAAGCTAGTTGAACTAATTTCAGCAGAGACAAACATACAGATTCAAGAAGCTGAGTTCTACACGGACAGTAAAGTAGTTCTTTATTACATCTACAATGAAACTAGACATTTCTATGTCTATGTCAATAACAGAGTGTTGAGGACAAGGAGGTCCACCTACCCAGAATAATGGCATTTTGTGCCTACAGACTACAATCCTGCAGACTTAGCAACCATATCTGTTACAGTCAGTTGCCTTGAAAGTACTTCATGGCAGTGTTAATTTTGTTGACTAAAACGACTAAAACATTTTAGTTAACTAAATTAATACTATTTTAGTCGACTAAAATACGACTAAAATGAAAACAATTGAGATGACTAAAATACGACTAAAACTAAAATGCCATTTTAGTCAAAAGACTAAAATGGGACTAAAACTAAAATGGCATTTTAGTCAAAAGACTAATGCCGTGTACACACGATCGGATTTTCCGACGGGAATGTTTCATGGGAGCTAGTTGTCGGAAATTCCAACTGTGTGTAGGCTCCATCGGACATTTTTTGTCGGAATTTCCGACAAACAAAATTTGTGATGTGGATCTCAAATTTTCCGACAACAAAATCCGTTGTCGGAAATTCCGATCGTGTGTACACAATTCCGACGCACAAAGTTCCACGCATGCTCGGAATCAAGCAGAAGAGCCGCACTGGCTATTGAACTTAATTTTTCTCGGCTCGTCATACGTGTTGTACGTCACCGCGTTCTTGACGTTCGGAATTTCCGACAAGATTTGTGTGACCGTGTGTATGCAAGACAAGTTTGAGCCAACATACATCGGAAAAAAACATGGATTTTGTTGTTGGAACGTCCGATCCTGTGTACGCGGCATAAGACTAAAACTGAATTGAAATTTGACTTCAAAATTAACACTGGTCTGTAGTGCATGTTCATACCTCAATACCTTAAATATGTGTGAGATTTTTCATTCCAGCAGTATATAATGAGTTTGGAAATTGTAGAAAAATGTTAACTAATGCATTACAATTTAATTACACCTATTAGATTTTAGATGACTAAAATGAGTGTTATGCCCCGTACACACGGTCGGACATTGATCGGACATTCCGACAACAAAATCCTAGGATTTTTTCCGACGGATGTTGGCTCAAACTTGTCTTGCATACACACGGTCACACAAAGTTGTCGGAAAATCCGATCATTCTGAACGCGGTGACGTAAAACACGTACGTCAGGACTATAAACGGGGCAGTAGCCAATAGCTTTCATCTCTTTATTTATTCTGAGCATGCGTGGCACTTTGTGCGTCGGATTTGTGTACACACGATCGGAAATTCCGATAACGGATTTTGTTGTCAGAAAATTTTATAGCCTGCTCTCAAACTTTGTGCGTTGGAAAATCCGATGGAAAATGTGTGATGGAGCCTACACACGGTCGGAATTTCCGACAACAGGGTCCTATCACACATTTTCCGTCTGAAAATCCGACCGTGTGTACGGGGCATTAGTCGACTGAAATGTACTGGAGATTTTAGTCGACTAAAACGTAGGACATTTTAGTCGACTAAAATGTACTGGAGATTTAGTTGACTAAATACGACTAAAACTAAAACAATTGCAGAAGACTAAAATGGGACTAAAACTAAAATGCAATTTTAGTCCTAAGACTAAGACTAAAACTAAATTTGCTGCCAAAATTAGCACTGCTTCATGGTCCTACCTTTCTGCACAGTCCAGACTGCAACACTAATGACTTTGCCACATTTGATTTAATTGATGTAGACAAGGATCAAGAAATCCATCCTCAGGTTTCTACCTCAGTTACAACAACATTTATCAACCAGTTTAAAACCCACAGTTTTAGCAGGTTCTCCTCCTGGAAGTCCCTTGTTCGAGCTATCACTTGCCTAACCCACATAGCTCAGTCCTACAAAAGTGATCCACGTATGTAGGCATAGGACTGATCTGTAGAGAAGCGCTTTACAGCTGAGGGAGGGAGGAGTCGGATGTGGGCGGCTTACCTGACGCGATGCTGAGCCCGGGAGGCTTGGATCCTCTCCCTGAGACGCCGTCCTATGCATAACTAGGGCCGGCGCGTCCCTTCCCCCGTTCGCTCTGCTGCTCGTCTCCCCCCCCCCCCCCCTGCCCCGCTGCATCTTTCTATGGGGGAGCTGATCTTCTGGCCGTCTGTCCGCTTTGTCTGCACCGCTGATGACTGGTGATTCACAGCCTCCCCGTAGCCCGCATCAGCCTTCTCTATCTCTCCGTCCACTCTCTGCCTATACGGGAACGCCGTCGCTATGAAGACGCCGCACAGCTGATTAGAGGGATCGTAAGCGGCAAGGAGCTGAGTGCTGAGTGCTGAGTGCTCCCGTCTTTTGGCCGGAGCCAAGGTAAAAAAAAAGATTGGACTTCCAAAAAAAAAAAAAAACATCTAAACAGGAAAATAAAATTTTAAAATCTAAATTAAAAAATATTAAAGGAAAGAGCCTGGAGTGAATTTGGAAATCGCAGGAAGGGGTAAGTGCTGTTAACCCCAGTTTTATCCCAGTAAGGGGAACAATCGAAGGTAACAAAGGAACAGAGGAAAAATCAACAGCCACAAGAACGGAACGGAGAGAGAGGAAGATGGGCAGGTAGTTTTAAACTTTATCTCTGGTTTGTGCATTTAGTATCATTTTTGTGGACTGCAGATTTTGGTGAAGATGATATCCCCCATATTACAGCTATAAATCGTTGAACAATGTATTAACTTGGCCTAATGGTTGTGTTCTAGAGGCGTTCTAGAGGCGCTGCCCCCAGAGGGAAAGGATATTATTACAAAAGGAAAAAAAAAAAAAAAAATAAAACCAGGAACGCTTTAGTAAATTATATTTAAACCTGCACCTCATGACCGCATATAACACAACGTCTTTGGGCCTGGAGGAAAGAGGTTTAGTCCTATCCGCATAAAAAGGGAAAAAGAAGATTGTCGTAGTCCAAGTGGGGTATAGGGGAAAAACTGTCTGACCACACACCAAGGAACACCTGTGTTACATATAGAGTATAACTGTGGATTCGGTTGTATAAATATTCATTCCGAGTTAAAAGGCTGCCTCATGGTATCAACATACTTTTTATCCCTCACTGTTAATATATAGCCTAGGGGAGGAGGTTGACGTCCCTGTGTGAGACCCTGCGAGAGCAGAAGAACTGAATGCTCTGGAGGGGGGGGGGACTCACCACCCAGTCCGGCCGGATCAGTGCTACAGGGGAAAAAAAAAAAAAAAAAAAAAAAGGAGGGGACAGTTACAAAAATAAATTGTCAGAGTGCGGACCTATCTGGATAAGGCGGCCCTAACCACACAGAGGGAGCTAGAGAGCTGTCTAGTCGCCAGACGGCAGTAATTAAGTCGAGTAAATTGTTTTGATAGCTAACCTAGTCGATGGAGACGTCAGGCTAGAGATACAGGAGCCCTCCTCTGATAGATATCACAAGTCGGGGCCATTTCTGTTAAAGGGAGTAGGAGCATCCTGGGCCCTGGAAGTGAGCCCTTGGAACAGGGCAGGCGGCTGGAACAAAAAAAAAAAGCCTGACTAAAGAGCAGTCTTAGGAAAGAAATGAAAGGTAAAACCACGAAAGGATCGTCTGCTAATACAGCTAACCCACCCAGGACAAGTGCAAGCCCAGGAACTATCAGAAAGTACATGGTGCAGGAACCCTGTAAGAATAGTCCAGGCAAACAAAAAGAATCCAAAACCAAAACACCTGAATGCACCCCTAGGATAGGGACAAGAAGACAGATGGTAGAGGCAGATATCCACATAGGGAGCAGCGAAATAACCGAAGAGGCAACAATGGAACCCCAGCAAAAAAAACTACTCCCCACTAAAAGTGAAATGGCGGAAATGTTCGCCAAACTGGAAGTAACTATAAAGGGGGAAATAGGCTCTCTCCGAGAGGAGATGAATCATATGCTGCAAAGAGTGGAAGAAGCAGAAACAAAGATGGACAAACAAAATGAAGAGATAAAGGAACTCAAATCCCAGATGGAAGAGCTACAAAGAGAACAGAGAAATCTACGTTACAGAGCGGAAGACCAGGAAAATAGAAGCAGAAGGAAGAATTTACGGATCAGGGGCTTGCCGGAACCGCAAGGGGGAACCGAAGACCTTCAAGGAGTGATGGACGACATATTCGGGAAAATGGTATACACCCCGGAGAATGTGAAAAAAATAAAGTTCGAGAGAATACACAGGATAAGAAAACCGGCAGAAATAAAGGGTGAGGTCCCTAGAGATGTCATCGCAAGATTTCACAAGTATAGCGACAAAGAGAAAGTCAAGGAAAATCTGAAAAAGAACTTTCCAGTGAAGTACGGCGAGACAAAGTTACAGATATTTCCGGACCTGGCAGCAGAAACACTAGCTAGGAGAAGAATACTAAAACCACTCCTTGAACAGCTAAACGCTCATAATGTCCATTATTCATGGGGGTTCCCAGCCTGTCTCACTGGCCGTAAAGATGGCAGATCGGCCACTCTAAGATTCCCAGAGGAAACAGCTAAATTTTGTGATCGCTTAGAGGTTCCTCTGGTTGAAATACCGGGGTGGTGGGTTAAAACTGGGGACGCTGAAGTTCACGGGATACAGCAGGCTTGGAAGCCAATATTTAAAATGAGAAAACCCAAATAGATCAGTCTTAAGACCTAGTGAAACAAGGTTAAATTAAGGTTTGGGGGTGGGTGGGGGGTGGGGGGGGGGTGGGGGGGGCGGAGGGGGAGGGGAGGGGGGGGACCAACCAGGCCTGGGCATCCCCCAATATTAGGGGGAGCATGGCGAAAGGGGCGGTCCAGTCCGATCTCAACCTCAGGGGTAGAACCGAAGGGACGGGTGGAGATGGAGGAGCCACGGTTTTTCTATTGGGCCACGAGAGGGCTTAATATCCCCATGGGTACAGGGGAGGGAAGGGGGAGTGGGGTGGGTTTTGGGAGGGGTGGGAAGGAGGAGGAGGGGAAGGGTGGGGGGATTTGGAAGGAGGGGAGGGTAGGTAGGGAAACACAGCGACGAATTTTGTATTTTGAGTCCCCTGGACACCACTCTGCTGCAGGGATTAGGAAAGAACTTCTGTAAGATAGATGAGTAATATTAAAATAATCTCATATAATGTACGAGGTCTGAATGCAAGGGTGAAGTGTATTAATATTCTGCAGGAACTGAGATTCCGGGGGGCGGACGTGATTTTTCTTCAGGAGACCCATTTTCTCCTGGAGAGGAACCAAA
Organism: Aquarana catesbeiana; assembly: GCF_042186555.1. NCBI lineage: Eukaryota > Metazoa > Chordata > Amphibia > Anura > Ranidae > Aquarana > Aquarana catesbeiana. Next base: position 115,714,407 of record NC_133336.1, read on the forward strand.
AAATATTCTCCAAGGACTTCCCAGTTTGGTTCTATGGCGACTCTCCCACACCACGCGCAAAAGGAGTAGCCATTGGGTTTGCCAATGGAGTAAGGTTTGAGCTTCACGAGAGAAGGACGGATCCAGAGGGCCGGTTTTTGTTCCTAAAAGGGAAACTCAATGGCGTTGAATGCTCACTGGCAAATATCTATGGCCCAAACAAAAATCCACATAACTTTATGATCAAGAGGTTGTCAGAATTTACCGAGTTTAAGGAAGGACTAGCTATAATGGCTGGGGACTTTAATCTATGTTTAGAGCCAGAGAAAGATAAATCGTCCCATGTGCAGGGGGTAAGTTCGGTCTGGGTCAGTAGAGTGAGAAAGAAAATGCACCAGTGTCAAATGGTGGACGTGTGGAGGACGCTACATGCCGACAGTAGAGATTATACGTTCTATTCCCATGTCCACGGGACTTATTCTAGACTGGACTTTTTTTTGATTGAGCATTCCCGGTTGGAGGAGATCGTTAGCTCAGAGATAGGGGTGGCGACTTTCTCTGACCACGCGCCTGTAGATTTGAAGGTAAACATGAAACAGACCCATAATAAGAGCTTCAGTTGGAAGTTAAACGAAGAACTAATAAACGACAAAGAGATTGGGGATTTGGTGTCGAGGGAACTTGAGTTTTATTTTAAAACTAACGAAACAGCTGAAGTTTCAGAGTCAATAATATGGGAGGCCCACAAAGCCTATATTAGGGGGATTCTGATTAAGGCAGGTGCGGAAAAGAAGAGAAAGAGAAGGGAAGATAAACTTGCAATTATGAGGGAAATAGAGGAACTCGAGCAGACCCATAAAAAAGAGGGGGGGAAGGAGGTGCTTCTTAGACTCCATAACAAAAGAGAGGCCATGAGAACTCTAATAGAACAAGACACGCGAGAAACGTACAATATATTAAAGAAAGAGAGATATATGGGAGGTAATAAACCGGGGAAGTTCCTGGCAAAGATCCTAAAAAAAAGAAAGTCCAACAACTATATTGAGAAAATCAGGACCCTAGAAGGGGAGGTAAAATATAAAACAGGAGAAATTGCCAAAGTTTTCCAAAAATATTATGAGGGACTGTATTCGATCAATAGTATTACCTCAAAAAGAGAGACAGAAAAAAAAAGGGAAAGAACCAAAGTTTTCTTCCAGGAACTCGGTTTAAGGAAAATAGAAGAAGATACATATAATCTATTGGAGGGTCCCATTACGGAAGAGGAAATTAAAAAAACTTTGAGGGAGACGTCAGTAGGGAAAAGTCCCGGGCCTGACGGCTTCTCAGTACTATACTACAAAAGGTTCCAAGATCTCCTAACTCCTAAACTTTGTACGTATATGAATGGGATAGGCACGAAGTGGGAGATGGGGAAAGAAGCGTCAGAGGCAATTATTGCCATTATTTTGAAGGAGGGTAAAGACAGTACTCTCTGTTCCAGTTATAGGCCAATAGCACTCCTTAACGCAGACACGAAATTGTTTGCGAAAATACTGGCTGGGAGAGTGAAGCATATTTTAAATAATATGATACACCCAGACCAGGCGGGATTCATCCCGGGTAGGGAGGGACGCGACAATGGGATTAGAACACTTATGGTAATCCAAAAAATGAGAGACAGTGGAGCCCCAGGTCTACTCCTGTCAGTAGACGCTGAGAAAGCTTTTGACAGGGTAGACTGGGGCTTCATGTTCAGTGTGCTGGAGGAAATAGGACTGGGACCAATTATGATTAGAAGAATAAAGGCAATGTACACACGTCCCTCAGCAAGGGTTAAGGTCAATGGAGCGCTGTCAGAATCATTTAAAATGTCAAACGGAACAAGACAGGGCTGCCCATTGTCCCCTCTTTTGTTTGTGTTGACGCTTGAGCCCTTGCTCGAACGGATAAGACTCAATCCGGACATCTCGGGGGTTTCGGATGGTGAGGAAGAACACAAATTGGCTGCTTTTGCAGATGACATTTTATTGTATATTACAAGACCTAGAATAACTCTGCCTAACCTGCTAAAGACTCTGAAAGATTACGGAGAAATATCAAACTTTAAGATTAATCCAATTAAATCTGAAATATTAGAAATCAAGACTGACAAAAAAGATCATACAGTCCACAAAGAATTCCCCTTTTTATGGGGGAAAAAGGAGATAAACTATCTTGGGGTAAAAATAACAGGAAATAGAGAGTCACTATTTCAGGCCAATTTTATTCCCCTCCTAAATGAGATTAAGAAGGAGTTGAATAAAATCACAAGAGGACAGTTGTCATGGGGGGGAAGAATTAATATTGTTAAAATGGCAATCTTACCAAAGATTTTATTTAAAATGCAGATGTTACCAGTCCCGCTTCCACAAGTATATCTCAAAAAACTGCATTCTCTTATTATTAAATTTGTTTGGAGGGGGAAAAAGTCACGTATAAGTTATGACACTTTGGCAAGGGATAAAGAGAAAGGGGGGTGGGGAGCACCGGACATTAGATTATATCACGAAGCTATCACATTATCTAGAATTATAGATTGGGCAAAAGGAAACAATGAGAAGAGGTGGGTTAAAATGGAAAATACAATTAGTAAAGTAGAGTTAAGTAAAGTTATTTGGATACCTTCACACTATAGGAAACTAAGTTTTGAGGCACACAGTATCACTAGGCATACTCTGAAAGTATGGGATAATTTGCACAGGCGGGAAAAATGGGAGTATAACTCTCCTTTGATCCCCCTGAGGGACACTGAGTTTTTTGCACCGGGAATGGAGAATGTAAGTGGGAGATGGATATTGCAAGGAGGAGCTCAGCTAAAGGATGTTATGCAGCAAGGTAAAATATGCTCATTTCAGGACCTGAAAAGTAGGAGTGACCTTCTGACCCTTAATAGGTGGCGATACAGTCAGTTAAAAAACTTTATCGAAACGCTCCCCCAACCAATTAGAATGACGGACAACCTCAAACCGTTTGAGAAGCTCTGTGTTGGTCAAGATGGGAAGAAGGGGATCTCAAAAACTTATAGGATACTAGTTGACCTGAAGGGAACAGACATTCCAGCATACATCAAAAAATGGGAATCAGAACTAAAATCAAAACTTAAAGAAGATGAGGTCATAACCTTACTGAAACGAGTTCATGGTACTTCGGTAAACTACAAAATGTCTGAGCTGAATTACAAATGCTTGTCAAGATGGTATATTACCCCAGACAGAGTTTCTAAATACCAGAACGAAATTTCACAACTATGCTGGAGGGGATGTATGGAATTGGGTACAACGGCACACGTTTGGTGGCACTGTACAAGGATAAGGGAATTCTGGGACGATATTAGGAAAATCATCGGTGAGATAACCCAAATAGTTGTGCCGGATGACCCATGGGCATGTCTGTTCCACGGCTTCAGAATGTCAACTGAATCTTACTTGAGAACACTAGTCCCTCATATGTTGAATGCAGCTAAGAGTTTGTTTGTAACCCACTGGCAGGAGAAACAAGGCCCAACAATACAAGAATGGTATGACAAAATAAACGAAATCCAGAATTTAGAGTATTTGAGATGTGCTGAGGAAGTGGAATTGGAAGAGTTCGAGGAAAAATGGAAGAAGTGGCAAAAATTTAAAAGCTCAACAAGGGTACTAGAGGTCTTGAGGACTCAATAGAGTTTGCGGGGGAATCCAGCAAGAAGGGTTGAGGAATAGACAGCAGAAGTGGTGTCCATTGTGGGAGGGGGATTCAATTAACATGATGGAGTACGGGGAAAGAAATATAAGTTGCTGTGAGGGGGTAGGGTGAGGTAGGGCGAGGGAGGGGAAGGGTAGGGGGTTTGATTAGGGGGGTTTAACAGGGGGTTAAGTTCAGATTCATGATTAAAAATTAGATAGGTCAGTTTGATGCTACCAATAAGAAGATAGCTATAAAAGAGACCGGTAATACCGTAAGGGGGGAAAAAAAAAAAAAAATGATATTAAAGCCACTATGATGTGAGTAATGAGTCGGGAAAGGATTGAACCGTTAAGGTGAAACTTTCACCCCCGAAAACGAACACTGATGTGGTATAAAAAAAAAAAAAGAAAAAAAAAAAAAAAAAAAAAAAAAAAAGGACTGATCTGTAGAACTACATGAGCCAGCATGCCTTGTTTGCTACATAATGGCATTGCATCATCCAGCATGGTCTGGGGTCCCTGATACTAGTAACACCAGGAGACATGTTGTCTGTAGAACTACAAGAGCCAGCATTCACTGGGGTACTTGGAAAACGTTGCCACATTTACAGATATCTAGTCTATAGAACTACAAGAACCAGCATGATCTGGGGTTCTTGGTATAAGAGACAGCATCCAAAGAAAACTAGTCTATACAACTACAAGAGCCAGAATGCATTAGGGTACTTGGTATAATTAGAGAATTTACAGATAACTAGCCTGAAGAACTACAAGTGCCAGCACGCCTTATTTGCTATATAATGACATTGCATCACTCAGCATGGTCTGGGGTCCCTGATACTAGTGACACCAGGAGATTAGTGGTCTGTAGAACTACAAGATCCAGCATGCACTGGAGTACTTGGTACAAACTAAGGTGAAGAATTACAAGAGCCTGCATGCCTTGCTTGCTATATAATGACATTGCATTACCCAGCATGGTCTATGGTCCCTGGTACAGGTGACAGCAGGAGATAAATGGGATAAAGAACTGCAAGAGCCAGCATGCACTGGGGTACCTGGGAGAAGTGGTGGCATGTGATAAACAATCAACAGAATAAGAAGAACCAGCAATCACTGGGGTACCTAATGCAAGTTACAGATACGTTGGCTATAGAACTACAAGAGCCAGCCCGCCCTGCTTGCTATACACTAACATTGCATCATACCATGTGGTCTAGGGTCCTTGGTAAGTGACAGCAGAAGATAAGTGGTCTGTAGAACTACAAGAGACAGCATGCTGTGGGGTACAACCATGCTGTATGATTCAATGGGAGCAGTCACATGTTGCTCCACAGTGGCGGAGGGTTGGCGGCGGCTGATCTCTTCCTGCTGTGTTCAGTGGAGAGGGGAGGGGTCTCCAGTCCCTGCAGCACTGAAGAGAGAAGCAGATTGGCTGCCCTCTCCTCTCCACTGAACACAAGGTGAAACAATACTCCTGGCAAAAGCAGCGGCCATCTTTGTGTAGCCCGCTGCCGTTTTTAGCCCAAAACATTCCCGATTTTCCTGGGACAAAAACAAAATCCCGGGAAAATAATCGGGACAAGCTTAAATCGGGATGAGGGTCCAAAAATTGGGATTGTCCCGGGAAAATCGGGACTGTTGGCAAGTATGCCTTCCTCAAAGAGAACAATATCTGTTACAAGTGCTGCTCTTCATCAACACACTTCGCCAAGGACTGTAAGGTCAGTGTTATGTGTACAGAGTGTGGCAGCACAGCTCTGCACCCAGGGCCAGCTCCAAGAACCTTCCTACCTGCCCATAGTGACAATAAGCATGGCGGGGAGGCCAAGGACTCTAGTACAGACGCAATAGCAATCACTTCACAGTGCACTGAAGTCTACAAAACAATTACAGGTGGCAGATCCTGTTCCAAAATCTATCTAGTAAGAATTTACCCAAAAGGACGCAGAAATAAAGCAGTCAAGCTCTAAGCCATCTTGGATGATCAGAGTAATAAGTCACTAACTAGATCTGTGTTTTTTGACATTCTAAACATTAAGGGCACCAGTAGTCCTTACTCCCTTAGGACCTGTGCAGGTACAGTGGAGATGGTGGAGAGAAGGGCTGATGGCCTACAAATAGAATCCATGGATGGTAAGACATGTCTACACTTACCGACCATAATAGAGTGTAATCAGATCCCAGACAACAGATCTGAGATCCCACCAGATGCAGCATTTCACTAGACTCACCTGAATCACATAGCACATCTCATACCAGAACTAGATGATCAGGCTCAGATAATCTTGCTCCTAGGGAGAGATATCTTGCTAGCCCACAAATCAAGAAAGCAGATCAATGGCCCTTACAACATCCCATATGCCCAAAAACTGGATCTAGGGTGGGTCATTATAGGAGATGTTTGCCTGGGGGGAGCACACAAACCACATATAGCAATAAGATGCTCTCTAGAACACTAGTGATTGGTCGTCCTCTTTTCCAGCCCTGTCAAAATCACATCCTCATAAAGGAGCTACCACACAGCAACTCTGTACCTCTTCCTTTCACAAGTTCCCTCTGTGATAGCAATACCTATGACAGTGACCAAGACGACTTAGGAGGCACAATGTTCGGGAGAACAAAAGAGAACAATCAGGTAGCAATGTCCATTTAGGAAGAGCATAGAGAAAGATGAGTCTAATATCTGATTTGCACCTCTTCCCTTCAGGTCACATAGACAATGTTTGCCTAACAACAGGGAGCAAGTATATAGACGCTTCACTTCCCTAAGACGCAATCTTCAAAGAAAACCAGAGATGAGATTTTCCTTCATGGAGGAAATATTCAAGAATGGTCATGCAGGGATAGCTCTATTTAACCTCAAGATTCCACGCCTGTATGCCCCCGTGCCATCTACAGAAGTTCAGATGCCAAGACTTTGTGTGTTTTCTGATGCTTCTGTTAAAGCAATTGCTGCCGTAGCCTACCTCAAGACCATAGACACAAAAGGTCAATGCCAAGTGGGGTTTGCAATGGGTAAAGCAAACTTGCACCACTCCCTGAACACACCATACCTAGATTGGAACTTTGTGCTGCAGTATTGGCTGTAAAGCTAGTTGAACTAATTTCAGCAGAGACAAACATACAGATTCAAGAAGCTGAGTTCTACACGGACAGTAAAGTAGTTCTTTATTACATCTACAATGAAACTAGACATTTCTATGTCTATGTCAATAACAGAGTGTTGAGGACAAGGAGGTCCACCTACCCAGAATAATGGCATTTTGTGCCTACAGACTACAATCCTGCAGACTTAGCAACCATATCTGTTACAGTCAGTTGCCTTGAAAGTACTTCATGGCAGTGTTAATTTTGTTGACTAAAACGACTAAAACATTTTAGTTAACTAAATTAATACTATTTTAGTCGACTAAAATACGACTAAAATGAAAACAATTGAGATGACTAAAATACGACTAAAACTAAAATGCCATTTTAGTCAAAAGACTAAAATGGGACTAAAACTAAAATGGCATTTTAGTCAAAAGACTAATGCCGTGTACACACGATCGGATTTTCCGACGGGAATGTTTCATGGGAGCTAGTTGTCGGAAATTCCAACTGTGTGTAGGCTCCATCGGACATTTTTTGTCGGAATTTCCGACAAACAAAATTTGTGATGTGGATCTCAAATTTTCCGACAACAAAATCCGTTGTCGGAAATTCCGATCGTGTGTACACAATTCCGACGCACAAAGTTCCACGCATGCTCGGAATCAAGCAGAAGAGCCGCACTGGCTATTGAACTTAATTTTTCTCGGCTCGTCATACGTGTTGTACGTCACCGCGTTCTTGACGTTCGGAATTTCCGACAAGATTTGTGTGACCGTGTGTATGCAAGACAAGTTTGAGCCAACATACATCGGAAAAAAACATGGATTTTGTTGTTGGAACGTCCGATCCTGTGTACGCGGCATAAGACTAAAACTGAATTGAAATTTGACTTCAAAATTAACACTGGTCTGTAGTGCATGTTCATACCTCAATACCTTAAATATGTGTGAGATTTTTCATTCCAGCAGTATATAATGAGTTTGGAAATTGTAGAAAAATGTTAACTAATGCATTACAATTTAATTACACCTATTAGATTTTAGATGACTAAAATGAGTGTTATGCCCCGTACACACGGTCGGACATTGATCGGACATTCCGACAACAAAATCCTAGGATTTTTTCCGACGGATGTTGGCTCAAACTTGTCTTGCATACACACGGTCACACAAAGTTGTCGGAAAATCCGATCATTCTGAACGCGGTGACGTAAAACACGTACGTCAGGACTATAAACGGGGCAGTAGCCAATAGCTTTCATCTCTTTATTTATTCTGAGCATGCGTGGCACTTTGTGCGTCGGATTTGTGTACACACGATCGGAAATTCCGATAACGGATTTTGTTGTCAGAAAATTTTATAGCCTGCTCTCAAACTTTGTGCGTTGGAAAATCCGATGGAAAATGTGTGGTGGAGCCTACACACGGTCGGAATTTCCGACAACAGGGTCCTATCACACATTTTCCGTCTGAAAATCCGACCGTGTGTACGGGGCATTAGTCGACTGAAATGTACTGGAGATTTTAGTCGACTAAAACGTAGGACATTTTAGTCGACTAAAATGTACTGGAGATTTAGTTGACTAAATACGACTAAAACTAAAACAATTGCAGAAGACTAAAATGGGACTAAAACTAAAATGCAATTTTAGTCCTAAGACTAAGACTAAAACTAAATTTGCTGCCAAAATTAGCACTGCTTCATGGTCCTACCTTTCTGCACAGTCCAGACTGCAACACTAATGACTTTGCCACATTTGATTTAATTGATGTAGACAAGGATCAAGAAATCCATCCTCAGGTTTCTACCTCAGTTACAACAACATTTATCAACCAGTTTAAAACCCACAGTTTTAGCAGGTTCTCCTCCTGGAAGTCCCTTGTTCGAGCTATCACTTGCCTAACCCACATAGCTCAGTCCTACAAAAGTGATCCACTATCTCATGACAACTGCAGAGGTTGGCACCACTGTAAAAGGTCTACTCAGTAGCTGACCTAGAACAATCTAAAAACAGGATAATCTCTGCTGTACAGAGAGAAGTAATTGCCAATTAAATTAACTGCATTGCCAGTCAGAAACCTGTTCCTAAAGACAGTGTTTTAAAGAAGCTTGACCCAATCCTTGATGTAAATGGCCTGTTGAGAGTAGGAGGCCGTTTAAAAGAAGGCAAGTTAGAGTTTTCTGAGAAACATCCTTTAGTGATTCCAGGTAGCCATCATATTGCCTACTTACTCATTCAACACTACCATGACCAAACAAAACACCAGGGCCGACTGTTTACTGAAGGAGCTTTACGAGCTGCTGGACTGGGGATAGTTGGGGCTAAGAGATGTGTGAGCAAGTTCTTTTTCAAGTGTTATCTGCTGTAAACTTTGTGGAATGTTACACAAAAGATGACCAATTTACCATCTGACAGACTTGGCATGGATCCGCCTTTCACTAATGTTGGACTTGATGTTTTTCGTCCCTGGTCTGTCACCACCCAGTACATCAAAGGGGGACATTCAAACAGTAAACGTTGGGCAGTCATATTCACCTGCATGTCCTTCCGAGCTGTCCATATTGAAGTGATTGAATCAATGAACACTTCAAGTTTCATTAACCACTTCAGCCCCGGAAGGATTTACCCCCTTCCTGACCAGAGCACTTTTTACAATTTGGCACTGCATTGCTTTAACTGCTAATTGAGCGGTCATGCAATGCTGTACCCAAACAAAATTTGCGTCCTTTTCTTCCCACAAATAGAGCTTTCTTTTGATGGTATTTGATCACATCTGCAGTTTTTATTTTTTGCGCTATAAACGGAAAAAAACGAAAATTTTGAGAAAAAATGATATTTTCTAATTTTGTTATAACAAAATCCAATAAACTCAATTTTAGTCATACATTTAGGCCAAAATGTATTCGGCCACATGTCTTTGGTAAAAAAAATTTCAATAAGCGTATATTTATTGGTTTGCGCAAAAGTTATAGCGTTTACAAACTAGGGTATATTTTCTGGAATTTACACAGCTTTTAGTTTATGACTGCCTATGTCATTTCTTGAGGTGCTAAAATGGCAGGGCAGTACAAACCCCCCCCAAATGACCCCATTTTGGAAAGTAGACACCCCAAGGAAATTGCTGAGAGGCATGTTGAGCCCATTGAATATTTTGTCAATTGAATAATGACAAAAAAAAAAATCACAAAAAGTTGTCACTAAATGATATATTGCTCACACAGGCCATGGGCATATGTGGAATTGCACCCCAAAATACACTTAACTGCTTCTCCAGAGTATGGGGATACCACATGTATGGGACTTTTTGGGAGCCTACCCGCGTACGGGGGTCCCGAAAACCAATCACCGCCTTCAGGATTTCTAAGGGCGTAAATTTTTGATTTCACTCCTCACAACCTATCACAGTTTTGAAGGCCATAAAATGCCCAGATGGCACAACCCCCCCCCCCCCCCCAAATGACCCCATTTTGTAAAGTAAACACCCCAAGCTATTTGCTGAGAGGCATGTTGAGTCCATGGAATATTTTATATTTTGACACAAGTTGCAGAAAAGTTACATTTTTTTTTGCACAAAGTTGTCACTAAATGATATATTGCTCACACAGGCCATGGGCATATGTGGAATTGCACCCCAAAATACACTTACCTGCTTCTCCTGAGTATGGGCATACCACATGTGTGGGACTTTTTGGGAGCCTCAACAAACCCCAAGCTATTTGCTGAGAGGCATGGTGAGTATTTTGCAGCTCTCATTTGTTTTTGAAAATAAAGAAAGACAAGAAAAAACATTTTTTTTTCTTTTTTCAATTTTCAAAACTTTGTGACAAAAAGTGAGGTCTGCAAAATACTCACTATACCTCTCAGCAAATAGCTTGGGGTGTCTACTTTCCAAAATAGGGTCATTTGGGGGGGTTTTGTGCCACCTGGGCATTCCATGGCCTCCGAAACTGTGATAGGCAGTGAAGAGTGAAATCAAAAATTTATGCCCTTAGAAAGCCTGAAGGCGGTGCTTGGTTTTCGGGGTCCCGTACGCGGCTAGGCTCCCAAAATGTCTCACACATGTGGTATCCCCGTACTCAGGAGAAGCAACAGAATGTATTTTGGGGTGTCATTTCACATATTTCCATTGCATGTTTGAGCAATATATCGTTTAGTGACAACTTTGTGCAAAAAAAAAAAAAAAATTTGTCTTTTTCCCGCAACTTGTGTCACAATATAAAATATTTCATGGACTCGACATGCCTCTCAGCAAATAGCTTGGGGTGTCTACTTTCCAAAATGGGGTCATTTGGGGGGGGGGTTTGAACTGTCCTGGCATTTTATGCACAACATTTAGAAGCTTATGTCACACATAATCCACTCTTCTAACCACTTGAAGACAAAGCCCTTTCTGACACTTGTTGTTTACATGAAAAAATATTTTTTTTTGCAAGAAAATTACTTTGAAGCCCCAAACATTATATATTTTTTTAAAGCAAATGCCCTACAGATTAAAATGGTGGGCGTTTCATTTTTTTTTTTTCACACAGTATTTGCGCAGCGATTTTTCAAACGCATTTTTTTTGGGAAAAAACACACTTTTTTAAATTTTAATGCACTAAAACACACTATATTGCCCAAATGTTTGATGAAATAAAAAAGATGATCTTAGGCCGAGTACATGGATTCCAAACATGACATGCTTTAAAATTGCGCACAAATGTGCAGTGGTGACAAACTAAATACATTTTTAAAAGCCTTTAAAAGCCTTTACAGGTTACCACTTTAGATTTACAGAGGAGGTCTACTGCTAAAATGACTGCCCTTGATCTGACCTTCGCTGTGATTTTTTCTCTTTATTATTTTTTTGCTAATTTATCCTATTTTTAAACTGTTCCTTTCATTTCTTTTTAATCATTTTTATTGTTATCTCAGGGAATGTAAATATCCCCTATGATAGCAATAGGTAGTGACAGGTACTCTTTTTTGAAAAAATTGGGGTCTATTAGACCCTAGATCTCTCCTCTGCCCTCAAAGCATCTGACCACACCAAGATCAGGGTGATAAAATGCTTTCCCAATTTCCCAATGGCGCTGTTTACATCCGGCGAAATCTAAGTCGTGAAATGCTCGTAGCTTCTGGTTTCTTAGGCCATAGAGATGTTTGGAGCCACTCTGGTCTCTGATCAGCTCTATGGTCAGCTGGCTGAATCACCGGCTGCATTCTCAGGTTCCCTGTTGGGACAGGAGAGCCAGAGAAAAACATGGAAGATGGTGGTGGTGGGGGGGGGGGCATTCCCTTCCACTGCTTGTAAAAGCAGTCTAGAGGCTAATTAGCCTACCGCTGGCTGAAAAGAATGATACCAAGATGATACCTAAACCTGCAGGCATCATTCTGGTATAACCACTCAAAGTCCAGCAACATACCAGTACGTTGCTGGTCCTTGTTGGGCATATATTGTAATCTTTTTTTTCATGCAGCCTGTGGGCTGAACGAATAAAAGATATTGATCGGTGGGTATGCCCACCATTAGAATACCTCCCTTCATCCACCCACTTCTAATGATGGGCATACATGCACCATTTATATATGCCGAAGCATGGGGGCATCTGCCCCAAAAGTTAGGAGCAAATCGCTCCTCCGCCCCTGCTGCCCCCATGCTTCGGCATATATCACCTCCGCTGGAGTCACGGCTTTATATATCGTGGGAGCAAACGCTGTTGCTGTCAAGATAAATAAATCCGCTCTGCAGCTGAATGGCATACCTGAAAACAAAAAAATGGTTAACAATAAAACACAGTAAACAGTAAAGTATAAAAATTGCATACCTGAAAAGTAAACATGATAAAACATAATAACAATAAAACATTGCAGAATAGAATACAGTAAAAGAGCAGAACGATAGAGAGAGAATAGAGAGAGAGAGAACAATAAAACGACAACTATTTTTTTTTTTATTTTCTATATTTTTTTGTGTTTTTTTTTTTTTTTTACACTTTTTTTTGTAATTGTAACTTTTATAACTGTAACCGGTTCCAGCTTCGGGTCTCTCAAAATGCGATGGCATCTTGGGAGACCCTGTGAAAGTGTGCCTAGACTGTGCAATGCTGTACCCTACGCTAATACTCAACTAGTGTATGGTAGCGTTCAAAACATTCACCAATGCAAAGACCAGGATTGTCAGGACAGGAGGGAAAATAATAGCGGGAGTCACGCCTATATCCGCGCTTGCTGCAGACACAACATCTTTTTTGGGGGGGTTCGTTGGGTAGGGGTACTCGGAAGGACATAAAGAAAATGCCTCTCATGCAGCTGACTGCATTTGGTTGGGGATGTGAATGGGGGAAGTACGGGTGCTGCAGAAGTGGTGGATTCCCATTTAGGACTGGCGAATGCAGCAGGAAGGGCATTATGGGCATGACGGGCCTGTGTTTGTCTTCTTCTTGGTGGCAGGGGGACACTACTTGTGCTTGCCACCTCACCAGCTTGAAGTGCACTTATGGGACTCGCCACGTCACCAAGTGTTACTGCAGTGCTGGTTTGACTACGACCGGGGTGTACTATGCCACTGGTGCTTGCCAGTTCACCAAAACGCTACCAAAAAAAACTGTTAGCGATCGCAGGGATCAGGCCTTACTCTGCGAACGCTGCAGTTATGCGTTTAGTGTTTTGTAAGTGACAGTGATCGGTGCAAGCAGGTATCTGGGCTGATCCCACTAACACTGTGTTTTTGGGAACCTTAAACTGCTGGGGACGCTAGTATAGATCTGATCGGATCAGATATTGATCCATTCAGATACTATACCACTAAGGGAGGTGTATGCTGCGTGCGTGGGTGTTAGTGGTACTGGCGCTAACCTGACGCTGCCTGGGGCGACGTAGACCCTATCTGACCCTAAAACCTAACTTATTAACCTTTATTCGGTAATAAACGGCGGGTGCCCTGACACTATAAAAAATAAACTAACTAACCAGCGTCACCCGTAACAGTTATACGGTGATCAGTGGTGAAAGGGTTAACTAGGGGGCAATCAAGGGGTTAAAACCTTTATTAGGTAGTATATGGGGGTCCCTGACACTATAAAACGCTGACAGCGAACCTATATATTTACCTCCCTAACTAGCATCACCAGTGACACTAATACAGCGATCAGAAAAACGATCGCTTAGTGACACTGGTGATGGGGGGTGATCACGGGGTTAACCTTTATTAGGGTGGGTAAGAGGGCTAACACTAACTGCCCTAACACACTAACTGTCACAAACTGACACCAATGCATCAAAAAAAAAAAAAAAAACTGCTTGGTGTCACTGTGACGGGGGCGGGGGGGGGGGGGTGATTGGGGGGTGATCAGGGGGTGATGGGGGGTGTAAAGTGTGCCTGGTGTGTTTTACTGTGTGTGTAGTGTTTGTGCACTCACATCGATGTCTTCTCTCCTCGGCGCCGGAACGGAAAATACAGAGCCAAGGAGCGACTACATCACTTCCTCTGCCGCTGTTTACTATACAGCAGCAGAGGAAGAATCTCATTGGCTGGGAGCGATCGCGAGGGGGTGGCCATGAATGGATGGCCTCCCCCTCACCTCTGATCACTCTGAGACAGAAGCCGACCACCTCGGGCACCGGGGGGATCCGATCAGACCCCCCGCCCGCGGGAGGCAAGTAACGTACCCATACGTTACTTTGCCTGCCCGTGCCATTCTGTCGCAGTATATCTGCGTGAGGCGGTCGGCAAGTGGTTAATGCTCTTAGACGCTTCATTGCAATCAAAGGCCCAGTAAAACTCCTTCCAACGTGTGGGTAAACGTGACCCCTGCAAACGCCCATGAACATCAAACCTACCTAATGGTCACAAGTATGCTCCTAAACACTTCGCAAATTGTAAAACAATAGGTGTGGTATACCTGTTGATTTGCGAGTGTGCATGTTACTATGTAGGCAAAACTAGTCAGGAGTTCTGGCGGCGGGCATACCGCCATGAAATCCTGCAATCCCTGCTTACCACTGGGAAGACATGTCTCGGCATTCCACGCAGGTAACTTCCCCAAAGTGTCCTTTTTGATTCTGGATCGTGTCCATCCAGGGTTACGCGGTGGGGATTGGAATAAAATTCTGTTGCAGAAAGAACAGAAATGGATCTATCGCCTACAGGCTAACAAGCCCCCTGGCTTGAATGATACCATCTCATTCCGACCCCTCCTGGAGGGTTTTACCTCCGGGGGCCCCGAGTGGGACCCCTCCGAGGTAAACACACCTCAGTTTTTGTAAAATCTTTACCAATTACGATTCAATGCTATATGCATGCCTTTCCCTAAAAGCCATAAAACTCCTTTTTGAATTTCAGTGAAAGGGGCAGGCTGGTTATCATCAGACTTTATATCAATGCAGGCCCATCAGGTTGGATATATGCTTGATACTCCAATTTAATCACGCACATGTGCTCTAATTACATTACAAGCCCGGTATATATGTTGATACCAGCCCACAATCTGGCAATTATTCTCCTTATGTGTTATTTTACATATAAAAATGTTTTTTTCACATATGCTGTTATTGACATTACTATGTCTAGTTGTTGCTCTTCCTATGTTTTTTCATGTGTTTCTTCTGGCATGCCTTTCCACTGTCGTGAATTCCTATTTATGCATCCTTTCTTCCTCCATAGAGTCCTGGGTACAAATGTTCTGCAATGCTGTGGATCTGGCTCCTGGACCAATGCTGCGCTGGAGGAACGGTTGGCATGTGCCCTAGCAGTCCACTCGGTGCACGGGGGCCAATGTGCCACTCCTTCCCTTTGGTGCTTTTGGCCTCCCATTTCAATGATCGCACATGACCGGGACAATGTGTTGGTCCCGTTACCATGGCGATCTACACGCCGTGGGTCCCTGACGCGGACGCTGGTCCCCTCCCAGCACGTGTCAGCTGGTGCCAGAGCTGGATGTTCCCTCCCTCTGTGCTCTGATACATGGGTGGGACCAAGGAGGCGGGCCTGCGCGCCGGGGATTCGGAGGGAGACCCCTCCCACTAGCTATGATGCTCACCGGCTCATCAGCTGTTACTGACGTTTACACTAATGAGTGGCACTAGAAAAGACTCATGTTCTGGACAGCCAGTCTCATGCCTGCATAGGCGTCGGACCGGTCGTTCAGCTCTACCACTCCTCAAGGTAACCAACTCACTCCCATCCCTATAAATTGCAGGCTCTGTCTAGAGATACAGGTTAGGTGAGACCAGCACAAGCAAATCCACTCACGCACCAGTGTGATGTGGATTGGTTGTGCTGGGACACTGCTTGTAGCAGTGTTTTTTTGTTGATTGGTCCCTTTTGTGATTTTAATTAATCACATAATACTTTTTGTTTCTGTTTTTCTTTTTCAGCTTTTGTATGCTGATGTGTTCAATTACATTGCTCTCCCTCTTGATGTGAGACCTGGTCACATGGAGGGATTCAACATTTATCCCTACCCTGCTAAAGTTCTATGCGATTTCCTCCTACTTGTTAGGTATGATCTCCACTCTGTATGAGCCTATAGGTAAGCTGGTGGATGGATTGATATCCCTATCATATCAATAGCAATACACACTAGAAATAAGTTTCATCTTTTTTTTATGTTGATTATTTCCCTTTACATTTATGGATTGGAATCTATCAGATTGTCCCTTCCCTTTGTTTTAGGTGATATATACTATTCACCACAGCTGTCATCAGTGGCATCACTTTGCGGGTAGAAGGACGCCCTTTGTGTCCTGTTTTTGGGCCACATGCCTACACCATGTCCTAGGTGCTAGTGTTGGTTCATGTGTCCGTTTCCTGTCAGCGGGCCACTGTGCCCACTGTTTCCTTTTAAAGTTGGATGCTTTCTAATGTGTGTTCAAAAAGCTACATGGTGAGAATATCATTTAAACACATTAAATATTTCTGACTGTTATGACCATATGTTGTTCTCATACCATGAATGTTTTTTAAGATGTTTTGCCCTTTTTTTGTAAATGTATAGATAACCACCCATCTCATCACCTGTCCCTGAAGAAGAGGTTCCAACCCAATTAAAACCTCAAAACGCTTGGGGCTCTCTGTATGTGCAGACCTCAGCCGTAATAGTTGGTGTGGTTCTCTGTGTTTATCATTGTACCTTTACATGCTATTGTTATCACCACTTGAAGTGTCAGCATCCTTATCTTCTTATTCAAGTTTTTTCATGTCCTCTGTCATGATTTTAATCTTTTTGATAATAAAATTATATATGTGATTTTGATATATTGTTTGAAGACTCTTGCCTTACAAAGTCCCATTTAGAGGAAAACAATGTTCTATTGTATAGTTTCATAGGGATGTGGGCAAACTGTCTTCTTCCCTAAGGCTACGGTCACCACCCTCATGCAAATTCCTTCCAACTTGGACACTCCCAGTGTAGAAAGATACTTGAGTAAGCAAAGCTGCATTTGGACTTTCAACCCACCTTGCTCTTCTCACATGGTGGGAGGTGTTTGGGAAAGGATGATAGTCGTAACCCGCAGAATTCTGGACTTTGTCTTTTTGCAAGTAGGAACTGCAAGGCTTACCCATGAATGCCTAGTGACTTTTATGGCAGAAGTCATAGCCGCCATCAAAGGGTAGACCTTTGATATCAATTTCAAGTGACTCTGAGGATCCAGTGATTCTCATACCTGCTATGTTACTCACTCAAAAGACTGGCCTTGTTGGTGCTCCAGCTGGAAAGTTTTGTGAAAGGGACCTTTACAAATGACAGTGGAGACAATTACAAACTCTTGCCAATACCTTCTGGGATCAATGGAGGAAACAATATATCTCTACTCTTCAATAGGGATGAGCCTGATGTTTCGAGTCAAACGTAAGTAATACTCGAACATGGAGTGTTTGCCTGTTCGCGAATAGCGAACAATTTACGGTGTTCGCGGCAAATTCTAAAGCCGCCGGAACACCGTTAAAGTCTATGGGACACTAACATGAAAAATCAAAAGTGCTAATTTTAAAGGCTTATATGCAAGTTATTGTCATAAAAAGTGTTTGGGGACCTGGGTCTTGCCCTAGGCGACATGTATCAATGCAAACTTTTTTTTTTAAAATGGCGTTTTTTCGGGAGCAGTGATTTTTTTTAATGCATAAAGTAAAATAATAAAAATGAAATATTCCTTTAAATACCTTGCCTGGGGGTGTCTATAGTATGCCTGCAAAGTGGCGCATTTTTCCCGTGTTTAGAACAGTACCACAGCAAAATGACATTTCTAAAGGAAAAATTGTCATTTAAAACTGATCGCGGCTGTAATGATTTGTCGGGTCTCGGCAATATAGAAAAAAACTCATTGAAAAAAAAGCATGGGTCCCCCCCCAGTCCATTTCCAGGCCCTTTGGGTCTGGTATGAATATTAAGAGGAACCCCCAAACCAAAATTAAAAAAAAATTGCGTGGGGGTCCCCCTAAAATCCATACCAGGCCCTTCAGGTCTGATATAGAAATTAAGGGGAAACCTGCGCCAAATTTATAAAAAAATGGCGTAGGGGTCCCCCCAAAATCCATACCAGACCCTTATCTGAGCATGCAACATGGCAGGCTGCAAGAAAAGAGGGGGGACGAGAGAGTGCCCCCCTCCTGAACCGTACCAGGCCACATGCCCTCAACATGGGGAGGGTGCTTTGGGGTCTGACCCCAAAGCACCTTGTCCCCATGTTGATGGGGACAAGGGCCTCATCCCCACAACTTTTGCCCGGTGGTTGTGGGGGTATGCGGACGGGGGGGCTTATCAGAATCTGGAAGCCCCCTTTTAACAAGGGGACCCCCAGATCCTGGACTCCCCCATGTGTGAATTGGTAATGGTACCATTTCACAAACAAAGTGTCAAAAATGGTAAAAAAGACAAGAGACAGCTTGGGACAAGTCCTTTATTAAAAAATAAAAATATAAAAATGTCCCTCGATGTAAGTTCGCGCTGCCCGACGGATTGAAAAAAAAAAAGCCACAACTGATCTGCCTCCATGAGAGGCTCCCGCCAACTGACGTGTCTTCTCTGTGACAGTTCTTATATAACTGAGGACGGGGCCACCCGGAGATGTAAACAGATGACCCCGCCCCCCTCTGACGCCACGGGGGCTACCCCGTGGCTTCCCTGTGGCGTCAGAGGGGGCGGGGTCACCTGTTTACATTACCGGATGGCCCCGCCCTCAGTTATATAAGAACTGTCACAGAGAAGATGTGTCAGTCGGCGGAGCCTCCCAAGGAGGCGGATCAGTTGTGGCTTCTTTTACTTGTTCGGTCCGTCGGGCGGCATGAACTTACATCGAGGGACATTTTTATTTTTTTATTTTTTAATAAAGGACTTGTCCCAAGCTGTCTCTTGTCTTTTTTACAATTTTTGACACTTTTTTTGTGAAATGGTAGGGGTACATGTACCCCATTAACAATTCACACAGGGCGGGAGGCCGGGATCTGGAGGTCCCCTTGTTAAAGGGGGCTTCCAGATTCCGATAAGCCCCCCTGCCCACATACCCCTACAACCACCGAGCAAGGGTTGTGGGGATGAGGCCCTTTTCCCCATCAACATGGGGACAAGGTGCTTTGGGGTCAGACCCCAAAGCACCCTCCCCATGTTGAGGGCATGTGGCCTGGTAAGGTTCAGGAGGGAGGGGGCGCTCTCTTATCCCCCCTCTTTTCCTGCAGCCTGCCAGGTTGCGTGCTCAGATAAGGGTCTAGTATGGATTTTGAGGGGGAACCCTACACCATTTTTTAAAAATTTTAGTCCAGGGTTCCCCGTAAAACCCATACCAGACCTGAAGGGCCTGGTATGGATTTAAGGTGGACCCCACGCAATTTTTTTTACATTTTGGTTCAGGGTTCCCCTTGATATTCATACCAGACCCAAAGGGCCTCTTTTTTTCAATGAGTTTTATCGACAATTCATTACAGCCGCGATCAGTTTTAAATGACAATTTTTCCTTTAGAAATTTATTTTTGCTGTGGTACTGTTCTAAATACGGGAAAAAATGCGCCACTTTTCAGGCATACTATAGACACCCCCAGGCACAAAATTTAAAGGAATATTTCATTTTTATTGTTTCACTTTAAGCATTAAAAAAAAATCACTGCTCCCGAAAAAACGGCCCGCAAACACTTTTTATGACAATAACTTGCATATAAGGGTTTAAAATTTGCATTTTTGATTATTCATGTTCATGTCCCATAGATTTTAACAGTGTTCGTGTGTTCTGCCAAATTTTTTGCCTGTTTGCATGTTCTGCTGCGAACCGAACCGGAGGGTGTTTGGCTCATCCCTATTTTTCAACCAAGGAGAAAGTGACACATTGAAAAACCTAATCTTAAACCTGGTGATGTTGTGCTCATGAGAGATTGCCAGATAAAAAGGAATGAGTGGCCTTTAGGTCTGGTCACCAGAGTACTGCCAAGTGAGGACAAGCATGTTCATAAAGTTGAAGTCAAGATCTTCCAGCAGAATGAGGCCAAAATATTTCTAAGACCAGTGGGCGAACTTGTTCTTTTGCTTTCTGCAGAAGACTCTGTTAGTGACGTCACATGACGTCAGATGGGGAATGTTCTGCCCACTGGGCCTTATTCAGTTACTGTGTTTATGTGATTAAATAATATGTTGGGTTTTTCTTGATTTACACCAAGCTAGTTATATGCAGAGCGTAGACACCACCTTCCTTCCCTTTCTGGTATTCCTTTAGCTGCTTGTTTTAGTTACATACTGTAATTCCTTAGAATGTGATAATAAAGTTGTTAGGAACTAGAGCATTCTGGGAAGATTCTCTAGAGGAAGTCAGTCAGGCACCATTTAGGAATGCACATCAAGACAGTAAGGCTGTTTCTCCAATCTCTCTCCATCACCTATTAGCGAGCTTAAAAAGTAAGTTCTTGTTATCTCATTCTGTGTTATAGAGCATTGTTTCCTTATTATATGCAATATTGTACTGATTGCTGTTTGTTTTATCAATTTGTAGTTTCACCTGGCTTGTTCCAACAAATCTAAGATCAAAGAAATATGGTATCTGAAGTTTATAGAGCAAGAAGGTTTAGCTCTCTGTCCTAGAGAAAGGACAATCACTGCCGGCTGCTATAGACCCCAGCAGTGATCATTGTGTTCTGATGGCAGGGATGGCTCCCCGCTGGCAGAACACTATAGCTCTACATGAGAGATTCCCCAAGCAATACTGACTGTATTAATGGGGGAAACAAAAAGTTGTCATTTTACTGCAACCGGTGCATAATCTATAGGTTAATTTAGAGAAATAATAGCAAAGCCATTAAAGTTAATTCTTTTTTTTTTTTTTGTAATTTTTTATTTTCAATAAGTTTTTCAACAAAGATATATCAGCATAACAAAAAGGCATGACAGTTTGCATAGAAACAATCAAAATAAAAGTAGTGCAAACATTGTAAAGGAAAGTAACATGGTGAGGATGTCTGTATAGATAGAAGTCAGCTTCTTCCCGAATTGGGCCATATATAGTAAGAAAGAAATAATTCCATACAGTATCTATGTTGTTATCTCAATAACATGTTCAAAACATAAGGATGCTCAAGACGACATGTAATTTGGAATCAAAAAGGAGCAGAAATGGAAGGTACAGAACAAAATTTTGAATCATCCCAAGGTTTCCAAATTTTTTCGAATTGGGGAATTTTACCTTCAATTTTTGCTGTTAAATGCTCCATTTTACGTATATCTGCAACAATGGATAGGACGTGGTGTAAAGTGGGAGCGTTGGTAGAGAGCCAAAGTCTAGGGATGGCTCTTTTTGCTGCCAAAAGTACAAAGGACCCTAGTCTCTGTAGTGATTTAGGGATACCTGGGAAGGGTAGACCTAACAGGAAATGTATGGGTTTTAATTGAATAGACGTGGCGAAAAGTGATTGCAATAAATTTTGTATCTCAATCCAATATGTACTTAGGACATGACAATCCCAGAAAATGTGAAGGTGTGTACCTACGGACTGCCCACATCTCCAGCACAAACTGGAAAGAGACGTATTTTGGGCATGTAGCAACTCAGGAGTTTTGTACCAAAGAAATATTATCTTAATAGCGGTCTCCTTTTGTGCCACGCATCTGGAAACTTTAAAAGCCGACTCCCAGATTTTACCCCAGTCTATTAAAGAAATTGATCTGTTTAGCATTTTGGACCATTTAGTCATGTATCTATGTATGGAGTCAGTTAAGGGGGGTGTTGTCTGGAGTATTTTATATGTGGATGAGATTAAGTTTGGTTCGTAGGGGCCATTTGTACATAATAATTCAAAAGCAGTGGGATTTTCTAAGGATAAAGAGGGGAAGCAAGATTGGAAAAAATGTTTAATTTGTAGGTAAAAGTATTCTGTAGATTTCGGTAGGGCATGTTTTTCTTTAAGGACTGGGAAAGGTAAAAGTTTGTGTGTTACCGGGTGGACTAAATGTCGCAGCTGAAACATCCCCGCGTGTGTCCACGAAATTGTTCGCAGGTATGATAATCCGTCCGGAATTTCTGGGTTAAAAAGGAAATTCTGGAGAGGGGAGCATGGTAAAGAGAGGTGAAATTTGTCTCTGCACCTTTTCCAGATTGATAGCGTAAAAAGCATCGGGGAGAGACACAGAGACCGTAGTTGGGGCATGAATTTCTGAGAGGAAGGCCATAGTAGATAGCACGGATGTACAGGGGCAGTAATCCCCATTTCAATTTCGGCCCATCTATTTGCAGCCTTCCTTGAGGTCCATGTCGTCAATACTCTAAGATGAGAGGCATAGTAATATTTAATAAAATCGGGGGAGGCTAGTCCTCCTCTAGCTCTAGGAGACGGACTACCGATTGAGCAATTCTGTGGGATGCATTGTTCCAAACAAAGTTAAGGCACTTTCTCTGGAGATTTCTCAATTGCGACATAGGGACCGGGACCGGAAGTGTTTCAAAAAGGTACAGTAATTTGGGCAAAACCGACATTTTGAGAACGTTAATCCTACCAAGAAGGGAGATTGGGATAGAAGACCAATGTTGTAGGAGTTTAGCAATTTCTGCGAACATTGGAGGGAAATTGGCTTGATAAAGAGAGTGGTATGAAGGAGTGAGATGAATTCCTAAATATTTTAGTGAAGTCTGGCACCATCTGTATTTAAACCTGTTTTGTAGGGAGCTTAGTATATCTGGGGGTATATTGATGGGGAGGGCTTCTGTTTTGGTCTGATTAATACAAAATCCTGATAGGGACCCAAATGTGAAGAGGGTTTCGTGTAAGAAGGGTAATGAAATTTCGGGGTGTGTGATGGTTAGCAGAATGTCGTCTGCGAAAAGAGAAAGTTTGTAGTCTTGATGTCGTAGTGGGATTCCTCTGATATTAGGATGGGATCTGATAGCTGCCGCTAAAGGTTCTAGGCTTGATATAAATAATAGGGGCGACAAAGGGCAACCTTGTCTCGTACCATTACTGAGGGTAAATCGTTGCGAGGTATAGGAGGATAGCTGGACTTGAGATGTAGGGAGGGAGTATAGGGTATGTAGGGCTCGTATAAAGGGGCCTGAGAATCCAAATCGGGTTAATACTGCGAACATGAAGGGCCAGCTTAATCGATCGAAAGCTTTTTGAGCATCTAAGCTCAAGACTATGGTGGGACGTTTAGTTCTAGTTATAAGGTCTATCAGATCTATGGTTCTTCTTGTATTATCTCCAGCATGTCTCGAGGGGACAAATCCTACTTGGTCTCTGTGGATCAGGAACGTTAATAGTGGGGATAATCTATTGGCTAATATCTTGGTGAAAATTTTGTAGTCTGAGTTTAATAAAGCGATTGGGCGGTAATTGTCGGGTAGTGCAGGGTCCTTACCTGGTTTTGGAATTACCGTTATATTGGCATGTAAGAATTGTGAATGTGGGATGGATCCTTTAAAAAAGGAGGAGAATAGGGATTGTAGATAGGGGGTTAAAATATGTGTAAAGGTTTTATAGTAGATGTAGGGGAGACCGTCAGGGCCTGGAGATTTGTGGGTTGGAAGGTTTTTAATCACCTCTCCTATTTCCTCTCCAGTAATCGGAGCGTTAAGGGAGGATAGGTGGTCAGCAGAGATCTTTGGTAGTGGGAGGGAATTTATAAATTTATCAAACTCTGGTTGCGAGAATTGAGGATGTGAATCAGGACCTAAACAGTTATAAAGTTGCTTATAAAAATCACCAAAGACCTTTGACATAGTTTTCAGACAGTATGTGGGGGTGCCATCAGGCTGTATCAAGTGGTCGGGTATAGATAGAAGGGGACGGGGTTTTAATTTGTTCACTAGCATCCTATGTGGTTTGTTTGCATAGTCGTAAAATTTTTGCTTAGCCCACAACATGGATTTGGAAATTTGATTCATATCGAAAGACTTAATCTGATCTCGGATTGAGATGACATTTCTCAATTTTTCCACCGTGGGGGAGGCTAGCAGAATTCTTTCCGCTGTTTGTAGTTGGGTAATAAGATCTTTTTTAAGTTGTACAGAATCTTTCTTTAGGCGTGAGCCTATAGCTATGCATTCACCTCTAAAAAAAGCTTTATGGGCCTCCCACAGGGTGGAAATCTCCGGGACAGAGCCATCATTGAGCTGGAAAAACTCAGTTAGTTTCTGCTGTAATTGAGTTTGAGATAAAGGATTTTTAAGCAAGGATTCGTTGAGGCGCCAGTGGCAGGTTTTAGTAAAAGACTTCGCCAATAATACATCAAGTTCAATAGGTGCATGATCCGACCAGGTAATAGGATTTATTTCAGAAGATACTACATAGGGCAATAGGGGGCCTGTAATAAGGAAGTAATCTAGTCTAGAATAAGACTTATGGGGATGAGAATAAAATGTATAGTGTTTTTGGGTCGGGTGTTTTATCCTCCAAGAATCAAATAGATTATGGGATCTAACTAGTTTGCGGAAGGAATTTGATAATTTCTTGGAGGAAGATTGTGAAGTGGATTGGAATAGAGTTTTCCTGTCCCTGGTCGGGGATAGGGATGAGCCGAACACCCCCCGGTTCGGTTCGCACCAGAACCCGCGAACGGACCGAAAGTTCGCACGAACGTTAGAACCCCATTGACGTCTATGGGACTCGAACGTTCGAAATCAAAAGTGCTCATTTTAAAGGCTAATTTGCATGGTATTGTCCTAAAAAGGGTTTGGGGACCCGGGTCCTACCCCAGGGGACATGTATCAATGCAAAAAAAACTTTTAAAAACGGCCGTTTTTTCGGGAGCAGTGATTTTAATGATGCTTAAAGTAAAAAAAAAAAAGTGAAATATTCCTTTAAATATCGTACCTGGGGGGTGTCTATAGTATGCCTGTAAAGTGACGCGTGTTTCCCATGTTTAGAACAGTCCCTGCACCAAATGTCATTTTTAAAGGAAAAAATCTCATTTAAAACTGCTTGCGGGTTTAATGTCATGTCGGGTCATGGCAATATGGATGAAAATCAGTGAGACAAACGGCATGGGTACCCCCCAGTCCATTACCAGGCCCTTTGGGTCTTGTATGGATATTAAGGGGAACCCCGCACCCAAATTAAAATAAGGAAAGGTGTGGGGCCACCAGGCCCTATATACTCTGAACAGCAGTATACAGGCGGTGCAAACAAGACAGGGACTGTAGGTTTGTTGTTAAGTAGAATCTGTTTGTAATTTTGAACATTTTTAACGTGTTTAGCTCCAGCCAAAAAATCTTTTCTAAGCTTTTTGGAAAACATAGGGAAGGGTTATCACCCCTGTGACATTTGTTTTGCTGTCTTTCCTCCTCTTCAGAAGATTTCACCTCACTTTTTTGTCCCAATGAAAAATGTTTTTTGAAAATTTGGGTTTTTTTGTGGAACAAGGATTGGAAAGCATCAGTGGAAAGGAGAAATTGTTTTCCCATATTAACTCTTACAGGAGAGAATTTCCCTTCCTAGGGGTAGATTTCATCTCACTTCCTGTTGTCTCCTTCCGTTTGCAAGTAGGAGTCGTTTGTAAGTTAGATGTTTGAAAGTAGGGTCCTGCCCTATATACTCAGCAGAAATTTGGGCCTTAGGTGTTGCTGTGGCCACAACACTGTAAGCCCTCACAGGGCCCTGCTGTGAAATATTAGATCAAGAATTGTAATTACATGCCCCTGTTGAACAGGAGCTGAAAAATTAGGCCTTAGGCACTGGTGCTGGTGCCACAACACTGCAACCCCTCACAGACACTCTAGTTGGAACGCAGGAACGAGCCCTGCTGCAAATTATTGCTTCAAAAATTGTAATTACACGCCCCTGTTAGACAGGGGCAGAAAAATTGGGCCTTAGGCACTGGTGCTGGTGCCACAACACTGCAACCCCTCACAGACACTCTAGTTGGAATGCAGGAACGAGCCCTGCTGCAAAGTATTACATCAAAAATTGTAATTACACGCCCCTGTTAAACAGGGGCTGAAAAATTGTGCCTTAGGCACTGGTGGTGGCGCCCAGAACCAAAAATGTTCTTACAAGCTATCAGCGTGATGATTGAGGAGGAAGAGGATAATTACTCAGGGATAGTCACTCAGCATCAGCATAGGCAGTCTTTGAAGGGATCTGAGATTTCAAAAAAAATTATTCGGTTACATCAGCATCAGGTGCTTGGTAGCTGGTGGTGATCCAAGACTCATTCATTTTTATGAAGGTCAGCCGATCGACCGAGTCGGTGGACAGACGCACCCTGTGATCGGTTACCACGCCTCCAGCAGCACTGAATGTGCGTTCCGAAAGAACGCTGGATGCAGGACAGGCCAGTAGCTCAATTGCATACTGTGCAAGCTCTGGCCAGTGATCCATCCTCAAGACCCAGTAACCCAGAGGATTTTCGGTGGGAAAGGTGTCCAAGTCTGATCTTGCCCCTAGGTATTCCTGCACCATGTAAAACAGACGGTGGCGATGGTTGCTGGAACCGATCATACCTTGGGGCTGCGGACCAAAAAATTGTCTGAACGCATCGGTCAGACGGCCACCTTCTCCACCGCTCCTTCTTTGACTGACCGAAGCCTCAGCAACACGTTGTCCAGAAACAGGAGTTTGTAACCTCCCAGTCTCTGGGAACGCGTTGCACAGACCTTTCTGCAAGGCCTCCCGAAGATGTTTCATCCTCTGCTCCCTCTGCGATGGCAAGATAAGGTCCGCAACCTTACCCTTGTAACGTGGATCAAGGAGGGTTGCCAGCCAGTATTGGTCCTTCTCCTTGATACCACGAATACGAGGATCCTTACGCAGGCTTTGCAGGATCAGGGAGGCCATGCAGCGTAGGTTTGCTGAGGCATTCGGTCCGGAGTCCTCTGGGTCACTAAGAACGACATGGTCCGCAGCCACCTCCTCCCAGCCACGTACAAGTCCATGTGTTTCTTGGGACTGATCCCTTAAAGACTGCTGCTGATGCTGAGTGCCAGGCTCTACCTCCATACTGACACAATCTTCCTCCTCCTCCTCTTCCTCCTCGTCCTCTTCCTGTGTGATCGGCGGGCACGCAGGAACACTGTCTGGATAAAGGGGGCCTTGAGAGCTAAGGAAGTCCTCCTCTTCCTGCCTCTGTTCTGCCTCAAGTGCCCTGTCCATTATTCCACGCAGCGTGTGCTCCAACAGGTGGACAAGGGGGACAGTGTCACTGATGCATGCACTGTCACTGCTCACCATCCTCGTGGCCTCCTCGAATGGTGACAGGACAGTGCATGCATCCCTGATCATGGCCCACTGGCGTGGGGAAAAAAAACCAAGCTCCCCTGACCCTGTCCTGGTGCCATAGTCGCACAGGTACTCATTGATGGCCCTCTGCTGCGTGTGCAGCCGCTGCAGCATGGCCAACGTTGAGTTCCACCTGGTGGGCATGTCACAGATTAGGCGGTTCTTGGGCAGGTTAAACTCCTTTTGGAGGTCCGTCAGCCGAGCACTGGCATTATATGACCGGCGGAAATGCACACAGACTTTCCTGGCCTGCCTCAGGACATCCTGTAAGCCCGGGTACCTGCCCAAGAACCGCTGCACCACCAAGTTAAGGACGTGAGCCAAACAGGGCACATGGGTCATTTGTCCCTGTCGGAGGGCAGAGAGGAGGTTGGTGCCATTGTCGCAAACCACCATTCCTGCCTTAAGTTGGCGTGGCGTCAACCACCTCTGAACCTGCCCCTGCAGAGCTGACAGAACCTCTGCCCCAGTGTGGCTCCTGTCCCCCAAGCACACCAGCTCAAGCACCGCATGGCATCTTTTGGCCTGCGTACTTGCGTAGCCCCTTGAACGCCTACGGAGCACCGCTGGTTCCGAGGAAGAGGCCATGGAGGAAGAAGAAGAGGAGGGGGTGGAGGAGAGAGGTGTGTCACAATCAGCATTTTGGAGGCGTGGTGGCGGAACAACCTCCAACACTACTGCACCTTGTCCTGCATCCTTCCCAGCTGCCAGCAGAGTCACCCAATGCGCCGTGAAACTTAGGTAACGTCCCTGTCCATGCCTGCTGGACCATGAGTCAGCGGTAATATGCACCTTACCGCTGACCGCCCTGTCCAGCGAGGCATGGACATTGCCTTCCACATGCCGGTAGAGAGCCGGAATCGCCTTCCGTGAGAAAAAGTGGCGTTTGGGTACCTGCCACTGAGGAACCGCACATTCCACAAACTCACGGAAGGGGGCAGAGTCTACCAACTGAAAAGGCAGCAGTTGAAGTGCTAGCAATTTTGCCAAGCTAGCATTCAACCGCTGGGCATGTGGATGGCTGGGAGCAAACTTCTTTCGGCGGTGCAGCAGCTGGGGCAGGGAAATTTGCCTGGTACAATCTGACGTCGGTGTACCAAAAGCAGATTGCCCACAAGTACTTGGCTGTGACACACCTAATTCTACACCTTCATTCCTCTCACTGCAGGTCTCAGAGAGGACTGAAGGTCTAGTGGGGTTGGAAATCTCAGCTGATGAGGAGCAAGGAGAGATCCTCTTTGTTCTTTGGTGTGGGTCTTTTAGATACGCTTGCCAACGAACTGCATGGCAGGTCAACATATGTCTGGTCAAGCATGTGGTACCCAAGCGGGAGATATTTTGGCCACGCGAGATACGCTTGAGACATATGTTGCAAATAGCAGCGGTGCGATCTGATGCACTCGTCTCAAAAAAGGCCCACACCAAAGAACTTTTTGAATAACGCGCAGAGACTGCAGCGCCCTGCACATGTGGAGCTTTGGGGTGTGATGCAGTCAATGTGCTGCCCTTAGGCTGGCCCCTGGAGGGCATCCTGCCTCGTTGGTGATGTGCTGCCGCCTCCTCCTCCTCCTCCTCCTCCTCCTCCTCCTCCTCCTCCTCCTCTCTCCTATCAGGCACCCACGTTGAGTCAGTGACCTCATCATCACCTCCCTCCTCATCACTGGAGCAAACCTGGCAGTATGCTGCAGCAGGGGGAGCATGACTGCCAGATTGCTGTCCTTCTTGGGCACCCCCTCTGTCCGCGCTCATGTTACTGCCTTCATCGAGCTCAGTATCGTCATCAGAGCCTTCCAAACGCTGGGCATCCTCCTGGAGCATGTACCCAACACTGTGGTCAAACAGTTCGAGGGAATCCTCATGAGGACATGGTGGAGCTAGGGAAGGAGTCACTGATGACATTGAGCTGAGGGAAGAGGCCGCTGCTTTGCCAGACAAAGCACCCTGGGCATGGGTGAGAGAGGATGAGGAGGATGAGGACGGCTTGGTCATCCACTCGACCAAGTCTTCCGCATGTTGCGGCTCAACATGGCCAGCTGCCGAAAAAAAGGCCAAGCGTGTCCCATGGCCACGTGCTGATGAGGATGCACCGTCTCCACGACCAGCACTAGACACAGAGCCTGCTTGCCCTCTCTTATTGGCTTGTGACTGTCTGCCTCTCCTTCTTGGCCTTCCAGACATACTAATGGCCTGTAGCTGCACTAAGCTGGGATAGAACACCTGTAATTTTCTTCAAGTAGCTTTATATACTGTAACCAGACAAGCCTGCCTGTCAGTAGGAAGATAACAGGAACGGATCTAGCTGAACACTGTGAGCAGGACGCACTGTACTAAATGTAAATAGTCTAGCTGCCTGACCGTGGTACTAATAGGATCAAATAGAACACCTGTAATTTTCTTCAGGTAGCTTTATATACTGTAACCAGACAAGCCTGCCTGTCAGTAGGAAGATAACAGGAACGGATCTAGCTGTACACTGTGAGCAGGACGCACTGTACTAAATGTAAATAGTCTAGCTGCCTGACCGTGGTACTAATAGGATCAAATAGAACACCTGTAATTTTCTTCAGGTAGCTTTATATACTGTAACCAGACAAGCCTGCCTGTCAGTAGGAAGATAACAGGAACGGATCTAGCTGTACACTGTGAGCAGGACGCACTGTACTAAATGTAAATAGTCTAGCTGCCTGACCGTGGTACTAATAGGATCAAATAGAACACCTGTAATTTTCTTCAGGTAGCTTTATATACTGTAACCAGACAAGCCTGCCTGTCAGTAGGAAGATAACAGGAACGGATCTAGCTGAACACTGTGAGCAGGACGCACTGCACTAAATGTAAATAGCAGGAACGGATCTAGCTGAACACTGTGAGCAGGACGCACTGCACTAAATGTAAATAGCAGGAACGGATCTAGCTGAACACTGTGAGCAGGACGCACTGCACTAAATGTAAATAGCAGGAACGGATCTAGCTGAACACTGTGAGCAGGACGCACTGCACTAAATGTAAATAGCAGGAACGGATCTAGCTGAACACTGTGAGCAGGACGCACTGCACTAAATGTAAATTGCAGGAACGGATCTAGCTGAACACTGTGAGCAGGACGCACTGCACTAAATGTAAATAGCAGGAACGGATCTAGCTGAACACTGTGAGCAGGACGCACTGCACTAAATGTAAATTGCAGGAACGGATCTAGCTGAACACTGTGAGCAGGACGCACTGCACTAAATGTAAATAGTCTAGAAGATAACAGGAACGGATCTAGCTGAACACTGTGAGCAGGACGCACTGCACTAAATGTAAATAGCAGGAACGGATCTAGCTGAACACTGTGAGCAGGACGCACTGCATTAAATGTAAATAGTCTAGATAGAAGATAACAGGAACGGATCTAGCTAAACTGAATACAGTGTATATATATATATGCAACACCTGGGATGCATATATATACACAATACACTGTAAGTGCAGCTAACTGACTGACTGTTCTGCCTAATCTATCTAACTCAAATCAAATGACACTGTCTCTCTCTCTCTCTATCTCTCAGCACACCGGAACACACACTACACAGGGCCGCCGTGCAGGCGGCCTTATATAGTGTGGGGTGTGTACTAAATCCCCTGAGCCATAATTGGCCAAAGCCACCCTGGCTTTGGCCAATTACAGCTCTCTCTACTGACGGCGCTGTGATTGGCCAAGCATGCGGGTCATAGTGCATGCTTGGCCAATCATCAGCCAGCAATGCACTGCGATGCCGCAGTGAATTATGGGCCGTGACGCGCCACACGAATTTAGCGCGAACGGCCCATAACGTTCGCAATTCGGCGAACGATCGAACAGCCGATGTTCGAGTCGAACATGGGTTCGACTCGAACACGAAGCTCATCCCTAGTCGGGGACATGCACACATTGAAGTCGCCTCCCATGATCATGAACGGCTGGGAGAAGGGTTGTAGTTTCTCAAAAACATTTTCAAGGAAACCGATCTGTCCTACATTTGGTGCATAAATGTTAATCAAGGAAAAGGATGTAGAGAAGTGACTACACTTCAGAAATATGAACCTACCGTTAGGATCTAGGTAGGAGGAAAGTATTTTTATTGGGCTTGTGCGTTTAATAAGAATTGCCACTCCCGCTTTTCCAGAGGGGTCAGAGGCAGTGTATGCTATGGGAAAGTGTCTAGAAGCAAACTTAAAGGAGCCACTGGGCTTAAAATGGGTTTCCTGAACCATAATCACCTCTGCTTTGGATGATTTAAATTCTTTTAAGGCCTGCCACCTTTTGCCTATGGAATTTAATCCCTTAACATTACAAGAATAGACTTTGAGGGCCATATTTGGTTAAACAAAAAAGTGCTGATGTAGTATAAAGACTGGGAGCATGTATCTGAGCATCCTTACAAAGGAACATTTGAAAACAAACATTTCTTACAATTGTTATAATAATGTAAGTACAACATTGAAAAAACATATATAGGTCAAACGGAGAAAAAAAGAAAAAAGACCTGCATATGGAAACTCCAAAGGAGGCAAAAAAATTAGGAACTAAGTTGCATAGGGAGACGGAAAATGTTAAAAAAAGAAAAAAGAAAAAATAATTTTCGAAAAGCCTGAGAAAAAATTTCAGGCTGCCCAGGCAGAAGCCTTGGGTCATGAAGGGGGGCATGTTAGCCTGCAGGGATTAATAGAGGAGGGGGGGAGGTGGGTAGATCCTCGTCTCTGTTTTTGTAAAACCAAAAAAAAAAAAAAAAAAAAAAAAAGAGCAAACAGACAGGAGGAGCATGGGTGTTTGGCATGTCACTATGAAACATGTAGATAAATCTTAAGACAAACTAGTATGTGACAGAGAGGTATATATAGGCAGAGAAAGAAAAGTTAAAGAAAAGTTAAGTTAAAGGGGGGGAAACCCCCCCCCCCCCCTAAGAAAGCATCTAACAGAGACATCAATAAGAGGTGTGACCTCTCAACAAAGTGACCCTATCACTGTGAGGTCACTAGGATATCCATGGTAAGTATTTTCTGGCCATGGAAAAAAAAAGAGCAAAAATATTGAGAAAAAAGAAAATAAAAAAAAATAATAAGTCACATCAGGTTGGATATCTGTGACGATTGGCTCGTTGTGGGGTAGAGAGGTTCTTCTGGGATCTTCGTTGGACCGGGGTCCAAATTTTTGCTGGAGTGGTAAGTGGTTTGGAGTTTGGAGCTTGGGGTATAGAATCTTCCTCAGGCAGTGGGGGAAGACCTAGGTTGCGGATAAAGGCTTCACTTTCGTAAAGATCTCTCAGGGAATGTTGAACACCATCTTTGGTAACGGTTAGACGGAAGGGGAATCCCCAGCGGTATGGAACTTGATGGTTATGTAGGTGGGTGGTGATAGGACGGAAACTGCGTCTTTTGGCCAAAGTGATTGGAGACAGATCGTTGAATATCTGAATTTTGTGTTGTTTATAGTCAATCCGTGACTTGTTACGCGTTGCAAGTGTGAGGGCTTCTTTGCTCTCGTAGAAGTGGAAGCGGACAATAATATCTCTGGGGTTGGCAGTAGGAGGGGGTTTTGGGGCCAGAGATCTATGCGCCCTGTCCATATGCCAGTCTATGTCCGGAATATGTGGGGCTAAAGTGACGAATAGGCCTAAAAGGTAGGGACGTATATCCTTGTCATTCACCGTCTCAGGAATTCCCCTAATCCTCAGATTCTGGCGTCTTTCACGGTTTTCCAGGTCTTCCTGTTGGAGTTGAAGTAGGGAGACTGTATGTTTTAGGTTGGAGTTGTCCTCTTCGAGAACATGTACATATTGGGTCAGTTCATCAAATTTGTTCTCCAATGTGTTGGTGCGTTCACCTAATTGGTCGATTTCACCCCGTAACTCATGTGCTATTTTGCTCACTTCTTTAGCGATGCTGCGGGTTAATTCGTGTAGTAATGAGTTCAACTTTGTGTCTAGGACGGCTACTGTCACTACGTCCACGGGCTGATTGGGTGGAAGAGAGTGTAGGGAGGATTGAGATCTGTTATCATCTTGGGTCATGCCGTCCGGCAGAGAATGTGGGTCAGCAGTGTCCGAGGATCTCGGCTGTTCACTGGAAATCGGGGATCTCTGTTTATATAAGAAGTGCTCCATGGTGTTAGGGATCTGCGACGTTAGCGGTGGGATAAAACCTCTGTATATTGCCTTCTGGAAACCAATCTTCCCCATGCAGTGTTAGGAAGGGTCTGATGTCTTGTTATGATATCGCTCCTGCGATTAAAAGGGAACTATTAGCTTTGTAGGAGCATCTCTTAAAGAGACGGGGATCAAAGGCCTCCTTTTACATGTCTGCTTCCCTGCACGCCGGTCTGGAGGTGGTCACATTAAGAATCAGGGGGTGTTGAGATGACAGCTGTAGGTTTTGTAGGTGTAAGGCAGTATATAGTGTCTACAGGCAGTCAATGTGTGGTGAAACTGCAGGAAATGTGATATGGGGGTACTAGGAGTACCAAGATGGCCGCCGACTTCCAGGACTAGGCCAAAGCCGCGGTCTGTCCTGAAGGCTGAGGCCGGCCGGGGGGGGTCCTCTCCCGGGCCCGGACCGGGACTCTAGAGGCTCAAAAACGGGTATTCTGGGGCCAGTCACTGCAGTGCAACAGTAGGGGAAGGCTCAGGCAACAGCCCAGGTACTCACAAGTTCCAGGATGGCTGGTGGATATGCTCAGGGATGGCAGCAGACTGCGGAGGGATCCGGGATGGGGAGGGAGGGTCCCTCTCGGCTCTCTTTCACACTGCCGGTATCTGCCTCTTTTCGATGCTGAGTCGAATGTCCCGGTCGGAAGATCCCAGGTGGAGGATCCGATCGTCCCCCGGTCCGCAATGCAGGCGAGCGGCAGGCTCCGGACAGGCCGCAGGCCTCAATATGGCGGCGGTGTCTGCCACTCCAGGGCAGGTAGAAGGCCTAAGGAGGCTCAGATGAGCCGGATTTCAGGCAAGATCCAGCCGGATCTGTAGCGGGGAAGGTTGGGGTCGTTCCCAGCAATGGATGGGCTTTTTCCCAAGGGAAATAAGGCAGGGATGGCAATGTTAATTCTAATGACTAATGAAATTACTTAAAGGAAATTTTTCATTAGAGAAATATGAAGGCTGCCATTGCTGAGCTCTCTACAGAAAATGCTGTCCTGCCACCTTTCTTTGCTCTCAATTCATATATATATATATTTTTTTACTAAAGGCTTTGCAATTGCACTCTGCAAGAGCAGTTGCTCCAGAGCTTAGTAAATGAGGGGAAGCTCTACCAATTTCCATCATCCAATCATGTGCAACCAAAAATGCTGTTTTTTTAATTTTTCTTGCAGGTGATTGGGTATTCTTTGTACAGTAAAGCATTACCTCATTTTCTAAGCTTTGGAGCAACTTCACTTGCAGAGTGCCACTATTCTCCTTTAGTAAATCAACCCCATTGAGTCACTGATCCAGAAAAAGTATGCAAGTAGGAATTTTCTCTAACTTTTCTGATCTGCATACACAGAAAGTATTGAAGCCTCTGGATCAACATAACAAGCAGTTAACTAACACTGGTAAAAAAAAACTGCAATGGGAGCCCTGTACTTCTTTCAGAAAATGATTAATTAAATACTAATTTACTGAATAAAACCATCTAGTATGTATATCTACTTAATAATCAATAAATATCTTTAAACAGTTGTCCGCTGTCACAGATTGTTCCTTTGGACATTTCCTGTGTACTTCCCTTCGTGCCCCGTGTCTCATAGGTTGAATTGCAGTTGTCACTCCCCTATTAATACACCTGTCATTGCATGAGTCTGTTGCAGTATGCATTCAGGCATGTTTGTCTATGTCTGTTTATAGCATCTGTCAGCCGATACACAAGAAACAAAAAGACTCATGAAAACCGATCTGCTCCTTTTTGCTGAATATTTAATGCTGGCTGCACCAAAGAAAAGGCGCACACATCTTTTCTTTTTTCCCATGCTTGTCTTCTTGCCCTCTTTAATTTTCCCCAGGGAAGGATGGGTTTCAGCCTTGGTTGCTCGAAGAGCCCATTTACTCGGAAAAGATCTTTAATAACCCCCTGTTTTGGCGTTCTTCCTGTCTCTGCAAGATTACATTTATTTCATCCCAGCCACCTTCTAGCAGACTTTTGTGTATATATTTTCAGGGAAATTTGATTGCTTGTATAGATTTTTAAATCAGTTTTTCGGATCAAGTTCAGAAATATGTAAACTGTTTGCCTTGTTGCAAGCAACTCTGTAATGAGTCTCTTTCAATGGCATCAAGTGATCTCCAAGCAAGGCCTAAGCAGATTAAAGCAGGCAGTAATTGGAAAGCAAGTAACCTTTCCAAGACCAATTGCAAGAAATTTAAGCCTCCTTCCAAATGTTTATTAAATTGAGGCCATATTCACACTTATTGTGGTCTGAAATATGAACCAGTATTTTCTGTCCTGGGGTGACTGACTTTATAGAGCGTTAATGTACTCATAATGTACAATATTGTATGGCTGTTTTAGATGGGCAGAAGTGGTGATTACATTTGGATTGAATAAACTGCATTAAAAGACTGTCCTTCCCACAGCAAAGACCAATGGAACAAGAATTACACTTAAAACATTTAGATGCTTTTGGCTCACCGCATATAACCCATTGTATGCTGGGCTGGTCACCAAGCACCCTGTTCTGTAAAGAACTATGGATATATGTATGTGATGGAACAGATTATTAAACGCAGACTCTGGGCAAACAGCTTAAAATACAGTTGAAATACATATATTTTATAAGTTTTACCTGCCAAAGGATTTTTAAATCTGTACAGCCAATCTTGATTTACAAACATTTCTCACACAAATAGTTCTAATTAAGGAATTTAGCTTCCTATGACATCTTCAGCCTCCTTATTAGACTGTAAATCAGCTTCATCGCCTCTGCCCAGCGAGCATGCAGCTGACCAAGGAAGCAGCTACCAGAAAGTAGCAGAGCATCATCAAAACTGTTTAGTCCATTAGAAATACTAAATGACTGTAATAATGTAGCAGAGTGCCCATTTACTCACCATTCTCAGAAGCAAGTGCAGTCCCCTTTGTTTTTGCACACATGCAGCGAAGATATGTTTCTTTGCTTCCCTCCCTCAGCAGCTCAGAGCAGCCACACTAAATAAGGCATAGGTAGCTAAACAACTGATCTACAGCCAGCTGAGAGACCTCCACTGTCAGAATTGGTGTGCGGGGAGCAGTGGAGGCCAGTCCATAAGGGGCACAGGGGTGCCGCCCCCTAGTTTTCATGCAGGGCGCCGGATTAATGCCGCGTACACACGGTCAGATTTTCCGATGGGAAATGTTCGATGGGAGCTTGTTGTCGGAAATTCCAACCGTGTATAGGCTCCATCGGACATTTTCCGTTGGAATTTCCGACAAACAAAATTTGAGATCTGGATCTCAAATTTTCCGACAACAAAATCCATTGTCGTAAATTCAGATCGCGTGTACACAATTCCGACACACAAAGTTCCACGCATGCGCAGAATCAAGCAGAAGAGCCACACTGGCTATTGAACTTCATTTTACTCGGCTCGTCGTACGTGTTGTACGTCACCGCGTTCTTGACGTTCGGAATTTCCGACAAGATTTGTGTGACCGTGTGTAAGCAAGACAAGTTTGAGCCAAAAAAAACATGGATTTTGTTATTGGAATGTGCGATCATGTGTACGCGGCATACCGGTTTTCTATGAGGTCTGACTTTTTTTTACAAGCACATGATTAGAGCCTGAGGCTCTAAATTTGCTTGTAAAAGGTTGTCCTTGGGGTGCAGAGCACTGCACCCCGAACCCTCCCACTTAGGTGATACTGGCGAATCCGGGTGGTAGCAGTTGAAAACAGGGGAACTTCAAGGCACTAGGTGGCAGCGTATAGCTGCTAGCTCCATGAAAACTCCCAAAAGTATGACAGGTAGATACTGCTGACTCAGCCTAATTCTATATCCCAGGAGGAGAGCATGGATTTGAGAGACCGGATGAGAGTCGGACTGGAGTGCTCCTGGCATTGCTGCATCAAGCTGCCTGGAGGAGGTGACAGAGACTGTAAAAGCTGCCACTGGAGCTGTAGCATGTGAGCGGCACCAGCAGAACCTGAAAACAGTGGAGATGGAGTGGACAGAGACAGAGTGCAGACAGAGATGGAGCCGACATCTGGCCGTGGGGGGCACTGGTGCCGCAGCGGGGGAGCGGACCTAGCGGTAACTAAGGGCAGAAAAGGGGGTGAAATCAGCCATGGGACCTGCTGCCAGGCAAGCGTTACCCAAAGACAGTGATCATCTCAGACAAACCCAAAGCCCACTACCAAAACTACAAGGAAGGGGAGCGAATAGCTGAACACACTGTCCTGCACTGAACTGCATTCAATAAAGAAGGCCAGATGGAAGCCGGGGAAGCCACGGCGCCAAGACCACTGAAGGGATGAGTACAGACCTGGGGGGAATTGTTTGCCGCCCCCCAAAAATGTTTAGCCTAGTAGCATGCAACTTATCTTATAGACCATCTACTGTAAGGAGCCTCTACCCTACCGGATTTCTATTGGAGAACTTAGCTCCAGTGGAGTGGACCCCCTTTTTCATCAAGTCTTAAATCCCTTCAGATGTTCACCTGTGTTACCAGAACTACCCTGGACTTCGCTGACAGAGATGCTGACTGTGAAGATTACCTGTGGTCTCCCTGCAGCTTATCTTTCCCCATTACTAACTGACCATGTCTTTGTATTGGGATGGCCATCTTGGTAGAGGCAGGGCCAAGCTTCCTCATTACAGAGCCTCCAGCAAAGAGAAACAGTAAGCAGCACAGTAGTGACATCAACAAATCTGACTCCAAACCTCAAGAAACCAGCAGTCATTGGCATCGGTGCCTTAGAATTCACACAGCAGATATAAGGTTGAGACATTATATAGTAGGTACAGGAACATCTTAGCACCCTCATGTAGTAGTAAGTGCCCTGCTATTTTTTAGGAGGAATTCCAGACAAAATGTACATTTTTAGGTACTGCTCTGGTTTAAATAATAATTCTTGGTGTACCCTATAATATTGAAAATGTTCACTATATACTGTTCTATCTATAATAGATATCAGTGTTAAAGAGACACTATCACTTTACTCACTCAGGACAAAGTGACAGGTGGCCTAAAAAGAACCCCTCACCCACAAGTCCCTCTAAGACCGAAACTTTGTGTACACTCCCCTGTTGCATGGTGTCAGAGCTTACACAGGGTCAACTTCTTCTCCTTACCCACATAACACATGTTCAGGACTGGGGTTTGGCCACTCCAACAAGAGCACTGCATCCTAGGAGGAGACAGGGCCATCTTTAATGTTAACTGGACCCTGGGAAAACATTTTCTTGGGCCCCTGCACCCCTATGCTATTTTTCTCTTCACCCCAACATCCCCAATCATTATACAGGATCCCCCTCCCCCATACTACCCTAAATATAACACAGGCCCCCCTTCCCCATACTAACCTTTTTATTACACATGATCCCCCTCCCCCATATTACCCCCATCATTACACAGGACCCTCTCCCTTCCCTCCACAGACCCCTGTATTGTGCTCCCCAGCGATCTCACCTTGATAGTGTCCAGAGGATGTCAGGCACACACCAGGCACACCCCGTAGAATGCTCCAGCAAAGAAGTTCTTCAGCGGGTCGTTGATTTGCGGCTTGTTGGACATGGTGAGGGAGAGGGATTGATGTGACTGTGCTCCCTGGACAAAGTTTACCTTACTGAGCTTGCCAATTATCGCACAGGCTGCAGACCCAGCCAATCACAAGCACCCCCAACATTCAATTCCATCCTCTTCTCCTGAGTGATAGCCAAATCCACTTATCAACTATATGTGGGCAGCGCAGGCTCAGCTGCTTTGGGCCCCACAAAAATGACTGGGCCTGGGGCAACTGCTCCTTTTGACCCCACATTAAAGATGACCCTGGGAGGAGATCACATGCTCCTTAATACCTTAAAAGATAAAGGATTTAAAGAGGGCTCCAAATCATCACAGTGTAAGGGCAACCCAGCTTATTTCTACATAAATAATAAACTTATTTGGTTCAGATGATGTCAAGCGTGTGTGGCGGTAACCAGGTGAGGAGTACAAAGACAAGTGTGTCTTGCCTATAGTCAAGCATGGTGGTGGGAGTGTCATGTCTGGGGCTGCATGAGTGCTGCCACCACTGGGGAGCTACAGTTCATGGAGGGATTACAAAATTAGTGGAAAAGTTTCCCCAGGTGGCTTTTAAGCAGCAAAATATTTATAATAAATATTATATAATTGTATCAATACTATCCATATGATAGTATTGATACAATGTAACTGTTCAATTAGCACTTTTTTAATGAATTGATTGCCATGGGAGATGGTCCTCTGTTGATGCTTATGTCGACTACTGGAAATGTTATGTGATATTGATTGTATCTATGTAATGCATTCTATGTCTGAATTAAATAATATTTTCACTAAACATGGTTACTAAACATTGTTTCAGAAATATTTTGCTGCTTAAAAGTCCCCTGGGGAAACTTTTCCACTAATTTTGCAATGCTTTTTGGAGTGTGCAGCTGTGTCAACTCTTACATGTGTTACTTCACTTTGCAGTTCTTTGAGGGAACCATGAATGCCAACATGTACTGTGACATACTGAAGCAGAGCATGATCCCCTCCCTTTGGAGACTGGGCCGCAGGGCAGTATTCCAGCATGATAACGACCCCAAACACACCTCCAAGACAACCAATGCCTTGATAAAGAAGCTGAGGGTAAAGGTGATGGACTGGCCAAGCATGTCTCCAGACCTAAACCCTATTGAATATCTGTTGGGCATCCTTAAATGGAAGGTGGAGGAGCGCAAGGTATCTAACAACCTCCAGCCTCAGTGATGTCATCATGGAGGAGTGCAAGAGGACTCCAGTGACAACCTGTGAAGCTCTGGTGAACTCCATGCTCAAGAGGATTAAGGCAGTGCTGGAAAATAATGGTGGCCACACAAAATATTAACACTTTGGGCCCAATTTGGACATTTTCACTTAGGGGTGTACTCCCTTTTGTTGCCAGCGGTTTAGACATTAATCGCTGTGTGTTGAGTTCTTTTGAGAGGACAGCAAATTTACACTGTTATACAAACTGTACACTCACTACTTTACATTGTAGCAAAGTGTCATTTCTTCACTGTTGTCACATGAAAAGATAATAAAATATTTACAAAAATGTGAGGGGTGTACTCACTTTTATGAGATACTGTATATATATATATATATATATATATATATATATATATATATATATATATATATATATATACAGGGCTTTTTTTTCTCAGAGAATAGGTGCAGGAACTCCCCCCCGTCTGAGTCATTCCTCGTCTCTGCCCCCTACCCACTTCTGACCACGTTTCTTGATTCCACCCCCTACTAGTACTGCCCCTTTTAGAGAATACAGAACTAAGTATCATTTTGTGGTGCTAAATCATTTGTATGGAACATGTTGATGATAAAAAGAAAAGCAGTAAAATAGATCCCCTGCAGCCAGGAATCGAATCCCAGCAATAGATCCCCACACAACAATAGACTCCCCCAGCAACAATGGACTCCACCCAAACAACAATAGATTCCCTGCAGCAACAGTGAACCACCCACAACAAAATATCACACCCAATAACAAAATATCCACCCAAGCAACATTAGATCCCCCCAGCAGCAACAACAGATCCTCCAGCAGCCAGTAAAAATAGACCTCTCCCTCAACAGTAGATCCCTTCCAGCAACATAAGACCCCCCCAGCAACAATAGATTCCCCATCAGCAACAATAGACCCTCACACAAAATCAAATCCCCACCAGTGACAATAGATCCCCCAGCAGCCAACATCAGTAGAGCCTCCAGCATACCCCACACCCCATGCTATAACATACATTCAGTGCTGGAGATGCTGGAACTACGTTCCCCTGCGTTCCCGCTGAAAAAAAGCTATATATATATATATATATATATATATATATATATACACACATAGTTATAAATGTAAACAAACATTTTAAAATGTATAAAAATGTGGACTTTTTTTTTACAGTATTTATTATTTACAATTCTTTTAGGAGCCCTACTAAGGACTCTAAACAGACCCCCTGATGTCTCACTTTTGCAACAGAAAAAGGGGCTGAGGACAGAGATACCCCAGCCCCTTTCGCTGCAGCATCAACTGCACTGGATAGCGAGTAAATGGGAATTCCTCTGTACTGGGCAGCATCCTGTTCATTCACAAACTGAAACCTAGTAAACATCGTTTACTAGGCTTCAGTTATGAATGAACACCGTGAGTGATCTGTACCAATCACTCTCAGTGCTCATTCAGAAAAGGAAGCGGGCCCAGACAGCAGGAGGAATCTATGCCACACGGGGGGTGATTAGGGTGTGCCCAGGCACACTTGGCACACCCCCTGCGCACGCCTATGCTGCCATTGTTCTTGCTAGCTGAGTCAACAGGAAAATTGTTGTCACCCTACATCACAGTAACATTGTA
Source organism: Aquarana catesbeiana (assembly GCF_042186555.1). Taxonomy (NCBI): domain Eukaryota; kingdom Metazoa; phylum Chordata; class Amphibia; order Anura; family Ranidae; genus Aquarana; species Aquarana catesbeiana. The sequence continues at coordinate 115,756,375 of NC_133336.1, forward strand.
TAGAGTCTGTCTACTGCGAATCCCTTGGGAGCATTAGAGATGTAAGCTGCTCTACTTCTAAAACAGTTGACTGGTGGGGTTTTGATAGATGTATGAGATAAATCCGCGCAATGGATTAGGTATTTTGTTATGGGTGTGGCTGCTGCCTCTACAGATACAATACCACCTAGGTGGAATGTATTAGAAAATGGTAAAAAAGCAGGAGTAGTATGGGGCTGCCCTTATGGAGATAAAACAGATTTTTTTCTTTGTAGTGAACAATAACTCTATGTGTTACCCTTTTCCCTTTGTTAGAGGTGCTGCAAGGCGTCCGTACGGGCTACGGACGCCTTGCAGCACCTCTAACAAAGGGAATTCGATATCTTTTTCTTATTTTCGTTTTTTCATTTGAAATGTGAGTACATATATTTATTAAGCTTTAATAAAAGTTCTCTTATGGTTTTACACGATGGACATCCCTTCTTTCCTTTAAATACCACACCATAACATGCAAGTAAAGTTTGGGGGACATCCTTGATTGCTACACAGTGGCAGACACTGTGACCATCCATACCCCTGCAGGGGAAAGGAGAATCCGGTGAGTGCAAGCATTGTCAGAGCATGCAGACAAGGCACTAATTAAAGATCCAGCACCTGGATAAGAAGTTTTCCTACAGATATTTGACCCTCAAAGATTGAACACCTCAAAACACTCCAAAAAGAACTTTTTCTCACAAACGGAACTTTTCCTATCCAATTAATACTGGTTACAGCACATCAGTCACTATTTATGATGGATAATTTGCACAATTTTGTATGAATTTGTATGATTTAGCACTGGTCACTTTATTGATTTAGCACAATGCACTTCTGTTGATTAATTGAAGCACCTTATGTTGCTATTTCACTTTTATTAGTAAGAATCCAGCACCAGTCACAGATTAATATAAAAACACTCAATTTTTTGGCACACACAGGTTTATAAACAATCATCTTTAAAAGGAATACTTTAGGAATTATGGATACTAGGTAACGCATAGAGTTATTATTCACTACAAGGAAAAAAATCTGTTTTATCTCCATAAGGGCAGCGCCATACTACTCCTGTTTTTTTTTTTTTTTCCTAATACATTCCACCTAGGTGGTATTGTATCTGTAGAGGCAGCAGCCACACCCATAACAAAATACCTAATTCATTGCGCGGATTTATCTTATACATCTTACACAATTTTGTATGAATTTGTATGATTTAGCACTGGTCACTTTATTGATTTTGAATAATGCACTTTTGTTGATTAATTGAAGCACCTTATGTTGCTATTTTACTTTTATTAGCAAGAATCCAGCACCAGTCACAGATTTGATTATAAAAATACTCATTTTTTTTGGCACACACAGGTTTATAATAACCATCTTTAAAAGCAATACTTTAGGGATTATGGATGCTAGGTAACACATAGAGTTATTGTTCACTACAAAGAAAAAAATCTGTTTTATCTCCATAAGGGCAGCGCCATACTACTCCTGCTTTTTTACCATTGGTGGGGTTTTGAGGGTGTCTACACCCAATGTTGATGGATTCACACTGTGTTGAAAATGATGAATACCACTTTAAAGAAAACATTACAAAATGTGTGTCATATGGTATTGGCACCCTTTAATCCAGAATGACAAATTCTCTGTTCTATCTGCTGCAATATCAGATTACAGTAGAAAAGTGTAATAAGAAATCTTTCCTTATTAAGTCAGATATAAAGAGCCCTCTTCCCGCATTTCTTCAAACAGAATACTTACTCTGCAGCACACATAACTAATTGATCTACAGTGTATTCCATTCTTCAATTTCATTATTATAGATGAAGTGTCACCTTTCTCCTGAATGTCTCATAACCAGATTCCACAAGTCATTAGCTGTTTATACAATCAAACATTTTAACAGACAGCCCTATTACTCTATAATATTTCCTTTATCCATGCTGCAGCTGGTAAGACCTTGTAACAGAGGTGACGTTTTTAAATGTCACGCAACAAGACAGAGAGGGCTGCTACGTGTCTTTTTGTCATTCAACAGTGGGAAAATGTCTTTAGAATATTTTATCTGTTTCAGCATCTAATTCTCCTTATTAGAACTAATATTAATAGAGGTGTGTGTGATATCTTTATTGAGCACAGCATGCCTGAGGCTCAGTCCTTCCTAGCAGTTCCATATCAGATCCTATTAACATCCCATGTCACTGCCTAATTGCATTATTACAAGTGAAGAGATTGCAGCTCATCTCTAATTGGACCTGCTAAGATATAATTCCAGCACCAGTCTTGTATTAAGCTTTACCTTGTCACATGACTTTCTTGCCAACAGCCACCTCATATTTCATGGCAGCCGAGTAGTTATCTTGGCTTGGTAAACCTAATAACACTAAACTCTATAACAATTCTTCTACATCTTGGCATGCTATAATTGCATTAGCTGTCTGATTCATCAACTCGAAAAAAAATGCATTAATGCCAACTTGGATGTTTTTTGAGATAACGCATGTGGACACATTAATAATATTATTTTTTCAATTATTTGTTTAGCGATACAGTTAAAAGGATCTCCCCACAAAATTAAGGGGACCCACTGGTATATATTTTTCCTTGGATTGATACTTCCCTTGTTGATTCCCATGTTGCTGCATTATGCAGTCTCCCCCATACCAAGCCTATTGCTGAGGGACTCATATGCATTCTGGCATCACTTTCAATAAAAGTCATTGGACTGTTCAGCTATCCAGTTAGCATTTGCAGAATATTAAAATCTTGTTCTTTTTACTGCATTCCTTACCTTTTAGCATTCTTTATAAGCAGTAAAGACTCTTCTTTATATAAAAACCTTTAGCTTTCCAACATAATGAGAAAAATGAATAGCCCATTAATAATACAATAGAAAACTCAGATTTTTGCTTCAGTATTCACCTTCAGTCTGGAGATTTCTCACACAGTACTTGTTCTTTCTACTAGATGTCGTTAGTTGGATCATGCAGTGGCGGTGCGTCCATAAGGGCACACGGGCGCCGCCCCCTCTCTCCTGACACCCCTCTTGCACCAATAGATAGATTCATGCATTGCATCTAATGCCCCGTACACACGGTCAGATTTTCCGACGGAAAATGTGTGATAGGACCTTGTTGTCGGAAATTTTGACCATGTGTAGGCTCCATCACACATTTTCCATAGGAATTTCCGACACACAAAGTTTGAGAGCTTGTTATAAAATTTTCCGACAACAAAATCCGTTGTCGGAAATTCTGATTGTGTGTACACAAATCCAACGCACAAAGTGCCACGCATGCTCGGAATAAATTAAGAGACGAAAGCTATTGGCTACTGCCCCATTTATAGTCCTGACGTACGTGTTTTACGTCACCGCATTCAGAACGATCGGATTTTCTGACAACTTTGTGTGACCGTGTGTATGCAAGACAAGTTTGAGCCAACATCCGTCTGAAAAAATCCATGGATTTTGTTGTCGGAATGTCCGATCAATGTCCGACCATGTGTACAGGGCATAAATCTGCTGGTCCATCTAAAACTACCCTACTGCACTGTTTAGCAGTGCTGCTGTCCAATGGTTTCTCCATTTTGGATGGTGGCCTCTCCATCCAGAGTGGAAAAACTCTGACAACTCTGTGTTTTTGGCTGGATCACAAGGTGAATTTAAAGGAAAGACCCTAAAAAAGCAAATTAACACATTTAAAGTGATACTAAAATCTTTTTTTTTTTCTTCAAAAATAGCAAACATGTGATACTTACCTGCTCTGTGTAGTGGTTTAGCACAGAGCAGCCCAGATCCTCCTCTTCTCGGGTCCCTGTTTGGTGCATAAGGGACTTAGAAGGCTGGGGGTGGGGAAACAGCAGGACACTGATCTACCCAGTGAAGTGGGGGGGTGTTAGCACAAGTCTTAGCCATTGGAGGACAGAAAGGCTGTTCTCCCAGCACAGCCAGAAAACTGACCATGTTGGGATGGATGTGCTTTTATGCCTAGCGCGATCAGTTTGAAATAGGAAAGCAAGGGGACTGGCAGGATCACAAGGTATTTCACACAGAGGAAGCAATACAAAGAGAACAGGATACTTTTTAACCACTTCAGCCCTGGAAGATTTGGCTGCTCAATGACCAGGCCATTTTTCGCGACACGGCACTGCATCGCTTTAACTGATAATTGCACGGTCGTGCAACCTTGTACCCAAACAAAATTGACGTACTTTTTTTCCCACAAATAGAGCTTTCTTTTGGTGGTATTTGATCATCGCTGCGGTTTTTATTTTTTGCACTATATACAAAAGAAGAGCAACCATTTTGAAAAAAACACAATAACTGTTTCTTTTTGCTATAATAAATATCCCACAAATATGTTTTGCAAAAAAACTAATTTTTTCCTCAGTTTAGGCCGATATGTATTCTTCTACATATTTTTGGTAAAAAAAAAATCGCAATAAGCGTATATTGATTGGTTTTTCAAAAGTTATAGCGTCTACAAAATAGGGGATAGATTTATGAAATTTTTTTTAATATATTTTTTTTTTTTTTTACTAGTACTGGCTGCGATCTGCGTTTTTTTATCAGGACTGCGATATTGCAGCGGACAAATTGGACACTTTTGACACATTTTTGGGACCAGTGACAATTATACAGCAATCAGTGCTATAAAAATGCACTGATTATTGTATTAATGTCACTGGCAGGGAAGGAGTTAACACTAGGGGGTGATCAAGGGGTTAACTGTGTTCCCTAGTGTGTATTCTAACTGTAGGGGGGATGGGACTGACTAGGGGAGGAGAGAGATCGGTGTTCATACTTAGTATGACCACATGATCTGTCTCCTCTCCCCTAAGAGAACTGGGATCTATGTGTTTACACAGATCCCGGGTTCTCGCTCTGTCACGAGTGATCGGGGGTGCCTGGTGGTCATCGCAGCAGCTGGGCACTCGCATCGGCTCCGGGCACACACTCCGGACACCCCTAGTGGCCAAAAGGCGAAGCGACGTAAGGTAACGTCGATTTGCCCAGCCTAGCCAACCTGCCCCAGTGCAACTGCGGCAGCTGGGCTGGAAGTGGTTACCACAAATACATGGTACAACAGGCATATAAAATATTGGGGTAAAATATGCTTTAATTATACACAAAATAGTGGTTACAGTCCATCAAAAACAGGATGGATTGATGATTGGGTGCTTTCCTTGGTAGCCTAGCTGCAGTAGGTCACATCATTAGTGGTCTATGTAGAATTTAGGCTAAAACTTCTCAGCTTCATCATGGTATTTTTAAATAATTACCATACCATGATAATGCTTCCAATGGTGCAGTGGTGGAAGAATCAAATAAACACTTCTTACCCAAGCTCATGAGCCTGGTAGCAGTTGCTATGTCTGCCTCCCTTTTGCTGCACTGCTATTTTAGGTATTATTCAGTAATGCCTCGTACACAGGATCAGATTATCTGATGATAATCTTTCGGCTGGATCGTTTGATAATCTGATCGTTAGTACACAGCTTTCGACAGCCGATCACGACAGTCTGTCCAAAAAAATCCGAAGGGACAAACTCAAAAACTTTGCTCGGACGATAGCCCATCGTACGACAATCGTTTAATCAGTACAGTATGCGTCCGCTAAAAATTGATAGATGAACATCCTATGTGAGAACTGTAAGCTCTCCCATTGCAGATTAATTAAAGCTCAAAATACCTTAAAGGATGAATAGATTAAACCAAAGTGTATACAAATGTCTTTTTTTTCCCCTCTAACATGTTTCAGCACCAGCACAGGAGTGGCAATCCCCACTGCAGGGTGAATGTATGGAGTTTAAAAAGGGGGGGGGGGGTTCACGCTCAACTGGTATAAGTGGACTGCTGCACCCCAAGTAGTGAATACGCTACTATAGCAATACTATAGTAAATAAAACTATATAAGTAAAATAAAATAAGTGCGCTGTCCCCAAATGATTCACCTTATGACATAAAAATCACGTATAACATATGTGCAAAATGTATGAGACAATATTGATAAATATTGATAAATCTAGAACAGTGTCAATCAATTATGAAAATCTGTGATATTAAAAATCAATAAAACATGAATAAAGTGCAAAGTGCCATATAATCAATCAAACAAAGCAATACTATAAAGTGCCCAGTGCAAGCCCAACATGTAATACTCTCTCTGATAAAGATTTATATAAGACAAAAATCCGGCTGTGTTCCATGCAATAAGGAAGAAAGAAAAGGTGCTAAATATGGTTGTGTCCACTAAGAGAGACTCAACACTCTTCCACCTGTGTGCTCATTCCACAAGAGATCAGACCACGCTCTAGGTATATTCTGAGTAGCTGCAGCTCGCTCCCAACAGACCCCACACAGCCCCGGCAGTTAACCTATCAGCTCCGTGTTAAATCAATATGGAAAGCAAGGAAGAGAGATCATAGTGCAAACTGCATGAACGTATATTGAGAATTAAAAGGTATTGCACTTACAACATGAAGTAAAAACACTGGCATAAAACATCTACAGTGCACGGCCGTGACTCTGCTCGATCGGTACGCGCTGATGTAACTACTAACTCCACCCGACGCGTTTCCCCTAGATAGGCGTCACCAGGGATTGGAGGCTTCCAACATGGCATCTCTGCACATGCTCAGTTTTAAGAGCATTTCTATGCTGAGCATTTTGTTCCCTATCACATCTGAAAAGCCCATGTGACTATAGAGTCACACATGTGGATGTATACACAGTGGTAAATGACAGCCCACTCCCTCTCGCCTCCTCCATGCCCACTAACCAGCTAAACACAATTACATCTTGATTGCTGAAAGCTCCACCTCCCGTTTATTTTACGGCACAGGCTAGAGGGGCGTGACACAGCCTATGACTGTCAGAAATCCACCCACACCATGTTATTTCTACAAAATAATAAAGATTTGATTTCAAATATATATTTGTATGCCAATTTAAAACAGTTTATTGATATGATTTATTTATTTTTACTCTGTATTCCAAAGGTTGTTTTTTTTTTGAACATGTGGACTAGAAGCTCCTCCTGCTTATGTTTCCCTTCAGACAGGCTGGGAAAGATATGGGTCATGTGACAGCTGTATATTGATTAATGAAAAGGTACTTAACGTACCATACTTACCATATGTTTTATTAAAATAATTACAGTGCCATCATCCACAAACAGAAATAGAAGGGACGATGTAAATGAAACAGTGTGTGTTTAGTATCACTTTAACCACTTTGCGACCAGCGCATGCCGATATAGGTCGGCAGAATGGCGCTGGTGGGCAAAAGGGCATACAGGTACATCCCCTTTAAGAAGAGGTGCTGCAGGTGCATGCACGCTGCCGGCGGTGCGCGTCTACCCACCTCGGTCTCCGTGACCGCGGGTCCTGAAGATTCATTGTCCGCCGGGTTCCCGCGATTGTGTCACGGAGAGGTAGAACGGGGAAATGCTTTTGTAAACAAAGCATTTCCCCATTCTGCCTAGTGACAGGACAGAGATCACTGCTCTCTGTCATCGAGAGCAGTGTTCGCTGTCATGTGAGGTGTAGCCCATCCCCCCCCAGTTAGAATCACTCCCTAGGACACACTTAACCCCTTCACTGCCAGTGTCATTTACACAGTAATCAATGCATTTTTAAAGCACTGATCGCTGTATAAATGACAATGGTCCCAAAATAGTGTCAAGTGTCTGATCTGTCCACCATAATGTTGCAGTCCCGATAAAAATCGCAAATCGCTGCCATTACTAATTTAAAAAAAAGAAAAATGCCATAAAACTATCCCTTATTTTGTAGACGCTATAAATTTTGCACAAACCAATCAATATACGCTTATTGCGGTTTTTTTTGCCACAAATATGTAGAAAAATACATATCGGCCTAAACTGAGGAAAAAAATTGTTTTTTCATATATTTTTAGGGATATTTATTATAGCAAAAAGTAACCAATACTGCATTTTTTCAAAATTGTCACTCTTTTTTTGTTTATAGCGCAAAAAATAAAAAACACAGAGGTGATCAAATACCACCAAAAGAAAGCTCTATTTGTGAGAAAAAAAGGACGTCAATTTTGTTTGGATACAACGTCGCACAACCGCGCAATTTTCAGTTAAAGTGATGCAGTGCCGAATCACAAAAAAGTGCTCTGGTCAGGAAGGGGTTAAATTCTTCCGGGGCTGAAGCGGTTAATCTCCCTCATGTGATTTGAAAGTGCCTTATGTTTAATTTTTTTTTGTGTATTTTATGGGGTTTTTTTTTTTTTTTTTTGTATTTGTATTTTTTATTCACATTGGATGCAACAGTGGTAAATTGTTTCTCACTATTTCTAAGCAAATTAACTTGGATGTATCCACTGTATACTGGATGTTATACCTGTTTTCCTACTTTTTCAACAAAAAGTTTGTAAATGCAGAAAAAAAAAAAGTTTGTAATTGCAGAAACTAACTTGGAGTAAGAATAGAGCAAAATTAGCAGTTTCAAAAACAATGCATTATATACCATGGTGCTTAATAGATCTATTACATAGAACCAGAAGTGTATATACACTCATGTACACTCATGTACTAAACATGTCATACAGTTTTATAGTGAAAGCAATTGTGTTCCCTTGAAATGCTGACACTAATGCATCCATGGTGTTCAGCTCTGAACATTCTCCCTTTCTCCTCTGCCAGCAGAACAGCAACACTTTACAGAAAAAAAGCATTTGGGGCGAGCCTAAAGGAAAATACAACCAGCGACTCTTCTTTCCTGAGCGACTTTAATTGTATTGTTTTCATTTCTACACGCCGTAAACAACACAGTTATCCGCATGGCCAATGTTTTCTGTTATGTACAAACAAAAGCCCAGGAAAATGGAATAAGATGTCGGTGTCAGAACCGTGTACAGCCGGTAGCCATGGAAACACCGCAGTTCAAAGAGTGAGGCCATATTATGCATCTTTGTGCTTTCTACCACTTTATCTTCAACAATATTTTACTCATGCAGAATTAACATATTCTCTTATGTCATAAAAGAGGGAAAGAAACATGTATGTGTAAAATAATTACATTGCCAGCTTAGTGGCAGAGGGCAAGCTAGGTTTGGGGGAAAAAGCATGGTGGCCCAAGATAGCCAGATTTTTATTTCATCTCATCACATTTCCAGGTTTGCCAGGGTGAAACAATGAAGAATGTATTTTTCACTATACAGAATGACACTATTTTAAGACTTGGTTTTGCACAGAAGAAATGGAGCTGGGCATATCTGTTGCAAGACAGCACCATTGTAAAGTTGCCTCTTTGGGAAATGTTATTGATATTCAACACTGGTAATAAAAAAGGAGAATGGCGTGAAAGTTTACTTCTGTATGACAATGTTACAGTAATGCAAATCCTTCTTTGAACATAGGGCTATGTTTGTATAAGGTATTCATAGACTGGCGCCTACTGCTATGGTCAGCAGGGGATAAGTAGATGGCAAAGCTTACTGGCGGAGGGCAGGGCTGGGTTTGTGGAAAAACCAAGGTGGCTCAAGACAGTAACAATTCAGGCTGATTTTTATTTAATCTCATCACATTTCTATGTTTGCCAGGATGAAACAATAAAGAATGTATGTTTTAGGATACAGAAATTACACTTTATTTTAAGACGTGGTTTTGTGCAGAGGCAAAGGAACTGGGCATACAGAATCTGTGGATATGGCATTACTGTAAATTTACCTTATGGGGGACATGTCATTGATATTTATAACTGGTAATAAAAAGGAGGACCCTATGAAAGTTTAAATCATATTCTATATGATGAAGTTATAGTCATGCAAGTCCCTCTCTGAACATGGGGCCATATTTGTATAAGGTGTTCGTGGACTGGTGCATACGGCTGAGGGTAGCAAGGGACAGGAGGGTAGCAAAAGAACACAACATCTAATCATAACATTCATTTTTAACTTTTGTTTTCACCTTGATGTTACACCTATTAACACTTAAAGGCATTGTACACTTTTTTAAAGCGGTATTCCGGCCTCCCCCTCCAAAAAAGTCAGCAGCTACACATACTGTATATTGTATATAATATTAGGACACTTACCTGTCCTGGAATCCAGCAAGGTCGGGACTGCAGCCAATGTTTCCATCGGTTGTCGGATGCTGGCACCGCCATTGCTGTCCGGGTCCCTACTGCGCATGTGCGAAGCAGGCTGCGCTCTCATACTGGCCCAGCAGCAGGGGAAGGAGGAGGGGGCCGAATTTCTGACATACCTTTCCGCGGCAAGGTCTGAAAGAAGTAGGGACAGGGTACCTGTCAAAAACATGTACCACCCCCCCCGAAAGGTGCCAAATGTGGCACCGGAGGGGGGGGGACAGATAAGCAGAAGTTCCACTTTTGAGTGGAACTCCACTTTAACTAGGTTTAAGCCCCCGTTCACATCCATGCGATTTGTCATGCGATTTGACAGTTCCAAGTCTCATGATAAGTCGCACCCCATTGTCATCAATGGAACTGTGCAAATAGCTGTGACTCACGTTGCAGCGACTTTGAAAAAGGTTCCTGCACTACTTTTTGACGATTTCATTGCAACTTGCATAGACTTCTGTTGTATCACGTCACAAGCCGCAGTAAAATCAGCAGTGCAAATCGCACTAATGCGCGGCTTTGAAGCAGCATGATTTCAAAGCCGCACTGGTGTGAACCAGGGATTAAGGTAGTTATATTCCCTGTGTCTTTTATTTGCTTTACCTTGTAAACATGAGCTCACATGTTCCTACTGCAGTTTGTGGTGTTATTGCTGATCTATTCCCCTACATCCATGTATTGCCACAGCTAGCCTGTCCCTTTTTGCTAAAGTGGCAGGACAACTTTGTGTTCAGAGTCACACATCATGCAATGCATGAATCCATATTCTCTGTGTTGCGTCACAAATGCCAAAGTGCAAGTGATATGAAACACTGCATGGTGAGCTCTCTGTTTATTGCGCTACCTAATTGTGGCTGTGTGAAATCTATTTACTGTTTATCTTTCACCTGCAGGGCACTAGACTGAGAGACCCAGAGTATGTGGGATAAGTAGTTTCTTCACAGGAAGTGTTGATTCTCACACGACAGACAGAGGTCATGCATTGACATGTGCAGTACCCTGCAACATGCTTGATGTTTCTATACAAATAGAAATTTCTAGCACAGGAATGTGAAGATTTACTCTACTATAGACTGTGCAACAGACCAAAAAATGACACCATAACTGACATGATCAATGCGCATCTTATGCAGGTGAAAAACACAGGGTGCAGGTAGGAAGATTTATATTGTCTTTAAAGTAAGCATGTGCCAATGCTATGTACATTGAATTATTCACATAAATGAGCTGTAAAATTGTCTCTCCGACATTTGTAGCTGCACTGTGGATCAAGTAATCCTCAAAGTTCACAGCAGAATCACTGAAGTCATCTTTCCGTCAGCAGTTCAGTTCACACTGTTCCCCTTCCCACTGTTATCTTTAAAGCCATCCAGCCATGTTATCTGCAACTGCTGAGAGAGCAAACTTTGATAAATTCAGAGCTTTTCTGTGACTTTTTAGAATGCATCACCCCTACATGTGCATGATGGAGTTGGCCACTTCTTTGCAGTTTTAACATCTTCCACTCTTCTGTATAGGCTTTCCACAAGATTTTTGAGTGTGTCCTGTGAAAATTTGTGAGCATTCAGCCAATAGCAAACTAAGGTTGGATGAGAAAACCCGCCTTGCAAATAATTTTCCAAGTCATCCCAAAGATGCCCAATAGGGTAGAGGTCAGGACTCTGACCAGTGGCAGCTGGTGCTCCATCAGTTGGGGGGCCAGGGGGCGGTAGACTTACCACAGACCCCACCCCCCTTTTCCTGCACTGCGCACCATACCCACACCCCCACTCCAGTCGCCGGCTCACTTACCCTGTTCTGCCCCCAGACTGGCATGTGAAGGTGGCGGCTTCCCCCCTCAGTCTCCTCCGTGTCCCCCCTCCATTGGTCAAGTTTCCCCCTGCATCTCTTCTGCATCACGGCAGCCGTGCGTCTCCTCCCTCCTCCTCCTCCCTCCTCCTCCTTCCTCCTCTTAGGCTTCTCTTTTCGGTCAATTGGGAAACGGGTCTCAGGATCCGCTTCCTGATTGGCCAGGATGAGAATTCGCTATTGTCACACAACTGGGTGGGCTCAGGGTGCAGTGCTCTGTGCTCCAAGCCCACCCTTTTTTCAGCCTATTAGAGCCTCTGGCTCTAATCACGTGCTTAAAAAAAAAAAAAACATTGGAATTGATGCGTCCGGCACCCCGCATGTAGATTGGGGGTCTGGACGCATGGATAGGGGGCGGTGCCCCTGCACCCCTAATGGATGGGCCACCACTGGCTCTGACGGTCAAGTTCCTAAACACCAGACTCATTAAAGCATGTCTTTATGTACCTTGTTTTGTGCGCACCGGCCCAGTCATGTTGGACCAGAAGAGTACCTTCCCAAAAGGAAGTACACAATTATCTAAAGTGTCCTCATAATGCTGGGTTTTGAATGAAAGAATGAAAGTACTATTTGTTTCCAGGGTCACTTTGAAGTTTTCTGATGTCTTTCACTTTCTATGATATTTTGATATTGAAATAAAGAAGCACAAATAATAATAAATGTTGTTTAATAGTTTCCATAATGATACTGATTAACAAAATGTCAGTGCTTACAGAAGGGTCCAAATCTTTGAAGAACAATACAAAGGCACTATGTTAACATAAAGGAAAAAATATGCAATTCACATTTTGAAAAGTGGATACATCTAAATTGGATAGTCATAAGTTATTTATGCTAATACAGTATTGTCTTCTCTAGCAAGTGTTTGTGTCTTGTTCTATTTGTAGCATCTCCCAAGTAGACACCCTTCTCACCTTGGAGGTTGAAGGATACTGCTGTTTATTGCCAGAGATGCAAGATCACTTGAAATGGTAGACAAGGCAAAGAAGGGAAAGGAGATGAAGAAAAGGACTAATGCTGCGTACACACGATCAGAAATTCGGCCAGCAAAAGACTGATGGGAGCTTTTGGTAGGAAAATGCGACCATGTGTATGCTCCATCGAACTTTTGCTGGCTGAATTCCAGCCAGCAAAAGATTGAGAGCATGTTCTCAATTTTTCGGTCGGAAAAAGTTCCTATCCGAAAATGCGATCGTCTGTAGTGTTGTACATCACCGCGTTCTTGACAGTCGAAAGTTCAGGGAACTTTTGTATGACCGTGTGTATGCAAGGCAAGCTTGAGCGGAATCCCGTCAGAAAAGCCATCATATCTTTTTCCGATGAGAATTCCGATCGTGTGTACGCGGCATAAGAGTTGTTATGACCATTTCAACTGCACAGTCCCATAGGTTAGTGGTTTTACAGATCATAGAGGGTTTATGTGCCATTTTTGTGAGATGCTACAGCTCCCAGACTTTGTTGTATGAATCCAATCACTTATGGAGGTGTGCTATAAGATGTTTTATTAATTTGACTTACCAGATCCCTGCATGGAGTTCTAAAATGGATGGGTGGTCAGCACTTATTTAAGGGCTACTAGACACCTTGTCACTGTGAGTATGAGTGTCAGTAAGAATGAGCCAAACAACCCCCCATCCCCCCCCCCGGTTCGGTTCGCACCAGAACATGCGAACAGACAAAAACATTTGTGCGAAATGCGAACACTGTTAAAGTCTATGGGACACGAATGTGAAAAATCAAAAGTGTTTATTTTAAAGGGGTTGTAAAGTTATTTTTTTTTTTTTTTAAATAACAAACATGTTATACTTACCTTCACTGTGCAGCCCGTTCTGCACAGAGTGGCCCCAAACCTGGTCTTCTGGGGTCCCTCGGCGGCTGTTTCAGCTCCTCCCCGCAAGCATTTACCACCTTCATGCGAGCTCCCTCGCACGGTGGTGAGTGCTTGCGGGCGCGCTCCCGTGATACAGCGGGCGGCTATAGCCGCTCGCTGTATCACTCGGCCCCGCCCCCCGGCGCGCCGCGTCATCGGATGTGATTGACAGCAGCGCGAGCCAATGGCTGCGCTGCTTTCAATCCATCCACTGCAGCCAATCAGCGACCAGGCTGAGCTGCAATGAAGCTGACGAGGACGAGGAGCGAAGATTCGAGGCGTCAGGTAAGTAAAACGGGGGGCCTGGGGGGCGGCGGTACTGTCAAAAGTTTTTTCACCTTAATGCATAGAATGCATTAAGGTGAAAAAATTTTTACCTTTACAACCCCTTTAAAGGCTTATATGCAAGTTATTGCCATAAAAAGTATATGGGGACTTGGGTACTGCCCCAGGGGACATCAATGCAAAAAATAGTTTTTAAAATTTCAGGAGCAGTGATTTTATTAATGCTTAAAGTGAAACAATAAAAATTAAATATTCCTTTAAATAGCGTGCTTGGGGGTCCCCTTAGTCTGCCTGTGATGTAGCGCATCTTTCCCATGTTTATAACAGTACCGCAGGAAAAATGACATTTCCCTTCGGGTCTGGTATGAATATTAAGGGGAACTCGATGCCAACATTTTTTTTTAAATGGCGTGGGGGGCCCCCCAAAAATGCATACCAGGCCCTCCAGGTCTGGTATGGATTTTAAGGGGAACCCCACACCGAAATTAAAAAAAAAAATCCATATCAGACCCATATCTGAGCATGCAACCTGGCAGGCCACAGGAAAATGGGGGGATAAGAGAGTTCCCCCCCTCCTAAACTGTACCAGGTCACATGCCCTCAACATGGGGAGGGTGCTTTGGGGTCCCCCCAAAGCTCCTTGTCCCCATTTTGATGGGGGCAAGGGCCTCATCCCCACAACTCTTGCCCGGTGGTTGTGGGGGGCTGCAGTTGGGGGGCTTATTGGAATCTGGAAGCCCCCTTTAACAAGGGGGCCCCCAGATCCTGCCCCCCTATGTGAATGGGTAGGGGTACAATGTACCTCTACCCATTCACCAAAAAAAAATGTAAAAAAATGTAAAAACAACAGTTTTTTCTTTGTTAAAAAAAAAAGTCTCCCACGATGTCCATCCATCTTCAATCACGGCGCCAACGAACCTGAAAAATATAAAAAAAGAAAAGCGAAAATACTCAGCCTCCATGGGAGGCGTCCCGCTGACTACTGTGTTTTCGCTGTGACAGCTCTTATATAGGCAAGGGCGGGGCCAACCGCTGATGTAACCAAATGATCCTGCCACTCTCTGACAGCACATGACATCAGAAGAGACAGGATCACTCAGTTACGTCACCGTGTGGCCCCGCCCTTGCCTTATATAACAGCTGTCAACAGCCAAGAGACAGCAGTCGGTGGGACGCCTCCCATCGAGGTGGAGGTTTTCGGGGTTTTTTCTATCTTTCGGGTCCGTCTGCGCCATGAAGATGGATAGACATTGTGGGACATTTTCTTTATTTATTTTTTTATTTTTAATAAAAAACTGTGTATCCTGGTTTTTACTTTTTTACACTTTTTTTGGTGAATGAGTAGGGGTACAATGTACCCGATACCCATTGACATGGGGGGGCGGGATCTGGGGGCCCAGATTCCAATAAGCCCCCCGCCCGCAGACCCCCACAACCACTGGGCAAGGGTTGTGGGGATGAGGCTCTTGTCCCCACCAACACCTCCCCATGTTGAGGGCATGTGGCCTGGTACGGTTCAGGAGAGGGGCGCTCTCTTGTCCCCCCACTTTCCTGCGGCCTTCCAGGTTGCATGCTCAGATAAGGATCTGGTATGGATTTTGGGGGGGACCCCACGCCAAATTTTTTTTTATTTTTGGCGTGAAGTTCCCGTTAAAATCTATTCCAGATCCAAAGGGTCTGGTATGAATTTTGAGGGGGACCCCACGTTATTTATTATTTTAATTTTGCCATAGGGTTCCCCTTAACCACTTCAATACACTGTATTATATACTGTATTGTACACTGCACTATATATCCTGTACTGTATTAAATATACTACACTGACTAAACTATATACTCTGAACTGCAGTATATATACTATACAGACTGCACTATATACTCTACAGAAAAGTTGGGCCTTAGGTGTTGGTGGTGCCAGAACACTGTAACCCCTCACAGTTACTCTTGTTGGGTGCAGGAACGGGCCCTGCTGTTAAATATTATTTCAAAAATTGGAATTACATTCCTCTGTTAAACAGGGGCAGAAAAATTTGGCCTTAGGTGGTGGTGGCACCACAACACTGTAAGCCCTCACAGTTACTCTTGTTGGGCGCAGGAATGGGCCTGTTGTTAAATATTATTTCAAAAATTCTAATTACATGCCCCTGTTAAACAGGGGCAGAATGATTTGGCCTTTGGTTTTGGTGGTGCCAGAACACTGTAACTCCTCCTCACAGTTACTCTTGTTGGGTGCAGGAATGGGCTCTGCTGTTAAATAGTATTTCAAAAAATGTAATTACATGCCCCTGTTAAACAGGGGCAGAAAAATTGGGCCTTGAGTGTTGGTGGTGCCTTAAACCAAAAATATTGTTGGAAGCTAGCATAATCAAGATTCAGGAGGAATAGAATAGGCAGCATAGGCGGTCTTCAAATGTTTCCAGATCCATATAAAATTCAATCAGTTAATCAGCATCAGGTGCTTGATAGCTGCTGATCCATGACTGATTCATTTTTATAAATGTGAGCCTATCAACGAAGTCTGTGGACAGGTGCACTCTTTGATCAGTTACAAGCCCTGCAGCAGCACTGAATGTGCGTTCAGAAAGCATGCTAGAAGCAGGACAGGCCAATTGCTCGATTGCATATTGAGCAAGTTCTGGCCAGTGGTCCATCTTTAAGACCCAGTAACCCAGTGGATGCTCTGTTAGAAAGGTCTTCAAGTCTGCTCTTGCCCCTAGATATTCCTGCACCATATAATGCAGACGCTGGCAATGGTTTCTTGAACCTATCAGACCTTGGCACTGAGTACTGAAACTTTGTTTAAAGTCCTCGGTCAGCCGGCCACCTTCTCCACCAATCTTCCTCTGACCAAACAAAGCCTCAGAAACACGTTGTCCAGCACCAGGAAATGGTAACCTCCCAGGGTCTGGATGGGCATTACACACATTTTCCTTAAGACCCCCTGAAGATGTTTCATCCTCTGCTCCCTCTGCAAAGGATGGATGAGTTCTGCAACTTTACCCTTGTAACATGGATCAAGAAGGGTTGCCAGCCATTAATGATCCCTCTCCTTGATACCACGAATCCTAGGGTCCTTTCACAGGCTTTGCAGAATCAGGGAGGCCATGCAGTGTTTTTGCAGAAGCATTCGATTCTGAGTCCTCTGGGTCACCACCTGAAGTGTATTAGAAACTGTACACCCTGTATTATATACTGTGTATATAATACAGGGTGCATATATATATATATATATATATATATATATATATTCTGTATTCAGTGTAGCATATATACTGTATAAAGTGCATTTGAGGTGTATAGTTTCTAATACACTTCAGGCAGTGTACACAGTATATAATACAAGGTGTACAGTTTCTAATACACTTCTGGTGGTGTACACAGTATATAATACAGTGCAGCCAGTGTACAGTTTCTAATACAACGCAGGCGGTGTAGACAGTATATAATACAGTGTGTACAGTTTCTAATATACTTCAGGTGGTGTAAACAGTAGATAATACAATGCAGCCGGTGTACAGTTTCTAATACAGTGCAGGAGGTGTATAAAGCGTATATTGATTGGTTTGCACAAAAGTTATAGCGTCTATAAAATAGGGGATAGATTTATGGCATTTTTATTAATATTTATTTTTTTACTAGTAATGGCGGCGATCTGCAATTTTTATCAAGACTGCAAAATTATGGCAGACACATCGGACACTTTTGATACATTTTTGGGTCGATTGACAATTATACAGCGATCAGTGCTATAAAATGCACTGATTACTGTATAAATGTCACTGGCAGCGAAGGGGTTAACACTAGGGGGCGATCAAGGGGTTAACTGTGTTCCCTATGTGTGTGTTCTAAGTGTGGGGGATGGGACTGACTATAGGAGATGAGAGATTGTGGTTCCCAGCTCCTAGGAACTCACAATCTCTCTCTCCTCTCCTCACAGAACTGGGATGTGTGTGTGTTTACACACACACGTCCCTGTTTTGCCTCTCGTGCCCACGATCACCGCCGATGACCACCGGCCACGAGCATCGCCATCCCCGATGTGCAGCTATCCCACTTAAAGGGACCAACGTATAGCTACGAAGGTTCGTGGAATCGTGCCGACCTACCGCAGTATAATGATGGCGGCTGGTCGGCAAGTGGTTAATACACCACCTTAAGTGTATTAGAAACTGTACACACTGTATTATATACTGTGTACACCGCCTCTACCATATTGGAAACTGTACAATGGCTATAATGTATTATATACTGCGTATACCACCAGAAGTGTATTAGAAACTGTACACACCGTATACTGTTTTTTACTGTATATATATATATATATATATATATATATATATATATATATATATATATTAGACTGTATCTATATATTGATACACCTCCTGCACTGTACATCGGCTGCACTGTATTATCTACTGTTTACACCACCTGAAGTATATTAGAAACTGTACACACTGTATTATATACTGTGTACACCGCCTGCGTTGTATTAGAAACTGTACACTGACTGCGCTGTATTATATACTGTGTACACCACAAGAAGTGTATTAGAAACTATACACCCTGTATTATATACTGTGTACACCGCCTGAAGTGTATTAGAAACTATACACCTCAAATGCACTTTATACAGTATATAGGCTACACTGAATACAGAGTATATATATATATATATATATATATATATATATATATATATATATATATACTAGACTGGTGGTGTATCAATATATAGATACAGTCTAGTATATATATAACTCTGTATTCAGTGTAGCCTATATACTGTATAAAGTACATTTGAGGTGTATAGTTTCTAATACACTTCAGGCAGTGTACACAGTATATAATACAGGGTGTACAGTTTCTAATACACTTCTGGTGGTGTACACAGTATATAATACAGTGCAGCCAGTGTACAGTTTCTAATACAATGCAGGCGGTGTACACAGTATATAATACAGTGTGTACAGTTTCTAATATACTTCAGGTGGTGTAAACAGTAGATAATACAATGCAGCCGGTGTACAGTTTCTAATACAGTGCAGGAGGTGTATCAATATATAGATACAGTCTAGTGTATATATATATATATATATATATATATATATATATATATATATATATATATATACAGTCTAGTATATATATATATATATACAGTCTAGTATATATATATATATATATACACAGTAAAAAACAGTATACGGTGGTCAACTGCAGTGATCGCGGGCATGAGAGGCAGAACAGAGATGTGTGTGTGTAAACAGGCACCGGTCTAGGGGTTCCTTTGAGTTTACTTCTGGACGACACACGCACCAACACTGGAGTACGTTTTCAATGCTTTATTGTACAGACAAACTTTAGGAAGTAGCAGGAAAGAGGCGGAAAAAGAAACTCTCAGGAGAAACTCAAATATCTTCTTGCATAATCTTAGCGACAAATGTCCTGGTAGAATTTAGATAATTATGTGGAATGCGCTCCCCTCACGGGACACACTCTTTGCTCGTCTGGATAGGCCTCTCTCACCGGTCTAGCAGCCAGTACGCAGCACGAATCTAAAGTCTCTGCCACAGACTAGTTTGGGGGGTAAATCTGCACAATCCTCTGCCACAGGATGTATCAGATTCTCTGCAGTGAACAGTCAGTCACAGTGCCTGAACCTTTAAGCCGAACCGGCAACACTATGCTGTATGGTTACTTCTTTTGGATACGTCCTCCAGCCGAGTCACCAGGCCCCTCCATAGACCAGCACGCTGCGTGATCTCTCCAAGATGGGTCCTCCCCTGGGATCTCCTCGGCCGTCCAGCTTCGACACACAGGACCGACAGCTCAGGACCATTCCACGACCACGGTGGTAGGCCCCAGACAAGCCTCTGGACCCACCCCTGCGCCGTAGCATCGTGGGCCTCCCAATCGGAGGACCATGAGGTAGCTCCTCAACGCATACCTGTCGGCCAGGAGGGCCAGCAGGTGGCTGTAAAAACGAACCCCTAGAACATGGCGTTTGTCCCATAAATACCCTCTTCCCAGAATGCAACTCGGAGGACCACCTCCACCAAGCTTGTCTCCGAGACAGAGGAGCATCTATACACTTTGACACGTTGCCTTTCCAACACTGACCAGTGGTAACAGCTACACCCACCGGTCAGCACGGAAGCACCCACAACGTCAGCCAAGCTGGAACAGAGGCGATTTTTTAACCTTCTTAACAAACAATTTACTAAATTTACCTAATCTGCGGTAGATTGTAAATCTACCAGCGCTACATACTCCCCCCGCTACAATAGACGTTGTCCCCAACGTCTGTCCTGAACACAGTAACTCTCAAGCCTGAGAGTAGCATTTAAGTTTCTCATAACTTTAGATAGGCAAAGAGAGAGAAAGGACAGTTTAAAGACATTATTAGACTTATATCTTATAAAACATTATGTTCACAGCCGTGAACAAACCACAATACAATTTTACACATCCTCACTAACTAGCTAGGCGTCTGTCCCATAAATACCCTCTTCCCAGAATGCAACTCGGAGGACCACCTCCACCGAGCTTGTCTCTGAGACAGAGGAGCATCTATACACTTTGACACGTTGCCTTTCCAACACTGACCAGTGGTAACAGTGACACCCACCGGTCAGCACGGAAGCACACACAACGTCAGCCAAGCTGGAACAGAGGCGAACTTTTAACCTTCTTAACACACAATTTACTAACTTTACCTAATCTGCGGTAGATTGTAAATCTACCAGCGCTACATACATATATATATATATATATGACTTTTTTTCTCAAACAATAGGTGCTGGAACTTAACCACGGCCTGGCAAATCCCCTCCCCCTACACACACCCTCGAAATCACATCAAATAGTGGGTGTGGTCAGTCAAATTTCACAAAAACAGTAGGAGGGTCTTAAAGGGGAATTAATTACCAGGATTGCATTACATTCAGAGTGCAGAGCCGTCACTTGTAAACACAGAAACCAGACTTCTGTGTTTACAAGTGATTGTGGTGAGCAGGCACCAAAGGGTCTGAGCCCAGAGGTGGTGGAACTGAGTTCCACCAAGTTCCCCCTAAAAAAAAAACATATATATATATATATATATATATACACATATATTATCTCACAAAAGTGAGTACACCCCTCACATTTTTGTAAATATTTTATTTTATCTTTTCATGTGACAATACTGAAGAAATGACACTTTGCTACAATGTAAAGTAGTGAGTGTACAGCTTGTATAACAGTGTAAATTTGCTGTCCCCTCAAAATAACTCAACACACAGCCAATAATGTATAAACCGCTGGCAACAAAAGTGAGTACACCCCTAAGTGAAAATGTCCAAATTGGGCCCAAGTAGCCATTTTCCCTCCCCAGTGTTATGTGAGTCATTAGTTTTACAAGGTCTCAGGTGTGAATGGGGAGCAGGTGTGTTAAATTTGGTGTTATCGCTCTCACTCATACTGGTCACTGGAAGTTCAACATGGCACCTCATGGCAAAGAACTCTCTAAGAATCTGAAAAAATGAATTGTTGCTCTATATAAAGATGGCCTAGGCTATAAGAAGATTGCCAAGACCCTGAAACTGAGCTGCAGCATGGTGGCCAAGACTATACATCGGTTTAACAGGACAGGTTTAACTCAGAACAGGCCTCACCGTGGTCGACCAAAAAAGTTGAGTGCACGTGCTCAGCGTCATATCCAGAGGTTGTCTTTGGAAAATAGAGTGTGTGGCAGCAACCAGGTGAGGAGTACAAAGACAAGTGTGTCAAGCATAGTGGTGGGAATGTCATGGCCTGGGGCTGCATGAGTGCTGCTGGCACTAGGGAGCTACAGTTCATTGAGGGAACCATGAATGCCAACATGTCCTGTGACATAATGAAGCAGAATACGACCCCCTCCCTTTGGAGACTGGGCCGCAGGGCAGTATTCCAACATGATAACGACCCCAAACATACCTCAAAGACAAACACTGCCTTGCTAAAGAAGCTAAGGGTAAAGGTGATGGACTGGCCAAGCATGGCTCCAGACCTAAACCCTATTGAGCATCTGTGGCACAACCTCAAACGGAAGGAGGAGGAGGAGGACTCTATCATCCACCAGCTCTGTGATGTCATCATGGAGGAGTGGAAGAGGACTTCAGTGGCAACCTGTGAAGCTCTGGTGAACTCCATGCCCAAGAGGGTTAAGGCAGTGCATTAGACTGTATATATATATATATATATATATATATATATATATATATATATATATACATATATATATATATATATATATATATATGTATATTGATACACCGCTTGAAGTGTATTATATACTGTACACGGCCGAATGCACTGTATATATACCCTACACTGAATGCAGAGTATATATACATAGTATATAGTATATGTAGAGTATATATATATATATATATATATATATACATATATATATATATATATATATATATATATATATATATATATATATATATATATATATACAGTGGAGACGGAAAGTATTCAGACTCCCTTAAATTCTTTTGTTATATTGCAGCCATTTGCTAAAATCAGTAAAAAAGTTCATTTTTTTCCTCATTAATGTACACACAGCACCCCATATTGACAGAAAAACACAGAATTGTTGACATTTTTGCAGATTTATTAAAAAAGAAATACTGAAATATCACATGGTCCTAAGTATTCAGACCCTTTGCTGTGACACTCATATATTTCACTCAGGTGCAGTCCATTTCTTCTGATCATCCTTGAGATGGTTCTACACCTTCATTTGAGTCCAGCTGTGTTTGATTATACTGATTGGACTTGATTAGGAAAGCCACACACCTGTCTATATAAGACCTTACAGCTCACAGTGCATGTCAGAGCAAATGAGAATAATGAGGTCAAAGGAACTGCCTGAAGAGCTCAGAGACAGAATTGTGGCAAGGCACAGATCTGGCCAAGGTTACAAAAAATTTCTGCTGCACTTAAGGTTCCTAAGAGCACAGCGGCCTCCATAATCTATAAATGGAAGACGTTTGGGATGACCA
This sequence comes from Aquarana catesbeiana, assembly GCF_042186555.1. Lineage (NCBI taxonomy): Eukaryota > Metazoa > Chordata > Amphibia > Anura > Ranidae > Aquarana > Aquarana catesbeiana. Next base: position 115,779,538 of record NC_133336.1, read on the forward strand.
GAACCCTTCCTAGAGCTGGCCGTCCAGCCAAACCGAGCTATTGGGGGAGAAGAGCCTTGGTGAGAGAGGTAAAGAAGAACCCAAAGATCACTGTGGCTGAGCTCCAGAGATGCAGTCGGGAGATGGGAGAAAGTTGTAGAAAGTCAACCATCACTGCAGCCCTCCACCAGTCGGGGCTTTATGGCAGAGTGGCCCAACGGAAGCCCCCCTTCAGTGCAAGACACATGAAAGCCCGCATGGAGTTTACTAAAAAACACCTGAAGGACTCCAAGATGGTGAGAAATAAGATTCTCTGGTCTGATTAGACCAATATAGAACTTTTTGGCCTTAATTCTAAGCAGTATGTGTGGAGAAAACCAGGCACTGCTCATCACCTGTCGAATACAGTTCCAACAGTGAAGCATGGTGGTAGCAGCATCATGCTGTGGGGTGTTTTTCAGCTGCAGGGACAGGACGACTGGTTGCAATCGAGGGAAAGATGAATGCGGCCAAGTACAGGGATATCCTGGACGAAAACCTTCTCCAGAGTGCTCAGGACCTCAGACTGGGCCGAAGGTTTACCTTCCAACAAGACAATGACCCTAAGCACACAGCTAAAATAATGAAGGAGTGGCATCACAACAACTCCGTGACTGTTCTTGAATGGCCCAGCCAGAGCCCTGACTTAAACCCAATTGAGCATCTCTGGAGAGACCTAAAAATGGCTGTCCACCAACGTTTACCATCCAACCTGACAGAACTGGAGAGGATCTGCAAGGAGGAATGGCAGAGGATCCCCAAATCCAGGTGTGAAAAACTTGTTGCATCTTTCCCAAAAAGACTCATGGCTGTATTAGATCAAAAGGGTGCTTCTACTAAATACTGAGCAAAGGGTCTGAATACTTAGGACCATGTGATATTTCAGTTTTTCTTTTTTAATAAATCTGCACAAATTCAACAATTCTGTGTTTTTCTGTCAATATGGGGTGCTGTGTGTACATTAATGAGGAAAAAACATGAACTTAAATGATTTTAGCAAATGGCTGCAATATAACAAAGAGTGAAAAATTTAAGGGGTCTGAATACTTTCCATCCCCACTGTATATATTAGACTGTATATATGTATTGATACACTGCCTGCACTGACTGAATATATATATATATATATATATATATATATATATATACACATTAGACTGACTATATATATATATATATATATATATATATATATATATATATTATATATATATATCAAATACACTGCCACTAATTAAATAACCTGCTGCTTAATCTAACGCAAGCTATCTCTCCATCCACGGCAACAACACTACACACGGCCGCTATGTAAGCAGCCTTATATAGTGTGGGGCATGGACTTAGTCCCCCTGAGCCATGATTGGCCAAAGGCAATGTTTAAGTGAGGGTTATGGGTGAAATGTATTCAATATTTATAAATATCTCAGATCATGCCTTTGCTGAAGGAGCCTGATATTTGTTCAAATGTGGTCAACGTAGAGAAATGTGATATGTTAGAGATTGTCTTGGCATAGTGTTGGATTTGCAAGTGTGTATAAAATGCTTGTTTAGGTAAATCTAACTTATCCTGAAATTTTGTAAATGAACAAAATATTCTCGTTCTGTTATCTACCAAGTCTCCAAAGTGAAAATTGATCCTGATGTACTGACAGCCTCTTTTCTTGAGGCCCTAAAATGCACAGAACAGTATCAATACCCCCCAAATTACCCTTTTTAGAAAGTAGACAGACCAAGGTATTTAGTGGCTGGTGAAAGTATGTAACATTTTTTATAATTTTTTTAATTTTTTTTTTTAAACTTTTTTTTTTTTTTTTTACAATATTTTTTTTTTTCATGATTCTTTTTACATACTGTGACCAGACCAGTACAGTGTCACCATATTTACACTGTACTGCTCTGGGGAGGGGATTATGATTTTTTTTTTTCTTTACACTGATTGCACATTACAGTGATGATAACTGTTACAAGCAAACATTTTTCTGAATGGTATCCATTCATGTGCCATTGTGCACAATTGTGACAGCTGTGATTGGCCACAGCTAATACATGGTACAGGAGCACTGCGATTGGCCCTATCAGTACCAATCACATAGATCACAATAGTACACAATGAATGGCTATAATTGAAAGCCACTGGGGTTGATTTATTAAAACTGGAGAGTGCAAAATCTGGTGCAGCAGTGCATGCTAGCCAATCAGCTTGTTCAATTAGGCTTTGACACAAAAAAAACTTGGAAGCTGGTTTCTATGTAGAGCTGGCCCAGATTTTTCACTCTCCAATTTTAGTAAATCATCCGCATTGTGTACTATTGATTGGTCACAGCAATCACATGGTACCAGGGCCATCCCGGTACAACAATCTGTTTTCAACAGTGTCCAGTGGACACAGCAGGTGACAGATATCACCGCTGCATGGTCCCTAGGGGTACCTGGAGGACATCATATAACATCCAATCAGGATAACGGTGCCCCTGCTTGGTCATTATTTTACAACAGGCCGGGCAGGAAGTGGTTATAGATGCCTTTGGTGTGAACAATTGTACCACTGGTCATAAGTGGAATTTCTGGGTCATCTGCATTAAATCTGCTACATCATTAGCACATGTGATCAGAATGTAGAACAATTTCCAAGAACATTGTTCAAGTTTCAATTAGTGATTAAATGTCAGTTATAATGATTTTTACATCCAACTACACCTGGTTCATTTAGGTGATTCTTCATCGGTTCAGACAAAGCTAGCCTTACTGGACTTGTTTTTGCTATAGTACATAAGGGCAGCTGCCAGCAAAAGGAAAAATGAACCAAGAATTAAATTAATTCAGCGATTCTTACAAGTTTAAAATATTTCTAGCCGTGTATTTAAAAATAATAAAAGGGAAGAAGAATTACTTTGGAAAAAGAGAACTATTTGACTAGAATTAAACAGGTCATTTTGATCTCCCCCTCCTCCAGGCGCCTGCAAAGCTCACAAAATCTGAAACAGCCAAACACGATATTTCAACAATCTGTTAAACACTGAAACCAGCCTGCGTTCTACCATTAACACTGCAATCAATTTTAAACAGCCATTTAAAGCTGTTGTAATACTTGTAACATAATAGCAATAATCTGGAGATGAGTTTTCCTGCGCTTTTTTTTATCTTTTCTTGCACAAGCCAAAAATACTGAACTAGTGCACAGGTCAGGTGACATTCAGCAGAAATGTTACATGTAGAAAACATAACACAGCATGTATCATTTATGATATACAAATACACACCATATACTGTATATATATATATATATATATATATATATATATATATATATATATATATATGTTCATATGAATGTATATAAATGTATAAAATAGCGTTTTTGAACAAAATCTTCTTCTTCAAAAAATGAAAACAACTGAGACTATAAAAGAATTTGAACCATAAAGGTGATTATTAGTTACTTAAAGCCCTAAATATCATAAACAATTTACATTTTTATCTTTTTTCATTTTTTCTTGCATTTCAGTGTTGCTGATCACCTGCAGTAACTTTCTATCTATGTGCATGGAATCTGGCAATGGCTGCATTTAATTTCTAGGGACAGATTCTTTGATGGTGGCAACAGTGGACCATACTGGGGATGTGATGAGTTTTATAACAGTCTATTGTAGTTTCCATTGGAAGCCTATGTAATAATGCAGGAGCACAATTGGGGAACAGGGACAGAGCGTTATCACCCTATAACAGGAAGTGCTTGAACATGGACCTTCATGGCAGAACTACCAGGGATTATTTTAGAACAGAAGAATTTACATTTTGAAAATGAGTTTTGAATTTACATTAAACTACATATAATTGCTAGTAATGAACTTCTCTTATTCCCCCCCCCTTTATGTCTGTTAAATATAGCATTTTGTTATATCTGTTTGATAAATGCAAAAAATCCCCGATGATTTTGCCAGAAACCTTGTCAGCCGATAATTTCCTATACTCTCTGCCTATAATGTAATATTATCAGTAATATTACAGAGCTGCATTCATTTGTGTGAAAACTCAATTACTATAATTTTACCAAGTTAAAGTGTATCTTAAACAAAAGTATAATATATTGCAACCGATCATTCATTAAATGTGGTGGCTGCATTTGTTTTTGTTTTTATTTAATTCTCACACATTTGATTTCTTTTATTTCCACCTGGTGATTGTACCAGTAACATACTTCCAATCTTCTTAGATGACATTACTCACTTACCCCTCTGTATCAGAACAACAGAAAAAGGTCAGGGCTACTGGGAAATGGGCAGTGACGTCATTGACCATATATCATCATGTCTATATATGGCCAATGATGTCACCAAGGAGACCCCACCCCTTTATATTTAACATCTGTCGTCCACCAGACTCGTCATTTGGAGGGTGACAAGCGAACGCACAGGATGTGTGTCATTGGCGTCATTTTTTTTTTTTTTGGCAGTCCTTGAGCATTATATTTAATATGGATCTGCATTGCTGATTGACAATAGATTTACAACATGGGACATTTTTGGGGATTTAAAAAAAAGGGTTTGTCATACATTTGGGTGTCTTTATTTCCAGGTTACAAGTTTTCTTTTTTGTAAATGAGTAGGTGTACATACCCCACGCTTATTTACATGGGGGGGGGGGGGTTGTATTTGGGTGCCCTATTAATGTTATAGTGGGCTTCCAGATTCCAATAAGCCTCCTGCCCACAGACCCCCACAACCACCGGGCAAGGGTTGTGGGGATAAGGCCTTGTCCCAATCAACATGCTGATAAGGAGCTTTGGGGGGGACCCCAAAGCACCCTCCCCATGTTGAGGGCATGTGGCCTGGTACAGTAACCATGGGGTTGCATTGGGTACCTCATAAAATTCATACCTTACTCAAAGGGTATGATATGTATTTTGGGGGGGGGGGACTCTATGCACACTTTTGTTTTCATTTTTACTGCATGATGTACTACAGCAAAAATTACATAAAAAATGTAAAAAAGCCCCCCCCCATGCTATTTTTTGACACCCCTTCCCTATTAGCACAGAACATTTTAGTTTGACAGAATTGGCTCTACTTGACTGTGTTCGTTCAGCTGACTGTTGGCTTTCTGCAGGAAGTAATTCAGGCAGCTGTAATCTTCATTTCCACAGAGACCACTCTGTGGCCCCTCCTGCAGGCTCAAAACAGCAAAGTTGAGTAAAAAAAAAGGATTAAAAAATGTAAATTACACTAAATCAATACAAAAAATAACGTAAGTCTCCCAAATGTGAGTATAAAAATGCATGTACAAAACAAATAATAGTTTGTTTCGGTTCAGGCGCACAAGCTATTTTAAGACTTGACATGTGTGTTATTTATTTACTTGACACTACCTAATTTTTTATATTTTACCAAAAATGTAGTAATTCGTTGTGTTCATGTGCACAGAATTACATTTAGACCCCTTTCACACTGGGGCGTCGGGGCCGTCGGCCGTAAAGCGCCGCTATTTTTAGCGGCGCTTTACCATTGTTTTTGCGGGGGTTTTTGGCCACTAGTGGGGCGGTTCTGAACCCCTGCTAGCGGCTGAAAAAGGGTTAAAACCACCCGCAAAGCACCGCTGCAGCAGCGCTTTGCCGGCGGTTCTGCAGCGGTGCCCATTCAGTTCAATGGGCATGAGCAGTGAAGGAGTGGTGTATACACTCCAAAAATGCTGCTTGCAGGACTTTTTTTAGCGTCCTGCCAGTGCACTGCTCCAGTGTAAAAGCCCTCTGGCTTTCACACTAGAGAGACAGGAGAGGCGCTTTACAGGTGCTATGCATGCAGGGGCGGATCCAGAGTCTAGTCTCGGGAGGGGGACTGCCAGAAAATATATTTTTTTGGGGTACATCTATCGGGGAAATGGCTGGTGTTGGCGCTTCAATCATCACGGCACCATGGTTGTTATGGTGTCAGGATGATTGAAGCGCATTATTACTATAATTACATTGTTATAAAAAATTAAATAGTTTAACTCACCATATTGCAGAATCAGTGGGAGCCCCGAGTGTGTCACTTGCCACGTCACCTGTCACCAGATGCAGATTGTCACTTGCCACGTCACCTGCCACATGTTGCGGATTGTCACTTGCCACGTCGCCTGTCACCAGATTGTCACTTGCCACGTCGCCTGCCACGTTGCGGATTGTCACTTGCCATGTCACTTGCCACGTCGCCTGCCACGTTGCGGATTGTCACTTGCCATGTCACTTGCCACATCGCCTGCCACGTTGCGGATTGTCACTTGGCACGTCACCTGTCACCAGATGCAGATTGTCACTTGCCACGTCGCCTGTCACCAGATGAAGATTGTCACTTGCCACGTCGCCTGCCACATGTTGCGGATTGTCACTTGCCACGTCGCCTGTCACTTGCCACCTGCTAAGGTGGTCTCTTGTGTCCCAGAGACAGGCAGCAGAGAGATGATGTAATCTCTCTGCTGCCGCAGCTGCCTGCATGGAGGGGGGGAAGTTGAACTGCAGGGATGCAGGGAGGGTGCCGGGCGGTGAGAGATGATGTCATCTCTCTGCTCCCCCGCCCGCCGACTCCCTGATTGGCCAGCAGGCAGCAGCCCGCCGACAAACACATTGAGTGGCACATGTCAGCGGCGGCTCTCTCTCTCTTACCTATGGAGCCGCCCGGCGGCTCCCTCACTCACGGAGCCGCCCAGCGGCTCTCTCACTCACAGAGCCGCCCAGCGGCTCTCTCAGTCACGGAGCCGCCCGGCTCCTCTTTCACTCACGGAGCCGCCCAGCGGCTCTCTCACTCACTCACGGAGCCGCCCGGCGGCTCTCTCACTTACCGTGCCGCCCGCCGGCGGGCTCTTTCTCATACCCTGCTCTCACAGTCACCCGCATTTCTCAGAGGGGGAAATTGCCCCGTTGCCCCCCCCTGGATCCGCCCCTGTATGCATGTGCTATTTTTAGTGCTGTAGCACCTGTAAAGAGCCTTAGTGTGAAAGGGGTCTTAGCGTATTTTTTAATATACACCATGGGTTTGATAAACAGTTGCATTAATCTTGTGTAATCCAAAAAAAAAAAAAAAAAACAACCATGACAATTGTATTCTCCATGATCTCTGCTTTTAGAAAATGTATAACATTTTGGGGTTTTTGCTAATGTTCAGGCCTAAAATTTGCATTTTTACATGTTTTTAAAAAGGCAACAATTGTTCTGGCAATGAAAAGGTTTCAATGATGACCAGCTTAAATACCCCCCGCCTGCCGTGTAGTAAAATGACGGTGGGCGGAATCCCCTATCGTTCTGGGGTGATGACGTATGACGTCGCTTCAGTGTCACCACTTTTACGGGCCCGCAGGGACATGCAGCGCAGCGATCGTTGTTTTATCATGTTTCTAGGACACGATGCGACCCTGATCTTGGTAAAGAACCGATGATGCAGCTCTTTATCCATGTGATTGTCCAATCACAGCCAATCAAACGTAAAAGAGGAAGGGCCGCTTATCGGCTCTCGTTGCCTCACACAGACAAATTGTGAGGTGAGAAGAGCCATCATGGGCATGTCCTCGCAGTGGAGACTGTACAGATAACCAGAGCACTGATCTTTAGTGCCCTATTATCAGTGCAGCCCCAGCAGTGCCCATCAGTGACTTCAATCAATGCCCATCAGTGTCCATCAGTGACATCAATCAGTGCTGCTTTTCAGTGCCCACTAATCAGTGCCGGCCATCAGTGCCACCCATCAGAGCTGCCTATCAGTGCCACCTATCAGTGCCCATCAGTGCAGCATATCATTGCTCATCAGTGCTGCATATTAGTGCCACCTATCAGTGCCCATCAGTGCAACATATCATTGCTCATCAGAGCTGCATATCAGTGCCACCTATCAGTGCCCATCAGTGCAACATATCATTGCTCATCAGAGCTGCATATCAGTGCCACCTATCAGTGCCCATCAGTGAGGCATATCAGTGTGTGCCCTTCAGTGCCGCCTCATCAGTGCCCATATGTTCCGCCTCATTAGTGCCCATCAGTCCCACCTCATCAGTGCACATCAGTGAAGGAGATAGATTACTTATTTACAAAATTTGCTGACAGAATCTAAAAAAAAAAACATTTTTTTTTTTTAGAAATTTTTTTTTAAAAACTGCGATGATTAAATAACACCAAAAGAAAGCTCTAATTGTGTGAATAAAATGATAAAAATTTCATATGGGTACAGTGTTGCATGACCGCACAATTGTCATTCAATGTGTGACAGCGCTGAAAGCTGAAAATTGGCCTGGGCAGGAAGGGGGTGAAAGTGCTCGATATTGAAGCGGATAAATGAATACCAATCAGGTTTTTTACTTACTCTCTATGTAATGAGGTAATTAGGCTAGTATGAAATGATATACCTGAGACCACCACCACCTATTTTCATTGCATGTGTTTTCCACTACCAATTCTTTTATTTTGTTATTTTTGTTTAAGTAAGCAAAGTTCATGAAGGATCATGAAGACAAATCCCCAAATGGATCTGTACCCATTTCTTAGACTCAGAATAAAGCTGGCCATACATGCATCGAATTTCGGCCAGTTCATCAGAAACTCAGTGAAGGGCAGTAGAGGAGGGGAACTCTGCATGGACAATGCAGGATCTGCTGGGCAGGTGAGTATCTTAACTGTGCAGGACCCACAACTAGGTAGGCAGGGGAAGAAAAAAAAATGGGGGGGGGGTGGGCGGGGTGAAGATCCGCTTTAAGAATGTCTCTAGTGTTTAAAGCCTAGAAACACATCACACTAGTTTTTTTCCATTCAACCCAGTTTTGAACAAAAAAATACCGACAGCTGCGGTCAGAGCTGCTGTACTAACAATCCAATGTTAGTACAGCAATCTCCTCTGCTGTTCAATTGTGCCCCCACCCGCCAGAACACTCCAATCAGTGCTCTGAGCCACTGGCTGCTGGTTTTCCAGCATGTACAGCTAGCAGCCAAACAGCTGGCTTATGTTGGACCAGCTGCCATACACACAGGCCAAATGTCAGCCGTTTTTTTAATGAATATAACATTTTAATTGCCTATAATAAGGCTTACCTGTAGGTACTGTAAATATCTCTTAAACGTGCATTATTTAGGAGATATTTACTTGTGTAGCTGTCGGTGACGTCGCTGATACACGCACACTGTGCATGCGTGGGAGTGACATCATCGCAGCTCAGCCATTCAAACGACTGGCGCCTGTGAACCCAGAAGGAAGAGCAGGTGAAGATGGAAGCCCTGTCAGCGAGGGAAGCACGCTGCTGGAGGGTTTGGTTTTATGGTAAGTCTCACGTAATGTGCTAGTATGCGATGCATACTAGCACATTATAATATTGCCTGGCAGGGGGAAAGATTTTTTTTTTATTATGTCTGTTGTCATTTTATTACCTCTTTAAGTTCTATTCTAAATCCACAAAATCCCAACATTTCAGAAGCCCCTATTTCAGTAAACACATACTTAATATTTTAACAGAAAAGTCACGCCATGTTTACTGATTTTGTTTTTTACTATTTTTGTCTTTGTTAAATGGATTTCTGCATTTATTTTTTATTATCTTTTATCTTTTTAAATGTCATAGATATTTTTGTACTAAATAGATAACTGACTAAGGTGCTAGTGATTCAAACTGAATATTCTTGGAAATGGGAGGGTAACACATTCATGAAAAAATGTCAGAATGCTCAACTGTTTTTTTCACAAGTTGCAGGAAATGAGAATTTTCCATATGTGCTACAATCACATATTTATGTTCAAATTCTAAACTCCGATACTGTCAATTCTTTTGTGGTTCAGCTCTGATACCTTTTGGAGCAGGATGAGGTACATATACGGAACAAGGGGTTCATTTAGTGCTTAGGTTCACTTCAGAGGTTATATTGGGCTAGTGTTAGGTTTATTGATTAGGGGTTTTAGATGAAGTTTTAGGGTTAAGTTAGTGTTTAAGGAAAGGGGATTAAATGTAAACAAGGAAACTGAAAGCCCCACTCTGGGCAGCAGCAAAATTTTACCTATCAGATGGACATTCCCACACTGCAAAGGCTACATGCTTGTTATATCTATGGGTAGATCAATAATCCATAACACTCCAAAAGACTTCCACTATGATGTGTGAAATGTCCCTGAAGCCACCTTTCCTCCTTCCTGGTTGCAGACTTTATGACATCATCGTGTACAATGCAGGACCAGCATACCTACACTGTACGTGAGGGTAACAAAGGCCATGAGCAAAAAGAGGAGAGCATTAGCTGCTGAGGGAGTGAGGAATTAAGTATTACATCTTAATTATCTACCCTCTAGAATAAATGAGCATTTAATGTTGTGTGAAGCAGCCCCACTTCAAGGTTTTTTTCTTATGTCTTCAAATGCAGCTTTAAGAATAATGCAGTGCATTAGAGTTAGGTTTAAGTGTTAAATTTAAAGGTCAAGTGGTAGGGCATTGGTTAAAGTGGTTGTAAACCTTTACAATAAAGAGGGCAGGAACAATCAACCTTAGCACCATTTTTATGCATTCACACCTTGTCAAGATTCCTTTGACCCCTCTAAATTTGCTTGCTGTGAATCTCCACATCATGGTGATCCTAAACTGCCGCTTCTATTTTGCAATGAGGTTTTCTTGCCTCCAGTAAATGAGTTTTGATTCCACCTAAGGACATATTAATTCTTGGTTCTTCTGTGGCCAAAACGGATGGGAACCTCTACCAAAGGGACCTACCCATATCTCTGATGTTAATTATCGGGAATATTTCTTTATCAATCTAATTTTCTATTTGATAGCTGTCAGCTTGTATACCACAAACTATAACAAAAATCCTGAGGAAGCTCCATATGAGCGAAACATGTCGAGTGGTATCCTTCCTATTGCTTACCTAAACTGGATGTGGATATTCAGAGATTTTTAACAATTTTTGTGCAATGTGTATTAATTGTAATAATAGAAAACTTTTTTATGGATAAATTATACATGTCTATCTACTCTAGTTACCTCATACAAAAAGCACCTTAAAAGTCCTGGGGTTATTTACCCCATCTTCCTTCTCTTTGGTTGTAAACCTTTGTTTTTGTTTTTTTCATTAAAATAACAAACATGTCTATACTTACCTGCTCTGTGCAATGATTTTGCACAGAGCAGCCCCGATCCTCCTCTTATGGGGTCCCGTGCCGGTGCTCCAAGCCCCTCCTCCTCAATAGTGGCACCCGTGCTCGCTCCCGAGTCCCGCTGCTGCGTCCATTGATACAGACAGCAGGACTTGCCCCCCCCGCTCTTGTGTCACAGCATTTGATTGACAGCAGTGGGAGCAACTGCTGGATCAGATCTGGCTCAGGTAAGAAAAAGGGGTGGAGGCAGTGGCGGCTGGTGGTATAATTTTTGGGGGGCAGCAAACAATGCACCCCACAGCCACCCCACCCCCCCACACTCACCAGCCTCACACTTACCCCATCTAGGTCATGGGCAGCACTTCCTCCGGGCGACGGGGGGGGGCAGCTTCCCCTGCGTCTCCTCTTCCTGTGCATTTCCTCCCTCCTCCTCCTAGGTGGCCAATAGGATTGCTTCTCCTCTCTATGCCAATCGGGTGACAGGTCTCAGGACTCGATTCCTGATTGGCTGGGAGGAGCATCAGGAATATTATTTCACTATCATCACACAACTGGGTGGGCTTGGCCCACCCTTTTTAAATTCCAATTAGGGCCTCAGGCTCTAATCATGTGCTTCTAAAAAAAAAAAAACATTGGAATCCATGCGTCCAGAGCCCTGCATTTAGATTAGGTGCCGGATGCATGGATTAGAGGGGCGGCACCCCATGGGCCCCATATGGACGGCCCGCCACTGGGCGGGGGGAAGGTGGGGGGAGCTGCAGCACAGCAGGTTTTATAACCACTTTAAGAGCTAAAGCGACACTCTTGTGTAAAAAAAGAAATTTCATTCAAATATGTATTTTTAACTAAAAAAAGGACCTTCTATTGCTCCCAGACTCCTCCAAATCTCCAAACTACTTTTTGTGGTTCTATAATTCAACTTCCTATTAGAGGGGTGACTACATTTGTTCTCCACGGTCCCACTGTATGTAGGAATGTAGCCACCCATCGCCATAGAAAAACATTCCCACTGATCGAGCAATGTATATTGCAGGGATTTTATGCAGGGATTTTAATAAACTTTGTTGCAGAGTCCTACCTTTTGTTATTCTAAAAAAATCATTTTTTTTTTGTCTGTGTCCATGTACAAAAAAAAATTCTCAGGTGCTGCACTTGCAGGGTTCTAATGTGATAATTTGATTTAATTAATGTGATTTCCCTTTAAGAATATCTCACCAAAAATGACATTTTTATTGCAGGGAATGCCCAAAATCTGACTTGTATCTAAAGCCTCGTACACACGGTACAATTGTTGGCCAACTGAGCGTCTGATTTTTGTCAAAAGGGCGTGTGCCAGGATCATGTCTTGCATACTGACGGTACACAATTGTCCTGCCACAAACACGAATGTAGTGACATACTACCAGGAATTTCAGCTCTTGAGCACCACCCGTTGGGCCCCTTCTGCTAATTTTGTGTTTGGTGAGCATTTATTCTAAGCATGCATGTTTGTACTTTCGACTTTTGTGTGAGGGATTTGTGTACTGACCATACAAAAATCTGACGTCAAACCGTCGTCCGTCGAACATTTACTAGGCTGTCATCCAACATTTGTTGGCCGAAAGTTGGACAACAATTGTCAAAAGGAACGCACTAACGGTAAGATATTAGGACAACAGTCTGTCAACAGACAATCCCCTGCCAACACTCGTACCGTGTGTATGAGGCTTTAGTGTAGAATTCTGGGAAAATCAGTAAGCCAATCACATTATATTTCCTGGGGGGGGTGTTCTGTACACCACCCATCTGTGTACAGAACACCTCCAGTTTGACACACTGCATTTTACAGAAAATTAGACCTGTCAGTGTATCTGTGTGCCCGTACATCGTATGGACAAGCAGATACAATGTGACAGGAAGACTCAATGTACCACAAAGGATCTTTGGAGTCACAGACAATCATCATCAGGTTGTATTCTTTGGAAACAGGAACTGTAAGATCTGATGATTATATGGAGGAGGAGGATACCAGGCTCAATGTATACATATATAATACTGGCAACTGCACATAACAGTGATCATCAGTGGGTGCGTTTTTTTTTTTCTTAGTAGTTCTAGTTTGTGAATTATGATATCTATATCTCTTTATTTATGTTTTTTATTTTATAATGTTTGTATAATATTTTCCTTGTAGTGATGACTATTGTGACTGTGGCTGGACAATTCTAGCAAATTCGACAATATATGTTCCTGATGAAGCAGGTTGACCCATAAAACACATAGACCAATTTGTACCATTCGAATCATCATATGTGACGTCACTGGGATCTGTGCACACCATTGTGATTACCACATGATAGTGTACCTTTTGCAGAGGCCCCAGAGAATAAAATGGTGGGCGATGCATATTTTTATGTCACATGATATTTGCGCACCGTTTTTTAAAACCAAAATTTTCGAATACACTTTAATGTGTTTTAATGCACAAAAACACAATATAATATCCAATTGTTTGGTAAAATATAAAATATGATGTTACGCCAAGTAAATAGATACCAAACATGTCAGGCTTTAAAATTGTGTCCACCTGTGGAATGGTGCCAAATTACGGTACCAAAAATCTCCATAGGCAATGCTTTAAAAGCCTTTACAAGTTACCAGTTTAGAGTTACAAAGGAGGTTTGGCACTAAAATTATTGCTCTTGCTCTGACATTCAATGTCATATCATGTCATTTGTAGTGCAATTACCATTTACATATGCAAGCGGGACCAATGTATGCCTTTGCATTTGTGCATGAGGACAGGGGAACGGGGGCACGTTACAATTTTTTTTTTATTCTATTTTTTTTATTTACACTTTTTTAACACTATACCTTTAACTTTTTTTATCAACTTTATTGGTATTACAAAGGATGAACAACATCCCTTGTAATAGCATGGCCCGCCTCTTTATGGAGAGAACTGGGGTCTATTAGACCCCAGATCTCTCCTCTAGCCTCCAATGCAGACGACCAGACACAGATCAGTCTGATCGGTGCTTCCCTGGCTGGTAACAGCCAGGTAAACAAAGAACTGAAACAGGAAGTGACTAAATCCTCATTACTTCCTGTCTTTATGTCACACAGTGGGAGGGACAACATCCGTTCCTTTCACTGTGTGCCTAGAGCTGGATGCCGCCGGCAGCATCCTTACCAGGCTCTCCGATTGCGCTCACTTCCGCCACCTGTAAAAGTAATTTAGCGGCTTGCTAGCAACTCAGATTACTTTTAATGTTTGCACAATCGTTGGGGCTAAGGAATGGTATTTTAATCATTGCTTCAGCGATGACCGAGATATCACTATTCCGATCTGAGGCCGTTTATAAACGCACGGTGGATAGGGAGTGTTTAGAGAAAGCCAATTCCGTACTTTTTTGTAAAAGAAAATGTTCTAGCAACAGAATGGATAACCAAAAACAATATTAATCTAATCTGATCAGGAATAAACTATTTTCAAAAGTACCGCAAATGTAGCCAATGAGGTTATAGCATTCATTTTACTTAAAAAAAAGAATTCTGGTTATTTATGTGACCATTCCAAAACGTGTGCCTATTTATTTTTGATATTGAGGTATTAAAGGGTAACTGTATTTTTTATTTTATTTTTTTTATTTATGTCAATATATGTTAATATTTTAAAAACCTTACTTCTATGTGTAGTTTGCAATTATTTATGTACATGGAGCAGCCTTTAAATGTATCTCACTGCTGAGTAGAAAAAACAATAAATGATGTGCGGTAATGATTGTAGCCAGGAACCATGTTACCCAGCATGCCTAAGCTGGGAGTTGGAGAACAACATTTTCTAAATTCCGAATATGGATAAGATTTGAGTTTTGGGTCAAATTATACAGTGATTTGGTAGCTTTGACATGTGTTATTTTTTAATTTGAAATATTAATTTTATTGATATGTCCACTTTAATGAATCTGCCACCAATGTGTCTTATATAAAATTCAAATTAGTTTTGTTTTCTAAAGTCATGCCATGGAACTATAATATTACAAACGGAACATAACTTCTTTACATAAGCACATTAAGCATTACATGCTCCCTCATTAACAGGCCAAGTGTTTCATTCTATAAACAAACAAAGCCATATTCATGCTTAGATGGACCTCGATCCTGAAGCATTGCTAAGTTATGAACTCATCTGGGTCAGGCCTTCTGACCTTAGCTGTCTCGCACCTACTTAAATATTGATGAGGACAATGCAACTGGATAGCAAAATGAACTGTGCTGCAGTTTTAGCAATTAATTTTATTGACAGAACAATCTGCCATCATACTGGCATTGATGGTGCCAAACGTTGCTTCTCAAAGTTCTATTAGGAGTCTGCACTGAAAAAAAAAAAGTTTGTGTGCCGGCACAATTTAATGGTACTGTAATAACACAAGTCCAAATCAAAGTGTAATTTGCTGCATCTATTGCACGGTGTAAAGTGCTGCCCTGCAGAGGCAGACAACACAATGTAGAGGCCATTGGAGGACAAAGGAGCAGACTCTGCATAAATACATGCTAGAATGGCATCCTCTTCCCCACATGTGACAACCAGCTCTCTGAACTGTAAATCTGTAATTGTAGTAAGCGCTTTATTTAGGAAAAAGAAGCAAGGTCCTTGCCTCTCAAGCTCGCTGATAATGCAGAGGCACAGTGAACTTGCCCACCATGTGGTCCAACAGAGAATGCTGTGCCAGCCCTTATACATAAGAGCGTCTCACAGTGTGCGGTTTATCTTTAATGTGGATAGTTTTTACCCTGTGCAATCTATTACTAGAGGATCAATACTTAAGAAAGAGAAAAAATCCATAAGGAGCAATCAGCTTATTGTTTAAAATGCATTTAATTTGCATGAGCAGTTTCATTCTGTCTACAGCTGGAGGGCTTATGAAGAAGCTACAAGTCTTTCTAATCGCTGGGTGATAACGCTTTCACTGCTGGAGGCTTTGTGATGTACAGACAACTCTTTTTAGTAGACATTAGGAGGTTTTTTTTTGTTTTGTTTTGCTTTGTGCTTCAGATTTGTATAATCTATTTACATGAGATAACTATCTTGCAGTCAGGCATAAAAAATTGCACATTTATGGGCACTTATCTTACTGCACCTCCTAGCTGACCAATTTTAAGAAAGAGAAAAAAAATCAAATATACTATATACAATGTGACCAGCACTCAGACCTTCTTAATATTGTGTGCCAAATAGTTCATAAAGTGCTACAAAATTATGATTCACATTAAAATAAACATGAAGTGTTCAAAAACCAATCATGTGCAAAAAAAATGCAATTTTTTTTTTTTTTTTTATGAGCTCAAAGAAGTACATCCATAGTGTGTAAAATGTGTCCATAAAAATCACAGCATCCGTTTCCATGCAAATTGTCACACTTCTTCTAGTGGCCAAATGTGCTAATTCTTTAACACTGCACCTGTGTTCTCCAAACTCCCCTAAGAGTGATCACTCACCAGACTCTTTTGACCCCTTATATTAAATAAGTAGATCAAACTGCACTCTAACAGGACAGGTCACTTTAAATTCTTCCTCCAACTGCAACAGGAACTATGCTGAATGACCTCAGATGTCCTTCTTATACACCATAGTAAGCTCAAAGAATGCAGCAAATACAGACCAAAATACCCATCATTGTATACCTCTTTATGAACAGCAGCCCATAAAATGCCATAAAATTGCACTTACATTAAAATGTACGTAATGCCGCGTACACATGACCGGTTTTGCCGTCGGAATAATTTCCAAAGGTTTCTCCAGTGGAACTCCGACGGAATTCCGCTCAAGCGGTCTTGCCTACACACAGTCACACCAAAGTCCGACCGTCCAGAAGGCGGTGACGTACAACACGTACGATGGGACTAGAAAAAGGAAGTTCAATAGCCAGTAGCCAATAGCTTCCATCTCGTACTTACTTCAGAGCATGCGTCGTTTTTGGTCCGTCGGAACAGCATACAGACGAGTGGTTTTCCCGATAGGAATTGGTTCCGTCGGAAATATTTAGAACATGTTCCATTTCTAGGTCTGTCAGAATTTTTGAAAATAAAAGTCTGATGAGGCTTACACACGATCGGAATAGATGATGAAAAGCTTCCGTCTGACTTTTTCTGTCGGACATTCCGCTCATGTGTACGCGCCATTAGTGCCACCTAGTAAAATGTGCCTAACTGGCACCGCTCCAAAGTGCAGATGTTACATTAGACCGGAAGTCCTTTCCCTGTGCCTTTTGTCAGGTGTCATGGTTATGAACCATTTGGGGTCATTCAGCATAGTTCCTGTAATCGTTGGAGGAAGAATTTAAAGTGACCTGTCCTGTTAGAGTGCAGTTTGACCTGCTTAATTAATAAAAGGGGTCACAAAAAGTCCGGTGAGTGATAACTCTAATGCCCAGTACACACGATCGGACTTTCTGACAACAAAACCGTGGATTTTTGTTCGAAGGTTGTTGGCTCCAACTTGTCTTGCATACACACGGTCACACAAATGTTGGCCAACAATGTAGTGATGTACAAGATGTACGTGATTTCTCCATTACGAACGCTAGTTTTACAAGACCGATCGCTTCCGGCTCGTACTTTATTCCGAGCATGCATGGACTTTTGTCCGACGGACTTGTGTACACACAATCAGAAAGTCTGACAACAAACATTTGTTGGCGAAAAATTTGAGAACCTGCTAGCCAACATTTGTTGGTGGAAAGTCCGACAACAAATGTTCAATGGAGCATACACACGGTCGGACTTTCCACCAACAAACGCTCACATCCTCACAACATTTGTTGTCGGAAAATCCAATCGTGTGTACGGGGCATTAGGGGAGCTTGAAGAGCACAGGGGCAACGTTGAAGAATTAGCACATTTGGTCACCACAAGAAGTGTGACAATTTGAATGGACACTGATGCTGTGATCATTATGGACATGTTTTATGCACTATGTATGTACTTCTTTGAGCACATGGTTGGCTTTTGAGCATTCCATGTTTATATTAATGGTGAATCATAATTTTCTAGCACAGGATGAAGTATTTGTCACACAATATTGAGAGAGTCTGAGTGCTGGTCACATTTTATACAGTATATTTGGATCATAACGTGTAAGGGGATACATCAGACACAGCAGCTTGACTGTGGGGATTTTTTATTTTTATTCTTTTATATATTTTTCATTGTCATTGTTTATTTACTTGATTAAGGCTGGCTTTGGGAGTTCTGTTTAATTATACACATCAGTGCAGGTATAATCATATCACATTATATAAGAAAAAAAATTGTGTCTGTGTTATAATTGTTTTTTTGAGATAAGACTGGCATTAGCAATGTCTGTCCAAAAACACACGTGCTTGGTATTTATGTATAAGGAGCTGTGCTGATGTTTTTTTTTTTCACTTTAAGTGGGCTTTGAATTCCCATACAAGTCTATGGAAATGCAAAACATGCTTTAGGTAGGTCAAATGCCGATCATTAGGAGGTCAAATGCACCTGTCAATAAATTCACAAAGTGATGTCAAACCGATGCCATTAACATAGTTCATCCACATAGGCCCTAAAGTTTATTAACAAATGATTGCTTAGTGTTAAGATCTTCTAACCACTGACTATCTATGGGAACCTTTACTATTGTAGAAATTAGAATCAGTTTGCTTAAAGTGGTATTAACACCAAAATCAAAAATGTAATATACAACGTATAACAGCTTACCAATTCTTAGATGTGGTGGTTGCATTTGTTTTCTTTTGTTAGGCTTTTTTCCTTGGTGATCCAGCCAATAACGCAATTACTATAAGGGTGTCTCCATTTTGGATGGAGGAGCGATTGAAATACCTCTCACTAGCAAATTTAGATGAACTTGACTAACACATTAAAGCAGAACTCCAGCTAACACTTTTTAAGCAGTTACAAGGACAGTTTTTCTTTTTTTGTGGGATGAAGGTTTTACAGAAACGAAGAAAAGCTGGCCATTGCAAGCACCGCTGTCTGTGTTCAATGGTTTGTCTCTTCCCTCTGCTGCTTTTTACTGGGCAGCTTGGTCTGTTAAAGGCAATTAAAAATAACAGATTTACTGGCCAGATCACCAGGTGAAAATAAAGGGGGAAAAAAATAATAAAGAAGAAGATTGGAGACACCACATAATAATTGGTAAGCTGCAATATAATGTTTTTGGGTTTATTTATTTATGTTTGATTAGATCTATTTTTGCTGTTGTAGCCATGGCTGTATTTAATATAACAGGATTTGTGGACCATTGCCTAGGGCAGCAAAGATTAACCACTTCCCGACAGCCTCATAGCAGATTTACTGCTACAGAGCGGCCATACTGCGCATTTCTGGGTAACGAGCGTGAGTGCACACAGAGGATCTCGTGGACCCGACGTCCGACGGCACCCACTAATCTGTCACTACAGAAGGCATGGATCTTGTGTTTCTGTAAAGCAAAAACACTGATCAATGCCTTCCTTCAACTAGTAAAAGCACCTCCCTCACTACACTGAATCACAGGCTAGGCACACAGGTAACCCTTTGATTGCTCCTGTTGTTAACCCCTTCCCAGCCAGTGTCATTATTACAGTAACAGTGCATATTTTTAGCACTGATCACTCTAATAATGTCAGTGGTCCCCAAAAAAGTGTCAAAAATGTCAGTTAGGTGTTCGATTTGTCCATCAAAATATCAAAGTCCCGCTATAAGTCGCTGATCACCACCATTACTAGTAAAAAAGATTAAATAAAAATATCCTATAGTTTGTAGACGCTATAACTTTTGTGAAACCAATCAATATAAGCTTATTGGGATTTTTTTCTATCAAAAAATATGTAGCAGAATACAAATTGGCCTAAATTGATGAAGAAATTTGATTTTTTTTCATTTTTTATTGGATATGTTTTATAGCAGAAAGCAAAAAATGCATTTTTTTTTTTTTCAAAATTGTCGGTTGTTCTCTGTTTATAACGCAAAAAATAAAAACCGCAGAGGTGATCAAACTCCACCAAATGAATTTGTGGGAAAAAAAGGACATAATTTTTTGGGGGTACAGCGGTGCACAATCATGTTGGAACAGGAAGGGGCCAAGCCCAACCTCTGAAAGACAACCCCACACCATAATCTCCCTCCACCAAATGATTTGGATCAGTGCATAGAGCGAGGTCCGTAAAGACATGGATGAATGAGTTTGGGCTGGAGAAAGTTGACTGGCCTGCACAGAGTCCTGACCTGAATCTGATAGAACACCTTTGGGATGAATTAGATCGGAGACTACGAGCCAGGCCTTCTTGTTCACATCAGTGCCTGACCTCACAAATGCTCTTCAGGAAGAATGGTCAAACATTCCCATAGACTCACTCCTAAACCTTGTGGACGGCCTTCCCAAAACAGTTGAAGTTGTTATAGATGCAAAGGGTGGGCCAACTCAAGATTGAACCCTATGGACTAAGACTGGGATGTCAGTAAAGTTTATGTGCGTGTAAAGGCAGGTGTCCCAATACTCTTGGTAATATAGTGTATGTCCTCTGATTTCAAGGGAGCAAAATCAGAGAGCTAACGTCACTATGTTTTCAGCAGTGTTTCATTAAATTTAGTTAGAATAAGAATTATTAACAGTTAGTATATACTTTTAATTTATTACTGTATATATATGTAATATTCTCTCATTGCAATACTGGAAACTAGGAGTTCACTAACTCACTAACTATACTAACTATAAATGGGTTTAAAAAACTCAATATGAAACAAGACAATCATATTTTTAATACCACATCTTCCCTTGAATTTATAAGGGCTGTTACAATAAAGTATCTTTTGCAGTGTCCACAAGCAACAGTCATGACCTTGTCCATATTAAAATTGATTTCAATGAGCAATATATTTGTATCTGCTCTTAAAACATAATAAGTATTTACCCATTAGAAATATGGAGGCAGCCATTGCTGACCTTCTCCTGAAAATTCTTGTTATCTTTTGTCAAATCATTCACTTCAGTACTTTTTTAGTCACTGGAATAGAACAAGTATGCAGATCATTATTCAGAAATAAAATTTAGAGGCTCTTTTTTGCATACCCAATTGCAGCCAGACATCTAGCATTTTCAGGAGGAGGTCTCAGTAAAAGAAGTCACTATTTTTTTCTTAAATGACAGAGGGTTAGAAATTTAGCTGCCCACAAGCTGCAAAAAGCTTCTACAATCAAGTTTATGTAGAACTCTCCACAAATGTGTAGGGTCT
This sequence comes from Aquarana catesbeiana, assembly GCF_042186555.1. Classification (NCBI taxonomy): domain Eukaryota; kingdom Metazoa; phylum Chordata; class Amphibia; order Anura; family Ranidae; genus Aquarana; species Aquarana catesbeiana. The sequence goes on from NC_133336.1 coordinate 115,800,881, forward strand.
CACATAGGATCCATTGTAATTATAAATGTCAAAGATGTTGTATAAATCAGCAACAGTGTAATTAAAAAAAATATTAATAAATCTAAGCAGATTCAATCATTTTTTTTAAATTCATTTTGATTGTAATATATATTCATTTTTGTACTATTCAATAGACATGTGCAATCGTTTTCATCCAAATACATTTTCGACCGAATTTCGGGTATTTTCGTTATTGTTTTAATAAACGATAACGAATGCGCAGAATCCGAAAACCGAAAGATCCGACATAAACAAATGCTTTATTTTCGTTTTCGTTACGACAACAGTTCGATATAGATAGGAGAATCGACATGACGCTGACAATAGCGATCTGTGTCCATCAAACCTGTGATCGAAAGTGCCTAACCTTAACTCTATTAGTCCAAGATTATTCGGCATAGAGAGAAAAGATTCAACATAGAGAGAAAAGATTCGACATTATAGAGACAATAGCAAAAAAGGTTGAATGTGCCTAACCTAACTCTATTAGTCCAAAAGATTCGACATGAAGATTCGACGAAGCAGTCACCGCGAGTGGACATTTATGGTCAAATGCTCCGCCCATAGGCTATAGAAGAATTCTAATGTTGGTTGACTAGTAATAATAATTAATAAATATATATATTACTAGTGTCATACAACATTAGAATTCTACTATAGCTTGTAGGCGGAACATTCGACCGGAAATGTACGATTGCGGCGTCGTACAGTTTAGCTGCTCCGTCGAATCTTCTTAAAACATTCGACAGACACCATAAGCCTTCAATGACAGATTCTACCTTAATTATTTTTGATTTTCGGACAAATGCATTTTTTAACGAAACAAAATGAATAAAAACGAATTTCGGAAGTAACTAAATAAATTTATTTTTCGGACAAAAACAAAATTCTGAAACAAAATATTTCAGTGTGCACATGTCTATTCAACATAAACATAATAGCTTGTACAATCAGATTATAATATTTGTAGCCAACTTTATAGATGTCCAGTATGACATGCATATTTCTTAGTGTATTTTTCAAGCAAACTACAGCTCTCTGTTATCTTTTTTTTCAACCTTTTTCCTTCCTACAGATATTAATATTGTAGCATTTCATCTGTAAAATTACATTTTTTTAACTTGAAGGGCCGGAATAAATCATCCTATGCTGCTAACATGTGTTAAAAACTTTCTTTCATATTTCTATGAAACAACATCAAAACAACATAAAGATACAAAAGAAAGCTAAAAGGACTTATCGAAAGAACTGATTCAAATCAAAGTAATTCAAACAATATGTTTCTTTAAACTTATTTTTTTTTCTTATTTTATTTAATTTATTTTTTATTTTAATTTTTTCTTCTTATTCCAGTTCTTTTGACTATTGTATGCTCCTATTAGCCACACTTATTTTTCAATGTCCTTTATTAAAATAAAAATATTAAAAACTATTTTAACATATGTATACAGTATACTTTTTTTCAAAGTTTATCAAATTCAGAAAATGGATAGCATGTTGTCTTTAATGCATTTAGATAAAGCTCTGACCTGGTGATATTACACCTTATCTTCCGAGAACATATGAATAAATGCTATCTCAATGTGGTTTCAATATATAAAAAGGACAATTAAAAATGTACAGTTTGGCATCTGCACCATGCAGCAGTAAGGGAGAACTGAGATTCAAACATACACACGTACACATAAGTGTCACTAAAGAGCCAACAAGAAAAAAAAAATTACTTAAAGGATCAGTTACGTCTAAAATCGTGAAATCAATAACAATATTTTACTCTAGGTCCTTTCCTTCTGATAAGCAAAATCTTGACTTAAAAGCCCTATGAAAATTTAATGGCAAACCATGTGCTTTGGAAAATGATCAGGCTAGCACAGCTGTTTCCGTCTTTGTTTAACTCACTCAGACCTTCTGTTTAAATCCTTGTCTTCTCAGATTGAAGCGATGGGTGATATAAAAACACATAGCAGGCAACCTTTTCTCAAGATGGCGGGAACTATACAGGATGTGAATGGACCTCCTGCTAAATCACATGTTTTTTTCTTTGTCCATGGGAAAAAGTTGGACTGCAGCTGCTAGACTGACACGATTCATATGCATTTTTTTCTTATTAATGAGATTTAGTTAAAGCAGTATTTAAAAAAAAAAACAGTATTTAAAATTTTAATTTTGCATAATTGTCACCGTGTTTAATTCATTTTCAGGGACACTGCTGCTGAGTTGGTGTAAGCGCTTACTCCATTGAATTTAGATTCAATATATACCCAGGTTAGACTATGAGATTATGGGGTTATATGTTGCTTTAAATATTGCTAATAAATAATAATAATATATTTCAAAATGCTAATGGTACATTAAAGGTGAGCTCATGTATAGATTTAACAAATATATGCCTTTTGTAAAGGCATTTGATACAGTCCCCTATAAACGCTTAATTTACAAGCTAAAGTCTACAGGCATGGACCATAAGGTTTGTGCTTGGGTAAAAAATTGGTTACAGGGGCGTGTCCAAAGGGTAGTGATAAAGAACATGTACTCAGACTGGTCTTGAGTGATGAGTGGGGTACCCCAAGGTTCTGTCTTGGGACCAATTCTATTCAATTTATTCATAAATGATATAGAGGATGGGATAAATAGCTCAATCTCAGTTTTTGCGAACTACACAAAAATAAGCAGGGCAATTATGTCACATCAGGATATGGAAATTTTACAGAATTACCTGAACAAAATAATGGAGTGGGCAACCACATGGCAAATGAGGTTTAATGTGGAGAAATGTAAAATGATGCAATTGGGTGCAAAAAACATTAGGGAAAACTACTCACCAGGGGGGGAACTGCTGGGGAAATCAAGGATGGAGAGAGATCTGGGGGTCTTGACAGATTGAGCAATGACATGCAATGCCAGATGCAGCTACCAAAGTCGGTAGAATATTAGCATGCAAAAAAAAAAAGGGATATACTCCAGGGATGAAACGATAATCCTGCCACTTTATAAAACTCTGGTTAGGCCTCATCTGGAGTACTCTGTCCAGTTCTGGTCACTAGTCCTCAGGAAGGATGTACTGGAGCTGGAGAGAGGGCAAAGAAGGGCAACTAAACTAATAAGGGAACTGGACGCCCTCAATTACGAAGAATGACTACAACTAAATGTATTCTCGCTGGAGAAGCGACGCTTGAAAGGGGGCATGATAGCGATCTACAAACACCTCAATGGTGATCCCAGCATAGGACATGGGGCCACACAATGAGATTGGAGGAGAAGCTGTTAAACCTTAATCTGCGCAGGGGGTTTTTCACTGTCAGGGCAATACGGATGTGGAACTCTCTTCCACAATCGGTGGTAGCAGCAAGAAGTATGGATATTTTTAAAAGACTCTTGGATGTCCATCTTAAAGAGCACAACGTACAGGGATATGGGAAATAATTATAGACACTGACACATGTGCACCTACACAGGTTGAACTGGATAGACTCTGAGGAAGAAGGTACGCCTTCGAAATGCGTCAGCCAGCAGCAGTCCTGATGTCCTCCCCTTTGCTATCTGGTGACTGTTGGTTCCAGGACTGATTACCACAAATAGGTGGCTCTCACAAGCAATAATTCTCCACATGTTTGTGAGTAGTTTTATCTTGTTTTTATTAATAAATTCCCTTGGAATAATGCACAAGGCTGGTGCACCCTCTTCTTTCAATTTTTTTTTTTAAGTGGATGGACTATTGTCTTTTTTCAACCTTACCTACTATGTAACTATGTAAATTAGTGCAGTTTTGCCCGGATGTCAGTATTTTGGTGCAGAAATCCCTGCCCTTCTGGCTACTGCACCTAGAGTTGGACCCATATGGACGATATATTGTGATACACGCTTAGATATGGTGCTGGTGGGACTCTATATACCTCCTCTTGCTTCCCTTCAAATTCTTCATAGATGAAGTTTGGGTCCAAAGGGATGTGAAGGCAGAGGCCTCTACCTTATGGAGTCAGCATGTCTAACCGGGGATATACAGGTTTATAGTAGACACAAGATCAACGCAGGAAAAAGTTTTAAATGAGGCTGAGTGAAAAGTGTATTCTCTAGACTCTGGATCTGCAGGTTTATAGTAGACTGCAGGATCTGACCAGTATCATTCTTCTTCGTACTTCCTTGATTAGAAAGAAATTACTTCAGCAACCTCAACCAAGGGAATGTAATGGCAAGCTACTGACCTGATACAGCAGGGATCTTGCTTACTGACTGTAAGGAAATCGCTGACTGTTTTCTTACTATAATGCAATCTATTGCTTGGATGACCTTAGGACCTATCTCTCTGTGGTTTATTTTTTCTGTCTTAACCTCTACCTATTGGGACCGTTTGGATTCCCCCATTATGCTTAATGAGGTGCAGACGGCCATTTCCTCCTTACAGGCTAGGAAGACCCCTGGTCCTAATGGGTTCCTGGCTGAATTTATAGAAACTATGAGGAGCTTGCCCCTAGATTTCACTCTATGCTCTTGTCCTCCTTGTGGACAGGTTCCCCTCTGGTTACAATGTCTGAGGCAGGGATAGTCGTGTTGTCTAAGCCTGGTAAGAATCTGGATCTGTGTTCCTCATATCGTCCTATCTCTTTGATAAATGTGGATGTCAAATTGCTAACAAAAAGTTTGGCTAACCATTTAAATGTTGTCAGTTTTGGTGCATCCGGACCAGTCCGGTTTTATGCAGGCATAGGTACTGATAGTAATATTCGTAGGCTGCTCACTCATTTTGCATTGGCAATGGAGTCCTGGGGGGTGGCCTCTCTTGATAATGAAAAAGCATTTGATTCTCTTGAGTGGGATTATCTTTGGATGGTGTTGGAGTGTTTTGGCTTCGGACCTACGTTCATTTCCTGGCTTAAACTTTTGTGCAGGGGGACAAGACAGGGCTGCACACTATCTCCAGGCCTTTTCGCTCTAGCGATAGAACACTTGGCAATTCTACTCCGCCAAGACCCCAGGTTGAAGGGAATTCCAGTTGGACCACTCCAAGAAAAACTTTCTTTGTATGTCAATGACTCCGTACTATATCTGGCAGATGCGGATTCCTCTTTGCATTCTGAGTTTGAAATTATAGATCAGTTTGGCTATTATTCTGGAATATGCATCAGTTGGAATAAGTCGGTCCTTTTTTACCTTCATCCCTCATGTTCTAGAGTGGACACACAGACACCACTGCAATAGGTAGAGAGATTTGCTTACCTGGGTATGCCCCAATTAGAGGGCGGTTGGCCAACAATCTTGAGGATAACATTAATTCCCTAATTACCCAGTTTATGCGGAAATGTCAGTCCTAAAAGATCCTACCGTTGACCCCTGTGGGTAGGGTGAATCTGCTTAAAATGGTGTAGTTGCCCAAAATTCTTCTTTACTTTTTTTAGGAACACCCCGATACCTATATCCAAAGCAATTTTCATTAAATTGGACAGCCTTATAGCCTCCTTTATTTGGGTGGTGAAAACTCTTATGCCCCGTACACACGGTCGGATTTTCCGACGGAAAATGTGTGATAGGACCTTGTTGTCAGAATTTCCGACCGTGTGTAGGCTCCATCACACATTTTCCATCGGATTTTCCGACACACAAAGTTTGAGAGCAGGATATAAAGTTTTCCGACAACAAAATCCGTTGTCGGAAATTCCGATCATGTGTACACAAATCCGACGGACAAAGTGCCACGCATGCTCAGAATAAATAGAGGAAAGCTATTGGCCACTGCCCCGTTTATAGTCCCGACGTACGTGTTTTACGTCACCGTGTTCAGAACGATCGGATTTTCCGACAACTTTGTGTGACCGTGTGTATGCAAGACAAGTTTGAGCCAACATCCGTCTGAAAAAATCCTAGGATTTTGTTGTCGGAATGTCCGAACAAAGTCCGACCGTGTGTACGGGGCATTAGACTGGCCAAAATGCTCCAGCTTCTTTTATCTCAGAGAGGCTTGGCATTGCCAAACTTTGAACTTTATTACAGGGTAGTGGTAACAGTCACTGCGCAGTGGTGGTTTAGTAAGTCTAGGCATAACTCAGCAGTTACTTTGGAAGCAGCTCTCTTGAGGTCATATGCTGGGCTGAGTAATCTGGTTTAAAGGTGAGTCCCAGAGTCCATCCTTTCGCTTAAGGTCCCTATGAGAACAACAATTAGGGTGTGGCTGCAGGCTAGGGAGGGTTACCTAGTACAGTCTACTTACTCCCTCACATGCCCCTGTGGGGTAGTCCACAGCTCCAACACCTCCTCCATTTGCCAGAGCCTCAGATCTGAGCCACTAAGGGGATCACTACTTTGAAACATATTATTACAGATTGGAGATTTTCCTATTTCTCAGTACTGAAAGAAGAATATGCTGTACCCAGTTCTATGTATTTTAGATCTTTACAACTTAGAAATGTGGTGAAGGCCCAATTTCCTGAACCTTTGGTCTTTCAGCTGTACTCTGTGGAGGGTCTGCTGACATTGAGGGTGCTGGAAAAGCCTTTGTCTTCCATCTATCTCCGTCTGGTGGTGGCGCACGCTTCCAGCTTGACTAAGACTTTTGATAAGTGGAGGGGTGACATTCCTGACCTTTCTGAAAAGGATTGGGAAGACTGTGTAGGCACCTACGGTAGGGAGAACAAGTATTTAATACACTGCTGATTTTGCAGGTTTTCCTACTTACAAAGCATGTAGAAGTCTGTAATTTTTATCATAGGTACTTTTCAACTGTGAGAGATGGAATCGAAAACAAAAATCCAGAAAATCACATTGTATGATTTTTCAAAAATTAATTTGCATTTTATTACATGACATAAGTATTTGATCCCTACCAACCAGTAAGAATTCCAGCTCTCACAGACCATATTTTTCTTTAAGAAGCCCTCCTGTTCTCCACTCATTACCTGTATTAACTGCACCTGTTTCAACTTGTTACCTGTATAAAAGACACCTGTCCACACACTCAATCAAACAGACTCTAACCTCTCTACAATGGCCAAGACCAGAGAGCTGTGTAAGGACATCAGGGATAAAATTGTAGACCTGCACAAGGCTGGGATGAGCTACAGGACAATAGGCAAGCAGCTTGGTGAGAAGGCAACAACTGTTGGCGCAATTATTAGAAAATGGAAGAAGTTCAAGATGATGGTCAATCTCCCTCGGTCTGGGGCTCCATGTAGGATCTCACCGCGTGGGGCATCAATGATCATGAGGAAGGTGAAGGATCAGCCCAGAACTACATGGCAGGACCTGGTCAATGACCTGAAGAGAGCTGGGACCACAGTCTCAAAGAAAACTATTAATAACACAATACGCCATCATGGATTAAAATCCTGCAGCACATGCAAGGTCCCCCTGCTCAAGCCAGTGCATGTCCAGGCCCATCTGAAGTTTGCCAATGACCATCTGCATGATCCAGAGGAGGAATAGGAGAAGGTCCTGTGGTCTGATGAGACAAAAATAGAGCTTTTTGGTCTAAACTCCACTCGCCGTGTGTAGGGGAAGAAGGAGGATGAGTACAACCCCAAGAACACCATCCCAACCATTACGCATGGAGGTGGAAACCTCATTCTTTGGGGCTGCTTTTCTACAAAGGGGACAGGACAACTGCACCGTATTGAGGGTAGGAAGGATGGGGCCATGTATCACAAGATCTTGGCCAACAACCTCCTTCCCTCAGTAAGAGCATTGAAGATGGGTCATGGCTGGGTCTTCCAGCATGACAATGACCCCAAACACACAGCCAGGGCAACTAAGGAGTGGCTCCGTAAGAAGCATCTCAAGGTCCTGGAGTGGCCTAGACAGTCTCCAGACTTGAACCCAATAGAAAATCTTTGGAGGGAGCTGAAAGTCCAGCTGTCGCTGTATTGCCCAGCGACAGCCCCGAAACCTAAAGGATCTGGAGAAGGTCTGTATGAAAGAGTGGACCAAAATTCCTGCTGCAGTGTGTGCAAACCTGGTCAAGAACTACAGGAAACGTATGATCTCTGTAATTGTAAACAAAGGTTTTTGTACCAAATTTTAAGTTCTGCTTTTCTGATGTGTCAAATACTTATGTCATGCAATAAAATGCAAATTAATTACTTGCAAATCATACAATGTGATTTTCTGGATTTTTGTTTTAGATTCCGTCTCTCACAGTTGAACAGTACCTATGATAAAAAATACAGACCTCTACATGCTTTGTAAGTAGAAAAAAACTGCAAAATCGGAAGTGTATCAAATACTTGTTCTCCCCACTGTATGTCACTACTATGATTTCTGCTAAGAATAGATTCATTCAACTTAAATTCCTATATAGGGCCTATTACACTCCGCAGAGATTGGCTGCTATTTACTCTACTATAAGCCCTCTTTGTACACATTGTAATTCCTCCCCTGGTACATTTTTATATAGTATGGTTGTGCTCTTATATTCGTACCTTTTGGTAGTCGGTGGTTGATGCTCTGAATCACATTGGGGACTTGGCCCTTCCGCAGGACCCAACACTGTTATTGTTGGGAGTCATGGAGAATATTGTACCTACTAGACACCAGAAACTATTCTTGTTTTAAGCACTTTACTACACCAGAAAGGCATTTCTCACTAGGTGAAAGCAGCCTACCCCACCTACTGTGAATAGTTAGATAGCTGCAGTTTTACTCTATAAAAGCTGACTTATGAAAGCAGGAATTCAAAAAAATTCAATAAAGTTTGGTCAGATTGGTGCTCTATGGTGTGTTTTATTTATTTTGCCTGCAAAATAGAATATAATGACATACTTGTTTCCAGAGCTTTGTTTTTTTGTTTTTTTGTTTTTTTATTTGAAGATTTGAAAAAAAATATAATAAAAAGAAATGAGGAGCGCTCTGCCGCCTTATAAAATATTACAACTTTAATGCTTGCCACACATTGTGGAATGTTGTTTCAGACTTGACCAGTAAGATCAACAAAATTCATAAATTGTAGTGCCGTTTGATATAATTTGGATGGATTGATTGTTTATTGAAGCCCTCACACTACATAGTTGTTGGTTGATATTAATGATGATATTTCCTTTTCATGTTTCTGTTTAGTTGATGTGAACAGATCATCTTTTTAGAATTGGTTGTTCAATCATGACCCAAAAGCCCTTTTGTACTGGAATACTGTATAAATTACTTTACCAAACTGGCATCGATAGAACCGGTAGGCAGTGCACAGCTACATTTTTTCACTAAAGACCACCCTTTCTCACATACATTTTTTCATCTTTGCTGCTTCTGTGATGAAGCAGATTTTAGATGATTTACAAATAGCCACATACTGTATCAGGTGATTTTTCATTACTGGTAGAAAAATGAACATGTTTCATAAGCAATATTAATTTAATATGTTGTGCAGTGAAAGTTCTATATATTTTGGCTTTAGAGTTCAACATTTGGCTTGGTTCTTCCAGAACCAAATACAGCATAGTTGTCCAATTCAGGTTAAGACCATCTCAAAACCTACTAAAAGTCAGCTTCTGGACCTGGCAGTGGCCAATGGGCCAAATTGTTCAATACACACTTTATTTTACTTTTGTTAAGCTTTAGGTCACTTTGAGATGGCCAAAACTTATAACAGTTTATAACCCATGGTGGCATTCTCAAACCAGTCCAGTTTGTCTGCCAGACTAGTAACCACTAGACTCATCCTGCCATGCTAAATGCATATTTTAACAAGGTATTTGCTTCCTAATAACCAGGAGAAGTTTTCGATTAAATGTATTCTTTCTACTGGAAAACAATTTAGAAATATTCTTTAAAGGGGTTTTGCATTGGTATCTACAGGCCTCATTGATTGTGTCCCTCTGTATGCAGTACTAAAATATTATGGCCATATCATCACTCACTGTGTATAGTTGATGTAGAATGATCATTTCTAAACTTTCATTACCGTAAATAGGAGTGAGTGATCTGATAAACTGAACAATGTCACCCGCTAAGCACATTAAAAATTAATGTGGCATCCATTGAAATAAGTAGATTTACTGACAAAACATAGAAAGCAATAGCTTACATTTGCACATAGCTGTTATTTTAACATCCTGAATCACATCATTTTTCACATGGGTTTTTATAAACTGGCAGATTCCTCCAACTACCTAAATTAGGCCTTTTCATTTGTTACTCACATGAAGAAAGACAAACAGAGGCTTGTTTCATTTGGATGCATGCTTATACCAAGTACTGGTCACATTATCAGCATCAAAACAGCCAAAAAAAAAACACAAAATCACATAGAAACCTTATTTTTAGAGGAAGGGAATATTATTATGTTTTATGATAACTACAGAACTACTATCAACTATTGTTTTCGTATATACAGATGTTAGGGGGAATTGTCCTGTGCCAACCAGAAAAGCAAGTGGATCATAGCCTACGAACCTTGACAGCAAAAGTAAAATATGGCCCTACTTTAAAATACAAAGAAAAAATTGTGGTAACTGAACTGGGAGAGAAGTGGAGGTATTGTAGACATTTACCTCCATATCCCTCATTCCCCAGTTCTCCACTCATATGCAACTGGGTTCTGTATGTTCACTATACATTAACTGTTATCCCTGTACCAGTTAAATTTAGGAATCAGTGGCAAAATAAATCATTGCAAAGTAAATTTAAAAAAAAGCATGGAATTAAAGATACAGATGTTTGGGACATTTTATATATTTCAACTATGATTGTGACTGGTGTTATTGAATCGGAGTCAAAGGAAGCTTTTGGAAGATGGTCTACAGTTTGGAACCTGGGCTTCAATTGTAGGCTGGTCAACTAGGGATGGAGGGATGACAATGGTGGTGTCCTTCAAAGATGTGTCATGGAAAAATTAATGTGAGGCGACCCCTCCCCAAAAAAAACAATGACAGGAGACAAATCTGGAAAACACATTTACTTCCATTGAAATGCCAAGTGTTTTGAGGATTAAGATGTACCCTGTTCCATAGGCCCAATATTCTTGTAGGATGTTGTTTCCATGGAGAGTTTTATGCTTTGCAGATTAGACTTAAGTGTCCCAGTAATCACAATACATCATACAGCAGGAACTCCATGAAGACTTAGCCAAAATTATGCCAATAATATGCCAAAAGAATGAATTGCAGTCACCTAGTGCTGCGCCCTTGTGCCTACAAGTACTGGTGTTAGTCTTCAGATCATGCCCATGTGAAGGCCTTTGGATACTAAGCCAATGCAGCATACAAGGCTTGACCTCTCTCCTCGTCAAGATCGAGCTTCATCCCCTCGTTGTAAAAATTCATGCTCCTGTCATTCCACTGTCATAATGCTCACTAGGTTCCCGTATTTGACAATTAAATGAAAGGAGTGGGGATAAGGAGGGATGTGATTTCATCCCAACTTAGAGGAAACTGATGGTTCTTTATAAAGCCTGAATGCCTGAATATAGTATCCTCTGGGACATTTTGATTGATTTATTTTTCATTTAATTAATATATTCTGACCTCCACGTAATAAATAATATTAGGTAACAATTTGTCCAAAGCTTGACCATACCATTCAACTGATGCTGAGCAATGGCTTACACCACAGATGAAACTTATCCAACCAACTATAATATATTCAAAACAGTAAAAGTAAATAATCACTAAACAGCAAATATCCACTTTCCCTCAGCGCTCATGAATCTGTTAAAATAGACAGGTCACAGACCCTCCAGATGCTGCTATTAAGTAAATCAGGAAGTAAAAAATATGTCTACACACCCTAAGGAGATATAGCCATTAGCAGCGCTAAACTCTTGTATCAATGCCAGAAAGATATTAACTTTAAACACATAATAATCCAGCAAAATGTCATCATTATAAACAAGGATAAAAAAGTATTAAAAAAGTCTCTGTAGAGTAATCATCTGTAACAAAATAACCAACAGTGTGTGGGGGAGTGTTGAAAAAATGAAAGGGTGAAGCTACATGGCCACTCAGCTTATCTACCCTCGTGGAGCTCAACCCGGGCATCGCCGCGCTCCTTTCAATACTAGGAGTGGTGAAGTGACACCAGGCAGGCAAGCTACTGTGTTTACATGCTTGTTTTTAATACAATATTTGTAAGTGCAATATGTAATGGGGGGATTTGGGATTTAATGAAAAACTGTTTAAAATGAAATTATACTATGAGAGCTTCTTTATCCTTTGGGCATGATCGCTGATGAGCTTGGGATCCAGTAGCAATCTATTGGAGTCTGGCATTCCAGGATAGAACACAGTGTAAAGCCATACAGACCTAATACTGGTGAAATTACGTTAGAAGCTAAAGAGGTAGTCCGTACCATGATCCAATGACCAGAGGAGGAAGTCCGCATATTTGTGGAGTTTAAGGCTGATTCTCACCTGATTTCTGGTGAGTGTAAAATGTTAAGGGAGCGGTGTCCCACGTGGTGTGGTGAAGGGATGAAGATTCTGAGGAATTAATTATAATTATAATTTTTTCAACACTCTCCCACGCACTGTTGGTTAATTTGTTACAGCTGATTACTCTACAGAGACTTTTTTATACTTTTTTTTATCCTTGTTTATAATGAGGACTTGGTGCTGGATTATTATGTGTTTAAAATAATATCTTTCTGGGATTGATACAAGAGTTTAGCGCTGCTAATATTTTTTAAAATCATATTTTTTACAACCAACTATACTAGCCAGGCGAATTGCAAGTTACAATTTGTGTGACAGTATATCTCCTCAGTTATGCTCTGATAAGATTTTTTCCCAAAGCCCACAGTTTTTTGCTTGTTACATACATATTCTACACAAATGCAATGTCTTTCATAGGGTGCACCATTATATAACATTATTCTTTATCTCCGTCAGTTTAATGCAGTGGATAAAAACAGTTTGTAGTCTAACAGTTATGTTAAATTAATATGAAATATTCATATTTGGAACACAGTTACTTTCCCTCCTACTTGAACTGAAGTCAGAAAAATAAATTCTAATTGTGCACAGTATTAAGTTTTGTTTGCAAGTTGCAAATTAGGAAACATATGGGGTTACTTGAGCAATAGATCTCCATGGTGACAGAAGACATATATCAATTTCTGTTCATTCCAACTAAAATCATTGCCGACAATGGGACCATATTGTATTTTCCAACAGCATGTTTGTTGTGTATTGATTTCATTGATCTGAAACTGGATGCTTCCCATGTTGTGAGAACTTTTATTACTGTAGCATAGAAATTGTACCAAAGCATCATGAGTATTGTACAATGTTAGTAATTGTGTGCTGCCTACTTAGAAATGTGTATAATATGCAAGGAGACTTCATTTCAGATCTTATTTCTGTTCTTTCTGGATGTACATCAGGAGATGCTATACTGGCCTGTTATTCATATCATCAAATTTTGGGAAGAGCCATTAGTTCTTAGGAGCATCCCACAATCCATCTGCTGGCCTAGACAGAGAGCAGAAGGGCAGACCTTCATCATCATACCAACAAGTAGAAATGAGCACAGCTGTCTGGGTTTGGTTTGTGAACAGTTTCACAAATCTTACTCGAAGTTTGCAAACTTTGCGGCAAACCCTATTGTCATTTGGGGGGAGGTCTTGTTTTTTGCCCATTTGTAGGGCTAAGAAGCAAGCTATTGTCAAACAAAAGGCATGGTGAGCCAGGTACCACCATGACCCAGTGCCAAAATTAAAATGTTTATATAATAAAAAATGATTAAAAAACAGTAGTGTGCCTACACAGAATTGTGAGCTCTCCCTAACAACTCCAACATATGGTAGCTGCTGTAAGCTCAGCCTTTAATAAAAGGAGGACTGGTTAACTAATTTCTTAAAATTATTGGCTCTTTTAACTCAGCTGACCAGGAGCAAAGGCTATGCACTTCAATATAGGTTGTTTCCTATTTTTGGTAGCAAACCTGCAAACTTTTTGAATAAAAGTTCACAATTTGTGAACTTTACAAATCTAGGAGATTTGCCTTAACTTTACCTGATCCTCATCCCTTCCTTATCAACAAGAACAATCTATCTTCAGTGCCTGAGCAAATGGTTCATGGTGGTTCATCAGAGCTATAGTACTTGTCTCACAAATTTTGAGAAAGACAAGGAGAGGGGCACCAGTCTCCTTGTCTTTCTCAGCTTTACTGGATTTTGGCTTCTGGTCTCCATTGGTGGCAGCCCAGATGCACAGACCCACTTCCCACTTCACAACCATTTTTGGACTATTATGGACTGTATTTGATCACCAATGAGGTACTAGTGTGTTTGCGCCTTTACTTGTATTAGTCTCACAAATTCTAATTACTATTCTGGTTATGATCCCAGCCTGGTATTTACTTACTCTTGTTCATCTGTCTGCCTTCTATCCTTACCTCCTTCCAGAAGTCACCATCCAGCTGTTTCCTGCCTAACGCTTAAACTTTGTAGACAATGCCCTTATCGAACAGCTTGGTTGTTTGCTTTGGTCACTTGTCTAGCTAACAGCTGTTTTAAGCAGGGAAGACTCAAAGGCCACTAGCTCGTATCATTGACTAGTGAAATCCACATACCCTGCCACATAGTGGAGCCGACAGCTACGACTGACAACACTGAGGGTCCACAAAAATTCTTGACACGTACTGTAAGAATGTGGGATCAGATTTTTTCAGCTAATCTTACTCACTGGAGATCCTTTTTTCAAATGGTACTGTCATCCAAAGTGTGATACGTTTCATCAAGGGGATGACTTACTTGCATATTATCATTGGCCATGATGATGCTGCAATGCGTTAGCTTATTTCTGCCTATTAACGCTCCTCCAGTCAACAACTCTATAAACAAGCATTTTGCTTTTAAAGGATAAAATTTTTTTTTAAGATCATCTACATTCCCGAATATTTAAACATTTTGCATGACAGTGACATTATCATTGCTATACAGTACTTGTCCAACTTTTCTTTGCATAAATAACTTCTGCTTTGTCAATTAAACAACAGCAAGTACAGCATAGTGGAAGATTTATTTCAGCCCGTATTAAAGGTATTATAAGATATAGTAAAGACTACTAATTGTAAAAAAAAGGCTTGTTTTAAATGACATACTTTAGTTCACAGTGTATACATGTGAAGATTATCCTGCTGTGTCTCAACAGTGGCTATCAAGAAGACAAGACTTTAACATAGCTTTAGCCTTTATTATATGACAAAAGAACTAGAGAAGAGTTTGTTTTGATAAGCAGAACCCAGGTGAGTAATATCCTGTGCACAGTCCTACATGAAAAGCATACACAGTTCTGTTTTAGTGAATCCCCTGAAACAAATGCCCTAGGTCACATCACTGGTCATGGCAAAGTAGTTACCACTTCCACTCTTCATACCCTTTAACCCGTTCCCAACAGGGCTATAGCAAAGAAAGCTAAAACAGGAATATATCAATTAATGTTGTTTTTCCTTTTTTTTCATCCTGACAAAACAAAGCAATAGTAATCCTCTCTCAATCAACAAAACCCAACATAATGAGAGATTTGGGCGGGGAGTTCTTTGCATGGAGAATCTTTAAAAGACTTAAGCCCCTGCAAAGCACCTTTTGTCTTTTCTTCATCCCTAATTACTATTTGTAAAAGCCATTGTGGCTATGAGGAAGTGATGGCTATTACCTCAACGGGAGCCACAGAGATGTGAAGAATAACCTATGGTCTGCAGCCAGTGGCTGGAAATATTGGCCCATGAGGGGAATTCATCATGAAGAAGTGCCGTTCTTAGGCTACTGTGAGATAAGGTGCTTTCAGGGTTGGCAGCTGGAAAATCAAATTTATTAATTAATTGATCATATGAATTCCAATAGACATGGAAATCATTTTAGAATTTAATTTTATGATCACGTATACAATTGTTATAGTGAAATATTTTTCAGATTATTTAGTAAATACATTGACAAACTTGTCATCAAATACAAACAATACTAGATACAGTGATTTTACAAGAACCATCAGAAAACCACAATGACTGGGATAGCGCAACAATCCAGTAAGTTACAGTCAGAAATATAATCAACATTTTGGTATCTGCAACGTTATAATAAAAATTAAATGATTTCCTCAGTTAGAGTTTCTTCATCCCAAGGTGTAAAGTGTAGCCAAACCCAAGAACAAAAACTAATATATTGCAATTCACCAGTCCTTAAATGTGATTAGAAGAAAGCGCCTACGATCAAACAGTTAAATTACCGCATATACAGTACCATCATCCCAAACTGTGATTCTACCTAATGGGGAAATACTGGTTCCACGGACCTTCGCGAACTGTGCGACAAAGGGGGTCATCTATCTCATGAAATGTGTATGCAAAGCTTTCTATGTGGGCAAAACTATTAGGGAACTTAGGCAGAGAATCGGTGACCACCTCTATGACTCAGAAAACGGTAAATTGACTACGATCGGCCGACACATCGGACTTTATCACAGATTCGACAATTCCGTGGCCAAATTTCTGGTACTAGAGGTGGTGAAACCCAGTCCTAGAGGTGGCGATTGGGATCGCTCGATATTGCAGAGGGAGTCCCTCTGGATCGAGCGACTCAACGCCACCACCCCCCCTGGTCTAAACGAGTCGGTGTCCTATAGGGCCTTCTTATGAGATCTTTTTCCACTCCCCCCCCCCCCCCCCTTCCCTTTCCCCTTCCCTTTCTCCCCCTTTTCTTCCTTTCCTTTCCTTCCCTTTTTTTTCCCTCCCCTTCTCGCCCTCCCTCCTTCCCTTCCCCTTCCTCCCTCGTTTTCCTTCCCGCCCCTTTCCCTTTCTTTCCCCTATTATCCCCTTCCCCATCTTCCTCCCCTTCTTCTTCTCCTTTTCCCTCCTTTCCCTCCCTCCCCCCTTCCCTGGTTGTCCCCCCCCTCCCCCCCTCCTTTATCCTTTCTCTCCTTACTTTTTACTTTTTTTTTTTTTTTTTTTTTTTTTTCCCCCCCCTCCCTTGTCTTCCCCCTCCTTCCCCCCCTTTTATCCCTCTCCCCCTTTCCCCCCCCCCTCTTCTCCCCCACTCCCTCCCATTGTCACCCCAAGACCGAGTATCAATGTACTGGTCATGTCTGCCCAAGGTTTATCCTTAAAAGTTGTGGATGGCTGACACCCTCACACAATTCCATTTAATTCTGTATATAATTTATTTTTATTTTTATTTCACTTTGTTGTACCATGCTGTTTTATTCTGTTGCTGTACAAGGTCAGGCTCTCTCTCCCCCGTTTCCAGACTCTGTTGATGGTATCTTGCCCCGATCCTTCTCCTAGGCGACGGACACATGCTCGCCCTGGCAGTCTTTTGACTGCTTGCGTCTCCTTGTTTGGGAACTTGGTTCCCTTTGACAGGAGCGCGCACTTGCGCAGTAGCACATACAGTGCACCTGCGCAGTGCGGACGAGCAGACCCGGTGACGTCAGGGACCGCCCTCGTTATGCCGTCCCTGACTTCCGGGTTGGGGTGCTCTTATAGCGGCCGGACACGGCCGCAGTAGGAGCCTACAGCCCTCTGTTGCCGCGCTAAACGAGGAACAATACCTGGGGTAAGTCTCGCTTCCCCCCCCTTCCCTCCCCTCCTTCCCTCTCCCCCCTCCCCTCCTTTCACCGTCCTTCCTCCTGGTCGGCTTTTCTTTTTGTTTCTTCCCCTATTTATGCTGAACTTGTTGATCACTGTCTCCCCACACAGGGCTGCCTGCAGCATCTATGCTGGTTCCTCTGCTGGTAATTTAATATCTTTCCTTACTGGGGATTCCATACAATCTTTACTTTGATACCTCTTGGTACTGGTTACCTATTTTTTACCCACGGTTCGGTACTTCTTTACCCCAGTGACCTACCTCTGTTGTTCCCCCTTATTGTGTGGGTATTTCCCCCCCCCCCCCTTCCCTCTTTATTACTGCGGAAGGTAAATTTATTCTACTCTATTACAGCGGCTGCGGTGACTACTCTTCCTGCATACACCAGTGGCTTCAGCCCTGGGGAGCTTTCATCATTAGCCCATGAGTGCTTGGATCGTTCAAATTATTGTATATCACGATCCCTTTTATTATATGTTCCTCTTTTACTTCATCTTATCCCCCCTCACCGATCAATGCTGTAGGGGTAAGTGTTGGCTCTCAATACCTGTGTGCAATTTTCTCCTCTCCTTTTCCTTTTAAGGTTGATCTATCTCTCACCTGGATTTAAGTTTTAGGTCCTGTTCACTACACTATACTCACTGTCCCCCTCCCTCCTCTCCCTGCCCCCCTTCCTTCCCCCCCCCCCTCCCCCCCCCCCCCTCCCTCTCCTTCCTCGTTTCCCCCCCCCCCCTCCTTCCCCTCCCTCCCGCTTCCCCCCCCCCCCCCCCTTCCTTCCCCTCCCCTTCCCCCTCTCCCCTTCCCCCCCCCCTTTCCCCCCCTCCCTCACTTTCTTGTTATCCTCTTTCAACCACTTAACTTAGTACCATTTCTTTGCACACTGGGTTCTAAATCTTCGAGCTACCGTATGGGTACCCCTACACTATACTACCTTTCGCTCGGTCTTGTGATTCAGTGACTCACACATAAACCAATTACTTAAATACTTTATCTACCAGAGGCTGTTCTGTTATCCCCTGTGTTCGTCGCAGGGGGAATCGCATGGGGCTCTACATACCTACAGAGAATACCTGAACGGGTGAGCCTGCCCTTTCTATATTTAACTTGTACATAATTGTCTAATATATTATTCAATGACTCTGCTGCAACCATTACAAAAACCTTCATACATCTGTGAAATGTTTGTATATTTATTTCATGTTTTCTATGCTATATTATAGACTTTACTCTCCTGAGGAAGCGGTGAACACCGCGAAACCGGTCGAGAATTCAAGTCATGTTTGCAATTTCTGTTATCACTTGATGCAATTCATATGGTTGTATATATTGCCTTGTCCTGTATTGCAACTGTATATGTTATTGTAATATATAGATATATATATCTTCTTTTTAAAACGATTTTCTATTAAAATGTAGTTTTTTATCTTATCACTTTTTTTCCTCTCTTCTTGTACCAATATCCAACTACCTTTAGTACCGTAATAGTCCCCTGTGCTTTTTCCTATGTGTGGGGGGTTGGGACATCTGCCGACAGAAGCAGCTAGCTGCGGCTTGCCCTACTCCCTGCCTCTCCTTGTATTAGTCCTTAAATGTGGAAATTGCACTATTTTTAGTTTTTGTATGGTTTTCCTGGAAATAACACGCTTCCTTCCTAAGGTGACAATGCTCACTTACTGTACTGCATCTATGGAGGAGCAGCATTGTCAATCTAGGACAGAAAGTGTGTTAGGACTGCAGAGTGCCACTTCCTTTTCTCTTCTTAACATAGGAGGAGATGTTCTGTATCAACAACCATTTTTGTGCACTTATTGAACATATAATAAAGTACTTTTGAGATATTTAACAGACCAAAAGGCATCAATTATAAGAAGTTCCTTTGTTGGTGTTCACATATTACAGGTAATGTCTAATCATTTAGTAGTATGAGATTATCTTTCTGTTGACAGAGATAAATCCCCTTTAAATTAGATCATCAGATCTGTCACATTCATTTTACCAGGCTTATAGACAACAGTGATGCAATAATTCAGCAATTTTCTGTTACATTATGTTACCTATTTTGAACAGACACATTTCAAATTTAATGTACTTTATAAGATCCATAATCTGTTCACTGAAAGTATTGTTTCAAAATCTTGGCCATTACAAATGTAAATGAACACTTTCACTGTCCTTGAGTTCTAAAATGCAGGAAAATGTCTTCAACCAATTTGGATGCTTTCAATAAATTCTGAATGCTTTTTTCATTTAATTTATGGTATATACTGTACAGAGCGTTTGGGTGTGTCTATATATATATATATATATATATATATATATATATATATATATATATCAATCATTTAAAGTAATATACATTTAAATGTTGATATCACTTATGACCCATAGACGAATGTACAGTTATTTTATTGTTTCTCACCTCTTTTATGGTTTATACATTTACAAAAGCAAATGATGCCCTTGTCATGGTTGGGTTCACCTCCAGGTGCACATTAAGGGCATATTCTCACCTCATACATTGGGCTGGCTACATTCACATACTGGTGAACACAGTCCCAACACATGGACAAGGCAAAAAGCCTTGTTGTTTATTGTGACGCTGTAAAAAATATGAAAAAGGTAGAATTTTATTGCATTGCAGTGTGCGTTAGGTTAAAAGAAAGTAATGTCTCAAAAAAACCCTGAACTGTGCATAAGAAAATAGCACACATAAATGCACTTCAGCTTTCATCACCAGTATGTGTCAGTGTGCTGTAAAGTGCACATACCCCTTTACTGTACATATTTTACCAGTATTCCTAAACATGCAAAAATATTTTTAATGCAACCGAGCAGTCCCCAGACATATTGCTCATGCTTCCATTTCTTAAGTACAGCAGTCCATCTCATTCCTTTTTGTCAGTGCTCTGCTGGTTTGAAAATAGACATGTGCAATTAATTTCGGTCTGAATCTAAATTCAGACACATTTTTGATTATTTGGAGATTCAAATGTATCCGAATCTCTAAATAACAATAGAAAAAAATGTAATTGAAATTTATTAAATTTCGTTTCATTTATTTGTTTTCTAATGCATTTAAACATTTTGGAATGATTTGACTTTGGATCGGTTGGAAAATGATCGACCGATCTGAATTCTGCGTGAAGAATAGCTGGTTGTTAAGGAGGGGGTCGAGAAGACGGCCTCCGTGTCCTTAACAACTGATGACTAATCAGCTATTAGTGGGTTTCCCTGCTGATAGCTGGAATATAAACAAAAGAATGCCTGCATATACAAACGGAATGCCGAAGATACAAAAGAATTCCGAAAACAAATTGGACCACTATTGCGTTAATGGACCAATTGTTTTTTTGAATTGCAGAATAAATTTTGTATTTTTAGCTTTGTTTATTCAGAATGGCATTAAAAATGTTAAAAAATGTAATGCCCCCCCCCCAAATTCATACCAGACCCTTAGGGTTGTCGGGAAGAGGCCCTTGTCCCCATCAACATGGGGAAAAGGTGCATGGGGGGAGCATTGGGGGGAGCACCCCCCAATGTTGAGGGCATGTGGTCTGGTATGGTTCAGGAGGGGGGTGCTCACTCATCCCCCCTTTCCTAGCCTGCTGGGCTGCATGCTCAGATAAGGGTCTGGTGTGGATTTAGGGGGGCACGCTATTTTATTACAAAATGTTGGCGTGGGATTCCCCTTAAAATCCATACCAGACCCGAAGGGCCTGCTATGGATAGAGAGGAACCCCACGCTGTTTTTTTTCAGCATTTTTCATTGCCGCCATTATTTTGTTTACATTTAAGCTGTCAGTGGGGAGACCCATTGACAGCTGATGGGTAATCGATTGTTAAGGACGTGGCAGCCGGCTTCCTGGCTCGTTTCTCAACAACCAGCTATTCTTCACACAGAATCAGAATCTGAATCCTTCCAAAAATTTGGAATTTGTTAGAAAATGAGTAAACAAAATTAAACCAAACAAATTCCGAAACGAATCAACAAAACAAAATTGGTAATATAACAAATCAATCCGAAACTAAACAAAATGAATTTTTAGGTTCTGCACATGTCTATTTGGGAATTATGTAGAAGAGGGATTCCTATACACTTTTTCTTCACTTCTGTCTCTCGTATATAAAAAGCCTTATGTAAAAAAATTCCTTAAAGTAAACCATTTCTTTTTTCCAAAGAAGCAAACATGCCTTTAAAGTTTTAATGTGATGCTGATACAGGAAGCAGAGGCAGTTAAACAGCCAAAGCTTTTTGAAGTACTTTTCCAGTGACTGTAGAAGAGGGCTGAAATCCTGCAAAAAAAAAAAAAAAGTTTTTTGCCAGAAGAGACATGCAAAGTTGACTCTGGCAAATGTTAATCCATTGCTGAAGGAGGGCACAGTGTGGAGTAAACATGCTATACATGCAAACAGACAAAAAACATGCAAACCCCATTAAAGTCTATGGGTCACGAACATGAAAAATCAAAAGTGCTAATTTTAAAGGCTTATATGCAAGTTATTGCCATAAAAAGTTTATGGGGACCCGGGTACTGCACCAGGAGACATGTATCAATGCAAAAAAAGTTTTTAAAAGGACCGTTTTTTTCAGGAGCAGTGACTTTAATAATGCTTAAAGTGAAACAATAAAAATTAAATATTCCTTTAAATATCGTGCCTGGAGGGTCCCCTTAGTCTACCTGTAAAGTGGTGCATCTGTGTGATGTGTATTACTGTGCCGCAGCGAAATGACATTTCTAAAGGAAATTCCAGATTCCGATAAGCCCCCTGCCCTTAGACCCCCACAACCACCAGCAAGGGTTATGGGGACGAGGCCCTTGTCCCCATCAACATGGGAACAAGGTGCTTCGGGGGGGACCCCGAAGCACCCTTCCCATGTTGAGGGCAAAAGGCCTGGTATGGTTCAGGAAGGGGGGCGCTCGTCCCCCCCCATCCTGGCCTACAGGCTGCTTGCTCAGATAAGGGTCTGGTATGGATTTTGGGGGGGGGGCCACGCCAATTTTTTCCCCTTAAAATCTATGCCAGACTCAAAGGGCCTGGTATGGCCAATCATGGCTCTCACAGCAGAACATGCTGTGATTGGCCAAAGCATGCAGGTCAGGTGCATGCTTTGGCCAATCGTCAGATATCAATGCACTGCGATCTCGCAGTGTATTATGGGGCATTCCACGGCGCTCGAATTTGCCGCAAACACCCCATAATGTTTGGTATTCGCTGAACTTACATTTGATTCAAACATCTGGACCATCCCTAGAAAGTGTACACAGCAACATCCCACCCCACCCATACAATGGACTTTAGTTCAGCTTTAAGGGAATCTGGGTGAACATTTTGACTTTAACAAAACTGTAGCATTTGTTGAATAGTAGTTGTTGCTAATTAATTGTTTTTGCTTGTTGCCTTAAATTCCACTTCAAATCATCAACCTTGTCACTATCCTAAAATTACAGTGAGACCTGGAGAAGAAAAATGGCCGAAGGGTCTGCATGACTAGGGGAGGAACTGCGTCAGGGAAGGGTCAGCTAGGTCAGTCAGGGGGCAGGTAGACTTACCTGATTGGAGGCAGCAGGCCAGGGGGGTGAGGTGCGCTGTAGGTGGTATGTGGCAGACAGGCAGATCAGGCATTCTGTGTGTTTCCAGGCAGAGAAGAAACTTGAGAGAAGAACCTTCTGGGTAGCCACATGTTGTCCCAGGCAGCCCATCCCACAGTTAGAAACACACTAAGGGAACACAGTTAACCCCTTGATCTCCTCTGATGTTAACCCCTTCCCTGCCAGTGCCATTAGTACAATGTTAGTGCATATTTTTAGCATTGGTCACTGTAATAATTTCACTGGTTCCCAAAAAAGTGTAAAATATGTCAGTTATGTGTCCGATCTGTCCGCCGCAATGTCGCAGTCCCGCTAAAAATTGCTGATCACTGCCATTACTAGTAAAAAAAAAAAAAAATCCCCTATTTTATAGATGCTATAACTTCAAACCAATCAATAAACGCTTATTGGGATTTTGTTTACCAAAAAATATGTAGCAGAATACAAATTGGCCTAAGTTGATGAAGAAATTTTTATATTATTATTTTTTTATTGGGTGTGTTTTATAGCAGAAGATAAAAAATATTGTTTTTTTTTCAAAATTGTCGTTTTTTTTGTTTATAGCGCAACAAATAAAAACTGCAGAGGTAATCAAATACCACCAAAAGAAATCTCTATTTGTGGGAAAAAAAGGACATCAATTTTATTTGGAAACAGCCTCGCACGACCGCGTAATTGTCAGCTAAAATAACGCAGTGCAAAAAATGGCCTGGTCATTTGGGGGGCAAAGCCTTCCAGGGCTGAAGTAGTTATATTGCACTGTAAACGGATTGCATGGTACAAAAGTACCATGCAATCCAGTGTGGGCAGGTGCAGGTAAACGCAATGCGTTTGCAAACTGCGTTTGGTGTGTCGTTAACTTTCTATTGACACCCGCTGCAGATCCCAAATGCATGCGTTTCGCATGCGGTCTAAATTGCACAGGAATGCACAGTGCATTCCTGTGTGATTCATGTGTGGGCATGTTGTGAACTGGCCCTTAAAATGAATGGGCTGAAATGGCACTACACAGAACCACATGTGAATCACTCAGGAATGCACAGCTCATTTTTGTGTGATTCACATGCAGGCATACTATGAACCAACCCTAAGAGAAAAATAAATGTGTCTGGAGATGAATGCAGTTAGCTAGGGGTGGGTGGGATGGCAGGGGAATATAAAAAAAATCTTTATTATTTTAATAAAGGTGTGTTTATGTTTTTAATGTGTTTTTTTTAACTCCATAGCTTGGTTCTGAGGATTAACCTGTGATCCTTTAGGGTGGAGGATGTTAAGGGAATAGTAGATTCATTATTACAAATTATTAGTATTACAAAATAAATATATATGTAAATATATACTTTATAATATTAGTCAGGGTTTGTATGTGCTTTTACATGTGTTTATTTTTTATTTTTTAAACAGTTCTAAATAATATTCTATGATTCTCTACTGTGGATCATAGGTTTCTCCATACAGGATGGCTGCTGTGCAGCTAGTTAAACCTTCCCCACATTCCTTTCACTCTCTAACACAGTGATAACACTCTGCTAGCTAACACCACATATTACAGACCTGGAGTTAACGCTACACCATTTATTAAACAGCCTCAGAGCAGGAGTGAAACTCAGCTGTGCTAGAGAATGTTAAGAGAACTGTGATAACGCAAGAATTAACACCGCTTATTAAATGTACACCTAGATGAGTAGTCTATGCCCCTAGAAAGCCTGAAGGCGCTCCTTGGATTTTAGGCCTCTCAATGCATTAAGGCTGTGAAAAAGTCTCAGACATGTGATAGCCCCATACTCAGGGGGAGTAGCAGATTGTTTTTAGGGGTGTAATGGTAAGTATGCATATGTTATGTGTGAGAAATAACTTGTTAAAATGACAACTTTGTGGAATTGTATTTTATTTTATTTAAAGTGGTATTGAACCCAAAACCAAAAATGTAGTATATTGCAGCTTTCCAATCATTACGGCTGTATTCGTTTTCTTTTTTTCAGGCTTTCGTCCCTCTGTTTTTCCCCAGGTGATCTGGCCAGTAACACACCTCCTGCCTTTTACAGACACCATTCTTAAAGAATGAGCATGGTGCAAATTTGAACAACAGCATTGTCAGTCCAGAGGGAGGGGAGTGTTAGAAGCACTAGCAGATTTAAAAACAGTAAGAAATTGAAGCTGAGCTCCAGCTAAAACTTTATAATCAGTTACAACAGTTTTGAGATAAAGGTTTCACACAAATCCATAAAAGTGAATCATTTCAAGCCCACTGCCAGTGGCATATAACCTGTTTCATCTCTGTAACTGCAAGAGAGCTTTTCTGTTGAAAAACAGCAGACGCATTGGCTGGACCACCAGGTGAAAATAGAAGAAAGAAAGCCTAAAAAAGGAAACTAATGCAGCCATCACATCTAAAAAATAGTAAACTGCAATATAATAAATGTTTGCTTTTGGGTTTAACACTGTTTTTAATTTCTTCATTTTCCAAAAAATAATGGCAAAACCTTCACCATGTCTCTGCATCAAGAAACAAGCATTCAGAAAATAAGAACTGATCAATTTTCAAATATATACCATAGTTTGTAGACTCTAAATAATATATACTGATTTGGGTTATTTCTACCAAACCAATGTAGCAATGTTATAACAGAAACCAATAAATAAATACCGTGTGTATGTATATATATATATATATATATATATATATATATATATATATATATATATATATATATATATATATATATATATATATATATATATATATATATATATATATATATATATATATATATATATAATATTAGTGCCTTGCAAAAGTATTCACCCCCTTGACTTTTTACCTATTTTGTTATATTACAGCAGCCTTTAGTTCAATGTTTTTTTAATCTGAATTATATGTGATGGATCAGAGCACAATAGCCCAAGTTGGTGATGTAAAATTAGAAAAATGTATACATAAAACTATTTTTCAGAAATAAAAAAATGATAATTGGCATGTGCGCATGTATTCACCCCCTTTGTTATGAAGCCCATAAAAAGCTCTGGTGCAACCAATTACCTTCAGAAGTCACATAATTATTGAAATAATGTCCACCTGTGTGCAATCTAAGTGTCACATGATCTGTCATTACATATAGAAAAGAAGGAAAAGAGGGCGCACCGACCTAGTGCATTACCACTGATAGCGTTTATTAAAAAAAGTAAAACAGCAAATGGATACTCACAAACGAGCATGAATGACAAGTATGAACAATAGCTGCAGGTGCACAGTGACAGCATCAGAAAGAAACCGGGACCAGACATCAGGTGGATGAGGCAATGGCTGACGCGTTTCGGGGGAGAACCCCTTTCTTCAGAGCCTAAGCGGGTGGTGACTGCTCGCAAGTAAGAGCTCCTCTATATTACATATACACACCTTTTTGAAAGGCCCCAGAGGCTAAAACACCTAAGCAAGAGGCACCACTAACCAAACACTGCCATGAAGACAAAGGAACTCTCCAAACAAGTAACGGACAATGTTGTTGAGAAGTACAAGTCAGGGTTAGGTCATAAAAAAATAACCAAATCTTTGATGATCCCTAGGAGCACCATCAAATCTATCATAACCAAATGGAAAGAACATGACACAACAGCAAACCTACCAAGAGACGGCCGCACACCAAAACTCACAGACCGGGCAAGGACGGCATTAATCAGAGAGGCAGCACAGAGACCTGAGGGAACCCTGGAGGAGCTGCAGAGTTCCACAGCAGAGACTGGAATATCTGTACATAGGATGACAATAAGCCGTACGCTCCATAGTGTTGGGCTTTATGACAAAGTGGCCAGAAGAAAGCCATTACTTTTAGCAAAAAACAAAATGGCACGTTTTGAGTTTTTGAAAAGGCATGTGGGAAACTCCCAAAATGTATGGAGGAAAGTGCTCTGGTCTGATGAGACTAAAATTGAACTTTTTGGCCATCAAAGAAAACTCTATGTCTGGCGCAAACCCAACACATCACATCACCCAAAGAACACCATCCCCATCAGTGAAGCACGGTGATGGCAGCATCGTGCTGTGGGGATGTTTTTCAGCAGTCGGAACTGGGAAACTGGTCAGAGTTGGTCAGAGTTGAGGGAAAGATGGATGGTGCTAAATACAGGGATATTCTTGAGTAAAACCTGTACCACTCTGTGTGTGATTTGAGGCTAGGACGGAGGTTCACCTTCCAGCAGGACAATGACCCCAAACACACTGCTAAAGCAACACTTGAGTGGTTTAAGGGGAAACATGTAAATGTGTTGGAATGGCCTAGTCAAAGCCCAGACCTCAATCCAATAGAAAATCTGTGGTCAGACTTTTTCCTGTTCACAAGATTGCTGTTCACAAGATTGATGTTCACAAGCGCAAACCATCCAACTTGAAGGAGCTGGAGCAGTTTTGCAAGGAGGAATGGGCAAAAATCCCAGTGGTAAGATCTGGAAAGCTTATCCAAAGTGACTTGGAGCTGTGATAGCTGCAAAAGGTGGCTCTACAAAGTATTGACTTTAGGGGGTGAATAGTTATGCACATTGACTTTTTCTGTTATTTTGTTCTATTTTTTTGTTTGCTTCTCAATAAAAAAAGAAAAAAAAAAAAAATCTTCAAAGTTGTGGGCATGTTCTGTAAATTAAATTATGCAAATCCTCAAACAATCCATGTTAATTTCAGGTTGTGAGGCAACAAAACACAAGGCAATGGTACATATATTGTGGATTTCAGTACAGAGTTTTATTTTAAATTATCTTTGTTTTACTGGAAAAAGATTTAAATTATTCTTTATAGGCTGCCAGTAATTTTCCAGGCAGTTTGCAAACATTTCTTCCAAGTATATTAGCCTAAGTATCTGAATTATGCCAGGGCTAGTTTAGGCTGCTTTATCTATGCAAAAGGCATTTCATAGCTGCAAGATACATTGTTTGTTCTACACTCAAAATGTTAGCGTTCTGGTCTTCGGAGACTTGTAAAACCAGAAGTCAGATATATGAGTAACCTCTACTGTACTATGCCAATGCAATTTTTCCAAAGGATGGAACAAGGACAGGTTAAGGTTAGTTCATGTTCTAATCCCTGTTACTTACTTGGCTTTTTCCTATTTCATAAACTGAAGATGTCATTATTAACGCTCTATAATGGACTATGCTTCAATGTTTTACATTTTTATCATTTAGTAAAAAAAAAGGCACCATAATAAAATGAGCTTCTGGAACAGTCAGCACGTTATTGCTGGTGCAGTCCTTTTCATGAGATGTGCAGAAATGTGAACTGCTGTATGATAGGACTTTTTTTTCCCCACGGTCCAACTTGATTTGATTAAAGTATGAGGTTTCTAAAGTCCAGCCATTGATTTATTAAAAATATTATAATGGGACTCTAAAAGCTGTTGCCAACTGTAACCAAGTTTCTTTTCTCTGTGACCGGGTTTAAGAGTTGGTTCCCATATTATAGATTTAATAAAAAGGTTCTAAGGGACTGATAACTGCATGCCAAATGGTAAACAGATGCCGGCAAGCAGGTCAAGGACACATTGATTTTTAATCCAATAATTTGATGACATATAATAGAAACGTTCTACTCTTCTGTATATATTATGGCTAGAAGGGGTACTTCTAACTGGCAAACTACATTTTTTAGAATCATATAATCATAATAAATTGCACAAAAGCAAACTGCTTTGGATGTTTCAGTGTTACATGTGCATTAAACAGTTATGTGCATGCATTCAACCAGGTTCCCTAGTATTAAAGGGTTACATGTTAGGGGTGTGGATACCACGTGACGTTGGAATTGGAGGATTGGAGCATGGCAGGAGTAAGCTGTCTGTCCCAAAGTGTATACTTTACTTTGCATTAAATGCTAGTTTATTTTCTTTACATGTGAGTGTATTTCTTAATAAACGTGGCAGATTATTCAACCTACTACACCATGGTGGCTCCTATTACGGCTCTGAATTAATTTCACAGAGGAAAGTAGTAAAGCATTAGATCTTTTAAAGGCACAGCAACTCTATGGGGCTACCCTATCAAAACTGAGGGTCACCCCATATCAACCCCAGTTTAGGGACAGCGCATTTATACCTATATTTCTTTATAGGTCAGCAAGGTGAGAGCACAACCGTGGTCAGTTTTGGGTGTTTTGCACTTAATGTGAAGATACATGCACAACACTGGGATCGTGGGTTCATTATCCATATGCTAACCACAACGGGTTTTGAAGACACATTTGGATGTTTGTGGAAGAGGAAATTTGGGGTGAATTGAAAGCACTTTTTGAAGTTTTATGAACATTATGTATGTTTAACCCCATTGCGCTGGCCCTTTAAGGAATTTCAGATGCAGGGAGGCAGGGTTTATGATCATATGACCGCTGTGATTTGCTGTCACGGCGGTCACATAATCAGAAAGCTACCAATCGCAAGAAGCAATCTGGAGCTTTCTGTTAGTTGCCGGTAACTGTGGCGGCTCCCGCAGGGTGCGCGCTCTTGGCACAGCTGTGTCTGCCTTGGTACGCAAATATGCGGCCTCTTGGCGCCACCAGCCAAGAGGCCGCATATTTGCGTATTTTGGAGGCCTAGGGGTTAATCCATGCATTCAGTTTCCCGAAGCTTGTTTCTTGGTTTGAATTTTCTCAGCCTCCTATGCAATCTAGCCTGGATAAAGAGTATCCTACTATCTGTCAACTGCCCTAACTCTCTTGCCTGGATCACAGATCATGTTACTGACTGCCACCTGCCCTGACCTTTACCTTGATCATGAATTATGCTACTGTCTGTTGCATCCCCTGGTCTCCTGGCTAAATGACAGAATTCACTACTCTTTGCAGCCTGCTCTGACCCTCTCTCCCGGAGGCATCCAAGTACTGGTAGGCTTACTTGCTTTAAGGTAAAGGTGGTTGCTAGAGATGAAACCCATAGGCGTGCGCAGAGGGTGTGCCCGGTGTGCCTGGGCACACTCTAATCACCCCACGCTGTTTCCCAAGATCTGCTCTGATAAGTTGCATCCAAGAGAGTGTGTAGCCCTTGCTGTCTGTGAAAAAGTTACACATTCAGCAGATGGTGAGGCTTACCAGAGCTGCTCAGTGTGTGAAACTATCAGATAATGTAACTGCTTCCAGGGAGAAAGACCAGCTGTCAAAACTTAGCGGTGATGTCAGGGGTGGCGGGACTGAACAGCTATCAAATACCAGCCAATTGGATGAGGTCTGGGCAGGCCACTACATTTATGTGGCTCCACCCCTTTCATAAGCAGTCCAGCCATTGGCTGGTGTTTGATAGCTGCTCGGTCCCGTCCATCCCCGACATTGCGGAGTTGTGACAGCTGGTCTTTCTCTCAGTAAGCAGTTACATTACATGACAGTTTCACACACTCTTGCAAGCCTCAATATCTGCTGCATGTGAAACTCCCCCTCTACCCTGTCAGTGCCCATCAGTGCTGCCCATTAGTGCCTATCAGTGCCAATCAATACTGCCAATCAGTGCCCATAAGTGCTACCTCAGTGCTGACAATCAGTGCCCATCAGTGCCACTTTATCAGTGCTCATCAGTGCTGCCCATAAGCGACACTGATAGGCAGCACTGATGGGCACTTATGGGCAGCACTGATGGGCACTGATAATGCGGCACTGATAGGCAGCACTGATGAGCAATCAGTGCTGCCAGTCAGTGCTGCCTAGTAGTGCTGACAATCAGTGCCCATCAGTGCCATCTCTCAGTGCCAATCAGTGTTGACAATCAGTGCCAATCAAAGCTGCCTATCAGTGCCAAACAGTGCCAATCAGTGCTGAAAATCAGTTCTCAGCAGTGCTGCCCATCAGTGCCTATCAGTGATGCCTATCGGTGTCACCTATCAGTGCCCATCAGTGTCGCATATTAGTGCCAATCAGTGCTGCCAGTCATTGCCGCCTATCAGTACCAATCAGTGCCGCTTATTAGTGCCACCTATCAGTGCCCATCAGTGCTGTCAATTAGTGCCAATCAGTACTGCCTATCAATGCCAATCAATGCTGCCTATCAGTGCCCATCAGTGATGCCTATCAGTACCAATCAGTGCTGCCTAACAGTGCTGCCAACCAGTACCAATCATTGCTGCCTAACAGTGCCACCAATTAGTGCCAATCAGTGCCCATCCATGCAGCCTATCAGTGCTGCAATCAGTGCCAATCAGTGCTGCCAATCAGTGCCAATCAGTGCTGCCTAACAGTACCATCAATCAGTGCCTATCAGTGCTGCCAATCAGTGCCCAACAGTGCTGCCAATCAGTGCTAACAATATGTGCTGCCTATCAGTGGAAATCAGTGCTGACTCTCAGTGCCAATCAGTGCTCTTTAGTGGCCTGGTGGAGCACAAAGGAAATCCGCCGATGTTTATTAATGCCACATGCCAATCTTTAGTATAATTGGTAATCACCACACTACTTTTTACAATAAACTACTGGAGGTAAAATAAATTGCCAGTAAAAGGCCTGCCGCTAAGCACTGTTACGTGTTCCCACACCACAAAAAAAAAGTGCAGTGCTAACTTACTAATCAATAACTTAACAATAATGGTGGAACCCTCTAAATAATGGAAATCTCAATAAACTTCAATATTACCACAATACCGGTCTCTGTGATACGCAACGTCACATATCATACACATCAAACTGAAAATAAGACATAACAAATTAAACTTAGCAGGGATGGTGGAAACCCCTCTACAGATATTTGCAATACAAATTAACTTCAAGTGCAACAACTTTTTTGTTGGGGGGTTCACACCATTATAGCACTTTGGAATTTTTATTTTTTAGATTGTTACACTTCATTTTATACGTTTTAGTTCCTATTACAATGTGAATTATTGCACTTGAAGTTAATTTTCCACCACCCCTGCATATCCATGTCTGTATGGACCTTTCTTTGTGCACTGGTGCGCAGTCATGTTGGAATAGGAAGGGGGCATCCCCAAACTGTTCCCACAAAGTTGGAAGCATGAAATTGTCCAAACTGTCTTGATAT
This sequence comes from Aquarana catesbeiana, assembly GCF_042186555.1. NCBI lineage: Eukaryota > Metazoa > Chordata > Amphibia > Anura > Ranidae > Aquarana > Aquarana catesbeiana. The sequence goes on from NC_133336.1 coordinate 115,832,988, forward strand.
GCTGATGCCTTAAGAGTTCCCTTCACTGGAACTAAGGGGCCATATCCAATCCCTGAAAAACAACCCCATACCATAATCCCCCTCTGACAAATGATTTGGACCAGTACACATAGCAAGGTCCATAAAGACATGGATGAGTGATTTTGGGGTGGAGGAACTTGACTGGCCTGCAGAAAGTCTTGACTTCAACCCAAAAGAACACCTTTGAGATGAATTATAGTGGTGTCTACGAGCCAGGGCTTCTCATCCAGCATCAGTGCCTGACCTCACAAATGCACTTCTGGAACAATTGTCAAACATTCCAATAGACACATTCCTAAACCTGCAAAGGGTGGGCTAACGCAATATTGAACCCTACGGAATATGACTGGGATGCCATTAAAGTTCATGTGAGTGTAAAGGCAGGCGTTCCAATACTTTTGGTAATATAGTGTATTTGAGTTTATTTAGGCAGGCCTTAAAGCAGAACTCCAGGCAAGCTGCTAAACACAAAGATGAAATACATAAGGGAACTAACAGATAGTACAGTCAGAGAGAGGACACAACTTACAGTTAGAAATACAGTGCAGCCCACTGATTAAACAACGAAGGGACAGCAACATACTATGTAAAGTAGTGCGTGTACAGCTTGTATAACAGTGTAAATTTGCTGTCCCTCCAAAATAACTCAACACACAGCCATTAATGTCTAAACCGCTGGGAACCATGAATGCCAACATGCACTGTGACATACTGAAGCAGAGAATGATCCCCTCCCTTCGGAGACTGGGCAGCAGGGCAGTTCTCCAACATGATAACAACCCCAAACTCACCTCCAAGATGACCACTGCCTTGCTAAAGAAGCTGAGGGTAAAAGTGTTGGACTGGTCAAGCATGTCTCCAGACCTAAACCCTATTGAGCATCTGTGGGGAATTCTCAAACGGAAGGTGGAGTAGCGCAAGGTCCCTAACATGCACCAGCGCCATGATGTCGTCATGGAGGAGTGGAAGAGGACTCCAATGGCAACCTGTGAAGCTCTTGTGAACTCCATGCTTAAGAGGCTTAAGGAAGTATTGGAAAATAATGGTGGCCACACAAAATATTGGCACTTTGGGCCCAATATGGACATTTTCACTTAGGGGTATACTCACTTTTTTTGCCAGCAGTTGCATTATTTTGAGGGGACAGCAAATTTACACTGTTATACAAGCTGTACACTCACTACTTTACATTGTAGCAAAGTATCATTTCTGCGGTGTTGTCACATGAAAAGATATAATAAAATATTTACAAAAATGTGAGTAGTGTACTAATTTTTGTGAGATACAATATATATATATATATATATATATATATATATATATACACACACACACACACACAGTATATACAGTATCTCACAAAAGTGAGTACACCCCTCACATTTTTGTAAATATTTTATTATAGCTTTTCATGTGATAACACTGGAGAAATGACAATTTGTTTCAATGTAAAGTAGTGAGTGTACAGCTTGTATAAGTGTAAATTTGCTGTCCCCTCAAAATAACTCAACACCCAGCCATTAACGTCTAAACCGCTGGCAACAAAAGTGAGTACACTCCTAAGTATAAAATGTCCAAACTGGGCCCAAAGTGTTAATATTTTGTGTGGCCACCATTATTTTCCAGTACTGCCTTAACCCTCTTGGGCATGGAGTTCACCAGAGCTTCACAGGTTGCCACTGGGGTCCTCTTCCACTCCTCCATGACGACATCACAAATCTGGTGGATGTTAAAGACCTTGCGCTCCTCCACCTTCCATTTGAGGATGCCCCACAGATGCTCAATAGGGTTTAGGTTTGGAGACATGCTTGGCCAGTCCATCACCTTTACCCTCAGCTTCTTTAGCAAGGCAGTGGTTGTCTTGGAGGTGTGTTTGGGGTCGTTATCATGCTGGAATACTGCCCTGCGGCCCAGTCTCCGAAGGGAGGTGATCATGCTCTGCTTCAGTGTGTCACAAGACATGTTGGACTTCATGGTTCCCTCAATAAACTGTAGCTCCCCAGTGCCGGCAGCACTCACGCAGCCCAAGGCCATGATACTTCCACCACCATGCTTGACTGTAGGCAAGACACACTTGTCTTTGTACTCCTCACCTGGTTGCTGCCACACACACTTGACACCATCTGAACCAAATAAGTTTATCTTGGTCTCATCAGACCACAGGACATGGTTCCAGTAATCCATGTCCTCAGTCAGCTTGTCTTCAGCAAACTGTTTGCGGGCTTCTTGTGCATCATCTTTAGAAGAGGCTTCCTTCTGGGACGACAGCCATGCAGACCAATTTGATGCAGAGTTCGGCGTATGGTCTGAGCACTGACAGGCTGACCCACCACGCCTTCAACCTCTGCAGCAATGCTGACAGCACTCATACATCTATTTCCCAAAGACAACCTCTGGATATGACGCCGAGCACATGCATTCAACGTCTTTGGTCGACCATGGCGAGGCCTGTTGTGAGTGGAACCTGTCCTGTTAAACCTCTATATGGTCTTGACCACGGTGCTGCAGCTGAGTTTCAGGGTCTTAACAATCTTCTTATAGCCTAGGCCATCTTTATGTAGCGCAACAATTCTTTTTTTCAGATCCTCAGAGAGTTCTTTGCCATGAGGTGCCATGTTGAACCTCCAGTGACCAGTATGAGAGAGTGAGAGTGATAACACCAAATTTAGCACATCTGCTCCCCATTTACACCTGAGACCTTGTAACACTAACGTGTCACCTGACACCGGGGAGGGAAAATGGCTAATTGGACCCAATTTGGACATTTTCACTTAGGGGTGTACTCACTTTTGTTGCCAGCGGTTTAGACAATAATGGCTGTGTGTTAAGTTATTTTGAGGTACAGCAAATTTACACTATTATACAAGCTGTACACTCACTACTTTACATTGTAGCAAAGTGTCACTTCTTCAGTGTTGTCACATGAAAAGATAAAATAAAATATCTACAAAAATGTGAAAAATCTCACTTTTGTGAGATACTGTATATATATATATATATATATATATATATATATATATATATATATATATATACACATACGCATGTGTGTTTGAGCTTTGGAGTGCACATCCTAATGCAATAGGCTGCGCACACCTATGATGAAACCATGTGAAAGCCTTGATTTCCTCAGGACAGGATGTGAACCGGTAAACCTATCACTTACTCATAGAGACAGCATAGCGATCTAAGGGTCCTTTCGTAAATGCTATTAAATATATTTTGTGATAAGCCTCCCATGTTCAGTGTGGCTGCCTCTATGTCTGCATTATATTTTTCTTGTGGGACCTGCAAGTGTACATACTACTATGCTTAACCACTTCAGCCTCGGACCATTTTGCTGGCCAAAGACCAGAGCACTTTTTGTGATTCGGCACTGCATCGTTTTAACTGACAATTGCACGGTCGTGCGATGTGGCTCCCAAACAAAATTGATGTCCTTTTTCCCCACAAATAGAGCTTTCTTTTGGTGGTATTTGATCACCTCTGAGGCTTTTATTTTTTGCGCTATAAACAAAAAAATAGCGACAATTTTGAAAAAAAAGCATTATTTTTACTTTTGCTATAATAAATATCCCCCAAAAATATATAAAAAAACATTTTTTTTTCCTCAGTTTAGGCCGATACGTATTCTTCTACATATTTTTGGTAAAAAAAATTGCAATAAGCGTTTCTTGATTGGTTTGCGCAAAAGTTATAGCATCTACAAAATAGGGGATAGTTTTATAGCATTTTTATTAATATTTTTTTTTTACTAGTAATGGCCGCAATCAGAGATTTTTACCATGACTGAGACCCATGACTGCGACATTGTGGCGGACAGATCGGACACTTTTGGCTCTATTTTGGGACCATTGACATTTATACAGTGATCAGTGCAATTAAAAATGTATTGATTACTGTGTAAATGTGACTGGCAGTGAAGGGGTTAACCACTAGGGGATGCTGGGGAGTGATTCTAACGGCGGGGGGGATGGGCTATGTGCGACACAAGACTGATCACCGCTCCCGATTACAGGGAGCTGTGATAAGTGTCAGTGTCACGAGGCAAAACGGGGAATTGATTGTTCAGCATATCCCTGTTCTTCCTCTCCATGAGAAGAGCGCGGGTATCCCCGCGGACATCGAGTCCACGGGACCCGCGATCACAATCACAGATATCGCAGTGGCGCGTGCGCGCCCGCAAGCCACTTCTTAAAAGGCAACGTACTGGTACGTTAATATGCCTGTATGTGCCCTTCTGCCAATGTATATCGGCGTGAACCAGTCAGCAAGCGGTTAAGGGTGTTGAGTGCATATGAAGTAGATATATAAAATATCTAGTTCTACTATTTGAGTGTGCTCACAGTGAGATGATTAATAATCGTGTCTACACAATGACCACAGGCTCACAATGGTACAACAATATAATTTATTTATTGGAATGTCTGTTTTTTTTTTATTTCAATAGTTTTTTATTCATCTTCAGGAAAAGGAAATACGGAAAATTGTTACCATACTTACCGTAATTTTCCTATCCCGGAGGCTCATTATGTCAGCCTACGTGTGGGTCAGCTCTACCCCTCTGAACCCCATAGGACAACCCTCTGCTATAATAAAAGGAGGGCTTCCCTATATCCCCTTGTTTCTAACATTCCTTGCAATGGAACACCTGGGCGGGAAACCCTAGGCTGACACGATGAGCCTCCAGGAAAGGAAAATTACAGTAAGTATAGTAACAATTTTCCGTATTCCTGGAGCTCATCATGTCATCCTACGTATGGGAAATAACTAGCATCTAACAACAAAAAAGGGCGGGATTAAACTAAGAATATAAGACACTACACCCACAGAATGCAAAAAATTGTATTACATTAACGGAAAGAGCGGAAGCAAGCACCAAAGTGCCCAACGCCCATGAAGTGCCGTACATTACGTCCAAATGGTAATGGGAGATGAAACTGTTAGGGGACTTCCAGCTGGCAGCCTTACACACCACATCTGCAGGAACCCTGGCATGGCTTGCCCATGAAGCCGACATTGCCCTTGTCCAATGTGCTCGAACCTCCTCTGGAGGGGGAAGACCTGAAGCTGGATAAGCCAGTCTTCTGGCCTAGACTATCCATGAAGAAAGGATTCTAGATGAGGCCATTTGACCTTTCTTCAGACCCACTGGTAGGACGAATAAGTTATCTACTGATCTGACTTCCTCTATCCTGTGTAAATACATGGAAATGACCTGAAATAGGTCCACCTTTGACCAGTCTTCTTGCCCTGATACCAAAGACAATGAAGGCAGCACTGCTTCCCAATTTATATGAAAAGGGGAAGCCACCTTTGGAAGAAAAGACGGAACCAGCCGAATGATCACCCTTTCTTGAAATAATGTGATTCCTCTAGCGGGACTTTTTTCACGGGGTTACCTCTAATAAAGTAGAAAGTAGTAGAAGTTTATAGTTTTTGTATAAAAGTATTGTAGTTTATTAATTTAGCATCTAAAAATCATTACACATGACCTAACCATATATACAATAAAATGGATGCATGTAAATGGGAAAAAGTAATTCTACAAATAAATGACCAAATGCAATGATACAGGTAGTAAAGAACCAATGATCATAGAACCCGACGTTTCGAGGTAAGCAAAAGGGGTTGACCTCTTCTTCAGGGGTAACGACAATTGGTCAAAATGGATATTTCATCTAGAAAATTAACAAAAAGCAGAGCAAACATAAGTGGATGAATATCTCAGGCATTCACAGCAGGAGGCAGTAGAGAGCATCTAGTTTACATTATAAAGGTCAATAGACATTAACATATGTTACATCTTTAGTAAGTTCCAGGCATATACATGCAGAGATTTCATACTGACCCCTTAAGATTCATATAAGCACTCCCAGGGACATTATCAGCATCCAATGCGAATCAAGAATTTGCCGCCCGTCAAGGCCACACAGGGATCACAGAACCGAGGCTCAAGAAGATAGGGAAGATACCAGGTGAATCACAGGAAAAAGAACCAGGGTGGACTGAGGTTGCTTCACAAAGGATATCCCCAATATAAGAACAGACACAGTCCTCCCCTCACTGCGAAGGCTTGAGACAGCCTGTTTGATGGAGTTAGAGGGTGGGGGGTACAGTCCTGCTGCAATGAAAATATTTCAATGAGAGTCTTAAAAAGAGAGCCTAGTATAAATACAATGCTATTCTCAGAATTGTAAGGAGTATAGGGGTTAGCAGATTCACCCGAGATTGTAAATATAGAACATATATAACACGTACCTAAAAACTGAGGATAAAAGAAACCAGATCATGGGTCCCAATTTCAGCAGCAGGAAGTATTTGAATAATACCCCAGAATCAAAATGGGCAGGAGTCCAAGGAAATATGCAGGTTCCCTGGTTGGGTGTGAGTACGCATAAGTCTGCAGATTATAAAACACATCAGGGAAATATTATAGGTTAGTAAACGGTTAACCGTCTGTAAAATTTCCAAACATCCCAACCAGAGGGGGTCCATGCATTTACCTGCCTGTCTCAGCTTCCTCCAAGCACGTCTGTGTGGTGTCAGTAGCAGCTGATTAATGCAGTGCTGGAGGAGTTTAAATGTATGTTTAATTGCAGTGGGTGGGGATGTCCAATCAGCAGCCTGATTGGCTGAGCCATGAGTATGGGGCGGTCACAAGTTTTTTTGTTTTTTTTTAGGGAGGACGTGAGATGTCTGTCTAGGATATCCCCCGGGCAGAGCGACGCATAGCGTCATCCCCACGAAACACTCCCTGGAGTGAAAGCATCCACAGCAGGGAGGGGATGGACATGTATAACAGCGCTGTGCTTGGCGGGGGGCGGAGCCAGCGCAACGTGGAGGATTCCCCCATGCATCTAGAAGTCCCGCAGCGCAGAACTGGCGTGCCCGTTGTCGTGGAGATCCATGACACAGACTGCCAGAGAGAGGGGGGGGTCCGGGAGCGCTCTGAAGGGAGCGCTCCTCGGTCTCCCCCGGGTGCGCTGAGTGAGCTAACAACACAGCCCAGGCCTGGATGGATGGAAGGGAAAGGAGTGAAAGTGATTGGATAAATAGCAAGAAAAAAAAAAAGAAAAACAACCCAGAAATAGGGGACACAGACATACAGAAAAGGGTGTAAAGAAGGAAGTAACAGTGAATGGAGAAGTGACAGCAGAAAGTAAACAAGGGAAGAAAGAAGAAAAAATGCAGTCATGTAGGAGGAGAAGGAGGGAGAATCCTCCTGGGAAAGGGAGGAGGAGAGAAGCAAAGAAGGAAGAGGTAAAAAGAGAATGAATATAAGAACACCGTTACTTGATGGATCTCCGTGTGGTCGGGAGGGACAGTCCCACTGGATCAGAAAAGGTCCTGAAATTACAGGAAAGAGTTGTTCCATTATATATTTTAAACAGTATATTATATCACAGGCTAAACAGGAATAACATGTTCAAACTATGAATATATCTATAATCTTATTAGTTTTTATGTCCTATCAATTCCAAAGACCATCCCTGGCCAGGGGCATATTCCCAGAGTGTATGTATTTATCCAGTCACGTGAGAGTACGAGATTACTATAGTGGGTAAAAAATAATAATCAATAAACAAGGAATACAGATAGTCCAGGTAGGCAAAGGACTACCTCAATTTAAATAAAAGGGGGGGGCGATCCTATTGTAGAGGTTCCCATTCAGATCCTCCTGAGGAGAAACCCTCCAGGAAGGGTCTGAAGGAGGTGGTTGCATTGAGGCCAGGTGGCATAGTCGCATTCAAGCGAAAAATCCACCTTTCTTCGGCCTGCATTAATATTTTGTTAGTGTCGCCTCCTCTAATACCAGGGTGTATTCTGTCTAGAATCAGGAAGGAAATCTTCGGAGTGATTCCTTCATGTAGGTCTCTCACATGTTTTCCCAGGGGGAGGCTTGGATTACTGGTCTGCATGGATAGGATTTGTCGATAGGCGCGTTGCCAAAAGGGCTGAATAGTTTTGCCCAAATAGAAACAAAAGCAGTTACATAAAAGTAGGTAGACTACATTAGCTGTTTGGCAATTCGCATAGTCTTTAGGGCGGTAACGTTCGCCATTTGGGAGTGTTATATTGCGCGTGGTGTTCATAAAGCGGCAGTAGTTGCACCCCCCACAAGTAAATGTACCTGGGTATTTGCACGGATCCTGGTGTCTGGAATCGTGGTATTCACTGGACACCAGGTAATCCTTGAGAGATCTGGCTCTTTTGAATGTAAAGACCGGGTGTTTGCTCACATATGGGCCTATAGTGGGGTCCATTGAAAGAAGATGCCAATACTTATTGCTGATTTTTTTGAAGGTTTCGTGCTGGTTGCAGTATTTGGTTATAATCGAAATTGGATTCTTCTTGATATTTTTAGAGGATGGATTGTAAAGCAATTCTTTCCTGGGTTTCACTACTGCCCGATTGTAGGCATTTTTGAGGCATGATTTAGAGTAACCCCGCAGTAATAGTCTCTCCCTCAGGAGATCAGCCTCTCTTCTAAAGGTTGTGTCATCTGTGCAATTTCTGCATGTCCTCAAGTACTGACTGAAATGGATGGATGCAATTAGGGGTGTTGGATGAAAGCTGCTAGCATGTAATATAGTATTGCCCGCTGTTAGCTTCCTGTATAAACTACTGCTGATACGTCCCCTGTCATCTTTATGGATGGTTACATCCAAGAAAGTTATGGAAGAATTGTCAAAAGTCATTGTAAAACTCAAATTATCTTCTTGAGCCTCGGTTCTGTGATCCCTGTGTGGCCTTGACGGGCGGCAAATTCTTGATTCACATTGGATGCTGATAATGTCCCTGGGAGTGCTTATATGAATCTTAAGGGGTCAGTATGAAATCTCTGCATGTATATGCCTGGAACTTACTAAAGATGTAACATATGTTAATGTCTATTGACCTTTATAATGTAAACTAGATGCTCTCTACTGCCTCCTGCTGTGAATGCCTGAGATATTCATCCACTTATGTTTGCTCTGCTTTTTGTTAATTTTCTAGATGAAATATCCATTTTGACCAATTGTCGTTACCCCTGAAGAAGAGGTCAACCCCTTTTGCTTACCTTGAAACGTTGGGTTCTATGATCATTGGTTCTTTACTACCTGTATCATTGCATTTGGTCATTTATTTGTAGAATTACTTTTTCCCATTTACATGCATCCATTTTATTGTATATATGGTTAGGTCATGTGTAATGATTTTTAGATGCTAAATTAATAAACTACAATACTTTTATACAAAAACTATAAACTTCTACTACTTTCTACTTTATTAGAGGTAACCCCGTGAAAAAAGTCCCGCTAGAGGAATCGCACTCCTTCAGGGGGTGCTTAGGTTTGGCAAAAAAAATTGGGATGGGGGCTTACCTCTAGAAAAATATACAGTGCCTACTGGGATTCTTCCTGATCCTCCCCTTCTAGAGATGACTCCGCCTCTCCGACATTATGCTCTGGAGGTGGTGAGGTAGATGGCTTAATTGGGACCTCTTTAAGGCCATCCGTCACCGCCCGGCGGATGTATTCTTCCACCTGTTGAGACTCCGCCACTCTGTCTCGTGCTGCTTCTTTAAAGCACTCCTCACACACCAATTTTGACAGAATGGCGGGCAAGCCGCATGACCAGCAGGCCTCTGCAGCTGTCTTTGGGGAAGAGTGTCTGGCAGATCTTGATGAATGATGAGCGAGAGAAAGAGAGTGCATCCTCCTGGAGCTCCCTGAGCCATGACCAACCTCCCGTAGAGAGGAAGAAAGGTGACCAGAAGATTCCGGTGAAGAACGTTTGGCTTTTGACTTCTGTTTTCCTCCCTTATGCTACTTTCCCCTGTAGGTGATAGCTAGGAAACAGACTTAGCACTCTTTTTTTTTTGCAGCGCAAACCATCATCCAGTCCTCCCCCTACCTGGAGTCGTCCGATCTTCTTGCCTCAACTTCAGGTCTTGGAGAACTCATTGTCCACAATCCTATTTAGTACAATGGCAGGTAAGCATGGAAGTATCCTCCCCTTCGCTCCCCTCTACCATAAGCCAAGCAGCCGCACGCTAGTGTAACAACTTACTTGTGTAAGGCTGATGCCCAGCAATCCCCCATGGGAAGCTGGGCTGCTTCCTATTTCACTGAAACCCCCATCCCCTAGGGCAGAGCTCACTCCAAGCCATCCACCTAGAAGGGACTCTGCCCGCCAGGAAGTGAGGTCACAGAAACGTCACTGCCGCCATTTTGGAACAGGGCAGGTCAGGAAACAGCATTAGGAATACATTCCTCCCTGACCTAGAACACTGCCGCTGCCACGCCAGGAGAGAAGAGAACCGAAGGGGATACACCATGCCCCCGCTTGCCTTAGACCACTGCCAGCACCATTTAAGCTGCCAAATCCATCTGAGCACAGGACGCTCCTGCAGGAGAGAATTTACCTCCGTCCGGGAGCCTTCCATCTGACGAGGCTAGACCAGGTAGGAGAGGTAAGGGGTCTTCAATATTCTAATTAGCAGGAGAGCTGTCCCCGGAGTGAGGACAAAAAAGGAACACAGGGTTATAGGGAAGCCCTCCTTTTATTATAGCAGAGGGTTTTCCTATGGGGGTCAGAGGGGTGGAGCTGACCTATACGTAGGCTGACATGATCAGCTCCAGGAAAGAACAATTACATAGCATAAAGTAGCAGTCCGCACTTAACAGTATATAATCAAATGGAACAATGCACATGAGACATAGTTACAAATGCACAAAATAATTACATCATCAAGTACACAGCATTGTAGAATATATGCCCTCTTATACACAATTAGCATATTGGTACAACCCAACTATTATTGAGTCCCGTCTTAAGAAGGAAAAAAAGAAAGTTATGTAACACGAAAGAAGCAAAGGAGTCAAAACTTTAACAAACAAACAAAAGGGTACAGACTGCATTGTTAAGGGATAATTATCATTATCATTAGTGTTCAAGTCAGTGACAATATATAGAAATTTGTATTAACTAAGAACAATGCCAGAATGAATATATGCAATATATGTTTCATTCTTATAGCATAGGGTTATTTGTTTTTTAACTTCCAAGAGACTGGGAATTTCATTAAATTTCCATCTTTTGGTTACAGAGAGCCTAGTTGCAAATGAGATATGCATTGTAATAGGTCTTAAATCTGCAGGTATCTTCTCTGTTTCTATAATAAAAAGGGCACGTTGTATCCTAGGACAATTATTTTTGTAATTGTTGAGATTAATCTAAATATTGCCCTTCAGAAACTATGAAGATGAGTACATGACCACATTATATAGACCAAGGTACCAACCAAGCCACAGCCCCTCCAGCAGGTGTTATCTGGGGAGTTGACAAATTTAGCCACTGTACATGGAGTCATGTACCATCTCAAGTGCAATTTTTGGAACATCTCCCGGGAGGTAGTGCATTTGAAATATGCATAACTACTGGTAATTGCTTTCTGCCACTGCGAGGTTGAAGAGGTGGTATGAAGGTCATTCTCCGATTTAATTAATTTACTAAATTAATGTTTGTATTGAAGAGCATTGTAAATGGTGGTTATGCCTTTAACTTTATTTGTGGCTGAGGAACAAAAACTCCATGTGTGCAATTCTAGGTTAGGAACATGGTTACGCTGGAGATGAGTATGACAAAGTAGCATTCAAAACATAGTTCTGGGAGGAGAATGAACAGGACATGTGAAGTTATGAATTTAAGTTTCCCTTGATACAGTAAGTCATTGTCAGAAACCATGAAATCAGACCGAGACAGAAGTACAGCTAAATCACATTTGTTTAATAATAAAAGTAAAAAGTTCAGTAACCGGAACGGATAGTCAGCCAAGCAGAAGTCAGGGGTCAAAGTTGTGGAACAGTAAGCAGGATCTGGAGCCAGAAGAGATGTCAACAAAGACAGTCTTTAAACAGGAACGCAGGAGATAGTTTCTTGTGATGTGACCAAGGCGAAGGCAGAGCTCCTCTGGACTGGATGGCTTAAGTAGGCAGGACTGATGAGCAGGGTCATCAACAGCTGGATAACTGTGGAGAGAGATGGGAGCTGGCAATTAGCCGACAGCTAAGTGAAGGAACGGCTGAACCCAGTCCTGACAGTCATTGACTTTATGGTCGGTTACACTAGGCCGATTCCTGAAGGATATGTGTGCAATAAGAAATGTATGTAAATATTTCCAATGGCAAGGAGATACCGGTCTTGTTGACTATGTGATTCAAGAAAGTGCGTCCATGCTTTAATCGTCGCTAAGATAGTAGGGTGAATTGTTTTGTATGTAAAAGTAGGCACCATGGGTCAAAAGAATGTTTTGTATTTCTGTTTTTTGGAACTGGCTTTTCTGGGAGTTAGGTTGCTGGAACATATGCTCCAAATCCCTGTCTGTATTAATTGTTTATCAGAATTAGCATATTTGTTTAAATTTTAGTGGCCTGTGCACCTGACATCACTTACTCCAAGAGTAAGGAGCAAGTGACGTCAGACGGACAGACTGGAACCAGAAGCTGGGGGTCTGCCATGCTTGTTTTACCATTACATGTGGTGTTGTACCCCCTTCGTGATTAGGGTATTTTTTGCTATTCAGCACTGTGCTAATTTAACTGGCAATTGCTCAGCCATGCAACACTGTACGTAAATGAAATGTATATAATTTTTTCACACAAATAGAACTTTCTTTTGATGGCATTTAATCACCACTGGGCTTTTTATTTTTCGCTAAATAAACATTAAACATCCAAAATTTGAAAAAAAAGCAAGATTTTTCTGTTATAAAATTTTGCAAACATAAGTTTTGGCCAAAATGTAGACTGCTACATTTCTTTGGTAAATATAACCTAAATCAGTGTATAATATTTAGTCTCTGTGAAACTTATAGAGTCCAAATTTACTGACAGCATTTCTTGAGTCCCTAAAATGCCAGGACAGTACAAATACCCCCTAATTGACCCCTTTTTGGAAAGTAGACAGTCCATGGTATTTAGTAAAAGGCATGGCGAGTTTTTTTAAGTCGTACATTTTTAGTCACAAGTTTTTGAAAAATTAAGAAATTCAATGATGTGTTTTTTTTTCACAATCATTTGAATTTTTTTAAATACTGTTACCAGTGCAGTACAGTGCCATCATATGACTAGTGTGGCAGAAATCAAGGACACAGACTGGTGTTAAACTTTATTTTCTTTTTTAACATTTTTTTTCTTTTTTCACTTACTTTAGGAGCACTGTGTTTATAGGTAATGTAAGCTTAACTTTTTGTATTATACTGGTTAATATGATATCTACACTATGGTTGCAGAATTTTTTTTTTTTTGCATGAATCTTTGTGAGTGCCATAAGGACAGTGAAATATCTGGGATTTATGAAGAAGGGAGACATCCGGAGGTGAGAAAGATTTTTGCATCAAGCCTGATTTGACCCATTGATTCCTAAGGCTCAGACTATCTAGTCACAATTTGTTCACACTGGGGGCACAGAAACAAAGGGAAGATGTGAGATTTGAAGAAGGATTCACATGTTGCAGGGACTGTATTGTGTTTTTTTCACATTTATATGAACTATAAGACTATTTGATTATACCGCTAAAAGTGTTTCTTTGGCTTTGGGAATAGAGTGTTGGTTTCTGGTTCACTCAACCTACTGAGACAAACAACTCTATTAAAATAATATATAACTTTTTATTTCTACATATTGATCTACACTATAATGTCAAATGTATTGGGACGCCTGCCTTTACATGATCATGAACTTTAATGGCATCCCATTCTTAGTCCGTAGGGTTCAATATTGAGTTGGTCCACCCTCTGCAGCTATAACAGCTTCAAATCTTCTGGGAAGCCTGTCCACAAGGTTTAGGAGTGTGTCTATGGGAATGTTTGACCCTTCCTCTAGAAGCGCATTCGTGAGGTCAGGCACTGATATTGAATGAGAAGCCCTGGCTCCCAGTCTCTGTCTCTCTCTCTCTATCGGGTTGAAGTCAGGACTCTGTGTAGGTCAGTCAGGTTCCTCCACCGCAAACTCGCTCATCCATGTCTTTAACACCCTCTTCAAGCCCAAATACCCACAATGCATTGTAAAATAGTTCATTAATAATTTTGGGAGCCATTTTGTGAGAGTAGAGAGAGAGCTGTGTTTAGCAGGGTGCTTTCTGTCTTTTCTGGCAGCTATGAATCCATTCATGAACAAGATTGAGGACATTCTCCTGCCAAAGCTGTTGAGGAGGATCAGAAGATGGAGAAAATTGCATGAGAGGACCATAGTTCGTCGTTACTTGACTCATTCCTTGATGTTTCAGCACATATCTTCTGGATACTTCACTAACATGTACGTTCAGCTGCAGAATTATCCTGACAAGTTCTTCAACTTTACAAGGATGTCTATAGGCATCTTCGATGATCTTCTGGAGAGGCTGCAACCCCATCTAATTCACACTGACACCCAGATAAAGATGAGCATGTCACCTGAGGAACGTCTCCTGGTGACACTCAGGTAGATAATTATGTAAAAGTCAGATGTATTTATTTAAAAAAAAAAATGTTTATTAAAAAAAAAAAAAATTCATGAATTTTGTATCCTTTGGGTATACATTTTTTTCATTTTTTTTTTTTTTTTTTTAGTAAATGGTCATGTTTTTCCCACAACAATTTTTAAATGTATTTTTTTTTTTACATTTCTAGTTCTTTTTTCATATTTTTTCAGTTTTTTTCACATGGTACATTTTTTTATATGGTCAATTTTTTGATGATAATTTATTTTTATTCTAGGTTTATGGCCAAAGAACAAACGCTTGCAAACCTACACCATTACTTTCTCTTGAGTGTGAACACAGTGGCAAAAGAAACCCAGGAAACCTGCTTGGCACTGTGGGAGGAGTTACATAATGCTGTTATGCCTCAGCCAATGGAATAAATGCGGCAAGAGGTGGCTGATGAATTTTGGGAAAAGACTCTCCCAATTGCATAGGAGCCCTGGACGGAAAACAAAGTTGCGTGAAAATGCCACCCAAGTCCTGTGTACACTAATAATTATAAATAAAACTTTTCTATAGTACTCCTGGAATTGTTGATGCTCACCTGCACCTCATATTTGTTGACGTGGGAGCCTACGGAAATCAAGAATCTTCCATGAGTCTGCAATGGTGCGCCCACTATACAAAAGACATCTCGGGATACATGGAAAGAGGCCTCTTCTATGCACAACGGAGCCTAATCTTCCACAATGGTAGCCAACAAAGTTTTTGGACTAGCAGAAAACCTAATGTGGCCCTATGGTGGACATGGACTTAGTTACAGGCAAAAAAATATATTTTGCCTGTATATAACTATAGACTAAGCCATGCCAATGAGCTGCGGAGTGCGCATTTGGAGTATGTACAGCAAAGAGGGGTGTACCCCTTTCTGCCATTCAATTGGTTTCGGAAAATTCTATAAAAGCAGTGCTGGCCTGCTGCATGCTACATAACTTTCTTATTTACTAAGAGAGAGGCTCCACTGAACCTGCACCCCTCAAATCCTGCACAGAATATTCAGTTCATGGATTTGTGCTCCATTTCTCAAGTTATGAACATTAGAAATCAGTTTGCTGATTTTTTTAGTTTCCCCAGATGTTAATTTGGCCTGGCAAGATCAATACAAATATCTAGTTTGATTTCTCCTAAAACCAGGTACCTTTGAATGTTCTCAGTGCTTCATCAAATAAAATATTGTTTTCATTGAATAAAGTTATTCAAATAATCTCTTGCAGCAAGGCTGTTTATTTTTTATCCATGTGAGGTAAAGCGGCCATTCAAATGGACGCATAGCACCACATGCATGAACATGTGTGATGTAGTTTTCATCTGTGTGAGGTAAAGCGGCCATTCAAATGGATGCATTACCTCACATGCATGAACATGCGTGATGCAATGTGTAACTGAAAAAAAAATAGATATATAATATACTGTAATAGAACGTTTTGAAAATACAAAAAGGCCAGAACAATTGGCCAATAATGTTCTATTAACAAAAAATGTAATAAACTTAAAGCTGGCAGTAGGTAGGGTAAGATGGATAAGTCTGCAGTCCCTACGAAAGCTTCCACCAGGGATAGATAGATAGGATAGGATAGATAGATAGATAGATAGATAGATAGATAGATAGATAGATAGATAGATAGATAGATAGATAGATAGATAGATAGATAGATAGATAGATAGATAGATAGATAGATAGATGAGATAGATAGATAGATGAGATAGATAGATGAGATAGATACGATAGATAGATACCTGCTGAGGTCTCACATTCATGCTTTTAGCCTCAGACAAATATGAAACTAGTGTAGTTGTGGTTGGGGGTACTTGCCTCCTCTTCTATATTTTCCTCCACCTCTGCCTCCTTCAACTCCACTTCTGGCTGATGTGGCCAGGTGAATGTTGTTCTAAAAATAATAAACTTACAAAAAAAATTAAAAATGTGAAAAAATTAATTTACAAATTTTAAACATGCAAAAAAAGTTAAAAAAATAAAAAAAGTTTAAAAAAAATTAAAAATTAAAAAAAATCATATTCAGTAAAAATAAAAAAAGTTCTAATCAAAAACAATGATTATTATTAAAAAAAAGTAAAATTAACTACTGGAAACCCCTTCCCCTCCCAAAAAAAAGAAATTAAATATAAATTTATAAATTTACACTCTAGATGACATGGAATCCTTCAGGAAAGAAAGCTCTGATGTCTTAGGGTATGGCTTGTAGGTGCTTAGGACTCCACTCCTTTGTACTTTCATTTCCTTATTATAGTTCCTCTGTAAACAGTTCCAACCCAGATAGCAAGGATACCTTGCCATACATTTGTGGCAGTATTGAATTGTAAGTCTTGTGAACTTGCTGCACATCTTCCCTGGCAAGTTGTACACTTGCAGAGCACTTGAAGCATAAGTTCTAGTTGACACTTTTCCAATTTGTAGAAAATTTGCGTGGCAAGTCTCTAGCAAGAGCAAATTTGCAGTGGTAAGTCTACAGCAAGTCACAGCCAGAGCCCCGCAAGTCTATATGCAAGTTTCCATTTTTGTCAAAAAAAAAATGAAGAAAGCAGCGCAAATCTATAATCCCACAATCTGGTGATAGTGAACCCACTGCTATTAACCTAATACCTCACTGTACATGTGTGAAATACATTCAATCCATTGCATAAAACAATTCATCTATCATACAAAAAATTTTTGGTTTCTATGAAAACAATTAAAGTGCAAATGCTGTTAAAAAAATGCAAAAGAAAAAATGGTGTGCTGACACAGTGAACAAAGTGCATGCATCAAAAATTCATATGTGGTCAAAATATTTGCAGTCCATTTTGCAATTCCAGGAAAAATCCAAGATTATTATTATCACTTTCTTGGATTTTTCCTGGGATTGCAAAATGGACTTCAAATATTTTGAACACATATGAATTTTTGATGCATGCACTTTACTAATGAATAATATTTTCTTGCACTAAGCACTTTTTGTTCACTATGTCAGCAGCACACAGTTTTTTCTTTTGCATATTTTTTTTTAACAGCATTTGCACTTGGTTTGTTTCATAGAAACAAATAATTTTTGTATGATAGATGATTTTATGCAATGACAAAGAGTTTATCATTATACGTGGTTGGTTTGAATGCATTTCATTTAATTTTTCCTGTTGTTTGTCCAAGTGCCTGTTTTTATTGGGTCTATTCACTAATAAGTGAAGAGAGGTGAATTGTCAGAAAAATCTAAGCCAAAGTGGCTGAAGTAGAAAAAGAAAAAATGCTCTCATTGAAATATTTTTAGTTCAGCCTTTTTGGCCTATATTTTACCATTTACATAAAAATGTACCACAGTTCACTGAATAGTGCATTAAGACAAAACCGATCTTTATAAAAACATTTATTAAAATATTTGAATGAAATCAATACATAACACTGGATTACGTCTTAGTTATTTATTTATTTTTTTTTATTATTTGAACATTTTACAAAAAAAACACATTCTCAAAAACAATAAAAATTATACTATTCAGGGGGGCGTGACCGGAAGCCGACCTGTATGAACGTGTGAGCCTTTAGCTCCCTCTCAGCCCACAGTTACAAGGCCTAAATAGGGGACTTTACTTCACCTGCTTATGGGTGGTTCAAGGAGAACCCGATCCACTAAAGCTCGGGGTTCATCCCAGCAGCGGAACATCGGCGACACTCAGGGGTTACTTTACATCCCCGCCTCCTCCACCTCCTCCATGCGGACTCAGTCACCGGGACGCCAGGCTCTGACTCATCTACAGAGCTCCCCAGTGCTGGACTGGATGTCGCCCGGTCCGCAGACCGCATCGAAGGGCACAGTGAGTCTCTACCCCCACTCTGCCTCCCAGGAGGCGCTGCTCCAGGGAACATAGCCTGCTCCACTATGCACAGATGCCTTTCCACGGCTGCTGTGGATGGCCTCGGATCCAGGCATGTCAGCAGCGGCCCCTGGCTCCCCCACCTCCTCAGAAGAATCAGAGGATTTCCCCCCCCCCCGCCAGCCCCTCTATACACACAGGACACAGAGCTTACTCCAGCAGGCCTTCAGAGGCAACATACGCCGCAGCAAGCTTACTACCAGGCCCCAGCCCCCCTAAAGAACAAAGGCAATCTCGCTCCGGGGGCTCTGACTTAGTAGGGACCGTGCTGCTACATATGCCCAGGCTGTTAGCCCCCTGCTTTCTACGGTCGCAGAGGAATCACAGAGGCGACCTTCTTTACAGCCACAGCCCTCAGTGGAGAACAGCACATGGGGCCTTCAACCACGGTCTGCAGCCCAGGCCCAAACCGAGGCTTTCATGCAACATCAGCAAACGCCTGCATTTCAATATGCCCCTCGCCAGCTGACACCGGACCCCCACAACCAGCCACCTCCCTCATGGCAAGATTATCTTCAAGCTATCCCGACCAAGGAGGATTTTAGGCAATTGATCGAAGATGTTAAATCTACCTGCCGAGCTGAAATTCAAGTACTACAAGCTAGCTGATAGGGTGGAGATGGCGGAGGAATAAATACAGGAAACCAAACTAGCAGTGCATCGTACCCAACTGCAACGTTTGAACCATCGCATGCTGTTGAGGGATATGCAGCACAATGTAGAGGATCTGGACAATAGGGGGTGCAGGAACAACAACCGAGTCAGGGGCCTACCTGAATCAGAGGGCCCAGAGGACTTACACACCATCCTGCAAACCCTATTTAATGACCTCCTGGGAGATCCCCCAAATAAACCCATAGAAATGGACAGGGCTCATCGTGTGTTGTGTCTTAAGGGACCGGTCTCTAAACCACGCAATGTCATATGTAAAGTCAACTCGTATTAGCTAAAAGAGGATATCATGCGAAAAGCTCGATCCATTCAGAAAGTAGTCTTCGCTAATACACAAATCCAGCTTTACCCAGATCTATCATGGATCACCTTGCAGAAACGCAGGCTCCTGCAACCCCTTCTCCTCTTGCTACAGGAAAAAGATATTATTTACTGATGGGGCTTCCCCTTCAGTCTAACAGCACGGAGAGATGGACAGTCAGCTGTTCTGCGTTACCCCAAAGACTTGGAGGCCTTTTGTGATACCTTGGGGCTCCCTGTCCCCCGGCTCCAGGACTGGGACTTGCTGGCTACCCCACCCCCTCCGCCCTCAGTCTGGCAGAGGGTCCCTCCAACTAAGCACTCTCGGGGTCAAGGCTCCCCCCATAAGACTGCCAAACCTAAAAAGGACTGCAGAAACCAAGTTCTTAATACTTGACTCTCTCAGCCATAAAAAGCACATCATTCAGGCTGACCTCTTTGGCCCACCCCTTAACATATGTTCCATACCCCCTTAGGCCCCCCACTGTTATTTTCTCTGCAAAGCATATTGGGCGCTTCTGATTGAAGATTTGAGAGTGGTTGTTCTTCTGCTCACCGGACCCCCTTGTGGTTTACCCCCTAGAGTTCCTTTACAGTTCTATTGTTTTTAGAGTATCATTCCTTTATTCCTTTACGTCCTCCCGGCCTGTTGTTTTCACTTCTAGCCGGTCGGACCTACTGGAACTTAGTTAATCCTGTGTTTTGCAAGATATGCAGAATTCATATGCAATGTCTATTATGCATATTGTGCACAATATTAACCTGTCTTTTTCTTATCTCTCTGCCTCTACTTTCCCTTTCTTTACCCTTCCTCCGGCTCGACTCAGGACCCTGACAATCATCCACATAGCCCCTCGGCTCTCGGCATCCTCCCTACCTTGGCACCATGGCACTCCAGCGTCTGGATCAGTATCTTTTTCTTTGCACATGGCCATCACTATGGCTAAGGTAATGTCATTGAACGTCCACGGGTTAAACTCCAACAGGAAGAGACATCTGGCGCTTACTGAGTTTAGGCATTCTGGGGCAGACATTATCATGATTCAGGAGACTCACTTTAACAAGGGGGGGACTCCTTCGCGTTCGCCTCCAGACGTTACCCTCAAATCTATCAGGCATTTAACCCCCGTAAATGAGCAGGAGTGGCTATCCTCTTCAAGCGGGGTTCACCCTTTCAATGCTCTGAATCCTATATTGACCCCAGGGGACACTACATTATACTACGCGGACAGTGGCAGACTCAGATGGTCACCCTATGCACCCTCTATGCCCCAAACACCCATCAGATTAACTTCCTCACTAAGGTGTTCGAACGCCTCTTTCGAACGCCCAATGAATTCCTGATAGTTGGAGGGGACTTTAATTTGTCCCACTAATCGGTATATGATGGCCACGCGGTAAACCCCCGAAACTCACAGATCAGGACCTCTAGAGAATCAAAACTTTTTCGACAGATCACTAGACGGTATGCCCTGTTTGACTCCTGGCGGGCTCTCCATCCCGGGAAAAGACAGTACACATTCTACTCTGCGCCCCATCGCATGCACTCTCGTATTGACTATCTTTTTGTTAACAATGCCACTCTATGGGTTACCGACGATGCGCGGATCCATTTCGATCTCCTGGTCGGACCATGCCCCCATTTTCATGACGTTGAACTTAGGCACCCCAAACTGTAGGCCATTGGCAACTTAACACATTTCTCCTACAACACCCTCCTTCTAAGATGGAGCTAGACACAACATTGCAGCATTACTTCCTCGAGACTACAACTCCTGAGGTTTCCCCCTCCGTTCTTTGGGAGGCTCATAAGGCAGTCCTTCAAGGCCGGTGCATAGCGCTTGCCTCGGCCATGAAGAAAGATGCGATGGCTGCTAAGCTGCGGGTCGAAGGGGAGCTTAGGGCCTTGGAGCAGAATTTACCGGTCTCTCCATCAATACCCCTTCTTAAAAAAATTGTCTGCTTACGCATGACTCTCAAGGACCTAGCTATTGGCCGGGTGGAAAAAGCTTTACGGAGATTGAAGCAAATCTATTATGATAAGGGTAACAAGGCCCACTCCCTCTTGGCCCGCAAACTGACTGAACGCTCAAACGTAACCACATCTCATCAAATTAAAAACAAAGAGGGCTGCCTGATCTCCCATCCCCATGATATAGCTCAAACCTTTGCGGAATTTTATACCACACTATATAATAGCCCCGAGATTCCTCATGGCGCTCCTTCCCCTGAACTGACTGATCGACTGACCCATTATCTGGAACGTAGCGGGATTCCCCGACTCCAGGCCTCAGACCTTCTTTCCCTTAATGCAAATATATCTGAGGAGGAAATTACCTTTACCATCAAGTCCTTGCCCACCCGTAAATCCCCAGGCCCTGACGGACTTCCCTATGAATACTACAAATCCTTTCTCCCTATTCTTCTGCCACATATGTGTAAACTTTTTAATGCTTTCCTCCAACAAACACCTATAACCTCTGACATGCAGAGGTCCTTTCTCACATTAATCCCAAAACCTGATAAAGACCCTGCCCTTTGTGCTGGTTATAGGCCAATCGCACTCCTAAATTCTGACCTAAAAATTTTTACAAAGCTCCTATCTACACGCCTGAATGCGATATTGCCATCCCTGATACATAAAGTTCAGATGGGCTTTGTCCCCCTCCGCCAAGCGGGGGATAACACGAGACGGGTCATCGATTTGATAGATGTGGCGAACAGGGAAGGCCAGGCGTCCTTAGTCTTGGGACTGGACACAGAAAAGGCATTTAATCGCCTTGGCTGGTCTTTCCTGTTCGCCACATTAAGACATATGGGCTTTCGGGGAGCCTTTTTGCGGGCCATTCAACATTTCTATACTAACCCCACGTCCCAGGTTAAGACCCCTTTTGCTCTGTCTCCCACTTTCTCGATAGCGAATGGAACCCATCAGGGATTCCAGCTCTCTCCTTTATTGTTTGCATTGTGTGTTGAGCCCCTGGGGGTGTGCATTCGCGGAAACCCAAACATTCGGGGTGTTTTGGTCCGAGGGAGGGAGTTTAAATTAGCATTGTTCGCGGACGATGTCATTCTTACCCTCACTCAACCTAGGATATCACTGCCCAATTTACACGCCAAACTGGATACCTACAAATCCCTTTCCGGATACAAAATTAAAGCAACCAAATCAGAAGCACTCCCACTTAAGATCTTAAGCACTTAACATCTCGACTGCAGAAGTACAACATCTCCAGCAGTGCTTTCCATATCACTGGAAGACCTTAGCCCTGAAATACTTAGGGGTCCAAATTTTGCCATCCTATACATCTCTATTTCAAGCAAATTTCCCTCCCCTCTTCCGCCAAATAAGGGATCTCTTACAAAAATGGAAAACCTACCATATTTCCCTTTTGGGCAGGGTGGCGTCTGTAAAGATGACCATTCCAGTCCCTTATGGACAACTGCGGAAACTTCAGGCAGACCTAGTGCGCTTTGTCTGGAACTACAAGAGACACAGGATACCACGCTCAGTGCTAGTGGCATCCCGAACGGATGGGGGGTTGGCATTTCCCAAATTGGTGAAGTATTACCAAGCATCTCAACTGAGGGCCATCACCTCCTTGTTCCCCCAAAGGGCAAATAATAAATGGATGGAAATTGAGAAGATTTGGCTAGCTCCCATACACCCAAATAGCCTGCTCTGGAGTGCGAACGCGAGGGTGGACCCGGAGAGACTCCTGGGATCAATGACCCTACTTAGACCACTCTGGCGTAGACTTTCTCATGCCCATGGGCTCAGCTCAGAGAGGTCACTCCTCACATCCTTTCTTTATAACCCCGACTTGCCTGCTGGCCTTACCCCCCAAATGTCTCTGCCTTGGGCGACACGGAACCTTTTTCATATGGGCCACCTGGTGGACCCCAGGTCGCGTAGAATGCTATCGTTTACCCAATTGCAGGCAAAACATGACTTGCCTCGCCAGGTGTTTTATGGGTATCTGCAGATACGTCACTACGCCCAGTCTATTGCCCCGAATCTCCAATTTTCAGCGCCATCCCCTTTCGAGAGCATAATCCTAGAAGGAACGGCACGCTACCGGCTGCTTAATTCGCACTCCATTACCATCCAAGGTAAGCACGCGTATATGCTTCGCTGGGAGGAAGTACTGGGGGAAGTAATCCCAGAGGCGACATGGCAGACGATCTGGTCTCAGGCAGCAAAAAGCTCCTACTGCACCCTTTATAAGGAGAACTCATATAAAATTCTCTATTCGAGACACCGGATGTGCTTCATGCTGTATATCCCTCCTGCTCGGATAGGTGCTGGCGCTGTGGGGGAGATAGGGGCACCCTCTACCACATATATTGGAGCTGCCCCAAGATTGTCCCTTTTTGGACAGAGACACAGCTCCTGCTACCCTGCCTTTTGGGAGTGCAGGTCCCCCTGACCCCAAAACTATTTTCACTAGGGGTGTCTCCTTTACGGATTCCTAAATCCTCTAAAACACTGCTAAGACATATTCTAACAGCTGCTCGATGCCTGGTTGCCCTCCACTGGAAAAGACACCCCCCCCCCTCCAGGAAGACCTGTACGCTAGAATAAAAGATGTAGAACTTATGGAAAAGATGACAGCTAGATTACAAGATAGGCTGGAATTGCACAATAAGGCCTGGGAGGAGTGGCACCGCCGTGAGGATCCGCCTTGAGCCGAGGGTCGAGTCTCCATCCCTACCCCCTATACCCTCCCTTCCCACCCTTCCCTTAGTCTTACCTCTCTTTGTACTTTCTAACCTGTTTTTCTCATTTCTTCTTACTCTTTTCTCCGTTTTCCTCTGACTATGTAATAGCATGCGGCAGAAGTAGTTTGAGAATTGACGTTTTAAGTAGTAGACCAGATAGGACTATGCGTCACTCACAGTGCTATGTATGGATAAAATGTATGCAGAGGCTAAATTGTTGCTCTTATGTTGAATATTGTACATTACAATGCACAGGTTATGTTCATCTGCTGCTTGATACATTTAATATAATAAAAATGTTATTTGAAAAAAAAAAAAAAAATTATACAATTAAAAAAAAAAAAAAACACAAAACAAAAATTGCAGTAATATGCGATAGTATGTGAAACAGTGATGAAGTGCACTAATTCAAGAAGCTAAGCAGCAAACATAGACA
Organism: Aquarana catesbeiana; assembly: GCF_042186555.1. Lineage (NCBI taxonomy): Eukaryota > Metazoa > Chordata > Amphibia > Anura > Ranidae > Aquarana > Aquarana catesbeiana. The sequence goes on from NC_133336.1 coordinate 115,857,515, forward strand.
GATACAAATGCCTATCCGTAATTACAAAGAAAAAAAAAAAACACAAAACAAAAATTGCAGTAATATGTGATACAATTGTTCCCACCATCCAGGCATCCACCAGGAGTGTGCCCTAGCAGCTCACATTAAACAAAGACCACAACAGGTCTAGTGGCGCTTTGGTATACAAATCCTTAATGGCAGCTCACGTTCCACTCTCCTCTCCTCTCCTCTCCTCTTCTCGCCTGCGTCGAAATCCACATCTGGTCTGAAAAGGCTCTAATATATAGATCCTTTATGGAAAATCACATTCCACTCCATTCTCCTCTCCTAAAAGCGCCACTAGACCTGTTGTGGTCTTTGTTTAAGGTGAGCTGCTAGCATATAAACAAGGAAAAATAAAACATTCCAAATTGTGCTCCACCAATGGGATATTAGTGTTAGTCACTCCTTGATTTCTACCTCTCTGAACTCCATATCAGATCTCATGGATGCCACTCACCTCTCTGCACACCATGCCCCAGCACCAATTAAAAAAAAACGTTACACACAGCAGGGAGCACTGAGGAAAGTTCAGCCACAGTGAGCCCTTTGGTGGGATGACTATTGCACAACATAACTAAACCAGAACTTGCAGCAGACTTGATGAATGTTTTCAAATAAAGTTGATCTGGAGTCATGCAATGCAGACTTGCTGCAATTGTGCAACAAACTTGTGAAGCCTGGCAAGTCTAGCAAGAGCTTAGCAAGTCATTTTCAAACTTGCAGCTCAATTACTTTCTGTCTGGGAAAGGGACTTCAAGTGGGTCTGGAGGATTTGGACTGAGAAAAAAAAATGCAAAGCGGTACATACGCATACATACAGCTTATACATTTATGATGCTTCTTCTGCCTGCGTGGAACAGCCTACCAATCCTCTGTCAGGCTGTGACCAATCTTATCTCATATATTTCACTTTAAAATACAGTCTGCATATTTAGGATGGGACTTGTCCCTAATTTTCTGGATGCATTTGGGTGACTGCAGTTAGCTGAGACATCACATCTTTAGCCATGGTGTCTTTCTCTCTCTGTAGCCATGTGGACTCCAGGGCGGGTGGGTCAGGGTCACAAGGGACTTCCTGTTTACACAGGATTCCCTGGATTGTCACCATCAACAACTATCCAGTAAACTTCAAAAACACACCTAAACATAAACACAACGAAACACGTTTAGACACATTTAGCTGTGTTTAGGCATGTTTGACTTTTGTTATGCTGGAAAGTTCCTCCCCTGAACGTGGGTTTGATGCATTCATTTAGGACTCTAAATGTTCCTGCCTATAAACTCCTCTAAAAGACTATGGGGTTGATTTCCTAAAACTGGAAAGTGCAAAATCTGGTGCAGCCGTGCATGGTAGCCAATTAGCTTCTAACTTCAGCTTCAATTAAGCTTTGACAAAATAAACCTCATAGCTGAATGGTTTCTATTCAGAGCTGCACCAGATTTTGCACTCTCCGGTTTTTATAAATGAACCCCAATGTGTGCATGGACACATAGGATAACATAGAGGAGGGCTCACGAGCTTTAGGAAAAATTGCCAAAAGCCTGAAAAACGTCAGGTTACAAGCTGCAGTGTGAATGAGCCCTAAAGCTAAAATAAACAATGTGATATTATAACTGTTCTGAGAGAACTGGATGCTTAACATCAACAATGGCCTAAAAAAATCTATAACAAGAGTTTTGTATAGTGTATTTATATGGTGTACAATACAAGGGTCTTTGGTAGAGCAACCTCTCTTTCTCAATGTGAATGTTTTTCTAATGGGTATTTTTAAATTTACGGATGTGGTACCAGGGTGGTTTCCCCTTTTAAAAATTTTGCTTTAATCAAACATACCAATGTTGTTTTCTGCAGTGTTTTCATTTACATTCTGCCTGCCAGCACATGTGCAAATTGTGCTTATGTCAGCTCTCAGCCAATCTTTCAAGCCCACAAATGGTATCATAGCTGATCATGTGTGCAGCTCCATGGCAACTACAAATCTAAATAGAGGCTAAGATGATACCATGCTTAATCATTGCTTGGTCCTTTCTTTATTAGTTTTGTTTTAATGCATAACACAAAAAAAAACTATGGTTGTAAAAAGTGGTATTAAAAGTGGTCTTAAATTACAGTGCCTTGATAAAGTATTCATACTCCTTGGAATTTTCCACATTTTGTCATGTTACAACCAAAAATGTAAATGTATTTTATTGGGATTTTATGTGATAGACCAACACAAAGTGGCACATAATTGTGAAGTGGTAGGAAAATGATAAATGGTTTTCAAAATGTTTTACAAATAAATATGTGAAAAGAGTGGCGTGCATTTGTATTCAGCCCCCTTTACTCTGATACACCTAACTAAAATCTAGTGGAACCAATTGCCTTCAGAAGTCACCTAATTAGTAAATAGAGTCCACCTGTGTGTAATTTAATCTCAGTATAAATACAGCTGTTCTGTGAAGCCCTTGGAGGTTTGTTAGAGAACCCTAGTGAACAAACAGCATCATGAAGGCCAAGGAACACACCAGACAGGTCAGGATACATTTGTGGAGAAGTTTAAAACAGGGTTAGGTTATACAAAAATATCCCAAGCTTTGAACATTTCATGGAGCATTGTTCAATTCATCATCCGAAAATGGAAAGAGTATGAATCAACTGCAAACCTAAAAAACATGGCCATCCACCTAATCGGACAGGCTGGGCAAAGAGAGCATTTATCAGAGAAGCAGCCAAGGGGCCCATGGTAACTCTGGAGGAGCAGCAGAGATCCACGGCTCAGGTGGGAGAATCTGTCCAGAGGACAGCTATTGGTTGTGCACTCCACAAATCTGGCCTTTATGGATGAGTGGCAAGAAGAAAGCCATCGTTGAAAGAAAGCCATAAGAAGTCTCATTTGCAGTTTGCGAGAAGCCATGTAGGGGACACAGCAAACATGTGGAAGAAGGTACTCTGGTCAGAAGAGACCAAAATTTAATTCTTCGGCCTTAAAGCAATGTACTATGTGTGGTAGAAAATTAACATTGCACATCACCCTCAACACACCATCCCCACCACGAAACATAGTTGTGGGAGCATCATGTTGTGGGAATGCTTTTCTTCAGCAGGGACAAGGAAGCTGGTCAGAGTTGATGGGAAGATGGATGGGGCCAAATACAGGGTAATCTTAGAAGAAAACCAGTTAAAGTCTGCAAAAGACTTGAGACTGGGGTGGAGGTTCACCTTCCAGCAGGACAATGACCCTAAACATACAGCCAGAACTACAATGGAATGGTTTAGATCAAAGCATATTCATGTGTTAGAATGGCCCAGTCAAAGTCCAGACCTAAATCCAATTGAGAATCTGTGGCAAGACTTGAAAATTGCTGTTCAGAGACGTTCTTGAGCTTGAGCTATTTTGAAAATAAGAATGGGCAAAAATGTCACTCTCTACATGTGCAAAGCTGGTAGAGTCATCCCCCAAAAACTTGCAGCTGTAATTGCAGCAAAAGATGGTTCTACAAAGTATTGACTCGGGGGGGCTGAATACAAATGCACGCCACACTTTTCACTTTGTTATTTGTAAAATATTTTGAAAACCATTTATCATTTTCCTTCCACTTCACAATTATATGCCATTGATTATATATGATTGGTCTATCACATAAAATCCCAGTTAAATACGTTTAAGTTTTGGGTTGTAACATGACAAAATGTTGAAAATTTCAAGGGGTATGAAACAGACACTGTATATTTGCTTTTTAATACCTAAAAAAACATTCTCAAATCAAATTGCAAAATGTTTTTATTTTCAGTACACTAAAAAAAAGTTTGGATAGATAGATAGATAGATAGATAGATAGATAGATAGATAGATAGATAGATAGATAGATAGATAGATAGATAGATAGATAGATAGATAGATAGATAGATAGATAGATAGATAGATAGATAGATAGATAGATAGATAGATAGATAGATAGATAGATAGACTGGAAAAATGTCAATTCAAGTTATTGTTAGCTGCCATTAAAGAATATTTCATAAAATTGAATGGAAAACAAATACACAGGTCCAGTTTCTTTTGGACACATTAAGACAGTTGAATTTTACTGTAAATTCCCCTCTAGCAGTGAGCAGTTTAATGGTCTGCAGCTATTGATTTTCTACTAGAATATCCTGGACTATAGATCATGGAACACGTGTACCTCTGACCTTTATTGTGTATTAAATAAACAACAGATGGTAACAAGTCGCCAAGTGAAGGTATTCAAGCTGTCTGCAACGCCTGATCCTTTTTTTTTCCTTTAATTTCCTTGTGATAGGCTAAATTATTTTGTAATAAACTATTCAGTACAATTCTGCTGCATTTTCAGTACCATAGAGCTCATGTTAACCATTTATACCTTACAGTCCTGACGAAGATCTGTGTGTCCAGATATGTCCATAAGTCCCTTACCACTGATATTTACACACACAGGATAAAAACATTCCTCCAACACAATTTTTAATACATTATTTTACAGCATTATACTTTTTCAAAGATTTCTCTTGTAACTGGCAGGTGCATAAAATCTCTGGTCGGAAGATTGTAAGATCAAAAGTATCATGTTACAATGCATCAATGGAAGATTTATAAAGGCAGATCTAGACATTTTTTCTTTCTTTTTTTCTGATCCTGTATCAAATGTGATCCCACACATACTACTGTAGCATGAGTCAAATAGATTGAGAATTTTATTATTACGTCGCCTGTATGTGGCTAGTTTTGAATTAAATCTGTTGAATTGTCCACATGCAGGTTGCTTTATTAATTTTTAAAGCCTAAGTTTAGTCATCAATGGAAAAATCAGGACAAGGGACATTACCTAAAGTCGGTAAAATGTGTCCCTTGTGCTGTTATCTCCTCTATTAGCTAAAATTCTCATCAATCATTCCCCCGCTCTACCCTAGCCACCATATTCTTCTTGTGTAGTGGGGGTTAATAGGGCAGACAGAGATGTGACAGGCACCGATCGAGATGACTATGCCCACCAATTCTGCCCCCTTCTCTATTTATAGAAGCCATACTATAGCTTCTATCATGCACTCACCTGTCCTATATTTAGAAATCGCTTTCCATTTATAGAAATAAAAGTACAGCCTCCATCAATGGAAGAGAGGTTCAGATAAAGTGGACATGGGTGTGATATTTTTGATGAGGTTTGAGTGTATAATATAACATTAAAAGCACAGTGCACAAAATAAGTATATGTAAAATAGAGAATGTACAGTATGCCACACAAAGTATAACAGTGCAGGAAAGTAAATTTACAGCACAGCATACAAAATGAAGTAGTATGGAATGCAAAATGTACAAAAAGTCTTAAAGAATAAGTCAATGCAAAATAGAGGACATACGGCATGACATACAGAATGGAGTAGTGCAGAATATGGACCATACAGGATGGCATCTGAAAGGAGGCACTGGGCAATAGAGAGCATACAGCATGGTATACGGAAAGAGGCAATGAGCCATAGGGGAACATACAGCATGGTATATGGAAAGAGGCGCTGTGGGATAGCAAAACTTCAGCATGGTATATGGAATAGGACATGTACAACATAGTATAAAGATTTAGGTAATGCAGAAAACAAATGTACAGCATGGATGGCATATGTAATAAGGTGGTGCAAAATATAAACTTTTACGTTGTATTACACTAGCTCAAATGCGTAAAGATATAAAGTCCACTAATTGCACAAGCCATTTCATTTTCATATAACTCCATCACCTATAAATTATAAAATAATTTTATATCTGTAATTTCTTAGTATTACTACAGTCAGTATGTTTACTATAAGATATCCGCCAACCAATTACTTTTCTTCTTATTACTAAGGATGTGCAGCTTGACTTTAGGAAATAAGATGAAAAATAGCCTAGGTGCATTTGGATGAAACTAATGCCCCGTACACACGGTCAGACTTTGTTCGGACATTCCGACAACAAAATCCTAGGATTTTTTCAGACGGATGTTGGCTCAAACTTGTCTTGCATACACACGGTCACACAAAGTTGTCGGAAAATCCGATCGTTCTAAACGCGGTGACGTAAAACACGTACCTCGGGACTATAAACGGGGCAGTGGCCAATAGCTTTCATCCCTTTATTTATTCTGAGCATGCGTGGCACTTTGTCCGTCGGATTTGTGTACACACGATCGGAATTTCCGACAACGGATTTTGTTGTCGGAAAATTTTATATCCTGCTCTCAAACTTTGTGTGTCGGAAAATCCGATGGAAAATGTGTGATGGAGCCTACACACGGTCGGAATTTCCGACAACAAGGTCCTATCACACATTTTCAGTCGGAAAATCCGACCGTGTGTACGGGGCATAACAGACACCATGGTCAAATTACTGAAGCAGTGCATTGAGATAGAATGATAAGGCAGAAGAAAACAATACAAGGGGATGGATGGCCTGGGTGAAAAACAGCATTTGACAGATCACCCAAACACACATAGTTGAGCTGTTACCCTGTTCTGCTGGACTCCATTCAGACCTTAATCAGAACAGAACCTGCTCATAATTTACCTGACAACTCATGTGATTGCTGCTGTCCTTTGTAAACATGGAAGCCAACAGAGGAAGCCTTCCACTACATGCTTCCTCTGCCGTATTCTGCAATGGATGTCATCTGCCAGAGCTATATAGAAAGTACTGCTAGTCAGGTTGAAAAAAGACACAAGTCCATTTTCTAGTTAAACCAAAAGAAGAAAAATAAAATAGAGTCCTATACCCACAGCTGACCCAGAGGTAGACAAAAAAAAAATTAAAAATCATGGTCCCCCAGAAGGCAATCAGATATTCCCTAGATCAATAATCCCTGGTATTATTACATATAAATGTTAATAACTGGTTATGTTTTGTTCATTTTGGAATGCATCCACTTAGTTTAAAAAAAAATATTTACTGAGATGGCCAGAACCAGTTCTTGAGGAAGACTCTCCCAAATTTTCACAGCTCTTACTGTGAAGAAGTATTTCCATATTTGGAAGTTAAATCTCTTTTCTTCCAGATGTAAGGACAGTCCCCCTTGTCTTTTGTGATGACCTTAAAGTGAATGACTCTACACAAAGTTTACTATAGGGACCACCTCTGCATTTATACATGGTGATCATATTCACCCTTCTCCATAACACCTCCTATCAACAGAGAATAAATTTAGTCCAGCTAAGTTTTCCTCATTTTTCAATTTGGTTGCCCTTCTCTGCACTTTCTCCGGTTCCCCAACATCCTTTTGGTTAGCCAGTGCCCAAAATTGAACTGCATATTCCAGAGGAGGTCCTACCAATGATTTGTACAGTGGCAAAATATGTTGCTCTTTTCTAGAGTCTCTCTCCCTCTAGAGTCTATACCTCCTTTAATACAAGAAAGTATATTGCTTGCTTTAGAAACTGCAGCATGTTACTGTTAAGTCTGTAATCTATCACAACACCCGGATCCTCCTAGAAGATATGAAGCATGCAAGTTTTCATTCCCCAAGTGCATACAGTAAATTTACCTTTATTAACATCAAATCTCATCTGCAAAACTTGTGGAAAACTTCTTCTGTTGGATTCTAAGTTTACAAATGACAGTGGTGATCAGGTTAGCTGTCAAATTTTGTTTGACTCCAATGTTGATGGTGGTCTGGTTCGGGTCACACGGCCCAGTGTAACTGCTCAATGCTTTTCATCCCTGGGGCTCCAACCAAGCCCCAATGAAGTGAACAAGCCACAGGAGGAAACAGACACATAAACCTCCTGGCTGACCAGCATGTACAGATACAATAACCAACCAGACAAAAGTATCTTGTTTCTGGGGATCCTGCCCTGCATTCTACTTTGGGTGGTACAACGCTTTTCTAAATTGCATATATGAAGCTAGATAGGTAGCTGTACAGATGGGTTACTGCTATGTTTTTGGGCTATCCTTTTCCCATTAATACCTCAGCAATAAAACCACAAAACCTGTCAAAGTGACCTGTCACACTAGTGTTTGACACACTAGACACCAAGGATCCAGCTTTGTGAGTAGAATGTAGACATGTGCATTCGTTTTCGTCCAAATGCATTTTCGTTCGAATTTTGGGTATATTCGTTGCCGTTTTAACAAACGATAACGAATGTGCAGAATCCGAAAACTGAAAGATCCGACCTAAACAAATGCTTTATTTTAGTTTTAATTGCGACAACAGTTCGATATAGATAGGAGAATCGACATGATGCTGACAATAGCGATCTGTGTCCATTGAACCTGTGGTCGAATGTGCGTAACCTTAGCTCTATTAGTCCAAGATTATTCTACATAGAGAGAAAAGATTCGACATAGAGAGAAAACATTCGACATTATAGAGACAATAGCAAAAAAGGTTGAATGTGCCTAACCTAACTCTATTAATCCAAGATTATTCGACATAGAGAGAAAAGATTCGACATGAAGATTCGACAAAGCAATCGCTGCGAGCGAACATTTATGGTCAAATGCTCCGCCCATAGGCTATAGAAGAATTCTAATGTTGGTTGACTAGTAATAATAATTAATAAATATAATTATTACTAGTGTCATACAACATTAGAATTCTACTATAGCTTGTAGGCGGAATATTCGACCGGAAATGTACTACTGCGGCGTCGTACAGTTTAGCTGCTCCGTCGAATCTTCTTAGAACATTTGACTGACACCATAAGGCTTCAATGACAGATTTGACTTTAATTATTTCGGATTTTCGTACGAATGCATTTTTTTACGAAACAAAATAAATAAAAACAAATTTCGGGAGTAACTAAATAAATGTATTTTTCGGACAAAAACGAAATTCTGAAACAAAATATTTCAGTGTGCACATGTCTAGTAGAATGCGCCTGGGAGCTTAACTTGAGTAAGCAGACTTGGGTATTTGGAATGTGTACCTGTTAGGGCACTCGGGGGTCATCCCGTATGACCCTGGGGGTAATAAACACTGAATATTGTTTGAATGTCAGACAACCAAAACAAGCTACAAAGGGAAGTTATGAGAGCATATAAGCAAACAATACAATTTCATTTTATATATATATATATATATATATATATATATATATATATATATATACTGTGTATAGGGGAAAGAGATAGAATTCTAAAAATATTATAAAATATTCTTCTAATATCTGTATAGCTTACAGCTCTTCTAATTTAGCTCTAACACCTGACTTGCTATGAAATTTTACATTGTTTCATGTATTTAGGAAAATGTAAGCAATGTTAAGAAGGCCTAACATCGTGAAAACACCTCACATGATTGATATTTTCTGCTTGCGTCTGCATCTTTCAGAGTAATGTGCTAATCCAGGTTAATATTTTTGATGCACATCAGTATCTGGGGATACAGATGTAACCTCTAGACCTGAGGTGTTTTTTTGGCGCCTACTCTCTATTTATGCTTCAGTAAGTTCCAATAAAAGTTTCAGTCTGATAATATAAAGGGAACTGTGCTGAACTGTGCTTATCTAAGGCAAAGGATGTTGAATTTGTATAAACACTTTGTAAAATATGGATATTTATATAGATATATAATAAAAGCAGAAAATTAACAAAGCTTTTAGAAACAGAAGCGTCAATAATGTATTTTTCTCAATCGATAAAATGAGTAAAAAAAGTAAATGAACAGAAGAGAAATCCAAATCAAACCAAATTTTTGATGTGATCATCCTTTACCTTCAAAACAGCATCAATTCTTCCAGGTACACTTGCACACAGTTTTTGAAGGAGCTCGGTAAGTAGTTGTTCCAAGCATCTTGTAGAGCTAACTACAGATCTTCTGTGAATGTAGGTTGCCTCAAATCCTTCTGTCTCTTCATGTAATCCCAGACAGACTCAATAATGTTGAGATCAGAGCTCTGTGGGGGCCAAACCATCACTTCCAAGACTCTGTGTTCTTCTTTACTCTGATGATCCTGGCTCTATCTTTGGGGTCGTTGTCCTGCTGCAGAATAAATTTGAGGCCAATCTCATGCCTCCCTGACCCCATTGATTCTGACCAAATCTTCAACTCCATTTGCAGAAATGCAAATGCAAACTTGCAAGGAACCTCCACTATGCTTCACTGTTGCCTGCAGACACTCATTATTGTATCTCTCTGCAGCCCTTTGCAAACAAAACTGCCGCCTGTTGCAGCCAAATATTTCAAATTTTGATCATCAGTCCAGAGCACCTGCTGCTATTTTTCTGCACCCCATTTCCTGTTTTCGTGCATAGTTGAGACGCTTAGCCTGGTTTTCACGTCAGAGGTATGACTTTTTGGCCGCAATTCTTCTATGAAGACCACTTCTGACCAAACTTCTCCAGACAGTAGACCGGTGTACCCGGGTCCAACTGGTTTCCGGCAGTTCTGTGCAGATGACATTGCTGGACATCTTCCGATGTTGAAGAGAAATAAGCATGATGTATCTTTCATCTGCTGCATTAAGTTTCCTTGTCCAACTACTGTGTTTACAGTCATCAATGCTGCCCATTTCTTTGTGCTTCTTTAAAAGCAATTGAACAGCACTTCTTTAAACCCCCAGTTTGCTTTGAAATCTTTGCCGGGGCGAGACCTTGCTGATACAGTATAACTACCTAATTTGCTCAGTCTTGCCATGGTGTATGACCTGTGACCTGTATCTTCCACAACCTCACCTTAGTAGCAGAGTTTAGCTGTTCCTCACCCAGTTTTAAACCTCCTATACAGCTGTTTCTGTTTCAGATAATGACTGTGTTTCAGCCCAAAATTGATGATTATTATCACCTGCTTGGTAAAATTGGATAATCGTACACTTGACTCTAATCCTACAAAATCCCTGACTTTGTGCAAGTGTACAAAGTGTGCAAGTGTAAGAATGAATGCTGGTTGCTGGTTTGACCCCAAAGGGTAGTCACACTAAATATTGATTTGATTTAGATTTTCTTCTGTTCGATTATTTTGCATTTTGTAAATTGATAAAAATAAACAATAATAATAGATATTTTTGAAAGCATTCTTACTTTACAGAATTTCTTCACACCTGCCTAAAATGCTTGCACGGTACTGTATATAAGGGATTTTGTGTCAATCAGTATTTTCATCTAGGCATGTTGAAAAAAAAATCTAGGCATGTTGAGGGATTCCAGACGAAACTGGACCTGGAGTCCAGAGGCTACCTAGAGACTTGGAAGGAATTAAAGTGTTACTAAACCCAGGACTCTGCATTTACTATATCTGGTCTCCCACAGTACACAGAACATGGAAATGCAATTATTTTAGTAAATATAAACTGCTAAATACATTTTTCTCATCAGCAGTATATAGCAGTTGTGTGACTTCTATCAGTGTCTGGCTTAATTTGTAGAAGGAGTTTTCATTCTCCTATGACTGTCCTATGAGGCTGTTGGACCCCTGACCCTCTGTCTGTACAGTGCTGATTGGTTCTGTGCTGATCTCATGCACCCTCCCAAGGAAAAAAAACTCTCTAGCAATAAACACCAAACTGAACATGAGCAGAGTGACCTAAAAGGCTCTTTCTTATCAGGAGATGGATTGGGGACAATGGAAGTAGGGGAGGATAAGAGAAGACAGGATCAAACCGTCTTTTTACACAATACACAGGGTTAACCCCTTTAGGTTCCACAGTGAGTATAACAAGCATGCTTTGCTGCATATACAGACTGATTTTACTGTTGTGAGTTTAGAAACACTTTAAGACTTCAATCCTGAGTCCATGTTTTGCGAACATCCAACATACTGATTGTGCAGGTGTGTGCAAAGCTTTTATTAAAGATGTGTCTATGGTTCAGGGCTCCACCCAGGCAGAGGAGGTCTCTGCTCAGGAGTCAGGAGGGCTGCACCTAGGAGACAGATGGGAGCCCGTGCAGCAAGCAGCTGCTTGGTGTATGCGCAAAGCTTATGCGATTACAGACAAGGGGCCAAAAGTGCTAGGCCAGAGCAGCAGTGCTGGAAGCTAGGAGACTGATGTATATTTGTTTTGTGGCTGAGAAATGCTGAAGGACCCTTGTAAGTGAAGCCCTTGTGATTTCTTGAACTTTGTTTTAATAAAAGGAGTAGGCTACATATGCCCTTAAAATTAAGATTATATACTATATATAATGTATTTTTTATGAGCTAAATTATTCTAAATGTAACTTGGAAATTGTGGGGGTAGCTATACGGAGCAGTCTTATGTCAAATTGACTGTAGCATCATTGGTATGATTCAAAAACCTGCTAGTCGGAACTCTACCTCATGTCGTGTGGTGGTAATGTGGGTACTTGTATTACTTCTTTAGTAAAGGGTTATCATTAAACCATAGTTTTTGGCAGCGTAGTGGCTAAGTGGTTAGCATTTTTGCCTAGCAGCACTAGGGCCATGATTTTGAATCCCAACTGCAGCACTACCTGCCTGGAGTTTGCATGTTCTCCCTGTGCCTGTGTGGGTTCCCTCCCACACTCCAAAGACATACCAGTAGGTAAATTAGTCCTACTATATGTACATATGTATAAGTTATAGACCTCCAAAGACATGTTGGTAGGTTAATTGGCTCTTGTCTAAATTGGCCCTAGTATGTGTATGTATGAATGTGAGTTAGGGACCTTAGATTGTAAGCTCCTTGAGGGCAGGGACTGAATGTATAATAAATATGCAAGGCTCTGTGTAAATTGTTGTTGCTATATAAGTACCTGTAATAAATAATAGTTTCAGTGGGGTTGATTTACTAAAACTGGAGAGTGCAAATTCTGGTGCAGCTGTGCATAGAAACCAATCAACTTCCAGGTTCTTTTGTAAAAGCTTAATTGAACAAGCTGAAGTTAGAAGCTGATCGGCTACCATGCGCAACTGCACCAGATTTTGTACTCTTGAGTTTTAGTAAATCAACCCCAGAGTCTATTCTTGCCCTGTGGACTGGAATAAGATGGATGTCAGTTTTGTGAAATATTTGCCCAAATTAGTTGTGGTTTGCATTTTGACAGGGGACTGTGGTGTGCCCATGATGGCTCTATGGGTGATCGGATGTAAACGGACTTGTGTCCATTCACATTGGGCTACCTCCAAAATGTCACGTTTAGGTTGGATACAAGTCCGTTTACATCTGCCTGCCCATAGAACTGAATGAAGCTTCTGATCAGGTCCGTCTAAAAAGCTGACTGCCTCGGGTAGCCCGTGTGAAAGGGGCCATAATTGTGGTTAGCATTTCAATTTAGAACAGAGGGTCTGTGGTTCCTATTAAAAAACTATGTGTCATGCAGCTTACTGTAAACTGTGCACTTCTTGTGTGGCTGAAATTTTATCTCAACAGTTGTTAAGAAGGGAGATAGAGAGACTGCAACATGAGTGTTTGCTCCTTCAAATCTAATCTACAAATTTGTATATATAATACAATAGCAACAGGCATATGGACATGTAGAAGTCACATAAAAATAAGTTAAAGGTAAACACTGCAATAAAAACTCAAAATATTCACTCACAGAATATACACTATATTTTCCAGAGGTATACTGGTGGATGAGTGTTTTATATTGGCCCTAGCTAATGACTTATAGAAGAAAGGGTTATCTAATGTCCTGACAATTAACCTTGTCAATGGGGTTGGCTTACTAAAGGCAAAAAGGCTGTATACTTTAAAAGAAATGTTCCCATTAGCATATTTAATGAGGTAAAGCTCTGTGGACTTCCATCATCCAATCATATGCAAACAAAAATATATGTTTTTTACATTTCTTTGTATATGATTGAATATTCTTTGAAAAGTGAGTTTTCATCACATTCACAAAACTCTGGGGAAAAATTCCTTGCAAAGTGCAAATTTCAATTTTCCTTTTGTACTCCTTCAACTCCTTTATCTACCCTGTTACATAGTTACATAGTAGGTGAGGTTGAAAAAAAGACACAAGTCCATCAAGTCCAATCTATGTGTGTGATAACTGTATATGTCACTATTACATTGTATATCCCTGTATGTTGCTGTCGTTCAGGTGCTTATCTAATAGTTTTATGAAACAATCCTTGCCGCTCTTACAGTAAAGAACCTTCTAGGTAGTTTAAGGTTAAACCTCGTTTCTTCTCATTTTAATGAGTGGCCACTTGTCTTGTTAAACTCCCTTCCACGAAAAAGTTTTATCCCTATTGTGGGGTCACCAGTACAGTATTTGTAAATTGAAATCATATCCCCTCTCAAGCGTCTCTTCTCCAGAGAAAATAGGTTCAGTGCTCACAACCTTTCCTCATAACTAATATCCTCCAGACCATTTATTAGCTTTGTTGCCCTTCTTTGTACTCGCTCCATTTCCAGTACATCCTTCCTGAGGACTGGTCCCCAGAACTGGACAGCATACTCTAGGTGCAGCCGGATCAGAGTCTTGTAGAGCGGGAGAATTATCGTTTTATCTCTGGAGTTGATCCCCTTTTTAATGCATGCCAATATTTTGTTTGCTTTGTTAGCAGCAGCTTGGCATTGCATGCCATTGCTGAGCCTATCATCTACTGGGTCCTTTTCCATCCTAGATTCCCCCAGAGGTTCTCCCCACAGTGTATAGATTGCATTCATATTTTTGCCACCCAAATGCATTATTTTACATTTTTCTACATTAAACCTCATTTGCCATGTAGTTGCCCACCCCATTAATTTGTTCAGATCTTTTTGCAAGGTCCTTTGGCAGAGCATCTGTCCTTGCTTATATGGTTAGCTTTTTGAATGCATCAGTTAAGAGTTGGCACTTTTCCATCATTGCCAAAGAAACACTAAAGCCGCGTACACACGGGCAGACTTTTCGACCGGACTGGTCCGACGGACTTTCCGACAGACTTTCAACGGACTTTTGACGGACTTCCGACAGACTTTTTAAGGAACGGACTTGCCTACACATGATCACACCAAAGTCCAACGGATTTGTACGTGATGACGTACACCAGACTAAAATAAGGAAGTTGATAGCCAGTAGCCAATAGCTGCCCTAGCGTCGTTTTTTGTCTGTCGGACTAGCATACAGACGAGCGGTTTTCTGGGTCCGGCGGAGTTACGACGTAAAGATTTGAAGCATGTTCCAAATCTAAAGTCCTTCAGATTTTCGACTGGAAATGTCAATTGAAGGTCCGATGAAGCCCACACACAATCGGATTGTCCGTCGGACTAGTCTGGTCGAAAAGTCAGACCGTGTGTACTCTGCATAAGAGCTTGTTCAAGCCAGCAGTGTTAGACTGCATTGCCCAATGCAGTCCTCATGCCCCATCAAGGCAATTTGCTTTTTGTCCTTTGTTTCAGTTCCCACCAAAGCATGTGGTTTGAGCTGAAAAAAATGTGACACTTTACACTTTTGCACAGCACATTCCAACTCACAGTAACATGTCATAACACGCTGCATAGTATTTGCATACAGTAAAAAGAAAAAAGTGTTTGAAAATACACTGCTGTTTAGTGAAATTGGACACGCATGTCAGTGTGTGTGCTTTATGCACATGCTAATGCTTGCATTATGTTATGAACTTATGAACAAGCTCTTAATGTTTGCAAATATATACCCTTCCACATTTTTTTTTTTTTTTAGTATTAGGACGCCACTTTTTTTATTATTATTATTTAGTATTTTTGAATGCTCCACCCCCTTCCCCCCAGACCCTTATGTTTCTCTGCAATCCTGAAATTCCCCCCACAAAATTTTGCAACTCTTCTTCCTCTCACAAAACAGTCACATTATGAAAAAATGGTTCCCAGAGTGGTTATGCTATACCATTTTGGTTGAAAATGAGTGTAGTGGTTAGAAGTTGGTCATTCTCGTAGGGAGATTTCCATAGTCCATAGGACTGTAATCTTATTATCAGTAACAATAAATAAATATATATATATATATATATATATATATATATATATATTTATTGTTACTGATAATAAGATTACAGTCCTATGGACTATGGAAATCTCCCTACGAGAATGACCAACTTCTAACCACTACAGTCATTTTCAACCAAAATGGTATAGCCTAACCACTCTGGTATATATATATATATATATATATATATTTTTTTTTTTTTTTTTTTTAATGGAAGGTCTGCTTTAATGTACATGGATCAAGGTACCTGTTGTGTCAACTTTTAAATCACATTGCCAAAGACCATGGGGGTAATTTACTAAAGGAGTAGAGGCTGCATACCTGGAGAAGTGAATTTCAACTCGTATATAAAGTTAAGCAATGGTCTCTTCAGTCAATGAATTATGTCAAACTAATTCTGTTTTTTAAATTTCCCTCACATATGAGAGTGTGTGTGTGATTCACTACCAATTTTCATATTCAAGAAACACATGTGAAAGCTTTTTTAAAAATTTGTCTAAACTCCCTGCTGACAACACCAACTGTGGAAGGGAGTTCAACATCATTACCACTCTAACAGTAAAGAACCACCTTACGCAGTTTTAGATTGAACCACTTTTCATGGAGTGGTCGTATGTCTTCTTTAGAGACCTTAGTGAAAATAAGGTCCTCCTTGTTTACTAGCACTCTTTTTTTACCTGAACAGTCTCTATTCTTTCAATATATCAACCCCAATATCTGCTGCATACAGTCTAGATCTTACATAAATAATCGATTTAACTGACCAAATCATTGCAATTTGAGCATAAAAGAATTAAAAAACTAGTACATTGACCCCATTCCTATGCAAGTAAATGCTAAAAATAGCATTTGGGGATCAGAAACTCATACTTTTTAGTAAAGTTTCATAAAGTATACATTTCAATAAAGATACAATGTAGTAACTGGCCGAAGAGATTTTAGAAAAAAAATTACTTTCCAGATCCAACAACATCAGTATAAATGAAATATGGGCCATACCTAGTACCACACATGTTAATTCTGGATACATACAAAAAACACATAAAACATATACGAACTTTAGAGATACCTTGAGAGACAACATATTTTAACAAAATAAATACAGTAAAACCTTGGATTGCAAGCATAATTTGTTCTGGAAACATGCTTGTAATCCAAAGCACTCTTTTATCAAAGTGAATTTCCCTATAAGAAATAATGGAAACTTAGAGGATTCATTCCACAGCCATTTAATCATAAGTCCTTGAGTTTATAGTCCACCTAAAAAGATTATAGCAATGTGATAGGTTGTGTAACCATAAAATGTCAATCCACAAATGGCAGCCTCCACAAGGGGATTAGAAGCACAATCCAGCAGGAGCTATAGAGTATAAAAGAGAAGAGAGGCGACACTAAGTGTAGCAATATGGTTACATTCAATGAATGTACAACATTTAGCAACTCACATGGTTGATGAATAAAACAGGCACATCTAAGTGTGCAGGCATCCGGTAACGCTGTCCACATAGACCATCCTCCGCACCGCCGGCTCTCACCGCTGTCAGTCTGCAATCGTGACTGGGAAGACAACCCTGTGGTAGAGCGATCGGAAAGCAAGGTTTGAAGGGCTCGTGGAGCACAGCGTGGAAGGGATGATGTCAATGGTGGTGCAGAGGATGGTCTACGTCAGGGGTAGGCAACCTCGGCTCTCCAGCTGTTTTGAAACTACAAGTCCCATGAGACATTGCAAGACCCTGACAATCGCAGGCATGACTCCTAGAAGCAGACGCAAGATGGGATCTGTAGTTTCACCACAGCTGGTGGGCCGAGGTTGCCTACCCCTGGTCTATGTGGCTAGCTTTACCCCGGATGCCTGCATACTTAATTGTGCCTGTTTAAATTATCAACCATGTGATTTGCTAAATGTTGTAACTTCATTAAATGTAATCATATTGATACACTTATGCCGCGTAAACACGACCGGACTTTACGGCATACTTGGTTCGGCGGACCGGAGTCCGTCTGACAATTCGATCGTGTGTGGGCTCCAGCTGACTTTTTTCCCCAAAAGTTCGATGGACCTAGAAATGAAACATGTTTCAAATCTTTTCGACGGACTCGAGTCCGGTCGAAAAGTCCGCTCGTCTGTATGCTAGTGCGACGGACAAAAGCCGACGCTAGGGCAGCTATTGGCTACTGGCTATGAACCTCCTTGTTTTAGTCCGATCGTACGTCATCAGATACGAATCCATCAGACTTTGGTTGATCGTGTGTAGGCAAGTCCGTTCATTCGGAAAGTCCGTCGAAAAGTCCGCAGGACAAAGTCTGACGTAAAGTCCGCTCGTGTGTACGCGGCATAAGAGGCACCTCTCTCTTCACTTTTAAATTCATTTGTGACATGACGTATATCAAGACATTGTTTATTAAGTCAAAATGTATTAAAACATTTTGCTTGTTTTGCAAAACGTTCTCAAACCAAGTTGAACTCAATCCAAGGTTTTACTGTATTTATTAAACAACCAGATTAAAATACATTTTACTACTAATACTTAAAATGCCACACATTTTTTCCTATTTTACAGACATATATTAACAATGGGAAAAACATTATTTCCCAAAAGGGAGGTATGTTTAATGCCAATGGTACCTTAATACAGCAACTTAGTTCTTTGAGAACATAGGGGGTTATTTACGAAAGGCAAATTCACTTTGCACTACAAGTGCAAACTACAAGTGCAAAGTGCACTTGAAATTGCACTTGGAAGTGCAGTCACTGTATATATGAGGGGTAGATCCGAAATGAGGCGAAGCTCTGCTGATTTTATCATCCAATCACGTGCAAGCTAAAATGCTGTTTTTTATTTTCCTTGAATGTCCCCCTCGGATCCACTTCCAAGTGCACTTTCAGTGCAATTTCAAGTGCACTTTGCACTCGTAGTTTGCACTTGTAGTGCAAAGTGGATTTGCCTTTGGTAAATAACCCCCATAGTATTCAAATATAGATACATCTAGTACTTAAATACGAGTAAACAGTTGTGTCCACTGGCACTGCATCCTCCCTCTTTAATTACATGAATCCATATCTGAGCACTACTTTCTCAAAAAAACAGAGTTGTTGTATTAAGGTGTCATTGGCATTAAGCGAACTTCCCTTTTGGGAACTCATTTTTTTTCCTTAGGAAATAATGTGTGGTATTTTAAAATCCATGTAGTTACATAGTTACATAGTAAGTCAGGATGAAAAAAGACATAAGTCCATCTAGTTCAACCATTTAGAAAATATTAAAAAAATTATACAATCCCATTTACACAATCATATACCCACAGTTAAACCAGTGGAAGGCGAAAAACCCCAGAAAAGCATGATCCAATTTGCTACAGCAGGGGAAAAATTCCTTTCTGATCCCTGAGAGGTATGTGGATATTCCCTGGATCAACTTTACCTAAAAATGTTAGCACCCAGTTATATTATGTAGATTTAGGAATGAATCCAGGCCTTTCTTAAAGCAATCTACTGAGCTGGATAGAACCACCTCTGGAGGGAGTCTAATTGTCGGATCAAAATATATTTTAATATGGATCTTGAACTCAGCTGATTCATTTCTTTTGCTACCCAACAAATTGTAACTATACCATTGATCTTCTAACAACGCTTCAATAGCACTGAGATTACCAGGATGTTGGAGGATGAAATGTTCTACAGACGAGAATTCCTCATTTCAATGGGAGAACCTCTTTTGCACAGTCAGTAGACAAAACACATGTTGGTGGTGAACAGAATAACCATTTTCCTTCTAAAAATTTTAAACATACTTACAAATGGCTGTCTTATAATGTCACTGTATTTTCAAAACAATCCAGAATGAATATTCTTTTGCAATTGAAATCCTGGTTGCAATCACTACAGGGTACATTTCCTTTCTGGAGGCACATCAAGATAAAGTGAATTCAAGCAAATATTCTTCTTTTCCAATAAGCCTCAGTAATTCTGTTTTAATTATCCTGGTGGGATAAAACAGAATCAAACACTTCACAGTCAGCTCTGATTGTCACCTAAACTAGCTGTTAGAAGTATAGATGTGTACTGTTTTTGCAATCACTGCCAACAGAGCCTAGTGAGCATGCAAATAAACAAGAGCTGGTGCTGTAATTAGTATTGTCTGAAAATCATTCATATAATATAGCAGCGGAAATGAAAGCAAGGAAGTTCCTTACAAATAGCTGGCAATACAGGAATTGCTATGAAATCGGGCACCCTCCGAAGCATTCAGTTATATTGATTTCAAAACAAGTTATATTAAGGAACTAAACATGGCTGTATTTATAGTGTATGGTGTAGTTGGCAAAGTTGATTCTATAAATTATGATGCCTCATGAAAGTTTCTGCACCTTTTGGTGTAATATGGTTATTAATTATCATGAAAAACACATCATTAATGGTATAATTATAAGTCATATAACTACTAAGATGTGCATATAACAAATATGTATCTCTGTAACAGTTAGGCATCACTATGTTATAGATCAGTGTTTCCCAACTGGGGTTCCGCGAGAAGTCCCTAGGGGGTTCTGCAGCGATTTAACATTGTGGCAGATATATATCCACCCAATGTTGTTTCCAGTGTTCCCAATGCACGCTGACAGTGAGTACTGTCAGCGCACATTGATACCGATGCCCTCTCTGTAGTTCCGGCTCAAAGAACTCAGAGGGCAGAGTCAGGAGACATGCAGAGGGTGGGAGTTCTGAATTCAGCGGTGAGTCGAGGATGGAGAGCATGGGGCCGGGGAGCCGAGGAAGGAGAGCATGGAGAGCATAGAGGCGGGGAGCAGAGAATGGAGGCAGGGAGCCATGGGAGCCGAGAATGAAGACTGGAGGTGGCGAGCACAGATTGGGAGCCGTGAAGAGAGCTGAGCATGAGGACTATGGAGGCAGGGAGCACCAGATCAGAAGGTGAGATCTGTCTGAATGGTAGCAGTGATGCACATTGTGGAGGGGGGAGCAAAGAAAAGGAGCACATGGCTGGATTGGAAGCTGAGTTCTTGTGTATAGAAGGGGTGAATGCCGATTGTCGGGGGGGGGGGAGAGAGAGCAGAGAACAGGAGGTGACATCCTGTGTATAACAGCACTGAATGCAGACTGCAGAGAGTGGAGCAGAGAGTGGGGGCACACAGCTGGATCAGGCTGAATGTAGCAAGAGGTGAGAATATAATAGCTTTATGTTATGCCATAATTATACATAATGCTATTTCGATCTCACCTCCTACTACATTACGTCTCATCCAGCCACAGGCCCCTGCAACCTGCATTCAGCAGCTACCATACACAGGATCTTGCCTCCAGCAACAATTAGCCATGTGCTCCCACTGCCCGCATTCCTCCTGGCACCACCCTCACAGGTTCAGAGAAGCTGGAACTATAGAGGAGGCACCAGGTATTAATGCACATTGACAGTATTTGCTGTCAGTGCACATTGAAAACAATATTGGTATCTAGGGATGAGCCCAATGTTCGAGTGGAACGTAAGTTTGACTCGAACATCGGGTGTTCATCTGTTCACCGAATAGCGAACAATTTGGTGTGTTCGCAGCAAATTCAAAAGCCGCGGAACACCCTTTAAAAGTCTATGGAGAAATCAAAAGTGCTAATTTTAAAGGCTTATATGCATGAAATTGTCATAAAAAGTGTTTGGGGACCCGGATCCTGCCCCAGGGGACATAGATCAATGCAAAAAAAAGTTATAAAAACGGCCGTTTTTTCGGGAGCAGTGATTTTAATAATGCTTAAAGTGAAACAATAAAAGTGAAATATTCCTTTAAATTTCGCACCTGGGGGGTGTCTATAGTATGCCTGTAAAGTGGTGCATGTTTCCCGTGTTTAGAACAGTCCAAGACCAAAATGATATTTGTAAAGGAAAAAAAGTAATTTAAAAGTACTCGCGGCTATTAATGAATTGTCAGTCCTAGCAATACACATACAAGTCATTGAAAAAACGGCACGGGATTCCCCCACAGTCCATTACCAGACCCTTCGGGTCTGGTAGGAATATTAAGTGGAACTCCGAACCAAAATTTAAAAAAAATGTGTGGAGGTCCCCCCAAATTCCATACCAGGCCCTTCAGGGACCTTATGGATCCATACCAGACCCTTAACCAAGCACGCAACCTGGCAGGCCACAGGAAAAGAGGGGGGAACGAGAGAGCGCCCCCCCTGAACCGTACCAGGCCACATGCCCTCAACATGGGGAGGGTGCTTTGGGGTAGAGGCCCTCCCAAAGCACCTTGTCCCCATGTTGATGGGGTCAAGGGCCTCATCCCCACAACCCTTGCCCAGTGGTTGTGGGGGTCTGCGGGAGGGGGGCTTATCGGATTCTGGAAGCCCCCTTTAACAAGTGGACCCCCAGATCCCGGCCCCCCTGTGTGAAATGGTAATGGGGTACAAATGTACCCCTACCATTTCACAAAAAATGTGTGAAAATGGTAAAAAAAACACAAGACACAGCTTGGGACAAGTCCTTTATTAAAAAATAAAAAAATAAAAGTGTCCCACGAAGTCCATTCATCTTCTTCTCTCGCTCTGACGGACCGAAAAAGAAAAAAAACAAAAAATAGCCGCACGCCGCTACCGATATGCCTCCCTCTAACGCATGGGGACATCCCTATGGCTTTCCCGTAGCGTCAGAGGGGGGTCACTCGGTTACGTAACCGAGTGGCCCCGCCACCTCTGACGCTCGGCAGATTGGTGGCGGTGTGCGGCTTTTTTTTTTCGGTCCGTCAGAGCAAGAGAAGAAGAAGATGAATGGACTTCTTGGGACACTTTGACACATGCGCAGGTGGAGCCTACCCGCCGGGTGGTGTGAAAGAAGCTCAGGGAGCACATCATGCGCCACCCAGTGGACCGAGCGGAAAATGACAGCCTACGTGTTTAAAGCCATGCCTGCGCATGGCTGATGGATGACAGGGATTCTCCTTTCTGCATACAGGCCATACAGTATGTGCAGGGAGGAGCTCCTACCTGTCTCCGCAGTGTCTACGACACAGACGAAGACTTCCTTTCGCCAGTGATGCGCCGGCGTGTGACATCATCGCACGCCTCCACGTCAGGGAGACACTCTGAATCCGGCCTCAGGTGTTTCTCACACAGCAAATGAGGCCGGACAACCAGTACCACCTCTTGTGAGGATTGACTCCCTCATCAGATGATTTCCTATATATCGGCGCTCACACACAGCAGACATGTCTCGGTCTGAGCACGGCCGATCTGATATCTGCGCTTCCACCACTATACTGAAAGGTAGTGTACTAATCAATTACAGGCAATTCTGGGAAATATACGCCTTTGTTTTGCTGCAATATGCACACTGGTTGTGTCTGTGTATTAATTCTAAAACCCTGATTGACTTCCTTATATATAATAGATGGAGAAAATTGTTTCAGTAGTAAACATAGCTTGTCTCTTCACTGGATCACTAAACCCCCTAATATTCCAAGATATGAGAACTTGCATTAAAGTTGACATAGTACTATAATAAAATATTTGACCCTTCACCCTGGAGTAGGGATGAGCTAAACACCCCCCGGTTCGGTTAGTCGCAGAACATGCCAACATGCAAAAAGTTTGTTCGAACATGCGAACACCGTTAAAGTCTATGGGACACGAACGTAAAAAATCAAAAGTGCTAATTTTAAAGGCTTATATGAAAGTTATTGCCATAAAAAGTGTTTGGGGAACCGGGTCCTGCCCCAGGGGACATGTATCAATGCAAAAAAAAGTTTGAAAAACGAACGTTTTTTTGGGGAGCAGTGATTTTAAGAATGCTTAAAGTGAAACAATAAGAATGAAATATTCCTTTAAATATCATGACTGGGGGTGTCTATAGTATGCCTGTAAAGTGGCGCAGTTTTCCCGTGTTTAGAACAACACCACAGCAAATGACATTTCTAAAGGAAAAAAAGTCATTTCACACTGCTTGCGGCTGTAATGTATTGTCGGGTCCTGGCAATATAGATGAAAATCATTGAGGAAAAACTGCATGGGTCCCCCCCCCAGCCCATTACCAGGCTCTTTGGGTCTGGTATGGATATTAAGGGGAACCCCGCACCCAAATTTAAAAAAAAATGGCGTGGGAGGGCCCCCAGGCACTATATGCACTGAACAATAACAGTATATATACTATACGGCCTGCCTTATACACTCTGCAAAAAATTGGGCCTTGGGTGTTGGTGGTACCAGAACACCGTAAGCCCTCACAGTTACTCTTGGTGAGTGCAGGAACGGGCCCTGCTGTGAAATATTTGATCAAAAATTGTAATTACATGCCCCTGTTAAAGAGGGGCAGAAAAATTGGGCCTTGGATGTTGGTGGTGGTACCACATCACTGTAACCCCTCACAGATACTCTTGTTGGGTGCAGGAATGGGCCCTGCTGTGAAATATTAGATCAAAAATTATAATTACATGCCCCTGTTAAACAGGGGCAGAAAAATTGGGCCTTAGGCAGTGGTGGTGGTGCCCTGAACGAAAAATATTGTTGGAAGCTAGCATCATCAAGATTGAGGAGGAATAGGATAGTCACTCAGCATAGGCAGTCTTTAAGGGATCCCACATCCATAGAAAAATCAATCAGTTACATCAGCATCAGGTGTTTGATAGCTGCTGATCAAAGACTGATTCATTCTTATGAATGTGAGCCTCCAGCAGCATGTACCCGACACAGAAGTCGAATAGTTCGGGGGACTCCTCCGTGCATGATGGTGGGGCTATGGAAGGAGTGACTGTGGACAAGGAGCTGATGGAATATGCCACTTTGGCAGCTGCATAGGAAGGCAAACTACATTGAGCCTGGGTGACAGAGGATGAGGAGGGCGGCTTTGTTATCCACTCCACCAACTTTTCTGCATGTTCTGGCTCAAAAACATGGCCAGCAGCAGCAAAAAAGGACAAGCGTGCCCCATGGCCACTTGCAGAGGATGCACCATGTCCATGACCAGCACTGTTGACTGTAGACACAGAGGCTGCTCGCCCTCTTTTAGTGGTCTGTAAGCATCTGCCTCTCCTTGGTGGCCTTCAGGACATGATGTATATTTTGTTTTGCAACACCACACTACACTGTATTGTGTAATGTGTACACCACCAGAAAAGTAGTAGCAACTGCACTACGGCTGCACTGTATTGTGTACTGTGTACACCACCAGAAAAGTAGTAGCAACTGCACTACGGTTCCACTGCGTTGTGTACTGTGTACACCACCAGAAAGGTAGTAGCAACTGCACTATGGCTGCACTGTATTGTGTACTGTGTACACCACCAGAAAAGTAGTAGCAACTGCACTACAGTTGCACTGTATTGTGTACTGTGTACACCACCAGAAAAGTAGTAGCAACTGCACTACGGCTGCACTGTATTGTGTACTGTGTACACCACCAGAAAAGTAGAAGCAACTGCAATACGGCTGCACTGTATTGTGTACTGTGTACACCACCAGAAAAGTAGAAGCAACTGCAATACGGCTGCACTGTATTGTGTACTGTGTACACCACCAAAAAAGTAGTAGCAACTGCACTATGGTTGCACTGTATTGTGTACTGTGTACACCACCAGAAAAGTAGTAGCATCTGCACTACGGTTGCACTGTATTGTGTACTGTGTACACCACCAGAAAAGTAGTAGCAACTGCACTACGGCTGCACTGCATTGTGTACTGTGTACACCACCAGAAAGGTAGTAGCAACTGCAATACGGTTGCACTGTATTGTGTACTGTGTACACCACCAGAAAAGTAGTAGCAACTGCAATACGGCTGCACTATATTGTGTACTGTGTACACCACCAGAAAGGTAGTAGCAACTGCACTATGGCTGCACTGTATCGTGTACTGTGTACACCACCAGAAAAGTAGTAGCAACTGCACTACGGTTGCACTGTATTGTGTACTGTGTACACCAACAGAAAAGTAGTAGCAACTGCACTACGGCTGCACTGTACTGTGTACGCCACCAGAAGTGTAGTAGAAACAGTACACCATGGAATGCACTGTAGATGTAGGCTACACTGGATGCAGAGTATATAAGTATATATACATATATATATCTATATATACATGACTGTATATATAGGCTACACTGGATGCAGAGTATATATATATATATATATATATATATATATATATATATATATATATATATATACTAGACTGTATATATATATTAATACACCGCCTGAAGTATATTAGAAATAGGCTACACTGGATGCAGAGTATATATATATATATATATATATATATATATATATATATATATATATATATATATATACATATATATATATATATATATATATATATATATATATATATATATATATATATATATATACATATATGTGTGTGTATATACCGATTTAAAAAAATATATATATATCACCATCTCCGAACTATGGAGAGAGAGAAAAAAGGGAGAGGGAAGAGGAAAAAAAAAGGCAGATATTGCAGCTTACAATGGCGCAGTTGTCAGCGTATATGTTAAAAAAGGCCCATGCTGCAGAGCTGGGAGTAGCAGTGGCCTGTACTTGTGGGGCAGGAGAGTCAGATGGATTAGATGGTTACTGTCTCCAGTCCTCTGTAATCTTCCCCTGGACACAATCCTACCTCACTGCTGTTCTCCCTTTCCCTCAAGACTTTCCTCCTCTGTAATCAGTGGCACCAACAAATGGTTTCCTCATCATCCACCCTCTCCCCAGCGCTGGAGCCCTCTTGGCAGTAAGCTTCTACTTCTGGAAAATGACTGCCTCCTGCTGCTCCCTGGTGAATTTCCCCACCCTCTGTGGTCATTAGGGATGGGCAAACAGTTCGGCCGGAGCATAAGTTCGGGCCGAACTTTCGTTGTTCAGACGTTCGGCGAACATCCGAACAAACGGGTTGTTCGACCATTTGTTCCCTCCCGAACCGACCACAATGCTTTGCAGTGCTGAACAGTACATTGCAAGCCCTGATTGGCTGAAGCAGTGAAAGCGTCAGTCAATCAGAGCACAGAGCACTGTCAGAGTCATGATTGGACAAAGTATTCTTTCAATGGCAGCCATTTTCAGTGTGATTTTGGCGTGGAGAGAGATAGAACAGGGCTATGTTCAGTGCTATTAGTTAGTTAGCGTGCTATACTGTACTATTTTGCTTCAATTGTCAGTGTAGAATATTAGTTTAGTGTCAGTCTAGGGATAGTGTGAATGTAGTGCGGGGGACCATCTTTCAGCTATGCATAGTGTGCAGCTGGAGTAGGGACAGCTCTGATAGTTTTAGTATAGTGTAGTGAGACCGTTATAAGTAAGCTTGACATTAGTGTATACGTAGCTAGAGTAGGGACAGTTCAGATAGCATCAGTGTAGTGACGGTTGAACACTGTCTATTTGATTGCGTTACTGCCAGTTTAACGCCATTTACTTCTGTGTGTGTTACTGCCAGTTTAACGCCATATAGTTTTGTGTGCATTACTGCCAGTTTAATGCCATATAGTTCTGTGTGCATTACTGCCAGTTTAACCCAATATAGTTTTTGTGCGTTACTGCAAGTTTAACGCCATTTACTTCTGTGTGTGTTACTGCCAGTTTAACTCCATATAGTTTTGTGTGCGTTACTGCCAGTTTAACGACATATAGTTCTGTGTGCGCTACTGCCACTTTAATGCCATATAGTTCTGTGTGTGTTACTGGCAGTTTAACACCATATTGTTTTGTGTGCGTTACTGCCAGTTTAATGCCATATAGTTTTGTGCGTTACTGCCAGTTTAATGCCATATAGTTGTGTGTGTTACTGCAAATTTAATGCCATTTACTTCTGTGTGCGTTACTGCCAGTTTAATGCCATTTACTTCTGTATGCGTTACTGAAAGTTTAACGCCATATAGTTTTGTGCGTTACTGCCAGTTTGACACCATATAGTTCTGTGTGCGTTACTGCCAGTTTAATGTCATATAGTTCTGTGTGTGTTACTGTCAATTTAACACCATATAGTTTTTGTGCGTTACTGCCAGTTTAATGCCATATAGTTCTGTGTGCATTACTACCAGTTTAACGCCATATAGTTTTGTGTGCGTTACTGCCAGTTTAACACCATATAGTTATGTGCATTACTGACAGTTTAACACCATATAGTTTTGTGTGTTATTGCAAGTTTAACACCATTTACTTATGTGTGCGTTACTGCCAGTTTAACGCCATTTATTTCTGTGTGCGTTACTGCACGTTTAACGCCATATAGTTTTGTGTGTTACTGTCAGTTAAACGCCATATAGTTCTGTGTGCGTTACTGCCATTTTAACGTCATATAGTTTTGTCTGCGTTACTGTCAGTTTAACGTCAGATAGTTTTTTTGTGCGTTACTGACAGTTTAGCGCCATATAGGCCTGTGTGCATTACTGTCAGTTTAACGCCATATAGTTCTGTGTGCATTACTGCCAGTTTAACGCCATAAAGTTTTGTGCTTTGCTGTACGTTTGGCACATTATATTGCAGTATATTCCCTTGGCACTGTAAGGGGGCCAGAAACAAATGTGTTCACAGGCAAAGGTGGACGTGGTGGTCAGTCCTCAGGCAGGGCATCATTTCCTCTGTTTAGTGAGTTTGCCCATGCTATCCAGCCACAGCATGCAGAGGAGGTGGTGAACTGGCTTACTAAACCTTCCTCATCCTCCTTGTCCTCTGTCACACAAGCAGAGACAAGTGTGCAGTCCCCTGCTGTTGCCAGAGTGGATAAACCTGCCTCCTTGTCCACATCTAATCCTGCCATAGCCCCAACATCAGCCATGGAGCAGTCAGCTGAGTTATTTAAAAACAGCATCAGCCACTTGCTCCTTGATGATGCCCAGCCATTACTGGATTCAGATGTTGTGTCTGAGGTTGAGGATGACAGGAACATGAACCTAGAGAGAGGGGAGAACACTGGTAGACAAATTGGCATTCATGTTCCCCCAGCCGCAGCGTATTGCCAAGTTGTCTCCAGTGGTAATGATGATGATGGAGGAGATGGAGAAGATGATGATGATGATGAGGTCACTGATGGGACCTGGATGGCAGAGGAGGAAACTGAAGGTGAGGCGGCACAACCCCAAGGATGGATTTTCCTCCCTGTTTTTGGGTGCCTTCAAAGGATTTCTTCCAGTGGTCTCTTTATGTGGTGAAAGGCTATTTTTTGGATCTTGATGATAACCATCAAGGTTGAGGGAATGCTCTCTCCAATAGCATAGCGGCTATATAAGTTTTGATATTCTATAATTGTCAAAATGTTCATATGGTATTTATTGTTGGATTCTAAATTGCATTTGCACTCTATACTTTCAGAAGTGGTATTAGGCCCTGAAGAAGATTTTAATTTATACACATTTCGAAACACGTTGGACATTCCCACTACTACTAATATTATGATACATGTACATGTGTTTTCTCTGTCGTATTACCCTTATTTGGGAATCTTTTATCATGTTGATGTTTTTGTAACAATAAAACTTTTTTGAATATATACATCCTTTGTATTTCAAAATTGCCTTAAAAATCCAATTTCTGAGGTACTTACTTGTTTTTATATATATATATATATATATATATATATATATATATATATATATATTGGCAATTTACACGCCAAGCTGCATGAGTCCTTTAATATAACCCCAAGGAGGCCGACATCAAGAAAGAGTGAGAGCAGCCACCCTATTCCATCAAATTGTTTTGCCTTTTTAAGCACATCTGCAGCAAATTGCACTGTTGCTATCTGCAAACTGTGTCTCAGGCACATCAAACATGGCAAAAACACCAGCAATTTGGGTACCACATGCATAACAAGGCATTTAATGTCCAACCACTCAGCCCATTGGCAAGAGCACCTAAAAGCCACACAAAAGGGACACAAATCTGTTCTTCCTCCTCCTTACCCACTTCAGTCTGCCCCTGCTATACCGAGTCATTACCTCTCAGCAGCCTCTACTGACAGGGATGATGGTATAGCACAGGGTGTCCCAGGATCTAGCAGCACATCTGCCAGCAGCACACCACCAGCTGTAGACTGTAGCTGGCAAATTTTTCTGCCCCATCTGCTGCAGAAGAAAAAATAAAGTACAGTCCCTGCCATCCACATGCCCAGCGTCTAAATGCAAGCTTGTCAAAGCTGTTGGCTCTCCAACTTCTGCCTTTCAGCCTGGTCAACTCTGCCCCCTTCCGTGAATTCGCACAATGTGCTGTACCACAATGGCAGGTTCCTAGTCGCAACTAATTTTCATGTAAGGCTGTTCCATCTCTCTACCATCACGAGGACGGGAATGTTCTGGCATCATTGGGCAAGGCAGTCAGCCATAAAATCCACCTTACTGCTGACACAAGGTCCAGCAAGCATGTGCAGGGACGATATATTTAGTTCACAGCATACTGGGTAACACTGCTTGCAACTCGAAAAGATGCAGGACAGGGCTCGGTGCTGCAACTTCTTGTACCCCCACGTCTCCACACAGCTGGTGGTGATGATGCCAGACCTGTGAGCTCTACCCCCTCCCCCTCCTCCGCCACCTCTATGTCCTCCTCTGCAGAATTGTCCTATGAAAATCAGGTACCCCCTAAGCGTTCAAAGGGCTATTCCATGAGTCAGGCTAAAAGGTGCTATGCAGTGCTTCAGCTGGTGTGTTTAGGGGACAGGAACCACACCGGAGCAGAGATTCTTGCAGCTCTGCGGGGACAGGCCCAGAGGTGGTTCGCACCATGCCAGCTGAAGCCAGAAATGGTGGTGTGTGATAATGGCTCAAACTTCCTGTCCGCCCTTCGACAGGGAAAGTTGATACATGTGCCATGCCTGGCACATGTCCTCAATTTGGTGGTGCAGCGTTTCCTAAATACGTACCCAGGGTTGCAAGATGTGCTAAAGCTGGCCAGAAGAGTCTGTAGCCATTTCAGGCGGTCATACAAAGCCAGTGCTCAGTTGGCTGAAATTCAGCGGGAATTCCACCTGCCCGTAAACTGCCTGATTTGTGACATGCCCACCAGGTGGAACTCAACTTTGGCAATGCTGAAGCTGCTATACATGCAGCACAACGACAGGCTCAGACCGCCTCGGCTTTTTTTCCCACGCCAATGGCTGATCATTAAGGATGCATACACTGTATTGTCACCATTTGAGGAGGCCACAAGGATGGTGAGCTGTAACAGTGGATGCATCAGTAACACAATCCCTGTTGTGTTCCTGCTGGAGCAGACTCTGCGTGGCATTATAGACAGGGCACTGGAGGCAGAGCAGCAGGAGGAAGAGGAGGACTTCCTTTCCTCTCAAGGCCTATTTTATCCAGACACTGTCATTCCTATGTCACAGACATACAGGAGGAGAGAGGGGATCAGGATAAGGAGGAGGATTCTGGCACTATCATAGGCTTTGAAGAAGAGGAAGAAATGCGTCAATGTGTAGTGATGGCTTTTCAACCCCAGGACCCTTGGGAGTAGTACGTGGCTGGGGGGAGGAAGTTCCAAATGCTTTCATCCTGAGTGACCCAGAGGTCTCTGCTTCTCAAGCCTTGGCAATTTGAGGCGGATGGGCAACCTCATGCTTCAAAGCCTGTGAAAGGACCCAAGAATACGTGGCATAAGGGAGAAGGAAGATTACTTGTTGGCAACCCTCCTTGACCACCTTTATAGGGGGAAGGTCTCAGCCCAGGGCTGTCAGCTTCCACATACCATCGGCAGCGTCTGCATCACTGGTGGACGATTACCTCGGGGCCAAAACAGAGATGGAGAGCTTTCCAGCTGACGATCCACTGACTTACTGGGTCATGAGAATAGACCACTGGCCAGAACTTGCCCAGTATGCTATTGAGTTGTTGGGATGCCCTGCAGCAGGGTGCTTTCAGAACGGGCATTCAATGCTGCAGGAGGTTTCAATACTGATCATAGAACGCGTCTGTCCACAGACTCTGCGGACCGTTTGACTTTATAAAAATGAATCAGTCCTGGATTATCAGCTATGAAGCCCCTGTGTGGATGTCACTGATAAGTCTTTTGGGATGTGAAATCTCTGCAGGACTTCGAGGCTGCCTATTTGTTAGAGTGTTTAATCATTTCATCTGGAAGATGTGTTTGGTAATGTTTCATGGCACAATTAACACCCAAAGACCAATTTTTCAGCACCTGTTTGACAGGTGCATACCATTGCAATTTTTTTTGCCTTCATCAAGAGCACCTCTAAGGGTTACGGTGGGAAGGCGCCCCTGACACCCAAAGAGTAAATTTTCTGCACCTGTTTGACAGGTGCATATTATTGCAATTTTTACAGCAAGGCCATTCTTGCTTTCACAAGAGTACCTCTATAGGGTTACGGTGGGAAGGCGTCGCTGACACCCAAAGACCAATTTTTCTGCACCTGTTTGACAGGTGCATATCATTGCAATTTTTTACAGCAAGGCCAATTCTTGCTTTCATCAAGAGTACCTCTATAGGGTTATGGTGGCAAGGCGCCACCGACACCCAAGACCAATTTTCTGCACCTGTTACTTCTATCCAAAGTGAAAGTGACACCAGAATGTATCCAAAAATCTCCAATCTTGTTCCCAGTGCACTATATTGTGGCTCATCATACGCACTGGCTCCCCAGCTGTGCTGAGCAAATAAAGGCAGCTTGCAGGAAAATGTCTTTTTTTTGGCTTTATAAATGCAATTATTGCTGCAGCAGATTCTAAGCATGGTACAGATCTGCCACTTTACAGGTAGACTAAGAACCCCCCCCCCAGGCACTATATTGGAATGAATTTTCATTTTATGCTTTCACTTTAAAAATCAAAAATCACTGCTCATTTAACCACTTCCTACCGCCCATTGTCAATGACGTCCACAGGAACACTCTGTCCCTCCGGGCGGGCATCATATGACGTCACTTGGGAGCTGATGAGTGTGCCCGGCGGCTGCAATGTTTGCCGGGCACCCGCGATTGCTGGTGACAGAATAAGAACATAGATACAGATCCTGTCAGCTGAGAGAGACCGATCGTGTGTTCCTAGTATATGGGAACACAGATTGGTCTCCTTCCCTCGTCAGTCCCCTCCCCCCACAGATATAATAACTCCTAGGTGACACATTTAACCCCTTTTTTTGTCATAGCGCAAAAATAAAAACCAAAGAGGTGATCAAATACCATCAAAAGAAGGGCAAAGGGCATGAGGTAGAGAGAGGTCGCAGGTAGCTGCCACTGTCGATCAATATCTCAATACCGCATGCACTAAGGCAGGAACCCCTAAAGAGGGGGGGGGGGGGGGAAACGAGGGGACTATTCCGGTACCAGGTATGTTTACTATTAGTAATAAACAGTGATAGTGACAAAAACTGTAAAAAATATAAAATTCCATTTTAATAGAAACCATGATTAAAAGATTGTAACAATGACACATACAGTTGCAATTAAAAAACGGGAGCAATGCATACAACCAATTAAATTACAACTTGTAGTGGTGTAGACACAAATAAAGCTTGGGTTCTCGACCGGTTTCGCGGTTTCACCGCTTCCTCAGGAGAGCAATATCTGTGGTGCAACATACAGTAAATGTAGTAAATACAATCATACACAAATTATACAGGGATATAGGAAAGCAGCAAGAACAGTGAACAATACGTTATATAATATACAAGATAAATAGAATAAGGATGGCTCACCCGTTCTATGGTTGCCGTGGGTACGCATGGCCCCAAGTGGTTCCCCCCGCGGCGAACACAGGGGATGACTAAACAGACCCTGGGTAGATAATTGTATAATAAGATAGAGTGAATAAGGAGAATGAATTAAGGGGAGGGGTAGAGTGGGGGGGTGCCAGTGATGTATTATTTAGAAAATAAAACAGTGTGCAAGTAAGCAAGGAACCACGGGAAGTGTGTGAATAGGGGAATTGGGAGGGAAGGAAAAAGGGGGGGGGGGGGGGGGGGAAGAAAAAGGGGGAAGGGAAGGGGGGGGGGAAGGAGAAGGAAAAGGGGAACAAAGGGGGGAGAAGGAGAGGAGAGAAAGGAAGCGAGAGGGGGGGGGGGGGGAGGGAGGGGGGGGGGGGAAGGGGGAAGAAAAATAAAAAAAAAAAAAAAAAGGGGGGGGGGGGGTCGGGGGGGAAGGAGGGGGAGGGAAAGATGATAGGAAGCCCCACGGGAAAAGTATATGGGGAGAAACTAAAGAGAAATTGCACACATAGGTATAAACCGGCACTCACCCCTAATTGCATAAACATGCGCATGGACTTGAAAGAGGACCAACAGCAGATGATGGTATAATGGATGGAATGAGGCCACTGGTTGTTATTGGGCAGTGAATAGATCCCCCCAATAAAGCTGGAGTGCTTGGTATGCACTCAGAGAAGTTGCGCTGCCAGCTGTAACAAACATGATAATAGAGTCATATAAAAATTGACTCACCGGTCAGTGAACCAGTTGGCTAGGATTCATGTCACAGGACAACAAGTCAGAGTAACAGGGTATATAGTTATACTGGGATAACAACATGGGAGGTATAAGGGAGCATATTACAGGCATGGTATAAAAGGATAACTAGTCAGCACAGCATAAGGCTGAAAGGGAGGCTGTCTGTCGGCAGGCAGGGAGAGAAAGGAGGGGGGGAGGGGAGGGGGGGGGGAAAGAAAGGGAACAAACGGCAGGGAATGGGGGGGGCCACAACCCTCACCCAAAGCAGTGGTCCTCAGTTGAATAACGTCAAGGGCTGTAGGCTCAGATAGCGGCCA
Organism: Aquarana catesbeiana; assembly: GCF_042186555.1. NCBI lineage: Eukaryota > Metazoa > Chordata > Amphibia > Anura > Ranidae > Aquarana > Aquarana catesbeiana. The sequence continues at coordinate 115,892,046 of NC_133336.1, forward strand.
TGGAAGGCCGCTATAAGAGCACCCCAACCCGGAAGTCAGGGACGGCGCCGAGGGCGTCCACTGACGTCACCGGGTCTGCTCGCCTGCACTGCGCAGGTGCAGTGTTGGCTGCTACTGCGCAAGCGCGCGCTCCTGTCAAAGGGAATCGAGTTCCCAGGCATGGAGACGCAAGCAGCTGTGAGGCTGCCAGGGCGGGCATGTGTCCGCCGCAGAAAGAAGGCTCGGGGCAGGGCGGAACCACAGGAACCTGACGGGTTAGAGAAAGAAGAGCGCATCCTTGTACAGCAAACAACTCAAAACAGTACAATAAGCATAAACATACATATGAGTAATTAAACAAAAAGTGATATTAGATCTAGACAATGAGTAGTCAGTAGCAACAGACCGTAGGTGTTCACCAATGGTGAAAAGGCATCATAAGGTATATTGAGACCCAGGTGCAGAGGACAGGGGGTTAGGGAGGAGGGGAGGAAGGAAGGGAGGGAGAAGGGGGGGGGGGGAGGGAAGAAAAGGGGGGATGGGGGGAGGGAGGGGATGGGGGGGGGGGAGGGAAGGGGGGGGGGGGAGGGAAAGGGGGGGGGGGAGGAGGGAGGGGGGGGGAAGGGGGGGAAAAAGAGGGGGGGGAGGAGAGAGAGGGGGGGGGGGGGGAGGGGAGGGGAGGAAGGGGAAAGGAGGGGGAAAGGGGGGGGGGGGGGGGGAAGGAAGGAAGCCATGGGAAGGAGAAAAGGGAGAGGGGAAAGGGAGGGGGAGGGGGGGTTTGGGGCACAAAGGAACTCATAGGAAGGCCCTATAGGACACCGATTCATTGAGGCCAGGGGGAATGGTGGCGTTGAGCCGCTCAATCCACAGAGATTCTCTCTGTAGTATTGAGCGGTCCCAATCGCCACCCCTGGGATTGGGTTTAACCACCTCCAATACTAGGAAACTAACCACGGAGTTATCGAATCTATGGTGAAGGCCGATATGTCGGCCAATGGTGGTTAATTTGCCATTTCTGAGTCATACAAGTGATCCCCAATTCTCTGCCTCAATTCCCTAATTGTTTTGCCCACGTAGAAGGCTTTACAGACACAGTTCATAAGGTAAACTACCCCTTTAGTACTGCAATCGGCGAAGGTCCGTGGGACCAGAATCTCGCCGTTCGGCAAGACCACAGTTCTACTTTCGGAGATCCAAGGGCACCTGGGACAATCTCCACATTGGAAGGTGCCTTTGGAACCACCCCTAGTGGGTCTAGTAGGGTTGTAATGACTGGCAGTTAGTTGGTCACGTAGTGACCGTGCTCGACGGAAAACCACTTCCGGTGTGTGTCTAATGTATTTGGTTATACATGATGGTCGGTCAAAAGGTGCCAGTGTTTCGTTAAGATATTCCGAAGTATACTGTGATGTCAGAATAGGTTGTAATCATTTAACAGTTCTAAGGGGGGGGGAGGTTTGTTGTTTTTGAAAAGTAAAGAGGTCCGTGGACGTAATAGGGACTTGTTAAAGGCTTTACGTAGGTTGGTAGCAGAGTAACCCCGTCGTAAAAGACGTTCACGTAATGCTGAGCTTGGCGTAAAAAATCACTATGATGAGTACAGTTTCTGCGTAACCGCAGGTATTGGGCATAGGGTATGCTCCGTACCAGGGACTTGGGGTGAGCACTAGTGGCAAACAGTAAAGTATTCCCAGCCGTGGGTTTCCTGTAGAGGTCGGTGCCCAATGTTCCATCAGATTGTTTATGATCAGTAGGTCTAGGAAAGGGATCGCTCAGTCTCAATTTTAAAGGTAAATTGAGGTTAGATCGTTCTTATCTAACAGATGTAAAATTGTATCAATTTAACTCTAGGGCCCGTCCATACCATGAACAGATCATCGATGAACCGGTACCATAGGAGGATACAATCCAGAAATTCTGTATACTGTTCATGGGCGTAGATGTATCGCTCCCAACCACCTAGGTATAAATTAGCATATGCTGGGGCACATGACGTCCCCATTGCAACACCTTGTATTGTAAAAAAGTTGGTCATTGAAAGTGAAAAAGTTTTTGGTCAAAATAAAATGTAGTAATGCCAGTATAAACTGATTCAAGGCCAGGTGGTAGTATCTTGTTCCGCCAAGAAGGAACCAGCCATCCGTACGCCCTGCTCGTGGGGGATACTCGAGTACAAGGCCTCGATATCAACTGCCACGAGCAGGGCGTCCGGAGGGACCTGAATTCCCTCAGGTGTTGCAAAGGTCGGTGGTATCTTTGATGTAAGATGGGAGGCTACGGACATGAGGCATTAGGAAAGCGTCGACAAATTTGCTCGCATTATCTGTTAGAGACCTATCCCAGACACAATAGGTCTTCCAGGTGGAATCCGTGCCACTTTTGGGTCTTGGGTAGGGAGTAAAAGGAGTGCAGGGAAATTTGGGGACCAGGAACTCTAGGGT